>NC_073302.1:393467068-394793735 GCF_027595985.1 Sorex araneus | reverse complement strand
AAAAGACAACTAAGTTTAATGAACAAGTCAGATTGAATTAATATCTAAGGTGATTTATGGGAACTTTTTAAGTAGATTCATATAAGAATGCTCTTTAAATAGGGAAATGAAATCAGGAGAAAAAAATCAGGAGAAAAAACATATTGACAATATACTTTGTGTTAAGCACCATCCTAGCAATATCTTTCCCTCATCTCATGTAATTATGCTTCTGTTTTTAATCTAAGTGTCAAAGATAAAGTAGCCCACTGAGAAATACTCACTTCTAAAAAGACAAATTATTTTATAGTCATCCACTAAAAATTGCTTTTGTTCAATTTACTTATTGTTTTAACTTTAGAGAATAAGACACTGGGGGAAAAAGTACAGGATCTGGAAGATTGTACAAGTTTAGGGTTCATGCTTTGATTTCATAAGTCTGAAGTGATCCCCATTCCTTTCTGTCTTCCTAATTGCCAGTACCCTGGAGGCCACCAGCACTGCTGGCCTTGGCCCTGGTGGTCTAGCAAACAGCAGCACAGGGGCAATACCTCAGTCTCAGGGACTTACATTGAGCCCTCATACCCGGTGGATCTGGCCAAGATAGCTCCTGAGCTACCTTGAGCTCTGTTTGGGAATACGCTCACCCCCAAAACAGAAAGATTTAAGTCTTTCTTTGTAAGATATTTTCTTAAACTCTTCTTTATTGAGACAGATAATCATCCTATAAAGAAGGGGTCAATCTTTTTAAAAGCCATGTCATAAAAAGGACAATTTTTTTTTACAGTGAATTGCTGTGGAATAGGCATTGATTTATGTTCTTTGTCATTTGTTTCCCTCTTTGTCATTTGTTTCCGGCTTCTATGCTTTAATTGTCATAGTTCTATTTTCAAGGATATTTTCAAATCCTTTCCTAAGCATAGGCATTTTTATTCAACTACATTCAGGTGTATTCTTTGTGGGAGGGTGTGTTAAGATTTTGATATATAAAAAAACAAAACCTTATACACATATGTCTAGAACTTATAATTTTGTTTTGAGGAAAAAAAAGAGAATCCCATCTTGTCTATCCTTCTTGCACTTAACTGGCATCCATTCAATGGGTAACTTGCACAAATATTTTAAGTAGCGAAGTCTGGGAATGTAAAACTATCCCCTTTGCTCAAAGCAACAATTCCTTTTCTATCAGCAACATGTTGGTTCATCTTTTCCACTTTAAATTATTCAGGTAGGAGTTTGTCATAGACCTCCTTTTTTTATTTGAGTCACACCAGGCTATGCACAGGGGTTACTCCTGGATCTGCACTTAGGAATTACTCCTGGTGGTGCTGGGGAGACCCTATAGGATGCTGAGAATCGAACCCGGGTTGGCCATGCGCAAGGCAAAAGCCCTACCTGCTGTACTATTGCTCCAGCCACTGTCATAGACCTCTTTACTAAGATTGAGCTTCAAAGTAGCCGAAGATAAGTGTGGGGTTTAAAGCCAAGCTCTTTGTAAAGATATTCGTTATTTTTCACTTGTTGTCTTATACTTTATTTAAACACCATGGTTTAAAGAGTTTTTCAGAACACAATTGTTAGGGCTTTCAATGTTCCAAAACAAATTCTATCACTAGAATGATCTTATTATCTCCACTGCCCCCCAACCCCGTCTTGACCCCTTATCAGACCCACGATAATTCATTTTGTATTACTTGTTACAACAAAGAGCTAATGAAAATTATCAAAAATACTTCAATAAAATAAAATTTGTGAAGATTGTTACAGATCACCATGGGGGTGTTAAGATCTAATGTGTGATTTACTAGGCTGTGTATTTCTAATTGAGCCTTCTGTGTTGTTGCTTTTGTTTGTTGAATTTTATGAGAACATGACTTCCGTGTTACTTTCTTATCTAATTTAGTGTGACCCTACTGGAATTTCAGTAGTGTAGAATTTGGAGGTTCCTGCAGCTGGGCGGTCCAGAAACTATAATCTATAATATGGGGCTGGTGAGTTAACATGATAGTAGCTGTGTGAGGTAGACTTGACTGCCAGGTCTTTCAGAAGTAATTTTTTAATTAAATAGAACTTAGAAATTTGGTTTCCAATAATCTTAACATATTCATAAATGCACAAAATTAATAAACTATCCCTCTAAACTTTTGGCTGAATAAGCAAAAATCAGCATCAATAGTATTTAATATATTTAAAATATTTGTATTGTTTTTATGAGTATTTTTGAACTTCAAAGAATATGACAAATGTATTTCTCCCTAAATAATTGTCAATGATCAGTGTTTTGTTAAATCATTAAAGAGACCTATTTCAGACAAAATAACAACTATTTATATTGTCTTTGTTTTATTTTTAGTTTTTATTAAATCCAGATCTTTTCTTTCTTGAGAATTGTATGCCATTCAGTGATCTTGATTTTTTGATACTTATAATGAAACTTCAAACTTTTCAGAAACAATCTTCCAATATTACAAGTTGCAATATTAATATTTACTTTGTTAAGAAACAAAATGTTTACTTTATGATCACTCATTAGCTCATTGACTCCCAAAGCAAAGATGTTATGCATATATAAGAAATTCAGTCTTTTAGTAGTATACATTTTGGAATGGAAATATGAATTTATTAAATTATTTCATATGATAATTCTGTAAGTATAGCAGAGATCTTTAGTAAATAATTTGGCTTAGAGAATAGATGGATTAAAAATAAAATATGCTAATTATTCTCTGACATGAATTTGATGCTGGAGTCTAATTTTAGCATATTTATTTAGTAGCTGATATTTGCAAATATCTCTTGCTCCCCCCTCACTCTAACTTCATTTTCAACTAAGAAAACCCAATTATCACATTTTATAAAAGTTTATGTCTTATACAATGGGCTGGAGTGATAGCACAGTGGGTAGGGCATTTGCCTTGCACACAGCCAACCCCGGTTCAATTCCTCCGCCCCTCTCAGAGAGCCCAGCAAGCTACTGAGAGTATCTCACCCACACGGCAGAGACTGGCAGGCAGAGCCTGCTAAGCTAGCTGTGGTGTATTCAATATGCCAAAAACGGTAGCAATAAGTCTCAGAATGGAGATGTTACCAGTGCCCACTTGAGCTAATCAATTAGCAACAGGATAACAGTGACAGTGTCACTAATGTGTTATGTGTATATATCTTAAATGACTTATTTCTTTTTGAAAACAAAAATAAAAATATACATATTTAAATCTTTAATCGTAAGAAGTATTAATTTAAAAGATCCTTTCTCATGCATCTGTGTGAGTATGAGAGAGATTAATCTCTACATAAAAGCTCATTTCAGAGGGATATAAAATGACAATGTTTTTTCTTCTTTAGGACACAATTAAACATCATTTTGGATTTATAAAGATTTCTTTTAAAGTATTTCCTAAACAATCCCTAAATATGCTAAGATTTTTTTTGTAGGTTGCACAAAATGGTAGTCTGTTTTAAGTTTTTGCATATGAAAATGCATATATTAAGTTTTATAATAAGTGACATTAAATAAGTCTTTGCAGCATCTTAAATCACAGATAATTGCAATTTTAGATTTCAATAGAAGTCTGTAATGAAATATCTCCATGTTTCAAATGAGAATTAAAATCTATCACAATAAACCTTCACAAGGTGTCCCATCTCACTAAGTCTGCCTTGTAAGCATCACCATACATCTGCCAATTAGAATGGAGAACCAAGTGCTCCACATATTGTTTGAGTCAAATAATCTATCAAATGCTAAGATTCAACTTTTAACTGATAAAATGTCAAATTAACATAAAAACTGGAAATTTTTTCTCCAAGAAGAAAAAATAAAACTACCCATAAATGTTGTTTTGAAATGAGATCTTCTTTGGTTTTAATAGAAGAAATGTCTGGCAAAGTGATAATAAACCAAAGAAAATTGAGCGAGTTTTTCAGTGGGATAATGGTATGTTTATACATATACACATACAAAGAGCAAAGCATTATTTTCAAGGTTGGGATTCCAATTGGAACCAGAATTGACAAATTTCTCTGTGCTATTATTTGAGGAACACAGCAAGATCGGATTTTGCCAAGAATGTTTTTTTTACCCACTTATGTTTCCTGTAAGTTACTTTTGTCGTGTTTTTTTAAGAATTAAAGTGTTGCTAACAAATAATAAGTGTTACCACATCCATGACTGAAGCTATTATCCTATCCACCAGTAGCAAAGAGAAGGAATGTGACCTCAATAAACTGAGAAAGTAAGAAGAATGGGCTCTATCCAGATCCCCAGTAGTATTGAGAGATGAGGCTAGAGAGACAGCTATAAGAGAGGCTATAAGAGAGATGCTAGAAGTTATAAGAAACCATCAAAAAGAGGTTTAGAAGTTTGTACAAGATCACCAGTACCTAGTAATAGCAGTTTCTAAACTGTAGTGTCCCTCAAATAATACTAATTTTTAAAAGACAAAAATGGAAAAAAGGTCAATTCAAAACAACAACGTTAAGTGGGAAGTATTTTCATGTGTCTGTAATAGAATTATCAAAGCCTTTGCAACTTTATGTCCTTCATATTCTTCTCCCCCTAACTTAGAAGTGTTCTCTGGGGTTTAAAAAGCTACAATAAGGCCTGAAAAAGTACAGGGGTTATGGTGTTTAAATACCAGACTGACCCTGGTATAAACTGAATCTTTGGTATTGCATATAATCTCCTTGAACACTGCCAAGAGTTAATCCTGAACATGAGCCGTAAACCCCACTGCTGGGTGTGGCCCAATAATCTCCTTCTTACTCAAAAAAGAGCAAAAGAAAGGAGAGCGTGGAGAGAGAAAATGAGTGAAAGAGTGCTAAAATAGTCTGAGGTTTAAAGCTTGAAGGATGTCATGACACCTCCTTCGAAGAAACTAGCAAGGTAAATTCACTTCGTCTTAATGGGACCACGATAACCTTATATACAGACCTCACACCTTTGTAAACACTCCAGAGCCATGGGGAAGAATACAGGTTAGTAGTGAATGTACATTGAGCCCTCCCCAATCTAGAGTTACTTTTTTTCCTCTGGAAGCTGTTTCTCTGCCATTTAAAAAAAAAAGTGATATATGTTCATTAGTCTGCTTTCCCCTTCATAAATATGCATAGGTTTCCTGAAAAACTGTTAAATATGTAGTTTCAGTAGTTTTGCATTACCCTAACTCTACCAAGCATAAAACCAGACTCCCACTTCCTCTTTTTGAAGCTTGATTGACAGCCTGTGCTAGTTAGAGCTGTTTATGTAAGTTATTCTCTTCCACTCAGTTGCTCCTATGCATTTTAGGCAAGATTTCTCAAGATCTTTTAAATAAATTCTCATAATGAGTATATAGATTTCATCTTATAATCTTTCCTTGTGTATTTTAACTTTCTTTCCTTTTTCTCTCTGCTCTCATTGTGGGAATGTATTTATTCAAGGCACCAAAGCAGTAAGAGAACTCCAATATGGGGATGGAAATATGAATGAATTTGGGGTGGGATGTGGATTTCATATATGAAACCAAAAGGAGGGGGACGATTCCTGGATTTTCAGCCTAGGCTTGAAGGCAGTGGAGTCCCTGTACTAAGACTGTCTTACACAGAATGAAATGTGGGATGCTAAAGTGTCTAGAGAAAAGAGGCTTCAGTATTAGAACTTGGAACTTCCTGTGCTCCTCAAATAGACTCCTACCACCCACTCTCCTTCTCAAAACTTGAACCCAGCTAGGATAGAAAAGAGATCACTAAGTCAATGATGGTTGGAGGGATTGTGCGGGATGAGAGATGTGTGCTGAAAGTAGATAAAGGACCGAACATGATAACATCTCCCTATCTGTATTGCAAACCATAATGCCCAAAAGGAGAAGAGAAAGAACGAAATTGTCTGCCATATATGCAGGGCTGGAGTGATAGCACAGAGGGTAAGGTGTTTGCCTTGCACGTGGCTCACCTGGGTTTGATTTCTCCACCCCTCTTGGATTGCCCGGCAAGCTACCAAGAGTATTTCACCCACATGGCAGAGCTGGCAAGCTATCTGTGTTGTATTCGATATGCCAAAAACAGTAACAAGTTTCACCATGGAGACGTAACTGGTGCCGGCTCGAGCAAATCGATGAGCAACGGGATAACAGTGACATATGCAGGGGGTGGTGGTGGGAGGGGATGGCAGAAAGGATACTGAGGACATTGGTGGTAGAAAATATACACTGGTGGAGCGATAAGCATTCAGTCATTTTATAACTGACAATCATGAAAGCTATGTATCCTATGGTGATTCAATTAAGGGAAAAAAACTTGAACCCGAACTTGGTCAGCCATTTGCAGCCCTGACCAGTCACCCATGCCAAAGTTTGCTGGCTTCTCTGTGTGATAGAAAGTGCACCTTCCAATATTAGGAAATGGGGACAGTCTGAAGGGCTAGGGCCTAGGCTTTAGGTGTTTCACCTGATATCTCTGGGGTTCAAATCTGCACCCAGGACCCTCAAACTTTCCTGGGTTCCTATAGGAGGTTACATCATGTGCATTTTACTTTTCCTTTGTGGCAAATATCCTAGTTAAAATAATATATTGTAGCTATGAGTATTTAATTGTTGCTATTCCAATATCATAAAAACACATCATACGTAGTTCTGCTCTGGAGGGGAGAAGGTATCACACAGCAAATCTCCAGGCACTCATTACCTGGGTCTTTTACAACTCAGTAAACTCTGACGTTACTTACCTAGAGATGCTTCAGAGTTTACAGGTTAAGCACCCTGTTCCATAAGACTGCCACCCTGTACACCTTTAGACTCCACTTCCAAGCCAGTCTTCTAAATCGCTGGCACTAGATAGGAGGGTTTCATTGGCTACTGGGGCAACAGAAGATTATTGGGCTAAATACAGTGTAATTTCTTAATGCTCTGGTCATTTCTGAACACCCAGTGATTTTTTTTAAAGGAAAAATGAGAAAGAGACATGTTATTGGGATACTTCATTGGAGCCACTTTCTCTAATTTACTGGAGAAAGAAACTCCATAGCACACATCAGTTCTGTGGAAGTAAGGGAGACTTAGGACCTTTCTGTTATTAGTCTTTCTGTGTGTGACATGTTTTCTAGAGGTGGTAGAGAGTTTGGGGCCTCTCTATGCCAGATACATTTCTGTTACGTATCTTCTCTTTCTTTTATTTTATTTAAGTAGACTTTCTCTCCCCAGGGCGCTGTCCTTGTCTTTATAGTAAGGCCTCACAAAGCGGGATTGATGAGGTCCTAATCAATGGTCACTGGCTGCTGCTTCAACTTCCATGTTCCCTGTCCTGCTTAATCCTCTAATTAAAAGTTTGCTTCTAATGAAAATAACTAAGATCCTTAGGTGGAATCAAAAATTATTCAATTATAAAGTCACTTTTATATTTCTTGTCACTTAAGAAATTCCAAGGCTAGAAATAAAACCTGTGGTTATGTGTAAAAATCATATTGTAATTCTCTATATCACAGATACACATACGCATAAGCTTTTATGGGCCATTTTGGCAATAAAAGGTTTCTTTCAGTACTTCATTACTAATGTCTAATTTGGTGTAGCTATATAGCTGTTATTCAAGGACTATGTATTAAAGGAATCTAAATAAATATATAAATATTTGGTAATTGTGAATGGTGCTTTAGAGTTTAATTGATAGTTCTGTCCATTCTGTAGAAGCCCAGGTAATGTGACCATGTGACTTTCTCTGCCTTTCCTTCTTCCTTTCTCTGTTCTTATAGTTCCTAAATAAAGCTATTTTAGTTTTACTTTGTTTAAAACTAAATGTTGACTGATCATTGAAGTAATGGCGTAGAAAGCAAAACCCTTTATTTAAGTTCTCTTTTGTTGGCAAGTAATCAGATAAGCACCACACAGATTGATAAGGATGGGGGAAGGGACAAAAGCCAAAAAATTTAATAATGTGAATGTCTCTTTTATAGAAGAGAGAGTAAAACTAATGGCTTACATGGCTTCAGACACCATATAAATAATTCAAATAAGATACAAGTGGGCTGGAGCAATAGCACAGCAGTAGGGCATTTGCTTTGCATGCAGCCAACTGGGGTTCAATTCCTACACCCCTCTCAGAGAGCCCAGCAAGCTACCGAGAGTATCTCACCTACACGGCAGAGCCTGGCAAACTACCCTTGGTGTATTCAATATGCCTAAAACAGTAACAACAAGTCTCAAAATGGAGACGTTTCTGGTGCCCGCCCAAGCAAATCCATGAGCAATGGGATGACAGTGACAGTGACAGGTGAAGAATCAAGTAGTTGGTGAGACCGGGATTTAAAGACAAGAGTACAGCAGGTAGGGCATTTGCCTTGCATGCAGTCAACCCTGGTTTGATTCCTCCGTCCCTCTCCTTACTGATGCCTGCTTGAGCAAATCAATGAACAATGGGATGACGACAGTGCTACAGTGCTATGTAGATATACATTCTGACTCCTTGGACAGCTAAGGAGATACTCCTTTGAAGTGCAGTTAGATGTTTACTTCAGAGATGTGAATATCTCTGGCAAAAGACAATTTCTACCTAACATTTAGATTCTTCCCTAGGAAATTAACATTTTGCCAAAAAAAGACATATTTGGAGATGAGAATTTTATGTCCCTGAAAAGATATCTTCTGTTTTCTAAATAATTTAATTTTGAGTTTAAAAAATGCAGCAGTTATTGTGGAAGAAAAAAAGAATATGCGATAATATATTTCTAGTCCATGTCACTGCTGTGGTTTTTAGTGTACAATTGTTGAGGACAAAAGTAGTTTGTCCTAGATGGTATAAATTAAACTATGTAAACCAGGAGACATTTTAAGTAATTATTGCTTATGTAATGCTATGGCTTTTGTGTAAATAATATTCAACAAGGTGAAATGATTTATTCATGTTAGACATATCGGTGAAAACAATCAGCAGTGGCTACTACATCAGAATTCAGAACCGCAGAGGTGTTGGCCCAAGCTCTGAGGGCCACATCAAGCTCTCTCACATGCTCTTGATTAAAGCTACACATATGTTGAAAGCCACTAATATGTGGAAAAGAAACTTCTGTTCAGCGATTATTTACTTTGGGTTAAAAATGAATACCACAGCTAGATGCTTTCTGCATTATTATTTTTTCCTCATTTGACCACTGAATTTTAGAATAAAGACCTTGGATTTCTAAAGGGGTGTCATGGAAATTTAAATTTGACTTCTTTCTGCTTTGAAGACCAGAGGGATTTTCTTGGTTCCCATTGCTTTTTTCCACATTTATCAGCCACATGATAGAAACTCTGCTACCTATGATAGGATCATATTTGCTTCTGGAGAAGAGATGTTCTTAGGTCTCCCTCCATCCATGACAAGATGCATTCTCCCATGTCTCCTGCCACTAGAGCAATAGAAACATAATTCACTTTGCAACCCAAATTAAAATTCCACAAAAGTGAGTACAAGATGTCTGGCATTATGAATGAAACAGAGGGAAATTTAGGCTTTGACTTCTTGGATTCATTAACTAAACTTGCCAACCTCTTTATTGAAGATGATCATTTTTTCACCAAAGCACATGTTTCATATCCATACAGACACTGTTTTTCCTTAAGAAGTTTAGAAAGCTATCTGGGTTAAAGCTGTATTAAATGTATTTTTAACTGGCAAAAGTTTCAACTTAAAGGATTAAAAAATTAACTAATTCTTGAAGTGGTGTTTTGTAATTTTCCGTGCATAAGCCTTCACCTCTTTGGTTAAGCTGAATCCAAGGTACTTGATTTTCTGAGGAACTATTGCAAATGGGATTTTTTTTAATGTCTCTTTCTTCTCTTTCGTTATTTGTATATAAGAAAGCCATGGACTTTTTGGTATTGATTTTGTAGCCTGCCACTTTACTATATCGACCTTTTGTTTCTAGGAGCTTTTCTGTAGAGTCTTTAGGATTTTCTAAGCATAGTACCATATCGTCGGCAAATAGTGGTAACTCGACCTCTTCGTTTCCTATATGTAGGCCCTTGATATCTTTTTCTTGTCTACCTGCTATGGCCAGGACATCCAGTACTAAATTGAATTTGAGTGGTAAAAGTGAGAAAACTTGTCTTGTGCCCGATCTTAGAGGGAAGACTTTTCGTTTTTCCCCATTGAGAATGATACTTGCTGTGGGCTTATGTAGATGACTTTGACTATATTGAGAAAAGGTTCCTTCACTGCCCATTTTTCTGAGAGTTGTCATCATGAACGGGTGCTGGAACACATCCCCTGCTCATGGATAGGGAGAATTAACATTATCAAAATGGCAATATTTCCCAAAGCACTATACAAATTTAATGCAGTCCCTATCAGGATAACCATGACCTTTTTCAAAGAAATAGACAAAATACTCCTGAAATTCATATGCAACAATAAACCCCCATGAATAGCTAAAGCAACCCTTGGGAAAAAGAAGATGGGTCACATCACCTTTCCCAAATTCAAACTCTACTACAAAGCAGTAGTAGTTGAAACAGCTTGGTATTGGGCTAGAAACAGACCTGAAGAGCAATGGAACAGTATTGAATATCTTGTCACAGACCCCCAAATATATGGCCACTTAATCTTTGACAAAGGAGCAAGAAATGTGAAGTGGGTGGAATGAGGAAAGCCTCTTCAACAAGTGGTGCTGGGAAAACTGGATAACTACCTGCAAAACAATGAACTCTGACCTCTGTCTAATGCCAGGCACAAAAATCAGATCAAAGTGGATTAAAGACCTCAATATCAAACATGAATCTATAAAGTACACAGAGGAAAATATAGGCAGAACTCTCCATGACATTGAAGCTAAAAGAATCTATAAGGATGAAACAGCACTGACCATGCAAGTGGAGGCAAAGATAAACAAATGGGCTACATCAAGCTAAGAAGCTTCTGCACTTCAAAAGAAATAGTAACCAAAATACAGAAAGAGCCCACAGAATAGGAAAGGATATTTACCCAATGCCCATCTAATAAGGGATTAATATCCAGGATATACAAAACACTAGTAGAATTGTATAAGAAAAAATCCCCAATCCCATCAAAAAAATGGGAAGAAGAAATGAACAGAAATTTCCTCTAAAAAGAAATACAAATGGCCAAAAGGCACATGAAAAAATGCTCCACATTGCTAGTCATTAGGGAGATGAAAATCAAAACAATGAGATGTCATCTCACTCCATAAAGACTGGCACACATTCAAAAGAACAAAAGCAACCAGTGCTGGTGTGTATGTGGGGTAAAAGGGACACTCTTTTCACTGTTGGTGGAAATGCTGACTGTTCCAGCCTTTCTGGAAAACAATATGGACAGTCCTTCAAAAACTAGAAATTGAGCTTCCATATGACCCTGCAATACGACTTCTAAGAACATATACCAAGGATGCAAAAAAAGCACAGTAGAAATGACATCTGTACCTATATGTTCATTGCCACACTGTTCACAATAGCCAAAATCTTGAAACAATCCAAGTGCCCTAGAACAGATGACTGGTTAAAGAAACTTTTGTACATCTACACAATGGAATACTATGCAGCTTTTAGGAGAGAAGAAGTCATAAACTTTGTTTGTAAATGGATAGACATGGAGAGTGCCATGCTAAATTGAATGAGTCAGAAAGAGAGGGACAGACATAGAAGGACTGCACTCATTTGTGGAGTATAGAAGAACATCACATAGGCTGACACCCAAGGACAGTAGTTACAAGGGTCAGGAGGATTGCCCCATAGTTGGAAGCCTGAGTATTGAGCAGAAGGGAGAAGGCAGATGGAATACAGAAGGGATCAATAAGAAAATGATGGCTGGAGTAATCAGTTGGGATGGGAGATTTATGCCGAAAGTAGATAATGGACCGAACATGATGACCTCTCAGTGTCTGTGTTGCAAGTCATAATGCCCAAACGAGAGAGTATGGGAAATATTGTCTGCCATGGAGGCAGGGGGAGGATGGAAAAAGGGAGGGGTATAAGGGGATCTTGGTGTTGGGGAATGTGCACTGGTGGAGGGATGGGTGTTTGATCATTGTGTGCTTGTAACTCAAAAATGAAAGCCTGTAATTATCTCACAGTGATTCAATTATTTTTTAAATTAAAGTGTGATAATGTTGGGTTCTAAAAAATTTTAAAAATAAAAATTTAACCAGTTCTTTTCTCTACAAAGGAATTTTATATCATAATCATAGTTAAATTTTTAAAAGTAAAACAATCTCAACAATTAACACCACCAACCTGTGGGTGCAATTTTTATTGAAGCTTATTTGGCTTGTATTATTAACATTATAACCTCTTTATATGGACAAAATAACTATTGATAGAAATATTTTAAAACCAATCAATTTGACAATGAAGTAAAAAGTGGACATAATCATTTTTTTAATCTTTATTGAGGTACTCTGATTTGTAGAACTGTGATTTACAGGATTGTTAATGACAGTTTTATGAATACATTATTGCAACACTACCAGAGTATCTACTACCCACTGACAAGATCCCAAAATGCCCTCCCATTCCACTTACCATGCCAGCCCCAAACTCAACTTTGTGGATTCTTCAGTTCTATTACCTTTGACTATTTGGTTCTCCCTAATGTGTAACTTTAACTCTCACACATGATAGAGATAATTCTCTGACTGTACCTTTCAGTTGATTATATTCACCTAATATGATACAAAAGTTGGACATTTTTCTGGAATCAAATAAAGTGAAAGATCATTAATAATTTGTCCGAGTTGTGTCAACTGACACCTTGTTATTCCATAGCTATGCATGTCCTTCAAAACCAATATAATAACCTGTAATTATAAAATGGCATACAGCAGTTAGTGGATGGAGTGTCTATGAGATTCAATCCTATTACCACCTTTATATACAGAAATGAGTGATGTTCTCTCTGATCTGTTTCTTTCTTTCTTTCTTTCTTTCTTTCTTTCTTTCTTTCTTTCTTTCTTTCTTTCTTTCTTTCTTTCTTTCTTTCTTTCTTTCTTTCTTTCTTTCTTTCTTTCTTTCTTTCTTCCTTCCTTCCTTTCCTTCCTTTCTTTCTCTTTCTTTCTTTCTTTCTTTCTTTCTTTCTTTCTTTCTTTCTTTCTTTCTTTCTTTCTTTCTTTCTTTCTTTCTTTCTTTCTTTCTTTCTTTCTTTCTTTCTTTCTTTCTTTCTTATTTTTGCTTTTTTTGGTCACAACCAGAGATGCACAGAAGTTATTCTTGACTCTGCACTTAGGAATTACCCCTTTCGATATTCAGGGGACCATATGGGATGCTGGGAATCGAACCCAGGTTGGCCTCATGCAAGGCAAATGCCCTACCTGCTGTGCTTTTGCTCTAGCCCTGTGATCTGTTTTTTTTTTTAATTTAGTATATGTAGTATACAATTATCAGAAAACATGTGAAACTATGAGAATTCATCTGAATATCAAATAGTTATGGGCATTTTTTAAAAAAATTTTATTAGAGAATCACTGTGATGTATAGTTACAAACTTATGAACTTTTGTGTTTGCATTTCACTCATACAGTGATCGTTTGCCCATCCCTCCACCAGTGCACATTCACCTCCACCAATGATCCTAGTATCCCTCTCATGACTCCCACTCCATCCCCCACCACCCCACCCTGCCTCCATGGCAGGGCATTTCCCTTTGTTCTCTCCTTTTGGGTGTTGTAGTTTGCAATAGAGGTATTGAGTGGCCACCATGTTTGGTCTATAGTCTACCTTCAGCTCGCATCTTCCAACCCGAATGGGTCCTCCCGACATCCTCTACTTGGTGTTCCCTTCTTTATCTGAGCTGCCTTTCACCCTAGCATGTGAGGCCAGTTTCCAATCTGTGGGGAAGACCTCCTAATCCTTATCTCTAAACTCTTGGGTGTTAGTCTCCCACTATGTTATTTTATATTCCACAGATGAGTGCAATATTTCTATGTCTGTCCCTCTCTTTCTGACTAATTTCACTTAACATGATACTTTCCATATAGATCCACTTATATACAAACTTCATGACTTCATGTTTTCTAATAGTTGCATAGTATTCCATTGTGTAGATGTACCAAAGTTTCTTTAACCAGTCATCTGTTTTGGGGCACTTTGGCTTTTTCCAGATTTTGGCTATTGTAAACAGTGCTGCAATGTACATAGAAATGCAGATGTCGGGGCTGGAGTGATAGCACAGCGGGTAGGGCGTTTGCCTTGCACGCGGCCAACCCGGGTTCGAATCCCAGCATCCCATATGGTCCCCTGAGCACCGCCAGGGGTAATTCCTGAGTGCAGAGCCAGGAGTAACCCCTGTGCATCGCCAGGTGTGACCCAAAAAGCAAAAAAAAAAAAAAAAAAAAGAAAGAAATGCAGATGTCATTTCTACTATACATTTTTGCCTCTCCAGGATGTATTCCCAAGAGTGGTATTGCTGGGTCAAATGGGAGCTCAATTTCTAATTTTTTGAGAATCGTCCCTATCGTTTTCCAAAAGGGCTGAACGAGTCGGCATTCCCACCAGCAGTGAAGGAGAGTCCCTTTCTCCCCACATCCACACCAACAGTGGTTGCTTTTGTTCTTTTGGATGTGGGCTAGTCTCTGTGGTGTGAAATGATATCTCATTGTTGTTTTAATCTGCATCTCCCTGATGATTAATGACATAGAGTATTTTCTCATGTATCTTTTAGCCATTCGAATTTCTTCTTTGAGAAAATTTTTGTTCATTTCCATCCCCCATTTTTTGATGGGTTTGGGAGTTTTCTTCTTGTAGAGTTCAACCAGTGACTTGTATATCCTTGAGATCAACCCCTTATCAGATGTGTATTGGGTGAATATCCTTTCCCATTCTGTAGACTGTCTTCATATTTTGGTCACTGTTTCTTTTGAGGTGCAGAAGCTTCTTAGTTTAAGGTAGTCGCACTTGTTTATCTCTGTTTTCAGTTGGCCAGTGGTGTGTTATCTTTGAAATTATCTTTAGCTTCAATGTCATGGAGGGTTTTGCCAACCTTGTTTTCCATAAATGGATTCTGGTCTGATATTGAGATCTTTAATCCACTCTGACCTGACTTTTGTATATGGCGTTAAGTAGAGATCTAAGCCCATTTTTTTTTTTTTGCATATTGCTATCCAGTTTTGCCAACACCATTTGTTGAAGAGGCTTTTCTTGTTCCAAATCACATTTTTTCCTCCCTTATCAAAGATTAGATGATCGTATATTTGAGGGTATGTGTCAGGATACTCAACACTGTTCCATTGGTCTGTGGCTCTGCCTTTGTTCCAGTACCATGCTGTTTTAATTATTACTGCTTTGTAGTAGAGATTGAGGTTGGGGAGGGTGATTCCTCCCATATTCATTTTCCTAAGAGTTCCTTTAGCTATTTTCGGGGGCTTACTGTTCCATATAAATTTCGGGAATGTTCGCTCCATTTCTTTGAAGAATGCCATGGGTATCCTTATAAGGATCGCATTGAATGTGTACAATGCTTTGGGGAGTATTGCCATTTTGACAATGTTAATTCTCCCAATCCATGAGCAGGGGATATCTTTCCATTTCCTCGTGTCCTCTATTATTTCTTGAAGTAGTGTTTTGTAGTTTTCTTTGTACAAGTCCTTTACCTCCTTACTTAAGCTGATTCCAAGGTACTTGGTTTTCTGAGGCACGATTGTGAACGGGATTGCTTTTTTCATGTCACTTTCTTCTCTCTCATTATTTGCGTATAGGAAAGCCATGGACTTTGGGGTATTGATTTTATAGCCTGCAACTTTACTCTTCAAGTCTATTGTTTCTAAGAGTTTCTTGATAGAGGTTTTAGGGTTCCCTAAGTATAGTATGATATCATCTGCAAATAGTGAGAGCTTGATTTCTTCCTTTTCTACTTGAATGCCCTTAATATCTTTTTCTTGCCTAACAATTATTGCAAGTACTTCCAGTACTATATTGAACAGAAGTGGAGAGAGTGGGCATCCTTGTCTCAGTGCTGATCTTAGAGGGAAAGATCTTAGTTTTTCACCATGGAGGATGATGCTTGCTGTAGGCTTGTGATAAATGACTTTGACTATATTGAGGAAAGTCCCTTTTATACCCATTTTGGCCAAAGTTTTCACCATAAATGGGTGCTGGATCTTGTCAAATGCTTTCTCTGCATCTATCGATATGATCATATGATTCTTTTCTTTTGTTGATATGATGAATTATGTTGATTGATTTCCGAATGTTAAACCATCCTTGTATCCCCGGGATGAATCCCACTTGTTTGTGCTGTATGATCTTTTTGATGAGTTGTTGAATTCTGTTTGCTAATATTTTGTTGAGAATCTTTGCATCCATGTTCATTAGGGATACTGGCCTGTTTTTTTTTTTTTTTGTGGTGTCTTTGTTTGCTTTTGGTATTAGGGAGATATGAGCCTCATAGAAACTATTTGGGAGGGTTTCTGTTTCTTCAATTTCCTGGAAAAGCTTGAGGAGGAGAACTGGCAATAGGTCCTCTTTAAATGTTTGGAAGAATTTAGCAATGGGCATTTAAGTGAATTGTTGGGCTCTGACTGTGTGGTTTTCTGTTGATGTGTTTATCAAATGCCCTGTTAAGGTGTGTTGAATCACTGCTTTAGGGAACTCTTCTTTGAAAGAGCTGATAAAGATCCTGACTGCTGTTTTAAAAATCAGCAGGATGCCAAACTAAGGTTTCCTGTTTATTCTAAATCAACCCACTGAGGAAGATTAGAAAATCATGGAAGACTTTTCAGAGTTCATCAAAGCAATTGCTGTAAATTGTGACTTCTGAGAAAACTGACCCCTGCTAGGACCCAAAAGTAAGCATCACCACTAACTGCTGATGGATTCTATCAGAATGCTTTCAGAGCTAAGTGAAACTGGAAACCAGTAACTGTGAAATACTTGCTTCTCATGTGCTTTTCACGTGATAAATCTTGTGAATTCTTACACTCTAGACTGTATGCCTCAAAAACTTTTTCAGATGTGAGACAGCATTTTCTTCATTACTGGCACTTAGATTAGAGGATAAAGTGGGCATAAATTAATTTTACAGGAGAGAAAAATAAGAGAGAAAAGGTAGGAATTTAAATTAGTGGGAATCATTATTTAGAAGAGAGAAATGATTGTCAGATTTTAACACTATTAAAATGGTAACCCAACTTTTCTGGTTGCCATATTGCCAAATAGCAAGTAGATCTTTCTTTCACCATTCTCCATTTGTAACAAAAAGTCCAGGTCATTTTCTATAGTATGAAAACCTCTAAAGCATCTACATCATGTTTTTTTTTTATGTTGTAGAGGACTATGGATCTTAAAGTGAACAGTTTAGAGAAACAAATATTAAAAGAGATCTTGGTAGCAATGATTTTGTGAATTTCTGTGACAAAAAATGGTATCTGTTAAGATGATATTTGATAAAAAAGAATAAATTCTAATTTTTAAAAATATATAGCATATTCATGGGAAATATGCATATAACTTTCCTCTTATGAATCACATCTTAAAGCATTGTGTATAAAGAGTGAACAATGATTGGTTGGGATAGAGAAATAATAATACATGTTGACATTTCAAACAAGTATCTGAATGTGAAGAAGAAAATAATATTTATAGTAAATCTCATAGTTTTGGAATTTCAGAAATCCTGGAATATGTAAAGAAAATTTAACTTATTGTTTTTCTTTTTGGTAAACTATTTGGAAAGCATAATAAAACTTTTTTAAAATTCAGGGGTAAAAAACAGCTAAGATCAGATACCTAGAATGTTACCTTTTGTTCCTATAGAAAAAAGAATCGTTATTTGTGTTTTGTCAGAAAAAGATTGAAGCATTTACTCTATAACTTTTAGCAAACTAAAATATATGGGAAGACCAAAGGAAAATTCATGCTTGTAAGAGAAACCAACAAAAATAAAATGATGCAGTAAAATAGTGATAAATGTAGAATTTCTTTAAAAGTTCAGCCAAGGTGCATGTCATTCTTAGAGTCTGAAGTGTCTGAAGTCTTCAATATTTCCAAAATACTTTAGAGCATTACAAGTATAGACTTCACTTAAAAAAAAAACAAAAGAACAAAAAAAAATCCCTTGATTTCATGTTACTGATAATGTTGTGATATCACACGCAAAAAAAGTCACTTTAGAGCATGTAGTAAGAAAAGTAACTGGTCAGGATACTCATCATCTGAAGGCAGTCAATGGAAAGGTTATAAAATCATGTTGTTTCAGGGACTTGCCTTACTTCCCAACTGATTTGATGCCTGACTGTGACCTAAAGCCATTTATCAGAAGAACACAAGACTGAGATGATGAGCAATGCATTTAACAATGGAATAGAGCTTGTAAAACTTTGATTTTGCAGCATTATAAAATCTGTGGCTATCAAACATATTAACTGAGAAAATAAGTTATTTCTATTTTACTCTTTAAATTTAGAATGTGGCCAGAGAAAGACCATGACATACCCTTTTCTCAGTTTATAGGAAAACTTTGGTTGGTCAATAATCAACATATGCACATGATCAAAAGAGATATAAAGCATATTTTAATTCAGTTCTTTTGAAGCAAATTAGATAATGTTGATGCACAGAGATAACTATGTTTCTCTAATGTTTGTTAGAGTAATAAATATACTGATCTTAGAGGGAGGCATGTTAATAAAATAGCTGCCTGCACTTGTTATGATGTAAATTTCTATAATTTTTCTCATTGAATTACATATATTTTAGAAATTATAAGCAGATGGTATTATATTTAATTTTATTAAACTTATTATATATATTTATTAGATAATTTTAATGCAGCCAACCCGGGTTTGATTCCTCCATCCTCCTTGGAAAGCCTGGCAAGCTACCGAGAGTATCCCACCCGCCTGGCAGAGCCTGGCAAGCTACCTGTGGCGTATTCAGTATGCCAAAAACAGTAACAACAAGTCTCACAATGGAGACATTACTGGTGCCAGCTTGAGCAAATGAATGGACTACAGGACGACAGTGCTACAGTGCAGTGCTATGTATATATAACTATATGCATCACATATACATATGTATATATATTTATAAAACATGCAGATTTTCTAAACCAATCCTTGAGGATTTCTTTCATATTTATTAAAATAGCCTATGTGTCAGATTCTTCATACGACAACACTACATAATTCATTTAAAACAATCCTACCTATTCTCTTTGAGCTCTGCCAAATTATCTTGTGGGATCCTAGCCTTTTGTCTATGCTCTTAGGCAATTTGGTATGGCAAAATACTTTCATATCCATCCAGTTAAATTTTCGAGTTTCATAGTTACAAGCAAGGTGTTTATTATTTGTCCTCAACAATTTTGTCAAAGGTAACAAAATATCATTGATGTTATAATTTTTACATTTTTGCACATAGAGTACAGTGGTTTGCACACCATAAATTTTTATTTTATTTTATTTTGGCTTTTTGGGTCACACCTGGTGATGCACAGGGTTTACTCCTGGCTCTGCACTCAGGAATCACCTCTGGCGGTGCTCAGGGAACCAAATGGGATGCTGGGAATTGAACGCGGGTCAGCTGTGTGCAAGGCAAATACCCTACCCACTGTGCTATTGCTCCAGCCTCCTAATTTTGATAAATATTAACTGAATTGACTTCTTAAATCTTTCTATGAAGCCATATCTCATTTCCTCTATAATATGTGAAAAATATGGCAGTTTGTAATTCCTTTTTATTAGGTGGACTGGTCAGACTCCATACCATTTTTTCCCCTCTAAATCCCACATTTAGTGACCTTAACTTGATTTATTGCTCTGCTCTTCTATGGTATCATGTATCTCATTCTCCCTGATTCCCTAACAAATGTACTAAATCATCAGATTTTATCTCTTAGTTAAAGAGGAAGTAATAAATTGCTTCTTTGAAAGGAAGTAATCACAAATAACTATCAACCAGGTCTAAGATTCGTTTCCTCAACTTCTCCAGATTCGGTGGATCTATTGAAATGTCCTATCAATCTGTAGGGATTTAGCCATGTTCCAGCTCCCAGACAATGCAGCTTTAAGTCAAGAGTTATTTTTTAATTGTTTGTATTCAGCCATGGAAATATAACATTGTTAGACTGCTTTCATTCAGTCCTCACTGAGGCCTGAAAGGGAACACATGCTATTCTGTATTATTACATAGAGTTATGTGACTTGTCATGAGATAATAGTAACTGTATAGATAATGTTTGTATCTATTGTCTTAGAAATAAACTATAATATAAACCACAAACTATTGGCTTCAGTGACTTAACTACAGTCATTGCTCTATGTCTTGTTAGAACTGAGGTGCAAGCTTCCAGGTGGCTACATTTTCTCTTCTATGACATCAGACCATCATGTCTATCTGGCTCATAAATTCAAACTTCAACTTAAGCTCAACTCTAAACTGTAAGTATTTTAGTTACCTTATTTTTTTTTTTAGTTCACTTTAGAAGCAAAATTTTTTAGCTAGGAAACTTTTCCTTTTAAATATATATCACTTATGCAGCTTGATCCTTCCAAACATCCCTAATATAATTCTTTTTTATAACTGTACACTTGTATCTAAGGTTTGTTTCCTCTTGGTGGATAACAGCCATCATATAGCAGTGAATCAATGAAGGTCTGATCACTAGTAGTTGTGTTATTTCTTACTTCATCCATATAATCAGTAGTCTCTTAACATGTACCCTCCTTTTATATTATACAATAGGACTTGTCTGACATTTCAGAGCACTCCTCTTTCACTAGGGGAGTGCAGTGGTTTCTGACCTAAGACCTAGCTCCTTTCTTTTTTGATCAGGTGAACCTTTGATTCTCATTCAGATTAAACCATAGTTTTTATTGTTTGTTAGTGTATCTGCTAAGAAATTTTTACCAAGTCACTATCTTAAAGAAATGCAATTTTATTGGAGATATTTTCAATAATAGTGATGTCAGTTTGGAATGGAGTCAGTTACTATTAGTTATTTTGTAACTATTCCTCAGGTATGTATTACTGACTCAAAACGTGATGCTATTCTGTTATCCTTAACATATGATGCTGGTGTTTCAATTTGTGTTAATTAAACCAGGTTCAATTTGTTGGTGTAAATTAATTAAATTAATGGTGTTAATTAAATCAGAGCCCCTGATGGTACTCATTGGTGTCAGTGTGTTAAGTGTACTTATTTTCTCCTTTTACTATCAATTTCAATTCTTTGTATGCTGCATCTGGAAAGGCTAGAGGCAAGTTGATAGAAAATAATTTGCGTTGGATTATATATATATGTGTATATATAATAACATGATATAATAACATACATAATCCTCAGGATTATATTATTGGGTATAAATATATATGTAAACATATGTTATATATTTATAAATATATGTATTTACATGGTCTTCATGAGGTGCTCAGGGTGGCTCAGGGTGGATCCACTGGATTCTGACAATTCTTAGCCCACTGGACATGTGGTTCAATGCAAGGGCCCAAGCATGCTGTACCTGGAATTACCTGGTCACAGATCTCTAGGGTTTCACTCCGATGAACCATGTAGTCCCAGAAATTGAATCAGTATTTGCCACATGTACCTTTAACCCTGTACTTTCATTCTGACTCCTGGATGATTCTTAAAAATTGGTTTTATAACATCAGCAAAATATGATGAGAAGGCAATTTTCTTGAAAAATTATCTCGTGATTTGTTGTTGTAAATAGTTTTTATATCACAAAATCATAAAACCCCGTTAATCATCGATTTCTCAGGCGGGCTCAGTAACCTCTCATTTTGTCCTTTCCCTGAGATCTTAGAAGTCTATCCCGACTCTGCCCTCCCAAGGATGTTGATGTCGCACTGAGGGCTCTTTCAGTATCAGGGGTATGAGATCCAGCTTGTTACTGGATTTAGCATATGAATACACCATGGGAAGCTTGCAAGGCTGTCCCATGTGGGCAGGAAAGTCTCAGAAGATTGCCAGTTTTATAATTTTTATAAATAATTTATATTATTTGAAATTTAGCTAAATCATTGGCTCAGTTCTACTTTGAAGTATTTAATGTTTTTTAAAAGACATGTAGAATAAAACTATTAAAAATATGTTGTGGATGGAATAAAATATTAGTTCAATTGTTGCTGGCAATTTTCATATGAATATGTGTTAAATACTCTATAAGATTCTTTCACAAAATGTGCAACTGAGTTGAATTTTTCCATTAAAAATTAGAATCACAGTCCTTATTCTGCTCTTACTTAAGATAGTTATAGGCTGATCCATAAGTGCAGTTCTGACTAAGCCATTTTTCCCTGCTCATCATTTTCAGATCACCAGAGACTCACTTGCAAGGTGCTTATAAAAATCAAGATGTTCTGATAAAATATACATTTCAATTAAGTGTTCCTTAAAAGAAAATATGTTTCTTTTCACTACCCTTAAAAAATTGTGTCGTCTCTGCAATATGAAAGTTATAGGATATGAGATAGTATTTCAAATTCAATGCCTTTCCCAGGGTAAATGCATGGAATGTTTCCCAGGACTTTTTGTACCCTTTGAGATTCAAATGAGAGATGGTCCTCCTTCCCCCATCACCTTATTTTGTTTGCTACAATTATTTGTGTGTGATAAAAGTACCGGTTCATGAAATGCATTCATTTATAAACAAGTATCCATTTACTTCAAAATGTGCCTTGAGCAAAATTAAGTGAGAACATTTCCAACATGATTAAATCCAAAATTAAATACAAACCTTGGAAAGGAAAACCTTAAACTGAAAAATGATAAAGTATTTCAAATCCTTAGGGAATCTTTGTATGACATTTAGACAGAGAAAATGGGAATTGGGCCTTTGGACCCTGCTGCGGAGCGAGCATGATGGAAGAGCCCAAAGAAGCGCCCTTGGACTCCAAGCAGCCCACTGAACTAATTCCGGAACAGGATCGGAGAACCCACGGCGGGCTGAGACAGTGAAAACCGGGAATCCCCCAATTCTTTTAACCTCTCTCTCTCAACCCCTTCCTCCCGAGCACAGCGCAGGGTCCGCGGCTTTCTGAGTGCAAAATGGAGACGCCGAGCCTCTCTCTAGGTTTCTCCATCTTATGAGCACCATAAAAGGGTAAAAGTTCGTAGTGATGTTATTTCTGGTTGTACTTTCCCTGGACTTTATACAGAAACCCAAAACCGCGCGACCTAATGTCATCTTAGCATCAGCAATATGTAATGGTTCCTTTTTAATGGGTCGGACTTTTGTGGGAGATCCTAACAAGAATAGTAAGTCTGTTGCTGAAATATTGAAGGCAATCAAAGTGGTAGCCATCTCTCTAGACTGAACTAAGCTATATCCCCACGCCGGCTGAGAAGAAATTTTCTTCTTTCTCGGGAAGAAACATGGCGTGGCGTCAACCATAGTGTGATGTCCATTAAGCAAACAGACCTGGTGGCATGGGAATGGGATATAAGGGGAAAAATTTTGTACATGGAACAGTGGGACGCTAGTGGAATCTGGAGCCGGAGCCGATACCAGCGCAAGACCTTTGTTTGCAGACACTCTACTAGACTATCAACTAAGCCAGAGCCCCATGCCTGCTGATGACGGGAAATAACCATCCTTTTCGGTTTTTTTTTCCCTTTGTCAGGCAGCGTGGCGATTACTAAACAGGCGTGAACTTGGTGGCGCGGGGCAAGGGGGAAAATGAAAAGTTATGTAACAAACAGCGGGACTTAATATCTCTATATTCTTAGCAATAGAGAACTATCAAATGCCTCCTTGACAATAGACTGTCTTTTTCTTTTTTGGGGGAAACCCCAACAACGGTAGTGAGTTGTGTGTTGAAACATGGAATGTAATCGAGATAAAGCGTAAACGAAGTGAAACTTATCACTTACAAGGGTGGGGACTGGGGAGGTGGGAGGGGGCGGCAGGTATACTGGGGAGGTTGGTGATGGAAGATGGGCACTGGTGAAGGGAAGGGTGTTTGAGTATTGTATAACTGACATAATCCTGAGAACTATGTAACCCTCCACATGGTGATTCAATAAAATTAAAAAAAAAAAAAGAAAATGGGAATTGGATGTAAATCCTTTGAAAACGTTTTGGTTCTATTAAAGGTTTATGTATTCATCATGAAAATATATCTTAGTAAAGTACAACTACAGTTAGTATTTAAGATATTAAAAGTACTGAAAATAATATTAAATTTCATTATATATTTGTCACACACAGAAATTTTTTTGAAATAAGATATTTTTTCAAAATTAAAACATGCTTACATATCCACACAAATACAGAAAACATCTCAAAGCACACTGTTTCATCTTGTTTTGGGAATGTGTGGGCTGAAGGTTTGGGTAACACCTAGTGGTGATCAGGGCTTACTCCTGGCTGTGTGCCAGGGATTATTCTTGAAGTGCTCAGGGAACCATCTGTAGTGCCAGAGATCAAACCTTACTCAGCCACATGCTAGGCAAGCACTTTATCCACCATACTATCTTTGTGGTCCTGTGTCGTTGTACTTAAAATTTCGCAGCGGTCAGTTCTTATGGAATAAATATTGCCTTCTAGATGAGAAACAGTTTTTATAATGAAAATTTATCACTTGAATATCTGTACTCAATCATGGGGCATGATAAAGAAATTTTATTCAACAGGATAGCATAGCATTTAACAATGGGGATAAGTTGATTAATTTTCCCTGATTAATAAAAAAGACATGAAGAGACTGATTTTCATTTAGAAGATGTCTTTTTAAATCTATAAGAACATAAAAGGTATCTCCAAGGAATTTTAGTATCTAGGAAAATAATTTTCCCTGAGATAACATCTATAGTTTATTACCTTTCATTTGAAATTTATTAATAAATGTTGAATTTATGTATTATATTTAAATTGTGTTATGCTTTTATGATTTAGGCTACTGTTGCGTGAACATTCGTGCGGTCAGAGTGCGGAGTGCTGAGATAAGGCACACGGAAGAAATGTCTTGATTGGAGGACTAAGGCTCTCTCTGGCTCTTAGCAAAGGCAGAGGGCCTCGTGGACCTCCTTTTATTGATCATGGTAGCTCTAAAGGGCGCAATATAGTGATGTCACCAAAGGCATCAAAAGATGTTACAGGAAGAATATTGAGGCAACATTATTTCTTTGTACCTGCAGGCCAGTAATCTAGGCCTCCAAAAAGAAGATGCAAAACCAAAACTGAAACCTTCCTTGAGCTTAAAGCACTTGGATTTACATCCCAAAGACAAAACTGGGCCCTGCACCTGAAATCTACATCCCAAAGACTAGGCTGCTCCAGAGCCTACAATTTACAATATCAAAGGTCAGGCCTGGCTAACACCATCTGCATGTCAAAGACCAGCCAGGCTTCTGTGAGAGAAGGAAAACTGCTCTTTTCAGTATACTGAAATTATTTTTCTGAAGGCAGCTTGAAGGGGGAAAATGTTCAGCTTCATCCAAACCAGTCAGGACACAGGAGAAATCTCGCCCATTTTCATGGGTCCCTATGTTCCTGTCCATAGTACAGTACAGTATACATGGGCTCGCCCTGGTAGCTCAGTCCAGTCCCAACAGGCTAATTTCCTTATTTTGTCCTCATATTAATCCCTACAAGCATATTGTGCCTCCAATCTTAGATTTTCAGTCAATGTATCTTCAGTTTGGCAAATATTAATCTACTACATGTATAGTATGAATAATACCACTACCACTCTTTACCTTATTATAGTACCAGACTAATAATTAGAAAACTGGTGGCTAATAAAAAATAAGGACCAGGGAATATTGTAGTAGTAGGATACATGCTTCACATGTATGAGATTCCAAATTCAATATATCAATATATGTTCACACACACACACAGACACACACACACACACACACACGCGCGCGCGCGCATGCACGCATGCAAGAAAAAACTTTTTTTTAAGTAGAAGAAACCAAAACTCAAAGAACTTACCCTTTTGAAGAAATGTGCTACAGAGATACTCAGATGATACAGAGATGAGTCTAAGTTTACAAATTAAATTATTTCTAGACACTCATTTATATTCAGTAGATCACTGTCATCCCGTTGCTCATCGAATTGTTCGAGCGGGCACCAGTAAAGTCTCTCATTGAGAGACTTATTGTTACTGTTTTTGGCATATCCAATACGCATGGGTAGCTTGCCAGGCTCTGCCGCGTGGGCTCGATACTCTCAGTAGCTTGCCGGGCTCTCCAAGAGGAACGGAGAAATCGAACTCGGGTCCGCCGTGTGAAAGGTGAACGCCCAACCATTTATGTTTATATTATCAGTGCTCTTTGCTAAGTACATATTGAAAGGTAAACCAAAAACAGCTATTTTGTACTAAAAAAATTATAGTATAATGAGAAAGACAAACCGATAAATGACAAATACTAAAAAAATGATTTTGAGAATGATGATGTCATTTTGGGTTTAGTTTAAGATCTGCTGAAAGAAAAGGTATCTAGAAGGCATTGCAGAGGGAGTTTCAATCTACAGATATAAATTACTCAAATATTTAATTAATTCAAATTGATTCAAAAGTTTATTGAGCACCAATAAACATCTTACTAAATTCATTTATTAATTAAATATAGTTACTTCCAAGTTACAGCCTGTTCAATTTATTTATCTTATTATTAACTTAATGTACGGTATTTGCAGATGAGCAACTAATTTGTTTTTTACAGAATTCTTATCTCATTTAATTTACTGAATGCTGGACTGAGAAACTTCTGGAACCAGAGACTGATATCAAAACTAAATTTAATAATGTCTCATTTATTATTGTTTCTGAGTCCTTAATCCTATCATATCTAAGAAGAATTAGTGATTAATCAATAATGTATGATTATAGACAATTATGAGCTTATTTAATACTTTATATCCTTTTCAAAGCAAATTATTAAAAATTGATATGCTTCTTAACATAATTTACTATTACAAATAGGAAAAGATATACATGTTTCTACTTTTTAAAAAAAAAATAAAAATTTTATTGACTCACTGTGAGATAGTAACAAGCTTTCATGATTGGGTTACAATCACACAATGATCAAGCACCCATCCCTCCACCAGTGCACATTCCTCACCACCAATATCCCCTGTATATGGCCCCCTTCTCCACCCTCCCCCTGCCGCCATGGTAGACAATATTCCCCATACTCTTTCTCTACTTTGGGGCATTATGGTTTGCAACACATACACTGAGAGGTCATCATGTTTGGTCCATTATCTACTTTCGGCACACATCTCCCATCCCAACTGGTTCCTCCAGCTATCATTTTCTTAGTGATCTCTTCTCTATTTCAGCTGCCTTCTCCCCTCTACTCAATAATCAGGCTTCCAGCTATGTGGCAATCCTCCTGGCCCTTGTAACTACTGTCCTTGGGTGTCAGCCTATGTGATGTTCTTCTATACTCCACAAATGAGTGCAGTCCTTCTATGTCTATCCCTCTCTTTCTGACTCATTTTATTTAGCAGGGAATAAAATTTTTATTTTTTTATTTTTATTTTTCACTCCATGTCTATGCATTTACAAGCAAATTTCATGACTTCATCTCTCCTAAAAGCTGCATAGTATTCTATTGTGTAGATGTACCAAAGTTTCTTTAACCAGTCATCTGTTCTAGGGCATTGGGTTGTTTCCAGATTTTGGCTCTTGTGAACATTGCTGTAATGAACATATAGGTACAGATGTCATCTGTATTGTGCTTTTTTGCGTTCTTGGGATATATTCCAGAAGTGATATTGCAGGGTTATATGGAAGCTCAATTTCTAGTTTTTGAAGGAATGTCCATATTGTCTTCCAGAAAGGCTGGACCAGTCGGCATTCCCCCAACAATGCAGGAGCGTAGCTTTCTCCCCACGTTCATGGCAGCACTGGTTGCTTTTGTTCATTTGAATGTGTGCAGTTTCTGTGGTGTTTCTACTTTTTTTTTTGCTTTTTTTGGGTCACACGTCGAAATGCTTAGGAATTACTCCTGGCTCTGTACTCAGGAATTACCCCTGGTGATGCTCAGGGGACCATATGGGGTGCTGGGAATCAAACCCAGGTTGGCTGCATGCAAGGCAAACGCCCTACACACTGTGCTGTCGCTCTAGCCCTCTACTTTTACTAGTAATATTCACCCTTCTCTGACCTATCTCCTCTCCAATACGTCTCCATCCATCTTCTTCAGTTCTTGTTCTCCAGGAGTATACCTAATGTCTGAAGCTGTGAATAATGTCAAAAAGAATTAAAAAAAATAGGTTTATAGAAAATCAGTTTCTAATAAACACCAAAGGGCTATCTTTTTTTAGTAAATAACTGTGTTATTCCAGGTGCTTTTCTGATGTAACTGTTTTATTGGCCAACAAATAATTTCCTCAATATGAATTATTACACTTGTTTTAAATAGTACATTTGTATAGAGCTGGAACTTTAACCAAACAAAATTTAAACATGATTCTCTAGCTGATTACGGAATGAACTCCTTTTCTTTGTAGTGGAGACTAATAAAGACATTATAAATTCTTTTGTGGCATTTGCCTTCAGAATAACAGAATATTTCCAATTATACTCTTGATATTTTTATTTGAAACATTTTTGAAGAAGCAACTTTGTAAAACAACAACAAAGTAGTTTTTTTTTCCTCTTAGGATATATTTTAGAATATGTACCTAAGGAGTAACTTAATGGTTATAAGAGACATTTAAAAAAATTGTTATAAGAGACCACATACATAGCACAAAAACTAAACTGTTCCTGAGATATGAAATTAACCATTGAGTTAGTCAGATTCACAATTAAACACCATCATTTTGTTAGATTCCTGATATGTTAGCTTATGACAGGCACCCTTGTGTGTGTTTCTAATGGATTCTTGGTGGGCTCGCAACTGGACTAATCTCTGAAAGTGTGGCTAAATTCTCTTGGGAGGTGCCTTGGGGCCCTAATCCATAGTAAGTATGTCTCTATTAATGAAAAAAAACCTTTTTTATATTTCTATATATATAAGTGACAAAAATTTTGTAGATATGTATAAATGTAGCAAGCTTAAAGAAAGTTATCTGAGTGATAAAGTAAGCACAGATAGCCTGCATCACTTGTTCTACTTTGATATTCTGCATTGTTATAGGGCTTTGTGAAATCAACCACTTTCTATTTAAAGTCATGGTTGACACAGCATCCATGATCTCATCTGCCTGCAGTGATTAAACTTGCTAGGAATTTTTACATAGGAATTTTTATACAAATAAAGTTCTTGTTTAGACAACATGATAGCTTGTGGTTGAATCAAATGCCTAGATTTCACATGTAAAAATATATGTGTATATATATGCATGTATATATTTATATTTATATAAATGATGACCTCAGGAATGTTGGGAATGAGGCAAAGAGATAAATACTGTGATAGAGAATATTTTGCAATCATGCCACATATAAGAAGTTTGTATTTTATTATTTTGAATGAGTATTTAGTACTCATGTTTCAATGGGTATTGTTTCTATACAAAATCATATATATATATATTTTTTACCAAATGGAATCAATTTACCATGCCAACTTTTATCTAGCTTCCCTTAGCTGCTCTGGAATCTACTCTATCACTGTCATAAAACATGCTCCAAATCTTTTTTTTTAGAGATGTGGAAACTTAATGTTAATGATTTTTTAAAAAATCCTATATAGACAAGTATTTCTAAGAGTAAGCAACACCACCACTCCAGGCTCATTCCAGAAAAATGTGCATTTGGGGGGATATAATATCCTTGGGTGCCATTAGAAGCCTCTTTCTGCTTGTATTGCTTCCTTAAAGAAGGTAGGTATTCAGGACACTGAACGATATATATTTTTTCCTTCTGTAAAGGGAGGTAGGAGACAAAATAACTTTGGAAATACTCTGCTATAGTGATTGCATGTCATCATCAAAAGATAAAATGTTACACAATTATAGAATAAAATTTGTAAAGGAAGTAGTTTTCCAGGCAATTATTAGATAAGATCTTTCTCACAGGACTGATATGACTGTATGTATATGTTTCTCTACATCTGTGTATCTTTTGCAACTTTTAACATTCTATCTCCAACATCTTGCAGTGGCAACTCCTTACGCATATTAATCTGTCTCAAGGAAAATATAATTAACCTTAGATGTTAACTGCTGTTTTCTTGTAATTGATAACTCATAATAAGGTTGATTAAATTTATTTTCAACTAATTTAATGGACAACTTCGACCATTGAGCTCTATTCCTGGCATTCTCAATTTGTTTGGAAAAGCCTGGCTTAATACTTTTAGTGACCCTGTACATGGTATTATAACTGTCTATGTTCTTGCTTACAACATGACAAATTGTATATCAAAATAAAGGAATGATACAGCTGCTTTTCTTTTCTACTTTCCATGCTATCCAACATTTATTTGCTTAATACAGAAGCATTGTACTGAGAGATACATGCCTTTTATTTTTAAACCCTTTTACAGCAGTGATAACAGGGTAAGCCTATGTTGTAATAATCTATAAAAAGTACAGGAAAACATTGTAATGTTGAAAAATATGTGACACAGTGAAAAATATAAGACACTGAAAAATGTAGGACACTTAAAAATATATATGTAATATATATGTGTGTATACTAGTATATATGTTAGTATACACACATATATACAAATATATGTGAATATATATACACATATATATACTTAGCTTTGTTATCTGGTGCACTATTAAGCACAAATATATTATAATATGTTAAAAATGTGAGAAATACACATGTTAGCCAAGTTTTCTGTTATAAGCCAATAAAGGAAGTGGAATTCTGAGATGAGGAATTTGGGTGCATGTCCTCAACTTTTCTCCCTTTGAATTAGTTACTGCTTAAAATAAGTTTCCTCCAGACAAAACACTATTTTGGGAATGTGTCGTCCCATGTTAAGCTTTGCTGGACTATGTTGCAAAACTCTTGTCAGTTCGATACTTAAGGGTCAGTGAACCACTTGGCAAGAGTGAATGATGGAATAGGAAAGGTCACATAATATGAAGGGTAAGAATTTTTTTAGTTATTCCTCTAACGAAGAAAAAACACCAATGACTTCTTATATTATACAAACCCTACTTGGGTAGCAGACTATCTTTTCCTTTGGATTATGACAAAATCCTTTTATCAGGGTATGTTCCACTTACTACATAACAATAGATAATTAGTGGAAATAAAAGAGGGAGAAAAAAAAAACCTTTAAGGGAGTGATCAAATCTCTTTATAAAGGTACCTTTTTAATTGCAGGAACACTATTTAAAAAAGGATGTATTATGCGATTTTTGAATTCCTAGGTATAAGGGAAAAAATACTTTCCATGGTTTGTTTTGTTTTATGCAACACTTCTCCCTGAATCCTAGCATATATAAACATAAATTTTATTACCATGTTTTTTTATTGATTACTTCCATGAGTTCTAAGCTCTCTCTTTCCTGACATGTTTCCACAGTCCTAGACTCTACTTTGTAACCCAGACATAGATTTGTAAACATCACAAAAACTCAATCTATCAGAAACTGAAGTAGCTAGCTCTCAACTTTCTCCTACTTTTTAAAAATACCAATGTGAATATATAATCTCAAAATCAGTGAGAATTAAAGGGGTTTCTATTAGTAAGTGCAAGATTACCAGGCATATAAGAAGAGCTTATTGATAAAAGGTTTATATGATTACACATTGTATACTACATTACTATTATCTGCCTATTAATCATTACTACATTATTACTATTATCTTCTTAATGGGTCTAATGAATATTATTATCATTTTTATTGGGGGGCGTGATGCAGGTTGTACTCCAGGTCATATCCATAGATACTCAGTGGTACACTGCCATACTGGGTTCAGACTGGTATCAGTGCCATGATAACTTATTCCTGTATATTTGTGATACAAGACATAAACTTTAATCCTTGTATATTTGTGCTTAAAAATGTATCAGTCAGGGACTGAAGCCATAGCACCTCAGTTATGGCATTTGCCTTGCATGCGGCCTACCTGGGTTAGATTCCCAGCATCCCATATGGTTCCCTGAGCACTGCCAGGGGTCATTACTGAGTGCAGAGCCAGGAGTGACCCCTGTGCATCCCCAGATGTGACCCAAAAAGCAAAAAAAATAAAGTATCAGTCAGCAAAAGTAAGCATATATAACAAAATCACCATTTACTATATTTACAGCTTTATAACAAATTCTAGCATTCTTTATAGATTGATAACACATAGAACTATCTTATCATAGTTGTAAAATGTTTTAAAAATAAAAACCACATTTCTCTGAGTCCAGTGTTTCAGAATGATGCTGTCATGAAATTTTTGAATTTGCATTCGTTTCTGTGCTTTTTACCTTGTGACATTAGTTTACTTGTTTATCCTTGACTAAATACTACTCTCATAATAGTTATAACATTATTAGTTGATGATTATCGTCATGTAATGGTAACACAGTAGCACTGTGGTTCCATTGTTTATCGATTTGCTCGGGCAGGCACCAGTAATGTCTCCATTGTGAGACTTGTTACGATAGTGCTATGATAGTGATATTATTTTTAACATGATAGCAACAAGGTATATCCTGTATGTCATCTTCATTTTTTTTTGATTCTTTGTCTTTCAGTAAAAGCAATCACACACGTATATACATACAAATATAACCATTTCTAAAAGAAATATGATCCTTACAGTTCTATATTTTTAATAATGACTATTTACTATTCATTGACTTCTACTTTAATTTCTTTTACATTATAATATTCTGCTATTGTTATTAGTTTTCTAGATTATTTTAAAACATTTGATGTACTTAATAAGAATAAAATGTTATGCTTATTTTTTATTTTCTGAAGATGCAAGAAATATGTAATTCTTTTGTATTTAATACTTGGCTGTTTATGAATTCCAATGATCTATCTTTGCATGCTGTTTTACATTTTATTTTACCTTTGTATTCCAATTATTATCAAAATTTCATGTCTTTATTTTTTTATATTTCTGTAAGGTCAGATAGAAATGATAGGTGTTGAAGTGAGTGAAAATTGTATTAATGAATATTCTCATCCCATTCCTTATATTTTATTGCTATTATTATTAAATCACTGTGAGATAAACAGTTACAAAGTTGTCTATGACTGGGTTTAAGTCATGTAACATTCCAGCAATCTGTCCCTTCACTAGTATATATTTCCTACAACCAGTGTCTCCAGTTTCTCTCTTACTCCCCACCCCCAGTTTGCCTCTATGGCAGGCACTCTCTCTCTCTCTCTCTCTCTCTCTCTCTCTCTCACTTACTCACTTGCTCATGCTCTCTTGCTATCTCTACAGAACCTAGAGCCTTGTTTACAGTCACCTCACACACAGCAGTGGTGTGACATGTGGTGTATCTATATACCCTTAAGTACAGGGTCAACAACACTGTAGACATGAGATCCAAACTACAACAACCGAACTCAAAACTGTACCTGTCAAGAAGGCAGAGGGGGGTGAAAGAAGGAATTTTGGTTGACCCTCGTGGTAGGATTGGAGTTAGAGCACTGTAAATCTGAAACTCAACTGTTAATCACGTGATTTCTTGGGCAGGCTCAGTAACCTCTCATTTTGTCCTTTCCCTGAGATCTTAGAAGTCTATCTCGACTTGGCCCTCCTAATGAAGTTGCACTGGGGGCTCTTCAGGGTCAGGTTACTGGATTTTGCATATGAATACACCATGGGAAGCTTGCAAGGCTGTACCACGGGGGCAGGAAACTCTCAGAAGATTGCCAGTTTCTCCCAGAGGGAGAAGTAGGCTAAAGATATCTCACAGCTTCTGAGGGCTTTGCTTTTAAATATCTCTGGATGTTGGCCTTTGATGGGATTACACCCTGTTCCATTGGTCTCTGCCTTTGTTCCAGTACCATGCTGTTTTAATTATTACCACTTTGTAGTAAAGTTTAAGGTTGGGGAATGTGATGCCTCCTATCTTCTATTTACCAAGCATTGCTTTACCTATTCGTGAGGGCTTATTGTTCAATAAGGTTCAATATTACTTATTCAATATTACTTTTCAATGGAATTTTATACACTTTCAAAAAATGGCATATTACTGAATTATGCTTTGACAAATCAAGATTAATTTTAATGTTTTACTTTTTTCCCCATCTTATGCTCCATCTCAAAAACCCTGATTCTTACCCTTTCCATTTAATATGGATGTAGGAAAGACAACATTATTATACCTAGCTAAAGAAACAGATAGCCTAGAATAGATCTGTAATTGGTTTATCTCATGGTAGGTAGATTGTGTAATAAACACAAAAATAAAAAGAAAAATGCCGGTGAGGGAAGGAATGGAGCCAAGATGGATTTATTCCAAACTTCTTTCTAAACACTCCCGTCTCTCTCTCTGCTTCTCTGGAACTTCTCCCCAGCCCCCTCATACAGTGTGGTTACAATCAATAGGGAGTAAAGTTCTATCCCTTGGGGGATGCTTTCACTAGGACAGAATCTCTCTCAGGGGGGCATCCGCCCAAAAGCGGAATCCCATGGGTGTGTTTCTCTTCTCTTCGTCCGACTAACATATAAGCATTCATATTATAAATCATTTTGTATGGACATAGCAAGGGACACATTAAGCTTATAGAATTGCTCTCTGGGTGTCACCTAGATCTAAGACTACAGCGCTCAGGCCAGATTAGTCTTTCCTAGCCCTAGCAGGGCCCTAGTCTCATTGCTTTTGGATCATGACATGACATGCCCATGATCAAGCTCTTAACATATAGTTAAGCATTAGGCGCTTTGGCCAGGCCCATCTCGATGCCAGGGTAGCACATAACTCACCGCTTGCCCTGGGTCCATCCCGTCCCTCCTTGGGACCCTGCTTTTGAGGGTGCTAGGAAGTAAGGCCAGCTGAGGCTTAAGTCAAGATGCCTGGGAATGAGTAATATTTGAAGCCAATTAAATCCCATGTTACCAAAGCATATTAATAAATGTCTTTCTTTGTCCATACAAAAAGGACATTGTTTTAAGGTAAACTATTCAAAAGACATAAGAGAGGAGAAAGACAATATTTACTTACAAGTACACTTGTCCTAGCAAGGTCTGACCTTACAAATTAACAGAGTTTGATTAGAGGAAGAGCAGATAAACTGGTAGAAGTGGTTACAGATAAACAAAGGAATGGGAGTGACTCGGGAGCACTTTGATGGGGTGACTGATAAACCTAAGCTCCTAGTGGCAAGGGGAGCAGGACAAACCAATGATATCCAACTGCAGATTATCAAATGGTGTTCTCTGATGACTCTTGTTTGTATTTTGCATTGCATATACAAACTTCTGACATTCAGCAAATATACAGAACAAATATCTTTTAAAATGTGCAATTATTTCTCACAAAACTTCTTTACTTCTTCGCTTTGCTTGACTAAAAACAAAATTTCATTCCTTTTACTAGAAAAGGAGTATGTTTTGGCAGGCCATGTGTATACAAGCAATGAAATACTGAATCATCAAAGTTCAAATTTGGTAAATTTAAGCTTAAGGAAGAATGCATTTTATCATATTGTACTTTGAAAAGCAGTAATTCTTGTATGGCATCTGTATCCTTGATTTACACACAATTTTCGGTTAAGTAAACCATGGCAATCTCTAGACATTACAAATAAACATAGGTTATTTTATTTTTCAATTTTGCCATTTTCAAATATTTTTCTGCTTTTCTCCTTGTAGCATCGAACCTATTTTCATTTTCAATTTGTTTCTTTCAAATTGGTGCCCCAAGGATGTACTGGCCCAAAGTGAAAAATCCTTTCTATTTCTGCCAAGTCTAATTTAGATACCAGTAAAGCTTCTAACAGTCATATGTGGGAGGCTGAATATGGGAGGAATTGTTAGAGAAAAAATTAGTTGTGTATCAGCAGTTTGAGGAAAGGTTCACACTATTGAGAAATAAACTCATATGATATCAAAAATAAAAATAAAATACTGAAAGTATGCAATTATACTGAATTGTAAATGAGTTTTGGATAGTTATCTAAAGGATCTATAGGTTAATTGAAAAACCATGTTTCCTTTTGAGTATGATATGACCTTGAGTTAATGAACCACAACATCCGTGATAGGGAATTTTGTACTGTAGGGTATATTTTAAATGAGGCTTAAATAAATATGGACTCCCCATTCTGCCCTAAGCAAAACAAAATTGTTACTAGGTTTTACACAGCAGGAGGTAAACATTCTTGAAATAATTGGACATGATAGAATATTTTTCTTATTTTAAAAAATCTTTTATAAAACATATCTGATTTCTTCTAATTTAGTATGGTAGAAATGGAAAAGAACCAAAGTCAGATTTGTGGCATTAAATAGAGACACTTCTTCATATAGAAATTAATTATTGTAATAAATTATTATTGATGTACAGTATAAAGTACAATGGTTCCTAACTTGATAACACACATTTATTTTCTATTGCATTGTAAAGTTTAGAGTGTTCATCATTAAATATATATATATGTGTAAAGTTAATATTTCCTAAATTCTTAGAGTTGAAAAATTTGTTGGTTAGAAGTTAGAAGGTTTATTAAGCATGTAAGATGGTTTTATTCAGGAAATCTGTTCAAAACGAGGCTGTCTTCTTTTTGATGAATTTGAAAGTTTCCAGCTTAGATCAGTGTCAGAAAAAGGGGCCAGGTGTTCAGAGAATAAATTTATCAAAAAAGAAGCAATTTTTGACTAATTGTTCAATAACAGTGCCAAGATAGGAATTATTTTAGGGACTGTTTGGAGTCCAATGAGTGAATGATAGTGACATTTTCATAAACTTGTTTATATCCATGGAAGAAAATTGGATATGTGGGCGGGAAGCTGTGAATAAAGAGAGAGAAAGCTAAAAAGAGAAATCAAAAAGATATACGAGAAACTCACAATACTGTAATATTGGGATAGAGGAGAATTTTGGAATATAGCCAATAGTAACTGCAGAATATTTTTACCTTTGTGGAAACATATGTGAATCTCAGCTCAGAAACAGAAGAGCAAACATCACTAAGCTTCTGAATAATAATTTGTATAATTAAGAATATGATTTTTGGGGGCTGGAGAGATAGCACAGCGGGTAGGGCGTTTGCCTTGCACGCGGCCGACCCGGGTTCGAATCCCAGCATCCCATATGGTCCCCCTGAGCACCGCCAGGGGTAATTCCTGAGTGCATGAGCCAGGAATGACCCCTGTGCATTGCCGGGTGTGACCCAAAAAGAAAAAAAAAAAAAAAGAATATGATTTTTGTAAGATGGGATTGTGAGATATGCTAATAGGAGCAGTCCAGAAAAGTTTTCTTTTGCTAATACTTAAAGCTATATTATACAATATATTTTTGTTTTATAATACAATAAAAAAGAAACAAAATAGGCATGAAATTTAAAAAAATATTTGTATTGACGAATCAAGTTATGCCATTAAGATAATCTATTAAAATTTGTAAATATCCTTTTATAATTTTTACTCTATACAATTTTTAATAATCCTGGGACTAATTATATATGACAGTCTTGTTTTTAAAAGTTAGCACATTTCAAGTAAATATATATGTACATACTTGAGGGTCATAAGGATAACACAAGAGGCATTTGTTTCTATCCAATGAAAGAGAAACTGCACATCTTCTAAAGACATAAATCAACTGAATAGAATGAATGCTTTTCATGTAGGAGCCCTACATTTGATAACTGGCACCATGTTGCCTGGAGCAAACCCTAGCACTGAGCCAAGAGTAGACTTTGAACTTTGCTATTATGCCCTACAAAACAAAACAAAAAGAAAGTAACATGCTGAAAAAGAATGGTGATTGAACAAACACTGGAATTAAAAACAAAGAAATAATGTGTTTAGTTTCATTAATAGAAATAGTATCACTATGTGTTTTTACATTACTTTATAATATTGACATACCATTGTTGGTCTGCAACTTGCCATATATTTTCAGTTTTGTGAAAAATTATCATTTTCCCAAATTGTTATAGATGCATCTAAAGCACTGTTACAGAATTTTAAAAGTTTTCACGCCCAAATACATGTAAGCATAATGTAGGCAGGTAGATAGGGAAAGGCCCTTGGCAATGAAACAGATTAACAAAGTCTCTGGGAAGGAGAATCCTGAGACTGACCCACCTTGTGGATACAGAAAACAGACCTGATAAGACCTTCAGCAGACCATGAGGAGGTTGGACCCCTCCCCATGAAGTTCCTGGAATTCTATCGACCTCTCCCTTAATCTGATTAAAATGTGATCCAGCCTAAAGAAGACTCAGCCTCCCTGGTAACCTCCTTAGCAACGGACTTTTACCTAGGAAGAAGCCCCACATGGGGGCAGGTTGAAGAGACCCTATAAAGGACACCTTGAACAAAGGCAGTGTGTGCATATGCTGCCTGAGCCCACGTGCTGCTTGTGCTCACGTGGCCGAGCACATGTGGTGCCTGACTACATGTGTTGCCTGCATCTCTCCCCTTGAGATGTGTACTTTCATGTTTTCGTGTCCAGTGCTAGGATGTGTGTAGAGCTTCCTCCATCTTTGGAGGAGCCCGCATTCTTTCTTGAGCGAGTTACTCCTACTGGTTTTTCTTTTCCACTTATCCCTTCCTCCTTCCCTAAGACCCTCTAAAATAAAATCTGTTACTTCACTGCTTGTCTACTCCTGAAATTCTTTTCCGCAGAGCGAGACAAGAACCCAGTAACCCTGGGTCCCAGGTGTTAGAGGCGGTTGAAGAGAAAGTGACCGTCTTTCTCCTCCCTGCTTCAAGTAAGTCACCCGTGGGGCCCACCGACATCAAGCACATTTTTTTTCTTCAAAATCAGTCATTAAATAAAACTCAGGATTAGATATTCATAATCGTAATAATTTTCAAGAGTTCTTTATCAGTAGCTGTAATATGGAGTGCCTATGATTTCTCTAGAACATTTGGGCATCTTTGAGTTAGGAGAGTTGCCTCATATAGACAATTAGATTTAAATAGAATCTAACCTTAAAATGTTCCTTTTTTCTCTCAAACAGAAGAAGAGTTACAATTAATATTTCAAACAACTAAATTTGCAATCTGTAATAATAAACTAAATGCTAATTTCTAAAAAATACACTAATTATTTTCAAAATTCAGTATCTGATTTTACATTTTACTTATTGATGCCAAAGATTGAGGTAAACATATATGCTGTTGAATCTTTAACTTCTTAAAATTCTGTTTCAAAATTTTTTGATGTGTTCTATCATCAAAGAAGGCCAGAAAGGAATTTATAATGTTCTTGTATATAATGACTTGTTAGGCCTACCTAGAACTTTATGGTACCATATTTATGCAACATAAAAATTTGAATATTTTTTATAAGCTATAGGCTATCACATTTTAAATATCTTTAAGGTAAAAAAATAAATATACTGTTTAACATACAAGCATAGATAAGTAGAGAAGCATTTCAAAGTTTACTTGAATATCATCTAAGGAAAATTACTTAAGTAGGAATTTGAACTGTAACTGATTTCTAACATACGATAATTATGAAAATTTTGTGAAATTAGAATCCGGCTGTCTCTTCACAATTTTTCCACCTTTAATGAAATTTCAATGGTTATTTGGTATGACCATTTTGAGTACACACAAATCAAGTGATGTAGTGAAACAATATCAGGAATCAGTGTTTAGAAGGCTCTGACCTTTTTAAATGCATCATCCATCTGACCCTAAATGCCAACTGTGGTTTTTAAGAAAACTTGAGAGCTAAACAGTTAGGAAAGATTTACTCCTATTGTTCCTAATGGGATGCATATGTATATATTGTTACTTTTGTGAAAAAAAATTCAAAAGTATTAATTATTAGTTGCTTCAGAAGTGATAACAAAAATAAATTTAATTTTTATCTTTGATCAATTATGATTTCTCAGACATTTTTTTGTGAAGAAAGTTCTGTTTTTCTTTATGAAATAGATACTTAATAGTTGTTTGTAACCATCCATTTATGGCATAAAACATATATATATAATTTATCTATGTTAATACAAAATATACAAGCATTTTCACTAAACTTTTAGTTTTTCAACTTTTTGTGTCCTCAACACTTTATCTTTCCACAAATACAGTACAATAATCCTGACTTACCTTTTTTAATTGACTTCCAGCTTAATCCATATGGCTCATGTTGACTGTTGTCTATTTTTTGTCCGTATCTTTTGGTCCTCAGGCCTTTCTTCTAGATCTGTGCTGAAGGATCACTCATGGCATAATTCAGGAAACATATGTGGCACCTGAATGAATATAAGGCCTTACCTGCTGTACTATCTCTCTGACTCAGATGTACTTATTATAACAAGTTATTGTAAATATTACCTTCTAAGCATTTATTACATAGCTAATGAAAAATAAGCAATTTTATGTTTTATGTTCAGGAACAAAGAGGAAGATTAAAGAGTTGAGCATATGTCTTGCATACTCAAGGTCCCAAGTTTATCTTTGTGGACTGGCTTTAGCTCAGCGTTTGCTTTGTCAGATCACAGAGCTCTGCTTTGTAACCAAGTTTTTATCCTTGATACCTCATGGCCCCTAAGCAGTGCTGGGTATAATTTTGTGGGCGCCAGCACTGGTGTTCCCAGGTAACATCCCATCACCTAATCCTTAGGTCCAGCCCTGTCAAGGTAAATATTACCTAGAATACCCCCTAGTACCCAAGCACTGATGAGGAGTCTCCTGCACCTCCTCCACAAGAAAAAGTTAAATGCTTGAGAAAATAATGTCAAATACTATTGTCTGTCAAAAAGACATGCATAGAAAATAATAAAAAGTAGAAATGTGTGTTAATTTGTCCAAATTTATGCCTCTCTTCTTTCCTTCTCCTTTCATTTCTGGAACTGTTAGTTTGGCTTATAGTCAAAAAAGCATATTATTATTTTAATAAGTTCACCTGTTTGTCTTCTCCTAATTTTATTGTATTAAGTTCCTTCCTCTGGCTGAAGCCCCTTAGCATAAAACTCTCAGGGTTCACCATCATTGCTGCAAATAACAGTAATTTATTTTTCTTTATAGCTGAATAGTATTCCATTGTGAGAATAAACTTCTTTGTCCATTCAGCATTTGATGACCACTTAAGTTGTTTTTAGACCTTGGCTATTGTAAATAAGGCTGCATCAAACAATTGTATCTTTTCTATTTTGGAGGTGGTACACATCTGGCTGTGCTCAGGGCTTACTCCTGGGTCTGTACTTAGGAGTCATCTGGTGGTGTTCAGAGGACCATATGTGCTACTGAGGTCAAGCCAAGGTCAACCATGCGCAAGGCAAGTGGATTGTTCTATTCCCTGGCCTTATCTTTCATTCTGAAATCTACAATTCTTTCCTTTCTTTTTTCTACAACCCTCTTTCCTTCCATACACACAAATTCCTCTTCTAAATGTGACTTAACAGTTGCCTACAATATCTTAGGAATAGCTGTTGGCACATAACATTTCTGTAGAAATTAAATATAATAGAAGAGTTAATATCTAATAATGTTTGTATTGATTTATTCTTAAGCAAGTGAAAAGTTCTATTATAGAACTAAGAGAGGTTGAATCTTTATAAAAGTAGCTGAGAAAAATAGGAAATAATATTTTTTATATTTGACAACTACTTTTTTTCTAAAACAGGAGATTCAAATTATCTTACACTAAAAGGTAAATATGTATACATTTTACAAGATTAGAAATATCTAATTTTCACATCAATTTTTATAAAAATTTAAAAATAACATGTGCTTGCTTTACTGTATAGATTCTTATCTTTTGTAGTCAGTAATTAAAAAACTGAGTATTTTTAATACTAATGATAACTTAAATATTTGGATTTTAGTTTTACTGCCTTACCTGCATTGTTTGGTGTGTTAAAAAATTAGGAAGAAGTAGTGAAACTGATTAAATAGCAGTTACAGTTAAATTATTAGCACCAAATAACATTTAACAAATGGAAAATTTAGTTTTTATGTTGAACACTGCTTATATATATCTTATAAGAATAGGCCCTCTCCTAAACGTTTTTCACAACTATCAGCTTTTTAACACTATAAAATTTCCACAGTTTATAATGTTAACAAGTACATTGGAATAAGTACGAACTTGCAATCATGCCTTAAAGGAGAACTCATTTTACATTTGAATAAAATTTAACACTTTATTAAACCTGACTTAGACTATGAGATTCAGAAGACAAATTTAAATAAATTATGTACAAATGGATGTATATAAGGTACTTTAAGAAAAAATAATGTAGAAGTATGGAAATTTTACTAGCACTAAATTTTACTTGTAATATTTATAAACAAGGGATGAAAAGATTAATGTAAAATGATCCATCTTATTGGAGAAGAAATTAAATTTAGAATGAGAATATCCTGCCACTGAGAAAATTTACACATGAACAGCTTCATTTAGTTAATTATATGGAAAATTTCCTGGTGCATTTGTATATTTCTCAGTCAAAGCATCAGCACACTCGATAACCTAATTTATATTCAGCAATACATTTCTTGTTACACATATATTACCCAAAGAACAAATGTACAGCAGATATAGTGAAATAGGGTTTTTATTGAAAGACAGAGACAGGATAAAGGTGTGAATAGGTTTTATACTTCCTATTCTACTCTGGAAATGCCTGAACTATCCTCAGTAACTGATGTCAGATTCCAGACATATGGGTTTGAAAAGGCATGTTTGTACGTTTCCTTATGTTATCAAAGATTGAATATAATAATTAACAGTTTTTTCCTGTCAGCTCAGAGTGGCGAGAGATGCTAACTTTGTTCCAGAAGGATGGGAGCTGGCATCAAGCCCATGATTCGAGTAGGCGTTGCCGTCTCATTGTTCATAATCAGGGAGCTCAAAGTACTTGACTAAGGAGGATGATTATCTTAAATATTACAAGCGTAGCCATTACCAACACAGTTTTACAAACAAGGTTTCCCCCCAACACACCCCAACTCCCAAGTTGAATCAGTTGAATCAGAACTGGGAAAGTAAACATTTCATATCAATATATAAATATTTCTTCAAGTCTTAGAAGACAGCATGCATTTTCCTTGAGTCCTTTATGCTTAATATTCATAGTATTTGATTTAGTCTTTGAACTCTGAATGCAAGTTTTTTTTCCCATTCCCTTCATTCAGGACATTTTTGTTTCATATGCACATAAGCATCTTTTCAATGCGTGGATAAGTAAACCCTAATTTGGGACATTGTTTCACCATGAATTTGATAGCACTGGGGAGGCTTCTCTTCAAGTTGATGCCCAGACGCAGGGACCCATCTTCTGGATCTGTGTGTTTAGCTTTCTTTGATAATGCCATATGTTAATTAGTATAGTCCAAAGTAGATTGTCTTTTTTTAGCAACAGAGTAACACTGTTGGCACATATTGAGTTTGTGGTCATATAAAATCTTAGACCTTTGTATGAACTCATGTATTCCAGGAGACCAAACCATATATTACTTTTAGAAGAAAAAAGGTCTCATCTCTGAGCAGTTACATCCTGTACTTACAAATTGTCTTTTGAACTTAAAATCAGGGCCACATGTTTTCTCTGTTAAATTTCATTTTTATTCTTTTAGTTATTTTATTCTACAAAGTTTGTTTTACATCATGGTTGTATCATCCCACATATTAGCAGGCTCACATTGTTTCTGCATATTTGCCTTTTATAACTTATTGAAGTTTGTAAGGTCTACTATTTATTTTTTCACCATTTCAACATGTTTTTATCAAATATGTTTCAAAAACTGAAACATTTAGAGCAGGGTGAGATTCTGTGACGTGATACAGTCAACCAAGTTTTTCAGGACTTTATTCAGCATAATCAAGGAGAATACTTTGTTAAAAATCTATGAATCCATGTAAAAGCAAAACTAATATGAATAAAATGGCATGTATTATATTTCTTAGGTCTTCTTAAACCATATGGAATATAGGAGCAAATAAACGACTAAGAACAGGTTTGCAACTAAATTCTCATTTTTTGCTCTTCTACTATGTATCCATAATGTCCTTGTCTTGCATCTCTTTGAGTTTGAATTTTCCTGTCAACAAGTTTTCTGTAGGAACATTAAATGAGATGAAAAATTCATTGTACCAGGATATCTCAGGATTTGCAGTATATATTAAAAGTAATTTTTTTCCACAGTAAAGAAATAAGGGCTTTTTGAACTGTGAACATAATAAACCTGTTATTTTCTGATAATTTTCCATTTTTATTTTATTCATTTTCACTGCATCTCAATTTTATGGTTCTACAAATTTTATATTTTTGTTCTTAAATATTACAAAATTTGTTTATCTGTAGTCTGTAAGCATAAGTTTGGGATCTTCGAAAAATAGACAAAAATATTATTAAGATATTACTATGGAAGGGAAAATTAAATTAAATAGGATTGAAGAATGTTTAGGATAGCTGTAAAAACCAAGTGTTTGTGAGTGAGAGACAGTAATACGCTTGGTGGAAACCTTCTCAATAATCATGTAGTCAAAGATGTTTTACGAAAGTCATTGAGGAGACCCTGCATCCCAAATATATTCAGGAGAGTATATCTTCTAGAGACAGTCTGCCTTTGTCTACTTGTCAGACTCAGTCATTGACAGTGAGCACGCAGTGGGAAATATGGAAGGTGGAGGTTGAGTTCAGAGCACGGTGGCTGCAATCTTTACTCTGAATCAATCAAGCTTCTTGTCATAGTAGAGCCATTTGAACCAGGATCTTATTGAAAACTATTGTTATTCATTACAGGGAGGTAGAATTAAGGAAGAGATGTGGAAAGCACTCTAATAAGCATTGTTCCAAAGGCAATAAAATATAAGATTTTATTTATTTATCTATTTAAGTCTTTGGGCCACACCCCTTTTTGCTCAGGGTGTATTCCTGACTGCATTCAGGGACCAGTCCTGGCAGTGTCATGGGACCATGTGAGGTGCCAGAGATCAGGTCAGCTGAGTATAAGGCAAGTAGTCTGCCCCCTGTTCTTTTCCATCCATTTTATATTTTATTTTAAAATATAAAAGTTAAGGCTGGAGAGACAGCTGAGTGCTTCTCATGCAGGAGGCCCAGGTCTGAGTCCCTGCACATGATTACCCAAGGACTTCAGAAGTGACTCCTGAGCACAAAAGAGTTACTCTTAAGCATCTGTCGATGTGGCCACCAAATAATAAATATCACTGTCACTGTATCATTGTCATTCCATTGCTCATCGATTTGATCGAGCGAGCACCAGAAACATCTCCAAGTGAGACTTGTTACTGTTTTTGGCATATGGAATATGCCACGGTAGCTTGCCAGGCTCTGCCGTGGGGGCGGGATACTCTGGGTAGCTTGCCGGACTCTTCGAGAGGGACAGAGGAATTGAACCCGGGGTGGCCACATGCAAGGCAAATACCCTACCCGCTGTGCTATCTCTCTAAATATAATATAATAAATAATATATTTATTATTATACATAGATATTTATGATACATATATAAAATAAACATTTTTTTGTTGTAAAGAATATTTTAGTACATGCTATTAGTTTATTATTATGGTTTGGATAACATGATTACACTGTTATTAATACCGATAATTTTGCTGGATACAGATACATACTTCACAGAAGTGTCCAAGGTCCTTTACCTCCTGCACTGCTCTTATGATATTGCTAGTCTACATATTCTTTCTGCCTCTCTTGTCAGATTGGGAAATCTCAGTTTTGTAATCCAAGGACAAGGATTTTGTCATTACTTGATGCTATTAATTTTCTTGTTTTCTTTCTCAGTATAACACAGATAATGTTATTTGATAGTTGGTGTTGATAATTTGATATTTGTATTTGCTTAATTGGCATTTGGCCTTCTCGGACCTATTTCACATGACATGACATCCACTAATTCGTCCAAGTTCCAGTTAACTGCAATATTTCATCTTTTATTATTGCACATAACATTTCATTGCATATATGTATATACAATTTATTTTATCCATTCACCAGTTGAACATGTGGGCTATTTCCATAGCCTAGCTATTGTATTAAATGCTGCAATAAACACATGTGTGCATGTATCATTTTTCATTCATGTTTTTGTGTTTTGGCAGTGATCTCAAGAAGTTGAATTGCTCGGTCATATGAAAACTCTATTTTTAAGGCTTTTCTTTCAGTTTTGTTTTGTGGGATTGAGAGCTTATTCCTGACTCTGTTCTCAGGGATCACTTCCAGTAGTGCTCATGGACCAAATGTAGTGTAGGGGTTAGAACCTGGGTCAGTGAAAGCCAGGATAGAACCTTACACCTTAATCTTTGTACTATTTCTATGACTATTATTCTTAGTCTTCAGTTATACATACACACACACACATATGAAGAATCTGCCGCCAGTACTCGTCAATACACTGGCTCGGCTCTTCACAAGCTACCTGTTTGAATGCAAGGTTCTCTCCCAGTCAAAAACCAGTAGGACCGTTCTGTTGTACAAGAAGGGAGACATCCACGACATTGGCAACTATTGCCCAATCTGCCTGCTGTCTGTCTCTACAAGTTGTTCACTCGTGTCATCCTGAATAGAATAGGCAGAACACTAGACAAAGGACAACCATGCGAGCAAACCAGGTTCCAAAGGGGATTCAGCATGATAGACCATATCCACACAGTAACCAAACTCAATGAAGCTTCTCAATAGTTCAAGATGCCGCTCTGTCTAACATTCATCGACTTAAACAAGGCCTTCAATTCTGTTTAGACTGAGGCGGTAATCGAAGCCCTGGCCAAAGAGAGCACTCAAACTCAGTATATCAAAATCCTTAGTGAGCTGTATTGTGGATTCACCACCAGGATCTCACCATTTTACAACAAAGTGATCATTGATATAAAGAGAGGGGTGCAGCAGGGTCATACCATTTCACCGAAACTCTTCAGTGCCGCTCTTGAAAACGTCATGCGATGACTGGAATGGGAAGGAATGGGAGTGAAGATAGACGGTCGGCAATAACACCACCTCTGCTTTGCTAATGACATCATTCTCATAACACCAAACATTAACCAAGCGGCACAAATGCTGGCCGACTTCAACCATGAGTGTGGAGAGGTCAGATTGCAGCTGAATCTCAACAAGACGATGTTCATGAAAAATGAACTGGTCTCTGAAGCTCCATTTGCTCTCAATGGAATGAACATCTCCGAATGCAGCAGCTATGTGTACCTGGGTCGAGAAATCAACATGAGGAATGACTTGGTGACAGAACTTCGAAGGAGGAAGAGAGCAGTGTGGAATGCATTCAGGAGCATCAAAGAAGTGGTCAAGAGGACGAAATACCTCCGACTCTGGGCACATCTTTTTGATTCCACTGTTCTTCCTGCACTAACATATGCCTCAGAGACCTGGGCCCTACGCAAACAGGATGAGAACGCTATTAAGGTATCCCAAAGAGGAATAGAAAGAGCTATGCGAGGAGTATCATGTCTCACTCAAGTAAGAGAAGGAATCCGGAGTTCTGACCTCCATCGATGGTCAAGAATCAGGGACGCTGTCTCCTTTATCAAGGCATCAAAATCAGATGGGCCGGTCATGTAACGCGATTCAGAGATGACTGCTGGACTAGAGCTGTTACCAACTGGATTCCACAGGACGTCAAAAGACAGTGTGGCCGCCCACCAATGAGATGGTCAGACTTCTTCGTCAAAGCCCTGAATGAACGATTTGAGGCTCTTCCTGTTCCTGGAGCGAGCAGATATCATTGGGCTACTCTAGCACACCACAGGGACAAATGGAGCCATTACTGGCACCCACTTGAGCAAATCTAAGATCAACAGGATGACAAGTGATACAAGTGATACATAGAGAGAGAGAAAGGCTGAACAAAAAAAAAGTTTTTTTACCAACAGTTAATGAGGACTCCTTTTCTCTACATTCCTGCCAATACTAGTCGCTCCAGATTTTTAAAAATTTTATGTATGTATAAGCTGTTCTCACTGACATGAGACATATTGACGAGAAGTGATTTCAAATAAGCATCTTCAAATACAAATATATAAATGTTAAAACTATCACCTAATGAATATATATTTGCAAGATAGTCTAATGAACTCTGATACATGCTTTGCATGTAGGAGGTCTGGGTTCATCTCCTGACGCAACCTGGTCAACTGAGCAACCAGGAGTGACTTCTGAGCACTAAGTCAGAAGTAGTTCCTGTGTAACTTAGCATATGAACTCCCTTCTACCTCCACATAAGTATAGGCATTGTTCATATTACTGTTCTTTCTGTATTGCAGTTCACAGAGACACCATTTTTTTTACAATTTGAAGATTTGTGGTAACTATGAAACTGATCTATTGATGTCATTTTCTTACCACATATCTCTGTGTTACATTTTGGTCATTTTCACAATATTTCAAAATTTACTATCATGTCTGTGATAGTGGTCTGTGAATGGTGAAATTTGATGTTATTATTGTAATGATTTTTGTGCTGCATGACTCACACCCATAAAAGATGGTGAAATTGATGAATAAATGTGTTTCATATGCATTGTATTTGTTTTGTTTTCCACCTATTACAATTTCTCCATCATCTCTCCCTTCTCTCTGGACTGCTAATCCCCTGGGCACAGGAATATTGAAATTAAACCAGTTAATAAATGAACAGTGACCTCTGTGAAAAGAAAAAAAAATTAACTGAGTCACATCTCTACAAATAGAAAACAAGAAATGATTAGTGAGGTAGGTATGTTGAAAGCTGAGATAGGCTTCTTCTGCCAAACAGTTAACTAAGTTGTGAATACAAAAAAAAGTTTTTGAAGGAAATTAAAAGAGCTACTTCAGTGAACATGTGAATGAGAAGAAAGTAAAATGACCATATTGCTGATATGGAGAGAGTTTTTGTGGTCTGGATAGAAGATCAAACCAACCACAACATTCCGTTAAGCCAGAGTTTAATCCAGAGCAAGGCTATAACTCTTTTCAGTTCTACGAAGACTGAAAAACAGAAGGAAGCTGAAGAAGAAAAGTTTAAAGCCAGCAGAAGCTGAACCATGAGGTTTAAGGAAAGAAATCACTTCCATAAAAATGCAAGGAAGGTGAAGCAATCTGTGCTGATATAGAAGGTGGAACAATTTATCCAGATTTAGTAAGGTAATTGAGAAAGGTCATGATACTGAACAGCATATTTCCAATGTAAATGCAATCACGTTAGATTATAAGGTGATGTCTTGGACTTTTCATAACTGGAGAGAAGTCAATGTCTGACTTTAAAGGCCAGATGGCTCTCTTGTTTGAAGTGATGTAGTTGGTTGTATAAAATTTAAGCTAGTTTCCACTTACCATTCAAAAAGGCTGAGAGCCCTTAAGGACTATGCTAGATCTAATCTGTCTATGCTCTGGAAGTTGGACTGCAAAGCTTGGATAACACCACATCTATTTACAGCACAGCTTACTGAACATTTTTGGCCCACTATTAAATCATCCTATTGCAGTGGGAGAGGGAGCTCTTGAACACACCTTGATATATTCAGGGCTTACTTCTGATTCTCTGCTCAAAAATAGCTTCTGGCAGAGCTTGGTGGACCATATGCGGTGCTTAGATCAAACTTGGATTGGTCTCATACAAGGCAGCCATCAGCCAGCTTATCTGCTTTACTGTCTTTCTGGCCCCTAAGCCAGTTTTAAGAGCCCAGAACTGACCCCCAAAAAGACAGTATCACAACCTAGGTGATTGCTTTGTACTTGGCTTACTCAGGTTCAGTTGCTGGTAGTACATGTGGTCTCTGTGTACGGTAAGCAGTGATCTCTATGAACAGAGCCAGGAAGTACAAAGTACAAAGGAAAAAGTAAACCCCAGAGTACAGCTCAGAGCTCAGAACAATTTTCTCTAAAATTATTAATGCAATGATTATAGAAAAGGTACCTGCTCACCCAGTAACTTTGATGGAAAAACTCCAAGATTAGTGTTGTTTTCTTGCCTGTGAGCACAGTATTCCTATAACCCATAGGTAAGAAGGAACTTAGACAACAGTGTCATTATTTATGAAGCACAGTTCATAAAATGATAGAATGACTAGAGATTTCTCTAATGAATCTGAACAATGTTAATTGACTATCTTCTGAAAAACATTTAATATTCCAGATCCGATAAGAGCAATACTTCATGGAAAGTATAAAATCTTAAAAAGAACAGAAAATTGGAAGAGATGATCCCAACCCACCAGGACGTTTGCTACAGGACTGTAAATCTCAGTGGAATTGAAATTCTTTTCCAAACTTGGTTGTGCAGTGGCTTATGCTCAGGAATCACTCCTGGCAGGGCTTAGAGGACAATATGTGGTGCCATGGTCTAACCAAGGTCAGCCACGTGCAAATCAAGCCCAGTACCAACTGTATCATCTCTCTGGCCTAGAGCTTCAGTGGAAGAAGTGACCACAGATGTGGTAGAAATGGTAGGAGAGCTAGAATTAGAAGTGGAATCTGAGACGCCATATGACTGAATGGGTGCAATCTCATAAGGAAATTTGAATGGATACAAAGCTGCAATCTCATGAGGAAATTTGAATGAAGCAAAAATAGTGAACTCTTAAGGTAGAATCTTCTGGGGAAAATGTTGTGAACATTGTTAAAATGATAAACAATTAGGAATCTGATCTATATCTATCTACATAGTCAGAAAAAAATATTGGTGCTCAAGAAAATTAAATCTAATTTTCTTCTGTAGGAAAAACACTTTCAAAACTATCATATACTACAGAGTAATATTTTATACAGAGAAATGCTAATTGATGTGGCAAATTTCACCATTTTCTTCTCTTCAGAAAATGCCTTTTGACACCCCAACTTTCAGCAAACACACTGTACATAGTCAGAAACCATCACCATTTAGAGAAAAACCTCTGAAGAAAAATATTATGACTTAAATGGAAATTTAGATTATGGTTAGCAGATTTTAGAGATAAAGTACTGTTTAAAGTATGCAAATTGATACTCAGACATAATGCTATTGGACACTTAATAGATAATTCTATGATAGAAACAATACTTTAATGTGCACTGAAAAACAAAAATGTGATTGTCTATATTAGGATATTAATATTTTTGTAGTGATCTTTTCATGAATATCAGTGTGTCCAAGTTATGTCTATGGACATAAATACTAAATGCATAAGAAGAGAACAGATAATGTAAGGAGGAATAAAAAGAAGAGTAACAATCCTTCAGTCAATATTGATAGAAATAACTCTAAACCTCCAAGAAATCCAATTGCATAATTCTAAAGGATCTTGGAAATGACCTTAGTACAGACTGCTCCTTTTAAAACTTAGAAGAAGCAAGATCCAGATATTTAACTAATTTGTTCAAGGTTACAAATCTGCCCTGACTGTTGTTTCAGTTGTATCACTTCAGCAGCATAAAATTGCTGAAGGGTCTGAAGTGCAGTAGGCAAAGTGGGTATGTGAATCCTAGCCTTCACATGCTCAGATAGTTTTGTTTAATGAAAAATGTAATATTCATATTAGATGTTAATGCAAAATGTTCTACAGAACATTTTTGCTATTTACAGCACAGCTGAAGCAAATTCCTAGTGTAGGTCTGCAAAGTTTGAGAAGCAGTATTGTGGAAAAAACATTGCGCATAATAAAATGAAAACAGAACTTTTTAATTACCAAAGAACTTATTTGTTAAGGGAAAGGTTCCATTAAGAATGAATATGCAGGGACTGGAGCGATAGCACAGCGGGTAGGGCGTTTGCCTTGCACGCGGCCGACCCGGGTTCTAATCCCAGCATCCCATATGGTCCCCTGAGCACCTCCAGGGGTAATTCCTGAGTGAAGAGCCAGGAGTAACCCCTGTGCATTGCTGGGTGTGACCCAAAAACCAAAAAAAAAAAAAGAATGAATATGCAATGCTATAAACGTCCAGGACATAAAAATCTCACACTTGAAGTGGTTGTTAATGGAGAAGTACTTTCCATCCTGATATACGTGTGTATGTGTGTGTGTGTGTGTGTGTGTGAGAGAGAGAGAGAGACAGAGAGAGAGAGAGAGAGACAGAGAGACAGAGAGACAGAGACAGAGAGACAGAGAGAGACAGAGATGGAGACAGAGACAGAGACAGAGAGAACCAGAAAGCCATGTAAAGGTCCAATTTTGGAAAGCAGATTTCACAAATTTCTGCTTTCAAACTCTAGGCAGATTTTTTGGGGGGAGGTCAAATATCCTTTCAGGGAAAGAAAAATTTTATTACTCTGAGCTCTCCAAATTTTTAAACATTCAACAGGTAAAATAGTTTTTTTTTTAATATAATCTATACTTTGGAAATATATAAGGCATGAAAAATCTGATGGGCCGGTCATGTAATGCGATTCAGAAACAACTGCTGGACTAGAGCTGTTACTGACTGGATTCCACGGGATGTCAGAAGACCAAGTGGCCACCCCCCAACTAGATAGTCAGATTTCTTCGACAAATCCCTGAATGAATGATTTGAGGCTCTTTCTGTTCCTGGAGCAAGCAGATATCATTGGGCTGCACTAGCACGTGACAGGGACAAATGGCGATGTTACAGGCGCCTGCTCAAGCAAGTTGAAGATCAATGGGATGATTAGTGATACAAATGATACGAGTGTAAATATACCAAATACAAATTTCTTGGATAGTGGATAATGAAAGGCACTTAGACAAATATAGAGAGCTTTATTTTTGTTTTTACATAAAAAAAATAATTTATTTTCTAGTGAGTTTTTGTTTGGGGGCTCAGATAAAACTATTGCTGGCTTTGTGCTCAGGGATCACACCTGGAATTGCTTGAGAACCACATGTGATGCTGGGAATTGAAGGTGGGCCAGGTACATACTCTCTAGAGCAAGTCTTGTTTCTCTTGATGAAAAATAGCTCTATCTATGGTTTCATAGTTTAAAATTTATAAATATTTATTATAGAGGTTTATTGCAATTTCCAAGAATGAGTAAAGTGTATGCTGATTACAACTAAATATAACATAAACGCTATGTTACTATGCAAAGAATGTAAGTGGAAAGCATAAAAATAACAACAGACAAAAAGATAAAAAGTATGTTCACAAATTTTTCTCAACAAAGTGGTTCTAGACTAGAGCAGAAGGAACATATACCCACAGTGCCTACTTTCACTCCCAAGTCTTGGAGTCCCCTGACCACTGCAAGTCACTTCAGTTTGCAGAGTTTTAAACTCCCTTCATACTATGAGGTACTTGGTAACAGGAGACACATATGTTAGTTTATTAATTCCTACTTAAACTATTATTTTATATATATATATATATTTGGGTTTTTTTTGGGGGGGTTTGGGTCACACCCGGCGATGCACAGGGGTTACTCCTGGCTCTTCATTCAGGAATTACCCCTGGCGGTGCTCAGGGGACCATATGGGATGTTGGGATTAGAACCTGGGTCGGCCACGTGCAAGGCAAACGCCCTACACGCTGTGCTATCACTCCAGCCCCTATTATTTTATATTTAATGTCAAAATAAAGTAAAAAAATATTTTAGTAAATGTCAAGTTGAAGAAATATTACAGGGGATAAAGTGATTGCCTTCCAAACAACTGATCATGAATTGAATCCTTGAACACTTTCTATGGTTCTCTGAGCAATGCCATGGTCATTTTTGAGCATAGAACGAGAAACAGTAACTGGCAAGTGTTGGATATATTTTAGTCGATATTATCAAAATTATTTTAATGATGTTATCGTGGTATTTAATTATTGCACAATTACAAACAAACTAGTCCCTGACATTCCATTTGCTCTCAATGGAATGAACATCTCCAAATGCAACAGCTATGTGTACATAGGTCGAGAACTCAATATAAGGAATGATTTGGCGCCAGAACTTTGAAGGAGGAAGAGAGCAGCATGGAACTCCTTCAAGAGTGAAGAAGTGGTTAAGAGGATGAAGACCCTCTGGCTCTGGGCACATCTTCCTGCACTAACATACACCTCAGAGACCTGGGCCTTACTAAAACAGGATGAGAACACTATTTGGGTATCCCAAAGAGGAATTGAAAGAGCTATGCTTGGAGTGTCACATTTCACTCAAGTGAGAGAAGAAATACAAAGTTCTGACCTCCTTCAATGGTCAAGAAGCAGGGACGCTGTCTCATTTGCCAAGGCGTCAAAAATCAGATAGGCCAGACATGTATTGCGATTCAGAGACGACCCGTCTAGAGCTGTTACCGACTGGATTCCACGGGACGGGACGTCAAAAGACCGTGTGGCTGCCCACCAATGAGATGGCCAGGGTTCTTCGTCAAAAGGCTAAATGAACGGTTTGTGGCTCTTTCTGTTCCTGAAGCGAGCAGATAGCATTGGGCTACACTAGCACGTGGCAGGGATGAATGGAAACGTTACTGGTGCCTGCTAGAGCAAATCGAAGATCAACGAGATGACAAATGACACAAGTGATAAAATTACAAATGTAAGAATACAATTGCCTCTATAAGCTAATTTTAAATCATTATCCAGTTACAAAAACAGAAGGTAGCATGAGTTTTTCCATGAATGATTAAATGAGGGTGATTAAAATGTTCTATTTTCCAGCAAAACCTATAGTTTCAGCCTAAACATTTTATTACCAACCTAATCATTGAATTCATTGCTACTCACAAGAAGAAAGCAGTGCTATATGTAGAGAAAGATTATTATCTGAACTCAGAATAAAGTATAGATCTATCAACAACCCCTCAATTTAAGGAATATTATGTCTTAATGTATTAAGAACAAGCAAATTTTACCACTAACTTATTTGTAACATTAATCTTATCATTTTTCATTGTAAATTTAGCAACTTGCTTAGAGACATGTAACTCATCTGTGGAAGGATAAATTTACTTTCTTGATTTTCACTTTGTGACCCAGAGTAATAGTCAACTAAGTCTCTAAGAGTTCATAAGCATTAGATAAGCAATTAAAAATCAAAATCCAGAAGAAAATAATAAAATCAGCATGAAATTCATGAAGGATGAACAGTCTTTCAACTCCAAATCCCATTGTCTATTTATAACTACATTTGCTTCTAGTTAATTTTCTCATGCTCTTACATTTAGAATCTGAAGACAACTTAATGTAACCAGGGACGGCATTTATTCCATTCCCTAATTCTACAATCTGGCACTTAACCATTCCTGTCTAACTGTTGTCTGTACTTAGAGTGACTGTTGGGGAAGATTGTTAAACTCTTGGTTGGAAATTCAGCATACTTTGTGTATAAGGATTTGTTATTTATAACCTACAAATTTTCTTAAGTCTACAAAAGTAAAGGAGAGTTGGCCATCATCCAACTCTTTTTACAAGGTTATTCATATTTTCAAAGTGTATCTCCATCTTTAATCCTCTGTGTTTTAAGAAAACTGGAAGTTTTTCTTCAATACAGGCCTTTCTACTTATCAGTTAACATTGGAATTTTTAGGTCAGTGACTCTCAGTGTTATTGACTTTTTCTAGTTTTTCCCTACCATTGTGACATGGACGTAAATTATCTCATAGGAGGATTAAGTTACAGATCTGGGCACCAGAAAACATTGCCACTCCTACCTGCCAGGTACAGTGATGTTTGCATGTCACTGCCTTGGAAACTAGACACCTGTAACTGAACTATTATCAGATTGATGTCTCTGAGATAAGGAAAGAAATGAGGACAGATAATCAGCTATGTTTCCTCCTGTAAGAAAACTGAATATTCATCTTGTGGATTTAAGTCTGTAAAAATGCCAAGAGTTTTATTCTTTTCCTTATCTAGCAAGCAAAAACTTTAGCTCTTACAAAAATTTGCCTCGGGACAGAAAACTTGGCTTACTTTCTCATAATTTCTTTCAGTGGGAGGAAGCCAGAATATGTGTTAGTTTGGTTCAGGTTGTTGGATTTGCTACAGGAAAAATCAGACCACACTACTAAGATTTATCAGATAATTATGTTTTATTTAACCACAAAATAAAGACTGAGGACTTATAAAGGATTTTAGACATTTGGAGAGAAAAAAAAAACAAACTCCTGAATTTCTGAATCGATATCTTTTCTTTATAATTATTAACATTTCTATTTAAATAAAGAATTCTCTTTTCCATTTCTTCACCTGCAAGCTTAGTGGAATATTGAGTGGGTCTGGGGAGAAGCATTGCTTAAAGGAAAAGTTCATAATTACAGTTCTGCTACAGATTTACTCAGACAAATCACTAATATTTTATTTTCCTCAGGTTATTTTGATGTAAACTTTGATTAGCTGGCTCCCTTATGTGACACTTAGCATCATTGTTTCTCCATAAGTGGTGAAACCTTAGCTATAAAAATGAATAAGATAAATGTTTTTATCAGTTTTTTCTCAGAAAATATGTTCTGCCAAAAGAAAATTATTTGGGTAAAAATAAGGTAATGCTACCATGTCCAAATCATTCTTATTTTAAAAAGATATCATTTTTCTATATATATGTATATGCATATATACATACATATGCATGTACACACATATATATGTATAAAATTTACATATATATCACAGCTTAAATAAATTTGTGTACCTACTCAATATACTACTGGAATAAGTTTGATTTCATTCCTTTGTGAATTAATTTGGCATAAGTACTATTGAAATATATGTATTCATATATATGCACATATTTGTGTTTATGTATCCTCATTTTATTTTATTTATTTTTTGCTTTTTGGGTCACACCCGGCGATGCACAGGGGTTACTCCTGGCTTTGTACTCAGGAATTACTCCTGGTGGTGCTCAGGGGACCATATGAAATGCTGGGATTCCAACCTGGGTTGGCCGCATTCAAGGCAAACACCCTACCCACTATGCTATCACTCACTCAGCCCCGCATTTCTTTTTTATAAAGTAGTTCACAATATTTTATTATATTGAATATTTAAACATCAGTCTCACCACCATTATACCTTCCCACCACCATATTTTAGATGTTTCCATCCTGAGCCCCAACCCCTGCCCCAAAGCAGAACCGAAATAATTTATTTTGTATTGTTTGTTATGAAAAACCACTGAAAATGCTACAAAAAAGTTTCCTTAGTGGAAAGAATGTGAAAGAGTGTGAAGATTGTTGTATTTCACCCAAAGGCCATTAGCCCTAGTCCTTCTATGAGATCATTAACATGTGGTTAAAGGTTGGGAACTTGTGTGCTTTTATATATATATATATATGTATATATATATGTGTGTCTGTATATATATACACATATATGTGTGTGTATCTGTAAAAAATATTTCCCTCTAAGAATGGTTGCACCTACTTTGAACCCCATAAAATGTGGAGTGATATTCTTGGAGTGTGGGTAGGATATGTGCGTGTGTGTGTGTGTTTGTGTGTGTTATGAAGTGTTGCACAGCTGCAAATGCAGCCGCATGGTCCAGAAATAGGTTCACTTGCGAGTGACACTCTGCCTGAGTGTGTGGAGTGCATCTGTGAACAGGGGGTGGTTGAGTTCTGGAGGTTTTTGGCTGCCGGGGCTGGGTCCCTTGGGGCAGTGAGGGACTCATCCACCTCCATCTGGATAAACCCCAGTGAAACAGCCTGGCACAGGATCCAGTGGCATGGTTATGGCGAGTGTCATGTTATGCTCCCTTCCAGAGAGAAGGACACGAGACTCTTGGCAGTTGTCAATGACATAATTCATGTATCCTCATTTGATTAATAGATGGATAATGAAGTTAGTCATGTGTAAATATTCACATATAAGTGCATGCAGTAACTTTGAATTTAAACAAATAAAAATATTATAGGGATTTGAATTTTCATCTGTTATTTTAATTTTGCATTAAATTTAATTTTACATTTGTAGTTTATGTGTGTGTCTATTATCTGTATCTTCTAGTCCTAGACCAGTAATTCTTAGGCCAAAATATTTATGTGTGTTATTTAAACAAACATAATTTGTTAGATATATGATATATAACACTAGCTTAAAATGCAATTATAATATTTACCAATTTAGTCTTAATGATTAATCTTCGAATGTGACTCATACTTGTCATTTAGAATATAAGTTTTCTGTTTTATTAGACACACTAAATGGTGCACAGGGCTTACTCCTGGCTCTTGAGAACAGGAATCACTTCTGGTGAGGTTTGGGACCATGTTGGGTTTTGGGGATCAAAGCCAGATCTGTTGTATGCAACACAAGTGTCCTACACACTGCACTATTGTTCAGACCTCAAAATATTCTTTGGTGATTGATTCCTGATGTTAAACAGTTGACACTTTATGGTTTTGAAGAGAACATAACATTCTTTATATTATTAGATCAGTACTTCCATGTTGATCAGGGGGTTATTAGTGTTTCTTTTTACTTTCATTTTGTTTTGTGATTAGACTGGGAGATAATTGTGAAATTAAGTCAAGATTATGTATATTACTTTGATCTTACTGTTGCTTTGATGTATGATTGTTGACAAGATACAGTGCTGAGTATCCTCACTTCATGAATAGAGAGATAATGAAGTTAGTTGTGTAAATATTCACATATAAGTGAATACAATAACTTTGAATTTAAACAAATCAAAGTATACAGAGATTTAAATTTTATGTGTTATTTTAATTTTACATTTGTTGCTGTCTCAGGGGTCCCATCTGGGTGCCAGATGTGAGGGTCACCACCCTACAGTGACCAGGGTGCCCTTGACTGTCTCCCCAGCCAAAGGATGAAGGAACAAGGCCACAGGCTGGTAATCAATGTCTGGCAATGAGTGGTGGCTTATTCAAATCATTCAGGTATTTATTATAGAGAAACCATTAAAGGTTGAGGCACAGCAATCACACAGAGGTGTAGTTGAACATCAGCATAAAAAATGAACAGTTAAAAAGTCCCTCCTTCAGGGGAAATTCTTCTAGGGAATCTACCCAAGGGCAGAATTTTTTCTAGTGGATCCAACACCCTAGATTCCTTCTAGGAGATCTGCCAAGAGCAAAATTCCATTTAACATAATTCCATCTTTTGACTTCTCCTTAACTTTAGTGGTAATCCATTTAAATATTCATATTAAATTTTCTTATTAATAATATTTCTAGTCACTTTTTATAAACATCATAAGAGATATAGACTATGTATAAACATAATAAGAGATATAGACTTTTACCTATATTCTAGATTAAGCTTAAAATGGTCTTTAGACTTATAGTAAAGGTGGATTTTCCTGGTGAACATCTCACTATATTCCCAGACTGTAATCCTCAAGCAAGGTTAGATTTTCCTAATCCCCAACAGGGTCCTTATCCAGTTCTTTTTGGGTCATGTCAGAGTCTGTTCCATGATCATGCTTTTAACCTATTATACTTCTTATGGTATTTTAGCTATCCCACCTCAAAGCCATGGTAGTTTACAGCTTGCCCTCTGTCCATCCAAGTTTTTTGGTGTGCCCCACCTTTTGGGATCTTAGGAAGTAACGTCAATATAGGGAAAATTAAGGCTTAAGTCAATTAAATATGATGGATGTGCAGCAGTAAATATTATTTGAAGTCAAGTAACTCCCATATTACAAAAGCATTAACTGTCTCTTATGTTTATATAAAAATGATTTTGCTCTAGATAAAAATATGCAAAGGATATGAAGGAAGGAGAAAAACAATATTTTACTTACATATGCAAAATCTAGAGCCATAAGAAGATTTGGCTTTACACATTACAGTGTCTTATTTGGAACTATTTGTGATTAATAGATAGGAGAAGAAGGGCACAAAGCAGAGGTTAAAGATAAACACAGAGGATTCTGAGTGTATGGCTGGAATTGGGTGTACCTCAGGAGCACTGTGGGGTGTAATTCAATTAACCTAACCTCCTTGCGGGAGGAGAAAGGACAAGCCAATGTTAAACCTAAAATATTTGGAACTGTAATCCAACATCTATAATGATGCATTTACATCACTAATGCCTTTCCTCTGTAGAAGACAAATCTCTTGAAACTTTAGAATGAGACTGGTATTCTTTGGACCATACTCTTTACCCTCTAGTAAATAGCCCTTGGTCATGTCTGTTTTTCTAATTTTCTGATGGATTCTCTGCTCCTCGTTATTTTATTGGTACATAAACCACTAGTCTGTACCCCCAATCACACTTGGAAATATTTCGTGGGATGTGGTTTTGCTGTTAGTCTTTTTTCCTCCTCTCCTGCTGGCTAGCAGTTCAATCCCAACTAATTTTACCTCTTTAAAACTTTTTTTTGTTATTGTTGTTACTAGAATAACTTTCTTGAGGTCATCTTTCCTGTTTGCCACTGGTTTATTTAAATTGTAAAAAGTGGGATTTATCACAAAGGAGGTACTAAATATTAAATAAACCTTGAATATTCCAGAATCTTTCTGTAGATCCTAATTTAAATTATGATAGAAACAAAAGTAGGTTATGTAAGACACTTCGGTTAGATAATTTTCTTATCCTTTGATATTGAAAATTGCTTTCTTCTTTAGTAATTGCTAGAGGTAGGGGCCAAGGAATAGCTTAGCAGATAGGGCTTTTGCCTTTCATTTGCCTGATCTGGGTTTGATCCCCAGCAACCTATATGGTTCCCTAAGTCCCACCATGAATGATCTCTGAGCATAAGCCAGGAATGAACCCTGAACTCAGCCAGATGTGGCCCCCCAAATACACTGTCACTGTCCCCCGGGGGCCGCACACATGTGCGCCCCCTCCGCAGCTGCATGAGCGTGAATCCAGACCCAGCTGAACCAAATTCAACATGGGCAGCTACTTGCAGAATGTCTCCAGCCTGAGAACCAAGCCGAGACCCCATGCCCACCCAGGAGGGGAAAGGTATTTCTCTCTCTCTCGCCTGTCCCTTCCCGGGGATGAAGGGCGTGGGGACCGCCATATTATGACGACCACAGATGGGGTTTACAAGCTTGCAATGATCCAATATCCGGAAGAAATCTCCCTGGACTTAGTTGTTAAAGTATAGAAATCCAAAACCGCGTGGCCAAGGTAGCGGCCATGCGACCTTATTTCCCTTCACAACAGGTCTGACTCTAGTGGGGTGCTCCTAACAATAACGGTGAGGATTGTGTTGAAATATTGAATGTAACCAAAGTAAATAGAAAGTAAAGTGAAATTTATCAGTTACAAGGGGGGGGGGGTGGGCGGGATGGGAGGCGTACTGTGTTTTTTTTTTTTTTCGGTGGTGGGATATGGGCACTGGTGAAGGGATGGTTGTTTCAGCATTGTATGACTAAGACTTAAGCCTGAAAGCATTGTAATTTTCCACATGGTGATTCAATAAAATAAAATTAAAAAAAATACACTGTCACTGTCATCCAGTTGCTCATCGATTTGTTTGAGGGGGCACCAGTGATGTTTCTCATTGAGAGACTTATTGTTACTGTTTTTGGCATATACAATACGCCACTGGTAGCTTGCCAGGCTCTGCTGTGCGGGCTCTATATTCTCGGTAGCTTGCTGGGCTCTCCGAGAGGGGCTGAGGAATCAAACTCAGGTTGGCCAAGTGAAAGGCGAACGTCCAATAGCTGTGCTATCACTCCAGCCCCCCAAATACAATACAAACAAAAATGGAAGTACAAAAGTTTAAAACTTTGCTTGTTACTATGTTATAATGACATAATTTTAATGAAAAAAATAGTGACTAATTATAAAATTACCATGTTTGGGGGCTGCAGATGTGCCTCAGTGTAAAGTACATGCTTTACATGCATAATGCCTAGATTTTATATCTGGCACCATAGAAAATGAAATGCTATTTAACCAATGTCCTGTTTGCGTAGTGTTGTCAACTACTAATATTTTTAATATTGATAAAAGAGTAAAGTCTTTTATACTGGCTGCACTTATACAAATTAATTTTACTATTTGCTGATTAAATATCACATTTCACTCAAGTGAGAGAAGGAATCCAGAGTTCCGAACTCCATCGATGATCAAGAATCGGGATGCTGTCTCGTTTGGCAAGGTTTGAAAAATCAGATGGGCTGGGCAGGTAATGCAATTTAGAGATGACTGCTGGACTAGAGCTTCTGCTGACTGGATTCCTTTCGATGTCAAAAGACCGTGTGGCCTCCCACCTACGAGATGGCCAGACTTCTTCGTCAAGACCCTGAGTGAATGGTTTGAGGCTCTGGAGCAAGCAGATGCCATTGGGCTACAGTAGCATGTGACAGGGATGAACGGAGATGTTACTGGCACCCGCTCGAGCAAAGCAATGTACAATGGGATGACAAGTGATACAAGTGATACTGATTAAAGTAACAAGAACTTCTTGAGTGTTTCCTATTTGCTAGTCCTCAGCAGAGGAATTTAGATTACCTTAGTGAAGATGAGGAAAATGCTGCCTGATGATGTTTATATTATACAAAGAATTGTTGTAGGGAGTATCAGTGCAAAACACTATGCAAAAAAATTATTTACTATTTTTGAAGGCCAAACAGCATGAAAATTAGAGCAGCTCTCAAGAACACTGACAATAACATGGAGGGCAATTTTATCATTGTGTCATGGTAGGCTTCAGTGAGCAGGTAGCATGAGATCAGAAGGAAGAACAACTATTATGATCTGACTGTGGAAGTAAACTTGGCATCTTTAAGGAGCATCACCAAGGCCAGAGCCACTCTTGTCAAAGAGATTTCTGGGGAAGGAATTGTGGGTGGGACCAAAAAAAGGTTAGAAAAGGTAGCATCTCACTGGATCTCAATTACACTTGTGAGAATATTGTTTACAGTTTGAAATAAAATGAAATAATATTGCAAGGGTTTGAGGGGTAGAATAAAGTGATGTAACATGTTATCTAGAACAATTATTTTGAGTTGTTTACAAATCTAGGGTGTCAGGGCAAGAGCTAAAATGAACATTTAGGTTAACAGTTACTCAAATCAGTGAAATGGGTGAAGTTCTGGATAAATTTTGAAAATGAAAATGAAACCAGAATTATTTTCTAGTTGATAGAATAATTGATAAAAGAAAGTATTAATCAAGTATGTTAAAATAAAAGAACCAAGGCTTCATTATAGGTCAAGACCGAGCACTAGAATATCACCATTTAGGAATAGGAACAAAAGAAGATGGACAGCATTAAACATTTGCAAAAATTTCGAGGACAGTGAAATACTCATTTCATTCACTGCTTATAGTAATATCTCTCATTTAGCCATAGTCAGGCCAGAGATTTCTCACAAAAAAATAGGATTTCATATGGCCCAGCATTTCCACTTTTTAGATCAACTTTAAAAACACAAAAGTAGTTTTCAATTTGAAATGATATGTGCTTGCCTATGTTCATTGCAGCACTTAGTACTAAAGCTAAGATATGGATATGGAAACAACACATATGTTCAATGACAAATGAATAAAGAAGCTATGGTATATTTATGAGTATGATATATGAATATATATATATATATGTATGTTTGTATATATGATGTATACCTATAGACACATAATGAAAATCTATACAACCAACTAAGACAATGAAATATAGCAGTTTTATGCAACTTGGAGGGAACTGAATAGTATCATGTTAAGTAAAATAAATCAAAGATTTAAAAGAACAAATACTGGATGACTTCATTTATCTTTGTCACATAGAGAAATGAAATATGGCAATGTGTAGTACTGATTAATAATGATCCCTACACTGGGATTACAAAACTAAGAGTGCCATAGAGGGATGGAGGTGTGCGGGAATTACAAGTGAACTAGAAAAGAGAAATGTCATTAGTGGTGATCTTGGGCACATTGATGGTGATGAGATATAATAACTGTATACATCAAGACCATAAAATTTATATTGGTGTCAATACATTGAGCTATATTAATGAAAAAAATAAAAATGAGAAAAAGATGACCTGGAAACAAAAGAGTAAACTATTACCAATGGTCTTAAAATAAACTTTTAGCCAGCCAAGATTCATGAGAACTCCAAGTGAAGTTGAACTACATGGATATTGAAAAATAGAGAATTTCCTTATTATTTATTGTGGCTGTAGTAGCACGGTAACAATAGTCAAAGTTAATGCTTTTGATGTCCAAATTTATTTACTTTGAGCACCACTAAAGTGCCAAAGACCTCCTCCAGTGTTCTTCAGTCACATTATTGCTTATATTTGCAATTGCAGGGGTAAGAAAGGCTCAAAAAAGCAAATGATCAAAAAAAAAAACATTACTAGCCACAATCACTGGTATAAATGAATAAATTAGAATTAGCAGAGGGAAATCTAGGAAGCTAGGTAATTTCTTCTAGCTGCTAAAATGAAACTGAAAACCACAACTGATAGAGAAATTTATGGAAAGATATTTCCTCTGGCATGCTTTCTTTGTTTTTGTTTAATAGAGCCAGTAGTTGGAAAGACAGGCAGTAAGAAGGAAGGGAGAGAGAAACAACACACTGAAATCCATTACAATTTTGTGTCTATTAGCATAGCTATGCAGTGTACTCTTTGGAAATTAATCAATGTTTCTTCAATTCTGCCATCCCAATAGAATTGCCTTTGGTCAACTGTATTCAGAACCAAGAAGGGAAATAGAAATTCCTATAAATGTCACTAAGGCTTAGCCATGTGGAGACAGGAAAGGACATCTTTTCAACTTGAGAAACCCACATGCAAGCTTAAATGTTTCGTTTTTCCATGAAGACAAGAGCCAAATCTTGCATCAGCTTACCCTGACATAACTATTTTATTTCTCAAACTGAAAACATACCCACATTCTAACAGAGTTCAAAATCCCAATAGTGCAATAATTATATTTGGATAATGTTGCATTACTTTCTAGTTGGTATGTATCCCTGTTTATATAGGGTATGTTTTGTCCTATAACTTATAAATTTAAGATATTAATTTAAACATTATATAGATATGTTATAGCCTCAAAATATAGGAAATTGAGAGGTATGGGGCAAGAAAATGAAATAACTAGTAAATATATAAGGAAAAAATCTATGACTACTTTATAATTCATTTCCAAGTATAGTTATATGTTCATCACTGTAATCACTGTCATCCTGTAGCTCATCAATTTGTTCGAGCAGGCACCAGTAACGTCTCTCATTGAGAGACTTATTGTTACTGTTTTTGGCATATTCAATAAGCACGGGTAGCTTGCCACGCTCTGCCATGCGGGCTCCATACTCTAGGTAGCTTGCCAGGCTCTCTGAGAGGGGCGGAGGAATCAAGCACGGGTTGGCCGGGAAAAAGGCAAACGCCCCCTTGCTATCGCTCCAGCCCTTACATGGTCATAGCTTTGAATTTTATTTTCCTTCTTCTCTTCCCCTAATACTTACTTTGTCTTCACCAAGCATCTTAAATCATTCCACGTCAATGATGGGATGATCAAAATATTTATTCCCGAGCATTCTGTCCCTTAATTATATTGCTTGTGTTTGGCTATTTTATTTTTCATTATTTTTGACATGAAAATGGAGAGTTATAAAATATACCAAAAAATCTTATGGATTTCAACTATACTCTTTATTCCCATGTAATAACCTAATTCCTTACCAACGGATAGAATGAATTCTCTAATCTACACTGTAAGTAATTTTTATGGGGTTACATTGATTTATTTACAAGATAGCATTTATATTAGGGGTACAATTTCATTTATCCAAAATATATGTTAGCATACCACACCCACTAACCACATAGTTATATCCTGTCACCGCCTTCTAATGGACTCCACTCTGTCCAGCTTCCTTATAGTTCCCTTTGATAACCACTGATCTACTATTTTCATTTGATTTTTATATTTTCTTGCTTTGTTTTTTTACAGCCTATAAAACAAATAATGTCATTCTGCATTTGCCTTCCTTCTGATATATTTTATTTCATATGACTCCCTATATTTGCATATTATTTGTGAAAGGCAATTTTTATTACAAATAAGTGTTACTTCAATGCATATATGAACCATACGTTATTAAAAATTAACTGACATTGTAAGATCATTATCTAAAGAAGTAGATTTTGGAACTGATTTTCAGAAATTTCAACTCTGTGGCTAAATGTCAGACATTCTTTTAAGGAAGTATTAGAGTCTTCCCATTTGTTGAATCATATCTTTAACTCGGAATTTAAGGATCTGAAGTTTAATTTTCATTCTCAAACTCTATCACACTTAGCAATATATAATAAAAACCTCAAATATTTGTTTATTCTAAACATCCTATGGAAAAAATCTCAGCCAATTAAAGCCTGAGTGTACAGGCATTTGATTAGAGCTCTTTGTGGATGGTTATGTAGGTAATTTCATGCACTTTGTGAGCTCTGAACTATGCTATTCTCCCTTTTTCTACTACAATGGGTCATTTGTATCTTCAAGTCCAGTCACATCAGAAACCTAATTCTACACTAAAGGCATGTCATGGAATAATATTTTAGCTTCATTTTGATAAAGAATGTCAGGTATGGTCAAAACTACTTTTCAGATAATTCACCAATTCATTGCATGAAATTTATCTTGGGGTAAAGAAAACCAACTATTTAATATGTTTTGTATTTTATAAATATAAAAATGTTTATATTTTAAATTAGGTTTAAAAACAGACAGCACCGATGTATCAATTTAGTTTCATAATCATAAGGTATATGAAGAAGAATCATTAAATTTTCATTTTAATATAGTTTTACTTAAATCATTAAAATATATAAACCTGCACAACATACTAATATAGAAGAAGAAAGCAAATCATGGGAATGGATACACTTGTAATTTGGTATTTGACAAATTTTCATTAACAGTTTATATTTTAAATATAAATGTTTAAAATATTTATAAATAGTTTTTCTTTCAACAATACTTTTTCTTTCTTTAATTCTAGTTCTTCAGCGCACTATTTGTATAGATTTGCCTTTTAGTCTTTAGTTACAATCATGAAAATTGCCTTATGACATATTTTTGTGGTTGGTTTTCTTTATTCTGTGTGGCTTCACACATTCCATCAATGTATAATTTATTTAATTAAACAAATTATTTATTGATTAGTTGGTTTACTGCTAGTTAATTCTACACTACAAGAGCCAGTATTTTTTAAATAATTATTATTATTCTCACCTAGGAAAAATGGATTAAGAATAGCTTAAACCAAAACTAGAAGAAAATAAATTTTTAGATGATATAACAAAATAATAAGTATGTAGTTACTTGGGAACCTGCAATGTAATGTCACTTCTCATCAGTCCCAGCATACATAAAATAAAAAGAATAAAGTAGTCCTGCCTTGATGACGGACAGAAAGATAGCATTCATCTTTTACCAGTCCAAATCTCTGCAGAGCACTAAGTATTGGCAATACTTTCCTTGACATAGCAGTCTATTTCATGCTTTCTAGGAGCAGAAGATCATACTATATTCAGCATATTCTAAGGTCTTGGTTCTCTCTAGGAAGATCTCCTGTTTCTTCTATTATATGATTGTAGAAGTAAACTCCTTTATTGGAAAATGTGCTTATTTCTTACTCATGTCCTTAGGGTACAGAATTGGGATCCCAGAGATTGTGGGAATGGATGGAGTTGTGCCAAGTCTGATAGTCTCCTTCAGAATTACTTAAGAGAAAAAAAGAAAAAAGAAACACCTCCCTCAGAAGATTAACAATATGTCAATTTTATTGCCTGTGGTCAAATTCCAAAAGGAAAAGACCAGTGAGAAATAATATATCACTGAGTGTCAGCCTGGAAATTTCCCTCTCTCCAGAAATGTCTGCAGTGCTCTGTGTATCTCCCTCAGTGTCATCCATGGCAGAGAACTTTTTCTCAATCAAATTTGAATACTCCTCTATAAATGCAGAGAACTAATTAGCAAGTGTAAAATGACTGTGGAGCAATGACTACCTCTGATTGGCTGTGAGTAATGGCAGATAAGTTTGTTGAAAGTATAAGATACCTGGATCACCTCCAAGGTCTCCAAATACATTCAACTTTGCTTCCATCCTCTGAATAGAACTGAAAACTGTTTGGATACAGATTGTTAAAGTCTTTTTTTATTCTCAGTAAGCAAGACTTACCTTTAACAGAGTGAAGTTTTCTTTGCTTTCCTTTTCTAGTCAAGCCTCTTTCAACTGCAATGGAAATAAACATTAATGAAGGCCATAAAAATAAGTTACCAAATTGGGACTGGAGCAATAGCACAGCGGGGAGGACATTTGCCTTGCACCTGGACAACCCGGGTTCGATCCCCAGCATCCCATATGGTCCCCTGAGCACCGCCAGGAGTAATTCCTGAGTGCATGAGCCAGGAGTGACTCCTGAGCATCCCCGGGTGTGACCCCAAAAAAGCAAAAAAAAAAAGAGTTCCCAAAAAAGTCCTCTAATTTTTCCCTCTATTTCCAGACTTTGTAATTCAAAGTTTACACAATAGAATGCAATGGATAATTTGTATCTATATAGATTTTTTTAAATCTCTGTATCTAAGTAAGATAGACTCTCATTTCATTCCACCTAAGTGTACATTTTAGAGTTTGAACTTGAATTTCTTTTTGCATTGTCACCATGCTTTCAGTCCACCTTTCATCTAACCATTGTTAATCAAATTCTTAATGTAGGTATAAGATAATAATGCCAACAAGCAACAGTTATCAACTTTCTAAATTTGGCATAGCTTGCTCTGATAAATAGTGTCTTTCAGGTACACTTGTGAAATCTAAAAATACAGGGGTGTAACATATCCTGATAAGAAAGTTCTTAATGAATCTTAATGAAAATTGGTAGATAGATATGTTCCTCTCTTATTCCTTGGGCTGGTAAATCTAGTAGTACACTTCAACATTTCTCAGAAAATTCTTGTGGAATTTAGTTCAAGTTGAACATCCAAAAAGTCATCTTTGTAATGTTTTTCCTATTTCTTGAATCACTTTGCCTGGTTCCCTATTTTTCTTTAGTAGCATGTACAAAAAGTTTCTTGTACTTTAGTAACATGAAACAAAAAGTTTCTTGGTACATAGAAACATAGTGTTTATATAGTATTCACATAGTGTTTCCCAATATATACTACCTACTCCCAAACATTTATTTCAGACTTAACTTTCTAATAGTTTTATTTGAAATGTTGCTAGTAAATGACAAGTTTCAGGATGCTTTCCTTGTAACTGAATTCTTAGGATTCACTGGTGTAGTTGAATTCATAAACTTAAATAACTCATGAGAGATTTTAGCTTCCTGTCTTTCCTTTTTGTTTTTGTTTTTGGAGGTTTTGTTTGATTATTTGTTTTGCTTGGTTTAGTTTGGTTTTTGAACCATATCTGGAAGGTTCTCAGAAGGTTTTCTCTCTTCCGGTTCTGTGCTCAGGGAGCTCACCTGACAGTGCTCAGGGGACTTTGTGGTGCTAGGAATCGAACTTTCATATAAGACAAACACCCTTCCCATTTTACTTCTCTGGCTCCTCATGTTTTGTACTAGTCATTTTATTTGCATAGGCATTTCTTCTAATGACAAGATTACCACCAACTTCTGTATAATACGTTCTACTCTAAAGAAAATTCTGAAAGAAAATACATGATTTTAAAAAGAGTACCACCAAAATCTTAGGTGTATTCTGTTGGCTAGAGTTTCACAAATAGGTTTACTTCTAACTAGGGTATTAAGTGCTTTGATCCCTAGATTATACTAGCTGAGGGATAAGAGATAGGCATGTTTCGTCAAAGAAATAACAGTTTACCTTTCCAAAATTATAACTGATATTATATACAGTTTTGTTCACCTTTACCCTTATCCTATGCTTTCTATCTCTTCTATTTAATAATATTTTATAAACACTTTTACTTCTATATAAAATTTATTTTTATGATGCAATGCATCGTTTTAGAAATTTTCATGGCATGGAGTTTAAAATGATAAAAAGATATTTTAAAATAGTTTCATACATTAGAAAAATAAGGTGTAAAATGATGATGAAACTAGGAGTTAGAGAACACTTTTTAGGGGGCTGGAGTGATAGCACAGCGGGTTGGGCATTTGCCTTGACACATCCGACCCGGGTTCGAATTCCAGCATCCCATATGGTCCCAGGAGTAATTCCTGAGTGCAGAGCCAAGATTAACCCCTGTGCATCTCCTGTGCATCACATTTGCATGTGACCCAAAACAACAACAACAAGGACAACAAAAGAAAACATTCTAAATTTGTATCAAAGCACATGCATAAATCTAAGTCTTATGTTTCCAGTGGTTACTATGATCAAGGAAATGTAACCAGTGAGGGAATGTTTAAAATTAAAATTAAAAGAAAATTCTTTATTCAGAAAAAAAGACATATATCCTTTATCAACAACAGAAGTCCTATAGGCTTTGTAAAAAAATCCTGTGCTATTAACATCATAATGCTTCCCATCACTTATTAAGAGTAAATATATTTAAGTACCTAATAGAACTAGTTTTTCTCAAGTCTTTCTTGATATAACTCAGGGCAATATATTGAACCACATTATAAAGTAAATAATTATATAGCTATTAAAATGTTGAAATCTTTATATGCAGTTCTACAATATTTTAACTTATTTTTAAAATAAGCTATCAAATAAGGAAAGAAGGTTTTCTGTATATATGCTTGCTGTGGTGAGTATTAGTCCTTAGGGACGCTATTAGAACCTGACAAAAAAAAAAAAGAAAAAGGTTTGTGATCACAAAAACATGGGAAACATACATTAGATATTTTCTTAAATTTTCTTTTAGGTACATCAAGTATTTGCCAAAAAATGTATATAGTAAATAAGTATCTTGTTCATTTATTTCATTCTCTCAATTATTTACAAAATTTATACACTGTTCAATATATATCATGAGTTTTAAGAATACTGATGGTGAGAAAGTCTCATTAAGCTATGGTTAATGAAGGTCCTGGCATAAGAAAATAGCCCGACATTCTTCTGAATATTCATGTATATTAGTACTGAATGACTCCTAATTTTTTAGAAATTAGAATTAGAATGACTCCTAATTAGTTGAGAAAACTAAGGCATAGAAAATTAAATTCATAACTACTTAATACTGGCGTGGGAATCAAACAAAGGCAATTTCAGCTTCAGAGTGTTTACTGTGCCCCTCTTAAGATGGGGGAGTTTTAAAGAGCTATCCAAAAGTGAGGTGTTTACAAATAGATCAAATTAGCTGTATTCACATATAATACATGAGAAAATAGAATTAGATTTAGTTCACAAAGCATTTATAAATCATTCCCTATATAGGATGACATTTAGTCAAAGCATTCATACTAGCCATTGAACCATACCAATTCTATTCTGCTAAATCCTGTGAATTAATCCTGATGTAGACCACACTGCTTCCACACTACAGAACCAGGGCTGGGAATTAGTCTGCTTATAATATTATTCAAAAATTATGTAAATTCATAGGATTAGTCATTTTATTCATGCCCTGAAGTTAGAGAGACCCTGTGTTAGCAATTGTTTATGCCCAAGTGGGGAATAAAGCAGTGAATTATTTATTATTGGCTGGTGGAAAGTTTTGACATCCTGCAACCATAAATATAAGAAAACATTAGAACAAGCTCAGAGTTGAATTACAGGTAGCATATAGTTAACCCAGTACTTACTGGTTCCAATAAAAGGATTAAGAAATATCTTGTATAATAGCAACTTAATGTATGATATTCTAATTCACTACCAATAACCAAAAAATCATGCTGAAGTGGATAATAAGGCATTGCAAGGACAAAACAAAACATTTCCCTACAAAACATTTATTTAGGATTTAATATTTGGTTTAGAACAGTGCTATAAATTTGGTTATAACATAAGTTAAGCAGAGGTAAGTCATATCATTTTAGAAACCTGGACATTGCTTTTTTCAACTTTATCTTAAACATCAAAGAAATTCTAATATCAAATAAGACTTTTTTTTAAATTTTTTTTGGGTCACACCCGGCATTGCACAGGGGTTACTCCTGGCTCATGGACTCAGGAATCACTCCGGGAGGCGCTCAGGGGACCATATGGGATGCTGGGAATCGAACCCGGGTCAGCCCAGTCCAAGTCAAACGCCTTACATGCTGAGCTATCGCTCCAGCCCCAAGACTTTAATTAAATATAAAATCATAAAAATGTAAAAGAATAAAAGTACAACTAGTTAAAACTATTTTTATAGGAGAAAACCAGAGAAATCCTATATTAGATAAAAACCACATATTGAAAATCTTCTGTGAAGCAGAATCTTCATCATGGAAGTACTCAGCAGTGTCACAAGAATAGAAAGATGGACCAACTGGCATGTGGCCATAAAACATGGCCAAGAAAATGGAGACATGACTTTTCTTAGCTTCAGTCCACTCTATAACCTTTCATAAGGGTATGTACTTCAAGAAGAGACTATACTACAAGACCCGAGAGAATAGGGCCTTCCTTTTTTCAACTATATTATTGAGGAATAGTAATTATAACAGTATGGGGTTGAAACAAAAGTAAACACTTAGACCAATGTAATAAAACTAAGCGGCCATAAATCTTCACATGTATAGAGATTTAATTCATTACAATAGTGCCAAGATGATAAAATAGCGAAAAAAAAATCATCTTCAAAGACCTTGTTGAGATATCTGCAAGTCACATGCAAAAACTTGACCTAAAATACTCTTAAATTTTATACCCCAAATTAATTCAAAATGTATTAAATACTCTAAATTTATGAGAACCAAGACCTTACAATAGGCTGAATAAAGCATGACCTTCTGCCTCAGAGAATCTGTTTGGAAATTTAGTTCCAATGGCATGGGAAACAAAAGCAAAAATAGTAATAATAAGTTGATGGAATTACAGTAAATTTAAAATATGGATAAATTACAAACACACACAAACATGTATATATGTTTTTTACATTTTCTTTGGCTTCTTAGAGAGGAGCTACTGCGTCATATGTAAGCTTAAGTTTTATGGCTTGAGAAAAACCTATAATTCTTTTAAGTGGGCCTACCAATTTACATTCCCACTAGTAGTATACAGTGCTCCTTTTTCTCTGTCCTCATCTACACTTGTTATATTATCCCTTTTTTATAATAGTCATTCTAACAGATGGGAGGCGATTCCTTATTTTAGTTTTGACTTTTATTTTCCTATGACTAGTGATGTTAGCATCTTTTCATGGACCTGAGTTGATCATCTGTGTATATATGTATATTAAATAATTTATATATATAAATTTATATGTATATAAAAAGAAGAAACAAGAAAAAACAAGCAATGTCTTTATGAAAAGATACCTTGCCCATGAGAAATACTAATATAGTACCTTTATAAAAACATTAGATATATAAGATTTAATAATTTTTTAAATAGAAAACTGCAAAATCACTTTGAATTAGACCTCTGGAAGTAATAAACAAGACCATTTCAAAAATTTTTTTCCATCTCATTTGGAATGTGGTGTGGAGAGTTGGCAAATTATAAATTATTTGGTATGACATTATGAGTAATATCTGAGTGAAAAATATCTAGACATGAGACTTGGAATGTGCTTCTTAATCAATTTTTGGCAGAATTGGAGCTTCTCATCTGTCTCCTAGCCAGAAATATTAAGATTGGATGGGATATCATTAACTTAAAATACCTTATTTATAATGTACTTACTGGAAGTGGTTTTTAGATTGTTTTATTATTAACAAATAGGGAATAATTTTTTTAAAAAATTTAAGAAATATGGAAATAAAGAGGGAAGGGATAGGAAGAAAGTTAAAAAAGAAAAGTGATGAGAGAAGGAGGAAAAGAAGGGAAGTATCGTGGGGATGGAGAAAATTGGAAAGTCCAGAGGCATAAAATTTTAAGACTATGCTTGAAACAAATTCAAAGTAACTTTCATTTTATGAATATATTAGTGGAACATATCTAATATCCTTCATACATATTTTAAAATACTTTTTTATGTATAGAGATAGACTTTATATGTATTAAGCAGTAAAATTAAAATACTAAATGATATATATTAGATGGTAAAATATATTTGATGGAAAAATATTGTGTGGATTCACATATATGGGTATTTTTGGTGCTATAAATGGAAACATCTCAGTGATGTGGTAACTGAAGGTTCTGAACATAATTAATAAAGTTCTTATTGTTATTTTCTAGCAGGTAATTATCTCTGATATAAAGTTACTATATAATTATTTTTGTCTGATCTATCTATAGTAGTTTTTGTCAAATCAAAAGGAAGAACTACTAGAGATAGATCAGACAAAAATAAAAATGGACTCTGAATGCGCTTTCTATTTTAGATTATTTCATGTGATGTATTATTTGTATCTTTTTTACTAATTTCCCAGTTTGTTTACAAAAATTAAGTCTGCTTTACTATCTTTTACAATTAAAGCATTCACCTTTCCTGTTACATTTTCCAGCAAGAATGGAATAGAATAAATAAAAGAAATGGGATGATTGATTTACAATCCTTAATTGTCACTCTTATTTTTCATTATTTTTAATTAGAATTTATGGGTTCAAGAAGAAGCAAGGAGCAATCCCAGCAATGGACAAATAGAAATGACCACTAATCTCTTTCTATTAAGAACCTTTGGTTAAACTTCCGATTGGGGCCTCACAGGTAGTATATGATTTGCTCCAGCTTACCCAAACAACCTGCTTTCTGTTTAAGTGAGGGACTCCTCTAAGGCTCTTTATGTAATACACATTGTTGAAATTATAGTCCAGATCACCCCCTCTTTCCCTTGCAAGATTTACTAAAATGTGTGTAGCACTGTCTCCCAACATGTGGTTAATTACAGAATTCTTCGAGTTGATCCAAAATTGGGCTTTCATAAAGTTCAATATTTCTAGTAGGCAACACTAAAGTGAAGAAGCGAATTCTTTTTAGTTTGAGGTAATAATTCACATGGCCAGTTCTTTGTATTCCAAATGGTTTTTACCACATTCTTGGTGAACACAAAATTATAAGAAACTTGGAGTAAGGATAACTAAACTATTAGTATTTTTAATGCTTCTGATTATCATTACCGAACATAAAGATATTTCATTTTTGTTTATTTTTCTTTCATATATATTATTAAATCATCATGAGATATATAGTTACAAAGTTGCTCATGATTAAGTCTCAGTCATATAATGTTTTAACACCCTTCCTTTCACCAGTGCACATTTTCCATCACCAATGTCCCCCATTTTCCCTCCTGCCTGCCTCCCCCTGCTTTCTAAGACAGACATTCTTCTTCTTCTCTCTCTCTCTCTCTCTCTCTCTCTCTCTCATCTTTTCCTTGTAGGCACTGTGGTTTACAATTGTTGCTGAAAAGTTATCATGCATATAACTTTACCTCCTTTCAGCACTCAGTTTATGCCCAGGGTGATTATTTCCAATGATCACTGTCACTCTCATAGTGGTCCTTTCTCCATTTTTCTGCTAGAGAATGGCAATAAAATATTTTATACTATATGATTGCTTGCCTTCTGTTTTACGATGAATATGTTTAATACAATTTAAAACTACACTGAATCCAACAAATTATCATTTCTGTATTTATTTTTTTACGTTGGCCTTATACCCACACTTTAAATAAAATTTTCTGGTTTGCTGCTTTTAATACATTTTTAACAAGTCATGCCTTCACCATCTGCAAATTATTTTACTAAATAAGATGGATGTATAAAATACAAGTCAAATTGTTATTTGTACTATAATTTTTACTCTACTTCTAGCATTTAAGTGGCATCTTCAAATATGAAGAAAAATACCTAATAATGAGATTTTATTCTAAAGACACTTCTATTTATTTTTCCTTTTATTTGTTTCAACATGTTTTTAAGTCTCTCTATTTTTTTTCTCATAAATGGTGCTGAGAGGTCACTCGCATTATTATTCAACTGGGTTGGTGGTCCAGTGATCAGGATTAAGAATACTATTAGGGCACAATGGTGCTAAGATCCACCAGTAATGTCCCAGTATTGCTTGTGGAGCCTTCAATTCTCAGGAGGCCATATGGTGCCAAGAGGTAAACCTGGGTCAGGCACATGTACAGTGTCCCTCACTTCTCTGTAAAAATGTGTTTTATTAATTTTCTTTTGTTTGGGATCAAAGAGAGTACAATTCACAGCATGTTTGCCTTGAATGTTACAGACCAAGGATCAATTCCTGGCAACACATATAGACCCCTGCACACTGCCAGACGTGATCCCTGAGCACAGAACCAGAAATAATACCTGAGCACAAAGTTAGAAGTAATCCCTAAGTATAGCCAGATGTAACTCCCTGCTTCCCCACAAAAAAAAGAAACCCTAAATTGTTTATGCTTGTTATCAGACTCAACAAAATATACAGGTATATGTAATATCCACTATATCACTGTATCACTGTCATCCCATTGCTCATCGATTTGCTCAAGTGGGCATCAGTAACATCTCCATTGTTAGACTTGTTACTGTTTTTTGGCATAATGAATACACCAGGGATAGCTTGCCAGGCTCTATTCTGCTGGCACGATACTCTCGGTAGCTTGCTGGGCTCTCCAAGAGGGAGGAAGGAACCAAATCCGGGTTGGCCACGTGCAAAGCAAACGCCTTACCTGCTCCAGCCCATATGTAATATTAGTCATATAAATTATTTCAGCATTTTTGAAATCAGATTATTATGGATGTGTGATTTTCTTCATTTTCTATTTTTTAGTAAAAATATAGCCATATTATTGAAAAAATATATTTCAATAAGACCAGTTGTGCTAGATTTTTATATACATTTATTTCTTTGAAATTTGTCTAGCTAGAAATTCTTATGGTTTGAAACTAAACAGATCGTTGTATGCACATTGCTGGTGATTGTTAATTAACTTATTAATTCTATTTGAATGATCAAAGTACTTAAAAATTATAGCACAGAAAGTTTTTTACCATAATTTTATTTATGAGACAGACAAGTTCACAAATAATTTGATATGAATATCAGATTATTCATGCAGCTATGTGATATAGTTTATAGACAGTTTCCATTCTGATAGGTTGGACCTGTGCAGATCCAGTTATCAAATATTTTGAAAATTTCATCTATCTAGAACAAAAGATAAATTATACATTCTGTGTAAATAATAGGACTAAAACTAATATCAGTCGCTCTGCACAATCTTATACTTAATTTCCACGAAGACATGGTAGAATACATTATGCAGTTTCAAAGGTGAGGAAACTAAGGCCTAAGGAAATTGTGTAGACTTACCAAACTTGTACAGTTAGTAATTAGATGAGTAGGGATTTGAACCAAAATTTGGTTGATTTTTTTTGCCCATCTCTTAACAATTATGTTGTTTTAAATGCCACATACAAACAAAAATGACTTAGATGTATGGAAGTTTAACTTTTGAAATTATTTTCACAGTTTTAAATAAAATAATATCCACAAAAGAATAGACATGTAACTTAAAACTAGTTGTATAAGTATTTCAATTGATCCAACTGACATTTATTTTAAATTCTCCTTTTCTATAGAAAAAATAAAAATGCTACTTTACTTCTAAGTGGTAAATTCAGTTGAAGTTGTTGGTTGTGTCTGAGGCAACTTTTATAACATTTGTGAACAGGTTACTGGTTAAAATCCACTTCCTAATTGTTATGTGTCCACCCACCGCTTTTGTTATAGACTCTGTGGTAATTCTAAAGTCTGGTATAGCAGGAAGAAGAATTTGGGGTTGGGGGTTGGTGGTTTGTATTTATGCTTTCAGCAAAAAAATAGTAGATATTGGTAAATTCCATTGTCTAAGAATCAATTTCCACCATTTTTCATTTCAACTACACTATTTTGTGAGCAGGTCCCATGGGACTACAGGTTCTTACCTTTCCTTACCTTTCGAGGGAATAGACTTTCCACAAGTAGCTTGAAATTGAAAGATATCATAAACATTTATGTAGGAATCACAGTTGCAACTCAAAATAAACATATCAAAATATACTCATGGCTTGTGAGTTTAACACAATAATAAATATGTTCATAATGCCATGAAGAGGTAAAATAATCACAAAATGAACTACACAATTAAATATGCCTCTCCCCATAATTGTTTCTTCAGAAGTAAAGTTAACTCTTTCACTGTTGAAATAGTAATTTTAGAATCAAAATCAAAGCTATGAAACTGAAAATGAGGTGTTATGCATTTGTTGTCACCTTTGTAACTATAGATCATGATAATAATAATTTCAATGAGTTTAATTTTGTTTCTTTTAAAGTCTTAAACACTGATGTATTCTAAACACTTAAGTAGTGTTTAGAAAAGTAATGTAACTTCCTGGTTTAGCTCTTTGGCCACTGCTTTGATAGGGCTTGAGAATTACAAAGTGATAATCAAAATTCATTCTACCCATGTTAAGGTTTACAATCTGGTATGAAAAATTTGATAGCACATAATGATGTGTTAAAGATCATAATACTGAAACAAATAATAGTTGTATGGTTTCATGGAGAGGAGGTGAAGGTAGAGTCATAGGAAATAGAATTTGAGATGGGCTTGAATTCCTTAGAAGATGAGGATCTTCTAGTTTTGGGGAAAAGATTTCTGAACTTCTGAAGATAATTCCCTCTGATACTTTGGACCTATTCCTATCTCAACAGATTTAGCTGTGCAGAAAAGATTAATCAGGCTGGGATGGAGCTGAGAGGGAGAGAGCTTGAACTTAAAACAAAACAAAATGAAAAACTATCAGAACTAAGGTGCTTATCTGTAGAAGTTCTGCCTAAAGGTTTGTCCCTGGTCTGGCCTCTAAAATTTCAGTCTTTGATATGTTTGATACCCTGATAAGGGTATTTTTTTTCTTCTTGGGGCACTGAACATCTGCTTTCCTTCTGGAAGTCTGGAATTTCTTACGTAATAGCTTATTTGTGCCTCTGTAACCTTCTTCCAATAAAAACCTTGAACTTTGCATTGAAGAATGGTTTATCTGGTGAGGAACATTGTTCATGTGCTTTTCACTGATGAAGCCTGAGCAGCCTTGTACATGGATGCCTTCCTCAGGAACTTCTTGTGTCATTCTCTCTCAGTGACCCTGCTGTGTGGAGATGACAGCTTCTGTGATTTCTATCTGACTGACCAAATAGCAAATAGAATTTCTGAAGAGGTGTTTGTTATTTACTATATTTCACTTCATACTCTTAGCTCCTTGTCAAAGACTAGGTGATGATATACCCGAAGATCTGTCTCTGGATTCACAATTCTATTCGATTGTTCTGAGAGTCTGTCCTTATTTCATTACCACACCATCTTGATGTCTTGAATACTATAGCTTTATAGTATAATTTAAAGTTGGGAAAAGAAAAACCCTTCTCCTCCCAACCCATCATTTTATTTTCCTAGGATTGCTTTGACTGCTCAAGGGATTTTATTTTTTACTGCATATATATGTTAGTATCTCTGTATCACTGTCATCCCATTGATCATCGATTTTCTCAAGTGGGCCCAGCAACATCTCCATTCATCTTAGCCCTGAGATTTTAGCAGCTTCTCTTTACTCGTCTTCCAAATGGTGTCTCATTAGAGGCTCTTCAAGGTCAGGGAATGAGACCCATCATTGTTACTGTATTTGGCATATGAATACATCACGGGGAGCTTGCCAGGCTCTCCCTTGTGCAGGCAGTAAACTCTCGGTAGCTTGCCAGGTTCTCCAAGAGGAAGAACTAGGCTATTCTGGAAGCTTGGTTTTATAGTCTCTGGATGTTGGCCATTGATGAGATTACATGGTGCTGGGGGCAATTTATAGGTGTGACTGCCTAACTACTGGAAAATGGGGAATCTGGGTGGAAAAGGCCCAGTCCCGATCTGAGCAGCCTTGGAGATCTCAGTCCCCGGTCCCACACACCTGGGTTCCTCTGCTGGTTCCTTCATGTGTGAGGCTGGTCAAAATGTGTGGAGAGTGGTCTTGAGCATGGCTGTCTATTTATAACATATTTAAACATATTTATAAGATAAGATATAGATATGTATATATCTATATATGGTATATTTATCTATGTGTATTACTATATATCATATATAGTAATATCTGTGAATAGTATTCAAAAACATGCTTATTATCATAGAAATTTCATTGAATTTATCTTTTGCTTTGGATATGTTATTTTGACAATAATAGTCCTTCCAATATATGAACAAGGGATTTGTTTACATTCGCTTTTATTTTTTAGCAGTTATTTATGACTTTATTTAAATCTTTCACATCTTTTAGTAAGCTGGATTTCAGTTTTTTTTTCTCATTTCTTGCATATAAAGTGGTGTAGATTCCCATGTGTTGATTTTGTAGTTTGGCACACATTACAAGTTAATTACTTCTAGAAATTTTTCTAGTTTTTTTTCTCAGTATCATGTCATCTGCAAATATAGTTTGACTTAATTTTAAATCCGAATGTCCTTAATACCTCTTTATTACTAATCGCAATGCCAAAGACTTCCATTATTGAATTATAGTGCTTGTGAGTGAGCGACCTTGTCTTTTGTTTGATCTTATAGGGAAAAAATATGACTTTTCACTTGAAAATATATTCTTAGCCATGGGTTGATGGCTTGAACTATATTGAGAAAAGTCTTCTATCTTCATTTTTGGAGAATTTTTATTATGAATGGATGCTAAATCTTGTCAAATGCTTTCTCTGGTCTATTGCTATAGATTTACTGTAGTCTTGGTTTTTATTTTTCATTGTATTTATATGGTGTATTATGTTGTTTGACTTGCACGTATAAAACCATACTTGCATTCCTGTAATTAAATGTCACTTAGTAACAATAATGATCTTTTGGATGTCTTGGGTGTCCTATATTTTGTTTGCTAGAATTTTGTTTAGGCTCTTTGTGTTTCTATCATCAGGAATGTAGATCTATAGGTAGATCTATATGTAGATCTATATGTATATATATGTAGATCTATATGTAGATCTATATGTATATATAGATATACATGTAGATATATACATATATTTACATGTATATATGTAGATATATATGTAGATATATATATGTAGATCTATATGTAGGTCTATAGATTTCTTTTTCAGTGGTGTCTCTGATTTCAACAGCAGGGTAATTTTTGCTTTGTAGAAATTGTTTGAGAGAGTCCAAACTTTTTTTTTAGAAAAAATGAACAAGGAACATAATAAAAAATGACTAGAAACAATAAATAGGAACTATAATAAATAACATAAATATGACAATGACTATATGGAAAAATGGTCTACATCATTTATCATGACTGATTGTCACTCATCATCACTGAGAATGCAAATCAAAACAACAGTGAGATATCATCTCAAACTAATGAGACTGGCGCACACATCAAATGAACTTTTGTCTAAAAACAACCAGTGTTCGGGGAAATGTGGTGAAGAAAGAACCTCCATCCACTGTTGATGGGAATGTTACCTGATTCAATCTTTTTGGAAAACAATATGAATACTCCTCCAAGAAGTGAGAATAAACCTTCCATATGACTCAGCAAAACAGCTCCTTTGCATATACTCCTGAGGCCCCTGAATTCTATTTTGAAAAGTCATCTACATTCTTACATTCATCACACACAATTCACAATAGCCAATAATCAAGAAACAACCCAAGTGTCCAAGATAAATATAAAAGAGTGTATAAAGAAACAAGGTATACATTGGCGATGGAATACTACTCAACTATAAGACAAAACCATGCAAGTTGCCACTACATATATAGAACTGGAGAGTATCTTGCTGAGTGAAGTAGCCAGAATGAGAGGGACATATGTAGAATGATCTCGTATGTCTGATTTAAAGAAGGAAATAACACATTGTAAAGAAATAACCAGTAGGCCAAAGCAATAGAATCCATGAGCTAGTCTACATAGCTAAGCACACCACAATAGGGGGATTTTGAAGGTGAACAGGGTGTGTGGTTTTTAGGAATGGATTCTGATGGTGGTGGGGTGTTTTAGTTGGAGATTCTGAAACAGTGGTGGATAGAAACACTTTGGTGGGGTTGTTGAGTTGGAATGTAGTATGTATGAAACCTATCATTGACAGTATTGTACATTACAGAGGGGAGCATGTGTGTGTGTGTGTGTGAGTGTGTGTGTGTTTGTGTGTGTAAAGTGGAGAAATATATATCAAGTGATATTCAAGGAGCCTCAGGGACACTTCCATCAATAGGTTTAGTACTACTTAAGGCTGAAGGATGATGTGCTGTTCTGGCACTGTGATGAGAAGTGAATACCAGAGCCACCCAAAGTGATGTTTTGGGGGTTTTCTAGAGCTACTCAGTGATCTCTTAGGCAGCCAGGTGGTTCTAGGTATCAGATCAAAAGTGTCATGTGTCTTACCCCCTTTACTATGCTCTTGTCCCCCAGTAAAAAAAAAAAAACACTTTTGCTTTGGGTTTTGGACCATACTCCGTGGTCTTTAGAGTCTACCTCTAGCTTGATGCTAGGGTTCACTAACTTTTGATGTCATTGAGGGAGCATAAAGTGCTGGATTAAATCCAGATCTCCCATATGTGAAGCATGTGCTCCAGTACTTTGAGTCATCTCCCAACACTAAGAAAACTTTTTATCAGTACTGATAGTTTCAAGCTTTCAAATTTCATCTAAGATTTCACATCCAAGCTGAATGGTTAAGGATAATAAGGCAAGTATTTGGACATATACAGTTTCAGTAGTTTTATAATTATGGTACCTATATGAAAATATTATTATTGCATGTACCTCCATAAAAAATTAAACATATTTATAAGATAACATGATTTGAGAGAAATATTACTGTTAAATAATACCTAATCAAAATAAAGAAATTAAAAATAAATTTTAATAACTAGAATCTGAGCTTTTGCAATTTTAGCAAGACTTTTTAGGGTAAATATGATATTTCTTTACTAAGATGAGACTATATTGCATCATAGAGAGGCTGGATACTTGTTAATCTGAGTTAACTACTACACAGTTTTTGGTTGTATGACTTATGATTTTCAAAATTTCACCTAAATTTGTCAGATACATCCTCACACAATCAAGTCATTCAGACACCAATTCCTGAAACTTGTACCACCTATAACTAGTTTAATTTTTCCGTAAAAAAACATAATTTCCCATGCTAATTTTTGATCACTATATAATTATAAATGCACATACATGTGTATAAGTGTGCATATATGAATACAAACACAAATATATAAATATAGATACATCTTTTCACTTGTCATCTCATTCTCCTTTAGCAAGCTCAGACAAACACTTATGTACTCACTGGGATTCCTCAAATATTCTCTCCTTTGAAAGCATGCTACTTTTAAAAAGGCAAACTCCTTTCTTTCATTCCAGCCAACAAAACTGAGAATGAGAGAAAACCAGTTTAAACTGACGGGGTTTATGTCTTTAAGCTGAAGATGTGATGTTTTAAAAGGTTGCTGCAAAATAATTTTCTTAGCTGCCACTGTGTTCTTTTCTAGGTATAGAATCTACAAGGAAAATTGTATAACTGACACATAAACTTTTTTCTTTCAATTAAAAAAAACTTTGCAAATGTTTTAATACAAAATGCATACCATCTAATTACTTATATATTAATAAAGATGAATAAAGTCTCTTAAAAGAATAGCTTTTTATGTCTGTAAATTTTAGTTGTAAGAATGGTCAGACCTAGCAATCTTGACTCATTTTACTGAATACTAAGCCAAGATAAGATGAGAAACTCCAAAAAGTTAACTTTTTTCAGACTCTTGTTTAAATATATTTTTTAAATATTGGTTTTGGAAGACATACCAACTCTATCAGAATTTATATAAAAGTAGTTTTTAAAATTTCTACCCTTGCTATGGATAGGCTTTGAAAATAACAATATTCATGTAATATATACTTTACACACACACATATATATATATACATACATATATACATATATGATTCTCTAGACACAAAACAGGGCACTCAGGTACTCACTGATTATTTAAATTATCTTCACAACTTAAAAAATATATTTGGAGGACAGATATTTTTTAAGGAGTTATGGCAACTTTCACCTCTATATTTAAGCAATAAGTGTCCAATCAGAACTTCACGATATATATTTAACATCAAAATGTGTTCTGTTTTGTTCATTAATATGGCTTCTGATGAATTCCATGCAAGTTCTTTTGTTTTAAGTGAAAATATTTCTTCAACTCACTGTAAACAAATGGCACATTCAATGAAAGAAAATTACATGAAGCAAATTATTGTTTCTTCATTTTCATGAAAGCAGTGGGGTGAGGGTGGGGGGTGGCAAATAACAGAGAATGGCAAATTGCTTTTACAAGTAGTCTGGAGAAAGATGGAATTAAATTGTAGCCAGCTGGTATAAAGAAACTAGCAGACAATCCTGTATTGGAGTAGGGCAAACTGATGGGGTATGTGTCTTTTTTGATGAAGATGTAATGTTTTTCAAAGTCTGTTGCAAAATGATTTCCATATTGGAACCAAGTTCTAAACATTCTAATTCAAGTGTACCAATTGCTAGCTGGGTGTTCTTTAACAAAGTTCCCAACCTCTCTGATAATAGCATCTTCCACATAAAGTTGGAAAATCATACATGCATTGTAAATAGCTTTCCCAAGGAATAATATGATGAATTAATTATTATCATGTATGTGAATATTAAATAAATGGCAGCTTCTTTTCTTCCACTCTAATTAAGACAATGCACTAGGGAGTTTTGTATAAATTAATCAGATTTTATTTCAAAATGAGTGGCATTACTTAGAATTAAATTTTCTTATTCTCCTTACCTTCTTTTATTCTTTCATAGAAAAAGATTAGGGAGACAGTTTTTAAAAGAACAAGGGAAATAACGTAGTTTTCAAAAAAACTTTAGACATCTTGTTTTAAGTGTTTAGTTTGTTTAAATTCATTTATTTCAAAATAAATAGTACACTATTTGCTAATTTCTCTGAACATAGTTGTTGATTTACCTTCTCAATAATTCTCTTTTAAAGAATTTCCAGTCCAAATCTCCCATAGTTATATCTCATAAAACTCATTATCTATGTATTTCTTATGGCCCAAACCTAGGAGTTATCTTTTTTCTTTATCTTTTCTCAGCTGCTGCAGCCAAACACAAATCAAATTGACCTTCAAAGATATCCAAAATATGTCCCCTAAACTTCAACTCGATTAATAATCTCAAAATCCATCATCATTTCATCCTAGTTTCATCATTTTTAAAAATTTTACCAGCATTTCTCCCAAAATATTCCAAAAGATCTTTATCCTCTTACTATGTTATCCACAAGAAATATGAGTGATATTTTGAAAATGTAAATAATGGAACTCACTACTTTAATATCTCCAGTGGTTTTCCCTATATTTTGAAAGTGAAGTTTAAATATTTTGTTTTCAATGCCTACCTGATCTGCCTCCCTAGCTTTTGGAATCTCGATTTATATAAGACTAGCTAAAGGTTACTCAGACATCTTAAGTGCTTTTAAAAATCTTGCTGCTTTACAAGAGAGTTTGCTCTTCCTCAAAATTTTTCTTTATCTTCCAAAAAAAAAAAGTTTCCTTTTGACTTTCAATCTGAGCTTAAATGATACCTCTTCTGTAGGGTTTTGCTCAACCAGTCAATCTAAAGACAACCACTCTGAAACTGTTGAGTCCATCACCATGTTTGGGTAATCTGCCTAGCATTTGTCATTCTGAGTAACTGTCTGTGGCTGCTTTGTTCTTTGCACACTGTCCTCCACTCCCCCACCCCCACCCCCTGCCCTGCAACTCCCACCTAGAATGCAAGCTCCAAGAACAATAATGATTACAAAGACTCAACAAACACTGAGTAAATCAGTGGATGGAATAATAAATCAGTAATTGCTTTCTTCTATAAATTTTAAGTCATTTGAAACCTAGACTGTATTTTTCCCTAGAATATTTAATAAAAATATGTCCCGCATATTTAGAAAACTTTTTTTTCCTTATTTTGGGTGGCAGTAGGGGGTTCTGGCTGTGCTCAAGGCTTACACTTGGTTCTGTGCTCAGAGATCACTCGTGGTAGTACTTCTGGCCATATGCAGATATGCAGTGCAGATTGATCATTTGTAGGCCAAATATCTAACCCTCTTGCTGTGTCTTTGGGGGAGGGTTTTTTTAATCGCAGTAATCTCTTATTTCTAGGAAAAGAATTTCAATGTGACAGTGTTCTTTTGAACCAAGTAACCGATGCATTATTTCCAGACTTAGCTAGTGTGCCATCTGGACTATGTGAATCATTTCATTCAGTTCTAAAGATTTTTATCTGTTAAATCACTGTATCATTGTCATCTTGTTGTTCATCAATTTACTCAAGCGGGCGCCAGTAACATCTCCATTCATCCCAGCCCTGAGATTTTAGCAGCCACTCCTTACTTGTCTTTCCCAAAGATTGGCGGCTCTTTCAGGGTCAGAGGAATGAGATGTGTTATTGTTACTGTTTTTTGGCATAGGAAATACCCCACAGGGAGCTTGCCAGGCTCTGCCTTACAGGCTGAACACTCTTGGTAGCTTTCTGGGCTCTCTGAGAGGCATATATATATTTCCCTCTATGATTTTATGGAAAATTGGTAGGAAGTGTCTTATAACGTCTCCAGGAATAAGTTCACTCATGCGTGAGGCTCGGCCCAAGCATGTGGACAGCGGCCTGGAGCGTGGCGGCTGCCAGGGCTGGGTCCCTTGGGGCAGGGAGGGCTCTGTGTGGATGTGTGTATATATAAACACACATATACACACATAGTACCATACATAAATCTGTGTCAAATCAACTTTTATTTAGTAGGCAGAAAATGGAAAGTATCGGTATGTTGAGTTTCTATAGTTATGAAAGACATTTCTTACAAACTTTGTTGTTGGAAGCTTTGTTCCCAGTTTAGTCTTAAAAAAATGAAAAACAAATAAAAAAACAACCACTTACTCTTTAGATGTATCAAATTATCTCTTTCAGGGTGCAGGGTCTGTTAAATAAGTATAATAAAATTACTAATGCATTAAGTAGCTTTCCATTTTATTGAGGTAACAATGATTTATATGATATAACTGCTTATGTTCCAAGGGTAAATGTTACCATGCCACACCTTTCATCAAAGTTCCTGTTTTCCCCCACTACGTTTCATAGAATCCTCTCCCTCTAATATCTATTCACCCTTAGCCAACAGCAATTCTCTGGTCAAGGTATAAAGGTTTGTTTCCAATGGACAGTATTATTCACTTGCTTTGTTTCTAAAAAGTGATTTAAGGTCAATAATCTATGAGAATATCTGCAATTAGTTAGAGATATTTTGATACATTGCACTCTAGTTTCCTGTTTTGAATGAAATATAGCAACTTACAAGATGACGATAATTAAGAAATATGGAGGAAATTGGAATTATTTCTTTAAAAAGAAAGTTATATAATCTTATAGTCTAAAACACTTATAAGTCATTTCGACTCATGGTTTTTTTCTATTTTTTGGAAGAGGACTTTTGGGGATATACTTTGTGGAACTCATGAGCACTGTTCATAACACTATATGCTTACATTGGGGTTAAACTGGGGTTGGCCACATGTAAAGCAAGTGTGTGCTCCCTACTTTTACTCTTCTGCTATCCTCCTGCTCTCTCTGGCCTTATGGTTTATTTTGCATATATATAATATTTACACATATTTATAAATACACACATATATAATATGATCTCTCGATATTTCTTGTTTCTTGTTTGTTTGTCTGTTTGGGGGCCCCACCTAGCAATGCTCAGATATCACTTCTGGCTCTTTGCTCAGGGATTACTCCTGGCATGACTCAGGGCACCAGGATCATATGGAGTGTCAGCCAAAGTCGGCCACATGCAATGCAAGTGTCTTAGCAGCTGCATTATCACCTGAGCCCCTAATTTCCTTATTAAGAAATTTGGCTTGAGAAGTACTGGTTCACAGTATATTTGAAGAGTATTTTGTTTAACTTTAGTTACCTCTTACTTAAATTTATGATTACATTCCCAAACAGTTGTATAACTAACCTACTTGCAAATATTCAAAATATCTGTCATTGTCACTGTCATCCCGTTGCTCAAGCGGGCACCAGTAATGTCTCCATTTTGAGACTAGTTGTTACTGTTTTTGGCATATCGAATATGCCATGAGTAGCTTGTCAGGCTCTGTCATGAAATTAATGATTTTGAGATTTGTTAGCTTTATTGTTTTATGCTGCTGGGGTTTAATATTTCTCTTACTCTAACAAATTACTTCTGTGATGCTATAGTCTCTAAAGATATTAATATAAAATTCTGAATTATTTTGTATCAGCCCTATATGAGAAAATGCAATGTTACAGGTAAACAAAACAGTGTAGCTAAAAGAGAATGAGGACCTTTTTCATATCTATCATATCATAAAGTAATAATTATATTATTATTATTATTGGGTCTCAATGTTTTTAGTAAATCTCAACAATATGTCGAATAAAGTAAACTACATTCTGAAAGTAGACCCATGTACCAAATTGAATGTGATAATAAAGAGTGTCAGTGGCAATGAGTTATTAAAATCTGCTCAGGGGCTTGAGTTATACGCTGCTTATTATAAGTTGCATTGGATGTGGCCAACCCATCTTCCATCCCCAACATTCTTTATGATCCCCCTATTCTGCTATGAATGATCACTGAGCACAGTCAGGAGTTAAGTCCTGAATGTTACTAGATATGGCCCCAAACCCTCAAAAATAACAAGGGAAAAATATACTTACATCTTCAACTGTAATATAAATGGAAACATAAAGTATAAATTATAAATATTACAGATTTATCACATTTTATAAAATACGGACTGGAGCAATAGCACAGTGGGTAGGGCGTTTGCCTTGCATGTGGCTGATCTGGGTTCAATTCCTTCATCACTCTCGGAGAACCCAGCAAGCTTCTGAGAGTATCTCGCCTGTATGGCAGAGCCTGGCAAGGTATCCGTGGCATATTCAATATGCCAAAAACAGTAACAACAAGTCTCACAATAGAGATTTTACTGGTGCCTGCTCAAGCAAATCAATGAACAACAAGACGACAGTGCTACATTTAATAGAGAAAACATAAAACAATATATTTTGAAATTTAGTATGAATTATGCTGGTTAATGTTTGATGCTGTTTTGATCAATTACTTATTTCTAGTTCCAAGCAAGTTTGCCTCTGGATAGCACAAGACATCTCTGAACATGGTATTATGAAGAACTATGTGTTACAGAATTTTCTCTCAAATACAAAGCTATACTTCTACAATAACTGATTTTAGTTTCATGCTTTTCCCTTCATGTGTTTCTAAATATAGAACATCTTACCTCCTATGAAGTTAAGGCCACCCTTCATCAAACACTGCCGATAGAGATAGAAAGGTTGCAAACCACTTTATGCATCTTGTTTGCATATCTGGTGGTCTGTGGACCTGTTTACAGACCAGGTTCTGGAATACAGATATAGAAAGTTTGAAGAATATTGAATTCTGTAGCTTTGTGAATTATTTGTTGCTTAGGATGAACAAAATGACTATATATAGGGTACTAATTTTAACATCTCGAGGATAGGAATACACCAAGTTTTATAGATGATTGAGCTTTAGAACAGCCTCAAGATACACTATATTCATTTGAAATATATAAATCTATTTGCTTCAAAAATTTATGTAATACAACTTTAATATCTACCTGAGACCTGTATATGTGATAGTAATGTGAAAAATACATTTTAGTGCAATTGGCTGTATATGGATTCTCATGTTTTATGTTTCCTTTAAGTATCAGTGTTTCACAAAACTGGTTTGTTCCTTAATTCCACAATTCTACACATTCAAAATTTTAGTGATCAAAGTAGCACATATTTTATTAACACTATGGTTTGTGGGAAATGTACACTGGTGAAAGGACAGGAGTTGAAACAATGTGTGACTGAAACCCAATTATGAATAACTTTGTAACTGTGCATCTTATGGTGATTCTAAATAAAAGAATGAGTAAATACTTTTAAAGGGTAAACAAAATACCCCCACCTTGAAATACTATGCTCAGATTACAAACGGTTTTCTCTCTAACTTTTTATTGTTTACTATAATAAGCATTCTGTCTAAATTTGCTATAATCACTTTGTGTATTATAATATATTTAGAAAAGATAAGTTAAATTCCTCCTATTTTTCAATTGTACTTCGTAGTGTGAAAATTTTATGTTTTCAAATTTACTTGTTTGCTAAAAGTCCGTATATCTCCTGAATTTCTGCTCTGGCCCTCATTCATAAAGATGTAGAGTGTGGAAAATTAGAGTCCTACAATGCACATTGTCCAGGTTGAGTTTGAAGGATATATTCCGCCTTCTTTTATCAGTTCTCATATTATAATTTTGTAGTTTATGTATTGCCATCATTCCATGGACTTTTGTTTGCTTATTTTCCTTTTGTTAGTGATTTTGCTATTTAAGATGGCAAAAACAGCAATACTCATACCTTCCTGGTATTCCTAGATTCAGGAAATTGTCCAGTGTCACACTGAGAAAATGTATGTTTTAGATAAACTTTGCTTAGGTAGGCGTTACAGTGCTTTTAGTGGTAAGTTCATCATCATCATCATTCCATTGATCATCGAATTTCTCGAGCGGTCTCAGTAACGTCTCCATTTGTCCAAGCCCTGAGATTTTAGAAACCTCTCTCTACTTTTCCTTCCAACAATGCTGTACTGGAGGCTCTTACAGGGTCAGGGGAATGAGACCCAGCTTGTTACTGGTTTTGGTATACTAATACACCATGGGGACCTTGCGAGGCTCTCCCATGTGGGCAGGAAACTCCCAGTACTTTGCCAGGTTCTCCCAGAGGGAGAAGTAGGCTATAAGATATCACTTCTGGGAGCTTGCTTTTAAGTCTCTGGATGCTGGGCATTGACAGGATTTCACAGCGCCGGGGGAAGTCCCTGGGTGTGACGCCCTAGCTACTGGGAAATGGGAAATCTGGGCGGAGCAGGCCCAGTCCCGATCCGAGCAGCCTAGGAGCTCTCATCCCTGGGTACCACACACCTGGTTTCCTCTGCTGGTTCCTTCATGCATGAGGCTTGTCCGAACATGTGGAGAGGGGCCTTGAGCATGGCTGTGGCTAAAAATGCTGTGCCTTTTAAGTGGGAATTTCAATATTTAAAAACAAATTTTGGGGTTTATATCCAAGAAGAGTAATAGGAAATTCAGCAGTTTCAGTGAAGCAGCTTGGTGAAAGGTTTTAGCCGCATCTAAAAAGAGTGAGAGTTCTTCTAAGGAGAAGTAAGAAAAACAGCTTAAGCTGCATGTTATATGATACAAATTAATATCTAATGAAAATTTATCAAAGATGTGAACATATAGGATGTGTTGTGTCTGCATTTGCACATTCAAGAACATACAAGGATGGGTGTGTTACGGAAGGGTAATTGAAGGAATTGTCTCATGTAAATGCAGTTTGGTATGTCCAAAATATAATGTAGGTCAGAAGGCTACACAGAGATCTAGAAATACAGATGGAGTTCAGAGGTATGATGTTAGCAGAATTGCTTCTTTGGGGAATGAGTGGGTGAATCTTCTCATTTTTGTTTTGTGATTATTAACTTCACCCTCATTGGAGAGGAAGTAGTAGATTGCTTTATTGAAAATCCAGCAATTTAAATGTTAATTTCACCTGAAAACACTTTTATGAAAATATGAGCATAATATTTGGCTATATGTTTGACCATTAGTTACCCTGGCCCATCAAAGATGACACATAAATTAGCAATCACAGAACTAATAAAAGTGTTATAGTGTACAATATTATTGTAAAACTAAAAGCCAAGAATATCATGGTATTATTATCTAGGGTCAGTAAAATGTTGCCCTTTACTCAGCTAGGTGTTTTCATTCAATTAATTATAACTAACACACATTGTTTAAGTGTATTTTAACAAAAGCTCACAAAATACAACTATGAATCAATGGATCACCAAAAACACAGTATATTTTGTTTATATTTCCAAGGAGAACTTGACATCTGCAAGTTCAATGTTTGTGGAAATATAACTTAGTTTTTTGAAAAACAAGGAGCATGCTTGCATTTGTTCACACATATACTTCATTAGAAGTACTCCAGTGGTGACTCCCAGATCAAACACTCTCAAACATGATTTGACTTTCCAGATGCTCAAAAGAGCACTGTAGCACTGTTGTCCCATTGTTTTTTCATTTGCTCCAGTAGGCACCAGTAATGTCTCCATTGTGAGACTTGTTACTGTTTTTGGCATATCAAATATGTCACTGGTAGCTTGCCAGGCTCTGCCCTGCGGGTGAGATAATACTCTCGGTAGCTTGCCAGGCTCTCCGAGAGGGACAGAGAAATCTAACCTGGGTCGACCCCGTGCAAGACAAATGCCCTACCCACTGTGTTATCCAGTCCAGTCCAGAGCAATAGCACAGCAGGTAGGACGTTTGCCTTGCACGCAGTCAACCCAGGTTCTATTCCTTTGTCCCCCTCGGAGAGCCTGGCAAGCTACCGAGAGCATCCTGCCTGTATGGCAGGGCCTGACAACTACCCATGGCGTATTCAACAAGCCAATAACAGTAACAACAAGTCTCACAATGGAGATGTTACTGGTGCCCACTTGAGGTTAAAAGAGCAATGAACCCAAATGCTAAGAGTAATATGATTTTTCCTTTCACTCTTGTCTCTTTCTCTTCACATTAGAATTCTGTTCTTCGAGGGACAGACATAGAAGGACTGCACTCATTTGTGGAGAATAGAATATAACATGAGGCTGACACCCTGACACCCCAGAACACTAGATATAAGGGCCAGTGGGATTGCCCCATAGCTGGAAGCCTGCTTCATGAGCGGAGTGGAGAAGGCAGATGGAATAGAGAAGGGATCACTAAGAAAATGATGGCTGGAAGAACCAGTTGGGATGGGAGATGTATGCCAAAAGTAGATAATGGACCAAACATGATGACCTCTCAGTGTCTGTGTTGCAAACTATAAGGTCCATAAGTAGAGAGAGAGTATGGGGAATATTGTCTGCCATGGAGGCAGGGGGAGGGTGGGAAAGGGGGGGTATACCCGGGATATTGGTGGTGGGGAATGTGCACTGGTGGAGGGAGGGGTGTTTGATCACTGTGAGATGGTAACCCAAAATGAAAGCTTGTAACTATCTCACAGTGATTCAATGAAATTAAAAAATAAAAAATTATGTTCTTCCTCTACATCACTTAACTCTGAAAGAGATAAGCATCCTGTTAAATAAGCTAAAATCCATGGCACCATTTTAAGTCTTTCTTTTCTCTTAACACCAACAGCACAATTAATTGCTTAAACAATGTTATTTGCTACATTTTCTTCGTTTATTGTGGTTCACTTTTTTATCTTACTACCTGTGAGTATACACTTCGTCTATATCTTACTACCTGTGTGATATAACATTTTAACTTAAAATGCTTTCTTATGGTGAAATGTGACTGTCTTAAATAATCAAACAAAATAAGTATAGATATTTTAATTTATATGGAGACTGTTGGGCAGAATAAGTTATTTGGAGATTGGTTTTCTTATCTACAAAATGTGAAGGCAATTTTTCTTTTGATTTTCAAACCACATGGGTCATGCTCAGGGTTTATTCTTGGCTCTGTGCTCATGCATCACTCCCAGTAATGCTTAGGAGACCAGATGTGGGGCCATGGATTGAATTGAGACATTTGTATGTATGCAAAGCAAATACTTTAACCTCTGGACTGTATTATCATATCCCCAAATTTGGTTTAAAAAGTATTTAGAGAATAATTTTGTGGATTACTTGTCAATAAGTTAATATATATGCACAAGTGTAATGAACACTTGTAATTGTTTAAAGAAATAGTTGTTTTCCTTATTACTTCTGTTGATTCATTCAAATGGCTCACAACTTGAATCAGATAATTATGCTTGAATAGATTTGGCTCAATGCCGGCAGTTTCTATCTTCATTGTCTACGCACCATATACAACTACGATGAAGCAGAGATTTAGAAGTCCTACACAGAGCTGGAGAAGTTCTATAATGAAGACCGTACCTTCTACAAGATCATTGTCAGTGATTTTAGTGCCAAGATAGAACAGAGAAGGTCACCCGAAAAACTCCACATTGGGACCCATGGCCTAGAATGGAACAAACAGGGTGAGACACTGTCTGAGTTCATCATGTCGACCAAGACCCTCCATGGTAACTCACAGTTCCAGAAGGCCGAATCTAAACGTTGGACATGGGACTCTCCTGGTGGACAGTTCCACAACGAAATTGACCACATCATATTCAATCAAAGGTTTTGCCTGAGTGATGTTGCTGTTGTCCCAAAATTTCAAGTGGGATCAAAACACTGTCTCCTTCGTGCAAAATTCTACTTCACAGTGCGGGGAGAAAGGACTGCAAAGTTTAGGTTTAAGAAGAGAACTATTGTGGCAACGTGGGGAGATGCCGTCATTGACAACATTGATGAGGAATACAATCGACTGGTTCAGCACCTCCATGACTGTGCAAGGAATGCCGAGAATGGGAAAGACACAGAAGCCTGTCTTCAGAAACTCTTGAGCTCATTCCCCGATGTGGTTTGGCACAAGCCTCAGGCAATCACAAGCTAATGTCTGAGCTCACAAAGCTGTGCAGAGAAGCAATAAAGGAAGACCTCAAAGAGAGAAGAGCAGCAGTGTTGGCCGATGTGGCAGAAGCCTGGAAAAGTATTGACAATGCTCACCTGTCCTTTGCCAACTACGAGAACAAGATGACTGTCCTCCAACACCCTGATGTATCTATCACATCTTCCAGAAGGGCAATGGAGAGGATTATTCACGACTTCTACTCAGATTTATTTGACAGACATATCCACCTGCCCACATCCCTAATTCTGCAGGATGGATATGTCGTTACCAACGTCCACCCTTCTGAAATCTGACAGGCCATTTCACTGGTAAAGATGCATACAGCACCCGGTTCAGACAAGGTCAGACCCGAACATCTGAAGAATCTGCCACCAGTACTCATCGATACATTGGCTTGGCTCTTCACGTGCTACCTTTCTGAATGAAAGATTCTGTCCCAATGGAAAACCAGCAGGACCATTTTGTTGTACAAGAAGGAAGACATCCATGACATTGGCCACTATCACCCAATGCCAAATGTCCATCATCTACAAGTTATTTACTCGAGTCATCCTGAATAGAATAGGCAGAACACCAGATGAAGGACAACCATGCAAGCAAGCCGGGTTCCGAAAAAGACTCAACACAAAAGTATTGACCATATCCACACAGTGACCAAGCTTATTGAAATTTCGCGACAGTTCAAGATGCCACTCTGTCTAACGTTTAGTTCATCGATTTAAAGAAGACTAAAGTGGTCATCAAAGCCATAGCTAAACAGGGCGTTCAAATTCAGTACATCAAGATCCTCCGAGAGCTGTATTATAGATTTACCACCAGAAACTCACCATTTTACAAGGAAGTGATCATTGACGCAAAGAAAGGGGTTCAGCAGGGTGACACCATTGCACCGAAACTCTTCAGTGCCACCCTCGAGAGCATCATGCGGTGACTAGAATAGGAAGGAATGGGAGAGAAGGTAGACAGTCGGAAACTACACCACCTCCACTTCACGGATGACATCATTTGGATCACACCAAACATTAGCCAAGTGATACAAATGCTGGCCCACTTTGACCTCGAGTGTGGAAAGGTCGGACTGCAGCTGAATCTCACCAAAAGAATGCTCATGAAAAATGGACTAGTCCCTCATGTTCCATTTGCTCTCAATGGAATGAACATCTCTGAGTGCAGCAGCTATGTGTACCTGGGTTGAGAACTCAACATGAGGAACAACTTCACACCAGAACTGTGCAGTAGGAAGAGAGTAGCAATGAATGCATTTAAGAGCATTAAAGAAGTGGTTAAGGGAACAAAGAACCTCTGACTCTGGGCACATCATTTCGACTCCGCCGTTCTTCCTGCACTAACATACGCCTCAGGGACCAGGCCCTAGGAAAACAGGATGAGAACACTATTCAGGTATCCCAAAGAGGAATCCAAAGAGCTATATTTGGAGTATCACGTTTCACTCAAGTGAGAGAAGTAATCTGAAGTTCCGACCTCCATCAATGATCAAGATTCAGAGAGATTGAAAACCAGGAGAGAAGCTGAGAGAGAGAGTGAAATAAACAACTGATTGATCAACTGGCTTGGCCCTCGTTTTCCTCCTCCATCTGCCCCATGGCCCGGGCTGCTCCAGTTGGGTGAGTGGCCCGGGACCATCCCTCTGGAACCTGGGGGTGGCCCATGGGGAGAGCTACTGGGGCTCTCCCCCGGTCGCCCCTTGGCAGTAGTTTTTTACAGCCGCCCACCTACGAGATGGTCAGACTTCTTTGTCAAAACCCTGAATGAACGGTTTGAGGCTCTTTGTGTTCCTGCAGCAAGAAGATACCATTGGGCTACACTAGCACATGACAGGAACAAATGGAGACGTTACTGGCACCCGCTTGAGCAAATTGAAGATCAGCAGGATGACAAGTGGTACAAGTGTTTATTTCCATTTTAATATGTTATGGTTTGCCTCAATATACAATAGTATCATTGTTATTATTTGGGGCTTGTTAAGCAATTGTACCACACCCACCACCAGATTCAAATTGTCCCTTTACATTTCCTAGGTTCCCTTCCCAACCCCTCCCATTCCTTTCTTTGCAACCTCAGTTCTCACTTCTGTTGGCAATATCTCAGGGTTTCTTTGCTTTGTCTATTGTTTATTAGCTTGCTTTGTTTCTTTATACTCTACATGTGAAGAAGACTATTTGTCTTTCTCCTTCTGACTCACTTCACTTAGCATGACACCACTCAAACCCAACCAAACTGAAGGAAATGCAAGATTTCACTTTCTCACACAGGGGTACTCTACTTTCTTTGTCCACTTGATGGAACTTGAACTGTCTCAAAATCTTGGCAATGGTAAATAGTACTGCAATGAACACAGGTATGAATATATATTTAAAAATTGATACTTTTCCATTCTGGGATAGATAAAAAGGGATGGTATTTCTGAGTCAAGTAAAAGGTTAATTTCAAATATTTTTAAAGTTTCCACATTGTTTTTCATAAAGGATGATCCAGGCAAGAATTCTCCCATCAGAAAATTTTGTCCCTTTTTTTTTTCCACTCTACCCTCACCAGTTCTGATTATTTACAGACTTTTTTTTTTATAGAACATTCTCACTAGTGTGAGTTGATATCTCATTTTCATTTTGATTTCGTTTTTCCTGATATCCTGTGATAAATAACACTTGCATATACCTTTTGCCATCTGTTTGTCTTCTTTGAGGATACATCTGTTCAACTTCTCTTCCTATTTTCTGATGGGGTTGTTTATTTTTGTTGTTATTGAGCTTTGTGAGAGTTTTTTGTATCTTGCGCATTAAGCCACTGATAGATGTATGATGTGCAAACGTTTCCCCATTCTGTGTGGTGTCTTGATTTTAGCCATTGTTATTTCATAGTGTAGACATTTTTTTGAGTGATATTATCCTGTTTATTTACTTCTTTTGTTTTCTTTCCTAGTGACTAGTCATTCAAAACTCTTCTGAGGTCAGTATCATGAAAAGTTCTGTCTTTATAGATTCAGGTCTAATATTTAGGTATTTAATACATTTTGAATTAGCTTTTGTGTATGGTTCAGTTTCACTTTTCATATAAGGTTAAGCACTATGTGTTGAGGATTTCTTTGTTCCATTTTATTCACCTAGCCGCTTGTTGACATTAACTGCCTACACACCTAAGTGTTGACTACCAGGCTCTCAATTCTATTCATGGTCTAAGACTGTCTTTATTCCAGTATTATATAATTTTGATTTTTATAGCTATATAGAATCATTTGGGCTGGAGTGATAGCACAGCAGGTAGGGGGTTTTCCTTCCACGCAGCCAACCCTGGTTTGATTCCTCCATCATTTTTGGAGAGCCCGGCAAACTATAGAGAGTATCCCACCCACACGGCAGAGCCTGGCAAGCTTCCTGTGGCATATCAATATGCCAAGAACAATAACAAGAAGTTTCACAATGAAGACGTTACTGATGCCCGCTCAAGCAAATTGATGAGCAATGGGAAGACAGTGACAGTGACAATAGAAGCATTTAGAGTAGAGTAAAGCCTTGCCTCCATCTTTTTCTTCCTCACAACTATTTTGGCTATTCTGGAAGTTTTATGATTCCAATCAAACATATTTGTAAGAAATGATTATCTTATTTCTTTACACACCAGACACGTACCTTATGCTAGAAATGTTGCAATAAATAATACAGTGTTTGGTACCTGTATTCATTCTATAATCTATTTATTGAAATTTTATTTAAATGGTCACACATTATTTACAATTGAACTTACCTTTGTATATTAATAATCTTTCCAATTTTTAGAAAACTAAAATTAGAACAAGAGTTGACATGGAAAGATAGAAAATGTATTTCATTTCTGCAGTGTTATACTACTGATCAGTTGTGTTTTTTTATAGCAAAGACAGTTATCAACCCTATGATTTCTTTATCCATTGAAATATACATTCAACATAGGAATGAAACCATTCCATTTGTTTCTTATTTTCATCAACACACTGTAACTATCCCAGAGAACTGTGTCTTTAATTATTGTGCTTTGTACCCAGGACAGACTGCAAGGAAGTAGGCACTAGGACAAAGCAAAGCAGGGAAGAATGTCTTTGAATTCAAATTTCAATCACATTGTTGTTTTAATCATAAGATTAAAGATGTGGACAAATAAGAGCTAATGTGGGGCCTGGAGACAGTGAGAATGGGGTGTTTCGCAGATGTTTAAAAGTTACTGAGAATTACTGGGATATACCAAGAAACTATGCCTATTATCTCTATGAGAATGCCTCTAACGCAGCATTACCCAGACATATGGAACAGGTTTTTCCTCTCCCCAGAAAGAAATTAAAATTTACGGAGAGGAAGTAGCATGAGCAGACAGAGAATTCATTTATTATGTGGCTCCTGCAGACCATATTACTCAGGGAACAACACTGAGCAAGCCCCCACGCAGAAGTGGCTTTTAAAACCAACAACTCAGCCATATGTTTAAAGCATTTTAAATTTCCCTAGAGTTAAAGTCTGAAATGCAACTGAAATCTCTTTAGTTAGTCCAAAGAGGTTTACAGTAACTTTAAACAAACTTCTTACAGTCAAACATTTTTAAGGGCTCCAACTATCAACCAAAGAACACAGATTATACTTTAAGTCCCAAATCAGCAGAAATTATTAGTTAACTCTTTTTTTTATATACTACCTAGCACTCGAGAGAGTAATTAATGCTTTATATTTTTAGGTTAGAAGGTGAGGATTAGAGGCTGTTTTAGTGCAAGATCTTTTGTTTCTCAACAGAAAACATACACAGAAATTTCTTTCATGTGACTCAATTGCAAACCATTATCTCTAGAAAACAACAATTTTGGAAAAAAGGGATGAGTGCAATACAAAAGAAGTATTAGTATTGCTTGACAGCCGAAGATAAATAAAAGGTATTTAATGTATATGTTTCTCCAATACTAGAATCAAACCTGTATTTTAGTTCTTACATTTCCTCCCCTTTATATAGTCACACTGATTATTGCCTTCAAAATCTACCTTCTTGGCAAACCTTATTTTCAGCAGCAGGAGGCAAATTAGAGCCTTTAAAGAAGTCTTAAGGCAAAACAGGGTAGCCTTTTAATTCAAATTTCACATTGTTGTTTTAATCATGAGATTAAAGATGTGCACACGTAAAAGCTAGTGGGGCCTGTAGACAGAACCAGTGTGTTTTACAACATGTGTTAAAAACTATCTGAGAATTACAAGCAGATACATCAAGAAATTGTTGCTATTCTCCATAATAGAGGTAGATATAGAAGGCAGTACAGAAAATGGACCTAATAATAGTAGTATTAATTACAAATAAATTCATTTTGTTTGGGGGGCCACGTCCTGCAATGCTCAGGGTTCGTTCCTGGATCTCTGCTCAGGAATCCCTCATGGTGATATTTGAGGAGCTCCAAGAGGATTGAATCTGGGTTGGTTATGACTAAGGCAAGCTCTGTACTCACCGTACTGTCTCTTGGATCCTAAATATGAATTTTAGTATCAGATTTCAGATTTTACAAAAGGTTTTTAACTGGTTACATCAACTATTTTCCTGATTTGTTTTTTGGCTTTTTGTTTTTTTTCCCCTCAGGAAATCCCCTAGGTGAAATGGGGAGGTACAAATATTTTCTTTAAAAGGTGTAACATGCTTTATAACAGTGATAACAGAAATCTACACCCTTTTCTTACAGTTACAAAACCTGCTGGCAGGTGGCAGCTAGGAGGAGGGGGTGGGGGGATATTGAAACTTTAAAGACTCTTCAATTCATCCCATACTGCAAAAGCAAAGAGGAAATCCAAGGTTCTGCCTTTAGAACAATAACAATTCTAGGTTAGTTGATATTTTATTTCTTTGAGGTTTTAATGAATCTTCAAATACTGATTCTGAGAGAGAATGGAATTCAGTATATTCTTAAATAGTGATGGTTCTGTTGTTTTACTACTGTATCAATGAGGGAAGACAATGGTGATCCCCTGTAGGAGCCACTGCTAAAGGTTGTAAGTTTTCCTTTTGTTTAAATGAGTTTTCCTTGGGTACTTTGTAGCCCCTTAAATCCCAGAGATGTGTGTATTAGGTCCAGTGACTCTTCAAATTTCCCAGTATGAATGTTGATATGTGTATGTGTGTGTGAGCCTTGCAAAAGAAGGATGTTCTGTCCAGGCCAAGACCCTGACCTGCCATTCTAAACACTAGCCAGGTTTGAACCTAGAATAATCAAGCTAAAAAACAAATCAATCTGTGCAAATTATTTTAATATTATAATTTTTAAAAGAATTTAGGTCATATTATTATTATTATTTTGCTTTTGGGGTTGCACCTGGCGATGCACAGGGGTTAATCCTTGCTCTGCACTCAGGAATTACTCATGGTGGTGCTCAGGAGACCATATAGGATCCTGGAATTGAATCCAGGTGCAAGGTAAACATCCCACCCACTGTACTCTTGCTCCAGCCCTGAATTTTTTTTGTGTGTGTGACTGAAAGATGTTATTGGAAAGAAAATCTTGTTTATGTCAATAAGTCTTTTATCAAATCGGCTTCATTATATGTTGCTTCATTATGTTGCTTTATTTACAAAGAGGCAACTTTGGATGTTAAGTGTAGACTCATTATTTATAAATAATCATATAGGAACATATGGTGACAAATGTATATTTATGGATATCTGAAGGTATAGGTGTTTAAAAAATAGAAAATTCAGAGAGATAAGATGAGAGTTTATTTGAAACTCTACAGTACAGAGAATGAGACTGCAATCAGTCAAGGGTATGAAAAGTTGTATTCAAGAAGTACAAATGTAAACATATATGTGCAAACACTCAAAATATTAAGAAAATGTTACATTCAAGAATATTTTTATGATTTATTTAAGGAATCAATAAAACAAAATTCTGTACAAGAATTGAATTAAAAAACTGAAAAAAAAACACACATGTAAAATAAAGAGAAACATTCTTAATCTTTTAGAATACAAATTAGAGCAAAGAATCCTAGCTCTGTCATATAACTATGAGAACCATATAACTATGTCAAGAGCCATATAATTATACCAAGATTTTAAAAACTTGATCTCTATGTTGCAGCCATTAAATTCAACCATTATAGTGTGAATGTGGTAATGATTGAGAATATATATGTATATATATATTTAATGAGAATAGCATTTTTAAATAAAACTTTACTTATAAAAAAGGCAACAGATCATATTTGGCTCATGGGTATATTCTACTCACCCTTAAGTCATAATGAAACAATGGTACATATAATTCTGGATAATTTTCTGTCATCCTTGAACTAATATTAAATAAGTAATAGCATAATCATAGCACAGTTAGAAATTCTATTCAAGAATAAATATTTGGTTTTGTATGCCTTTTGAATAGATGCATTTATCCAATATTTATTGCAGTTTGGTTAGTGGCAAGAATCCTTCTATCATGTAGGTAATAAAGGATTCTAGAAATATAGGTTTTGTTCTTCTGAAGGGAGAGGGATTACCTGATAGATTGTTATGCTTCAATAAAGTTATAATAAGACAAAATTTTTTTTTTTTGCTTTTTGGGTCACACCCAGCGATGCTCAGGGGTTACTCCTGGCTTTGCACTCAGGAATTGCTCCTGGCAGTGCTTGGGGGACCATATGGGATGCCGGGGATCGAACCCGGGTCGGCCACGTGCAAGGCAAACACTCTACCTGCTGTGCTATCGCTCCGGCCCCAAGACAAAAAATTTTTAAAAGTCCAATAACGATCAAAGAGTTGGAAAGCTTTTTTAAAAGATGCACTTAAATAATTAGGGCTTCACAATCTGGAAAGAATAAGAGGTGCTATGTCTGAATTTAATTGAAATGAATTCACGATGCTAATAAATTGCATGTGTTTAAGATAACTAGGGGAGTGTCTTATAATAAATGTTTCATGCAAAGCTAATTTAAGAAATGATAGTGGAATGGTTGGAAAAGAAATAAGTTTCTAAAAAAGCATACATCTGATACTCAACAATTCACAATTTTCTTTCTACATACTATAACTCAAAAACAAGAATTTTTCTGTGCATGCATATTTTGCATTGCTATCCAAGTTCAGATGCAATCTTTTCCTCACCTAATGTTGTATTTATTTCTCACTTAATATTATAATTTATGTTTATAGTCATCATAAAGCACAAGTAAGATGATTAGACTTCCACTCAATATTGCTGCTCTAGTATCATTATTTATTTTGAGATATATTTGCAATTGTTTCCCATTAGCTGAATTCTGTCCTGAACTCAAGATATTTATCTCAATTTTTTATTGCATTGTCATCTAATTGTCCCAGAAACTTGTTAAAAATCAAGAATTCTTGAAATAAAAATGATCTGAAGTTTGCTTTATATAATTCTTAGTTTTATTAGATTCCTTCTTCCTATCCTTAAATTCCCCAAGTATATTTTAAATGCTGGTATCTTTCGTTACCAGGAACTAATGTGTCAGTGTTGCCAGTAACATATGCATTTAAGTGCTCACTATTATAGTTGTGAAGTAGGTTCTCTCTTTCCTCTTTGTCTGAAATACACATTTCTCTCTCTCTCTCTCTCTCTCTCTCTCTCTCTCTCTCTCTCTCTCTCTCACACACACACACACACACACACACACGCACAGGCACACACACACACACACCCTAGAATGGTCATTATATTTATACTTATGACTGTATTAATTCCTCAGTGACATTGAATAATAACCCTGATTCTTTTAAATCCAAATAATAGGAGTAAGACATGAACTGGCTTGCAATAAGTGAGAACTGTGCAAAGAGCTGACAAGATCTCTCGCATAAATGTTATCTATAAAACTTTTATTTCTCTGTTTTTATGCCTATTCCAGCTATTTTAAAGTTGGCTATTTGAAGAGGGCAGAGATACATACAGTACAGGGATTTGTATAAAGTCTTGCTTTGTATGTGACCAACCCATCTGATTCCGGGCACTATACATGGTCTCTGGAGCAAAGCCAGACTGAATCCTGAACACAGCAGGCATTATTCCTCAGCACTACTGAGTGTGTGCGCTGAAGTGATAGCACAGCAGTAGGGCATTTGCCTTGCACACGGCCAACCCTGGTTCAATTCCTCTGCCCCTCTCGGAGAGCCAGACAAGCTACCAAGAGCATTTCGCCTGCACGGCAGAGCCTGACAAGCTACCCGTGGCTTATTCAATATGCCAAAAACAGTAACAACAAGTTTCAGAATAGAGACGTTACTGGTGCCCGCTTGAGCAAATCGATGAGCAACGTGATGATAGTGACAGTGACAGTGACCACTGAGTGTAGCCCCAAAGCTCCCCCCAACGAAATGGCTTCTGCTTTCCTCCCTTTCTCTTCCATCTTCTCCTCTATTGTCAATATATCTAAATATCAGAGTATCTACATATATATATGAATCTTAGTAGATTGAAATAAATGTGCATACTAGAAAAATTATATTTTGCGAAAAGGTGAATCATATAAACATTGATTGAGCTAAATTTACAGATAATGCCTGGACTGAATTGAAATTCTGAAGAAACATTGTCAACTGGGTCAGAAGGTTCAGTACTACAGCCCAGCAATTTAGTACTGCACAGGCTTAGAGCTTCTGAGGTCATCAAACTACCCCAGCGGATCTGCAGAGCCTTACCCTGAGGTGATCAGAGACCATTCAGTCCTCAGCATTGAATTCTGGTCTTTGGGAATGCAAAATATGCACCACTCATCCCTTATCCATCTCCCTGGCCCTATAAAATTTTGTTCCCATAATATTTATTCTATGCTTGGACTTATTCTAGTTAATTTTTATTGTGTTGTGAAAGTTAATTAAAAACATGAACCACTACTTTCTCCAACCATACACTATTAATAACACTGAAAATTATGTATGTTTTGCATATCTGAAATGCATTGTAGACCAATTTAAATAAGAAAATTATATATGTATTTACACAAATAACAGATTTTGCTTATTTCTTATCTCTCTATATATCAGAGTACAGTTCATTTCTAAGTCTGTACTTCAGAAAAAATAGTTTTGACTGACAATTATTGTAGTAACACCAAACACGATGAGGATAATTTAATTTTTAATTGAAAACTATAATTCCAAATCTTATTTATTTGCTACATTTGTATGTGTGTGTCTCTTTGTGAATTTCTTTGTCCTCTCACACTGTATACAAATACATATTACTATGGTAACTAATAATAGTAGGGGATTAGCTTCTGCCCTGGGGCTGTCCTCTGGGGAGGGAGAGGAAGTATTAACTTACATATGAATAATGTTTCAGGGTCATTTGTAGAAATTTTTCATCTGCCAGCAAATATAAGATACTCAGATAGCATAATGCAGGGAAGGGCCTGTATATGCCTTTGTGGTGGAACTTTATCCTGATTGATCCACAAGACAAAGAAGCTGTACTGTACTAGCGGATAGGGCTTGTTGGATCCAACAATGACTTATGTGTTCTTAGAGATTTTTTAATCTTGTTTCTTCTCATTGTATCATGAATCAGTTAAATAGTTAAATTCAGACTATTTCCAGCTACATTGACTGTCTTAAATTCTGTAGCACTGCACTGCACTGTCATCCCATTGTTCATAGATTTGTTTGAGCGGGCACCAGTAACGTCTCCATTGTGAGAATTGTGCTTTTGGCATATCAAATATGCCATGAGTAGCTTGCCAGGCTCTGCCCTGCAGGCGAGATACTCTCCGTAGCTTGCTGGATTCTCCGAGAGGGATGAGGAATCAAACCTGGGTTCACCACATGCAAGGCAAATGCCCTATCCGCTGTGCTATCGCTCTAGTCCTTAAGTTCTGTATTCTTAGAAAATATATTATTATTTAAAAATATTATATTAGGCACTGTTGTTTAAAATACTGTTAAGGTTTCATATATAACACATTTGCACACTATACCCTTCTACCTAAAATTTATCTTTTAAACTATCATATCCACAGATACTTAAATATGCAACATTTAATTTCTCCCATATGAAGATCATATGAAAGATCACTTTAATAAGTTACCTCCAGTTTACAAATAAGGTTATCATAATCACAAGAAAGCAAAAAATCTTGTATTTTAGATGCATTTTCTTTTTAATTATTTTATTTAGTATTTATGTTAGGATATTTGCTAGAAGACAATAAAAAATATAGGGAAATAGTTTACATATCTCAATTATATTTCTTTGATTTTGTCTTTTATAACATAATTTGTGTAGTTCATGTAGAATTAGTATATTAATATTTGTAAACTTAGGTATGTTAGAACCATGCATAAATGAGGCATGCTTAAACTAATTGATAGAAATAAAAATAAATAATTTATTTTTATCATCAGAAAATTTTATGTAGAATTTATAATGAATTCAGTAATTATCACATTTAAGTAAAAAGTACACATATGATAAAAATTGTGGCTGTTGGGGCCAGAGTGTTAGTACAGTGGGTAGGGTGCTTGCCTTGCATGTGGCTGACTTGGGTTTGATTCGTAGCACCCTAAAGGGTTCTCTGAGCCCACCAGGAGTGATCCCTAAGCTTAGTGCCAAGAGTATGCCCCTGACTGCAGCAATGTGTGACTCAAAAATCCAAAAAAGAAAATTACAATGTTGTTCTAAACTAAACACAAGAGATTAAACAGCAATAAAATTTGCAGAAGCTTTGATTATGGTAATAATGATAGCACCAATATATTTATAGTGTTAGGGAAGCACAATGAAATTCTTGTCTTTAAATGCTGTGTTTTTCCTCAAAGATAGCTAAAGTGGCAGAGAGCACCCAAGGCCCTGAGTTATATTTCCCAGCACTGCATAACCCGTGGGCATCTCTCCCCCACAACATTCCTGGTCATGGCCTATATGAAAAAATGTTTAAATGCTAATTTTCATAAAGTACACATATTTTATGAAATTAGGGTATAGTTTAGTTTCATTCTATACAAAGCATTTGCCTTCATATTAGAGATTGTTTCAGTTTTTTTTTTCCTCATTATGGTTCAACTACTATTGTAAATGCATATTTAACTGAAACCAAGATCTTTCCAGTGAAGGAAACATTTACATCAGTCTTAAACAGTAAAGATAAAAAACATTGGGTTTTGATTGTTTTCCGACTTTGGACCTAAAAGAACTTCTCATACAGATAATCTAGAGATGACGATTAATATGTTATTATATATATTTGTGTGTATATATGCATATATATAAAGATTTATAAAGCTTGGAAACAGACATTGAGAGTAGTACTGACATGAAAAGAAAATTACTAGTTTATGGAGATTGGATTGGGACTGAGCCTCTTCCGCCCAGTTCCCCCATTTTCCAGTAGCTAGGCAGTCACACCCAGAAACTGCCCCATTCCCCCCATCCCCCCACCTATCATGTAACCTGTAATCTCATCAACAGCCAACATCCAGAGACTATAAAACCAAGCTCCCGGAAGTGACATCTTATAGCCTAGTTCTCCCTCTCAGAGAACCTGGCAAGCTAATGAGAGTTTTCCTGCCTGTATGGGAGAGCCTGGCAAGCTCCCCGTGGTGTGTTCATATGCCAAATACAATAACAATGATGGGTCTCATTCTCTTGACCATGTAAGAGCCTCTAATGCGGCACCTTTGGGAAGGATGAGTAAAGAGAGGCTGCTAAAATCTCAGCGCTAGGACAAATGGAGACGTTACTGGACCCACTTGAGCAAATCGAGAATCATAGTGATAGTGATAGTGATAGTGATAGTGATTGATAGTGATGGTGAAGCATGCTATTTTCAAATCAAATATGGTGACTGTAAGTGCAAGAACTTAGGATTTAGCTTTAAATTTTATTAATAGTAACATAATTTAATACTTAGATTCTAATAAAATGCAAGTGGATAATCTCAGTATGAGCATATTGGAGAATTTCAGTGAATTCATATGAAGCTTCACATCTACACAAAGAAAGACCCCCATGTAAAATGTGTTTATTGGAACACACACACACACACACACACACACACACACAACATGCCCTATTGAGCACTCAACAGATCTAAGCTGTGTGCGTTGTGAACAATACTTTCAGCATTGGTAATAATTTTTCTGAAGTAGTGAAAACTTAGCAGACTGTATAGTAATAATGTGGCATCACTTTAGAAGTTAGAAATTTTAAAACATGTGCTTTGGTATTTAAGAACTGGGACCAACTGATTAAAATTTTTACATGAGACTCATTATTTAACAATATTATTTCTAAATCAATTTAGTTCAACAGTATATCATGTTGTAAGGAGGTCTTGAGAAAAATAATATTTACTAAGCCTTAATTTCATAGCCTATTTCTGGATTATACATAAACTGTGAATAGGGTTGTTCTTTGTAAGATGTCCTCAGTTTTGGTTAGGAAACAAGCATTTTTTTTTAATTCTGTTGCATGATGTTTTACAACATTACTATTGTCTTAAATTTTTACCATGTGCCATCTGTAAGTTTTTAAATTAATTGTACAGCAAATGTGGTAAATGTTATAATTAGGTTTTATAAAAAATATGTATCATTTGCAACTACTTCATTGTGGGAAACCAAATGTTCTTGCTTCTATGCAACCAATATAAAGTAAATTGGAACCTGAAACAAATATCTTGTCAATAAACTCTTAAACAGTAAACACAACATATTTTAACTTAGAGATTACCTAATAAAATACATTTAAGATATTATTACATTTGTTATTTGGAGTCCACTAGTAATTTTATTTGGGTAAAATGTTTAAATTAGCATTTAAAAAATCTTCGATAGGAGATTTACTTTTATATTTACAAAACAGTCTGCTTTCAGAAGACAGTAAAAGTGAAAGTTCTAATATTCATGTTAGAATGATGAAAACTGAAACTCAGGGAAATTTAGTCTTCACCAAGACCAAAGAGTTAATCAATGACAGAAATGTGGTTTGAATCAGATATGCTAAAAGTTTATTTGGAATTAATTTTATTGTTCCCAAATTATCAGGGATGTGTTATATATCTAAGAGGAAGAAACACCATGTGGCTGTATAAGAGGAATGCATACAATAGGTTCTAGTGATTTTTCAACAGACAAAAATAATGGTGAATTCAAAATTAGAAAACTGATAGCCCAGGAGCAATGCAAGAAACCTCAGTACTTTAATTACTTTGAAGATTAGCTTTCCATATCTTTGGGAATCCATGTGCAGGTGTTGATTACTAAACATTTTCTGCCTCCTTTCATGCCTGTGCTCATGTCTTAAGAATCTTTCCGATCTTCATGTTCCTTTAGGGTTGAAGCATTGTCTATTTTTGCTGATTCTACTGTCTGACACATAATTATGGAATTTTGTTCCTTCTAAAGTAGCTAATGAGTAAATCATCTCTCTATTTTGTCATTCTCTAAGACAAGTTTCATTTTTGGGTCAAAAAGTAATGACTAAATTGATTACCAGATGCCATAATCATTCCAATGTCCACAATTTATCTGCCTTCTTAAATTATGTATTGTCATATATTATTGCTTTTTTCTCATGTTCAAATAAAGTATAAATTATTCGTATATATAATGCAATTAGCAAAGAATTATTTTTATTAACATATATTTTGTTGCCCAATAAATTTCCAATCAAAGAGATGGACACTTTATTAAATACATTATTAGCTCTGCAGGAAGATGTGAGAGAAGAGAAAAAATATGGCAACATATAGTAGGGCAAGTAAAGTGTGCTTCTCACCCAAGTCATGAATTTAATTTCAGGTATTGTTTACCCCAGGTCTTACCTTTATATATATTTTTAAGTAGAGTAGGCCCTGATATGCCCTATATCATTACACAGATACAATTTATTACATTGACTTGTGCAAAAGTACCTCTCCAAGAATCATTTGATACAAAGGAGAATAGAAACATATAGAAGAATATAAAGCCAATTTCTCTCAAAAAAGTCTTCCCCATGCCCAATATTACTGCCATGTCTAATAAGAATTTCCTCCCCTCACAGTCAATTACAATTCAGAGATATTTCACAAGTGTGTACCTAAACTTAACCACTCAACACTATAGATAAATCCAGTGAAGTCACTTAATTCAAGTTTAGATAAAGATCTTCCTTTAGTATCTCTGTTGATATTTTCTAAAATCATCCACCAACTTCTTTTTTTTACTTCATCATCATTATTATATTTTTTTATTGAATCACCATGAGAACAGTTACAAAGCTTTCAGGATTAAGTCTCAGTCATACAATGATCAAACACCCATCCCTTCACCAGTGCCCATGTCCCACCACCAAGAAAGAACCCCAGTATACCCCCATCCCACCCCCCACCCTGCCTGTGTGGCAGATGATTTTCACATTACTCTCTCTTTGATTACATTTAATTTTCGACAGAAAACCCACTATTATTATTTGGAATTTTTCCCCAACAATCATACCTGCTGAAAAGGCATCATTAGATCATTTGTTTTCTATTGCTGATAATGAACAGCATATGATGTTGCACAGCCACGACAGCAGCCACGTGCTTTTGGAATTCTAGTATTTTAGTTATTAAGTCCAGAGGTATTTTTGCCAGCAGCCACTGCGTTCCGAGATTAGTTTGTGTGGCTCTGGGATCATGGCTGTTAGGAGTGGAGGCTATTAGTAGGAGGCTGCTCAGGTTCTCATTTGGGCAGGGAGCAGGGCCGGTTCTGCACCCCTATCTCTAGATTTTCTGTGCTCCCCATGACCGTATGCTCCTACCTCTCTGTCAAATTGTCTCTGAAAGGTGACGGTCGCCATGCTGCCACAAAGGGGAAAAGGCCGAGGGAGTAAAAACCCTTCCCCACCCGGGGCTGCACAGGGCCGTAGCTTAGTTCACAGTGCATTTCTGCCAGCAGCTGCCACGTTCCTCAGTTGGTTTGTGTGCCTCTGGGATCATGGCTGTTCAGGGGTGAATGAGCCCTTCCTGAGCATTTCTTTGTATATCAGCAAAGGTTGCCTGGCCGCTGTGGCCATGTGGTTTGGAGAAATAGTCCTGGTCCCCACATGCCGGAGGAGCCATGTTAGTAGAAGCTCAGTGTTGCCAGGATTCCATCTGGAAAAGGTGGGGAGACTGCAACTGCTCCATCTGGGGCATCCCAGTGTTATCGGCTCGGTTTGGGGTCTGGAGCACTCTCTGGTGTGTTATGCCTACCCTACCGGCCAAGATTCTTCACTGCTGAGTGCGACGACATGGCACCGGGGGCACCAATTTCTTTTCAGGAATTTTTGACTAGGGCAATGCTTGTATTAACTAACTTATTCCATCTTAATTTTATTTCCTGTTTAGTTAAAAAGTTACCTTATTTCTATCATTTTAGTTAATCTCTGGAGATCACTTATTTCTCAAAGTTGATTTAATTTTCTTCAAAAAATTGTGTAGCATATTATAATAGGAAAAATTACATATATTTATTTATTTTTCTTTTTTTAATTAGTGGATCACAATTACAGAGTTATAAACTTTTGTGTTTGCATTTTAGTCACACAGTGATCGAGTACCCATCCCTCCACCAGTGCCATTCTCCATCACCAATTATTCCAGTATCTCTCCCACCATCCCCACCATATCACCTTCCCCCCAACCCCTGCCCCACCTCGCCTCTCCTTGGTGGCAGAACATTCCCTTTCATTCTCTCTCTCCTTTTGGGTGTTGTGGTCTGCAATAGAGGTATTAAGTGTTTGGTCTATAATTTTCTTTCAGCACATATTTCCTGTTTCGATCGGGTCCTCAAAACACCCTTTACATGGCCTTTCTTTTTCTTTCTGAGCTGTCCTGTGTCCCAGCATGTGAGGCCAGCTTCCAAACCGTGGAGCTAACCTCCTCATACTTATCTCTACTATTCTTGGGTGTTAGTCTCCCATTCTGTTACTTTATATTCCACAGATGAATGCAATCTTTCTATGTCTGTCCCTCTCTTTCTGACTCATTTCACTTAATATACTTCCCATGTTAATCATTTATATGAAAATGTCATGACTTCATCTTTTCTAGCAGCTGCATATTATTCTATTGTGTAGATGTACAAAATTTTCTTTTTATTTTGCTTCTTTTTTTTAAATAAAAACTTTATTTTATTGAATCACCATGTGGAGAGTTACAATGCTTTCAGGTTTAAGTCTCAGTTATACAATGCTGAAACAACCATCCCTTCACCAGTGCCGATATTCCACCACCAAAAAAAAAAAAAATAAAACAAAGTACACTTCCCAAACCACCCCCCTCACCCCCTCACCTGTAACTGATAAACTTGACTTTACTTTCTCTTTACTTTGGTTACATTCAATATTTCAACAAAAACCTCACTATTATTGTTAGGAGTTCCCCACTAGAGTCAGACCTGTTGTGAAGAGATGTGAGGTTTTGGATTTCTGTACTTTAGCAACTAAGTCCAGGGGGATTTCTTCCAGATATTGCATCATTGCAAGCATGTAACTCTCATCTGTGGTCGTCATAATATGGCGGTCACCACGCCCTTCACCCCTGGCAAGGAAGACGCAAGAGAGAGAAATACCTTTCCCCTCCTGGGCAGGCATGGGGCCGAGGCTTAGTTCTCAGTCTGGAGACATTCTGCAAGAAGCTGCCCATACCAAAACTAGTTTAGCTGGCCTCTGAAGTCATGCTCGTACAGCTGCGGAGGAGCTGCACCCATGCGGCCCCCGGGATCCTTCTTTAACCAGTCATCTGTTCTTGGGCACTAGGGTTTTTTCCAGATTCTGGCTATTGTAAACAGTGCTGCAATGAACATATGAGTGCAGATGTCATTTCTGTCATTTCTACTATACTTTTTTGCCTCTCTAGGATATATTCCCAGAAGTGGTATTGTTGGGTCAAATGGGAGCTCAATTTCTAATTTTTTGAGAAGCATCCATACTGTTTTCCAAAAGGGCTGAATCAGTCGGCATTCCCACCAGCAGCGAAGGAGAGTCCCTTTCTCCCCACATCCACGCCAACAGCGGTGTCGCTTTTGTTCTTTTAGATGTGGGCCAGTCTCTGTGGTGTGAAATGATATCTCATTGTTAGATGATTAGTCCAAAGTTTTATGTTCTAGGACTGACTCAATCACTATAATTACAATCTGAGTATTGGTGCTGAAATATCTAGGATCCTTATTTGTGTATAATAATAATGATGATGTGATTCTCTTTTGAAGATTTTATGCTTTTTAAATATAACTAACATTGCTTTGTGACAATGTGTAAGTTTCAACAATATGGTTTCACACTTCCCCTATCAGCATAAATCTAGAAACCATCTCCTTCTCTAATTAACACCATCTCCTTCTCTAATTAATACCTGTTCTGTCCACTCCAAGAATGTTTTGCCTCTAATATTGAGCCAAGTTCTTCAGATTTACATTCCATGAGGTACCTGTGGCTTTTTTTCCCTTTCCTAACATCCATTAAATATAAGTATATTCACAAAATTTCTGAATTAAATGATAACTCCTATCACTTTGGGATAAGTATGTTTTTTTTAATCACTATTGGGGGCATGTGTTTTAGAGCTATCAGGAGTTTGTGTTTATAAACTTGAAGGAAATTTCTGTTGGAGAATTATATATTCTCTGACTATTCTTCAGCTTGAGTCAAAATTTATAATGCTTAACATAACAATAATTGCTTGAGTTTATTATCTGAAAAACACTGGGAAAAATTATCTACATTCTTTGTTGATTTAAAGATGGCTCATCACTTTTCTCTTTTATCCATTTGGAGCTTAATCATATTCAAAAGTGAACATGTTTGGTGATATTTGAAATACTTGATGTTTAACAATAATATCAAACTAACTCCCAAAATAAAAATCAAATCATTAAGTACAGAATTCCATGGATGAAGTAAATACATTTATCCCATATCTCTGAGTTCTTCAATACTTCATATTCAACACTGAATGTTCCAGAACCCAATGTCTTATTCTTCTTGGTCCTGGCCACTTTGCTCCAAGAATCTTAGAGTTAATTCTGCCTTCTTGCAGTATATATGCCATCCCATTTGATAATCACATTCTATGTTTTTCTAGTAACACATTGTTTAAATTATATTTAGTTTAAAAAACTGTTATTTTGCAATCAATTTTGAGTATAAACACTCAAGGAATACTTAAATACAGCTATTGTACTTGATTATAAAAGGATTTTTAGAATAGTATAGATTTAAAGCAGAGATAGTTTGGCTAGGCAGTTTCTTGTTAGTTATATTTTTAATTCATTTTCAAGATTTGGAATATTAAAAATATTCATACTTATATTTTATAGAGATTTATAGAATTTGTATTGCTTTCTCTAAGGATTAGGCTCCTATTTTTCCCTACTGTTTAATACTGTGAAAGTAGCAAATGTTTTATTATAAGGTAGTTTTTCATCTTAGCTTCATGATTTATACCAAGTAGTTAAGTGATAAGCATATGTGTTTATGAATATAAACTGAATATAAATTTTCAACAGTGGTTTTAAAATAAGAAAAGTACATGTTCAAATATACATTTATTTTGATAGATAAGTTACATGAAATATAAATTTATTATAAGCAAGTTATTATTCTTTATTCACTGATACAGTCCTCACCAAACTTTTTGAAGTTATACTACTTTAATGTGCATTATGCTCCCCAAAAAAATCATTGAAGAAACAGAAATAAAAAATTGATGTGAAGAACCAGTGAGGTTGTACAGTGGATAGGGTATTAGCGTTGGATGTGGTTGACCTGGGTTTGTTGCCAGAACCACATATAATCTACTGAGTGATGCCCCATGAGTTATCCCTGAGCGAGCATGTAGCCAGAAGTAAGCCCTAGTACTGCAATTATAGTCCAAAACAAAACAAAACAAAAATTTAAGTAAGTCACCAAGACCAAAAACCACCTAAGGTTGTTTAGCTCAAGTTCAGGCCCTTAGTTTCCATGTCCACCTCTAAGTCTTGCAGTGGTAAGAGTATTTTGTGCTTTAAGGAGATCTATTCAGAGTTCAGAGATTCACATCTGAACTTCTAGATGGTTATATTACCTGTAGGGTGGAAAAGAACTAAAGCCTTATTAATCATAGGCTGTTCCTGAGATGTTTTTATGAATCATACTATTCTTTTTTGGGTCTTTTAGAAAATGTATGTAAGTTCTTCCTTAAAAAATGCATAATTCACTACTTTAAGTAAGGATGCTTGAATGGTCTCAGTCTTCTCCTTATGTGTAGGGAGAATCAAAAGTTACATTTATGAACTTAAATCTTTTGAAGCCCACATGTATTTTATTGGCATATTTTCAGTGTATACATATGGGGTACATCACAATGAAAGATAAATACATACCATTATGGTGGAAACATGGTTTACAAAATAGTTGTATTGAAAATTTGTTCTGCTTCTTACCATCACCTAACCATCAGAAATAGTTGGCATGATAACATTATCAGAGCAGCTGTGCTATTTTAACGTGGTTTGATTCCAAAACAACCTCCCACTATCACTCCCTTTTCAGATACACTGTTTTTATCCACTTGTACAAATGAATTATTACTTGAACATGAAATAGAACAGGAGAAAATATGAAAGAAGTATGCAAGAATAGATATATTTCCAGTCCCAAGAGTCATGGATACAACCGCTTTGCGCTTTGCCAACTACATTTAGTTTATATGTTAAAAAGAAATCTGCTACCAGGAAGCCAGAATTGAGACAATCCAGATTGGTTTGTGACAATTTACTGCTGTTTTTGTGGACATAATTTAACTGAGTCAACAAAAATATCTTTCTATATTATGTAGTTTAACAATATTGGCTTTTTTCCTCCTTAAGAATCCAAACCAGTGAAAAAGAGGCCAAAATTAAATGTTTTTTTGAGAGGTTAACTGGTAATTAGGTGTCAGTAGTTTTTTTGTGCAGATATAGTTGTTCTGTGTCAAAAAAAAAAAAACCTAAATAAAACACCATCACTCTGTTTAAAGTTGATTTGCTGAGTGAAAAGGAAAATGGATCCACTAGAGGGTAAACATAGTGTCGTGATAGCTAAGGTCAAATCTGTTTGCTCAAGAATGTGCTTTGAATTTTAGTTATTTTGCTGTGTTTACTAATAAACTATGCAAGCATATAAACAAGTGGTCAAAGAGACACAATGACTGGACTTTCTGTTTCCAAAATATTGGTGAAAAATGAGTCCATTCACACACACACACACACACACACACATACACACACACAAGGCACTGCTTAAGCAAAGGATTGATAAACAAGCAAGATGCAGTTTTGTGAATGCTTGATTCTTTTGATCACACACTGAGAGCATTTAAGTTATATACTAGATAATACAACAACCACAAGAAAGAATAATCAAATCTAATATAAATATGTGATGGCTATTCAGAGATCTTAAAGGTCAGGAAGAAAATTCAGTGGGCTGGAAGCTTGTCTTGCATGTATTGTCCATAGTTTGATTTCAGTATTGCATGGTCTCCTGGGCAACAAGCTGAATTTAAACTTGGTGAACCACCTGTGCCAATAGCAGGGCAACAAGACTCTAGATATCAAAGAAAGCTCATGTATGCCTACCACCTAATTTTTTATTTTGATGAAACTTTAATGTTGCTCTGGTTGTCTGGTATTTTTCAGAATAATAGAAACAAAACATGTCCACTTCTTGCAATGTTAATAATAATCTACTGTATTATTAACAAAACTATAAAGATAGATGCCTCAGTGTAATTATGTCAAACTATTTATGTACTTTGGACTAATATTATTTTGAGTGAATGATTCATTTCTAATTCTATTTCTTTTTCAAAAGATTGCAACTTTTCTTCTGGGGGAACTATTTGCTTTCTAGATTTTTCTCGTTTCTCTCTTCCCTTGCAGAATATTTCCTGTTTATTTTAAATTATGAATAATCTAAGACTACAATTTTACAGTTGTTAAGAAACTAAATGAAACTGGCACCAAGGCAATAATGCAGTGGATACAGTGCTTGCCTTATGCATGGCTAACCTGGATTTGATCCCAGCATCTTATATGTTCTCTCTAGCACCATCAGGAGTGATTCCTGAGGGCAGACCCAGAAGTAACACTGATCAGCATTGGGTGACCCCCACTATGCTACCAAAAATAAAAGGAAACTAAATGAAGCTATATTAATTCTCAGTGATTTTAGTAAGTTAAAGCTTCAAGAAGTTAGAAGACTCTTGTTTAAGTCTGTCCAAATACAATATATAGGCACACTTTTTTCCAATTATGATCCTCAGAAACATCAGAAAACAAAGGAAAACAAATTATATTCTACATAATTAAAATATAAAAGTCATGATACATAATTGTTATACTGTTTTAGTTTGAATTTTCCATAATTTAACAAAAGAAGATAAAGGATTAAGCACTTTGTTAAACACTAATATTGGGGCTGCAGAGATAATTTAATAGGTAGGGTGTTTGCCTTACATGTGGCCAACCTAAATTTTATTCCTGGCATCTCAGATGCTCCTCCAAGTCCACCAGGTTTGATCCCTGAGCACAGAATCAGGAGTAGACCTGACCACTGCCAGTTGTAGCACCCCACCATCAAAATAAAACCATCAGATATTTTTCTAAAAGGTGTACTAATTAAAATTTTAAAACAATAGATATTACTGTATCACTGTCTTCCTGTTGTCCATCGATTTACTCAAGCAGGCACCAGTAATGCCTCTACTTCACTCAGCCATGAGATTTTATCAGTCTCTCCTTACTCATCTTTCCCAACAATTGGAGGCTCTCTCAGGGTCAAGGGAATGAGACCTATCATTACTGTTTTTTGCATATCAAATACACCACAGGTAGCTTGCCATGCTCTGTCTTGTGGGCGGGATACTCTTGGTAGCTTGCCAGGTTCTCCGAGAGGTATGTATATATCTTTTACTGTATTTGGGATATGAATACACCATGGGGAGCTTGCAAGGCTCTCCCGTGTGGGCAACAGATTATTGGTAGCTTGTCAAGTTCTCCAAGAGGGAGAACAAGGCTGTTCGATGTCGCAAGGACGCAATGGGATAATCAACAATAAATACTATCACAGCTTTAAACTATTTTCAGTTACTATAGTTGGTGATTCATAAAATCTGTAAACATTTCCTTTTAAATTATAAAGTTTCAGAATTAACCCAAAGCTCAGTTGAAATGAGCAGAAGCTATGGAGCTTCTTATCTCACATTACTTCCCAAATTCTTTTTGCCTTCCTCTTCATGATGAAAAGGGAGATCATTACCTCTTGATCAAAATCCAAGTATGTGACTAAACTTTAATGAAAGTTCTCCTTTTTTTCTTCCAAGCCTACTGCATTTTTGGCTAACACATTCTCTGAGAAAGGAAGAAATTCATTATATTTTGATTTTTTAGCATCTGCCTTTCCATCTGGTACTGATTTCAGATTATACATAGGAGGGTATGAATCAGAGATGGTGACAATGTCAACAAGTAATAACATTTTTGCAGTGTCAGTGAGGATAATGTAAAGAAGCTGATAATATAGTTCTGAAGGATAAATTGTGTAAATGCTTTAGAATGATTGGAAAACTGGACTTGCAGTTTTTTTCTAATCTTAATTCAAAGTACTGAAAGTAAACTATTGAATAATCAACTTGTTTTTACTAAATGAAGCCAGGTAGATTAGGAAGATTTCTCAAAAATATCAAATTTAACTTTTAAGTTGAATATTATTAAACATGAACTATTTAAATAAAGCAATTATTGTTAAAATATAGTAATTTCTATTAAATAGAAATTCAATTTTTAAGAAATGGGGACTGTTTAATGCCAAATATAGAGAAAAGAGGTGTATAATGCTAAATTGCATCCTCCAAAACAATTAGACTAATTTGAATACATGAATAGAAAGATTGTATGGGAGCTATACACTTGCTGAGCATAAAAAGTACAGAACCTAAGAAAGTCAGAGCTTCAATTGATGCTGAAAAATCAAAGTTTTCTTCACACACAGTACACAGACCAAGGTTTTTGTAAATTTCTACTCAATTCTCCATTATGTCTGTTGGTCTTCTTACAGAATGTGTAGGAGAATCCTGTCAACTAGTGTTGAGGACATCTGTGGTCCAAATCATTCAGGGCTGCTAGGGCACTGTAGTGCCAGGAACTGCTCATGCCACTGGGTGCTTGGGGCCTCCAATGTGCACTGGCTGATAGTTGGGGGACCATGTTGTGCCAGAGATTGAACTGAGCTTGCTACCTGAAAGGCACAAATCTTGACACCTGTACTATCACTACAAGCCTTACTCAAGAAGTTTGTAAGCAACTTTGGGCATATACGTTATAAAACGGTATAAAAACCAAAAATTTATTGATAGTAAGTTCCAAATAAATTTACTTAAATTAAAAACATTTGTAACCTCGACATTGAACTACAATATGTGGTCATGACCCAATTTTAAAAGCTGCAACATGAATGAAGAAAATAGGTCTTATGAGTAGAAACATATTCTCTTTGATCATAAAGATAGAAATATCGGGAGCTAGTCCTGATTTCTTTGTCCTGCCCAATACTGATTTTACCAAATCTAATTATTTTATACAGTGAGGGCTCAGTTGTATAGAGGAAAGTAACAAAACAAGACTAGGAATACAGTGTCTGAGAACTATTGACATAGAAATACTGTGTGACAACCAAAATATTCAACTAAATAAAGCAAAAGCAAGTCTATTGGTCAGCTGCTTGTTTTGTCTCTGCTAGCCAGTGCTTCTTAATTGGAGCATGCACCCCATGAATCGGCAATATGTTTGGGTGAATTATGTGTTCTACTTTCTGGGCTTGGTTGACTGTTGACTAGGAACTCAAAGCTCTTTTTCACTTGTCTCTCATCTTTTCATCCTCTAAACCCTTGCTTGGCAATGGAAATTGGGAAGAATTCAACAGAGAACAGGAGTCTATTGGTCTCTTGGGGCTCATGCTTATATCTCTCACAGTGCTGCTTCAACCACACATACTGATGAAAATAAATCTAAAGATAAATATAGAACCAAAGCTATGGGGAAAATAGACTATGATAGAGTAAACTGCTCAGGAGCAAACACAGAAGGTTCGGTAAATTTGAACTTATTTTGTAACCAGTCACAGGAGACCTTTCAATTAAATAATAAAATTAACAGAATCCCGAAGACATTTCTCCCCACAAATTGCTACACTAAAGTCTATTTAGTGTGGTTATATAATCACAGTACCTAGGGTGATTATAAAAGCCATGGTCATCATTAAACTTAGTTAAGATAAACGGATTTAATTGAAATTTGGTTGCAAAAAATTAAATATCATTTTTTCCTTTTCTTCTGACAGAAACCTTTTATAACTTAAAAGGTGTGTGGGGCCATTATTATATATTAATGATATACATTTTAATATCTATTTTTCTCTGCTTTTAAATTTTATTGTAGGTATCATGATTTACAATATTGTGATGGTAAATGAGAAGGGTTTCATATATAAAATAGTTCAGCACTAAATCTTCCACCACAGTAACTGCTTCCCTCCACTCTTGTTTCAGTACTCCTGCCTTTCAATCCTATCCCCCATTCCCTGCCATGATAAGCTTCCAACTGGACACCAATTATCAGTTTATGTTGCCTATGAACATGTACTGCTTCTTCATTCTGTTCCTTTATATTCATATATGAAAAGATCATTCTTTGTCTGCCCTTCTCTCTGGCTGACTTCACTCTGCATGATGCTCTCTAAGTCTGTTCATTCACATAGCAGCAAAGTGTATGATTTTACTCTTTATTATAAGTAGTATTTCACTATATGTGAGTGTGTGTATGTGTATATGTATAATACACACACATTCACTACAATTCCTTTATCCAGTCACCAGCAATCTGTTCTTGGACACGTATTGTATCTAGATTTTAGTTATTGTGAATTGTGCTACAGTGAAAATAAGAGCACAAAAGTCTTTTAGAAATGGTTTTGTACTGCTTGTTATTGGCTCCAACAAGTAGAATTGCTGGGTCATATAGAAACTCAGTTGCTAGTTTTTTGAGAAGTCTTTGTATTGTTTCCAAAAATGTGTATCCATTAATATTCTCATCTACATGATTATTTTTCTCCATATCCCCATCACCAATGGTTCTTTTAATACTTGGTAATGTGTTCAAGTTTTACTGGAAATTGTTTTAAATTCTTGTAATAAATATGTTTACAATAGTATTAACATTTGTGGTCTTGGCATACAGTGCCCAATATCCTCCACCAATGTCCTAGCGTTACTTCTAGTCTACCTCTTCATTCCCTCTCCCATCTTTCTCCTCCACCCCTATTGCCCTTCATGGTAATCTGTTTTGTAAATCAGGAACGAGGATCTGTCATTGTTCATTACTATCTATTTCTTTGTTGTGTTTCTCTATATACCATAGATGAGTAAGTTCACCAGTTATGTGTCCTTCTCTCTTTGACTTCATTTAATATGATATTCTCACTCTCCACTTCCGTCAAGATTTTGGTGAAATGCAACATCTCACCTTCTCTTGTAGCTGATAGTATTTCATTGTGTATTGTCACTGCCATTGTCACTGTCATCCTGTTGTTCATTGATTTGCTCAAGCACCAGTAACGTCTCTATTGTGAGACTTATTGTTACTGTTTTTGGCATATAGAATACACCACGGGTAGCTTGCCAGGCTCTGCCATGTGGGCAGGATACTCTCGGTAGCTTGCAGGGCTCTCCAAGAAAGATGGAGGAATCAAACCCAGGTCAGCCGTGTGCAAGGCGAACTCCCTACCCACTGTGCTATACTACACATATTTGTATCCATTCATCTCTTTTGGATATCTATTTTTTAATTTTTTTTTATTTTAATCAATCATCATGAAATACATTTACAGACTTTCAGACTTTCATGACTGAAATCTGTCTATTTTTTAAGTTGGCATCAGAGAAGCTAAAAATTAATTTTTAGGAAGAAATACTACCAACTATATTCAGTCATGCTAACATAATCATTTAAGAACTTATCAGGAAGAATCATTAACCTTAAAACCACCAAACCTAGGACTAAAGAGATAGTACAGTAGATAGGTTATTTATCTTGTACTCAGCGGACCCAGATTCAGTCCCTAGCCGAACCCCACATGTGTACTTCTGCCTGCCAGGAGTGATCTCTGAGTGCAGAGCCAGGAACAGCACTGAGTAACAATGCAAATGGTCCCCAAACCAAAAACTAAAACAAAACAAAAGGCAAAACAAAACCATGTATTTTATAATCATGCATTTTATAAAATCTATACTTATATAGAAAAAATAAAAGTAAAATACTCATGTTTTCAGATGTTCTACCAATAAAATAATAGTTGAATATACATGAACCATGTGAGTATCATATAATGAGTCAAGTTTTTGTCTTTTCTTCTGTTTTATTTTTATGTGTAACTAGTGTGAGGAGCTGTCTTTAAAATGATTTTTAAAAAATAAGATAATCTAAAGTTATCCTATTTAAATCTCAATTTTTTTCTTTAAGAATATAACTTAAGATATTAAATAAAAAGTAATTTTTGAAATAATGTTCATCACAAAATTAAAGTTTAATTTTTCAGTTTTTCTAGAATAAGTTGAGGAGAAGTAGGTCAAACTGAGATGTGCTCAAGGCATACTCCTGACTTTGCTTAGAGATTACTTCTAGCACTGGTCAGGGGATTGTTTGCGGTGCCAGGGATTAAACTAGCAAATTCTGAGTGTGATTTAAATCCCTTAATTCCTGTATTATGCTCCAGCCCCTACGTAATTTTGGTTACAAAAATGAGCTTGTCTTAACAATGTTACTAAAACAAGCCTTTCACACTTTAAAAACTGGTAATTCTTGATGAATAAATTATATACAAAGCAAAGTACACTTTGGAAGAAATATTTTTTTATATTTAAATATTAATAAAATAACAATAAGGTCATTTTTATAAATTTTAAGGTGATTTTTATATTTTAAAATTACTAATCTGGCTATAATTATTTTGATATGACCCTTTCTTTAAATTTATAACAAGCACTGGATAAATTAGTTCTGTGAAAAGAAGTAAATGATAAATATTAATTGATTAGTAAGCTTTAATAAAGGTAATCAATTGAGCTTTATTAATAATTCAATGATCTCCTTTTATATCAGTTGGCATCATTAGAGACATTAAAATTTATAGAAAATATTTAAAATGCTAGTTTTTGAAGAAATTATAAACACAAGATTTTAGTTAAAATGAATCAATACTTCTGTATGTCAGATTTACTTTTTTCTTATCCATTTACAGAACTGACTGATTATATGCATATGATTTTCTGTTAGGACAGAGAGATAGTTCAGTGAGTTTGATATTTGGCAACACACGATATCCCTAACATCACCTGGAATGATCTTTGAACACAGAGTAGGGGTAACCCTTGTGCACGGCAGGTGTGGTTCAAAAACAAAGGCATTTTCAGTTTTTCATCTTGATTTATACTAGAAGGACTTAAATTATTTCATTAACATAGGATTAATACATTTTCAAATATGCTTTCTTTCCTGTTCTATTTTAGCAATGACATACACTAGTTGAACATCTAGCACTGACTGATATCAAGCTGTGGCTATTTTTAAAGTACTGTATTTTTCCTATTTTTGTTTTTCCAGTTCAAAAGAACAGGTAACTAATGTAGAAAAAAAATCTTTTAAATTGTGTTTTTATATACAGGGAAAATGTTCAGCATTATTATATAATCTTTTAAAACACAATCAGATAAATTGCACCAATGCCAAAAAACTGAGATATTCATATGAACTAGGGTGTAATAACCTTTGCTGCTGTTTTTTCCCAGTAATTCATTTGGCACTCATTACTTAATAAATGGTTCACTTCCTGTGTTCTGAGCGAATTTGATCTTTCATTGAGGTAAGTATTGCCCCAAGGACTTAGAAAGGATGGAAAGAATTTAGAAACCTCAAAGTCTGCTTCCATGAACACCTGGTCAATTATGTGAGACAATAAACGGGAAGTATGGCAACTCTTAAAACACTTAATTCATTTTCAAGCTACCAGTGCAGCATATGTATATTTGTTTGTCTTCCAGCCTTACTGCTTAAAATGACTTTCTGAAAGATGATCCTTGAAATTGCTGCTTGAATATCCAATTTTATATTAGAAAGAAGAGAATTAGTTACCAATCTTCAGACCAGATCAGCTACCATATCTTTTTGACTGAAAATCAGAGCACATGGATAGATCAGATATTGAGAGCTCTGCTTTTTTTGAAGTTAATCTTTTCTTTTTTTGCTTTTTTTTTGGGGGGGGAGCCCTCACCCAGCAATGCTCAGGGGTTACTCCTGGCCTGCACTCAGGAATTATTCCTGGCGGTGCTTGGGGGACCATATGGGATTCTGGGAATCAAACCCAGATTGACACATAGGCAAGGCAAATGCTCTACCCACTATACTATCGCTCTGGCCCCTTTGAAGTTAATCTTAACAAAATTTTCAAACCAAATATATATGTGATTATTGTAGGGTTTGGCATTGAGACTCATCTAAATGTCTGTAAGGTAGCTGTTTTCATTGTTGACAGTGAGAGAACTATTTTATTGTCTCTTATAGTACAGTTAGCAAACAAAATAACAGCTAATAAAATATCCTATTATATGACAAATCATAATTTTTTTCAAACCATATTGATTTGGGTCATTAATAATTACAATTTTACTGTGAATGAGACCATTCTGTATTTTTAAATACATTTTTATTGATTTAAGTTCTGTGACTTATAATATTTTTTTTGGTTTCCTATGCACATAATGCTAACACCATACCCTTCACCAAGTACCCATTTCCCTTCCTCAAGGCATCTCCCTCTTTTCAAACTATCTCCCACAATTCAGTTGTGTGATTCAGTTGTTTCATTGTTTCCCATTGCCCTTTCTTGCTACTTTCCTGAGTATCTAGGTCCCAAGTATGAGTGAGGTAATTCTGTATCTATCCCTTTCTTTCCAATTGCCTTCATTTAGTGTGATAAATTTTAATTCCATCCATGTTGCTGCAAATTGCATGAGTTTAGCTGCCATAGTGTTCCATTATGTATATATACAATGACTATCCATTCATGCAAGTTTGGCTTCTGGGTTGTTACCTTATCATGACTATGGTACAAAGTGCAATGATGAATATAGGAGTGCATGTCTCCTTTCACATTAATATTTTTGTGTTTAGGGGATAGATACCAAAAACTAGAATTTCTGGATTATATGGAATTTCTATTCGTATTTTTGATAGATCTCCATATTGGTTTTCATAGAAGTTGAGTGTGACCATTCAAAACCATCTCAGATCTTAGTTGAGTCTGTTGAGAATATGAAGAATTAAGAAATCCATTCACAAAAAGTAATAAATTTTTGTCATAAGCTAGAAAGTTTTAGGTTAGCTTGTTACACTGCAAAAGTTAATCGATATTCCTCCTCATTTTATTTTATTGTTGTAAATACAAATCTTTAAGAAAACCCGGATAGCACCTTGTATCATAAAGAAAATATTTAAGAATATAAAACTCTCAATGTTCACACTAGTGTTTAGAAATACGTTGGGTGACGCTCCACAGTTCACAGTGCAAAGCTAGTTTTCATTGTGTTGCCAATATCATATGTGAGGAAAATATGTGAGAAGTACAGTAATGTTTATGTTGACATGTCTTCCTTGCAAGGTTAAGTATTTGATTTGTTTATACTTTCCCCCATTTTCCTGGGTTCAGCTGCACTGTCTGGGTTTTAGCAGGCTTCAGTATTCCCTCATTCGGTGAGACAGTGTCGAGTTAAGGATTAACATTTGTACAGTGAAATATAAATGCTCATGGATTGTATGTAATATTTTAGCAGAAGCTTACTTCATTTTACCACTTTCACAAATTTTTGTTTAGCAAGAAATCAAATCCATTTTAATAGATGCAAAGGATATATAAGAAAAGCAGAGTCTATCTTATGATTAGTAGTTATGATAGCTTATCTATACTATGAAGTAAAGAAATCAACTTATCCAATTTTAGTTTACCTTTTTCTCATCCTTCTTTCATCTTTCCAACTGTCTATACTAACAAATGAATCTAAAATATTTGCTTTTTATGTTACACTGATAATAAGTATATTTCCTGCTCAGAATAAATAAAAAGTTATGCTTACATATGGATTGTTTATGTATTAAAATTATATATAATTTTTATCTCTTGTGAATGTGGAGTTTGATTTTGAAATCATCCAATTTCTCTATTTTGCTCTTTTTGTCTCCTGAAATAGTCTCCTTGTATCCAGGTATCAGATGATACAAATATTTCAGAGCAAAAAAAAAAAAACAACAAAATATTAGTTCTCTAAAGTATTTAAATATATTTAAAGTGTTTTACTCCTATTGAAGTAAGAACTATTTAAAAAAATATATCCACTTAAATTAAAGCAAGTTTTGTAAAATTCACGCCCCCTCCCAGAAAATCCAGGGCATTCATTCAAAGGCTTCCAATTTAATCTATTCTTCCAATTAAGTTATCTTCAATTGGTTTTAAATTTCATGTCACTAAATTGGCAAACTAGTATCTAATTTTCCTATCAGAGTTTACACTACTGGTGGAACAACTGTATACTTGGAAGTAATAAAATAAATCATAGTTCCTGTGCCTATATTTAAATTATTTCTTTTCATTTTCCTGAACTATCCCAAAGTAGGTATCACTATTCTTAGCAGCCTTGAACCATACCATATTTTAGCTCTGCTGACTTTAGGCCCATGACCAGAACCATCACTTGAGTTTTCCACTTTTGAATTTCCTTTTCTTAGATTCCTTGTTTATTATTTTTGTATCACTATTAATCACTTCTGATTTGAATCAATGCGTTTTACGCTTCTGTATTGTTTTTGATTTTATTTTTTTCTAAATAACATTTCTTGTTATTCGACTCCTCCATGCCCCCCACACAAACACACACACACATACACACCCACTCAAACACGCACATACATACACGAGTGCATGCGCTTATGCCATTTCTAAATACTTTTCTATACTAGCTTTATTTTTTTAACCATCTTAATCGACAATGCCCTAGGGTTTGGTTTTTTTTGACACTATTCCTTTGGATCATAGTCCTCATTATGCTCATTTTGTGGAACTCCAAACTTGATTTGATATGATTTTTAAATGCCTAGGCTCACAATGGAGCACAAAATTGAATTTCAAAAAGGGAGAAATGAAAATCAAAATGAAAAATAATGTGATGTATGAGAAATAGGTCCCTCTACTGGCCTAAGTAAATAAATATTTTGTTAAAAATAATAATCCCTGATTGCCTTTTTGTCCTTTTACCAAATAAGTAATAGACAAACTAAATATATAAATTATAAATTGAGGAAAATTTTTTGTTGAATTACAAAAGAACTATTTCTCTTATGTACCCTATAGTTAACTTTTGCTCTACTCTCCCACACCACCATTCAGCAAGTACAGTTCTTGACGGTTTTGCTTCTGATATCTACAGATACTTCCTGACTCTGGACTTCCTCTGATTCTGCTGGCTCTTGTGTTTCCAATTACTTTCATTTTTCCCTTTTCATCTTTATGAAGAATGGACAACTGCTTCCAATCAAAAGGTGACCATCCTTGTCTGCATCTCCAACTAGAGTGGAGATTTCAACATCATTTATGGGACAGTTACCCCAGTCTTGTGCTCTGGTTTTACTGTAGTGCAAAGGTCATCAGCAAGAAACTTCATAACCATATGCATACAAGAATCTCTGTTTTCTTAGGTGTCAGTTGTTCCACACCATTTCTAAGTCTTTCGTTCTTTAGAAAAACATGCATCTCCAAATCTCTATCTGATTTATTTCCCATTTGTCTCCAGTTGACAGAGGGAAGAAAATGCTGCTCATTTCTTAAGGTAGGATAAAAAAAGGAAGAGCAATTCAGAAAAAGTTTCAATACAGAATATTGATAATAGATTGGATTTTAAAAGATGATTAACTACCCCAGAATGTCATTGCCAAAAATCCTACTTTAATAACTAGAACTGAATATCACTTGGGTCAAAAAATTGATCTAAAATCTCATAGTAATACACTTTGGTTAATCTAGTTGATATAGAAGACTGAAAGATAGCACAGGTGGTAATCAAGTTACCGTCCATCTTCTTCTTCTGCAGTTGATATCAACTCAATCTCTGTCCTCTTGGAGGACTCTGTGTATAGTCCTCCAAGAACTGCCAGAAGTGATCCCTGAGCACTGAGTCAAGGGGTAAGTATTAGTTCATCTGAATGTGGCCCAAATATTCAATAAAAGAAAAAAAAAGAAAAAATATCAGAAAAGGTCCTAAATAGAATTTATTGAAAAGATCCTGAATAGAATTTATGTAGAAAAAGTAAAGTCAAACTATATTCCTAATTAAATATAAAATTATATGACAGAGATTCCTATTTCTCATTCATCAGTCTGATACTATTTGAACTTAATTTTATTCTCTAAAATTTTTAGAAACAAGTTTTACTTGTTGAGATGATAACCCCTGTGAAGGGAAATTTGGTATTGTTAACAAAGCTTATATATGAAGTTTCCTTTATTAAAATTTATTATTATTATTATTATTAGCTTTTTGGGTCACACTTGGCGATGCACAAGGGTTATTCCTGGCTCTACACTCAGGAATTACTCCTGGCAGTGTTTGGGGGACCATATGGTATGCTGGGAATAGAATCCGGGTTGCTGTATGCAAGGCATATGCCCTACCCACTGTGTTATCACTCCAGCCCCTGAAGTTTCCTTTAGACCCAGGAATTCTTTTTTATTTTTTAATTGAATCACTGTGAGATAGACCCTGAAAAAATTGTTTGTGATTGGATTTTCAGTCATACAGTATTCCATCCCCTTCTTCCCTTCTTCTTCCCCTTCTCCCTTTCTCCCCTTCTCCCTTTCTCCATTTCTTTCTTTGTTCTTTCTTCTTTCTTTCTTTCTTTCTTTCTTTCTTTGTTCTTTCTTCTTTCTTTCTTTCTTTCTTTCTTTCTTTCTTTCTTTCTTTCTTTCTTTCTTTCTTTCTTTCTTTCTTTTCTTTCTTTCTTTCTTTCTTTCTCTCTTTCTCTCTTCTCTTCTCTCTCTTCTTTCTTTCTCTCTTTCTTTCTTTCTTTCTTTCTTTCTTCTTTTCTTTCTTTCTTTCTTTCTTTCTTTCTTCTTTCTTTCTTTCTTTCTTTCTTTCTTTCTTTCTTTCTTTCTTTCTCTCTTTCTTTCTCTCTTTCTTTCTCTCTCTCTTTCTCTCTCTCTCTTTCTCTCTCTCTCTCTTTCTCTCTCTCTCTTTCTTTCTCTCTCTCTTTCTTTCTCTCTCTCTTTCTTTCTCTCTCTCTTTCTTTCTCTCTCTCTTTCTTTCTCTCTCTCTTTCTTTCTCTCTCTCTTTCTTTCTCTCTCTCTTCTTTCTCTCTCTCTCTTTCTTTCTCTCTCTCTTTCTTTCTTTCTCTCTTTCTTTCTTTCTTTCTTTCTTTCTTTCTTTCTTTCTTTCTTTCTTTCTTTCTTTCTTTCTTTCTTTCTTTCTTTCTTTCTTTCTTTCTTTCTTTCTTCTTTCTTTCTTTCTTTCTTTCTTTCTTTCTTTCTTTCTTTCTTCTTTTATTCTTCCTCTTGCTGTCGCTCTTGCTCTGACCTAGCAATTCTACCTACTATTAGCAATCAACGTAAAGAAAACCTTCCAAAATCAGAGAAAAAAATTCCAAAGACAAATTGCTGGGCCCAAGAGAAAGAACAGGGGTAAGTTTCTTATATAGGACTGAGCCTGCTTTGATACTTGATACCACATAGGCCTCAAAATCACTTTCAGGAGTGATCTTTGTGCAGCCCTGATGACTACTCAAAGAGGACCAACATGCAACCCCCCGAAAACACACATCCACACAAAGATGACTTATTAGGGTAATGGCAAAATTAAAAAACCTAAACACTACCCAGTAATTTAAATATAGTTTCTCTATACAAAATGTCCTAGGTAGCCATCAGAATAAGTTTAAAAAATATATTATATGGAGGATTTATATGAAAAAGGTAATATTATAGGCAAAACAAAGTAAAAATGATTCTGATATTATATATTATAATTTATGCAAAAGTTAATCATGTTTTCAAATAGAAACAGGGAATGGTTAGCAAAACATGGAATGAATGCAGGTGTTTATAGTAAATATAAAGTTTCAAAGGTGGATATATGGAAACAAGACTATGGCAGTACTTATGCAACTACATGCAGTGCCAAGATATAACTAGGGTTGACTGCATGCAAGGCAAGTAGTCTAATTCCCATATAATCTTTCCAGCCCAGATGGATATCTTTTAAACAACATGTGAGACGAAATACTTTTTAAATAATCGAGTCATGAAAATTAGTACAGGGCAGGATAAAGTAAAATTATTTGAACTAATATAATACTCTGTGCATCTCAGTTAATAATTTACATTTCCTTGTCATATCGTGTTTTCCAGTTTTCTAAATTATAAAACATTTAACAGAGAGGTATTCAAGGAGCTATGTATGTATCTAGTACACAGGAGGCTTTAGTTTGATCTGAGCACTACGTGGTCCCCAAGCACTTACAGGAGTGAATCCCTGAGCACACAAGGAGTAACCCTTACCTGCTGGATGTGACTCAAATATACACAAAAATAAAAAAGTCTTTTAAGATATAACTGTTTGTGCAGAGGCACTTCTTTCTATTTTTACCTATTTCTAGCTTACCCTGCCAGCAATATTCTTGCCCTCCCCTGTCTGTATCCAAACTCCCTCAGTAAGCAATCTAGCTAAGCAATAAGTCACATAAACATTCTAAAAACTGATTTTAAGACTTTATGTTTTCACCCAGGAAAGCCATACAAGTCCTCATAAAGATTATGCACTGCTAAACAATGCAAAAAACTTTTTTGGCTTAAGATTTTTTTCCCATTATTGCTATATTACCGGTGTTAACCACTGATGTAATTTTCTCTTCCCTAGAACAAGAGATATTTATATTATTTCAGGTTCAAGAACTTTAAAAATCATCTAACATCCTTAAATAACTCCCATATAAATTATTGTTCCACGTGAAAATCAAGGACGGAAGATGTAAGGTCTGAGCGGGCTCCAACCTGTTCTAAATGCCAATCGTGAAGATCCTTGATTACTCTGATCCTATTAGCTGCAAGGGCCATTAAATCATCGCTGCATCCCTGCTTTTCACTCCGGAGCCGAAGAGGACAGACGTGCTATTTGTCTTGATAACATGGAGCCAGCCCCCTTCCAACAGGAGGGAAAGATGAGCCGATTCACTTTTAAGCAGACCTTTTGGGAAACTTCTGCAAAGGTCCTCCATGAATTAGCCTTTGAAAGGAGAGTTCAGCAGCCTCCACCCAGAGGCAGGGACCGCGTGATTGGGTTTGAGCCCAGGGGAGGTTGAGGTGCTTTCTGCAGACCCAGGGGTACAGGGGCAGGGATGGTGGTGGGAAGCCAGGACTGGCTGCAGGTCCTGATGCGGGTAGGAAGACACAGGGGGAAGCACCTTCCCCTCCATGCTTTGTTTCATCACAATACCTTACTGGAGCAATAGCACAGCAGATAGCACAGAGGGTAATGTGTTGCCTTGCACGCGGCCCGGCCAACCCCGGTTCAATTCCTCTGCCTCTCTCTCTCAGAGTCCAACAAGGTAGGAGAGTATTCCACCCCCACGGCAGAACCTGGCAAGTTACCGTGGTGGATTCGATATGCCAAAATAGTAACAAGTATCACAATGGAGACGTTACTGGGGCCCGTTTGATCAAATCATGAGCAAGGGGATGACAGTGACAGTGATAAATTACTATGCTAAGCTAAGTGGGTTTTTGAGACATCCTTATATCATTTCTGGGAAGTATATATTCAGTTTCTGAAATATTCAGCACGTATAGTTTCCTCTTTATAGAAATATTTTATATTATGCTTTTTCTGTGCCTAATGCTAATTGACAAATAACTATATTCTGGATAAGCTAGTAAATGTGTAGTGACCTGAATGCCTTGAGATCAACAATATATGACAGATTCATGTTTGGCTTTGAAGATCTTCAAAGTTGATAAGTTAGGAGAAAAGATGTGATATTATCAGGAAAAGAAAGAGGTAAACAAAATAATTTGATAAGGAAAGGTGGTGACATTGATGGCATAATTAGAGGAGTATTTTTAATATTCATTAACTTTATACATTTTCAGATGAGTGCTTATTTATCATAAATAGCTAGAGGCTACCATATTAGATAAGGTAGCTTTTAGATAAATTAACATTGTGACAAAAATTTTTCTAGAATATGACTGGTAAAGAAAATACAGAGTGAAGAAACTACCAATAAATAAAATCTAAAAAGTGATCCAATGTTATGAGTTTGAAATACATATATATATATACACACACACACATATATATATATACATATATATGTATATATATATACATATATATATGTATATATATATATATATATTGAGAGAGAGAGAGAGAGAGAGAGAGAGAGAGAGAGAGAGAGACTAACCCAGCTAGAGCGATAGCACAGTGGGTAGGGCATTTGCCTTGCACACAGCCTTCCTGGGTTCGATTCTTCCTCCCTTCTCAGAGAGCCCAGCAAGCTACCAAGAGTATCCTGGCCACATGGCAGAGCCTGGCAAGCAACCCATGGTGTATTCGATATGCCAAAAACAGTAACAAGTCTCACAATGGAGACATTACTGGTGCCCACTTAAGCAAATTGGTGAGCAACGGGATGGCAGTGACAGTGATAGAAACTAAATATTAGATTAACTAAGGAATCTAGGAGAGTAATATTGTAGGATAACATAGCCTCAGTAGTTTAGGTTTATTGGGTTACTCCCCTTACAGTGCTCCTATTCCTCTTTGTTTATTTGTAGCTTCTTTCTTAGTGTTCTGTTGACTTGTAAATAATGTTTTTCTCTTCTCCTTGAGTCCTTTGCATAGTTTATTCAGAGCAAGTCCTTTCTGTATGGACACAGGAAGACTTAACAAATGTTATGCTTTTGTAACCTGGGAGTCATTTGACTCTACATGATATTTTCCTCCAGGGCATCTGTTCTCTTGACCTAAGCCTCAGCTGCCCTTACTTCCTAGCACCCCCAAAGCACGGTCCCTATGATGTCGGTGGGCCCCACGGGTGACTTTCGTGAAGCGGGGAGGAGAAAGACGGTCACTTTCTCTCCAACCGCCTCTAACACCCCGGACCCAGGGTAACTGGGTTCTTGTCTCGCTCGCGGAAAAGAATTTCAGGAGTAGACAAGCAGTGAAGTAAATAGATTTTATTTAGAAGGTCTTAGGGAAGGAGGAAAGGATAAGTGGAAAAGGAAAACCAGTAGGAGTAACGTGCTCAAGAAAGAACGCGGGCTTCTCCAAGGGTGGAGGAAGCTCTACACACATCCTAGCACTGGACACGAAAGCATGAAAGTACACATCTCAAGGGGGGAGATGCGGGCAACACATGTGCTCGGCCACATGGCACAAGCAGCACATGGGCTCAGGCAGCATATGCGCGCCCTTCCTTTGTTCAAGGTGGCCTTTATAGGGTTTCTTCAACCTGCCCCCACGTGGGGGCTTCTTCCCAGGTAAAAGTCCGTTGCTAAGGAGGTTACCAGGGAGGTTGGGAGTGGTGATGGCCTTCTTTGGGGAACCCCCTGGGGAGGGGTCTATTGTCCTCAGGGTCTGCTGATGGTTTCTTCCGGGTCTTTTGTTTTCTTGAAACTGCTTGAATCTTAAGAGTCCCCTTCCCAGAGACTCTGTTAAATCTCAATTTTCATTGCCAAGGGCCTTTCCCTATCTACCTGCCTACATCACCTATGTGGGACAAGAAGGACCCAGGGCAAGCGGTGAGTTGTGTGCTACCCTGGCATCGAGATGGGCCTGGCCAAAGTGCCTAATGCTTAACTATAAGTTAAGAGCTTGGTCATGGACAAATGCTGTCATGATCCAAACAGTGATACTAGATTTGGACCCTGCTAGGGTGAGGAATGATTAATCTGGCCTGAGTGCCATGGTCTGAGCCTGTGGCAAGATGTTGCCAGGAGAGCTGCCTTGCAAGCCTCAATGTATCCCTTGCTATGTCCATACAAAAATAACCAGTATTAAGATGTTAATAAGTTCCTGGACTAAGGAAAAGAAAAAAAACCTTAAGAGTGAGGAAGGGCTTTGGAGTGCCCTGCCCTCAGGAAGGGCTTTCTTATGTTGATTTGGCTACCTGGCTGGTTGTAGCCTAGAGGGCAAGGTGGGAGAGACAAGTAGGAGGAGAGAGAGAAGCCAGAGAGAGGCAGCAGTTGAGCAGTAGATCCAGAGAGAGGCCGGAGCTGGGAGTGCGGGAGATGAGAAAGATTGAAGATTGAATAAACGATAACTAATCAGCAACCAGCTTGGTCCTCGTTCTTCCTTCGCCTGTCCTTGACCACCGGCCGTCCCGATCCAGTCCACACACTGCGGTTCCAGAGCACCGAACGCGGGTGGTGAGACAGAGCCACCCGGAGAGCCCACGAGTAGACGCGCCCTCGGCGCTCTTTAGTTTTTTACATAATATGATCAAGAATTAACTTGAATGCTCAGTTTCTGGACCATTTTTATTTGTTGATTTAAATAAATATGTGAACAGATAACAAATTATCACAAAAGTCTTCTAATCAAGATTAACAAATTTAAGAGACCTTAGACTTAAACATGAGAGATTAACGTTCCTAAAATTTTGAGTGTATTGACTGTATAGTTTTTATTTCTAACAGATCCATATTTTTATATTTGCAACTGCTGTGAGTGATAGCAAGTGATTCAGTTACTTTAAAATTGATATTAAAGGTCCCTAAAACCAGACCTTCCAAAATTATATATATTTTTTGTAAAATAATCATCGCTAGGGTAAAGGTTTCAAAAGCTGAATTCAAAGGCAATCCAAAGATGCATGATGAAAAAGAGGGGGAGTTAAGTCAAGAAGTAACAATTAAGGAAATGTCTTAAACACCAACTCTATTTTGGTTTTTCTCTAGCTTTTCCACTCTTCCCACTAGTGTTAGTCACCAGCCCACAATTTCCTTTCATGTCACTGAAAGTAAATTCACTTAGAAAATAAAGAGTCATCTGTCTCCATGCTTTCACTACTCAAAAAACAATTTCCAATGCCCACTACTGCTGCATTTAAGTCTAGTCAGACTCATTTTATTCAAGTACCTTGTACTGTCTGCTCAAAATAAACATTATTGGAAAAATTTACTGTAGTAATCTTATGTAAATTTTTCCCCCCTCCTTGAACTCGAAACATTCCTCAGTATGTAAGTGGAGCAAACCCAATCATTATGTTCAAGGAGACTTTATTGAATCATTTGACAGTTCAGATAAACTACTAAATGAATGTTTATTATAAGCATGCATGCAAACGGTACATTATGGGGAAGAAACTACTTAAAGACGTTATTCTACCTGTAAACAAATTTTGCCTGGATGGATTTCATTTTATTGCTAGAAAAAAATCCATGGGTTAGATGTAAAATTAAAGGATATGTCATCCTAATTTTGTTTGGCTGACTCTGCAGCTTGTGTAACCAAGAATGTCTATTTGCATAGATTTGATGTTGACCTAAGTGAAAACTTGATAACAAACGGAACTTTGCTGTTCTTAAGCATAACAGTTTTCAAGAAATGTACAGTCAGTTGTAGTGGTTCAGGAGATGAGTACATATGTGTATTTGTGTATTTTCCATTTGTGTTGTATAATACATATACATTTACATATATTTGATATATTTAATGCCATTCCTAGGCTGTTTCTTTTTTTTGGGGGGGGGTCACTTCTGGCAATGCTCAGGGGTTACTCCTGGCTCTGCACTCAGGAATTTCTCCTGGCATTACTCAGGGGACCATATGGGATGCTGGGAACCGAACCTGGGTTGGCCGCGTGTAAGGCAAACACCCTACCCACTGTGCTATCGCTCTAGCCCCCAAGCTGTTTCTTAGTACTATAATTCTCCTTAACAGATATCAAGATCGATTCTGCAAATATCCCCTCAATGATAGAACTTGTTTGCATTTTTAATAATATTTTCAATATAAATATGATGGGAATTTTGATCATGATGATCATTTTGGTTTGGGTGCCACACTTCGTGGGGCTCCAAACTTACTCTTTGTTTTATGTTCAATGGTTACTCCTGGAGGTACTCAGGAGAATATATATATATATATGTATATATATATGTATATATACATATATATATATACACTTTTAGGGATTGAACCTGGGTCCACCATATGTAAAGCAAGCACTTAAACAACTGTACTATCTTTCCAATCATTTTATGATGCTCTTATTATCAGATTACCTGAATATAAAGGAGAATAAGACTTTCAAATTTAAAGAATTAAAAATTATATATAATTTTTGAAAAATAATACAGCAAAGAAAATTGTGGCCTAAAATCATGAGTTCAGAAAAAAAATAAATTTTAAATTTCATATTAAACTTTGGACAACCTCAAGTGATTCTGGATAATTCTTTAGATTTTCATAATAGAGAGGGAAATTATGAACTGTGTTGGAGGGATACCGGATCCCTGAAGATCTGTGTGGAGTAGCAACATAACTTCCTAAACCTTAATATTAATGTTATTGTAAGTCATGGTGTCCAAGTTTCTAAAAGTGTACTCATCTTATTATGCCAATACCATGAATACAGTTGAAATTTAATTTCAGGGATTTAAATATATATTATATAAAAATACATGTAGTTATGTGTCTTTACAGGTGTAGTATTTGATCAAACTGTTTATTCCATATCAATATCTAAAACAATATCACTGAAGTGATTCTTGTCACTAAAAGATGTAGGAAAAAGTTCTTTTAAACTCGTATTCACAGATGCTCCCATAAATTGTTACTTTTTAAAATCACATAAGAAAAAATCCATCAAATAGTTCTCTCTCTCTCTCTCTTTCTCTCTCTCTCTCCTCTCTCTCGTTTTTTTCTTTTTGAAGCAGAAGTGTCACACCTAGAGGTAAATAGGACTTACTCCTGTATCTGGGAAGCTCCTATCAAGCTTACGGGATGACATAGAATATGAGGTACCAGGAGTTGAACTTGGCCAAGGCAAGAGCCATACCCACTGGACTACCATTCCAGTCCCAATGCTTTTGATTTTTATTTCATTTCCTCTGAGATACTACCTCTATCAGTATTATTTTTCCCCTTGTTCAGTGGAGTTGGTGGGAAAAGTAAATTTTCTAGTTTTTTTTTTTTGTTTAATAACTGTCCAGCAATTTTCTGGCAAAGCTCTCTAAAGTATATACTTTTAAATAATAATCTTAGAAACAGATTATTAAATCTTATTCTTTGGGGCCACACCCAGTGTTGCTCACAGTATCCTCCATGCTCTTTTCTCAGGGATCACTCCAGGCAGTGCTTAGGAGACTGTATGTGGTGCCAGGGGTCAAATCCACATTGGCCAGGTCTGAGATAAGTGTCTTACACAGCCCAAATCTTATATTTCCATTAAGACAAAACAAATTTGTTTTAATATTTATTTTATTTCAGATTTAGTCCAGGTACAATTGTTAAAATAGTATTAAAGTAATTTTATTGAGATACAAAGTTACTGCAGCCCACCACCTACAAAGCTCCCACAAGTTCTCCCTCCACAGTCTCTATGTGACCTCTAGTCTGCTTTTCATTTCCCCCTATTTTCACCCCTCCCTCCAATAACTTTTAAGTCATTATGGGAAGAGTGATAGTATATATCAAGTAGGGCATTTGTCTTGAACACAGCTGACTTAGGTTTGATCCCAGGCATCCCATATGGTCCTGAGCACCACCAGGAGTAATTCCTGAGTTCAGAGAAAGGAGCAACCTCTGAAACATCTCCGGGCATGGCCCTGAAAGAAACCAAACCAAAAAAAAACATAAGTCATAAAGAATTTTTTTAAAAAAGGTATTTTGTGATAATGTTTTTATTTAGGTGATATTTTATCCTAGAAACATAGAATAAATGTGTCTATAATTTAAATCAATGCTGCCACACTTAATTTATATGTCTACATACATAAAGTCGACACATCTATCTATAGTAGTTCAAACAGACATACTGACCTTATAACAGTAGGAATGAACTTAGTGAGTAGATAGTTTCCAAAGGCAGTCAAGGTTCAATAATTTGAGTGGTGGTTTAAACTTTTTACTTTAATTTTTTATTAAAAATCAGTACATGTGGTTGCAGCGATAGTACAGTGGGTAGGGCATTTTCCTTGCATGCGACCGACTCGGATTTGGTTCTCAGCATCCCATATGGTCCACTGAGCAACGCTAGGAGTAATTCCTGAGTGCAAAACCAGAAGTAACCACTGTGCATCAACAGGTGAGTCCCAAAAAGCAAAATAATAATAATAATAATAATAATAAGCACATAAGTCATAACCTGATCAAACTGTATGTTTTTTCCTTTGTAAACTAGAATCCTTAAATTTGCCTTTATTACAACAGTCATTCCATTGTATTACTTTCATATTTATTTCTTTTTCACAAAGAATATACACAGATACACACATATACATAGTTAATTTTGTGTGTCAATTTGACTCTGTTAGGGGATACACATAGGCAGTAAAACATTGTTTATTATTTTTGTGCCTGTGATGTGATTACAGAAAAAAATAACATTAATTGGTAAAGTGTGTAAATATATTGCTATCAGCAATGCCATGTGCAGCATTCTCTCCATTGAGTACAAAACGGAATGCAGAAGAATGACAGTTTTGCTTTCTCTAGTGGGACTGGGTAATCCATATCCCCTACCTTTAGACCATGAAGCTTCTGGCCTTCAGGCTTTCTTCTTAGACAAGGACTTAGTCTGTTGTTCCTTGACCCTATTATTGGGTCTTGAACTCAGGCTGTTCTGAGGGCACTAGCTTCCCTTGTTCTCAGTCATTCTGTGACTGTTGGAGTCAGTCTGAGACATCCATATGATACATATGGACCAACCACCTTCCTAGCATCTAACTCTGAGAGAATAAATTATTGGACATCTCAGTTTCCATGATCTAATATTTGAAATCGTCTTTAATATATGATACATAAAATATAAGTTATGATTTAGTTCACATATATAAAATTATCATTATACATATATATTTATCTCTATTTTGATCTCTACATCAATATCTACATCTATGTTTATACATAGGTGTAATGTCTTATCTTTCCATTTCTCTAGAAATTACTAAATAATATGGTGGTCAGAAATAAAATATACTATGAACATTGTCTCATAATCAATAACTACTATACAAATAAATGGATGAAATTAATTTTTTAAATCCTGGTAGGGCTTTATAAAATGATGCTGTAGGGGCCAGAGTAATAGTACAGGGATTAAGCACATTGCATGTGGCTGATCCTGGTTCAATCCCACAAACTACTTCTGTGAATGACCTTTAAGCACAGAGCTTGGAGAAACCTTCGTGTGCCACCAGGATGACCCCTACCACCCTACCAAATAGCATAGTAAAGCAGAAGTGCAAGGTTATGATTAAAACACAGTTAATAAAGTAATCATCCCTGAATTTGATTTTCTTGTATCTAAATAGTTTGTTTACTATTAATTTGCTAAGAAGAATTTATGTCAAAGATTAGATTGAGAGGTATATCATGGTCCCTAGTAGCAAGATAATTTGCACATATTACATAAACAATATTTATTTGTATGAACTGATCTACTTTTGATAAAAAATTACGTGTTAATTCCATTTAAATTTAAGAGTTCAGTTTTGGAATTTCCCCTCCACCTAAACCAAAGGATACTGATGACAGCTTAATGCTAACATAGGTAGTCCTGAGAAATAAACGTGTTTTGACAATGGCCTAAATCATAGTGCAAGTTTATCCTCTTGCTAAAAACTACAGCATGAAACAATGACATGCCGATCACAGGATGCTCTGTTCTGATTGGTCAGGAGCCTTGAAGGTGGATCTTTATATCTTATAACCACAGTGATTGCATTCTCCAGAATTGTGGTAATAAAATTGGAAGCCACCTTTTGTGAAGCAAAAACCGCAAAGTAATTGCTATGCACTGTAACCTCTATTCTGATTGGAAAAAAACAGAAATAAACAGTGCATTTTCCACATGCCCCTAAACGTATTTACCAATATTGTTCATGGGTTATACTTTGACAGTTGACTTTACTTTAGCAAAGTTATTATTATATGGTCAACACCTGCCCCTTAAATATAGAATAGAGAAGTTATATTATATTTTTGTTTGGTTAAATGAAGTGTTATCCAACCTCTGATGTGGGAAAGACCTTTTGCGCTCTCTATATTTATGGAAGCTACATGCCACTTAACATATACCAAATAGGGTAAGCAAACATGCTTGACTCAAAGTTCAACTTTACATGGTCCCAATGACCGGAGATTGGGTCATTTAGTTTCTAGTGTATACTTTCAGATAAATTTCAATTAAATATATTTTAATTTTTTAAATAAATTTTAGATTTCTTATTTAATGACTCCATTTTAAATTTAAAAAAATAGTTATACACTATGTGTTTATAAGTTCTCTTCTTAGTCCAGAAACTTCTTAGTACAGAAAACTATTAGAAGTTTACTTGAATATTAAATATTACATATGAAGGGATAATCAGAAAGTAATGAAGCTTTTTGTTTCATTTTGGTTTTGGTTTTCGGCAACACCTAGTAATGCTCGGGGATTTCCTCTGCATCTGCACTCAGGATTTACTCCTGGCAGTACTCAGGGAATCATATGCAATGCCAGGATTGGACCTGGTCAGCTGAATAAATGGTAAGCATCTAATCCACTGTATTATTTTTCTAGCCCCATATTTTATTTTTCTAATGCTGCATGATGTCATGGTGAGAGACTGGAAAACAGAATGATCTAGACTTATATTTCAGTTTCTCTCTGTGTGTACTTAAATAAATGACTTCAATTTCAAAAATCTGTTTTTGAATTAAATATATGGCCTTATCTAGAAGATTTAACTGTTTATAATTTGTATTAAATTTTTTGTGTAAAATAATATTTTGATTGTTTTCAGTGCTACTATTTTTATAAGTTTAGTAAAATCTTTTATACTGTGATACATCAATCATTTACCACTTGTCTTATGACAGAAATAAAACTGTTATACAATTAACATTTAAGATGCTGTTAAATATCTACTGCTCTAATCATTTAATAAGAGGCATAGATAAACATAAATTTCCAACCTCTTTTCTCAAGTCACTTTTGCTCTATTGGAAATAATTGGTCAACAGTTGTTTCTTTTAACCTTTTTCCAATTATGGACCATTCTTCACTGTAGCTGTCCTCCTGTTGTTCATTGATTTGCTCAAGCAGCACCAGTAATGTCACCATTGTGAGACTTGTTACTGTTTTTGGCATATTGAATATGTCATGAGTAGCTTGCCAAGCTCTGGCAAGCCAGTGGAATACTCTCAGTAGCTTGCCAGGCTCTCCAAGAGGGACGGAGGAAGCGAACCTGAGCCGACCGCGTGCAAGGCAAAAGCCCTACCTGCTGTGCTATCACTCCAGTCCATGGACCATTCTAGTGGTGGAAAAATTAATGTTTGGAAAGATGTTATGGATCAAAACTGGAGGTCCAAATACCGTTTTTTGGGGGGGATCACATCCGGTGGTGTTCAGGGATTAGTCCTGAGTATGCACTCGGGAATTCAACCTGGCTGTGATCTACGGATCATATGGGATGCCAAAGATTGAACATGGTTGGCTGTGTGCAAGGCAAACGCCCTGTCCACTGTGCTCTGGTCCCAAGGGGTGAAAATTCCTTGAATTAATAAACTGCAATTTCCTTACTTTTGAGATAATGAATTGAGATCTCTGAAGTAAAATGGATTTTTTTTTAACGGGGAGGGCGGGATCACGTCTGTCGATCCTCAGGACTTACCCTGTCTCTGCACTTGAGGATCACTCCTATTAGGACTTGACCGTCCATATGGGCTCCAGGAATCGAAATCAGTGTGGCAAGTGCCCTGCCCACTGTACTATCTCTCTGGCCTCATACCTTGGTTAATTTTGAATTATGGGTTTGAGTTACAAAACAGTAAATAAACCTAGACTTCACATCAGTAGAGCACAGCATAAAACTCTTGCTTAATTAGACTGAATTAACCAGATATGGCAAGTGACTAATCATACCAAGGACAGAGAGACCTGTGGACCGTAACAGGAAACATAATAATAACTTTTAAATAATTCATTCTTCAGTGAGAAATATGGCAGTTTATGGAATAGAGCATTAGCATAGGGGGTACAGCATTTGCCTTGCATGCGGCCAACCCAGGGTCCGGTTCTCGGTCCCTCTTGGAGAGCCCAGCAAGCTACCGAGAGTATCCGGCCCGCATGGCCGAGATAGGCAAGCTACCCGTGGCATATTCTGTATGCCAAAAACAGTAACAACAAGTCTCACAATGGAGACAATACTGGTGCCCACTCAAGCAAATGGATGAGCAATGGGATGACAGTGACACTGATACAGTGATACTGGTTTCTCACAATAAATTCATTGTTGAGTTTCTTCTTGTATCATTAATTTCTGAAGATAATTTGTCATTATAAATATGCAATACTGAATATTTTAAGCATACATTTAGATAGAAGCCAATTACTGCATTTAAGAATTATTTTTCCCTATTTATAGACAACAAAATTATTCTGTTGGATTTTGATCATATTTTATTGCAATAAAAATACATGACAATTTATGATCTTATCCAATTTAAGTATCTACTAAAAACTATAAAATACATTTACATTGCTGTGAAAGAGATTAACAGAAATATTTTATCTTTACAATCTAAAACATTATATTATAAAACAACTGGCCTTTCTCCTCTTCACTAATTCTGGTAATCATCATACTAATTTGTTTCCATAAATTTGACTACTTCTGTAAGTGGAATTAGAGAGTATGTATATATATGTCTATGTATACATATATATACATATGTATATATTATGCATATATAGACATATATATATACACACATGTATGCATGTTTTAGGTAAACCACTTTGTGCATTTGACATATTACTATTATGGTGTGTGACAATTTATTTCATTTGATTGTTTTGAATATATACCATTTTAAGTATACACCAAACTTTTAAAATCCATTGATTTATGGATACTGAGTTACAGCCTTGGCTAGTAATTTTCTTAAGCAGAAATGTGATTTATCCATTCATATTTTCATGTCATTTATTTAAAAACCACAGAAAATGATTTGAGACTTTGAAGAAAAATATTAAATTGTTAACTCAGATAACATCCTTTAGATATATAAACAATTTCATATGTTTAGTATATATCCTAGTTATAATTAAGAAAATTTATGCATGAATGTATAAAATATAACTATTTACATTTTAAAAATTATTTTATTTATATTTTTAATATTATCTATTTTTAAAAACTTATAATTAGCACTCTTTAGTGTTAACTTTGTGAGAGTAATTATAAATACATCATTCAATTTTTTTTACTTTTGGGATTTAATGTACATATAAAAGAGAATATATACCAGATGTATTATCTGTAGATGTACTATTGTATTGATACATCTAGATTCAGGAATAAATTCCACCAAAATTAAAATCTTTGAGTCAATCCTCACAAGTTAACACTATTCTTATATCTAAAAGCATCCATTATTTTTATCTATTGTTAAAATTCATTTAAATGCAGTAATGTATGATGCTATTTTTGTCTCATTTCATTAGTATTATGATTATGATAAAACACCGTACTTTTGAAATACTAGAAGCATTACTCTCATTGCAATACATGGCAGTTTATGAATATAAAGCAATTTGCCTGTCCATTTTACTCTTGAGAGGCATTTGAATAATTATAAATTTTGAGTAACTTTAATGTATAATATAAGAAAGCTCACTTGTATCTATTGATGAACATTTGTTTGTATATGTATATATGTATATATCCATATAGAGAGCCTACATACATGTATATATACATATGTCTATATTATAGCTCCATAGTTAAGAGGGAGCAGGTTATGAATACAGTGTATATAGTTTAAATTTTATCAGATTTTGCCAAATTATTTTCCAAACAACCTCTACTGATTTTTTTCCTAATCAGCACTATGTAATTTCTTCACATTATCATCATATTTGTCACTTGGATATTTTTTGACAGTCACCCTGGTGGGTGTTCTGTGGCATCATGTGGTTGATAATGTATGTGTACACAGACTGTTTTGAAACTGTAGAACTTCAATGACTGTCTCACTTGCATTCAGTTGGTGGGGATGGGGGTGCTGGGAGGAAGGAGTGAGAGAGAGAGTGAGAGCAAAAGACTTAAAACTGGAGTGATACTCTACAAAGAAATTATTTTTGTTGTTGTTGTTTTCAGGGTCACGAGGAATCAATCATGTTTTTTGTGGATTTATTGACTTCTTTTTCCTGCTAATGTTTAAGTCGTTGTGGATAGAGCAGACAGGATAGAGGTAAGGAAATATGATTAAAAACCTAGAGGAACATCAAGAGCCAAACATACAATACTCTATGAAGAGTACTTGCTGATCTCTACCTGATTATAAAGGTTATATGTGAATATATATTATCCCCAGAATCAAACCCAGTGCGAAGCTGAGTAGTTTTTGTTATCACTTTCTCATTTCTGCTCTATAGGTTAATACTCACATTAAGAAGAACCCACGGGAAAATATCATTAACCCATTATTTAGAGATTTCACCAGAAGCCCCAGTGTTGGTGAGAAAAATTGTAAGAACAAGGTAGCACTATAGCACTGTAGCACTGTCCTCCCATTGTTCATCGATTTTCTCAAGCGGGCACCAATAACATCTCCATTGTGAGATTTGTTGTTACTATTTTTGGCATATTGAATACATCATGGGGAGCTATCCAGGCTCTGCTGTGTGGGTGGGATACTCTTGGTAGCTTGCCGAGCTCTCCAAGAGGGACGAAGGAATCGTACCCGGGTCGGCTGCCTGCAAGTCAAACACCCTACCTGCTGTGCTATTGCTCTAGCCAGTAAGAACAAGGTATAAAAACTAAAGAAGTATGACATAACACAATTCTATCTATAATTACTGATGTGTAGAATTACCCTAAATTATTCAATATTTAGATTAAAAATTGCATTAGGAAAAATCTATGCTTGGCAATTGACTCCCTGTGATTGCCCAAAACACCTATAGGACCAAAGCCGTTAATCAGTGTTCAGGTTACAGAACCCAAAATATCTAGAAATGTGTTGTTTGATCCTCTCATGAGTGTGGAGCATAGTTATCAATGGACAAGGGAGAGCCTCACAGAGTCGAAGCAAAGAGTTTCTAACTCTATCTGAGAAACATGAGCTTGCAAATTCCTTTCTGTTTTTCAGTATGAATATTTTATCTACTGTTTCTGTTTTTTCTTACATTGCCTCTTGAGTAAGATGGGAATGGATATATTTATATTTAGAATGTTTTTGTGTTATTGTGAGGATTCACATCTGGACTTGATTAAGACATTGCATTTTACCCAGAGAGACCAGCCTTGGAACAGAGTGACATAATGTGTCTTTGGGTTATGCCCTTTGGGGAGATGATGAGTACATTCTTACTGTAAGTGAAATATAATTGTTATATTGAATTATTATATGAATTACATGTATGTATGTAAACTGGTCAGTTAAAGGAGGAATGAAGTGAAAAGAATTTTAACACTAGCTGTTGTTTTCACTACGTTTCAGATATTAACAAGTTGTTCTTCGGGAGTGATGAGAGGAAGGCTGTCTTTTGTCTATATGTGGTTCTGTTGAGCAAGTCACATCTAATCTCCCACCTTCCTTCTCTCTCAGTAGTCAAAGATGTGATTAACCTAATTCTGATTTAAACATATTATCTGTCATTTTATCCAAGATTGCTGACCCAGTGTTGGCAACAGAAGCAAATTCTATTCTGAGATTTGACATGCAGATGCTAGAGGGAAGATTAACACATTCCTTCAAGTTAGTAAACTTTGCTGATAATAATCTAGAGCCTTGTGTGGGCATATTATTACCACCTCTTTGTACATGGAAAAATCTCACCTATGGCAAAACAAAATGACCAACACAGGGGCGGCGGGGGAGGGGGTAGACACAGCTGAGAAAGAAAGGCCAGTAACTCTGAAATCCACTGAAGTATATATAGACTCGCAGATCAGATCCATTGAGTCTATAATTGTACAGAATAACAAAGTTTTTAAAAAATCATGGTCCAGAGAAAGAGTACAGTATGGGTTAAGACATTTACCTTCAGTGCTTTTGACCATGTTTCCATCTCTGGCTCAGCATATAGTTCCCTGAGCACAGAGCTAGGAGTAAGCTCTGAGCACTGCCGGGTGTAACCCATCTCCTCACTCCTACCAAGCAAAATGTCTTCATTAAAGACATGGTTTGTAAGTAAATCCTAATTCTGTATAGACTTGGGTCATAATTGTTTTATACTTGAAGAAATTATTCTACCATTCATGTAAAGGTCCTCTCACCATTGCTCCACTGTTCCTTACTTTTCTACTTTTTTCCTTATCACCAATGACCTTAGATTTCTCAATTTCCAGGACAACTGTGTATTTTTATGCCAAATATACATACGTGGCACAAAGTGCTAGCTTTCCAGTCTGAGGCTGACAAGAGTTCAGTTTTGATACTTAGCACCTCCGCCATATGACTGTGATCCAGCAGCAATGTTGACTGGGGTTCCAAGCACCACAAAAAATAAGTCTCAAGTGCCCCTCAGGCAAGTGAACATAGCAACCAAGTCATGGCATATTATTAATCATTGCAAGGAGAACAGCAGCAATCAGGGAAGGTTAAAGAAATATAACCATGGGGCTGGAGCAATAGCACAGCAGGTAGGGCGTTTGCCTTGCACGCGGCCGACCCGGGTTCGATTCTCAGCATCCCATATGGTCCCCTGAGCACCACCAGGGGTAATTCCTGAGTGCAGAGCCAGGAGCAACCCCTGTGCATCGCCGGGTGTGACCCAAAAAGCAAAAAAAAAAAAAAAAAAGAAATATAACCAAATGAAAATCACTATTTTCCTTTAAATTTTTTAAGCTCTGCTTTCCTCAGTTTTACTAAATATTATATTTCTAGGATTTATCTATTTCATATGAATAATTTATTAGGTCAGCTATAGAATTATTCATGGTATTGTTTTTTAAAATTCACATGCCTGTAAAAAATGAAGATATACAATTGTGCAAAAACATATCAAATTATCATTGATTTACAAAGAAAAATTGTTAACAAAAATAAAAAGTTTAACTTGTCATATTTTATAATTTAGCTCTTTATTTTATGAAAATAGAAATTTATGTAAATAGAATTTCAAAGTTACATATTGTCTAGTATATGGTTTTTGACTCAATTTGAGATTGACCTATAAATTAAATATAGGTTAAGTGGTAATTCAGTAAACATTAAAATTAATATAAACTAACGTAATAAATATATGGTAGCTTTAATAAAAATAAGTATTTATATATGGGAGTAACTATCTTTATATAGCACGTGGTTGTTGTTATTACAGATAGAACAGCAACATACTCTCATTAAAGGAATTTGCATTATCTAATAACATGTGTAGTCAAATAAACACCTAGGAAGAAAAAGAGATTTAGGTTCTGCTGCTATAAAAGATCACTTTTGTAATTTTGTAATTGATTTAAGATTGAAACTTTTGATGTTTGTTTCATAAACTGATGTTATATACCTACAAATTTTCTTTTTAAATATGACAAGGGACCTGAAATATACAATGTACATTTTTAATGAACATTTAAAAAGAAATCTTATGTCATTTTCCAGTAATTCTGTGCTTATGATGGATTGTTAAAAGGTTAACTCATTTACAAATAGCTCAAACATATTTAAATGCTTATCAACCAAAATTTCGTGTTATTTGCTATATATTTTTATTAATAAGTTAAGTCTCCCATGAATTATTGTCATGAGATAATATCTGCTGTAATTATTAAAATTAAAAAAATTAATTGTATAAATTATCTCATGTAATTTAAATTTACTTAAATTATGCTACTTGTAAATTGTAAACAATTCAGGGTTGGATATTACAACAGATTGAAAATAATGGTTTTTCCACATCGCAACAGAGACCAAAAATAAATGTGTTAATATATATTGAGAGAATTTTTGAAAAATTAATTAAACTTTTATTGATTACTTTTTCAGTCTAAAGATTATATGTTAGTGGAGGAAGATATCTCAGATTATTCTTGCATGTGAAGCTGTAAAGAGATGTTAAATAGCTTCTAAAACATTTAAAATAAAACTGCTTGGAAAGAGGTTAGATAAACTTTGGAGGACCCTTTGCAGGTCCTTGAGTCAGTGATTCTGTCATGTAAGCAAATAAGACAGTATGGATTTGAAGTGGATAAGTATTAGCCAAGTCGTTCTAGAAGCCAAACTAGTCATCTGGTTTTAATGAGGCCCTTTGGAATGCAAAGATTTTAATGTTTTGCTTGGGGGCCACTATAGTTTTAATTACTCGTCTTTTACATGTGCTCAGCAGCATCTAAATTCTAATAATTAAACAAATAGCATTTGGTGCAATGCTATTATAATTTAAGATAAAGTATAAAATACCAGAACTTTTTAGGTAGTATGAAGAAGAAAAGAATTGCAGAAATAGGGAATTGGTATTTCCAATGGAGCTTGAAAAGATTCAGAATAATATAGGGTTAGCATGACCTACTGTCTACTTTTTGGGTACATTTCAGTTGTTTCCAAATATCTTTTTTAAAGGCCTGAATTATGTCACTTTAAATATGAGGATTATGAATATTTGATCATAACCAGATGTTTTCAATCTCCACTAGCTACAGAAAAAAGAGCAGAAGATTAGATTGCATCTGTTAAGGATAGTTACTTCATTGTAATGGAATAAATTAGTACAGAACTTTTTTCACATTTTCAAACCTGCTTTATTATATCAAAATATTTGTTTTGTAGATAAACGCATAAGAGTAAAAAAGTGTTCGGTAAAATTAACAAGAAAATGTGTACAAGTCAAAAACTATGATGATATTTGTAATATTTTAAAACATAGCATTACCTATAGGCTTTTGAAGTTAGAGGTATTATTGTGAAAAATACTGTATGTTAAGAAACAGAAATATATGTGATTACGTTTTGTTTTGTTTTTTTGAGACATATATAGTGGTACTTAGTTCTTAATTCCTGTCTAACCAAAGTTGGCTATGTGCAAGGCAAAAGTCCTACACACTGTATTGTCACTGTAACCTCTAAATTTAAATTGATGGTGGGAAATGAATGCTAGTTAAGGGATGGATATTGGAATATTACATGACTAAATCATGAACAATTTTGCAACTGTGTATATTATAATGACTTAAAAAAGTATGGATTTGTGATAAAGACTAAGAATGTAAGTTGATGTCATTCTAGAAGAAAATATCAAGAGGAAATTACAGTCAATGAAATTTTAAATGTTTTGGTCAAGAAGAAAAACAATTTGTAACCCTAAAACATCTGAAGCAATGTTATAGTAACAACCTGATTATTAAAAACAAATCTAATGTATCTAATATGATTTTTTTTAAAAAGTTCAGCACCTGACCTATTTCGAAAACACATATAGAACTATATAAATAATAAATTGATACAAGTGAGAAAAAATGACTTCTCTGAAGTATATTGTATATAAATTATAAAAATATAAAAAGGCAGTAGATGCATTGCTGACCTATAATAGAAGAAAGTGTTCTGTCATGTGTCAGGAATGTGACTCTTTACTAAACAGTGCTTTTTATATGTAGAAAACTGGCACTGAAAATTACTTTAAAAAGAAGAATAAATGTTCTGTTTTGTGAGACAAAGCTTTCACTTTAATATGTGAAAGTGTCGTTCATAATTTTTATTAGATGGAAAGTCCCAAATGTTAATTTTACATTTCAGTGTACATGATGCTAATGATCAATACATTATATTACTAAGAGGTTGAATTCAATCTTAACTTTTCTTTAGTTTATTTGCTCTTGTGTTTTGTCAATGCTGGGGATTGAACCCAGGGCCACACTTAGGCACAAAACATACTCTGATCACAGAGCCATGTCCCTAGTCCCTAAATCTAAACTCTTATGCACACATTTATAGCAAAAATCATGTTTTCAGAAAAAAACTCTTCTTACTAATTTTATAAGCATACAAAAATTTTGAATTAACATGTATAAATTCTCATAATATTAACAAAATAAGCTACTTTATCCAGAAGTTATATTCTTTGACTAGCACCTAAAACAGGGGAAATAATGATGCCATTTGTAGTAACAGTTTTTTAAATAGGAGAGGAAGAGTCCACATTTCTTGTGTTCTATAAATTCAGGTAAATAAATATTCATAGTCTTCCACTTCATTAAAAAAAAACAGCATTTATTTGAAGTACTGATAGGGGATCCAATCCAGGTCAGGTGTGTACAAGGAAAATGTTCTACCTGCTATCTCTAAACACTTAATTTTGATTAATTTTAGATCATGAAATTAATAGGAAATTGAATAGGAAATTGAATGGGAATTATTAGGAAATTAATAATAATGGGAAATTAATAGGAAATTGAATGATTATAATTGTAGATTTACTCTGTTCCTCTAGGATTTCTTGAGATTGTAGAGAGTAAAGCAAAACTAATTGATAATGTTATGTGCTGGTGTTAGCAAAAGACATATTTACCTATATTCTTAAAACTGATGACCTTAGCCTATTAGCTGTGAAAGCCAAAACATTGATGTTACTTTTTAAGCTATTTTTTCTCTTACATAATTTATTAAATTTATTGCTAAATTTTGTCATCTCCATGTTTAAAATGTACACCAAACTCTGTGTACTCTCATGATCAGTCTCTATTATTATCATCTTGTTAATGCACCATAGCCTTTGATACAAGACATAGCAATAAGCTCATGTATGAATAAAGTGTTCATGGCAGCAAACTCATCAGGCCGTAAGAAAATCATATTATAGTGTTAGAACACTGAATGATTAAGCAGATGCTATTATCATTTACATATATAGCATATTATATTATAAACATATATAAATATACCCTCATACTCCCATATATGTATATACGTGTGTAGATAGATGCATACATACATGTACATGCATGCATATATACATATGTACACATGTATATATGATCATGGGGATGTGTATTTATATATGTTTATTATTTACAAGCATGTCATATGTATTTATAAGGAATATGCAGCTTTGAAAAATATAGGGCAACTCAAATATCATTTAAATACTACAGATAATTGAAATGTTGCAAAATAAAATTCATTTACAATCCTCCATGCTGTCATATCTCTCAAGACCTGCCATGACTCAAAATATTCTTTGAAATTCAAACAAATCTATTTTCTTTTTTTGTTTTGTTTTGGTTTTTGGGTCACACCCGGCGATGCACAGGAGTTACTCCTGGCTCATGCACTCAGGAATTACTCCTTGCGGGGCTCGGGGGACCATATGGGATGCTGGGAATCGAACCCGGGTCGGCCGCGTGCAAGGCAAACGCCCTACCCGCTGTGCTATTGCTCCAGCCCCAAACAAATCTATTTTCACCTGTTTTTTTTTTTTAATCATACTCAGGAGATCTTACTCCTGATTCTGTGCTCAGGGATTATTGTGCATTACAGATGAGACTTGGGGGACAATATATTATACCAGGGATCAAAACCCAGTTAGTTATGTGCAATGTAAGTGTCGTACCTAATGTACTATCTCTCTTTCCCCTATCAGAGCTTCTTAAAATCCAAGTGCAAGGCTGGATAAGATATTAGTCTTGTGTTCTTCCTGTGGATAATCAAAATTCTGCTTCTCATTCTCTGTGACAAGCTATATTATTTTTATCTCAGTTAAAATCATAATTTCTATAAAGATAATTTTCCATTTTAAATTAAAATTTATAATAAACAACCGAAGAAAACTGTTATATAGGTGTAATCATTTTAGCCAATTAAGAAATTCAGAATAAAACACTCAAATTCGGTAAATGGACTATTTATTTGATTATTATTTTTTATGTACTGCTTAGTTTGCAGGGTTTAAGTGTAGACATGAGATCTGGGGATTAATAAAATTGAGGGCCAAACAGCTCACAGGGCCAGAAGGTGCTATATGAGTTTAGGAACTTGCCTTGCATTTGGCTACCCTAAACCCTGGGCACCACAATGAGTCCCCTACTCATGCCAGAAATCATGCCTGAGTCAGGAAGAACACCTGAGCACCTTAGGGCATGGCTTCCCAAAAGAAACAAGCAAACAACAACAATAAGACAAACAGGTTCACATGCCACTGTCCCTTGTGGATAAGACAGTTTGTTGCTGTTTATGAGTGTGTATTTTCTCAATTTGCAACAATCTAAATAACACATTTTATTAATTTCTTCAGTATAACTTAAAACTTCTAGGAGCCTTTTATAATGCCGGTTTGCAGACTTTTTTTTTCTAAAAACATAAATTTAAAAATCACTAGATGCAGTTACTCCATAGAAATTATGTTCTTCCTCTTGTAATTTTAACTTAATCAAATATGTTAATTATTTTTACCTAATCAACATTTGTTTTATTTAACAGTGGAATAATAATTTAGATGATATATTGTCAATAATCCAATTATGGTTATCCATACTATTTTTCCATATGTCCAATAAGTTTAAAAGTTTATAAAGATAAACTAAGTATTTATTTTTGGTAGTAGTGACAAAGTGATACTTTATATGTCACATACTAAGTTTATGCTACCAGGAAAATAGTCAGTCTGATGACTTAAGTCATGTCTTCTTCATCCACTTATAGTGGCAGAAAGCGTAGGCGTATGTCTGGGCTACACGCCCTCGACAGTGCTTCCCTTTCATTTCCTTTCCCTGATTCACCAACATGCCTGAGTAAAAAGATGGTCACTACCAGTTCTCAAGACAACAATAGCTGGATGGGAGTCAATATTTCCATTACTTGACCCACTGTCGATTTCTCTCTGTGGTTTGCACCTGTATGGGAAAAGAATGAAAATCGCATTTTCACTGATAACATTACTTCAAATATAATTTGCTTCAAAGCACACAAAACCACAAAGATGATGCCAATTCTGAGTGTTTACTCTGAGTCACAGGGCAAGGGATTCCCTAAATATGTATTCCTGAATTCCAGTTTTCTCTAGACACTGGAGTCTCTTGGATATGATTTGAATGGTTAAACTATATTTACTTTGTTGAGGTTTTTTGTTCAGGTTTTTTTTTAAAGAATACTCATTCATTATTCCCTGTAAGATCTGGAGCTGTGTTCTACAATAAATGGAAAGTAGAATGAAGAAGAGTTTCCACAATGAGGTAGTTCCCAGCTATATCATATGAGTTCAAGAAAATATAAAAATACTAGTAGACAAATTATAATTAGCATCGCAAAAGTGTTTGGGGATTTAGAGGACAAAGGATCACATCTGTTTGAAAATACCAAAAAAGGCTTCACACAACAATATTGATTATATGCTCTGTGAACTTGTAGAATTTAAACACTTAAAGAAAGAGCAATAACTTTCTTGTTTCATGAAGAGAATTAGTTTTATTGGATGAAAATAGAAAAATATTTGTTCTCAACTACCTTCGTATATAGTTATTTAGGGAAAAAGCTTTGAACTTTAAAAATATTGACTACACTGCTAGAAGCATTAAGAAAAGGACTGGGAAACAATGCAACAGACAAGATACTTCCCTTGCACGAAGCTAGCCCTGGTTCAATCACTGGTACCACGTATCCAACCATGAACAAAGCCGAAATAACCCTTGAACAGTAGCAGGAATAAGCCCTGAGCACTGCTGGGTGTGGCCCAATGCCCCACAAAATTTGATTTAGTATATAAATGATTTAAAATATACACACTTAATATATCTATGTGAAAGAGTTTACTGTATATGCTTTCTTTGGCTACTAATTCTACAACTGAATCATCTGAGCTATTTTTGTATTTTTATTTTTACTGAATGAAAACTGACATCATTTTTATATTATTTTCTCCATTTAATAACATGAAGATGAATGATAATTGTGCTTTATTTTTGCACTTTCTATAGTTGATTTCCCTTTGCCAAAGCTCACTACTGTTCATGCAAAGACATTGTGTGATTTACCTTAGTTTTTGCATTTTTTCTGTTATAAAATTTCCATTTAACTCCCTTTACATTGTTTTTTTTCTATTTTAATATTTTTTATTACAAACATATTTTCCTTTGTGTCCTGAATATAACAGATGCTTTACCACTGTTGTTGACTAAATCCAACATCTGGGTTATCTCTGATAGATTGAAATATCTCTTCAACAAAAATTATGTTCTGGGTGTTGCAAATAAAATAGTGCAAAGATTCCAGTTTGAGTTACATTCTGTAAATTGTTTTCATTTTATTAAAGAGTCTGAAATCTAACTCAAAGTGCGTTCTTTCCTGAGGTGGTCAGTAGCAGCTATCTTAGTCTAATTTTCAGAGCCTTCACTATATTGTTCAGTGTGTGCCAAATGCTTGTGTAATTCAGGTGGTAGCCAGAGATTTGGACAGAGTTCATATGCAGAATTTGGGACTTGTTTCCACATGGATTTTTTCTTTTGTTGCTTTTGTTTCCTTTTTCCTTTAAATTTGTTTCATAGCTACCAAATTATCTCTTATGGTTCTTGCTTTATTCCATAAAAGCTATTAAGTTTTCATTCAAGTTCTTTCCACTTACCGCTATCACAGGGATTTGTTTAGGTAGTGCCTAAACAAATCTTCAGTATCCTCAGCTTGCTTATTTATTTATTTTTAGCCTTCCAGGGATTATAATTTCTATTGGCTGAACTAAAGTCTTGATTGCAGGTATTCTAGCAGAACTGGAAGGAGAATTTTCTACATAAACTATCATATTCAATTTTCTGAATAATGCTTTATCTCTAAGAGATTAAATTTTTTTCTAATTTTTCTGATAAACAACATATATTTATGCCTTTTAAGAAAATTCTATTTAAAATATCTTTCACTTGCTACCCATTACTATATGAATGAGAAACATTTTCTTAATTATATATGTGTCCTACAGCAAGATGCTGTTGGTAATATTTGATAATTTTAAGAAACCACCTTCACATGAAATGATACAAATATATAATAATACAAATGTATGTAATATATTCATATATAGTTTTAAAAATACAAAAAGACTTGCAAGATAGAATATATGCTTGTATTTTAATATTAAGTTATATGGACCTTTGTCTTAAAGTTCATGCTGTCTTATAATAATTGGCACTATTTTAAATCTTGTTAAAACATACAATAATGGTGCCCGCAATTTATGGGATCTTTGATGTGATGAAATGATATAAATTGATATTCACATATTTGTATAATATTGTGGGAGTTAATTAAAAACTTGGTAGAAAATATTCCTTTTGAGTACTTTTAGGCAAAATACAGACATTAATAATGCTGATCCAAGTAAGTAAACTGTTCATCTAAATTACAGTCTTCTTAAATAATACAAAATGTAAATTTCAGATCAAAATATTAATTTTTCTAATTGCCATTATATGTATTTTTATTGTGAAAACAAAAAAATTAACTAATTTTAATTTTTGTTACTAAGTATGAAGCTCCTTCATATGTCTCCTTCCTGCTTCTGCCTCCCCAAGCCCACTCTTACAGTTTTTGTTAAATCCCAGATCATGAGGGGTTGGGGTAACAATTACACATAGGCATCATCTACAATCAACAGATGTATGGTCCTTCCCTCAGGGAAGCATCTTCTAGGAGATCTCATCCAGCAAGATGACTGGCCTAAGGGCAAAATATGGGTGTGTTTCTTCTCCCCTTAGTCCAACAAACATATAAACATTCACAATATTAGTCATTTTGTATGGACACAGTAAGAGGTACATTAAGCTTATAAGATGACTCTCCTGGAGTCTTCTTGCTTTAGATTTCAGACTACAGTGTTCAGGCCAGATTAGTCTTTCCTAACCTTAGTAGCGTCTTAATTCAGTTGTTATTTTTTGGATCATGACAGAATTTGTCCACAATCATGCTCCTAACATATTGTTAAATATTGTGGTGCTTTGGCCTGGCCCATTTCAGTGCCAGGGTTGCTCACAGCTTACCCTGCATCCATCCAGTCCCTCATCAGGACCCTGCTTTTGGGGTGCTAGGAACTAAGGGCAACTGAGGCTTAAGTTGAGAAAGCAGATGCCCGGGAGGTAATATTATTTGGAGTCAATTAACTCCCGGTTACAGAGCATAGCATTAACTGTCTTCGTGTATCTATACAAAAAGGACATCACTTTGAAGTAACTTTGCAAAGTTACTTTGCAAAGAATAATATTAGAGAAGGAAAAAGGCAACATTTCATTCACAAATATAAAATCATACTCTGAGGGAGGAATCTGATGTTAGAAGTTAACGGAGTCTGATGAGGGGAAAAAAAGTGATAAACCAATTGTGGAAGAGAACACAGAGGAGAGTTTACAGATGAACACAGAGGAATGGAAGTGCCTCAGAAGCACTGTGATAAACCTAAGCTCCCTGTGGCAAGGGAAACAGGACATACCAATGTTAACCTAAAATGTTTAGAGATATACTCCAATAAACAAAGAGGAATGGAGATGCTTCAGGAGCATCCTGATGGGTGCTACTCAGTAAACCTAAACTCCTTGTGGCAGAGGAGAATGGACATACCAATGTTATCCTACAAAAGAATTCCCTATTCAAAGTTTTTTCATTTTCTTGTCTTAGAGTTTTAACAGTAGAGCGATGTTTACAATACATGCCTTGATTCCATGTAATTTATTTATTTACATTTTTAGCTATGTTATAGAAAATAAAATTGAATCATTACTATGGTTTTGGAAGAAAATATGGATCTACATGTAGAACTAGGAGAAAAGAACATATAAAGTTTAATGGTATTAAAATTTACACATGCATTAATAATAATAATAAAATTTATTATTAATAATGTTATTGTTAATAATAATGCATTAATAATAATAATGGCTATAATATTATTATCTCTATCATGAAATAATTTATTGAAAAAATTTTAGCTTGTCCTTACATTTTTAGTAGGTTTCACTGAAAGCAAATATTTGAATCTGCGTTTGTAGATTTTAAGTAACTTTTTTTACTTTGAGAAAAATACCGTTTTGTATTTTACACCTGATATGTTTTTCCCCCTAGTTTAAAGTTACATTTTTACTAAGAAAATTAATTTTAATCAATGAGTTTAGCTATATCAATACTCAATTGTTTTCATTTATGTATTTTTTTCTGTCAATGGACTGGAGCGATAGCACAGCGGTTGGGCGTTCGCCTTTCACGCAGCCGACCTGAGTTCGATTCCTCCGCCCCTCTCGGAGAGCCTGGCAAGCTACCGAGAGTATCGAGCCCGCGTGCAAGAGCCTGGAAAGCTACCAGTGCATATTAGATATGCCAAAAACAGTAACAATAAGTCTGTCAGTGAGAGACGTTACTGGTGCCCGCTCGAACAAATCGATGAGCAACGGGATGACAGTGACAGTGGTTTCTTTTACACTGGATATTAAGTGCTTGAATATGTACAAGGCTTGGAATGCAAAAATGAATCAACTGAAACTTGAAACCTTAAATACTTCCGATTTTTTCTTCCATATTATTTCTAGTTAGAAGTTTTTAAGAAGCCTTAGTCTAATAGATGAACATCAAATGATATCTTGAGTGTCTCGAATTAGCATTATTTCACGTTTCTAATTTTGATCGTTTTTTATTTCTTGTTATTTCTTAAAATTGGATTATCATGAAAAAATTGTCACTCAATCTTTGTATACTCTGCTTGATTAAACTTTATGTACCATGCATGGCCTTATAGTTGGTCCTTTCATTAATAGGTATTGCCTATATTTTATGTGGCAGTACTATTGGAAGTGATTCATATATTTCACTTGTCTTTATATCTTTATCATTCATATCTTTGTAAAAAGAGCATTAGTAGTCTCATACAAATGGAGAGCTAGGGTGAAGAGGGGTGGACTTTTAACAGTAAATACTCAAAAAGAGTCATTAAGTATTTTACTTGAACTGTTAAGGAATAAAATAAGACAAAGGAAAGGGTATTATGTTGAGTAGGGAAATTGAAGTGCTATGCATTATATTTCAGAGAAGGTGATACCTCAGCAGAGAAAATAAATAATCTTGAATACTATCAACTTTAGTACAAGAAGTGTAGTACATAATTATGACAAGCATTTTTAAAGAGAGAGCAGTACAAGAGTTATAACAGTCTAAATGAAATGGATGTTATTATATGAGGTAATACTAAAATAGTAATCAAGACCTTCCTTTAATTTTTGTCACTTAGCACTTAACTACACTGTTAGTAAAGTTTTCTTACTCCTATGATTTGGTAAATGTTATTCTTTATAAATACATTTGTAAGTTTTTAATCAGTTACCAAAAATACCAGTCTTTTATTTCTTAATCTTAGTTAAAGTTAAGAAGCTACAGTCTTTATTTTTAAAATAGCTTAATTCTCTTTCTTTAGATATATATTAAAAATACCATTTTATTCTCCATGACTGTGACCCTTTATTTTAGGTTTTCTTCCTTTCTGTTTGTGCATCTTGTTTAGTGAAATCTGAGCATTTAGTCTATCATTTGCAATATCCTATGTCATTGGTCAATTCTGTTGATATTTCACTGATATTTAAGATTTTTCAGAAACCTTTTAAAACCTCATTAAAAAGTTTTAAATTGAATCGCCATGAGATTCATAGTTAGGAAGCTGTTCATTATCCCATTTGAATCATATAATATTCCATCACTCATGCTGCTATCAGTGTACATACCTCACCACCAATGTCCCCAGTATTCCTTCCTATCAACTCTGACCCTCCAACCTGCCTCTATGGCAGACACCTTTCTCTCCCTCTCTTTGTCTCTCTTTCTCTCTCTCTCTTTTTCTCTTTCTGTGTCTCTCCCCCCCACACTCTCTCTCAATTTGGGCATTATGGTTTGCAATTCAGGTACTGATAGGTCATCATATTTGTTCCTTTACCTACTTTCAGTACACAGCTCTTATCCAGAGTAATAATTTCCAACTATCATTGCCATAGTGGTACCTTGTCTATGCTAACAACCTTCTTCCCCAGCACTTGAGGCAGGCTTCCAACCACGGACTAATCTTCCTGGTAGTCCTTGTTTCTACTATTCTTTCATATTTGTCTGATACAGTGTTGTTATATATATGTGTATATGTATATGTGTATATATATATATACTCCAGTTCATATATATATATACATATATATATATATATACACACACACACACACACACACTGGAGTGATAGCACAGCAGGTAGGGCGTTTGCCTTGAATGTGGCCAACCCAGGTTCAATTCCTCTGTCCCTTTCAGAGAGCCTGGCAAGCTACCTAAAGTATCTTGCCCACATGACAGAGCCTGGCAAGTTACCCGTGGTTTGTATGTGTATATGAATGTGTGTGTATATATATATAAAAACATATATATAAACATATATATATCCCACAAATGAGTGCAATTATTCTATGCCTGTCCCTCTTCTTCTGAGTCATTTCGCTCAGCATGATGTTGTCCATGTCTATTCATTTATAAGCAAATTTCTTGACTTCATTTTTCCTAACATCTGCTTAGTGTTCCACTGCATAGATGTACCATAGTTTCTTTTACCAGTCTTCTATTCTTGGACACTAGGGCTGTTTCCATATTTTGGCTATTGTGAATAGTGCTGTATTGAATGTAGAGGTGCGGGTTGCATTTCTGCTTTGTGTTTTTGTGACCCCGGGGTATTTTCTCAGAAGTGGTTATCGCGGGGTCACATGGAATTTCTAGTTTTCTGAGTAATGTCCGTATTGTTTTCCAAAAGGGGGTGAACCAGTTGGCATTCCACCAACAATGAATGAGAGCCCCTTCCTCCCCACATCTGCACCAGCACTGGTTCTTCTTTTTGATGTGTGCCAATCTCTGCGGTATAAGATGATATCCCATAGTTGTTTTGACTTGTATCTCCCTAATGAGTAGCTATGTAGAACATTTTTTTCATGTACCCTTTGGCCAATTTGTATTTCTTCTTATAGAAAGTTTCTATTTACTTCTCCCCAAATTTTTATGAGGTTGAATGCTTTTTTCTTTAAAGTTCTACCAGTACCTTATGTATCTTGGATATGAACTCATTAGATCGGTATTGGGTAAATGTTCTTCCCATTCCATGAGCTATCTCTGTATCTTGGTCACTTTTTCTTTTAAAGTGCAGAAGCTTCTTAATATTATATAAAATATATATAATTCTTATATATGTATTATATTTATATACTTAGATACTTAGATTGCTTTCATTAAATTATTCATTCCAGTGTGGTAAAATTAGTGATTGTTTTCCCCAACACCAAAATTGAACAGGATGTCCTAAAGAATTTGGACAGGAGTTAAAATTCTTGCTTTGACATAGCCAATCAACGTTCAATTCTGCAACTGCATGGTGTGAAAAAAAGCCGGAATCAGAAAAAAACAAACTCCTCTTTTTGCTCTATTTTTACATTTACTGCATCTACATCTACTGTGGTTGTGTATTTTTTTCAAAAATCAGTTTGCTTTTATTCTCTTTTGGAAACACATCTAGCAGTGGGACTCAGACGTAATCCTTGGCAAAACTCTGGGAAACAAATGTGGTGCCAGGGATTCAAAACTGGGTCCACATGAAACAATGGTATTGCTTAACTCCTAAACCTCTTTTTCCTCTGAACACACATTGGTAATATAAAGTTGTGACAACAAAAATCTAAGTTTGTAATAGAACAATTTTTGTCTATATTTGCTAATTTATCTTTTTCTAGTAACTTACATTAAATTTCTATTTGATTCATGTCAGGGAGTGGGTAGCCTAAAATCTTTTGGTGCTTAAAGTCAGGTTTTTCTAAAAATAATATGCATACTTTGTCTTATTTAACCATGATTTTTTAAATTTTAGGATAATGTAGATTTACAATTAATTTTCCCTAGCAATTTTCATAATATTTTATTTTTTGTCCATAATATTTTAGGTGGATTATTTAGATTTGCTACATTCTCTTTTAAAATTGGCCATTTTACTATTATGAGATGTAGAGTTTTATGCCTGATTATCTTTGTCATTCTGAATTATATTTTGACAGTCCCTGGCACTGCATATGACCCCCTGAGCACCACAAGGAGTGCTGCCTGAGCACAGAGTCAGGAATGGTCCCTAAGCACTGCCTTGTGTCCCATCCCACAGTATAATAACAAAGTTATAATTTGTATGTTATTATAAGTTATGTATCCAATGATTTTAAACTGACTAAAGTAGGTCTTGGGTAGTATATTTTTATATTTTTCTAGATGTGCTTGTCTCTAGATTTGGGGATGTTGGATTGTTTGTAACCTCTCTTCTCTGACAGGTCCAAGAAAAGTACTTGCTTCTGTTTGTTCAACATTTTTTTTTAAATAAGGTTAGAAGAAAGTTCCAAATACATGGCACAAGAAGGTAAAACCAGATATTTTCTAATATACTGACAGAGAAAAGTTATTGCACTACAATTATCATCTTCTATCTAGTATGATACATTCTATATTCACGTTGACTTTATCTTCACTTTAATTATATCTGTACACATGAATCATATATAGAAATCATATATGTCACTGTCACTGTGATCCCGTTGCTCATCGATTTTCTCGAGCGGCCACCAGTAACATCTCTCATTGAAAGACTTATTGTTACTGTTTTGGGCATATCCAATAGAAATCATATAGAAATCAAATATATACATCAAAACCTATCTTTTATTACTGTGAAATAATTTTTTTAAATCTAAGATTTTTTTCTAATTAGAATGTAGCAGTTGAAAACTGAACTAAAAGTACCTTCAAATTTTAATTATTATATATCTGCATCCTCTTCATTCTATATCTAATGCAATTTCTCCCCATAATTAATAAATATGGTATTGCAGTAGATCCATATTGGCACTTTTTGTGTGTGTTTTGGGGCAAGCTCAGCAATGCTCAAGCCTTACTCCTGTCTCTGTGTTCAGGGATAACTTCAGGCAGGCTCAGGGAACCATGTGGGGTTCTGGGGATCGAATCCAGGTCAACTGCATACAAGATAAATGCTGTACCTGCTCCATCCTCTTTACTATTGCTCTGGCCCCAAGACTCATTTTTAACTCTATTTTTCTCATTCATTTTAATTTTTCAGAAAAAGAATATACTTATAGAGTGTATTTGATACATTATTCCTTACTCCAAATTTTGAATCGAAAATATAACAGTAAGTTTAAATTAACTTTAAAATTATTGAATTTGACTTCAAGTATTGTGCATTTTCAACTTTTTTGGCATATTTTTTAAAAATTCTATCATTTATTTTAGTCACCATGATTTACAAAGCTTTTATTATTTTTCCTTTTTATTAAAGTGCTTGATTTATAATACTGCAAATTAAAGGCTTTCTTTGATTTACAGTATTATAAACTGTTCCAATATAGCATCTACTGTCAAAATTTGGCTTCCTTCAATCATTGTCCCAACAGCCTCTCCCATACACCCCACCAGGTAAGCTGGGTTCCGTAGATCAACTCTTTAGTTGTGATGCCTTTGGCCATTTTCCCCCCTTACTGTCTTATTTATATGACAAAAAGATCATTCTGTATCCCTCCTTCTTTTGGCTAACTTCACTCTGCTTGATACTCTAGTTTCATCTACAAGCAGCAAATTGCATGATTTAGTTCATTTTTATGGTCGAGTAGAAATCATTGTGGATATATTCCACATTTTCTTTATCCAATCATCTGTTCCTGGCCATGTGGGTTATTTCTAGATTTTGGCTATTGTGAATAGTGCTGAAATGAACATAGGGACACAATTAATTTTCAAAGTAGTGTTTTGGGGACTATGGGATAAATTGCAATAAATGGAATTTCTGGTCTAATGGAAACTTAATTCTTACTTTGCAAAATGTTCCTATTGTTTTCCAAAGAGTTTCAACCCATCAACATTGGAACCAGCAGTGAATAAGGGTTTCTTTTTGACCTCATCTATGCCATTATTCATTTGAATTTTGTGTGTGTGTTAGTCTCAACAGATTATGAGATGATCGGTTGTTTTGATTTGCATTTTTAAAAGCTATGCCAAATACTGTTAACATTTATGTGGAGTAATAGCAGTCCCCCAAAACAAAAAGCTAAAGAAATACTAAGCAAAAAAGATGGGAGACTTCTCTATCCCTGACTTTAAATTATACTGTAAAAGAATAGAAATCAATATAGTGGATACTGGAATGAAGAAAGACTCTCAAACTCATGGGATAGAATTGGGAACCCAGAGACAAATTCTCACTTATATAAATAATTATTGGCAACAGAACTAAGAGTATTGCGTAGAAAGGGAAAGTAAATCATGCTGGGGAACTGGTCCGTCATATTTCAAAAAATGAGCCCAGAGTGCTATCTTACACTATCGCAAAAAGTTAATTCAAAGTTGATTAACATCCTCAATATTAGCATCCTCAGTTTATGAACTCATAAATTACATCGAGGAAAAGGAGGAAGAGCCCTCTTGACATCTAATGAAAAGGTATCTTCAGTGACTCAACACCATTAGTCATGCACATGAAAAACAAAAAAAGATAAATGAGATTGTGTCAAATAAAAACGCTTCTATATCACAAAAGAAGCAAGGACTAGAATAAAAAGACACCGCACATTGGGAAAGAATATTTTCCCATAACAAATAACTCATCGGGTAATCTTCAATATATATGTAAAGCACTTGTAAAACATAAGGGCTGAAGATATAGTACTTGGTAGGGAGCTTGCTTTGCTCACAGATGACTCAGCTTTAATCCCTAGCACACATATAGTCCCCCAAGTCTAAGTTTGTCTGTAGTGCTGAGTCAGGATTAACTCTGTGCACTGACATGTGTGGCCCCAAAATAAGAAAAAAAGAACTAAATGTTTAAGCTTAACAAATATAACCCCATCAAAAAATAGAGAGAAGAGATGAACAGGTACCTCCTAAAAAGATATACAATTTTAACTAGGAATTTAAATTCTCCCCATCACCTGTCATCAGTATAATCATTTTTTATGATATTTTCTGAAACCTTTAATGAAATCCCCAAATAGCCATTCTATATTATCACTACAAATACTTTTTGAAATATCCCTGAGTAATATGTATTATTTCTCTATAAGCATTTATATTGATTTGTTCTTTGTTTTGGTGTTCTCAGTGCAAACATTTAAGTCTTTGGAGATAAAACCCAACAAGATTAATATAGCAGCTAAGTTAGGTGAAATGGCCAAGTTCTTTAATTATTATGAACTCTAGTAGAATTTTCATATTGCTTAACTCAATGAAGGACATCACTTACAAAATCCAAAATAAACGACAGTTTTTGGAGAGATTTTTGTTGTCCTAATATTTATCTTATAAGTAGCAAGATGTCAAACAATGGTTTATATTTTTTAACGTCTCTAAATTAATTATGGTGTTGTGTGGTGACAAAGGAACCCTCTTTCACTGGTGGTAGAGATAAAACTGAGTCCAGTTTTTAAGGAAAATGGTATGTGCATTCCCCAAAAAATTAAAAATAGAGCTTCCATGTAATCCAGTCAGGTATCTGTCTCAAAAAAAGAAACTACTAATTTAAAAAGATACATGTTTGTTCACTGCAGTGTTATTTCCAGTAACCAAGATTTGGCAATAATCCAAATGTCCCATAAAAGGTGAATGGATAAAGCAGTTGTGATTTTATGCACAATAAAATACTTCTGGCAGCTTCCTGTGGCGTATTTGATATGCCAATAGCAGTAACAATGATGGGTCTCATTCCCCTGACCCTGAAAGAGCCTCGACTGTGGCACTGTTGGTAAGGACAAGTAAAGAGAGGCTGCTAAAATCTCAGGGCTAGGATGAATGGAGACATTATTGGCACCCGCTTGAACAAATCAATGAACAACGAGATGACAGTGATACAGTGAAATACTTAATTTTAAGGAAAGATTTAACTTTGCCTTGTACTGCAACATGGATGTAAATAGGTAGTATGCCATGCTGTGTGAAATGAGTCAGAATGAAAAAGACAATTACAGAAGGATCTTACTAATATGTGGTACATAGAGAAACTAAAGAAGAAAATAGACAATGTCCAATAAATACAAATTAGAACTGTATTGTCTCTGGACTGTGGAGGAAGAATATTGAAAATTTGTTGGTGAGTATAATGTGTAGTAATATTGTAGCCATAAAGCATATAAATATATATTACAATAAATCAGTTACCTTCACTGTTACTGTCGTCCCGTTGCTCATTAATTCGATCCAGCGGGCACCAGTAACATCTCCATTGTGAGACTTGTTACTGTATTTGGCATATCAAATATGCCACGGGTAGATTGCCAGGCTCTGCCGCACAAGTGAGATAGTCTCAGTAGCTTGCCGGCCTCTCTGAGAGGGGCATAGGAATCGAACCCAGGTCGGCACATGCAAGGCCAACGCCCTACCTGCTGCACTATATCTCTAGCCCATCAGTTATTTTAATGAAAGAAAATATATTACATTTAGAAAATTGATAGAGTCAAAAATGAAGAAAAAAGCAATGTGTTATTCTAATAAATGATATTGAGAGAAACGAGAATATGGAAATATTTTAAATTTTATTATAAGTCTAAAACTTATAAATAAGCACTTTAAGAATATTTTAGAAAGGAATTATTAAACTGAAGTTCTAATTTGTATTTTTCACTCTCATAAATGCTATAGCACATAACTATAATATAAACACTATTCAAAAAGCAATATGTTTTCAAATGATAGTTTATGTAATTCCATAAAGGTATATTCAATATGTAACTTTTACTCTTAGGATTATACTTGGAATTATACTGCTGACATTGGAAAAGAAATTTAACTAGTTTAAGATTATAAATATCATTTATGGGTTCCACATAGAAAATATTTACTTTTGTTCTCTGTTTTTCTCTTTCTGCTTTTTTATGACTGCTCTCCATTAAATAGAAGATCCATAGTACATTTGAGCTTTCTGTAAAGATATTTTTCTTAATTTTTCCAATATGTTTTAAAAGCTGATTTATCATGCAAAGACATTTTAAAAGTTTACTATAAGTCATGTTGAATTTTAAAAATAAAACTATATAGGCACATATTTTTTGAATATCCATTATAAATCAATAGCAAAAATACTTTCCTTTAGCAAGTAAATCTCAAACTAATTAATAGAAGAACAAAAGTAAGTTGGCTTTTGGGGAAATACTTAGACTATTTTATACTTAAATAATGAATGAATAAGCTAGCTTCCTGATTCCACACTTAATTTCTAAATTATTTATAGAAAAATTAAATATACATTCAAGAAAATTAAGTCACCTTTCCTCAGAAATTAGCGCAAAATAATCTTTATTTTAGATTCTTATTTTAAATTTTGAATATACAATTTGTTGCATTTGGAACAAAAATGTTCTGCCCATTTTACATCTATTCCTTTTTTAAGCCATTAAAAATAATTAAAAGAAAAGAATACTGTGTGGGAGAGATAATAAGGTGTCTTGCTTATATGTCACTGACCACTGGGATACCCAGCACTGCATATGGTGTCCTGAGCACCAAGAGGAATTACTCCTGAACAGAGAACCAGGAGAAGCCTCTGAGCTCTGCCAGATGTGTTCCAAATCCTTTTTTGCAAAAAAAGGAAAAAAAAAGTTAGCACTATTGCAACCTTTCATAAAAGGAATGGAAATGAGAGCTTCTCAAGCAGTACTCAAGGAGTGAGGGTGCCACTCCCAGCCACAATAAACCAACAGGATCACGTGGTTTACTGCTAGGTCTCTGAAGCCAATGCTTCTCAAGCCTTGTCTTACCTGTGCTCAAGGAACAATAATGCACAGGGCCTCCAAGGCTCCACCCACTGGTACTGGGAAACCATCTGGTACTGGAAACCAAACTTCAATCCTTATGCATTTAAGGCATATAGCCCTGATAACTCAGCTATGTCCTGGCCTAATCAAAAATTATTTTAAAAGTCTGATTCCTGTATTATGAATATGTTGCTTTTGGATATGAATAAGGAAAATTTGTATGGTGTTAGGGATGTTAAAGACATAATTGTTAAGCATGTTTATTTTCAGAGCTAGGAGTTATCTTAGTGCACTATGTGCATGCTTTGCATGCAGGAAAGCCAAATTCTGTTCCAATACTGCATGATCTTGAATAAAGAGGTGAAACAATCTACAAACGCTGATAGAAAATTTTCCCACATAGCAAAGCTAGTTGTGGCCCAAAGTCCCAAAAATAAAAAGAAGGACAACAATGTTTATTTTAAATATGATCTTGTGGCTAAAAGAAATAATCAATGATACAGAATTTTTTTATTGTAACATAAAGAGTATAACTGGTTAGCTGTTGGGGTCTCAGCAGCCAGCCTGAGATTTTGGATAAACCCCCTCTCCCAGAAAGCAAGAGCCGGCCCTGTTTACACGGGCCCATGGGCCCTGCATTTCACACACTCCAGCATTGCACACACAGGCACTCTGGCTGAGGAGACAATGGGATGAGGGGCGTGACAGTTAACATTTGCCTGAGCTGGTTAACCGGGCCCTGGGATTGGGGAATACAAATCATTAACTAGCATCTGTACTGAGCTGGACGAGATAAGCGTGATACCTTCGTGGAATTCCGCCCCTCCCCCCCTGATTGTGTGCATAAAAACCTCTCTGTGTAAGAGCCAATAAACGGAGACAGCTTGACCACCAGACTCCACCGCTCTGCTCAGTGACCTTCTTTCTCGGTTTCTTTCTCAGCGGCAGCAGCAAGAATCCCACGGTGAGCAGAGGGTCAGGGCAGAGGCCTCGCCCCTTCCCACTCCCTCTCCCATAGGGAGTAAGTCCGGTGACTTCAGAGGATCATACTCCAGTGTGCCGGGGTCAACTGGCCAGGACCCGGACATCTGGCGCCCTGAACAGAGACAGTGTGGAGGTGGACGATGCAGACGTGGCTGGAGCAAGGTAGGAACCCCTAGTCACCCCCAATCTATGGAGTAAAATAGGCAACTGCATCGGAGATACCCAGTTGGTAATTCAGCTGGGGGAATGAATGGGCGCTCAAGCTCTGCCCCCTGATAGTAAGGCAAACTATCAGAAGAGTTTTCCTTGAGTCAGGACTGTTTCGGTCAATTCCCACTTTGTTTTTGCTTCTCCCCAAACCTATCGGGTGCCGAGCATCTATTCTATATATCTGTGTTTCGCTGCACTTTGGCATCTGTATCATCCTTCTCTTGGCGTCTTGTCTCATTCTCGCTGTGTGTCTTTTTGAGGGTTGCTTCCTTTTTGGCAGGCAAAGTCCGCCTCTCTCCCCGAGGGCAGGAGTTGGGCACTTAAATGCCACTAGGGCACCCACCGATTGAAGACTCCGTGATAGGATAAGGGGGGTCACAGCCACAAGTCCCAGATAAACTTGAGCCCCCACAGAAGAAAACCTGCACCAGTCAGGCACCCATTAACAAGCCTTCTGTTTGTCACCACTTATTGTGGACAATGCTGATCTTCTCCTCTGTATTCTTTCCTTTGCCTCCGTGGTGTCCTAGCAGAACCATCATCTTTCCTAATCTTCTTGGCCCCACTAGATTCCCCAATATCATGGGCGATTCTATTCAGAAGGTGCAACACGCTGCTCTGAAGGAGCTGCTAAAGAGCCGGGGGCTAGACTTTTCTGAGGATTGGGCATCTAGGATTTGGGGCACTATCCTTGACATTGCTCTTGGGTTCCTACTGGGGACCTCTTCTTTTGGGACACCTGGAACCAGATAGAGAAGCATATTATAGAAAGGCCGGAAAAAACAGGGAATAAACTCTGCCAGGTTTGCATGTGACTATAGCAGCCCTAAAAGCATGCTTCCGGGAGGAAAAGGAGTGCGTGTCTCCTAATACTAAGCAAGTAGCCATTTCAGAGCCGCCCTTCACCGGGCTATAGAGGATGAAATAGCTTTGCAGGAGACAGGTCTAATCGCGCTCAACCCACTGCCCCTCCACAAGGAGCCTATGCTCCCTTTTTTGACCCAAAACTGGTAAAGGATTACTGGAAACCCCTCTGGGCCTTCCCCTTCAATCTCAACCCAGGGAGAGCCCGACCTGCAGCTTGGTATCCTTGGGAACCTGGGGGCTTGAAAGAGTTAAAAAAGGCAGTGGCTGAGGATGGGGCCAACTCCCTGTGGCTGATACCATCCTCCAGGGGCCAGCCCATCAGCCCTGCACTACTGCAGACTGGAGAGCCCTTTGTCGAGCAGTGCTCCCCAGCACCCAGTTTATAAGATGCGGCACTTTCGTTAAGGAAGAATGCCAGACACAGACCATCCCAGACCCTTATCGAGATCAGGTTCTCGCCCTAGTGCTATCAGCCTGGAGGCAGCTCAGGGAGGGTCCCACTGAGACTTCTCCAGGTGGAATGAGGCAAAAGGTAGGGGAAGACCTCCCAACTTTTGTTGACAGCGTCCAAAAGAGCATGGAGCTCAAGTTTCCCTGAGGGAAGCTAAGAGATCAGTTTATCAAACTATTGGTATGGGATGGCATGACAACAGAGCATAGGACTGCTTGTGCAGGCATGAAAACCGGCTCCATAGATAATTGGATATGTGCTACTCAAGATTTTGGGTCCCCTAAGCAGCAGACCCAGGTGCTAGCTGCAGCCTTCAGAATTAACTACAGGAGTGGCAACCTCCAGGCTCATTAACAGAAGGGAGGAAAGAGCCCAGTGTACATTGGAGCACCCCCATTGTCAGGGGGATTAGACCAAAGATAACTGTACTGCTGGACAGCAAGGAGTTCTAAGGGCAGCTCGACTCAGCCACAGAGAGGACTATGATTAGGACGAGGAGGCCCTCCCAGAATGGAACCTGAGAGCAGGGCCAGGGGTCAAAGGGATAGGAGGAGGACAGCTGACCCTCGAGACCACTGATCTGGTCCAGTGGGTAGACCCCAATGGCAACACAAGGTTCATCTGCCCACAAATTGTCAGAGGATTAGAGACTAACCTTATAAGCCCTGACCACAGGGGCATCTCAGGCAGTCAGCTAGCCCTGGAAACACCCCTGTGTTTGCGATCTGAAAAGCCTCAGGGGCATGGAAAATGCAAGATTATATGATTAATTGTTTGATATCAGAAACAAAGAAGTGTGTCATTACAGCAGACAATCCCCATGTCTAATAAGAAGATACTAGAAGCTACTATCTCCCGGCCTCAGAACTAGCCTTGACCAAGTAAAAAAAAAAAATTCTAGTGTCAACAAAAGTGCTTTTTTTGGACCCATTAAAATTAATTTTAATTATATATATTTTAATTTTACAAGCAGGAAGCTGGCTGGTCAGACTGGGAAATGAGGAGCAATGTTTCCAATCGGCCAACAGGGCTGACTTTGCCCTGGGGACTGCTGCTTCCTTTCTCAGTCTGTTTTTTCCCTGTCACTTTTGAAGGGTCGGATGGACCGATCAACTGCAGATTCATGTGCTTGTATGTGTGGTGTTTTTAGTCACTTTATTGCCTGTGTGTTTGTCTGTCTGTCTGTGGAACTCGAGTGTTAGAACCAGTTAGAAGTCAGTAGTAGAAATTCTTGGCAAGCAAAATTATCAAGAAAAGTCAGAGCTACATACAGCCCAGCACTTTAAAAGGTCTAAGTAATTTTGGAATTGTTTAGACCAGGTTTAAACATAGACTTTTAATCAGAATGTGGTGCCTACAGAGAAATTGAGATTCACAACCTAAAGTTCTTATTGGAAGAACATTGATAGTTATTAACAGATGAAATTCTTTTGAACTTCAGGATCTGCACTATCTAGGAAAAACGGCAGAACTAGAACCTGAAACTAAAGTGAGATAAGAGTACAGAGAATGCAAGGCTTTATCTTACCAGCCTCATATTAACCTCAGCCAACTTTAACAAAGAGTTAAGGCCACTCTAGGAACAACATAGGTACAAAAACCATTAAAATAAAGTTGTATTTTGCCTCCGTAAACAGCGGCAGTAAAAATGTTTTCTTATGCTGACACCTAAAAGTTTGGTAGGAACCAAAGGTCTTTTTCTCTGTCTGAAAGCATGTTTGTGTTGTGGAATTGTTAAAAGTATCTGGTGTAGAAAGCTTACGATTTGAAATAACTAAAGTACAAGAACTATCAAAATTAGTCAAAGAAGGTTTTTCCGTGTTTCATAAAAATTGATGGTCCAAAGGTCTCATGCTGTTATACCAATGTACATATTTGTATTTGCACTGGATTAGAATTATTTGACCTAAGGAATCTCGCGAATTCAAATAATTGTGATATATGAAAATAGGTTCAAAGTGTAATGCTTCAGTTTAAAATATAATTTCTAGAGTTGCAAAATTGGTTGCAAAACTTATCATATCTGTATTTTAATTGAACTCTAAGACTTCTGGTAACTAAAATTTTTAAAGCTACTTAGCATAATCTCAGATGTCAGCCTGAGGGTTTTATAAAGATTTTCCTTTAAAAAATGCAGGGGTCTGCCCATATCCCTGCAATCCCAGCTCAGCAAGCTCTGCCTCAGTTAGACTGGATATCCAGACCCTTCCTAACCTCAACAATGAGTTCTAATCACACTTGTGCCCAGCAGATAAGACTTGCTAACTCTTCCAGGTATTTGGTTCTTGCGCTTTGTAAATAAGAAATGGCTTGGGAAACAGTTGATTCTTATATTTGCGTTAAAAGAAAAAAATAGTGGGAAACCTCCTTATAGGAGGAAAAGTCTATGCTTATACTTTAACAGATGAGAGACCTACTAAGACACTCTGGGTCCTGCTATGGCCTCATCTGGAGGAAAATTCATCCTCCTGGCTCAGTCTCCAGACTACCTGAGACTCCACAACCCTCCAAACATCAGCCCAGAACAGATCTTGGCTGGGAGTCACAAGAAAATCTGAAGAAGAGTCAGCGACACATGACCCACATGGGAAAGCACAGGCTGAACTGGCCTGAGGACTTAATCTGGGTTTTACGGTTTCAACCTAATCCTGATCCTCAGAGAACTTTGTGCACAAGTGTGAAATCCTTACTGTTTCATAGTAATCTATTAGTGTTTTCATCCTAATCTAGTTTTCCTAGAAATCAGAATTCTAAAGATGTCTCCAGTTAATTTCTAATGTAAAGTGGACTTTCGCCCAGTGAATATATGTTGTAAAACTTTAGTTGTGAGCATCTTTAAAACTTTTAAAAAATCTATAGAACTGATGCAATGCTTGTGAAATGGTACTACAGAATTGTTTTGTCATGTTAAATAAGATGATTGTTAACTTGTGTTTACATTTGTGAGATCATGTTGTACCAAGTCCTGTTTAAACTTGTGGGATGACTATAAGTAATATAGATGTATGTCTTAAGCCAGAAAAATAATGGATGGAGATATCATCAGTGAGAAGTAGGAAAGCAATCCTGTCAAAATGTAGTTGGTTTTGAAGTGGAAAAGTTACAGGACATAAGGGCTGTAAAACAAGTTTGAGGTGGTATTTTGAGGAAAAGAAACTGTAAACAAATTATATTGTTGTAAAAACTCTTTAAAGTATATCTGCAGAATTGTTCTAGTATCCAGACTCCTGTTACAGTGCTTTTAGATAATTGAAGATCAATATTTTCAACATGGAAGTAAATGAATTTTATGTGATGGTCACTGTGCTTCCCTGAATCCTCTAGTATGAAGGAGACTCTATATCCCCACCGTAACCCATTAGCCCATTCAGAAGAGGGAGGTGATGTCCACTCTAATTATAGCCATGCTGTTTGGAATTGGACTGGCAGGAGCCGGGACTGGTATCACTTCACTCTCAACCCAGCAGAGTGGATTCTCATCCCTTTGAGCAGCTATCGATGAGGACCTGGAAAGGATTGAAACCTCCATCAGTCATCTCCAGAAATCTCTGACATCCCTGTCACAAGTGGTGTTGCAGAACAGGAGAGGACTGGACTTATTATTGTTGCAGCAAGAGGGGTTGGTGCCACACTAAGGGAGGAATGTTCCTTTTCTACCGATCACACAGGAGTTGTACGTGATTCTATGGTTAAATTCTGAGATGGGTTAGCTAAACGAAAGAGGAAGGGTGAGGCACAAGAAGGGTGGTTTGAGAGATGGTTTGGCATGTCACCCTGGCTTACTACATGTGTGTCTGCCTTGGTTGGGTCAGTCATTTTATTATTGTTACTTGTAACACTTGGACCATGTATTGTAAACCGCCTTGTTCAAATGATAAGAACCTAATTTGAGGCTGCGGTGATGCTCAGCCAAACAGTAGATAGACGTGCAGACCCTCGACCAGGAGATGCAGCCTGGGTGCGTGTGGCCATGGAAGAAGTGCGAGAAAGGGCAACATAACCGCCACACGGGGAACAATGTTGGTTCAGAGAGCCAGAGACAGGTAAGACCTCAGAGGAGGCAACCTAAGACAGGCCCGACCCCTAAGGCCCCAGTGTGAGGCTGTCGGGTGGCCCTCGGCAGCTGGCTCCTATATAAAATGAAAAGGGGGAGATGTTGGGGTCTCAGCAGCCAGCCTGAGACTTTGACTAAACGCCCTGCCCCTGAAAGCAAGAGCCGGCCCTGTTTACAGGGGCCCAGGAGCCCTGTATTCCACACACTCCAGCGTTCCACACACAGGCACTCTAGTTGAGGAGACAATAGGATGAGAGGTGTGACAGTTAATAGTTGCCTCACCTAGTTAACCCGGTCCTGAGATTGGGGAATATAAATCATTAACTAGCATCTGTACTGAGCTGAACGAGATAAGCATGATACATGCATGGAAGCCCCCCACACACACACCCCAGATTGTGTGCATAAAAAAACCCTGTGTAAGAGCCAATAGACTGAGACAGCTTGACCACCAGACTCCACCGCTCTGCTCGGTGACGTTCTTTCTTGCTCTCTTTCTCGGCAGCGGCAGCAGCAGGAATCCTGCGGCAAGCAGAGGGCCAGGGCAGAGGCTTCTCCCCTTCCCACTCCCTCTCCCATAGGGAGTAACTCTGATGACTTCAGGGGATCATACTCCGGTGTGCTGGGGTCAACTGGCCAGGACCCCGACAGTTAATAAATGTGTTAATCTGTCAATTTCCATCTAGATTTCAGTTCCTTTGCAATCAATTGTATCTATATATGTACATATACATATATATATATATAACTAAGCAACAGTAAAACATTAAACACAGCTTCAAAATAATGATCCTTCAGAATACATTTTTCATTGATTAACTATTTACAATGTTATGAAATTTTAAGAATTTAGCTTCACACCTCAATGTACGTTTGTCACCACTCCTACAAAGTTCTAGTGCTAGGCTATGATAAAAGACTCCTCCACTGATTTCTATACCACTACCATCCCCTTCTCTCTGGTAACTACAATAGTATTTGTGGTGTCTAACTAATTATGCTTGTTCAATTGCTTTATTCATATTTCACGCCAATGACGGTATCTAGCACACATCTTTGACACTTAGCATAGTCACTACAAGACACAACAATTTTGCCTCAAGGACATAATGTCAGATTAGTACTCCAATGAGTTTTTTACCATAGTTCTTATCCTGTACCTTAATATTTATGGGCAGTTAGCTTGATTCCATGATTTGACTATTGTGAATGATCCTGCCATGAACATAGGATACAATATATCCCTTTGAATTATGAATATTTCTCAAATGAAATTCTTTGATCTACTTTAACTGTTTTCTTTTAATTGATATATTAATATTTATTTTTATTTTCATGCCATAGTCCAATCTGCTTACCTTCATTTATTGAACAGACTTTTCTTAATGCAACGTATTTGCTTTAAGTGTTAACTGTTTTATCAAAAATTAAATGTTCACATATGTGAGTTTAGTTACTGCTTTTATTCCAATACCTTAGTTTTACTATATATTGCTTTGTGTTAAAATTTGAAATTGAGGCGCAAAACATTTTAATTTTTCACTCAGAATAAAAAAATTATTGAATTTTGATAGCAATATGATTAATCTGTGGATAGCTTTTGGTGGAATGACCATTTTAATGATAACCAGGAATTTCTTTTATCTTCTATTTCGTTTTCTTTTTTGGGGGGTTCACACCCAGCAGTGCACAGGGCTTACTCCTGGCTCTGCACTCAGGAATTACTCCTGGCTCTGTACTCAGGAATTATTCCTGGTGGTGCTCAGGGACCATATGGGATGCTGGGATTTGAACCCATGTTGACTGTGTGCAAGGCAAATGCCCTACCCACTGTGCTATTGCTTCAGTCTTATCTTCTATTTCTATTTGTAATATTTTAGCTTTTATTCTGAAATGGGTGCATCAGCACAGTGAGACCTGAAGTAGGAAGGTCAAAGGAAAAAGAATGTGTGAAATACCAAATCACTATTTGTGAGAGTTTGTGCACTATCAACAATATTCTCTTTATTTAGAAAAATTTTTGAATGTTTATATATGTTTGTAGGTTTGTTTACATGCATATATATATGCATATATTATATATTATATATTACTAGGGCTAGAAGGAGACTTGTGGACACCCCAATCAATTATTAAATTAACCTTTCCTCAAAACAATACACTTTCGGTACTTCTACATTCTTGTAGAATATTTACATCTTTGTGGTGGAAAGAAAGGAAATTTATTCACTGGAGAGAGTATCACTTTTGCATATTCAGTTTGATAGAGCAAACAATCCTGGAACTAATGTGGTCCATTTCTAAGAAGGCAGTATGATGATGCCTTACTGATATTTGATGCTTTCTGTGTTTTCTACTTTACTAGTTAAATAAAAATCAAAGAAGTGCCCAAATCTTATATAACTTCCCCACCTAAAAAGCATCTGGTAAGCATCATCTTTCTCTGTTTACCTTGCATTGATTTGTCGGTCCCTTCTTGAATTGTGGTCCTGAGCAATTTTCTAAATGCATGGCACTTAAACCAATGAACTAACAACCAATTTGTATAAAGGGACTGGACCAAAAGTGAGATGGAAGCAACACTGAACTTCATAGTTCTTAAAAACCTCCTTATTTCCACACTATCTGCCTTCTCCATGTTCCTCTTATCCTGTTCCAGTTCCTCTCACTTTAAATTCTATTCTGGGCAAAATCTCACATCAGCAATTTGTAAGCATTGGACTGTGTGAATAGATTACTTCTCTCCAAATAATATTCCAATTCAGATATTCTAAGTACATGAAAACATTTGTTTCTTCTCAAATATGCTTTAAAAATCAAGATAAGTGTGGAAAGGATTTTTGTGTGGTGCAAAAAACATTTATGTGGTCACACCACCTACAAAAGTACACACAGGACTTAGGGTTATGTTTTTTTTTTTAACTCAGAATATTTAAATTTAAGAGCTGGAATTTGTACAGAGTATTGACTTTAGTGCCAAAGATATAATTTAGATTAGTGTGGTTAACAATTTCCAAACAAAAAAAGAGATTCTTGTTTAAATATACTTCTGGGAGAGAACAGATTTTGAATTACAAGTGTCTATAAATAAATATATACTAGAGACAGACTATCAAAATTCTGAATAATATAAAAGGAAATAGCAAGATTTAATAAATATATGTAGAATACTTTCTCTGAGATTTGCAAACACATATACACAATAATCATACAACTAAAAATAACGTAAGAATAAATACGTTTTATTCATTTGAGAACATGACAACTGAGTTTAAAGCAAGTGTTTTATTTTATAATGGAATTAAAGGTGGATTTCATTCACCTGTCCCCAATGGTGGCATCTTATTTAGGACCTATAAGAAAACCAAAGCTATGGGGCCTGAGTGATAGCACAGCGGGTAGGGCATTTGCCTTGAATGCGCCGACCTGGGTTCAATCCTCGGCATCCCATATGATCTCTCCAGCACCACCAGGAGTAAATCCTGAGAGCATGAGACAGGAGTAACCCTGGTGCATTGCCAGGTGTGACCCAAAAAGAAAAAAAGAAAAAACAAAGGTAGAGCAAAGAATCCTGGCCTTCGGGCACCACAGACCAGAAAATGTTACGGACCTCAGACCGAGCCTATAACACCAGGGTGCCCCAGATGCAGCAGGTGCAGTCTCCCCGCCTTCTCCAGATGAAATCCCAGCAACACTGAGCTTCTACTAACATGGCTCCCGTATGTGGGGACTAGAACTATTTCCCCAAACTGTGTGGCTGCTTATGTGGCCGTGCGACCTTTCCTGATATACAAAAAACTGCTCAGGAACGACTCCTCCACCCCTGAATGGCCATGATCCCAGAGGCATGCAAACTAATCTCAGAATGCAGCAGCTGGCAGAAATGCTCCTGGACTGTGAACTAAGCTACAGCCGTGTGCCACCCCAAGAGGGGAAGGGTTTTTGTCTCTCAGCCTTTTCCCCTTTGTGGCAGCATGGTGACCACCACCTTTCAGAGCCAATTAGACAGAGAGGTAGGAGCTTGCGGTGATGGGGTGCACAAGAAATCTCTTTGGTGGGGGGGTCAGAATTGGCCCTTCCCCCCATCCAGATGAGACCCCAAGCAGCCACCCAGAAATGGCTCCTCCGCTCCTAACAGCCATGATCCCATTGGCACACAAATCAATCTCAGGATGCAGCGGCTGCTGGCAGAAATACCTCTGGAATTAATAACTAAAATAACAGAATTCCAAAACCATGTGGCCACCGTTATGGCCGTGCGACATCATATGCTCTTCATTATCAGCAATAGAAAACAAATTATTCAATGATTCCTTTTCAGCAGGTCTGATTGTTGGGGGAAAATTCCAAATAATAGTTGTGGGTTTTCTGTCAAAAACTGAATGTAATCAAAGTAAAGAGAGAGTAAAGTGAAAATTATCGGCCACACAGGCAGAGTGGGGATGAGAGGGGGTGTATACTGGGTTTCTTGGTGGTAGAACATGTGCACTGGTGAAGGGATGGGTGTTGATCATTGTATGACTGAGACTAAACCTGAAAGCTCTGTAACTGTTCTCACTGTGATTCAATTAAAAAAAATTTAAAAAGCTAGAAAATGGTACATTTCTCTTCATTAGACTATAATATTCTCACCACTTAAAACTTTTGTTTGTTTATAGACCACATTTGACTACTCAAGTGATTATTCCTTGCTCTGATCTCAGGGATCACTCATTGTGGTTTTTTTTTTTTTTTTTGGATAATATGTGATGATAGGAATCACATTTGACTCAGTAACAAGCAAGGAGAGCAAGTGCCTTCGCTACCATACTATCTCTCCAGCTCACCATTTAATTTTTTTTTACCTATTTGATTCCATATAATCTCATCAAATGTATGAATTTGTGTAATCTACACCAAAATCAAGATACAGAATAATTCCAATGCCATAATATAGCTCTAACATGCTCTTTATACTTATACAATTTCCATGATTTAATCACCCAACTTCAAATCTGGACATATGTCTGGACTCCACATATCTGGACTCCACAGCAAACAAGCTGTGGAGTCAATGAAAGGTTTTGTTTTGTTTTTGTAATTTGTGGGTGATTATGACTATGCTTTAGAGGGAAACTTTCTTACCTTGATTCTATTTCACTTGAAGGGATATGTATTTTTTAATTTTATTTTTTAAATATTTTAATGAACCTCCATGAGGTACAGTTACAGACTTAAAAACTTTCATAATTATGTTTCAGTCATACAATGATTGAGTACCCATCCCTCCACCAGTGCCCATTCTCCACCACCAATGTTCCCAGTATCACTCCTGCCAACCCATATCCCTCTCCCTGCTGTGTGAAAGGATATTTTTTAACAGTTATATAAACCCACTAAGTTTGCCCAATGATCTTAGGTTTTTCCACACTTTCCATAGGGACTTGAAAAGTTGAAGCTAGGTAATCGTCACCTTTCTCTGATCCTGGTCTCCTCTGTCTTTTGCCAGCACTCATGTAAATTGGCCAAATTACTTTGTAGTTCTCAAGTATGGTAAAATATGACTGTCTCAGTTTTTGAGAATAAATTGTGTAACAAAGAAGTTCATTATCTCTTTAGTTTTATAATTTAGTAATACTTTATACTAGTATATCCCATGATACCATGTTTATATTTTCAAGTGATCATTTATATATATACATGTACATATATATGTAGATATTATTTTATCCTTCTTAACTGAAGTAACTCTTCCACATTTTATTTTTTGTATGTTTATATCTGTAGCGGATCTCTGGATGTATGCAAGCAATTACAATAGTGTTCCCTGAGATACTACAATAGTGAAGTTTAAAAAAATATATGGCCTTACATGCTGGGGAAAAAGGCAGCTCAGATAGAGAAGGGAACACCAAGTAGATGATGTTGGGAGGACCCATTTGGGTTGGAAGATTCTAACTGAAAGTAGATTATGGACCGAACATGCAGGCCACTCAACACCTCTATTTCAAACTACAGCACCCAAAAGAAGAGAGAACAAAAGGGAATGCCCTGACACATAGACAGGGTGGGGTGGTGGGGAATGGGGTGGGGGTGGTGAGAGGGATACTGGGATCATTGGTGGAGGTGAATGGGCACTGGTGGAGGGATGGGTAAAGGATCACTGTGTGACTGAAATTCAAACACAAAAGTTCATTAAGTTTGTAACTGTACATCACAGTGATTCTCTAATAAAAAATTTAAAAAATATAACATCTGCATTTGCACATAGAGAATGATATTCTTTGTGTAAGGCAGACTGTTTGAACTGTTGGTTAAGTAATTTTCCAAGTTCACATACTAACTCATTGATCAAATTACTTAAATTTGGAGGCTATACCATAATGTCTTCAATGGACTGCTCCCACCTTTTTGGTCAGGGGTCACTCCTGGTGGTATTCAGGGACCATCCAGTAGCAGCGATTGAACCTAGGCCTCCAGCACACCAAGAATGTGTGCCAGTCGGTTGAACTGTCTCACCAGGATCAGTTAAAATCATTATCTACTTGCATCAGTCTCCTCATTTATAAAGTTTTGCAACTATAATAATTTTGTGATGATTGAATAGTACCTTAAAATGCCCAAGAATAAAAGTTCAATAATATTAACAGTGATTCAAATAATTTTAAATTCTTTCCAAAACATTTTCATTCTTTGTATCATTCTAAATTTCTAACTGACAGAATATTCAAATACATGAGTACAAGGTATAGAGTAAGATAGAAACATATTATTGAGTAAATTGTGCATGTGTAGTTTATACTGTAATGTAAGTTATTGATGTCAGAACCTACTTTTGAATGTGTTTAAGAGAACAATAAGAGGATTATAGATTACTTGGAAAAGACTAGTTACATAAAGTGAAAAAATGAGAGCAGAAAGTTTCAGGGGTGAAAGCACAATTTATTTCCTTGAAAAATGTGTTCCTTAGATAAAAAATGCTTCAGTAAGTGAATGATAATTACTTTTTAAAATTTTCCTGACTTTCTGTATCCACTAGAACCTTCGATCTGCTAGACAAGTAATGAAGAAAAAAATGTTGATTAAATTATATATTATTTATAGTATTGTTACACGATTTACTTACTGCCACAAAACTCACTTTTCTTATCTTCTAAGTGTTATTAAAATTTCTATCACTTTTGAAATCACTTTAATAACCAAGAATCATTTATTTTAGTGTTAGTAACACTGATCTTAGACATAGCCTCTCTTAATGTTTTTGAGTTTCTGAAATTAACGTTTTTGGCAAAATTTTATTAAATAAAAATAAATAAAAATATGTATATAACCCACCATACTACTATACTGCAATATACCTTTTGATATCTTATAGTCTCTTTGTAATGGCATATATCTGAGATTAAAATATTAGAGCTTTTGTTTCTGGGGACACCTAAAGTACATAAAAGTTGGAAAAGTCTTTCTTCATTGCTGCATAAATACCAGTAAAATGTTAATACTAATTTTTTTAAATTTATATCAGACACTTAGTAATGAATATACCCATTCTATGGGTGTAGTTATATGAGTAATTTTTAATGTAAGTGATATTTTATAAGATAGTCTTATTTTTGACAATTTTTGTTCATAACTATATGGCAAATGTTAGCACATATTACCAGATAAGTTAAGATCAAACTCAAATTAATATATAAGGTAACTCCATTGATGATAATAAATTAATTCTGCCAATATCTTTCTACAAAGAAGTAACACACTCAAGAAATTTCTAGCTCTCTTCCCAGTGGATATTCCAGCACATTTTTATTTGCCTTATATCATAGACAGAGGTTTAAGCTGCCCTTCCTAGATTCCCAGCCACTGATACATGTATACTTCTCCCAGTAAATTAAACTATGTGTTACTGTGAATTCACTTTTAAGTTCCCAAATCAGTTGATTTAATTTTTTCCTTATTAATTTTATATTTTTAGTACTCTATTGATATAACATTAATTTATATAACTTTAGGTGTTCAGGTGATAGAATTTTATGCTACTTCCAAGTATTTCATACCACAACCTCCACCAAACTACTTACATCCTTCTAGTATAGTTCATTTTACCCCATCACACCTTCAATCCTACTCTGCATCTTATGCCTTTGGTACCCATAGCTCTGAAGTTTGAATCTACAAGTTTCTTCATATTATTTTTGTCTGCTCCTTTGTTTTCACTTCTCAAAATCCTGTTATATGAGTAAGATTGTCTGATATTTGCTTTTCTCTCTCGGATCTGTTCCATTTAAAAACAAAACAGAAAAACACGTCAATTCCACCCATGTCATCATGAAAGAGAAAAGATTCCACTCTATCTTGTGGTTAAGACATTCCATTGTGCATATAAGGCACATATTTTACTCTTACTCCTGTCCCTAGGTACATGGATTGTTACCATATCTTGGCAAAACTTAGAACACTGCAATGAACCTAAGTGTGTACATATCTTTTTAAGTTAGTATTTTTGTGTTATTAAAAACATGTAGAGTACACTTGCTGGCTCATATGGTAGATGTGTTTTTAATATTTGGAGAGTATGGCATACTGTTACTCATAAAGTCTGGAAAATTTACATTTCAACAAATAGTTTATGAGGATTCATATTTTTTCTTTTTTCTGCCAACAGCTGTTTCTAGACTTTTTGCTGTAGGCCATTTTCAAATGTGTGAAGTGTCATTTCACTGTCATTTATATTTCTGTTTCCCTGATAATAAGTGATAAGGATAGTTATTTCATGAACTTGCTTGCCATAAATATGACTTTGTCTGTTAAACTCCCCAAACTCTCTATCATTACCAATTATTAGTGAGGTTGTTTGTTGTGAGGTTAAGTTTAGTGTGTGTGTGTGTGTGTATGCATTTGTGTGTGAGTTGTTTATATATCTTGTATATTAACCCTTAGATGAGTTGTGTGCAAGTATTTTTCCCATTTTGTAAGATGATTTTTATTTGAGTTTCAGTGACAGTTTGTTTACTTTTGTTTATTTTACTGTGTAAATTTTTATATTTGAGGTAAAATTCATGTATTTATTTTTGCTCTTATTTCATTTATCTTTGTAGTCCAATCTTCATATACATTATGAAAGCAGTGTCATGAACTATTTGTCAGCATATTATCAAATTCATTTTACAATTTTGAATCGAACATACAAGTTTAAATCTGTGCTGAATGTGCAGTCTATACGAACAATCAGTTTCATTTTTTCTGTGTGCCTTTAGTGTTTTCCTAGTACGATTTAATGGAGATAATTGGTTTTTATGCTCTTGGTTTCTTTATTAGAAGTTAACTTTCCATGAATGTGATTATTGCATTCAGTGCTCTTAATTATAGTATACTGATTTGTGAGTTCACTTTCATGGTGTACTTTTTGATTCTGATAGCTTTGTGGTATAGAGTCTATCAAAAAGCATTGATACCTCCAGTCTTCTTTTGTTGTTTTAAGATTACTTTGGGTATTTTGGTTCTTTTGTTTTTTCAGTATACCCACATTTTTGGGGGATTGCAGTAATACTAGTCACCTTATATAATTTCACTAGTATTTTTATAGAATTCAGGAATATATATGTATATATAATGAATACCTATATCTGTTTTCATGCAATTTATAATTTTATTAAAATTTTGATTGAATAGCATGAATATATAATTCCTTGGATAAGATAGCAATATTTAGCATATTAATCTTTCTATTCTGTGAGCATGGACAATTTCTTTGTGTCCTCTGCCATTTTACAGTGACAGTTTTCAGTGTACAAATCTTTCACCCTTTTGTTAATGTTTATTTCTCATTTGATTATTTTAGAGGCAAATGCAAATTTAATGAAAGCAAGTTTTTTCTCTATTTCATTGCTTGTCTATAAAATTGCAGCAGAATTGTTTTCATACTTTTTTTTTACTGCATTCCACTTTATTGTCCTATTTTTATGGTTATTTACTGGGTTATTTAATGGAGACTTCAGGAATTTCTATATAGAACTTCATATCATCTGCAAATAATGAAAAATTTTCTTTACCAATTTAAATATCTTTCTATTTTTTCACTCCAAAATTTGTCTAACTAGGATTCCAAAACCATATTGAATAATAGTGACAAATTGAATATCCTTGTCTTGTGTTTGAAAATAGAGGCAAAGCGTCCAGAAATTTTTATCAGATGAAGTTGTCGTGTATAACCTTTACTATGCTGAGGTATATTCCCTCAAGACACTCAATCATTTTTATCATGCACATGCATCTAATATTAATAAAAAGTTTTTATGTCTAATGCTATAATCATATTAGCATTCTACTGGTTCATGTATGTGGTGTGTACATTAATTTATTTTTCATATGTTTAATTATTCTTACATTCTTGGAATGAAACCTACCTGTTCCTAATATAGAATCCTTTCAAATTTTGTCCACTATAATTTTGTTGAATATCTTTGCATTTATGTTAAAATCAGTGATAATAGCCTATAGTTTGATTGCTTTGTTGTTTTTAAAAATTATGTTCCTATTTGCTTTTGGTATTTGGTATTATTAGACTCACAAAATATTTTGGGATATATTTTTCTCCTCCCTTTCTTTGAAAAGCTTGAGACGGATAGGTTATAAGTCATCTTTGAAGGTCTGAAAGTATGACTAGTTGAACCTTCTGGTCCTAAGATTTGGTTATTACTTCAATTTCCTTGCTTACAATTGGCATGTACTTATTTCATATTTTCTTGACTCACTATTTGGAATATCTTATTTATTTGTAACTTTTAAGAAGTTATCTAGTTTAGTGTCAGAAGACTGTTCGTAGTCATTTTTGATCATTTTTTGTGGCATTATTGTGGTATTTTGTGATATTATTGTGGCATCTGGAATAACGCCTCCACTACCATTTGTGCCTAAAGGATCTAGAAAAAAAAAAACAAGAATAAAACATATAGGGCGGTCGCCTTTCACACGGCCAACCCGTGTTCGATTCCTCTGCCCCTCTCAGAGAGCCTGGCAAGCTACCAAGAGTATTGTGCCCACACGACAGAGCCTGGCAAGCTACCCATGGTGTATTGGATATGCCAAAAACAGTAACAATAAGTCTCTCAATGAGAGACATTACTGGTACCCACTCGAACAAATCAGTGAGCAATGGGATGACAGTGACAGTGACAGTGACAGCTTCACAAGATCAGAGAAATAAGGAAATAAAACTGCAAATATTATTTGGAAAAAAGTACAATGTATAAGAAAGAGTAAGAACTGATTCTTCAAAAGTATAAAATTTGATAAGTATAGGAAATAGGGAAAATAGCTAATAGGTTCAATTAACTTTAAAAAGAGAGAATCTGCTGCTTATCACTGAATCATCTAAGCTCTTAGTTATCCTAGTTAGAGAGATTTGAAGTGTGTAAGTAATTCAATGTGAGATATAGTTGCTCCTGATTGTTTTTATTTACTTTTATTTTATTTTATGGAGAGGAATCCCATGGCTCTAGAACAAAACAACCTTCATATGAAAAATAGCAAAGATATAAGGGCTTGAATCTCACCAGCACAAGGGACTAAATCTGGCCATGAAACTGAAAGAGCACAGCAAGTTTCTTTTGAGAATAGAGTAAGCTGACACATTGATTTATAGCCTGTGAAACCTTATATAGTGACATTAATTACATTGTTCATAGATTTTTGGCCTATGAAATGTGAACTAATGTGTGTTGTCTCAGCACTAAGTTTATTGTCATATTTTATGAATCTATAAAAATTTAATGCATGGTTCAAACATTTTTAGATGCAAATTTATCATATTTTTACAACTGTTTGTATCTTCTAATTTCTCCTCTTAGTAGCAAAGATCCTAGTAGGTAGTCCTTTAAATTACAAAAGTGGAGAAAATATCAAAATCTGGGACATATATGTACAAGTTGATAAGTGTCTCCTGCCCATATTTGCTAGTTTTTCTTCAAAAATGTTGTCTAAGCATGTGTGTTGTATAAATTTGAATTAGATGTATCTCTAGTTACAACAACAACAAAAAAAACTGTTGCCCTCCCATTAAGAGCTCATGAGTTTTGCTTGGTTTTACTTGGCACTTTTTTAGCATGTAGAAGACTTAAGGTCCAGAGCAGACCAAATCTGGGGTATTTGTATCTTTTTAACTCATGTACCACTTCAAGGGATATTTCCTTCAAATTTTCCATGACAATCTTTCATTTATTTTATTTTTTTTCATTTCCAAAGCATTTCATTTCTGTGGTATTTCCTTAGTGTGGTTAAACCGCATTCAAACTCTCCCTACCCTGGCAGCAGCTCTGTGTTGTAAAGACTGCATTAGAGTCTATGTTGGAAGATCATGGTCAAAAGCTGCTTCAGAGTTCCAAACACTTGCCTTTGCTCTCCTGAAGTAATTTAATGTTGGGAAGATTCTCTAGGATGAATAATGAAAGCTTGTAAGCTTTGGAAATTATTCTCTCAGTTTCTGCCTCTCTCTCTCTCTTTCTCTCCCTCTTTCTCTCTTCTCACTCTCTTGCTACCTGTGTATCTGTTTCTCTCTGTTTACTTGTGATTTTGGAGGAGCATGCTAGACAGTGCTCAGGGATTTACTTCTAGCTCTGTGCTCAGGGATCACTCTGGTGGGCTCAGAAGACCATATGTGGCACCAGGAATAGAACCTGGGTGGGTCCCATTTAAAGCAAATGCTTGACCCACTCTACTATCTCCCCAGCACCTTGTTTTGTCTTTTGCCTTTGGATCCCACCTGGTGATACTTAGGGTCTTCAAGAGGAAACTGGGGGATCCTCTGGTGTCAGGGATCGAATGCAGGCTTCCGCTTGCAGATCATGTGCTGTGTACATTGAGCTATCTATTCACTTCAACTTACTTTTATTATTATTTTCCCTATTTAAATAAGCTTAACGAGAAGAGTTTGTCAAATTCTGTTGCCATTACATTTAGTGCTCACTGCAGAGAAAGAAAATGATTACTTTTTATAGTCACTCTAATTTATTTGACAAAATTGTAACAAGACCAAGCAGAAAGCAAAGCATTAAAACTAAAACCTTAAGCAATACTTGTATCATTTCTTGTATCACTTGTCATCCCATTGCTCATCAATTTGCTTGAGAGGGCACCAGTAATGTCTCCGTTCGTCCCTGTCACCATGCTAGCATAGACCAATGGCTAGCATAGACCAGGCTCTGACATGCGGGTGGGATACTCTCGTTAGCTTGCTGGCCTCTCTAAACATTGATCTATGAAACATACTAAAAACATTTTCTGTCTACCATCACTTGAACATAGAAGTAAACTCACCAACAAAAATGCAGAGTCCCTTCCTGGAGAGTAAAAAGCAAATCCTTTCATCTTTTCTAACAGCTGCATGCATAGTATCCCATTGTGTAGATGTACCAGTCACCTGTTCTAGGGCACTTGTGTTTTTTCCAGATTCTGGCTATTGTAAATATGGCTGCAATAAACATACAAGTGCAGATATCATTTCTACTGTAATTTGTTGTATATAAGTGGATTGACATGGAGGGTATCATGCCAAGTGAATTGAGTCAGAGAGAGAGGGACAGACAAAGAATGACCACTGATTTGTAGAATGTAAAGTAACATAATGGTAGACTAACACCTGAAAATAATAGAGATCAGGGCCAGGAGGATCGCTCCATGGCCTGGAGGCCAGCCTCACATGCTGGGTGAAAAGGCAGCTGAGATGGAGAAGGGACCATCAAGTAAGTGATGCATGGAGGGCTTGCTCAGGATAGGAGATGTGTGCTGAAAGTAGACTATGGACTGAACATGAGGGCCACTTATTACCCATATTGTAAACCATAACACCCCAAAGGAGAGAGAGTAAAAGAGAATGTGTCTGCCACAGAGGCAAGTGGGATGGCGGCTGAGGGTGGCGGGATAGATACTGGGAACATTCGTGGTGGAGAATGGGCACTGCTGAAGGGATGGATACTCGATCATTATATGACTGAAATGCAATCATGAAAGTTTATAAGTCTGTAACTATCTCACGGTGATTAATTTAAAAAGCTAATAATAATAAAAAAGCAAATCCCAACTATGTGCTTCCTTCAGAAGCATTTCAACTCTAAGGATAAAAATAGGCTCAAAAATCTATCACTAGAGAATGATACCTCAGTTATGTGATACCTTCAGAAACAGCATCAGACAAAATAGTCTTTCAGTTAAAAAGATTAAAAGAAATGAGTGATGATGGTAAATCATTATCATACAATGATATTGTAATCTACTACTATTTTTAAAACATGTTTAGTTACTTATCTTGAAGTACTTTAATGTACATTTCTTCTGGGGACAAATGACCTAATAATGTTATTACTAAAATAACATAAGTTTATAGCACTCCATCTTACTGTACAATTTTATTGAACATAATCTCATTGCTATCTTCTCCGAAGGAAATTTAAGATGCACATTTAAAAAATAACTATCTTTATTGATGCTGGAAACCTGAACTGATGCTTCTCTTCTAAGAGTTAAACATCTTTCAGTAAAGGCCTGCCTTCCTTGATACATTTAACTTTAGTCTTAGGCAAGAGTGAAAATGTACAGCCTTTCACAAGCTGCTCTCAGAACAGACTTATCCATATACAATTATGGCAGTCTCCAAAAGGATAAACTTAGAAACCCTGCTAAAATCCTTATAAATACTTGCATATATGAGAAATATATTTGTGTGTATATATGTATGTATAGATATATACATATAAACACTCATTTTCATCATAGACTTTGTGTGGGGTCTAGTTTTTCTGATTCAGTTCTCTATTAAAGGCAGAATTTTTACTCAAATTAAGCCAGTAGAAAACAAATATAGCCATTGGGATGCTGTTGGAAATATTGTTCAATTCCAAATTCCTTGTGGTATAATTAGACTACATTTTTTGGATGCCTTGTAATATACTGTCCTCATGGTAAGTGGCTACTTGTATGATTTTTGTAAAACGTTGAGTGTTCAATATAAATTGTATGTTCTAGAGTTTCTTATTTTAATACTTGTATGCAATAAAATGTATATAATAAAAACATTGATAATGGTGGGGATAATTAAAAAAGATGAAAAATGACAAACTTCTCAATATTTTGAATGTTTAAAATATAAATGAAAATATATTTTTATTTTTAGTAAGCAGCAAAAACCTCAAAGTTTTTCTTCAGTCTTTGCAAATTCCCATGGATAACAATAATTATATAAATTCACATATATTAGACTTAGATATTTATTAAAATAAACTATACAAAATTGTACCTTAATTTAATTTCTGACATATTTTACCATTTTTCCTTTGCTTACTCTTGCTCAAAGTAACAACTTTTGTGTGATCCTGGTATTACTTTTATACATCTCTGATTTTATTATTTCTATCATACCTAAAATCCCAAATTAAATCTTCAATTTTTGAAAAAAAAAGTATCCCTTGGTAAGCACAGCACTTATTGCTGTTTGTGTGTCAATATCAATAGATATTTGTGGAAGAAATTTACTTGAAAAACTGAAAGTGAAGTGTAGTACATAAATGCCTTTTGTTAAAATGTCAGTTATTATGAAATTTCATTTAGCATAATTTCCTTAAGTTCCACCAGTATTGATTTTCATATGAAATAATTTCATTTATTTACTTGTGGTTGATTAACATTCCATTAAATAATTACATTCATTATTATATATGTTATTACATAGATTTATACATTATATATACAACTAGATACACAGAAGATGAAGTACATTCATATTGATACAATTTTTAAATCTTAATTTTATTTCCTTTACATATATATCAAATGGTGAAATTGCTTACTACAAGCCACTTAACTGATATAAAGAAACGACATTATTTTAGATTTATTAAATTGTGGATTAAAACAATCTTCTACATTTTCCTAAAAGATCATATTCATATACATTACCTTGAATTTTGTTCATCTATCAGTGTGTGGGCTACACCTGGTAGTGCTCAGGGTTTACTTCCTTACTATGCTCAGATCACTCCTGCCAGTGCTCAGGCATCATATATATGGGGGCTGGGGATCAAACCCTAGTAGACCATCTCCAAGGAAAAAGGCTTGCCTGCCTTACTAATTCTCTAACCTCCATAATCTTGAATTCTAGACTTACAAATATTAGCTACCAATACCTATTTAAAAAACAATAATTATGTCATTATTCTAATCACATGGTTAATGACTTAATTTCTAAACTTTTGCAGTATGATTTTTGGTTTTTTAACGTGATTTTCTGTTAAAAATAGCTTATCCAAATTTCCTGCACCTCTAGCCCCTGGATTAAAATATCTTCTGCATAATAGTGAAATTGATTTTAGGAATTTATTTAAAGAAAAAAATTCTTCTTTATTTAATTCATTTATCGCAGTGGTTAAAACTTTTTTTTTTCTTTTTGTTGTTGTTGTTGTTTTGGGCTGGAGCAATAGCACAGTAGGTAGGGCATTTGCCTTGCACATGGCCAACACAGATTCAATTCCTCCGTCTCTCTCCTTGAGAGCCCTGCAAACTACCGAGAGTATCCCACTTGCATATCCCACTTGCAGAGCCTGGCAAGCTACCCACAGAGTATTTGATACTCCAAACACAATAACAAGTCTCACAATGGAGATGTTACTGGTGCCTGTTTGAGCAAATCGATGAACAACGGGACAGCAGTGCTACAGTGCTACAGTTGTTTTGTGGTCACACCAGATATTATTTAGACATTATTCTTGGCTCTGTGCTCAGGGATATCTCATGGCAAGATGTTGGAGATCATATGTGATACTGAGGATTGGGAAGATCAAATGTGGGTCAGCATTGTGCAGGGCAAGTGCCCTACTGGCTGCTCTATAACTCTAGACCTCCATATTTTAAGATTTTTATACTCTTTTATTCTTCATTTCTTGATGCAATATGCTACTGAAGGCAACTGTATATAATAAAACTATTTGAACTTTAAGAACAATAAATATGCATAGCCAAATAATATTGAATCTTTAATTTGAATTGCAACTGCAAAACTATATATAGTTCCTTTGGTTCCACTAATTCATAAACACAAAGAGATAGTTTAGCTATAAACAAAAAATGAAAAATGTATTAAGTCAAAGTAAAAAGAGAGTCTAATAACATCATAAACCATATTAAATAATATTTCTGCTTAAGTTACAATTTTATTATTTAAATTATATGCAAATTTTAGTAATAAAATTATAATAAATATAATTTATTTTACTTAAATAGTAGCATGACCCAGTCACCGCCACACTCCAGGCCGCTTTGCAGACGGCACAGCCACTTTGCCGCATAGGACACTTAACACTCATTTTCCATAATTTTCACACCATATTTGATGGTCTTCAAATATGGTGTGAACCATAGGAACACCTGTCAAGGCGATTGGAGGCCGCCCTAAAAGCCTCCATCCCTCTTGGAGAGTCCAGCAAGTTACCAAGAGTACCCCGCCTGAACAGCAGAGACTGGCAAGCTAGCTATGGCGTATTCAATATGCCAAAAACAGCAACAACAATGAGCCTCATTTGCCTGACACCTAAAGAGCTCCCAATACAGCAGCATTAAGAAGGATAAGCAGGGAGAGGCTAATAAAATATCAAGGATGAACTACACTGCCAAAATGAAGAATGACTAAAATGACTGTCTGTATTTTCAATACACGTATGCTGGCATCAGAAGCATCCATCGAGGACATGATGGTGCAAATGCAGAAGATCAAGAACAACATCATTGATTAGAGAGAAAAGAAAAGGCATTAATCACATCACATCATTTTTGACACTGGAGAAGAACTGTTCCTCTGAACATGAGACAACAGAGGCATCATGGCATCGGTGTCCGTGTCAACATGAACTTGTCCATGAGCATTAATTCATTCGAATGCCTAACAACCTGAATCAGACAATTACACCTGAATAGATGTGGTTCACTGCCGGCAGTTTCTATCTTTGTCGTCTACTCAACTACATCCAACTACGATGAAGAAGAAATTGAGAAGTTCTACATGGAGCTGGAGAAGTTCTATAAAGAAGCCTACACCTTCTACAAGATCATTGTTGGTGATTTTAATGCCAATATAGGACCAAGAAGATTGATGGAAGAACTCCACATTGGGTCACATGGCCTAGAATGGAATGATCAGGGTGAGACTGTCTAATTTCATCATGTCAACCAAGATCATCCATGGTAACTCACAATTCCAGAAGGCTGAATCTAAATGATGGAAATGTGAGTCTCCTGCTGGACAGTTCCACAATGAAATTGACCACATCATATTCAATCAAAGGTTTTGCCTGACTGATGTCCCTGTGGTCCCAAAATTCCAAACAGCTTCGGACGACTGTCTCCTTTGTGCAAAATTCTACTTCAGAGAGCAGGGAGAAAGGACTGAAAAGTTTAAGAATGACCACCAACTGGGAGCTCTTTAGCACTATTGTGGCAACGTGGGAAGATGTTGTAGTTGACAACACCCATGAGGAATACAATCAACTGGTTCAGCCCCTCCATGATTGCGTAAAAAATGTTGAGAGTGGGAAAGCCACAAACAGACGCCTGTCTTCGGAAGCTCTCGAGCTCATTCGCCAACTGGTTTGGCACGAGCTTCAGGAAACCACAATCTAACGTCCAAGCTCGCAAAGCTGTGCAGAGAAGCGATAAAGGAAGACCTCAAAGAGAGAAGAGCAGCAGTATTGGCCGATGCGGCAGAAGCTGGAAAAAGTATTCATAATGCTCGCCTGTCCTTCGCAACTATAAGACCAAGATGACTGCCCTCCGACATCCTGATGGATCTATCACATCTTCCAGAAGGGCAATGAAGAGGATTATTTAAGACATCTACTCGAATCTCTTCGGCAGCCATGTCCACCTGCTCACATACCAAATTCCACAGGATGGATATGTCGTTCCTATCTTCCTCCCTTCTGAAATTTGACAGCCCATTTCGTCTGTAAAGGCACGTACATCAGCCGGTCCAGACAAGGTCAGACCCGCACAACTCAAGAATCTGCCGCTAGTACTCATCAGTACACTGGCTCGGCTCTTCACACACTATTCATCTGAAAGTAAGGTTCTGCCCCAATGGAAAACCGGCAGGACCTTTCTGTTGTACAAGAATGGAGACATCCACAACATAGGCAACTATCACCCAATTTGCCTGTTGTCCATCATCTACAAGTTGTTCACTTGAGTCATCCTGAATAGAATTGGCAGAACACTAGATGAAGGACAACCATGTGAGCAAACTGGATTCCGAAATGGATTCAGCACCATCGACCATATCCACACAGTTACCAAGCTCCTTGAAGTTTTGTGACAGTTCAAGATGCCGCTATGTCTGACATTCATCAACTTAAAGAAGGCCTTCGATTCTGTTGAGACTGAAGCAGTCATCAAAGCCCTAGCCAAACAGGCTGTTCAAACGCAGTACATCAAGATCCTCTGTGAGCTATGTTACGGATTCGCCACTAGAATCTCACCATTCTACAAGGAAGTGATCATTAATGTAAAGTGAAGGGTTTGGCAGGGTGACACTATTTCACCGAAACTCTTCAGTGCCACCCTTGAGAACATCATGCGATGACTGGAATGGGAATGAATGGGAGTTAAGATAGACAACCAGCAACTACACAACCTCCACTTCGCTGATGACATCATTCTCATAATGCCAAATGTTAGTCAAGCAGCAAAAATGCTGGTTGACTTCGACTGCAAGTGTGGAAAGGTCGAACTGTAGCTGAATCTCAGCAAAACTAACTAGTCCCTGATGCTCCATTTGCTCCCAGTGCAACGAACATCTCCAAATTAAGCAGCTATGTACCTGGGTCGAGAACTAAACATGAGGAAAGGCTTGGTGCATACTTGATCCAGAACTGTGCAGGAGGAAGAGAGCAGTGTGGAACACCTTCAAGAGCGTCGAAGAAGTGGTTAAGGGGACGAGGAACCTCAGGCTCTGGGCACATCTTTTATACTCCACCCTTCTTCCTGCACTATCATATGCCTCAGAGACCTGGGCTCTAGGAAAACAGGATGAGAACATTATTCGGATATCCCAAAGAGGAATCGAAAGAGCTATGCCAGGAGTATCACGTTTCAGTCAAGTGAGAGAAGGAATCCGGAGTTCTGACCTCTGTTGACGGTCAAGAATCATGGACACTGTCTTGTTTGCCAAAGCATCAAAAATCAGATGGGCTGGACACGTAATACGATTCAGAGACGACCGCTGGACTAGAGCTGTTTCCAATTGTATTCTACAGGACATCAAAAGACCGTGTGGCCGCCCACCAATGAGATGGTCAGACTTCTTCGTCAAAACCCTGAATGAAAGATTAAAGGCTCTTTGTGTTCCTCGAATGAGCAGATATCATTGGGCTACACTAGCACACAACAGGGACAAATAGAGATGTTACAGGTACCCGCTCGAGCAAATCAAAGATCAACGGGATGACTGTGACACAAGTGACAAGTACCATTGTCATCCTGTTGTTCATCGATTTGCCTGAACAGGCACCAGTAAAGTCTCCATCATGAGACTTGTTACTGTTTTTGGCATATTGAATATGCCACTGGTAGTTTGCCAGGCTCTACTGTGTGGGAGGAATACTCATAGATTGCTGAGATCTGAGAGGGTTGAAGGACTGGAACTTTGGTTGGCCAGGTGCAAGGCAAACAACCTACCTGCTGTTAGTTACCATGAAATTACAAAGTTTTTTGTGATTTTCTTTCAGGTATACAATGTTTCAACACAGATGCCTTCACCAGTGTCCACTTCCCTCCATCAATCCCACCTACCCACAACCCAATCCCAGCAACCCACTGGTTGCTGCCCACCTACCAGTCTCTACCAGTCTGCCTCTGTCAGTAGTGACTTTTTCTCCCTGTAAGTTTTTGCACTGTGGTTTATAGTATTGTTGCTGATAGCATTTCATATGTAACCCTTTATTACCTTTCAGCACCACCTCTTCCTCCAAGTAAACACTTCCCTCCATCACAGTCACTGCCCCCATTCCCCCTGGCTCCCACCCCAAGTAACATATTTCTGACTGAATAGCAACTCTCACATTCTTTGTTTCTACCACTATGTTTCTTTATGTTCCACATATGAGAGAGATCATTCTGTATTTGCCTCTCTTCTTCTAACGTCACTCAGCATAAACTCAGCAGGTTCCTCCATGTAGCAGCAAATTGCATGATTTCATCTTTTCTTATGGCCAAGTAATAGTCGACTGTTTATAGGTACCATTGTTCCTTTATCTAGTCATCTCAGCTATTCTTGAAGAACTGGATTGTTTCCCAATTGTAGCTATTGTGTATAGTTCTAAAAGGGTCATAGGGGAGCAAATGCTTTTTCTCCATTTTGGTTTTGGGGCTCTTGAATCAATTGCTAGTTTTTTGAGAAATGTCCATATTGCTTTTTAGAAAGGTTGGACCAATCAACATTCCCATCAATGAATGAGTGGGACTTCCCCTTTCTTCCATAATGCATGGCAGAACTGGTTGTTCTTGTTTTTTTTTATGTGTGTCAGTCTCTGTGGAATGAGACAATATCTCATTGTTATTTTCAACTTCCTCATGATTAGTGATATAGATGATTAAATAGTAGTGTATATAAACCATATGTATCTTCTAGTTTAAATGCTATTTATAATACATGGCAAAATACTACGCCATTTGATTTTGATAGAAATTTATGATGTAAAACCCATATAATGAAACCTTAGTAATAGTATCTACTGTGTATGGATAATCAATGTTTGCACGGGCAATATAGCAAATTTTATAGGAGTTATTATATATCATCTTCTGTTTTCCTATTTTAAACAGGCTATACTACAGATAAAGGCTAAATAAATTACAATAGGAACTTAACTTCACAGAAAGTTCAAAATTTGGTATCTCTGTCAGTAAAGTTCAAGCATAATATTCTTGATTCAGTTTCCCCAAATTGTTAGAGAAGTGGATTTCATTTTAGGTAGTGATTATGGTTAAAGTGTGTGAGTGATAAAATAAGGCAAACGCTATAAAATAGTATTTTGGTCCAGGAGCAGAGGATTGAAGGGTCCAGACTCCTCTCAGATCTCATTAAAAATGACACATAATATTTTGTATTCAGGGTAATAATTTAAGATGTCAGTGGACATAAGTTGACCGTCCGCATTTTAAAGAATGGAGGTTTATTTTTTGGGAAGCACAAAAAGTGAAATAGAAAAAAAATTGAATTGTTTCTCTAATGTATCCTGTATGTCACTGCCTGATGCTATATGACTAGAATATGCAACACTTTTTAAATTGTCTGTTCTTAGTACTTCCTTGTTTCAATCTGTTCTGAAGTACAGTTGGAGGAGTCATAATTCCAATATCTCAAAGGTCTTTGGAGATAGATGCTAGGTTCTTTGCAATGAATCATATAGGAAAGTCACAAAACAAAAATGGTTGTGGTCTATTCCAGGAATTTCACAGTCTCTTTTTGTACGTAGTGTTAGAAATAAGTTCTGTTCCTGATTCTGATTTTCATAGCCTAAAGAGTTCAGACATGGGTAGGAATATCACTGTCATCCTGTTGCTCATTGATTTGCTTGAGCGGGTACCAGTAAAGTCTCTATTGTGAGATCTATTGTTACTGTTTTTGTCATATCAAGTATGCCATGGGTAGCTTGCCAGGCTCTGCCCTGTGGGCAGGATACTCTCGATAGCTTACTAGGCTCTCTGAGAGGGACAGAGGAATTGAACCAGGGTCAGCCGCGTGTAAAGCAAACGCCTTACCAACTGTGCTATCACTGCTCCTGCTCATCTATGCTTGAAGGCAAATTATTTACTCCACTACAGACAGACAGTCCTTATAATACATAGTAAATATTAAGATAATTTAGTATCATATTAGTATGACATAGTGCATATATACTTATTTTAAATATTTTACATATACTTATTTTTATTTATATTTTATATATACTTATTTTCATACATGGTATATGTAGTGATGTGTATTTTATATATACAATTTACTAAATATTATATTCTAAACAGTACATTGAGTGTATGAAAATTATTATAAATAGAATAATCTACTGTTTACAATAATTATTCACAGTATTTACTATTCATATAGATATAGGTTTTCATAGCAGTTGAAAAAAATAAAATTATTATAACCACTATGAAACTATCTTCATAAGCATGTGTTAATCCATTTGACTATAAACCTAAGTTACATACCCAACAGAATTTCACACATTTTTATATCAAAAGACATGTAGTAGAATGTTCATAAAAGCACTGTCCGTATTATCCCTGAATTGAGTACATATTTGTAATATATCCATTCAATGGAGCTTATGGAAATGTTAAATAATCTAGAGCATAGCTAGAACAAGTTTATGTTCTACATGTTTGATACAAAACATGCATGTTGTATGAAAACATGCATATTATACCATTACAGAGTTTTTAAAAAGAAAAACATAATTTTTGATATTAGAAGGCACAATAATGTTACATGACATTAGAGATGGAAATAAGCATTAGGCAAACATGGGCATTCTTGACGTTAACATGGGCTAATTCAGCAAATTTATTGTGTAAGAATAAAGTATTCAAAGTCCAGAGAGTCAGCCCAATATGCTGAGCACATATTTCACTTGCAGGAGGACTAGGTTCAATTCATGTGATTTAAGGACTAGATCAAGTTCATATGGTTTTCTGACCACCACAAGGAGTGAGCCAAAGCACAGAGCCAAAAGTAGCTCTCTGGCACCATTAAATATGGCACTTCTTCCCCCAAATAGGGAAAAAAATCAGTCAGTACAGCCTGCGTTATATATTTAATCTTTATGCACTTTTAAAATAAATATAAAATATGATTTTCAGAAACACTCTTTCTCTTTGGAAAATAGGACTTGAGACATATTCATCTCATTCTATATATTTTACATAGAAGTTTCCCTGTTTTGCCCTACTTGTCTGTGTAGCCTATCTCTTGAACTTAATAGAAAAATTTAAAAATAGTTATTTTGGTGTATCACACTATATTTTACTTAAGTGGATAGTGCAGAGTATTCTTAAATCTCTGGTGTGACTTTAGGACTTTAGAAAAACATTGTGTCTACTGACTTTTTTTCAGTTACTTGGTGTGGAATAAAATTTTGTTTGAGATTTTTGTTCTGTTGCAAGCTTTATGTTTTAATTTATATTCACATAGTGAAGTTATATTTTAAATTGTTAAAATTTTAAAGTATTCTATAAGAATAAACATATAACTTACTAATATTGAAGGTAGGAATATGTTCACAAAAGAACCATAAAGAACTCATCACAGAGTGGATGTGTTGAACTATTGCCAAATTCAAGATTTGTGCAGAGCTAGGCTCACAGTTGCAATCTGTTCCTTCTTGTAGGGTGATGGCAGAGAACGCTTTGAATTAAAATAATATTATTCATTTTGTGTCTGAGGACATTTATGAATGTAGTAGCAAATTTACCTCAATGTTTAGAAATACTGAATTTATCAATAGAACTGAAAAAAAAAAAGTAGCAACACACTTCCTGTATTTCTTTCCCACACCGGGCCTTCTTTCCAGAGCAAAGGAATTAGTGGATATGTTTTCTTCCCTTCCTTTCTCCCTCCCTCCCTCCCTCCCTCCCTCCCTCCCTCCCTCCTTCCCTTCCTTCCTTCCTTCCTCCATCCCTCCCTCCCTCCCTCCTTCCCTTCCTTTCCCTCTTTCCTCCCTCCCTCCCTCCCTCCCTCCCTCCCTCCCTCCCTCCCTCCCTCCCTCCCTTCCTTCCTTCCTTCCTTCCTTCCTTCCTTCCTTCCTTCCTTCCTTCCTTCCTTCCTTCCTTCCTTCCTCCCTCCCTCCCTCCCTCCCTCCCTCTCTTCCTTCCTTCCTTCCTTCCTTCCTTCCTTCCTTCCTTCCTTCCTTCCTTCCTTCCTTCCTTCCTTCCTTCCTTCCTTCCTTCCTTCCCCACCCTTCTTTTCTCTCTCCTTTTCTCTATCTTTCTTTCTCTCTCTTTTCGTCTTTCTTTCTTTCTTTCTTTCTTTCTTTCTTTCTTTCTTTCTTTCTTTCTTTCTTTCTTTCTTTCTTTCTTTCTTTCTTTCTTTCTTTCTTTCTTTCTTTCTTTCTTTCTTTCTTTCTTTCTTTCTTTCTCTCTTCCTTCCTTTCTTCTTTCTCTCTTCCTTTCTTCCTTCCCTCTCTCCCTCCCTCCTTCCCTCTCTCCCTACCCCTTCCTCATTCCTTCCTTCCTTCCTTCCTTCCTTCCTTCCTTCCTTCCTTCCTTCCTTCCTTCCTTCCTTCCTTCCTTCCTTCCTTCCTTCCTTCCTTCCTCCCTCTCTCCTTCCTTTCTTCCTTCCTTCTTTTTTTCCTATTTTTCTGCTTTTTTAAGCCACACCTGTCTGAATTCAAAGATGCTCCTTACTTTGTGCTCAGGGATTATTCCTGAAGGTGCTTAAGTGACCATAAACAGAACCAGAATTAACAACATGAGAAGGGAACTATATGAAGCAATATGAAATAATACATAACAACAATATAAAAAGGAAGACCCTTAATTTCTGCACTATCTCTCAAGCCCCAAATTATACAATTATCAAAACACATTCTATTTCATTCATTTCTGTTCTTCTCAGTCTATATGTGTTTATAGTGCAAATTCATATTTCATATAATTTATTTTTTGGGTAAAAAGACATTCATTATAGTTTTGCAGCAGTATAAAGTATTAGAAGATAGTTACTCATAGTACAGAAATAGTTAATTAAACTACAATATAGTCAAAGTATGAAAGTGGATGGAGTACTATTTAAATTTGTTATTATTTTTTACAATATTACCGATGATTTATTCATTTATGTATTTAACTGAGTTACTATGTGATAGAGCATTACAAACTTCTTCATGATTAGGTTTCAGTTCATATAGTGTTCCAACACCCATCCTCCACCAGTGTAATTTGCCAGCACCAGTTTCTCTCCCACCCCCAGTGCAGCTCTCTAGCAGGCATCTCATTCTCTCTTTCTAACTCTCTCTCTCTGTCTCTCTCTCACACGCGTGCACATTATGATTTGCAATACAGAAAATCAAAGTATATTCCTTTACCTTCTTTAATATTTTAAATAAGGCATGTGCTATGCAGAATGCAAACATGTAGATATATCATTTTAGTTAAGCAGAAAAAAATAAAAGAAAAACTTCCAAATAAGTAGGAAGAAACACTTTCATTATAATTTATGTTTTAAATAGTTCTGATGTCTGCTGTCTTCTCTAGCCATTGACATAATTTTTTAAGTTGCTTCTTATTAACAGCCCTATCTAGTTGGAAATTTTTAATGTCACATTCTCACATTCTGCAAAATCACAAACTTGACCAAGACCCACACGTTTAGGTTTTAAGAGTAAGAGTGGCATATTAAAAAAAAATCACTTTTTACACAATGCATCCAAATCAATTTATAAAACAGGTTCAAACTTCCTGCATTTTTATAAAATATGTGCATATTTGCATTCAATTATTCATTGCACAGTTTTAAAAGGTAATGGTATATATGTTTGTGTGTATGCACAAGTTGGGCAAACCATTGAAATAAATCAAAATTACCAATTATAATATATCACATAAGCAGGTTATATGATCATAAGTGGAAGGACAGGGATGTCTCATGCAAAGATCATTTAAGTATACATCTTTGGAGTCTTAGATCTACATAAGATTTAAGGCTCTGTCTATGCACCTCGTAAATAGAAATTTATATTCTTCCTTGAAGTAAATATGGAACGTCATAATAAGGAATTTAAAAGTATTTATGAGTCATTACCTTTTTAACCACTCTGAGAGCCATTAAATCTCTGTTATGGCTGGTGGCTTGCTTGCTGTTTGCAAATTCATGCCCCACTCTCATATACATACTGCCACCTGCTGGCTATTATGTAATCATTTGAACATAAACTGTCCTAAAAGCTCTTTTTTAGAAAGATAGAATTGTTCAAGAACTCAAAGATCAAGCGTTGGATTTTAAATAATTACTTCTATTAATTATAAGAAAAAATATCATATCAATATACATGTCAATGAAATATTTGTTCATGTTATAACTATATTAAAATAACATTTTTAATATAGATATACTTGAAGTGAATTTTTTTCAGATAAATCCATAGAATATTAGTGAAATATCAAATCAGCTTTTCACAAATTATGTATAGTCACAATATCTTTGGTTAATTTTATTTTTAAATTTTAATTTAATTGAATAAAATCTTTATTTTTTGTAGCATTTAACATTGTTTGGTTTGGTGCATGTTCTCTTAATTCCAACACTACTAAGAAACACTCACTGGAAAATCAGCATATTTAGTATAAATTTAGAACATATAATGGTAAGTGGTGTAGAAATAAATCACTGAAAATTATGAAATATTAGATAAGACTACTTTTGAATTAAACCAGTCCTTTGTTTCATCCAGAAATTAATGTCATGACTTTAGAACAATAGATTTTTTATAATTATGATTTTGCATTTATCCCCCAAAAGCTTTGTGTAGAGAAAACACATAAAGATTTCTAACTCGTTAAAAATCAGAAAGTGGTATAATGAATATATGCAACCAAATAATAATGCACATAGCCAAAAAAGAAACAAAAGGAAAATATAGAGTGTTTAAGGTGGGGGTCACACTTGGTATTGCTCAGGGGTAACTCTTGGCTCTGTACTCAGGTGTCACTACTGACAGCTCAGGGGATTAGATGGAGAGTGGGGTCAGTCACTTGCAAGGCACACTCTCTACCCACTGTACTATTACTCCACTTCCAAATATAGACATTCTAAATTAGGGTTGGAAAAAATTTAAAAATACATAGAAAAAATGTTTATTAGACATATATAATAATAATATTGCACCGCACTGTGTCCCATTGTTCCTTGATTTGCTTGAGCAGGCACCAGTAGCATCTCCATTGTGAAACTTATTGTTACTGTTTTGGGCATATCGAATATGCCACGGGTAGCTTGCCAGGCTTTGCTGTGCGGGCGGGATACTTTCGGTAGCTTGCCGGGCTCTCTGAGAGGGACGGGGTAATCAAACCCAGGTCAACCTCGTGCAAGGCAAACGCCCTACCTGCTGTGCTATCGCTCCAGTCCACATATCTAATATATGAAATATTATTTTCAAATAGTATATAGATAGAATTAGTTAATGAAACTAATTATATTTAACTAAAATATGTTACATAAATACTTAAATATTAATGAAATATAAAGGGAATTTTTTATTTTTAAAAATCATATTTAAGAGATTATAATACAGATATTTTCTATTTTTTTTATAAATTTTAAATATTGTCACAAGTCCCCTACTGTGTATCAACTTACATAGATTTGGGAGATACAAATAATGCTAGAAGGATGAGAAGCCTGATTTGTTTCACCATGCTTCACTGGAAAGCACAACCTTAAACTTAACTATATTTACAATAACCATATGTTCTTAATTTTCTGGAACAATCAAGACATCACATAATTATATGCTTCTCAATAAAGATAACCAATTAAATTTATAACTAATATGATTTCACTTTTATGCCTTTGAAATACTTTGTTTAACTAAATACAAAGTACAGAACAAAATGTTTTGCTCTATTGGATGCATTCAACTTATATTTGGCCAATATAACTACTTGTTGATTATTAAGCTATTTTCTGTTAAAGGACTGCATTTGTGTCAAATAATAAGCATGACTTAAAACCTTGCAATTTTAAATATATCTAAACCTGTCTGAATTTATATAACAATATGAAATATGATTGTTCACATGTAGTTGGTTTTTAGGATCAATTGAATACTCATTACATTAACTTTTTATTTAGGTCACTAAATTGTTATTCCACATTTAGGTGTTTATTCTTCTTTTCAAAATAAACATAAGTTTTTTTCCTCTTTCCAAGTGAGATTGCTTGGTAATAATCAGTCTATAAATTCTGAGTTTGTTTATAAAGAATTTGTGTTATTTCAGATGCTCAAATATCACAAGAATCTAGGAAGCCAGTGTGATCCAGGAGTGGAAGCTGATACACACATACACACACACACGTGTGTGTGTGTGTGTGTGTGTGTGGTTTATATTTATTCCAGATTTCATTGAGTTATAGACTAATTTTAAGACACATTCCACATATGTCTTATTTGATCATTTTTCAAATTGAAGTATCACCACATCAATACAGAACACAAGCTATGTTCTCAAACTTAACTCGAAGTCACTTTTTAATAATGTATTTAATGTTGGTTCTTTTCTATCTGCAAAATTAACAAATACTTAATAAAACTTCAGCACAACTGCCACCCATCATCACCTTTTAAACCATACGCCCACCTCTAAGAGTGCCATATAGATATGAAATAGGTTTTGCCCTCAAAAAGCTTATAAAGTTTGATGTAGGAAAATGTTCATCCAGAAAGAGTTTATAAATATGTAACTACCAACTCCAGGGGAAAGAACACTAATTCAAAGCACTCACTGATATCTATGGTGGTGAAGTTATTTACCGTGACTGATTCAATCTACCACTGTAAAGTCACAGCTTAAGGATTGGGGAAAAATGTGCATATTAAGGTCTTTAAAAATAGTAAATTATAGTACATTATTGGTTATACAAACATCGTTTCTAGTATCCTGTGATCAATGGCTTGGTTAAGGCATGCTATGGTGCCAGTAGACTCAGAGGATGGTTGAGGTTCACTAACAGGAATCAAAGAGTAAGTAATAACGCATCAAGGCAGTCTCATGATAATCTATCTTTGTATCAGCTCTCAATTAAGTTTTTGAGGAATTGTTTTGTTGTTGAAAGAAGAATTCTATTTCTATAATCATTATTTCCTCACATAAATGCCTGTATTTTTTTTACTTTTCACCTATAGAATGCAGTGCTAGTCAATATTGTTTCCAAATTTTTTTCTAACTTAATTTTCCAAGTTCATTTTATTTTTTATAATACTTACCAATTGTCTCTTTATTGCTCTATAATTTCAGCTTGAATCTAAGTAAATTGATATTTAGAGATTTTTAAGCATTTCCCTAAAAAGCTTCTGGTGTATTACATTTGCTTTTAGATATAGCCAAATGTCAGAATGCCAGGTATATGGTTATCACCTTTGATTATTGTTTGTCCCTAATTTTTAAAGTACCACTAAGGAATAGAATGCAGTCTTTGTAGTAATCATAGAATGCAGTCCTCGGCATGAATCAAGGGCACTCATCCATTATCTTTAATATGAGGAATCACTTTAGGAAACTCCATTTAGTAGAACTCATCTATAAAATTTATTTCTTACTCTCTGGATTTCACCTACTTCTAATCATTGTTGCTAGATTTTATAGCTATGTATACATTCCAGAAATCTGTTTTATTTCCTTTGAAAAAGAAAATGTTGGTTTATTTCATAATAGACTTGCCTCCAAACATTTTGGTGTAGGTAGCTCCTGCAATTATAATGTAGAGTATAAATGAATTATGTGTATGTAATTCTTTACATTTGTAAATTATTTGCCAACAATTAGACTTGTCTTATCAATTACTTACCTCACACTTAGGGGCTGGAGAAATAGTATGGTGGGTTCGATTTTTCTCTTACACATGGATAACCAGGATTTGATTCCCAGCATACCATATGGTCCCCTTAACCCTCCTGGAGTGATCTCTTAGCACAAAGCCAGGAAGTATAAACCCTGAGTAATGCCAGGTGGGGTGCAGAAAAACATATATATATATATATATGTATATATATATACACATGTATAGACATATATATCACAATACTGCAGAAAGAACTTGCATTACTATTCATACATTACAAAGAAAAGCATTGAGACTCAGAGGACTTCCTCAAAGAAATTAGAAGTAATTTAATTCAATACAGGTGTTTTGTATTTGAAGTCTTGAGATCCTCTGTTTTTAATACTTCCCTGAACCTTTATTGAGTCATATTTGAACTTACAACAAATATATAAAAAGGGGTATTAGTAAAAATTTGTATTACAACATCAAGAGGAAATTATTAATCCTTAAATAGCTATTGACTGCTTTAATCATGATAATAGGCAGTAAGTAACTGTCTAAATATTTCAGTGGCTTAAAACTACAAAAGCTTACTTACTTATAACTTGTACTCATATACAAAACAGAGCCACCAGACTAATCTACTTATTAAGTGACAGACATAGGTTAACGTGAGATCGTCTTTGATTCCTGATTCCAGTCATATGCAAGGAAAGAACTGCTGTAGTGTCCTGTACCTACAATTAACTGACATTATTTCTGCCTGCATTTTACTATCCAACAAATGTAATGTGATCCCCAAGGAATTCTATGAACTGTTATTAGAAAGATACAAAAAGCTTGCAACTTAAAATAGCTTTAAAGAAAAATGTTTCACAATTAAAAAAATGTTTCACAATTGGGGGTATCAGACATCTCAAGTAAAAAAGTGAACTGGGCTTCTGAAGTTTCGAGAGGAGAATCCCTCTATAAAATTATCTAGACTCTAGTGTACTGATGCATTTCTTAGTAGTTGAACCCAATAGAGTTAGTTGATATGTACCTTCTATTATCAGTGATTTCAGGGTTCAACTGGGTAAGCAGGGATGATATTACCTGAATATTCTTATTTATGTCTGCAAATATACTTTGTAAATAAGGTCAAAGTCATAGGTTCCAGAACTTATGATAAAATATTTGATGGGAGGAGACTGTTCAATAACTACCATAATAAGTATGTTTTTTAGAACTCATTTCAAATTTGTTGAGGTATGAGAACACCTTGCAAGGCTTATTCAGAAGCTATTGAGAAACGTTAAGGAAGAGGTATCTCTGAAATGAAAATAGGGTAAAGGATACTGCCTCATCGCAGAGTGAATCAGTAACTGCTCCTATTGGTGTCTTTTAGACTATTGTTCATCAATATTTATGTTGAAGTTCTCACATGCCATTCAGAAAACCTACACTGAGTGCTTAGGCCTCCACATCATAGTATTTGGTTGTTTTGTTCTTGGACAGAAAGACTGCATTTGTATTTCATGCTGAAAGGGTACTGAGATAGACATATCGATACCAGAAATAATTTTGTAATAGATAATATACATGATAAATGTCTTTTATGCACATGGTAGAAATGTACTTATTCACTTGCTTGAAGTTAGAGAAGGTTAATATACCTTGCTTGCTTAATGAAATGTTAGCAGAATGACCATGTGAGACTTTTGATGAATCTTGAATGATTAATGTATTGTTTTTCCCATTTCTGTCAATTCATCATATTTCTTGTGGCAGAAGCTCTATTAACCTTTGTTACCAAATAAAAAGTTATAAAATAACATTTCCATGATGCATATTAGGAATAATAAACAAATTTTTACCTTGTGCTACTATTAACTTTGAAGATTTTAATGCACTGAAAAATAATGTATTATCTTTAGTCTATAAGTCTTTATATAAAGTTATCATTATCAGTATCATCTCATTGCTCATCGATTTGCTCAAGCCGGCACCAGTAACCCATCATTATGAGAACTTGTTGTTACTGTTTTTGGCATATTGAATATGCCACGGTTAGCTTGCCAGGCTCTGCTGTGCGAGCAGGATACTCTCAGGCCCTCCGAGAGGGATGGAGGAATTGAACCTGGGTTGGCCACGTGCAAGGCAAATGCCCTAGTGCTGTGCTAAAGAGTATATAATTTTTATATAAATTCTGTTCACATAAAATTACATAATTAAGCATTACTTGGGGGCAAGGGATAGGCAAAAGCCAGTGATGCTCATAGCTTACTCCTGGCACATTTTGTTCAGGAATCACTCCTAGAAATATTGGGGATTCTTAAGGGGTGCTAGCTATCGAACCCAGTTTTGCCACGTGCAAGGCAAATGTTCTTCCTGTGTATGATTGCTCTGATACTGCTTAGCGTTATTTGAATCTAGTGAAATGGTTAAGGAAGAGCATCTAACTTCAAGCAAGTGAATAAGTACATTATGGTACTATATTTTCCTTACTATCTTTTGTCTATAGGGTTTCATCTTTGAATTAATTAAAGATATTCAATTAATAATTTATCATTAATATTAGTTAATACTCATAATTATACAAAGGCAGTATTCTAATAATTTTTCCAAGATTACTGGTTCTCTGGTTAGCATGACCTATATAATTTCCTTCCTTTGAGTATAAGCCTTATTTATGAAAATGATGGAATGTATCCCAATTGTTATGTTATATGGCCAGGTGATTTTGAAGATTTAATTAAGATTCTTAATAAATTGAGAATAATTTAAAACCAGATCAAAATATCACATCCTAACTTTGAAGGAGCAAAGTGTCCTGTTCTTGAGCCTAACCTGGCTTGCATTTTAAGAGGCCCTGCATTTGATCCAGCGTACTGTATTGCCTGTCCCTTAGCACCACTGGATGTGGGCCTGGTGGTCCCCAAGCACTGGGTATAAACTGGGTAAACATGTCATTCCCTTTAAGACTTCCTTTGTAGACATTTTTCATGTAAGGCAATTTTGGTGTCATCCTAAACCATTATCTTTTGTTCTCTGAATTCTGGCCTCCCTCTTTTCTTTTTTCCAGTAGTTATTGATAAGATTTCTATCTAAGCAGTGAAAACATGAAAAATCCAGTATACTTTGAGATTTACTAAAAATATATATCAGATTTTTACAAGAGGTTAGTAAATATAACATTCTTAGTCATTCCTTAACTATCAATGAGATTTTAATAACGAACTTCTCTTAGTAGGAAAATATATGGTGTAGGCTGCTTGAATTAATTACAACAGCATCAGGACTGTGTATTTTCTAGCATTTTTTGTTATTATTTAAAGCCATATTTAACTTTCACTGAATTTTGTACTTCTGATTAGATGGGTATTTGTCTCTTTGATTTCAGTATGTTGACTTCTAAATATTGCCTGTCAGAATCTTGGCTTCTTTCAACTGTTTTTATATATAATCCTCTCATTTTGTTCTGTAAATTATGCATAGTTTTTGAATTCCTTTAAGCCCATCTGTACTGCACACCTCTGTATATCATGTCAGTAGAAGAAAGTTCATCCCGAGAACAGAGATGATGAACAGGACACCACAGCAGGGAAATTTAAAATAAAAGAAAAACATATTTATTGGCATGAACTGTAAAAGGGAGAAAGATGTATACAATGTAGAGGACATTCTGCCAACTCCACAATTTTAACTCCCAACAGCCCTCATCCAAAGGAGACAGAATTCCTCCCCATTTGATGTAAATTCCTTTGAACCAGAAGAATTTGCACTGGACACCAGGGAAGAGATAGGCATGCTTTCAAGAATCCATAGAAGTTAGCAGGAAATCAGGAAAGACAAATGGCAGCCAAAAAGTAGAGTAACTTGGCACCTTAGAAACCTGGCAACAAGTCCAGAAAAAGGGAAGGGCTCTTTAAAATCTGGGACAGTGAAATGACTGATAAATTTGATTTAAATTAAAACTACATGTGTCTTCTATTTTGTAAATATGAATCTTGCTTTGTCACAGACAACAAACAACACAGTGGAAACCTGGCAGCCTAGCTGCTAAAGTAGATTTTTGTCCTGACTTCCATTTAATCTGTAGCCTTGAGTAAGTCACTAAACTGTCAAAGTTACTCCACGGCAGATGTTTAAATGACTAAAATAATATTTACCTAACTCATCGGGCATTTTGAGGGTTTCTTTTATTCTTATTTGAAAATGTGTTTTTGCTCTTCAGAACCTTTAAGTAAAAAGTATTGAGATAAAATATGTAATATTATGATTTTCTTGCTAATTGATTGCAACAATGCAACAGTATGCTGTTTTTCACCAATAAGAGCCAAGACAAAATCTAAAACTGATTATGTCTTAAGATTTGCCCTTTATTCCTTGATAAGTGTTTTAACTAAATGTACAGTATATCTTAAATACATGACAAAATATGAGGTAAAGACAACTCCACATGCACATTTATCTTACTATATTCAGATAGACAGACTTTGTCTCAAGGTAATGGATAGTCATTATCTCAAATATTTGAGATTAAAACACTTAGTTTAAAAAAATTATATGCTTTGTGGTTTCATGAATTATATCCTTAAAGCTAGAGTGATTTTATTCATCTCACTTCAGGAGTCTTTTACTCCTAAAAGGAATATTTCTACTTAATGTCTTAAAACTCCCTCCCATCCTCCTGTCTCTGTGTCTCTCTGTCCTGTCTATCTCTCTCTCTTTTTCTCTCTATTTCTTTCTCCTTACTCCCTCTTTTTCCCTCCTTCTCTTTCTATTTCTCTACACCCACATACATGTACGTGTACACACATACACACAAATATATTCCTATACCTTTTACATTAGCATATAGTCACATAATGTATATTATGTTGTGTATTCACGATGTGACTAGGAAATCCCGTGTTCCCACTCTGCCTGCGTTTGGTGTCTTGGGCCACTTCCCCACCTGGGACGGCTGATGCCATGGGCGGATGAAGTAGGAAATGAAGGCCAGGCTTGCTGATGATCAGCTGCCATTTATTCCATTCTCCTCACATGCCTGTTCCACTGTCACCAAGCCCCTCATTCCTGTCTCCTCCTGTCTCCCTCACTCATCTTTGCATTCTGACTCACCCCCTTGGTTTCTCTCTAGTCTCTCCCAACCAACTCCCAGCATTGGGGATAGCAACCACACTCCCAGGTCTGATAGTACAATCAACATATCAAAGCTCTTCTTCAGCTCAAGGGCAAAATGCCACTTAGGGGTGTTTCTCCTCTTCTTAGTTCATTAACTTAATTAACATCTTAATTGACATCTTAATTCTACTTCTTAATATTAGTTATTTTGTATGGACATAGTAAGAAATGCATTAATCTTGTAGGTTGGCTCTCCTGGGGACTCTTGCTATAGATCTTAGACTACAGTGCTCAAGCCAGATTAGATTAATCTTAAATTAGATTAATCTTAACTAACTCTAGCAGAGTCCTATCTAGTTGAACTTTTTGGCTCATGACAGAATTTGTCTATGATCATGCTCTTAATTTATAGTTAAGTATTATGACACTTTGGTCTGGCCCATTTTGAAACCAGGGTAGCTCACAGCTTGCCCTGAGTCCATGTAGTCCCTCATTAGGACCCTGCTTTTGGGGTGATAGGAAGTAAGGACAATTGAGGCTTAAGTCTAGAGAACAGATTTCCAGGAGTGAATCTGTTATATATATATATATATATATATATATATATACATATATATCCAGTGAATATATCTCCAATATTATTTGGAGTCAATTAACTCCCAAGTTACAAAAGCATAGCATTAACTGTCTTCTTATGTCTATACAAAAAGGAACAGAAAGAGTAGTGAAGATGAGACTAGTGAGAAGGAGTAAGTTTGTATTTGAAAGATACTTTCTTTTTAAATAACATTCATTGTTATGTAAGAATTTAAATTGTGTCTCTAGCAGTATAGTTTGGTCTTTTTAATTTTTCAGCATGCCAGTAACCACCTATCACTGTCACTGCTAGGTTGGTGTGAGTTTTATATGGACTGAAGTTATATTACTGATATTTGATTTTTAATTTTACTTTGTTTTTAATACTTTGTGTCACCTATCATTTATTGACCCTAATTCTGACATTGGTCATTCAACACTGTATGCTATTTTGAGGTGAAAACCCCATTTCACCAGTGCTAGCTGGTTTCATTCCTGATGCCAAAAATGACTTATAACCTTCTGGAATTGTATTTAAGCTAGTAGATGAAAAGGAATCAAGCACAGATAAAGAGAGTAAATTGAGACCATTATTTTGATTAAGATAAATGGATGTATTTCAGCAGAACTGGGAAGGATGTGGGATAGAGCTGCTGTTGTATCCATCTTGGCAAATGAAGGGAAGGGGAGTTGGGAGGAACTCCGGAGATTGAGGTAAATGTGCTACTGGTGCTATTATTTAGGTAAATATTCTATATAGAGTTGAGCCTGAAAATAATTTAAATCAGTAAACTGTTCAACTATATGATGTGGTAGGTAAATTATGTTGACTAAATATATTCAGATCCTAGTCTTTGAAATCGATAATTTTTTTTATTGAATCACCATGAGATATAGTTACAGAGCTTTTTTTTATATTTGAATTTCAGTCATACAGTGATCAAACACCCATCCCTCCAACAATGCACAGTTTCCACCACCAGTGTCCCTAGTATCCCCCACAGAAGACCCCTCCCCCTGCCTCTATGGCAAACGGTTTCTCCCATACTCTCTCTCTACTTTTGTGCATTATGGTTTGCAATACAGATACTAAAAAGGTAATTAGGAGTATAGAAAAAATAGGACTGTTATATGATATTGAAATAGAGAAGTTACTTCGAATTAATGCAATTGCAAGAATTCTTAGACAGGAAGAGGGACATGAAAGTGGAGAGGCAAAGGAATTATGATCATGGAAGAATGGTCAGAAAGTGGTTATGTGCTGGCTTTAGAGATGGCTAAATGCAGTCCTGTTTACAGAAGTGTGACCAGATTCTAGAAGCTAGAGATGGCAAGAGAACAGATTATTTGTTTTTTCCTGGAATGTCTGGAAGGAGCTCAGGTTGATGATACTTGATTTTATATCAAGGTAATGCATGTCCAATAGATAACTTACAGAACCATAAGATAATAAATTTTTGGTTTTCTAACCCACTGACCTTGTGTGTGGGATTTTGTTACAGCAGCAATAGAAACTTCAGTGGGCAAATAAATCTCCTGTTCCCAAAAACATACCTTCATATTCAAAAAGTTAGTTTTGGATCAAGTTTTCTTTCACTTTCAGGAAAGTTATTTACTTGTTCAGTTAAGAAAATATATAAAAAGATTTAAGATGATTTTAGTAAGCTTGAAACTTAGTGACAAGGTTAAGGAGCTACATAAAATATGCATATTCATCAGCTTTGTCAGAACTTCAAGAAACTTCAAAAAGCCTCTTTAGTTCTGCATTGGGTTGATTCTTTGAAAATTGATATTAAATGTGATTAGATCCAGATAGCAGAATAAAGTATTAATAAATATCACATCATTTCTATTTTTTTTTCTTTTTGAGTCACACCCGGCGATGCACAGGGGTTACTCCTGGCTTTGCACTCAGGAATTACCCCTGGCCATGCTCAGGGGACCATATGGGATGCTGGGATTTGAACCCGGGTCGGCCGTGTGCAAGGCAAACGCCCTACCCGCTGTGCTATCTCTCCAGCCCCACATCATTTCTAATTTTGATTTATTTTATTCTTATCTACATATATGATATATCATTAATTATATGCATTTGATTTAGTTTTGGGCTACATAACCAACTGTGTTCAGGGATTACTCCTGGCTCTTGCTTAGGCATCATTCCTGGCAGGCATGGATGATGTGTGGTGCCAGGAATAAAAGCCATATCAGCCACATGGAAGGAAAGTGCCTCATCTCTGTATTCTCTTTCTCAACCCCAATAATGAAAATTTTTAAGGTTATTTCTTTTGTAAGAATTATTGCCAAATATATTGTTAAATTTAAGTATGGGGTTAATGAGGTTAATTTATATGCCAAAATAATTCAATTCAATTAAAATGGTCTCTATAAGTTATCAGGAAAAAAAATTCTATTAATTTAGAATTAAATGGTAGAATTCAGGGCTGGAGCAATAGCACAGTGGGTAGGGCATTTGCCTTGCACGAGGCTGACCCAGGTTTGATTCCCAGCATCCCATATGGTCCCCTGAGCACCACCAGCAGTAATTCCTGAGTGGAGAGCCAGGAGTAACCCTCGTGCATTACCAGGTGTGACCCAACAAACAAACAAAAAAAGTAGAATTCAGTGTGAATATCTTAAATTATTTCTTTGAAGTGTCTTCTGTATTTACTATTAATAGAGCTGTATTTCTCATGAAATGTGGTTAAACAACCTCCTAAGAACTAGGAAAAACAAAACATAATGTTATCCTGTGTAAAAATGAGCCAGCTACCACAGTTAAAAAATACTATAGTCAAAATTTTTAACTATTTTCCAATCATAATGAGTGTAAGAGTGTTGTTGGATTATAGAACACCAACATATGTTATTTTATTGAGTTGTGGCATGGTGAACTAGAGGAGCTATGCAACTGAATCAAATATTTTTTAGTTGAAACACATGTGTCTCTTCACTTTTAAAGGCTCATGGTTTACACATATACTTACAGTGGAAATCTAGCAAATTATTAACCATTCGGGTCTTCCAAAGAGGAATCAAAAGAGCTATGCTTGTAGTATCACGTTTCACTCAAGTGAGAGAAGGAATCCGGAGTTCCGACCTCCGTCAATGATCAAGAATCAGGGATGCTGTCTTGTTTGCCAAGGCATCAAAAATCAGGTGGGCTGGACATGTAATATGATTCGGAGATGACCACTGGACTCCACAGGATGTCAAAAGAACTCCTGTTCCCCTTTTATGAGATGGTCAGACTTCTTCATCAAGACCCTGAATGAATGGTTTGAGGCTCTTCATGTTCCTGGAGCAAGCAGTTGCAATTGGGCTACACTAGCATGTGACAGGGACAAATGGAGGTGTTATTGGCACCTGCTCGAGCAAATGGATGATCAATGGGACGGGACAATAGGTTAGAGGTGATAAATTAGCTAAAACTTTACACTTAAAATAAATTTGTCTATGATAGCAATTTTATAGTTGTAACTAAAACCAAAATTAGATGAGTGAAAAAAAAATTAGTGGACAGAAAACCAGGCTGATTGCCAGATTGAATGAATATGGAACAAGAAAATGCTGTGGCCCCAACAGAGTGGACCACCAAGAAAGTTATGTGATTTTCCTGAAGCTTTCTAATCCTTGAGGCATGCAGGAAAGTGATGAGAAGGTAATCATTCCAGAAGGCCTGCTTGACTTCACTTTGACCTGTTAATAATAGAAACAAAATTCACAGAAAAACTGAGGGCCTGCAAAAGTGCCCAATCTGTGAAAGAAAGAAATCCATGATACTCACGTTCTCATTCTCTAGAACTAGATATAATAATCTTTAAAGTGTTGAGTTGACAATACCATAAATACAGAATTATATTGACAACTTTTGTTCTAATTCTTGGAATACATGCTTAATTTATACAAATACTCATGTAAAGAAGCACATTTTTCACTAACATTATTTTTCCTCCTTGAGGAGCTATTTAACCTCATTTAACATTACAGATAATAGGCTCCCACATAGCATTTGAAAAAATGATTTTATAATGGTTATACCTTCTGAGTATTTTTAATAGAAAATTTTGAGCAATATACCTAGTTAATTGTTTTTTGTTTTTGTTTTGTTTTGTTTTATTTTTTGCTTTTTGGGTCATACTAGGCCATGCAAAGGGGTTACTCCTGGCTCTGCACTCACAAATCACTCCTGGAGGTGCTCAGAGGGACCACATGGGATGCTGGGAATTGAACCCGGGTCGGCCACGTGCAAGACAAATGCCCTACCTACTGTGCTATCGCTCCAGCCAGTGACAGTGATACCTAATTAAGTGTTTATTGTTAAGCATTTGCTCCATTACAAGTTCTTAAGGACTTATCTTTGGACATGAGAAAATCTCACAGGATTGTTTGCATAAGTAAGAAAATTTTACTTGGCTTTCTTTTTTTTTTTTTTAATTTATTTTTAATTAGAGAATCACCGTGAGGGTACAGTTACAGATTTATACACTTTTGTGCTTATACTTCCCTCATACAAAGTTTGGGAACCCATCCCTTCACCAGTGCCCATTCTCCACCGCCCGTAAACCCAGTGTCCCTCCCACCCTCCCCAATCCCATCTCCCCCCCACCCCACCCTGCCACTGTGGCAAGGCATTCCTTTCTGTTTTCTCTCTCTAATTAGCTGTTGTGGTTTGCAATAAAGGTGTTGAGTGGCCGCTGTGCTCAGTCTCTAGCCCTCATTCAGCCCACAACTCCCTTCCCCCACATGGCCTTCGACTGCAATGTAGTTGGTGATCGCTTCTCTGAGTTGACCTTTCCCCGGAACGTGAGGCCAGCCTCGAAGCCATGGAGTCAACCTCCTGGTACTTATTTCTACAGTTCTTGGGTGTTAGTCTCCCACTCTGTTATTCTATATACCATAGATGAGTGCAATCTTTCTATGTCTGTCTCTCTCTTTCTGACTCATTTCACTCAGCATGAAACTTTTCATGCCCATCCACTTAACTACAAAATTCTTGACCTCCTTTTTTCTAACAGCTGCATAGTATTCCATTGTATAGATGTACCAAAGTTTCCTCAACCAATCGAAACAACATCTGCACATGTATGTTCATCGCAGCACTGTTTACAATAGCCAGAATCTGGAAAAAACCCGAATGCCCCAGAACGGATGACTGGTTGAGGAAACTTTGGTACATCTATACAATGGCTTTCTGATGATGTTCAGCATAGGAACACTTGGTTTACATGTATGAGACCTGGGTTTGACACCCAGAACAAGGAGGAGGAAAGGAAGAAAGCAGGGAGGAGGGAGTGGAAAAGGAACTACTAATACATATAACTACAAAGTGAGTAAACCAAGTTTTTCACAAAAAGCACGTTGTATTTAATGAAATCCTTAAATTCTAGAGACCTGGGTTAAAGTAGATGGTGGTGTTTTAGCTATACCATGGTGTCTCTTACTAAATGGTAGCATAATTTTTTGTGCAATTTAATTAAAGACAATCACAAAATAATTCGAGGAAAGATATGATAAAAATTATTAAAAATGCATTAATAACAAATCCTAAAACTGGGAAAGAGAAATTATTTTGCATACAACTTAATTTTATTTTATTTTCTTACATCTGAGTTTATGTTTAAATGTGAACTAGGTTGTAGAGTCAGATTTATAATCTGTTTCAATAAAATTTTGTGAGATCCAGTAACACAAACTGCTCCACTCTATATATTGTATATTTTCCCTTGTAGTATCCTAAAGTTTTGAGCATATGTGGGACCTCTAGTACTCTGAGATATTTTATCAAATGAATATTTGTTCAGTCAGAGGTGCTGAGACAAGGGGCGCGAGAAAAATTATACTTCATGAAAGGTCCAGGTTCGCTCAGACACTGTGACAAAGGTAGAGCGCTCTGAAATCTCCTTTTATTACCATCCTACTGTTCATACTCTAAACGGCTCAATACAGTGAAGTCATCAACAAAGGAGTTATAGGAAGAACATGCAAAGACAAAGACAAAGACGTTACAGGAAGAACATGCAAAGCGGAAAGTTTTTCTGCACACTAGAAACAAACCAAGTATCTAGGATTTGCACACTGAAAACAAACAGGCTAAGTAAGCACCTGGGACCTGTGAGAAAAGAAAGACTGACAATTTCAGTATAATGAAATTTATGAAATTATTTACTATGGCAGCCTAAAGAAAAAGATGGTCAGCCTCATCCAAACCAGTCAGGACACACAAGTAATCTCGCCCCATCTTCATGGGGCCCTTGTTCCTGCCCATGTATGGCACAGTCTCATTCTGCTGGCTCAGTCTGGTCCCAACAATATTTAAGAAAATAAACAGCAGCAAGAAAAGTACAATTTGGAAGAGAGGTTGGCAATCATGTGGGAATAAAAATGTTTGAGCCAAATAATTGTTCTTATAAGCATATTGTGTTTTGTAAGACCCAACTATATTATGGAGAATGGCAATTAAAGTCGAGAATAATCTCAAAATGTGAAATTTTTAGATGATAGTTTATAAATTATATAGTTTGAGGCATACATGTGTCTAATGAAGTAAATTTTAGTTGAAGATTTCTTAAAATTGTAATTCTAAATTTCTTGAAAATGAGAAAATTTGTAGAAGTAGGAAAATTAGAGATACCAGTGTCTCCAGGTTGTTTTGGTACAAAAATTACTATAGTTTTTGAACTATAGTTCTAATTCTTTGGGGCTTTCTTGGTTGGCTCTGCTCTTGGAGGAAAAATTGCTCAAATTCTATTTCTTATCTTGACTAGTGTGGCCACTTTCAATCATCACTTGGGCTATTATAAAAAAAAGAATGAAGATCGATTCTAATTTAATCTTCTTAGATAATTAACACATTGCTGTTAGATGAAAACTGAACAAGGCAAGTAAGATAATTTGCTGTTCACTTTGAAAATTTTAAATTTTTGAATTAATTACAAGATAAACAACCAATGTGACCTCTGCACAGAAATAGCTGGCTCAATCCTGTAAAAATGTATAGACTTATTATTTTATTCAGCATCTGAATAATCAAACCAATTATAGGCTTCCCTGAATTTGTATATTTCTTTAAATCTACTGCCACTTTATAACTATATCCCTATCTAATCCAGACATGAGAAAGAGAAAAAACAACTTGAAAACTAAGCTACCCAACTATGAAAATTCATGACACAAACGGAATTGATATTTAGCAAAAAACCTGAAATAATATGACCTACTTGAAATACTATAATCAGTCACATTGCAATTATTGTTGGGCTTAAAGTGCTACACTAAAATGTGCTTGACTTAATTTTTGTAACATTAAATAATGAGCAAGCAATAAAATTATAAATGTGAAGTCATGAGATAGAAATAAAGGTGTTATTTTGTGCCAGACAACTGTTGATAAAATAATGTAATAGAATGTGGGAACCTTAGATACTTACCCCAGTTTTAGTCTTGCTGTTCATTGTGGGAAAAAAAAAAAAAACTAGTGACATATAATCGTTATTTCTACAAAATCTTAAAAATTCTGAAAAACTATCAATATTAATTTTTATAATAGTCCTCTATATCACTTCTGAGCAATAACACAGCGGTTGGGCTTTCGCCTTTCAAGCAGCCGACCCAAGTTCGATTCCTCTGCCCCTCTCGGAGAGCCCAGCAAGCTACTGAGAGTATCAAGCTCGCCCGGCAGAGCTTAGCAAGCTACCTGTGCGTATTGGATATGCCAAAAACAGTAACAATAAGTCTCTCAATGAGAGACATTACTGGTGCCCGCTAGAACAAATCGATGAGCAAGGGGATTTCCATAAAAATAATGGGAAATATCTAGGTGCTGGAAGAAGTGCAATAGTTAGGGTGTATGACTAGCAAGTGCCTGACCAGGGTCAGATTTTCTGATTCACTGGTTCCTTTGCAGGCTCCCGCACCACAGGTATGGCCCAGCTGTCCCTAGTACCCAGGTCCTGAGCAATATCATATCCTTACTCATCAGGTCCTTGTATTGAACTTCTGATGGAAAATAAACTGTGAGGCACTATCTCCTGAGCACAGTTTGGGAACACCCCACCCCAGGCCAGGAAAAGGAAAAAGTATCTAGAGATTTTTGTTTCTCTCCAAGTTTTTCTTTCAGTTTGTTTCAGTTTAGTAAAATAATTTTATTCAGATAAATATAAAGGGGGATAGAGAATGGAGTGGTGGTGGGGTTTCCAGAGTGAGCTCTCAAGTCAGATAATGACAAGAATAATCAGTCTGAAGTTGAGAGTGAAATTAAAAATCCTAGTGCTAAGTCTTTTTACCTGGTTGAAAATTTTACCTATATTTCTGTGATACCTAACAATTTATAGTACATCCTTATAAATAAAATAATGCATTTATTCAGATTCAATGAATTTCGAATCATAATACATTTTGAATCAATACAATATGGAACATCAATACAATATGGACTGGAACGATAGCACAGTGGGAAGGGCATTTGCCTTGCACACAGCCGACCGGGATTCAATTCCTCTGCCCCTCTCAGAGAGCCCGGCGAGCTATGAGAGTATCTCACCTGCACAACAGAGCCTGGAAAGCTACCTGTGGCATATTCGATATGCCAAAAACAGTAACAACAAATCTCACAATGCAGACGTTACTGGCGCCCACTCAAGCAAATTGATGAAAACCAGGATGACAGTGTGACAGTACTACAATACAGATCATATAAAATATCAATATTTGGGAAAATATTTTCTATAAATCTGCAGTGTTTTAAATATTTCTTTAATGAGTCACTAAATAAGATATTTATTATGTATTTACATAATATGAAATTATTAGATGAAAAATTGGTGAGATTTTGCTAAATTTTCATCTTGTTTACTGAATGACACTTATGAGTATTTAAAATTCTATGTCAGTTTTAGAGCTGTCACAAAAAATACCTAAGAACATAAAATTAAACATCATCATTTGTGTGGGGAAAATTTGCTATAACTAATGATCCATCCCCAAATTTCTAGGTGTAATAAATAAAAAAAATATTTGAGTTAAACTTTACAATAAATACTATTTTATTTTATTTATATTTATTTTTTTTTGCTTTTTGGGTCACACCTGGTGATGCACAGGGGTTACTCCTGGCTCTGCACTCAGGAATCACTCCTGGCAGTGCTCAGGGGACCATATGGGATGCTGGGAATCGAACCTGGGTTGGCCATGTACAAGGCAAACACCCTACCCAAAATGCTATTGCTCCAGCCCCTATTTTATTCATTCTTATGTGCCAGGTACTTGATAGAGATAAAAATCAGCCTTGAGCATTATAAAGACTGTATGTAGAGCATGTTATTTATATCTTCAAAAATAAGCCCAGAGAAGCAAAAAAGTATAGTCGAAATGACATCCACACTTATTTGTTTATCGCAGCACTGTTTACAATAGCCAGAATCTGGAAAAAACCCAAATTCCCTAGAACAGACGACAGGTTGAAGAAACTTTGGTACATCTATATAATGTAATACTATGCAGGTGTTAGAAAAAATGAGGTCATGAACTTTGCATATAAATGGATCAGCATGAAGAGTATCATGCTAAGTGAAATGAGTCAGAAAGAGAGAGACAGACATAGAAAGATTGCACTCATCTGTGGAGTATAGAATAACAGAGTAGGAGACTAACACCCAAGAATAGTAGAAATAAGTACCAGGAGGCTGATTCCATGGCTTGGAAGCTGGCCTCACATTCTGGGGAGAAGGCAACTCAGAGAAGGGAATACCAAGTGAAATGTGGTTGGAAGCCATGCGGGGGAAGGGCGATGCATGCTGAATGTAGACTAGATACTGAACACAATGGCCACTCAACATCTTTATTGCAAGCCACCTAATTAGAGAGAACAAAAGGGAATACCCTGCCAAAGTGACAGGGTGGGGCTGGGGGGAGATGGGATTGGGGAGGGTTGGAGGGATGCTGGGTTTATTTGTGGTAGAGAATGGGCACTGGTGACAGGATGGGTTCTCAAACTTTGTATGAGGGAAACATGAGCACAAAAATGTATAAATCTGTAATTGTACCCTCACGGTGATTCACTTATTAAAAAAATTTTAAAAAAGTCCCATAAAGACAACAGAAAAAAAAATGGGCATTGCTTTTCTAAAATTCTATTATTTATTTAATTATTTATGTAACTATGGATATTTGGACAAAAATTCAAATGGTTGAATGTAGTCATTTATTTTTTTTGTCTTTGTTTTGGGGGTCACACTCAGCTGTGCTCAGGATCTCTTATGACAGTGTCAGGAGCATATGTGGTATCTGGGAGCAAACCTAAGTTGTCCATTGCATGGACAGTTCCCTACCCACAGTATTATCTCGTTGACTTCTTATTTAACATTTCATAAAATACAATTGAGTGACACAAGGCAAAATATAAAGAGTTGAAGAAGAAATGAAAGAAGAAATATGGAAGAAAAGAGCAAAAAAGAGATGAAGCAAAAGGAAGAGAGTAAGAGGCATAAAGAGGAGGTGAGAGGACTGAAGAGGGAGCTTTGAGGAAGAAAGATAAACTATACGTCATTGTTCTAGTACAACACTAGGTTTAGATATCTTTTTTTGCAAGAATAAATACACAGGTCTTATACTCTCGAACTTCGTCAAAAATCTGAGAAGCGATATACAGGTCTTATAATTTTTGGTTTCATTTTCCCACTACTACACATGTTATATAGAATGTTATTACAAATACCATTCTGTAGATATGAATGTATCCTGTCTACATGTATTCAGTAGTAGATTACAGGTTACAAAATTCATGCAGATTTTGTGTGATGGAATTGGATTGTGTTAAATGTATACAGTAGTCAAGATAGAGCAAGATGTTCTCTGACTAGGAAGAGTTTTCTTGTATCCCTTTTCAGTCTATGCACTTTTCTAATCACTAGTTCCAACAACTGTGAAACTACTTCTCAGTCATTTGTTTGAGAAGTAGGCAATCATTTATAAACTGGTTTGTTACCATAATATATGTGAAATTAACTTTACTTGCTAACATAGTCCAACTAATGTTTCCATTGTTCCATAGGCCTACTACTGCTTGGTACTGGTATTATTTTGCCAAAATGGTGCTCAGAAAAATGGGTCCCTCCTAGTGATTCTTATCCAGGAGGCCAGTGGTTAGTGTGAAAGCTTGAGGATGCTGGGATTTCCTGGGCTATACCCAGGGATCTCAGGGGCTTCCAGTTTTCTAGAGGATAGGTGTTAGGAATGAAACTGGAGTCAGCTGAACACTATGAATGCCTTCAATAACAACTTATGCTTATATTCCTCTGATCTCTCTATGTTTCCCTGATTATAGTACTTCCATGTCTTTATTGGTCATTGGAGACATCTTATATGAACATTTAATTGCCTTTTTAAAAAATTAGGTTATGATCTAGTTATGGAATTATAATAGTGTTTTGTATCCTCTCTATAAAATGTGAGATAAATGATTTTCAATGGAATATTGACCTATTAATATTTATTATATTAATATATTTTATATTTAAGTCCACCATTTTATAATTTTCTATGCATTTCCTATTTTTTATTTTCTCTTCTTTTTGACTTATTCTTTATTTAAATAGGTTTTAGAATTCCATTTTAAATATTCTATTGACTTTATATTTTATGTTAATAATAATGGGTGCAATTTCTCCAAATTTATATTTAGGTAATATAATTTCATTTGACATGAACCTGGTGAATATTGAAGTACTGATCTGGTAAACATCTCAATATATTACATTTTTTTCCTCTGAAAATATATTCCCTTCTAAATTTATTTTGGTTCCTTTTGTGATTTGTAATTATTCATTTGTTTGATAGGTTGGCTCGTATTTTGGTCACACCCAACTGTGCTTAAGACTTACTCCTGGCTCTGCACTCAGGAATCACTCTTGGTTGTACTCAGAGACCATATATATGCCAGGGATTAAAACACAAGTTGCCTGAATGCAAGGCAAGCAGTTTATCCACTGCACTGTCTCTCCAGCCCTTGTAACAGTAATTCTAATTATATTATTGAGATTATAAGTGCTAACATTTAGAACTTGTGAATTATGCATTTTCTTTAAGTGGTTTTGTTGCTTTTGACTGGCACTTTTCTGTACTGAATTAGAACTACATTTTCTGTTGCTTAAGTAGTTGCTCTGGCTTACAGTTACAAGTCTAGTCTCTTGAGTTTCGTTGAGAATGTTTCAAAGACAAAGTCAGAAAAGTGAACAGAATTTTACTTTCCACATGTGTATTTTTTTCAATTGAAAATGACCCCTTTCTGTTTTGCAGTCACCATTTCCCCAACTCTCAGTTTTCTGATTTCCCTTCTGTTTACAGGTTATCCTTGTTATGGATGTTACTTACGACTAAAAACAATTCTAGCTCAGAAAACTGGAAATCATGAAGTCATCCTGTCCTACAAGTATGCGTTCTTCAATGCCTTAACTTACATATGTTTTAATAGTTGTTTGAAAATATTGTTAGATTTTTTTGTTTTCTCCTAGGAAATCCAAACCATTTTCTTAATATTTTTTTCTTCCATGATGTAATGGCTATTTTATGTGTCAATTTGACTTAGTTAAGGCATGACTGCAGAGCTGGTGTATCATTATTTCCCCATGTTTCTGGAAGAGATTAGCATCTGAATAGTCTTGGTAAAAATCCCTCCAACAACTGAGGGGACACCCTTCAATTCTTTGAGTGTCTGAATAGGACAAAAAAGTCAGAGACAGGACACATTTTTCTTCTTGAGCCTGAGCAGGACCATTAGTCCTGAGAGTTCCTAGATCTAAGCATTTGCAATAAAATTTTCTTATACCCTCAACTTTCTGTTTTTTTTTTTAGAGTTGTATCAAAGCAATGGGACTTTTATGTCCCTTGATCCTGCTCTTCTAAAGAAACTTCTAAACGTGGAATAGTTTTGACTTGAAAAAATAAATATCTAGAGTTAGATGGCTCTAAATGAAAAATAAGGCATATACGAGTATAAGTACTTCTCTATAAATGTCTTCCTAAGAAGCTTATGATTAAAAAAACCTTTTTTTTTTGCTTTGCTTTTTAGGTCACACCTGTCCATGCTCAGGGGTTACTCCTGGCTTTGCACTCAGGACCCATTCCTGGTGGTGCTCGGGAGACCGTATGAGATGCTGGGAATAGAACCTGGGTCGGCCACATGCAAGGCAAATGCCCTACCCACTGTGCTATCACTCCAGCCCCCTAAAAAAAACTTTTAAAATGGAAGAATAGCATTGAATATAATTAATAATTAATGAATTTTGAATGTATTTATTGCCTAGTTCTGAAATTAATTATTTTAAGCAATAAGCAAAGATCTATTAATATAATAAATTATATTTTAATTTTAGATTTATTAATATAAAAATATTTTGTTATACACATGACATGTCTGAAGTCCTTGGGCAGTATTTTTACAAACTAAAGTTAGGTTTTATATTTAGACTTTGTTTTCTATAGTATTATAGTATTTTAAAGGGTAAATCATTTTCATTTAAAATAGTCAACAAATAGTGGTATTGTTAAAGTTAAGTTATATGCATATCTTATTCATAATATGTAAGTTCATAAAAATGACAGAAGGGGAAATCTGCCATTCATAATATGTGTATGTATGTATATGCATATATGTGCATCCTGCCTATATTATTAGTGTTTAGTGTTTTATTTTCATTAAGTTTAGCTAACATGGTTACAATAGTAACCATGTCAATATTTCTGCTTTTCATATGTAAAGGTAGTGCCCCTTCACTATGACCAGAGTGCTGCCCAAGACTTCTGCCTGTGTCCTGATCACTTCCAATGCACCTTTCCCTTCCCTGGCTTCCCCCAGTTTTCTGTATTAAAATACAAGAACTTCTATTACGTGCATGCGCATGTAACTTAATGATGCATGTATTTACTGAGAAGTATAAAATATATCTAGAATAAAAACATACTTCAATATAATGGTGGGTAACCACTGAATAGTAAAATTCATATCTAGAAAATTATATTTTTCTGTTTCTAGTTTGAGGCACGCTTCTATATGTGGTTTTAACTTTTAAAGTTTTACCCTTTTTAGGTGTTTGAATGTTTTCTAAAATTAAAAAATTAAAACACAAAATAATACTTTCAGTCTAGTATATGACTATATCCATGTAGAGATAATGTCATTTTTATAAAGAAGGCCAGTTTGAGTTTTTTGAAAACTGAGTCATATGTGCAGGGTCCCACTATTTATAAAGGCTAGCTACTCTTGAAACCTGTTGGGAGAATCTGCCTTCTTGACATAAGTTACCAAGTATTTTTTTCAGAAGAGTCAGACTGAGTTCCTCAAAACTGGTGGAAAATGCCCTCACCATTATGCTTATCTCCTTTAGATTTCAAAATTATTATCACTCAATAAAGAAAACACATACACACATTCACTGAAAGATAAGGAAAGAATGAAATGCTACAATTTCCTTTCTCTATATAATCTTTCCCTTCCATCTTTTCCTTTTGTTATTTCTAATGCAGTTCTTGTTCTTGGTCAGTCATGCTCTTTTTTTTTTTTTAATTGAATCACTGTGAGATACTCAGTTACAAAGCTGTTCATGATGGAGTTTCAGTCATACAATGTTCCAGCACCATCCCTCCACCAATGTACATTTCTAACTACCAAAGTCCCCAGTTTCCCTCCTACCTCCCCCACTTCCCCAGCTGTTTTTATGACAGGCACTTCCCTTCCTTCTCTCTCTCCCTTAGAACATTATGGTTTGCAATACAGATACTGAGACAAAGAGTGTTGGAAATGATCACTCTAAATAAGAACTGATGCTGAAAGTAGTTAAAGGAGCAAATAGCCATGGTCTTTTCAGTTGTTCTCATATTTCTATTTATTTTATCATTAAATTGTTCCACTCCTAATGCAGTAATTTGGGATTACAGCCGTGCTACCTAAAGTCTTAAGCAGATTCATAGTTAGGAAATGTTTAAGTGCTACGAGTTTCTTGAGTTTCTTCTATGGTGTGTTTAATATGCACAAAAGTATGTTTAATCCATGTTGAAACTGAAATCCCTACTTTGTGAGAAGTGACTGAGTTCTATTAGCCAGAGAGTAATTGAGTCTATATGTTTCTAACAAATCAGTCATGCACATCATAGGAAGGAACTGGAGAAAGAGAACCACAACACATTTGTTCCTGCTAATAGAAATGATTTAATCTCTGCTGAAAATTTCCCTTACTTGGTAATCTGGCATTTCATTAATATAAACGGCTGTTCCACCTCAAATTTCTGGTGTTATACATTCATCTTATAATATCCAGTAAAATGTAAAGAGTGATGCTATATTACTAGCTTGCAAAATGTAGAGTATATAAAACAGATGCCTGAGGCACACCAAAACATCCATTGTGAATACCAGGCTGTCACCACACCTCCGGCACATCTCCTGCAGGCCTTCGTCTGTCATTGTTAATACATTTCATTTTAACGAGAAATAAAACAGAACAGACCATGCTCCTGAATACATTTTCCTGTTTAAAGGCCTCAAATGTGTTCCCATTATTATTTTAAGTAATTAACTCACTCTATTGGACAGTTTCTGGCTCAAAGATCAATTCTAATGTTTTCTCTAACATTATACTATCTCTGGTATGCAGATGATAAAAAAAATGCAGTTCACATTCTAGATAAACCTTCAAACAACTTCTTGAAATGAATTTACCCCTGTTGAGGAGAGCTGTCATTTTCCTCTCATCTCTCGAGTAGCAAAATTTGGGAGGTCTCCTTTCAAATTAACTCTAGGGGCTATATTTGTTGGTCATATGGTCTTTGTTTACTGTCTTAGAAACATGTGCTGAACAAGTGTCTGCTTTCCTTAAGCACTGACAGATCTGTATTTTCAAATGAAATTTAAAATTCAGAATCTTTTCTTAATCTTATTTGCTGATAAGTTTTGTACCATGAAAGTAGCTGACCATCCAAATATGCAAAGAAGGTAATATGAAAATGCAGTCTATAAAATTGTATTTTTGTTAATGTGGAATCGTTTATATAAAATATTAGATTTAAAAATAACTTATTCCAGGATAAAATTGAAATGTTGTGAATTCCCATGATAGATGCTATTATAAGTATTCACAATTTTCACTATAATGCCAGCATAACCTTGAAAGTGGAAATTAGCAAAGTATTAAAATGAAAATAATGAAGTTAATAAGTGTAAAAATCCTTTAAAATGTCAAAACTTTAACTAAGCAGTATAAAAAATAAATATAACATAACCAATTGGGATCATCCCTAAATTTCAATAAAAAAATCAATAGAAGATTCTTCATTACAGAATTAAAGAGAATAAAAGTATTTGTGATATTGATACAAAAGACAATATCTCTTTATATTATGTAATTTCTAACAAAGTATGTGAAATGTGTTCATTCTGATAAAAGCTACATATAAAAAATATTGAATTAATATATTAATTGTGAAACTATTTTATAAATAAAGCCACCAGTGCTGGCATGGATGTGAAGAAAAAGGGACACTCTTTCACTGTTGGTGGGAATGCTGACTAGTCAAGCCTTTCTGGAAAACAATATGGACAGTCCTTCAAAAACTAGAAATTGAGCTTCCATATGATTACACAATACCACTTCTGGGAATATATCCTGAGAATGCAAAAAAGCACAGTAGAAATGACATCTGTACCTATATGATCATTGCAGCACTGTTCACAATAGCCAAAATCTGGAAACAATCCGAGCGCCCTAAAACAGATGACTGGTTTAAGAAACTTTGGTACATCTACATAATGGAATACTATGCAGCTGTTAGGAGAGATGAAGTCATGAAATTTGCTTGTAAATGTATAACATGGAGAGTATCATGTTAAGTGAAATGAGTCAGAGAGGGACAGACATGGAAGGACTGCAGTCATTTGTAGAGTTTAGAATAACATCACATGAAGCTGACACCCAAGGACAGTAGATAAAAGGGACAGGGGGACTGCCCCATAGCTGGAAGACTGATTCATGAGTGGAGGGGAGAAGGCAGCTGGAATAGAGAAGGGATCACTCTGAAAATGATGGCTAGAGGAATAGATTGAAATGGGAGATGTGTGCCGAAAGTTGATAACGGACCAAACATGATGACCTCTCAGTGTCTGTGTTGCAAGTCATAAGGCCCAAAAGTGGAGAGACAGTATGGGAATATTGTCTGCCATGGAGGCAAGGGGAGGGTGGAAAAGGGGGGGTATACCGGGGATATTTATGGTAGGGAACGTGCACTGGTGGAGGGATGAGTGTTTGATCATTGTGTGATTGTAACCCTAACATGAAAGCTTGTAACTGTCTCACGGAGATTCAATAAAATTAAAAACAAAACAAAACAAAACAAAACAAATAAACACAGGAGTTCAGATTGTGTTTCTGCTGTTATTTTGGGGGGTCCCCAGGTTATAATCCCGGAAGTGGTAATTCTGGGTCAAATGGAAGCTCAATTTCTAGTTTTTTGAGGAATGTCCATACTGTTTTCTTAAAAGGCTGGTTCAGTTGGCGTTCCCACCAGCAATAAATGAGAATCCATTATAAATCTATAATATTTAAGAAAATTTAAAAAAAGCATAAAATAATGCAAAGGTATTTGTTTTACACTTAATTAGAAAGAATTTTTGTTTATCACAGTTATGGTTTATATATAGAAAATCTAAAGAAGCTTGTAAACTGCTATCATAATAATAATTTTAGGAAAGTTATAATAATTTGGGCAACATAAATAGATTTTGACATATAGCCTACCAGTAAGCAGTTAGAAATTTATTGTAAAATATGCTTTAGATTTAATATAAAGAAATGTCTCATGAGTAAAGTTACCGTTAATGAAAGATAAGACCTCAATACTGAAAGCTAAAAAGCATTATAAAGATAAATCATAGACCAAAAGTATAGATAAATGAATGATGCTATAGCAGTTGCACAATAGTTATACTATGAACTTAACAGTTGCCCGATAACAGATAAGTTGATCATGAAGATTTTGTACATGGAGTATTATGAAGTTGTGAGGAATGATTAAATTGTGCAATTCTCTGCAACTTTGATGGAACTGGATAATCTTATGTTAAATAAGTCAAAAGAAAGGCAAATACTGGATGATTTCATGTACCTGAGAGAGAGAATAACAGGTCAAAAGAATACTAGGGATCACAGAATATATAAATTACCTGTGACTTGAGTATAAAAATGAGAAGAACAGTGAAGGAAAGTAATCAAGAGGGAAAATAAGGACAGTGGATAGAACTTACCAGACCCAGGAGACAGAGACTTCATATGCACTGGAGATGTAAGAGTTTGATATATGTATATATCTAAGCCACAGAGGCAACAACATTGAAAGCTTTAGATCTAAACTTCAACAACCAAATGTAAATAAAATATCTATCTACATATATATACACATGAAAATCTATGTATCTATCTATCTATCTATCTACCTATCTATCTATCTATCTATCTATGAGAGCATACTCATGACATTGGGTTTGTAACTTTTTATGTTAAAGATGCAAAAAGAAAATAATTATAGAAAAGTTACATTGTATAATGTATTAAAGTTAAAAATGTCCTCTCATCAAAAGATACTATTTTAAGTAAGGTAGTGCAGACTTAGAAAATATTCAATTACTATGATTAGTCAAATAAAAATTTCCACAGTATATAAATATCTCCCACAAATTAATAATAAAAAGTGTAACAATATCCAAATTGAACAGAACTTTTGAACTGAATATGTACAAAAAAGATATTCAGCATTATCAATCAACAAACAAATGTAACTTAATTAAAATGTCTTACCACTTTAAATGTAGTATAATAACAAAAATTACTGACAACACCAATGTTTGTAAGATTCATTGTGACTTTTAAATTTTAAATTGTTGGTGGGAATAAAAACATGAAATATTTTGAAGAACTGGTTGCATTTAATTTGTTACTTGAACAGACATGTAGCATATGATCATGATTCAACTTTCATTGTTTACTCAAAATACCACATATTCATATTTTTACTAAAAATATTTGTACATGAGCCTGGAGCAATAGCACAAAGAGTAGGGTGATTGCCTTATACTCTGCTGACCCAGATTTGATTCCCAGCATTTCATACGGTCCCCAAAGCACCACCAGGAGTAATTCCTGAATGCATGATTCAGGAATAACCCCTGTGCATTGCCGGGTGTGATCCAAAAAAATTTTAAAAAATTGTACTTTTTAGTTATTGTTTTATTCATCATCACTTGTATCGCTTGTTATCCTGTTGTTCATAGATTTGCTCAAGTAGCCTCCAGTAACGTCTCCATTCGTCCCTGTGTCCCTGTTGCATGCAAGTGTAGCCCAATTGCTTCTGCTTGCTCCAGGAACACAAAGAGCCTCAAACCATTCATTCAGGGTCTTGATAAAGAAGTCTGACCATCTCATAGGTGGATGGCTACACATTCTTTTGAAGTCCTGTGAAATACAGTTGATAAAAGCTCTAGTTCAGCAGTCATCTCCAAATTGCATTACGTATCAGGCCCATCTGATTTTCAACGCCTTGGCAAACAAGACAGCATCCCTGAATCTTGATCATCGACAGAGGTTGGAACTCAGGATTTCTTCTCTCACTTGAGTGAGACGTGATACTCCAAGCATAGCTTTTTTGATTCCTCTTTGGGATACCCAAATAGTATTCTCATCCTGTTTTCGTAGGGCACAGGTCTCTGAGGTGTATGTTAGTGCAGAAAGAATGGTGGAGTCGAAAAGATGTACATGAAGCTGGAGATTTTTGGTCCTCTTAACCACTTTATCGACACTCTTGAAGGTGTTGCATGCCACTCTCTTCCTCCTGCACAGTTTAGGTGCCAGGTCATTTGTCGTGTTGAGCTGTCAATCTTGGTACACATAACTGCTGCATTCAGAGATGTTTGTTCCATTGAGGGCAAATGGAATGCCAGGAACTAGTCTGTTTCTCATAAACATTGTCTTCGAGAGATTCAGCTGCACTCCAGCCTTTCCACACTCACGGTCGAAGTTGGCCAGTATTTGTGCTTCTTGGCTGACATTTGTTGTTATTAGAACAATGTCATCAGGGAAGCAGAGGTGGTGTAGTTGCTGACCATCTATCTTCACTCCCATTCCTTCTCATTCCAGTTGTTGAATGATTTTCTCAAGGGTGGCACTGAAGATTTTCAGTGAAATGATATCACCCTGCAAACCCCTCTCTTTACGTCGATGATCACTCCTTGTAGAATGGTGAGATTCTGGTGGTGAATCCATAGCAGAACTCATGGAGGATCCTGATGTACTGAGTCTGAATGCCCTGTTTGGCTAGGGCTTTGGTGACTACTTCAGTCTCAGCAAAATCAAAGGCCTTCTTTAACTCAATGAACGTTAGGCAGAGCGGATAGATGATAAATTCATAATAGCCCGAGCAATCAAAAATAACTTAAATATCCATAAATAGAAGGAAGAATAAACAAATTGTATGGGTACAGAGAGGTAACGTAGTGAGTAAGGCATTTGCTTTGTATGGAGCTGACCTGGGTTCTATCATTAACATTTTGGTACCCATAGTTCCATCATGATTAGTCCCTGAGCATATAGCTAGGAATAAACCCTGAGAACTACTGAATGTGGTACAAAAACAAAAGAGCAAAAAAAATTTAATAGAATTTTTAATTATGGTATTATTATTATTGTATTATTATTATATGGTATTCTAATTAATACAGTGATATAAAATTAAAATGTAAAGAATAGGATTCTGCATATAGTACCAGGGTTTTGGCACATACCTGGTATGTTCAGAACCCTAGTTCAATGTTTCTTACCACTTGGTCCCTGGTGCATTTCTAGATATAACCCTAGATGTCCTTGAGTACCACCAGTTATGGCCCTGTAGAGGATGCACTCCCTCTCCCCACCAGTTCTCACTCCCAGAACTGCTGAGTGGCTGATGCTGTCTCTGAGAATTACAGGGCCTGGGAAGTACTGCATCCTCCAGCCCTCACCTTGATCTGCTATCCAATTTGTCCAAGAATCACTAAGGACTGCTTAGTGATATTCTTAGTGGAAGTCATTATTTTAATATTTAATAATATTATAAACATATAAATGATGGAACTGCTGAACAAACAACAACAAGGAAGAATTTCGAAATATTATGTTTGCAAATAAAGCCAAACATAAACTGTATAGAGTTACTTCATTTACAAAATCCAGATTCATGGTTTAAAGGCTATGCTTTGCTTTTGAGAGATCATGTTCAGTACCTGACACCACATGGTCCCCAAAGCACCTGTAAACACAGAGCTGAGAGTAACTATCTCCTGAGAACTGCCGCTAAAAACACTTAATAAATTGATTCATAAGTCCAGATACAGGAAACAAACTAACCAATCTCATAGTGATTATGTTAATTACATGAGAGGAGTCTTTAGGGGGTTGATCAAGTCTAATATTTTTATTGAAGTATTGATTCAAAAAATACATGCAGGGCCTGGAGTGATAGCACAGCAGGAAGGGTGTTTGCCTTATACACGGCCAACCTGGGTTCGATTCCCAGCATCCCATATTGTCCCCTGAGCACCGCCAGGAGTAATTCCTGAGTGCATGAGCCAGAAGTAACCCCCGTGCATCGCCGGGTGTGACCCAAAAAGCAAACAAACAAACAAACAAAAACATGCAATTATTAAAATTTATTGAATCAAAATAATTAGGGTCTGTACATTTTGTTGTAGTTTAATTATATCTCGGTTTAAAACAAAGAATAGCACGTGATCTAGAATACAAACATTCTCTCCTGGAAAGCTAAAGTTAATACAACATTGCCTATGAATAAAATAACCACACAGCATTATTTTATGGACTGAGTTCACTGCGTTTCTATTTGTTGTTGTTGTTGTTAATTGAATCACTATGAGATACAGAATTACAAAGCTGTTCATGGTCTGGGTCTCTATTTTAAAAGTAACCTTAGAGGTCAGGTTCCTTGGCTGTTGCCAATCAGAGTCATGGTGATGGATCAGAAAGCTTTATTTAGCATAAGCCTGAAGGGTGGACAATGCAGACTGGTATCCTCAAAAGCAACCATCTTGTCTGCACAATGTCAAGAAACAGGTTTTTATGGGGGGGAGGGTGGGGTGGGACATAAAAGCAATTCTACTTTTAAAATGTGTGTTGCAGAATTGCTCCAGGCATCACCTTCCTTTGTAGCAAGGGAGGGATCTACCAGACAGATTATCCACTATTTTTGATTATATTGGTGAAGATTACATTCTGTGGTTAAAACTATAATTAAATTAGGCTTTGAATCTTATGTTTTCAACAGTCCCAGCATGCATAACTCCATTTGGCTCATGTTCTTTCTTCTTTTTAAATAAGCAACTCACATTAATGGAAATTGTATCTTTTTTTCAGTTACATGACACTGTTTTTATTAGTCCAAAGAGTAGTAACTTATAATAGCAAGTTCTCCACCCATAGTAATAATGTAGTTCAAACAATGCATAAAATTGATACGTCTTATGGATGTATTTGGGACTGGAGGAAATAACTAATCTTACCAAAATACAAGGTAAAAGATAAGTGAATATGTTCACTTTTAAATTTGTTTGTATGCACTTGTGTATAGGAAAAAGTGAGAACAGCATACAGAAAGAAATTGAGGACAGAACAACTAAACAACTGAAAGCAAATGATTAAAATAACACTTACCCTAACAAAATTATATTTGTGCTTGAAATGTAAGTTATTCAGCCAAATTATGAATTGGATTTTTTTTTTGGCATTTTAACAGACGAAGTAATGCTGTGCAATGGAAATTGGGCCAATTCATAGTCAGCCATTCTATGATCATCTTTGATTGCTTTCCAATCCAAATGGAAATTCTGCTTAAATATTGGACAAGGCTTTGATGGTACCTGAATATTATTTGGGATGATCCAGTTTCATGCAAATTGTACATTTTTGCTCATGTGTGTGCTAAATTAAATAAAGTTTGTTTTTACCAGCAAGCTCAAGTAACCCTTAACAGTTTAACAAATTCAGGTGCATATGAAAAAAATATGGGAATCGACATTAACTTTAAATTGTACTGAGCTGTATACATCAATTGAAAATTGAGGAAATACTTCAAACTTTTTAGTGTTACAAAATGGAAAGTGATCAAGGTTCTTCTGGGCATGAATACCTTAGAAAGATTTTCCAAATACTTCTCCCTTAAAAAATAGAATCCATGTGCTCCTATTTAAATTCAAAATACAGTGATTTTACGTGGAACATAAGCAAAGAATATCTAAAATATGACTGTCTCATGATATTCAGTTTATATTAAATCACTAAATATAAAATAATAAAGTGAATTCATATTTTCCAGCTCATGTTATGTTGATACATGGAAAAATTTTAATCTTTGTTCAAAATCTAGGACATGTCACATTGTGCAGAATCATTTCATTCTGAAAATGGGAGGAAAATGGTCTTGTTTTATTCATTTAATTGAAAATGGAAGGAGATATAAGGAAACGTACGGAGCAGAAGAAAACCTACTGCCTAAGTCTTTAGATTTTAGTAAATTAATTCAATCCTTAGGTATAAATAGATAATATATATATTCATATATAGAAAAATTTTTATTATGCAATTCAAGTTCTAATGCAGAGGAAGAATAAATAAATACACTATAAATAAGTAAACTCATCTAAGAAAAGAAAAAGAAACTGTTTGAGATAAACTAAAATAATAAGGTGAGAGGTCTTGGAACCATGTTTGATAGGGAAATCTGAAAACTCTTCTTTGAGCAAAATTTTTGCTAAAGATAAAAATTTCAAGTACCTCTTTAAATAGTACCACTAAATATTTATGCCTCACTTTTTTTTTCCTGCTTTTTGGGTAACATGCAGTGATGCACAGGGGTTACTCCTGGCTATGCACTCATGAATTACTCCTGGTATTGCTCTGGGGACCACATGGGATGCTGGGAATCGAACCTGAGTTGGCTGTGTGCAAGGCAAATGCCCTACCAGTTGTGCATTTACTCCAGCCCTTCTGAGTCACCATTTACTACAATAATGGTACTAGTGTAAGATCCAAGTTCCTTGTGCTTAAGAATTAGATATGGGCCAGAGATCTAGTACAGGTCCTGAGGTGTTTGTTCTGCATATGCAAGTGGTTTGATTCCTGACACCATATTTGGTCCCAGAAACACTATGTGGAATTAGCCCTGAGTGAGCCCAGAGTAAGCCCTGGGCATCTTGAGGTGTACCGCCCTGCTCCCCACTTAACAACCAAACACAAATTAATAATTTGGTTGTGAATAACAGATAGCCTGTGTCAACCTGTGACAAATTCTCTCACCCTTTTGAACTCTTCTAAGACTGCACCAAATAAATAAAAAATTAACATCAAAACTTTTAGCAGGAGTAAAAGAGTAAACATAGTAGAATGCATATAGAAAATTTACTTGCAATAAATTCTAAAATGACCAGAATAAACTGGGCACTTCAATCCTCACCAAAGACGGCCTAAGGATATTAAGGAGAGAATAGAAATTTCATAAGGTAAGGAAGGGATGCCTTCATATAACAAAAATTTGCCTCTAGATATTTGCGCTGCCAAACCTTTCTATTTATTAATGGTAGAGGTTTCTCCTTGGGCTTCACAGGGCCTCCCTGGATGTTAGTTCTGCATACCAAGGTGACACATAGTGGAAAAGATCTAGCATAGAAATATTGAGGGAGAAATACCTACCTGAAGATACACCTGCAATTCATTTCAAATGCTTCACATAAATAAAATGCACATATACATAATAGAGAATAAAATGGGAGTAAATGAGAAGAAAATATTTTACTTTGGTATTCGTATTAGAATGATGCTCTTCCTCTTATTATTTTCATTTATTTGTTTTGAGGCTGCACCTAGCTGTGCTCAGACTTACTCCTGGCTCAGTAGTCAGGAGTCACTCCTGTCAGTGTTCAGGGGACCATATGAAAGTGGTCCCCTGGAGGAATGAATAGGATTGGCAGTGTGCAAAGCAATCATCTTACCAGCTATATGCTCTACAAATGATCTTCAAATGGATAGTTATATTTTTAGGTAAGAGCTGACAAAGGAGAAGCTCTGAAAACTGAGTAGAAGTTAATCTGTGGTAGAGATTTATATGGAAAAATTTCCATTTGTAAAGTTATCATCCCACTGTTTAAAAAATTAGAAGTTATGAAATTTCCTCAGCTCTCTTACTGGAGAAGAAAAGACAAATCAGCCCAACAATGAATGTGCCCAAGGCACACCATTTTATCTGCAAACCTAAACAACCTTGTTTTGTCCTTCTATTTATTTATTCATTCATTCATTCATTCATTCATTCATTCATTCATTTATTTATTTTTATTAGTGAATCACCATGAGAGTACCGTTATAGGTTTACATATTTTCGTGCTTGTGTTTCGGTCATACAATGCTTGAGAACTCATCCCTCCACCAGTGCCATTCACCACCACCGATGATCCCAGTATTCCTCCCACCCCCCCAACCCCATCCCCCCACCCCACGCCACCTCTGTGGCAGGGCATTCCCTTTTGTTCTCTCTCTCCTATTGGGTGTTGGTTTGCAATAGGGGTATTGAGTGGCCATCATATTCAATCTATAGCCTACTTTCTGCACCCATCTCTCATCCCAAATGGGTCCTCCAACCACACTTTACTTGGAGTTCCCTTCTCTATCTGATCTGCCTTTTCCCCCAGCATGTGAGGCTGGCTTCCAAGTCATGAAGCAAACCTCCTAGTACTTATTTCTACTATTCTTGGGTGTTAGTCTCCTATTCTGTTATTTTATATTCCACAGATTAGTGCGATCTTTCTGTCTGTCTCTTTCATTCTGACTCATTTCATTTAGCATGATACTTTCCATATTGATCCACTCATATGCAAAGTTGATGACTTCATCTTTTCTAACAGCTGTATCGTATTCCATTGTGTAGATGTACCAATTTCTTTAATCAGTCATCTGTTCTCGGCACTCGTTTTTTTTCCAGATTCTGGCTATTGTAAACAGTGCTGTGATGTCCTTCTCAGGTTGATTCCCATTAATCCCCTCCACAATTTTTTTCTTTAGCCTAAGGTGTTTCTTAAGTAGAAACCTCAAGCAATTTGGAGGAGATATTTAGTTTTACTGGGTATTGGAGTTGCTTAAATCATACTGGTATTCTTAACTAATCACCTCAAGATACTTTTTACTGCTTGGCAAGTTATTTTGAACTAGAATAAGGAATACCCTAGAAACTAAGAAAATGACATGGCCCTTGCCTTAGTGTTTATCCTTAAAGGTAAATTAAGGGTAACTCAGGTATCCAGTTATCCAGTTTTCATCACTCCAGTCCTAACACTAAAATAAAGTGGCCATAAAATTAGAAGAAGCATATTCATGGAGTGGACGAATCTCTAAGTTATGGAAAAAGAGAGATTTAAAGGTATTATCAGTCTTGATTTTGAATGTCCAGTAGAGGTACTATAATAAAGCAAGTTTTTCAATGCACCATTTAGATAGTACCTTTTCTCATCTATATGTTATCTCCAATGACATATTTTTATTCCTGCAATTGGTTAATTCATTTTATTCTTTATATGGAGCTGGAGCAATAGCACAGCAGGTAGGGCATTTGCCTTGCACCTGGCCAACTAGAGTTGATTCCTTCCTTTTTGTCGGACAGCCTGGCAAGCTACTGAGAGTATCTCGCCCACATGGCAGAGCCTGGCAAGATACCCGTGGCATATTAAATATGTCAAAATCATTAACAACAAGTTTCACAATGGATATATTACTGGTGCCCACTCGAGTAAATCGATGAGCAATGGGATGACAATTATACAGTGATTCTTTATATATTAAGCATCATGATTTAATTTTAATTTAGTAATTAAGCAGCCTAGTATTTAGGGTGAAACTTTTAAAAAAATCATCAGATTATTAATGGCAGAATTTCTGTGCTTGCCTTTGCTCATTTGATTTTGTAAAAATGTAATACCAAGGTTCAGGATAAAAAAAAAGAGACCACTCTTGTGATGTAAAAGCAAGGGATTTTATGCTAACATGAGCTAGGGTCCAAGTCCACACTGACACAGCAGCTTCAAGACAAAGACTTATTTCCCAGGGCATTATATAGCATATGATTACATAAACTGCTCATTCTTTGCGGTTAACAAAAAACAATTTCTGGCACTACTCATTGCTGGTATGGCACATGGTGATAGAGTGAGTCTACTTGCTGGGCCCAAGAACTTTCCAATGTGGGTCTTGGTTGACTAGATTCATATTGTTTCATTTCTGCAAAACTGAAATTGTTTCAGTTCCAGGAACTGAACTTGAGTCCTAGCTGATTTTTCTCTTTTCTGCCTCCTATCATGGCGTTGCCATTGTTTATTGTGTGGCTCATCTCTCCAATTTGTAACCCTGATTTTTCATTTGCATGTGAGGCTCAAATTAACTTTTTGCAAGAGGATGTCCTATAAAGAGAAAATACAAAAGGAAATCTGCTAGAAATATATACATCTATATTCCCATATATATGTGTGTGAATGGAAGACATATATCTTCTGTTGTTCTATTGAAACCAACATGTAAGATTTAAGAGCTGAATTCAAAATTAAAAAACAACATGCTCGTTGGTCCTGTACAGTTGCACTTATTATGTCATTCTCCTGAAAAGCCTAAGGTCAGGATAAGTCAAATCTTTGCTTAGAAATTTTTGGCTTAGAATCAGGTAAGATGAAGTATAATTCAGGGAATAAACAAGAAAGAATTCACTGGCCATTCTGATCATTATTGACTATTCAACTTTCTCTTTTGCAAACATATATTCATTAATGATTTGATAAATTCCTTCTAGGTACCAATCTGCTCAAAAGTTTCCATATTAAAAAAATTCTGTCTCCAAACTTCCCCTCGGAGAATCAGGGACCCAGGTTTTAATGAATTAGGATAAAGAAGGAAATCCAATTAGTCATTGACTGACAGTCATTGTAAAGCCATTAAACATGCTTGCTTTTCAAGAAGACATCTTTTATGAATTCTTGTATCCCTTTGTTATTGCAATATTGGTCTGTATCCTTTTGTTACTATAAAACTGTTCTAGCTCTTAGTACATCCTTGAGTTACTGTATAAATCTTCACATAAATCTTCACATAGAACTCCTGATGTCTATAAAGTTTCAGTTGTTTATTTTACAGTTTTAAGATGGTCCTTTGTCATGCTCCAAATGTCCTATGTTTAGACTTCACTTTGGTTCCTGCTGATTCCAGTGTAAATCGATCATCCTTGATCCATGATGGTGTCTTGCTGGTTCTGTCTGCCAAAATCTCATTGGTCTTGATGGCCAGCTGGTCTGTATTGCTATGGGATCTGCCTCTCTCTGTTGGTGATGGTTGTTCCTTGTCCCTTTGGCTTTCCTTGATTGTTTAGTCACATGCTGGCCATCAGAGCACTGCCATCTGTCCTGTTCAAAAACAGTGTACAGGAGGAAGTTACCTACCTTATGTTTCCCCTTTTACATGTCGATATCCCTGTTCCTTGGCCACTTCAATTATCTATTTAACTGTCTAAGCCTCAAGTTGGTGAAGTTGAAAATGACCCTTGTAAGTAGATTCCTGCCCCTCTACCCCCTCTCCACCATAACACTCTTGATTCCTAATAACTGAACCTGGAATTCCTTTTATGAAAAAGATATTTATTCTAGAAATGCAGGTTGTAAGCTTAAAATGCAAGTAGTTTGCATTAATCTTCTGAAACACAGCTTATGTTTCATGTATTCAATCTTGTATACATGACTATGGAGCATTTGAATCAAACCACCATCAAATTTGAGCATTGGCAAGGCTTTTTATTTTTTACTTGCTTGGTTCAATATTGCTTCTATAACAACAAAGGGAAGAGAATAGATATTTGAATTTAATGCTCATAAGCTCTGAGGAGAAATGCAAATAACAACTTGTGAAGACTCAATTAAAATTTAATTAACAAAACTTTTTTAAAGGAATATAGTATACATAAATTATTTAAATTTATACAAAACATTATTAAGTTTTTTTCCTTTTTGTAAAACTAGGGAAACAAGAGAAGAAAAACAAACACTTTTGTCCTTAAAGAACCTAAAATCTGGGCTACAGAGACAGTTCAGTAACCAGAGATTCATATCATAAAGATAAATCATCATAAGTCTGATTTTGGTTTAAAAATGCAATTAATGATAAACTTTTGAATATTAGACCTACTTCTGGGCTTAGTCTCATAGTTGCAGTTTTTATTTTTACACTATTGTATTGTTATTATTTTTTGAAGTAAAGCAGATCTGTTTGAAGAGTTTTTGAAGTTGTGGAGGGGGAGAGATATAGAAAAAGAGAGAGAGAGAAAGAGAGAGTAATGTTCACAAGAGACAACATGAGCTTCTCCAAGGGTGGAGAGAATTATTTGTTTTTAATGATTTAAATATCTGCAAATGATATTGCAGTTTTGAAGATCAGAAGTTCAACATTAACCTTAGTTGTCTAATATCAAAGGCTGAGTTCCTTCTACAGGTTCCAGGAGAAAACACATTTCTTGTATTTTTTTCCTTTCTAGAGGTGGATCTGTATTCCTTAACTCTGACATCCACACATCACATCTGTAGGACCCCTCTTCCTCCTCTGATGCTTCCACTTTGCTATTATAGAAATCTTCTGAAACTACAATCTCTCATCTTAACAACTTCTAAATAATCATTCTGCAAAGTCCCTTTTGCAAAATTTGCATAAAATCAGATGCTGGGGATTTGGAGTGGTCACCTTCCAGTGGACATGATTCAACCTTCCACAGGATGGGTCAAGCTAGAGGGGCAGCAGGCTACTGTTTTAGAAAAGGGTATCTGGGGGAGCCGTACTGGGAAGATGTCACCGGCCGAAGCGTTAGGAGAAACAGTGTGGCTATTATGGCAACTCTTTCCCGGACACAGCAATAGTTAGGGCTCAAGCCAGCTGGTACACCCATTTCCCTTTCCCTGAACATCTTCTCCTTATTCCTCAATGATACTGGAGAAGAGTTCTTTCTGTTCAAGGTGCTGCCTATATCTTGATGGAGAAACAGAGGCTTAGAGACTGCTAATTATCATTGGTCTCCTTTGCAGTATTTATTGATAATGGTTCTTCAAAGGGTAGGTTGACTTGGACCTCCCTGTGGCCCTGTTTTTGTAGCCTCTACTTGCTTGGCCGTACCCCTAATTCAGGGAGGCATGGGCCTTGTGGCTGAGTCCCTCAGAGTACAGCCTCCCTCAGGTTTTTTAGTGGAAAACGTATTGATAGGCCCCAAACCATGTGTTCCGGTAGTGCCTAGGTAGAGGCAAAACCTCAACCGACCAAACCAGGTGAATAACCACTTGTCATCTTGTTGATCTTCAATTTGCTATGCGGCCAACAGTAATGTCTATAATGTCTCCATTCATCCCTCTAGTGTGTTAGTGTAGCCCAGTGGCATCTACTTGCTCCAGGAACACAAAGAGCCTCAAACCGTTCATTCAGGGTCTTGATGAAGAAGTCTGACCATCTTGTAGGTGAGAGGCCATGCAGTCTTTTGATGTCCTGTGGAATCCAGTTGGTAACAGCTCTAGTCCAGTGGTCATCTCTAAATTGCATCATGTGTTTGACCCATCTAATTTTTGATGTCTCGGCAAATCGTTGGTGGAGGTGAGAACTCTGGATTCCTTCTCTCACTTGAGTGAAATGTGATACCCCAAGCATAGCTCTTTGGGATACCCTAATAACATTTTCATCCAGTTTTTGTAGGTCCCAGGTCTCTGAGGCTTATGTAAATGCAGGAAGAATGGTGGAGTCAAAAAGATGTGCCCAAGCAGAAGGTTTTTCATCCTCTTAACCACTTCTTTGATGCTCTTGAAGGCGTTCCACGCTTCTCTCTTCCTCCTGCACAGTTCTGGCGCCAGGTTGTTCCTCATGTTGAGTTCTCGACCAAAGTACACATAGCTGCTGCATTTGGAGACGTTCATTCTGTCGAGAGCAAATGGAATGTCAGTGACTAGTTCATTTTTCTTGAACATTGTCTTGGTGAGATTCAGCTGAAGTTCACCTCTGTCTGTAGGTTCCCTCCCACCCTATACGTTCACCTTCACATTGCAAACTCAGTTCTGAAGGCTAACTTAGGGCTCAAGTACCATTGGTTTTTTTTTTTATCCCCTTACTGTGTTTATTTATATTTCACATATGAGAAAGATCATTATTTATTTGTCCTTTCATTCAGCACAATTATCTATGCATAATATCTTCATTATATAGTGGAGAAACGCAAGATTTAATATCTTCTTATACCTGTGAGCATCCCATTGTGCATATATACCACAGTTTCTTTATCCACTCATATGTTCTTGGGCACAGGTTGTATTCAGGTCTTGATTATTGTGGATGGCTCAACAATGCACATAGGAATGCAAATGCTATTTGTGTTAGTTTAGTTTGGAAATAAATAGATTTATTTAAAAAGGTTTACTTAGAGAATTAATTGTGAGGGACATATAAACATATATATATATGTGTGTGTATGTGTGTGTGTGTGTGTATGAAGAGAGAGAGAGTGAGTGAGTGTGAGAGAGAGAGAGTTCAAAAGAGAATACAGGATTCCCCAGAGGGGAAATAGTCCAAATGTCTTTTTGTATTAACATTCTTGGAAACTAATGGTAGATGACAATAAAGTGGAATTTCTGGGTCATAGTGATTCAATTCTTAAATCCTTAAGAAATTTCCCTTCCGTTCATAGTCGAGGCTTTACTAGATGATATTTCCACCACCTGGTTGAAGGTTCCTTTCCCTCCAACCCCCTGCCAGCACAGGTTTTATTTTCTTTTTGTATGTGAATCACATTGATGTGAGATGATAGCTATTGGCGTTTGGGCGTTTTGATTTGCACCTCCCTGACAGTAAAGTGATGAAAAAGGAATTTTTTTTTATGCCTACTAGCCATTTATGTGTCTTTGGAAAGTGTCTGTTCAGTTTCTCTCCTCATTTTTTGATGGGGTGATTTGGATTTTGTTCGCATTAAATTTTGTAAATGCTTTATAAATCTTGGATATTAGGCCTTTCCAGATGTATGATGAAAGAATATCCCTAATCAATAGACGTATTTTTATACTACTCGGCATTTCTTTTGCTGTGCTGATGCTTCTAAATTTGATGTATTCCCGTCTGGTTATTTTTGTTTCTGTTTTCTTGGCCCATGCTACCAAGGATTTGAAGAAACCTCAAGAGACATAATTACAGGGCAATGGGTAGTTCTAAAGGACCAAGTATGGAAGTTGTCTGAGTTAGCTCTTTTATTTTGAAACTTTTGATTGCTTTGTAAGCCAGTTTTCCTGTTACGTATTGCTTCAGTTAGAAGTTTGAAGCGAGAAGTATGTTGTGTGATGAGGAAATAGTCAACTGTTTTCAGAGTTGTCAACAAAGCCCAACAAATAATTTAAAACTTTCAATATGAAAGAGACAAGATAGTCTCTGACTCAAAGTAGGCTTCACAAAGTTGCCATCTGAACCAGCTGGACTGCCATAGTACTATGGCTATAGCATGCTGACAGGATGGATTGGAAACAAACAGGATCATTTTTTTTTCCTCTTCCAGAAGTCTTACTTCCCTTCAGAATACGTAACAGGAGGCAGCTGATAATCGATAAATGCAATTCTCAAGAGTTTCAAACTCATAACTAAATGTTAAGAAGGTGGGGATGGGGTTGAAGTTTAAAATAAAGGCATGATGACTACAACACTAGAGAGGAAATGATAAGGATGTTTTAGAATATAAATATTAAAAAGTGAAACTAGAGAGAGATTGTTCAACTATAAACAAAAATTCATAGTGATCAAAAATTTATACTTCTACAAATGGACTTAAAATTGTAGTATGTTTACTTATAGAAAACAGGTCAACTATCTCATTATTGTACTTATTAGCGGTTATTTATTACTCAAGAGTTTGGTAATTGCAATTAAAAATCCCACTCTTTCCATCTAAAGAAAACTAAACACTTAGTATAAAGAGTATTTGATTTTCTTCCCAGAGAACTCACATACATATATGTGCAAATGCAGATACTGAACAACAATTTTTTCTGCACTGGACACTTTCATTATGGAATTTTAACAACTAAAGGTGTGAGTTTACAAAGTTTATTTCAGTAACTTATTTTGAAAATCAAAACCTTAAAGATCAGTTGCACAAATGTCCTACTTAATGACTACCGAAGTAGAACATAAGGAGCCATTTTTACATGAAAATAAAAGAACTATTGAAAAAGAAACCCACTAAATTAACTATTTATAATTTTGATAATTATGAATGCAATAACATTTACTATTTTTTATAGTGCAACTCTTGGAATGTCCCAGCTTCACTGACCAGTTAATTGATCTATGTAATTATTTCCTTGCAACTAAAATTGATTTGCTAATTAATAAAAATTTAGAGCACTGGGCAGAAATCACAGTGAGTCAATACCTGCCACAGGCCTTCGAAATTCTTTGTTTTAAACAGTCAGATCCGGAGCTCTGACCTCTGTCGAAGGTCAAGAATCAGGGACGCTGTCTCGTTTGCCAAGGCGTCAAAAATCAGATGGGCCAGACACATAATGTGATTCATAGACAACCGCTGGACTAGAGCTGTTACCAGTTAGATTCCACAGGACATCAAAAAACCGCATGGCTACCCACCAACGAGATGGTCAGACTTCTTCGTTAAAAACCTGAGGTGAACTATTTAAGGCTTTTTGTGTTCCTGGAGCAAGCAGATATCATTGGGCTACACTAGCATGAGACGGACACATGGAGACGTTACTGGTGCCCGCTTGAGCAAATTGAAGACCAACGGGATGACAAGTGATACAAGTGAATTAATCAAAATGACTTGATTCTTTGTGAATCATGTGATATATAACAGATTTTATTTAAGTATAAAGCTATTCAGTGTTTAAGTCTTAGTAGAATTATCAATAAAATGGAAGCTAACGTAGGAACTATCAACAAATGTTTCTAATTTTGAGTAGAATGAATTTTTATAAACTTGCATTTTAATGAAACATATGTACTTAGATATTAATTTAACATCTAGAGTAATTATGTAAAAATTAGAAACGTATATCTCACTTTTTTGCTCAGATACATTATACATTTTTATTTTTGTGTTTGTTGTTGTTATTTGGGTTACACTCAGATGAGCTCAGGGCTTACTTCTGGCTTTGTGTTCAGGGATCATTCCTGGCCATTCTTGAGAGACCCATGTGTGGTGCTGGAGATTGAATCTTGACCAAGTGTTCCTTACCCTCCTTACTGTCTCTCTGGGCCCTGTGTGTCATCTTTTTAAATATTTTTTTCTTAAATTTTAATATTAGGTAGAATTTGAGCATAAAATTTAACACTTCTATGTGTGTAAAGAATTTACACTTCTGTCCTCCAAGTTCCGGTGCCATCTCATCCCACCACGAAAAGACCTCTCCACCCTTCCCTCCAGAATCCCACGTACCCTTCTCCTACAGTAAACAGTTTGTTTCATTGGGTTTAGCAAACAGCTGTGTTTCTTTGGGTTAGTTCATTTTATTTCGTTTTCTATATTCCACAAATGAGTAAAACTGTCTTTTAAGTATTTTACACTTTCTTATTTTACTTAACACAACCCCTCAAGTAAATCCTATTTTTTACAAAAACATATCACACAGTATAGTAAAATATCTAAAATGCATGCACTTGACATTTGGTTTGTGGCTATTCAAATAGCTGACCTCATACCAGATACCATTCTGACAGTGCTACATTTTTTTCTCTGTTTTGGAACCACATTTCAATTTCTAATCCTTATTGTATTTATAGGATATTTATTGGACAATATACAAATATAAAAATGTAGATGCACATGTATGTATAGGTTAGTGTGAAGTTTTCAGTTGTAGCAGTGGCAATTTAAAAATTCTCATAGGTAATTGTGTACTTGTTGAAAACTTTAGTTCAAAGAGAATCATGTTTTCTTATTTTGAGCCTAATTAATTTTGACAGGACTGCATAAAAATGCTAAACAAACTATCGGATATTACCAACCACTAACTTAACATTAAAAAATGTAGCGGGGGGAACTTCAAAATTATATCACTGTATCATTGTCATCCCGTTGCTTATCAATTTGCTTGAGCGGGCACCAGAAACATCTCCATTGTGAGACTTGTAACTGTTTTTTTGGCTGGAGTGATAGCACAGCGGGTAGGGCATTTACCTTGCACATGGCTGACCAGAGTTTGATTCCTCCGTCCCTCTCAGAGAGCCCAGCAAACTACCGAGAGTATCTTGCCCGCAAGGCAGAGCCTGGCAAGATACCCACGGCATATTTGATATGTCAAAAACAGCAAGAACAAGTCTAAATTATATAAATAAAATAATACACTTGACAAGAAAAAACTTTACTATTTTAATTGCAATTTATTTTATTTCAATTAAGTTATTTAATTACTATTAAATAGTACTAATTCCTATTAAACTAAAGTTCTATTAAAGCCACAACATCAATAAATTTAATAAATTTGTCCCTTCAATAATGCTTTTAAATTAATCCCTTTTAGGGATATATGAGGTTAAGCATGATGAGAAAATGAGAAATGTCATCATATGTTCTAAAATACTGAGTACTCCAGTATTCTGTTTAAATCTTTTTGTTGTCTAGTAGAAATTTTGTTGCAATTACTCTGACAGACATCATCACCAGTATTTGGTGGTTTTTTTTTTTTTTTTTTTTTAGCAAAGTTAATCATTTAGGGATACACCTCAGGGGCCTATTTGGAATTTTATAGATAAAGGACTTTGAATATCTTGACAGCTGCTACGCTTTCATTGGCTGCATTTGGCAAAGTTGTGACACCTGCAAATTCCTGGTATATTGTAAAGTGGAAATTCTACATAGGGAAATTGATGTCTGCTATATATAATTATAGCCTGAATTCCTAACTGCTTTTCCACATTCAGATAATGGTTGTTGTTACTATATGTTTTTTTGACATTTTCCTAGGAAAACAAAGGAATGATTATCTATCAAAAGACTTTATGCTTAAAAAACAGATATGAACTTAAAAAATATATTGTGATTAGGTAGGTATATTAGACATTCAGTGAATCTACTTACAAGTCACTTGTATATTCTCCTGAATTAATAGCTTCTTTGCCTCTGTATTCTGCTCTCCTCTGTGAATAAAAGAGAAGTTTAGAGATAACATTCTTACATTTTTGGAGGCACTTTATACTTAGCCAGAAAATTCTATATGAGTTCAGTTTAAGAGTGCCATGAGAAATATGCTTATGAATTGTGACAATAAAGTAATATTTTCATATATTTTGCTTATTTGAATAATGTTTAGTTGTTATTGAATAATATAAAGCATGTGAAATTCTGTAATATCTATTATCCTTCCTATACTTGCAGTAAGTTTAGTGCTTAAAAACAAAATTTAGAACTTTCTAAAGCTGTTAATAATTAGGTAATACCTCTTTCAGCCATTTAACTTTGAATATTGCTCATTCTTTTACCATTTAGAATAATAAAGTTCTGTGGAACATTTTTCCCCAGATTTTATCAATTTTTCTGACCAAAGGTGGGGGCACAGAAACATTTATATGTATGTTTGACTTTTTTTTAGTTAATTTTAGGTAGCTTCTTGCTACTTTTTATCAGTTATATGAGAAATCAGTATATTGGCTCTTTGTTCTTGTCCTCTTTATTTTTTATCTTTACAACATATATTTTATTTGAAGTAAAGATATTGAATGACTTTATCTCTCTAAATAAATGCATACTGTTTCACTCTAACATTATTTTTGCTTTTCTTATATGAAAAAGTACATTTGAGTATAGTAATATATCTCAGATTTTCCAAAATGTTATTAGATATTTTCAATTCATATTAATTTATCTTATGACATTTGTACCATCATGTTGTTAGTTGAATAATAAGGGGACTATAATTAATATGGTGTGGGTACTTAGCAGCCCATCAGATGTCTGAGTGATTAAAAATCCTCTGGGTATCATAGTTTTTGCATTTTTTGAATTTTACTTCCTTTCTGATTCACAAGTCCACTAAAAATTTCCGCTGACTGCATTTATTTTCATTTTAAATCCTAACTGCATTATCAAAATACTTTATAAGTATGTAGTTATCAAAAACTCTACTTCCAAAATTATTTCAGTCATCCTTCTTTTCTAAAAGTTTCAATGCACATGAAAGAAAATAATTTTTGATACCCTATTGAGGGAGTGATTAGCTTGTTTGATATTTTGGTCTGGATTCCAGATTTGTGGCAAGTATAAATATGTACTACTGGTGGACTGTGAGATGTTTCAACACTATTCATGAAACCCCATTGTTAACATATTGGAAATCACTGTGTCTGAAATAAAGGTTTTTGAGGATATACCTTTATATAAAATAAAATAATATGTAATCCCCAAATATTCAGCCCAGAGTTGAAGGTATCAATTGAAACATTCACACTCCACACTCTGCCCTGCACACAGACCTAGCTTTTAGTAAACTGGTTTATCTGCTTCAGAGAGAAAAAGGGTTGTTTGACAGAATTGAAACCTTTGGCTCCAGGCAGTCTGGGCACTCTAATTTAAATTCTTAGATCACAAAGTCAAGCTGTGTAGTTCTCAGAAACTCTGTATTTATAGATAAATAATTGCCCATCAAGTTGACATTCTAGTAATAAGAATTTCAGTTCTGTCACTTATACCTTCCAATATATTATTTCATCTCATCATGTGAGATGATTTCAGTCTGTCTTCCTCCCAATATTGATTTTGAGTAATTTTATTTAAGTTTCCTGTCTGAATTCATAGATTTTTTAAAATTTATATATTATATTTAAAAAACCATTGAAACTTCTATTGAAAAAAGTCTTATAAGGCAACCTATATATTAACTATATAATACAAAATCTATAATATATGCATGTTATATATACACACATAATATACATACATTATATATGTGTATTTATATTATTTATATATAATCATTGTACTATTTATTATGTTGATAATGTTTATTAAGAAAATTTATGGAAGTGAAAGCATACATTTTATGCCATTTTCATAGTGATTTTGAAGAAAAATCATATTCTTATATAATTTTTCTAATCCTATTATATGCAATTTATCTTATATTTATTATTTAAATATTAGACCTGTATCAAAGACTAATGTATATTTGAGACATTTAAAGATCTTAATAGAAAAATGTGGGCTAATATTTCAAATTATGGTTTCAGAATAACTAGAAATAGCATAGCATTATTAAAATTATAACATATTATTCTCATAAATTCCAAAAAAGATGGACCAAAGAGAGCACAGCTGTAGAGTGCTATTTGGATTCTATCTTCAACACCCCAGGAGTGATCCCTGAGTAAAGAGCCAGATGGAAGCTGGGCACACTTCTTGGACAGCTCAAAATCAAAACAAAGCAAAACTAAACAGAAATTCAAAAAGTTAATTTTGTTGATTTTCAATTAATGTGATTTTACAAACTACTTAATCTTTATACAAATGAATGCTAGGACTAATAAAAAACATTGTTAAAAAGATACATTTTATGATAAATTATAATCACTCTAACATTAATTATAGTGTCTTCTTTAAAACATGAAACTATCATTTGCAAGTAAAACATAACAAGATTCACTATATCACTGTACCACTCTCATCCCATTGCTCATCAATTTGCTCTAGCAAGCACCAGTAACATCTCCATTCCTCCCTGTCATGTTCAGGGTCAGGGGAATGAGGCCCATTATTGTTACTGTTTTTGGCATATCTAATAGGACATGGGTAGCTTGCCAGGCTCTGCTGTGAGAGATTTTCTGTTGCTCTCTTCCAGGAGCTTTGTTTTATAGTCTCTGGATATTGGCTGTTTATGAGATTACATGGCACTAGGGGCAGTTTGTGGGTATGACTGCCAAGCTACTGGAAAACTGGGGATCTAGGAGAAGGAGGCCCAGTCCCAATCCAAGCAGGCTTGGATATCTCAGCCTGTATACCTGGGTTCATCTGTTGGTAACAAGGTTATCTCATCTATATTGAAAGAATAAGAATACCAGATTACTGAACAAATATTTGTATCTTGATACTATGTTAACTATTTTTTTGCATACAGAATTTGTCAAATGATGTACAGCAATATTAGCTATTTGCTCAGGGCCTCAATTATGGATAGACAGAAAATTATATTACATTTCATTTGTATTAAGATAATATCTAAAATCACTAGTGAATTCTTCCAAACCTTCAAAAAGGACTTACTACAAGTCTTTTTCAATCTTTTTTAAGAAATTGAAGAAAAAGAAACACAGCCAGTTTCTGTGAGGCACATAATCACCTTGGTACCAGATACAGACAGAGACACTGACACCACAAGCCCCCCAAATTACAGGCTGATATCCCTAATGAAAACAGATGCAAAGATCCTCAACAAAATATTAACAAATAGAACACAACGACTCATCAAAAAGATCAACACCATGACCAAGTGGAATTCATCCTGCGGATGCAAGGATGGTTTGACATTTGCAAGTAAATCATCATGTCAATAAAACGAAAGATAATACAGAGAAAGCATTTTACAAAATCGAGCACCTCTTCATGATGAAAACTCTCAACAAAATACAGGTTGAAAGAAGTTCCTTCAATATAGTCAAAACCTACAACAAACAAGCATTATTCTCAACGGAAAAAAACTGAAAACCTTCCCTCTAAGATCAGGGACAAGACAAGGCTGCCCAGCCTTGCCACTTCTATTCAGTATAGTACTGGAGCTACTTGCCATAGCATTTAGGCAAAAAAAAAAAAAAAAAAAAAAAGATTAAGGATATGTTAAGGATGTTCAGATAAGAAAGGAAGAAGTCAAGCTCTCACTCTTCATAGATGAGATAGTACTATACTTAGAAACACTAAAGCATCTACCAAAAAGCTTCTAGAAACAATAAATTTGTATAGTAAAGTGGCAGTTTACAAAATCAATATCCAAAAGTCCATGGTTTTCCTATATGCAAAAAATAAAGAGAAGAAAATTATATTAAAAAACAATCCAGTTCGCAACTGTGCTTCAGAAAAATCAAGTATTCTCAGAATTGACTAAGGAGGTAAAGGACTATACAAAGAAAACTACAAAACACTACTTTAAGAAATAAAAGAGGACATAAGGAAATGGAGACACATCCCCTGTTTATGGATTGGGAGAATTAACATTGTCAAAATGTCAATATTCCCCAAAGCATTATACAGATTGAATGCATTTCCTCTAAACATGTCCATGACATTTTTCAAAGAAATAGATCAAACACTCCAGAAATTCATATGGAACAATAAATTCATATGGAACAATAATCCCCCACAAATAGCTATCCATGGAAAAAAGATGGGAGGCATCACCTTACTTAACTTCAAACTGTCCTACAAGCAGTAGTAATTAAAAATGCATAATATTAGAATAAAGACAGACCCTCAGGCCAATGGCGTAGGGTTGAATATCCTGATAAACACCCTCAAATATGTGAACATTTAATCTTTGATAAAGGAGTAAGAAATATAAAGTGGAGCAAGGAATGCCTCTTTAACAAGTGGTGCTGATAAAAAACTTGACAGCTCCATGCACAGAATGAACTCAGACCTCTATCTAATCCCATGATGCTATGCACAAAAGTCAGATCAAAATGGATTAAACACCTCAACATCGGACTGGAATCCATAAGATGCATGAAGGAAAAAGTAGGCAACATCCTCCATGATATTGAAGTTAGAAGTATCTTCAAAGACAAAACACCACTGACAAAGCAAGTGGAAGCAAGGATAAACAAATGGGACTACATTAAACTAAGAAGCTTCTGCCCCTCAAAAAACAAATAAAAAACAGTGGGAGAGGTTATTCACCCAATATCCTTCTGATAAGGGGTTAGTAAAGATATTCAAGGTACTGCTTAAACTTTTTGAGAAAAAAAATCCAAACCCATCAAAAATATAGAAAAGTTGGATCTGTATAATGTTTTGGGGAGTATTGCCATTTTGACAATATTGATTCTCCCTATCCAAAAGCAGGGAATATGTTTCCATTTCCTCATGTCCTCTTTTACTTCATGGAGTAGCTTTTATAGTTTTCTTTGTAGAGATCCTTTACTTCCTTGGTTAAGCTGATTCCAAGGTACTTAATTTTCTGGGGCACGATTGTGAATGGGATTGCTTTTTTTCATATCCCTTCTGTCTCATTGTTTGTGTATATGAAAGCCATGGACTTTTGGGTATTGATTTTATAGCCTGCTACTTTAGTGTCTGAAAGAGAGACACAGACATAGAAAGATTGCACTCATCTGTGAAATATGAAATAACAGAATAGAAAACTAACACCTAAGGATAGTAGAAATAAGTACCAGAAGGTTTGCTTCATGATTTGGAAGTTGACCTCACATGCTGGGGGAAAAAGCAGCTCAGATAGAGAACGGAACACCAAGTAAAGTGTGGTTGGAGGACCTGTTCGGGATGAGAGATGCGCGCTGAAAGTAGACTATAGATTGGGCATGATGGCCACTCAATACCTCTATTGCAAACCACAACACCCCAAAGAAGAGAGAGAACAAAAAGGAATGCTCTGCCACAGAGGCAGGGTTGGGGGGGATGGGATTGGGGGTGGGAAGGATACTGGGATTATCGGTGGTGGAGAATGGGCACTGGTGGATGGATGAGCATTGTATAACTGAAACACAAGCATGAAAATATGTAAATCTGTAACTGTACCCTCAAGGTGCTTCTCTAAGAAAAAAAAATTTTAAAAATTGTAAAAAAATAAAACAAGAATAAAGTAAAAGTATTAAGTATAAAAATATACAAAAGTGAACAGAAACATTCTCAAAGAAGAAAACTGAATGGCCAAAAGGCACATGAATAAATGCTCTTCATTACTAATCATCAGATTGATGCAAATCAAAATTACAATGTGATATCCTTTCACACCACAGAGACTGGCACACATCCAAAAGAACAAGAACACCAGTACTACTGTGGATGCAAGGAGAAAGGGATACTCATTCATTGCTGGTGGGAACGCCAACTGATCTAGCTTTTTTAGAGAACAATATGGACATTCCTCAGAAAACTAGAAATTGAGCTTCCATTTGACCCAGGATTACCACTTCTGGGATTATAACCTGCGGACCCCATAAAACACAGCAGAAACACTATCTGTATTCTTATGTATATTGCAGCACTATTCATAATTGTCAAAATCTGAGAAAAAAACCGAGTGCCTGAGAACAGATACATGAATAAAGAAACTATGGCATATCCACCCAATAGAATGCTATGCAGCTGTTAGGGAAAATAAAGTCATAAAATTTGTTTATGAAAGAATGGGCATGGAGAGTGTCATAATGAGTGAAATGAATTAGAAGGAGAGAGACAGAGACTACTGCATTCAATTGGGATACACACACACACACACACACATATATATATATATATACATACATATATATATATATATGTAGGTGTCCTTGTCAACAGAAACTTGGCCATGAGCATCGATGTGTTTGAATGTCTAACAACCCAAATCAGATACTTACATTGGAATAGATGTGGCTCATTGATGGCTGTTTCTATCTTCGTTGTCTACACACCAACATTCAACTATGATGAAGAAACTGAAAAATTCTACATGGAGATGGAGAAGTTCTATAAAGAAGACCACACCTATTTCAAGGTCATTGTCAGTGATTTTAATGCCAAGATAGGAACTAGAAGGTCACTCGAAGAACTCCACATCAGGACCTATGGCCTAGAATGAAACGAACAGGGTGAGAGACTGTCTGAGTTCATCGTGTTGACCAAGACTATCCATGGTAACTCACAATTCCAGAAGACGGGATCTAAATGCTGGACATGGATTCTCCCAGTTGACAGTTCCACAGCTAAATTGACCACATCATATTCAATGTCGCTGTTATACCAAAAGTTCCAAACGGGATCAGATCACCATCTCTTTCATGCGAAATTCTACTTCACAGGAAAATAGGCTGCGAAGTTTAAGAAGAGAATTCCCAGAATGACCACCAACTGGGAGCTCTTTGGCACTATTACAGCAATATTGGGAAGATGCCATTGTTGACAACATTGACGAGGAATATAACTACTTCAACACCTACATGATTGTGCAAGGAATGCTGAGAGAGAGAAAGTCACAAAAAGACACCTGTCTTTGGAAACTCTTAAGCTCATTCACCAGTGTGGTTTGGCGTGATCCTCAGGCAATCACAAGCTAATATCTGAGCTTTCAAAGCTGTGCAGAGAAGCAATAAAGGAAGACCTCAAAGAGAGAAGAGCATCAGTGTTGGCTGATGCGGCAGAAGCCAGGAAAAATATTCTCAACGTCCACCTGTACTTCACCAACTATAAGACCAAGATGACTGCCGTCTGACGTCCTGATGGATCTATCACATCTTCCAGAAGGGCAATGGAGAGGATTATTCACGACTTCTACTTGGATCTCTTTCACAGACACGCCCACCTGCCCATGTACCAAATTCCACAGGATAGATATGTTGTTCCCAGCATCCTCCCTTCAAAAATCCGACACGCCATTTCATTGGTAAAGACGCTTACAGCACCAGGTCCAGACAAGGTCAGACCCGAACACCTGAAGAATCTGCTGCCAGCACTAGTCAATGCACTGGCTTGGCTCTTCGCATGCTACCTGTTTGAATGCAAGGTTCCATCCCAATGGAAAACCAGCAGGACTGTACCCTCATGGTGATTCACTAATTAAAGAATAATAAAAAAAAAGAAAACCAGCAGGACTGTTCTGTTGCACAAGAAGGAAGACATCCATGACATCGGCAACTATCACCAGATCTGCCTGTTGTCTGTTGTCTACCAGTTATTCACTTGAATCATCCTGAATAGGATTGGAAGAGCACTAGACAAAGGACAACCATCTGAACAAGCCGGGTTCTGAAAAGGATTCAGCATGATCTACCATATCCACACAGTGACCAAGCTCATTGAGGTTTCTCGAGAGTTCAAGATGCCATTCTGTTTATGGCTCATTGATTTAAAGAAGGCCTTTGTTTCTGTTGAGATGGAAGCAGTCATCGAAGCCCTATACAAACTTGGTGTTTAAACTCAGCATATTAGGATCGTCCATGATCTGCATTACAGATTCACCACCAAGATCTCACCATTCTACAAGGAAGTGATCATTGATGTAAAGAAAAAGGATTGGCAGGGTGATATCATTTCACTGAAACTTTTCAGTGCCACCCTCGAGAACGTCATACAATAACTTGAATGGGAAGGAATGGGAGTGAAGATAGATGGTCGGCAACTACACCACCTCCGCTTCACTGATGACACCGTTCTAATGACACCAAATATTAGCCAAGCGGCACACATGCTGGCCAACTTTGACTGTGAATGTGGAAAGGTCAGACTACAGCTGAATCTTATGAAAACAATGTTCATGAGAAACGGACTATTTAGTGATTTTCCATTTGCTCTCAATGGAACGAACATCTTTGAATGGAGCTATTATGTGTTCCTAGGTTGAGAACTCAACATGACAAACAATCTGGCACCTGAGCTGCACAGAAGGACTAGAGCAGCATGGAAGACCTTCAAAACCGTCGAAGAAGTTGTTAAGAGGACAAAGAATTTCCAGCTTCGGGAACATCTTTTTGACTTCATTGTTCTTCCTGTACGTCTCAGAGACCTGGGCCCTGAGAAAACAGGATAAGGACACTATGTGTGTCTCCCAAAGGAGAATCTAAAGAGCTATGTTTGGGATATCATGTTTTACTCAAGTGAGAGAAGGAATCCGGAGTTCTGACCTCCATTGACAATAAAGAACCAGGGATGCTGTCTCATTTGCCAAGGCATCAAAGACCATATGGGCCAAACAGGTAATGTGATTTGAAGAGGACCGCTAGACTATAGCTGTTACTGACTGGGTTCCTTGGGATGTCAAAAGAACTTGTGGCTGCTCACTTATGAGATGGTCAGAATTCTTTGTCAAGACTCTGATCGTATGGTTTGTTCTTCTTGTTCCTGGAGCAAGCAGATGACACTGAACTAGACTAGCACCCAATGGGGATGAATGGAAATGTTACTGGCACCCACTTGAGCAAATCGATGAGCAACAGGATGACAAGTCATACAAGTGAAATATTTATGGCAGAAGACTAATATCCAATGCCAGGGAAAATATGCTTGGAGGACTGGTGAATGGTTATAATCTATGACACATTTGTCAGGGGTTAATGGTAGGTAAGATAGAGAAGAGACCAGTCTGACAATATGACATTAATAGTTGAAAATGATCATGCTGGATAAGAACTAAGGGTTAAAAGTAGATAAAGAGATATTCTTGATAAACTTCCAGTATCTGTATTGAAAACCACAAAGTCCAAAAGGATGGAAAAGAGAAAGAGACAGAGAGAGATAGAAAGAGAGAGAAAGGGAGGGAAGGATGGAAAGGAGAAAGGGAGAGAGAGGGAGAGAGGGAGAGAGAGAGAAGAGAGAGAAAGACATCAGAAAGAAAAGCTCCGGGGTAGGTAGGGGTGATGGGAGTGAAACTGGGGACACTGGTGAGGGAAAATGTACACTGAGGGAGAAAGGAATGGGTATTTGGATTACTGTATGACTTAAACATAATTAGGAACATCATTATAATGGTCTATCTCAGGGATTCAATTTAAAAATCTTTTAAAAATTCTTATATTCTAATTGACTTTATCATTATATAGTGTATTTCTTTACCTTTGAGTATGTTTATTTTTCCAGTTTACTTTCTCCATTATAATATAGTCACACTATTTTGGATTGGGGCTGGAGTGATAGCACAGTGGGTAGGGCGTTTGCCTTGCACACGGCTGAGCCGGATTAGATTCCTCTGCCCCTCTTGTAGAGCCTGGCAAGCCACCAACAGTATCTCGCCCACATGGCAGAGCCTGGCAAGATATCCATGGCGTATTCGGTACGCCAAAAACAGTAACAAGAAGTCTCACAATGGAGACATTACTGGTGCCCGCTAGAGCAAATCGATGAGCAGAAGGATGACAATGATATAGTGATTTTGGATTAATGCTTGCATATTATATTTTTCCATTGTTTTGCTTTGAATTTGGTTGCTTGTGGAGAGCCTCCACAGGACCGTGCTTCGTGGACACCTGTTTCTTGTTAATTGTACCATGCTTCGTAGACAACACCTGATAAGGAATCAGGATGTCTTGTCACGCCACGAGCTGTAACTAGTCTATCAGCTGCAGACACTCGGGCGTAAGCAAGCAGTGAGGGGTATATAAGGAGGGAAGCTGCCTAGCTAGGGGGTTCCTCCTCGTTCATCCCTCGTTCCTCTTCTTTCCTGTTTTGCATGAGAAGGTCTCTGAATAAATCGCTGCCAGAAGAATCTCCGGGTTGCGTGATTTCTTACAGTTGCTTCTGTGTATTTTAAGTAAATTATGTGTAAATAATTAAGCTTTACATTAAAAAATATTCAGTGTGAAAGTCTATCATCTTGTTGGGATGTTTGGATAACCTTAAATTTAATATAATTATTAAAATTGCTTAACTAGTATATCACTGTCATTGTCACTGTCATCCCGATGCTCATCGATTTGCTCGAGCAGGCACCAGGAACATCTCTATCATGAGACTTGTTACTGTTTTTGGTACATAGAATATGCCACGGGTAGCATGCCAGGCTCTGCCATGAGGGTGGGATACTCTCGGTAGCTTGCTGGGCTCACTCTGAGAGGGGCAGAGGAGTTGAACCCAGGTTAGCCACATGCAACGCAAAAGCCCTACCCACTGCGCTATTGCTCCAGCCCCAACTAGAATATATAAAAATATATTTTTTAACTCTTCCAACTTACAGTTTCATTGAAATTCTATGGAACCTCCTGTGAGAGTGAGAAGTTAGATATTTTGCAAAACCCAAACTGCATTATCCGGTCATCTATGGTCAATTGCAAAAGCTTTATTAGAGGGAAAGCTGCCCTCTTCATACAACGTTGTTACCTGTTCAGTGATTATTGACTCTGAAAGCATTTGCAGTCAACAATTCAACAGAATTCAGTCTGACCATGTTTTTGTCTTACAAAGTTGCACTTCTGGCCCTTGCTATTCCATTTGGAGGTTCTCTTGTAAGGGAATTATGATGATAAGTTTTTTTGAGATGATTCAGTACTCAGTGCTTTCCTATTTCTCCCTTTACTCTTTGTATTATCTCTATCTTTTAATTTATTTAATAGAGCTCCCTGGTCAGTGATTCTTATATCTTTGTCAATTCGTCTGAACATCTATTTGTTAAAGAAAATGAGTACCCAGAGACTTAACACCTTCTCTGGTTTTGCTCTTACCCGTGTAAGAGCCAGAGGTCTTTATTGATATTTTCAGTTTGTCTTGTGGCTTTATTAACCAATTTCCAATATAATTGCTAATATTTACTCATTCAACTGAGCTCCTGAGAGAAGTGAATTAAATCTACTATCTATCTGGAGAACCCCAGATACTATATAATCTTTATTTGCCACATTCCCTATAATAATTCAATATATTTTAGTTGTTTATTTAACTAGGTTTCCTGAAATATAGCTGGTTAAACAATTTTAGATTTGTGATCAATTATAGTTGATTGCAAATATATTTATTAGTGGAATGCTGTTCTTTCCAGCTCCTCAAATCTTAAGTAGTAGCAGAAATACCTGGCCACTATTTTTTCCTATTCTGAGAGCTAGATTGTATTAAATTACTTCCCCAGGAAACTTGCCAGATGGATAAATACTGTTATCAGAGAGTTTCATCCTCTTAGCTAAATTCTTATTCCACTCCCTTTTACCCAACATTTCTATCTTATCTGTCCTTACTATTTTCTCAGTTTCTGCCTGTATCTGTTAGCTATACCTTATATGACTTGGTGTCAAATTCTGCTCAGCTCTGAGCAGGCTCAATATGCATAAAAACATGGTGAGCCTGAATTCCTGAGTACTTGACTGCAAGTTCTTTTCTACATGGGTTATGCTGATAAATGTATATTCTATAAGAGACACAGAGACAGAGACAAAGAGACAGTGTCAGAGACAGAGACTGAGAGACAGAGACAGAGACAGAGGGGAGAGAGAGTGACAGAGAGACAGAGAGATGTACTATTAGTATGTAGGCCTTTAAGACCAAAGGCATCACTATATTTAGTGTGGGGTAAAAGCCTAATACTAGTATTGAAAGCCCCACAATTCCCCATTCAAGTTTCAGGTCCTATCTCTTCTACTTCTAGGTTCAGATGTTCTGCTTCTTGAGTTCCAAAGAGTGCAGAAGGTGTCTCTCCCAATGGCCCCAATGAGATCCTGTCTTTCTCATAGTTTATATTACATTTATAAGGATATTTATACATACATATATATATTCTTGTTACATTCTCTCTTTAGTGTTCCAGTAGCCCCTAGAAGCAACATTTTTCCATAGTCCTTATTTTAGTACCAAAATTTTTTGAATATTCTATACAGACTTTTCTTATTGTGCTGTCTCTCGGATCACCAGAAGGGAAAAAACAAAATCTCAGCATGCATTTAGTACATGTCAGGAAATATCATTATCCACCTGCTATCAAGGATGAAACCAAAGTTCAGTCTGCAATTGGTTTTCCCTGTACTATAATGTCTAGAAATGTAATGGCACTTGGATTATTGGTCAAAATAATTTTAACCAACCAACGAGAAAGTTTGCTAAAAAAATGAGAGAAGTGAGTTTCTAGCAGCTTATGTATGTAATAGGTGGGAAAAGTGTATACTTATCTATAGGATTCAGAGCGAGCCCCAAATCAGTTCTACTACAGGAAGAATTTTAGAGAATTTTACTCTAAACAAACTCAGTATCTTTTGAAATATGTTAGCTTGTTCTACTTCTCAGTTTAGTTACTAATGTTGATATCAAGTACTTTTATTTTTTAATAGAACTGTTATATTCTTTAATTAAAAAACCAGTTGTGTTTGGGGGCTGGAGTGATAGCACAGTGGGTAGGGAGTTTACCTTGCATATGGTCGATCCAGGTTCTATTCCCAGCATCCCCTATAGTCCCCCAGCACCACCAGGAGTGATTCCTGAGTGCAGAGCCAGGAGTAGCTCCTGTACATCGCAGGATGTGACGCATAAAGAAAGTAACAGCAACAACAACAACAACGGTTGTGTTTGACAAAAATTTTAGAAGAAAAATTCATTTCTCCTATTGCATTTTTCTATGAGAGCATCTTAAACATATCTTACTTGAAAATAGCTTTCACATGGTGTACTTTGCATATCACTGTATCACTGTCATCAATTTGCTAGACGGGGCACCAGTAACGGCTCCATTGTTAGACTTGTTGTTACTGTTTTTGATATATCGAATACCCAAGGGTAGCTTGCCAGACTCTCCCTTGTGGGCTAGACACTCTTGGTAGCTTGACAATCTCTCAGAGAAGGGCAGAAGAATTGAACCTGGGTTGGCCATGAGCAAGGCAAACGCACTATCCACTGTGCTACATTTTATTTTTATTTATTTTTCACTTAAAAACATTTTTTTAAAAAGTTAACATACATCTGAAGGTGTTCAAGACACAGTCTTTGTGCTTAGTGATTGCTCCTGTAGTTTATAGGAAAACAAGTGATATAAAGAATCAAATATTAGTATCCTATATGCAAATCATGTCCTCAGCTGGTTGAGCTATATTTCAACCCTGCATAATTTTTTAAAGTTTTTTTACTTTCTTTTGTAAAATTGTGTTCAATGAAGTTTAGTTGGAAATAATTTTTAGAAGTTTTTATTTTACATATCAGTCTGCAATTAATTTTCCTTCTCATATGCTTCTCTCAGTAATAATTTAGATCTTATGATATGTTGGTACATGTGAATATTTATAACAACCCTTTCTTTTTTTCAAGTTGTTAACTGAAAACACTTTTATTTTTTATTTTTTTAAATTAATTTATTTTTTATTTGAGTTACTGTGAGAACAGTTATGGGGCTTTTAAGATCGAGTCTCAGTCATACTATGCTCAAACACCCATCCCTTTACCAGTACACATGTTCTGCCACCAATTACCCCAGCACACTCCCACTCTGCCTGTGTGGCTGATGATATTCTCTTTACTCTTTCCTTACTTTGGTTACATTCAATTTTCGACAGGGAACTCACTATCATTATTTGGAGTTTTTCCCCCACCAGTCAGACCTTTCAAAATGGCATCATTAGATTGTTTTCTAATTTTGGTAACAAAGAGCATATGATGTTGCACGTTCACGAAAGCGGCCGCCAGATTTGGAATTCTGGTATTAAGTCCAGAGGTATTTCTGCCAGCAGACACTGCATTCAGAGATTGGTTTCTGTGGCGCTGGGATCATGGCTGTTCAGGAGCGGAGGAGCTGTTCATGGGCGACTGCTTGGGGTCTCATTTGGTCAGGAGGCAGGGACGGTTCTGCCTCCCCCATGGCAAGATTCCCCATGCATCCCGTCCCATCATGCAAACTCCTACCTATCTGTCCAATTGAATCTGAAAGTGGGCAGTCTCCATGCTGTCCAGGGGGGAAAGAAACCAAGGGACAGAAACCCTTCCCCTCCCCGGGCTGCATGGGGCCATAGCTTAGTTCAGAGTCCAGGAGTATATCTGCCAACAGCCGCTGCATTCTGAGATTGGTTTATGTGCCTCTGGGATAATGGATGCTCAGTGGTGGTGGAGCCATTCCTGAGCATATATTTTGTATATCAGGAAAGGCCACGCGATTTGGAGATGTCCCAGTCCCGCATACCAGAGCCATTTTAGTAGAAGCTCAGTGTTGCCAGGGCTCCATCTGGAGAAGGCATGCTGGCTGTACCTTCTCCATCTGGCACCCCGGTGTTGTTGGCCCGGTCTGGGGTCCGGAGCAATCTCCAGCTTGCGGTGCTGCCGGAATGGCCCAGATGCTTCACTGCTAAACAACCCTTTCTTTAGCATGTTTTTTAATTGTGGAACTAGGCTTTATTGTTTTAAGCAGGAGGGCAACAGTTCATGCCTCTTTTCATTCTTATAAGAAATAAAATAAATCTTTTTTTTTCTTTTGCTTTTTGGGTCACACCCGGGATGGACAGGGGTTACTCCTGGCTCTGAACTCAGGAATTACCCCTGGCAGTACTTAGGGGATTGTATGAAATGCTAGGATTTGAACCCTGGTTGGCTGCGTGCAAGGCAAATGCCCTGCCCACCCACTATGCTATTACTCCAGCGCCAAAATAAATGTTTTTTTTTTTTTAAGTGAACACTGTAACTATTATGGAGTGAGGAATCAAAGCTATTTAGTCTCTCTTCCTAGCATATTATCATAGTCTCTGGTATAGGGAAGCTCTCAGTAAGTAATTGCTGATTGTTAACTAAAAACTAACTAAAATCATGATGCAAACATATTCTGGTGTATTTCTATAGATGCATGTACTATGTATATTAATTAAAATATTCACATTTTATTATGTTCACTTCAAGTTGGGTAGTAATACTTGTAGACAGCAAGATTTTTCTCTAAGGTTTCTTAAATGAGCATGATAAAGGTAGATTTTTTATTCCATATATAAGCCAATTAGTGATGAAGATTCTTGAATTTATTTTCTTATATATATTTTTAAACCACAGACCTACAGATGAGTTTGAATCAGACCCAGAAAAATATCTGGGTACTTGTAGGCCCATGAGGTTAGGCTACAGTTTATGGACAGTTATATAACCACAGCAATATGGCATCTAGAAATTAGTTTAACAATTTGAATGGAAATAAGTGAGCAACATCTTTGTGTAATTTGTGCTTACAGACTCTGGTTTCTGAAATAACACTTGATCTGAAATTTTTAAAGAAAACTTGCTGAATCTCAACTAGATTATTTTTTATTGCCTTTTACTTCTGTGTACATATGTAGTTTGGTTATGTTTTGAGGCCACATTTGACACAGCTTGGGTCTACTCCTGGCATTTCTTGGATCTGTTCTGAGAGCACCCAAGCAGTGCTCAAGGGTCCATGTGGTGTCAGAGATTTATTGGACTGGGCATCTCACAAAACATCTTCTCAACATTAAACATTTTTGGTGTTGGTGTATTTATTTTTTGGCAAGACATTCATGATATATTTTATTGTGAAAAATAGCAAGTCTATTCAAGAATAAAGATTTCACGAGTATTGCTAGTGAAGATGAAAGAAAAAGTACCTAAAAATCTGATAAAAATATTCTTCATTTTCTGAAAAACTTTGCAGGGCATTTCCATTTACCCAAAAGATTTGTACAACATAAACAAACAATCCCAAAAGGTAATTTGGGTGCTTGTTCAGATTATACCTTGGCTATTGAGTATACTTAACAGATAAACTTTATTTTATTACTAGAAAATAATAGAAAACATCAACTTATTTTTTCTGGAAGTTATATTTATTTCTCTTTTAGACAAAACAATTACCTTAAGGAGTCAGGAGTCAACCAACTTCATTCTATGACCTTTCTTCATTTTTATTTTACTTTTAGTATTTGAAAGTCAATTTCAGTTACTTTGTCATTAATTTGTCAATGCTTTGTCATTAATTTTCCTTCTTTTTCTTTATTTTCCTAATCACATGACAACCTGCTTAGAAAAAAAATTGAATTGATCTTTTATATTTATTCTGTTCTTTCTTACATTCAGGATCTGTATGAAAGATACTTCAACCATTTTCTCAAATCTACTGTCACAATACATTTTACATTGATGCAGTAAAATCATAAAATCATAGTAGCATTACTCTATACAGATATATTTCCATATGTTACACATGTTGCTCTTTTTGAGCAACATGTTTTTTTGTCAGTCTTTTATCAGATTGTTTCTGTTTATCTCTCATCACACATAACATTGTTAATATTTAATTTAACCATTAATTCTCCTGACAGTTTTAAAGCTGCAGCTGCATTAGGTCTGGCCTGATGGAGAGAACGTTGAAGGATTCTCTTGACTCATCCAAGCATTGGGATTAAAGAACAATAATTAAAAGTTTGTGAAGAAAGTGATCATATACTTAAAATGCTTAGTTTCCAACCTAACTTGGCAGTCACATACTGATGATGTGTATACTGCTTCTTATGAGGCTGCACTATCAGAGAAATGTGTCTAAGGAGTAGTTTGTTTAATCCAATATAATTCCATTTATAATGCAGATTAGGGCCAGAGAGAAATCATGGGGGTTAAAGTACTCGCCTTGAATCCTGCTATTGCTGGTTCAAATCCCTGCTTCCAGGGGTCTTTCCTGAATACAGAGTCTGGAATACCCCTGACACTGCTAGGTGTGTTCCATAAGATATAATTAAATAAAGGACAAACAAATTAAATTAAATTCAGCTAAGCATTCAAGATGAGGACTAAACGTTTGCCTTTGGTTGTAAGAAGATCATCTGTGATCTACAGAGTTACATCAGTGTAGTGGATTGAGAATGTAGTGGAGTAGACTATGCAAGTATAAAGTATTATCTTTGAAGTAATTTTTATAAAATATTGAGTTATATTTCCATTCTTATGATAAGGATTTTATAATAGGAATAATAGTTATTAATAGTACAATCTTTGGGAAGTGAGAAATGATTTCTACAGTACAACTGCCAAGTTTACTCCTCAACGACATAGAAAAGGGACAATAATTGTTAAGAACAAATTGCTATGTACCTATTAGAGGAAGAAACAAAGATGGTTTCAACAATTTGGCTGTATACATATAAACTGAGGTCACCAACACAACAATGAGGTCAGTGCTACAGATAGGTTGTCCTCATTTTAAGAAATTTTTCTGTTTCTGTTAGTTTTATATAAGACATTGTTGAACACTATTCATATGTTCATCAGTTCAATACATTGATGCCAGTGCATACCACTGGTGACTCATATGAATGTGGTTCAACTCATACTAATTGAAGCGTGTGCACTAATATGTTAATAAAAAGACCAGCTAGTACAGAGGGGCAGTATTGAATATTACACTGTGACTGAAAATCTTATATCAGAAATTCTTGTTTCAGGTCTTTCATTATTCCACAACATGTTATTTGTGTGAAATTAAGAAAAATACTTAAATTGAAAAGTCTTTAATATTTATTATAATATAAAATACTGTTAAAACTTTAATTTGACATGGAAGCAGCTATTATCAAAAGGATTAATACCGTTGTGTGTCTTGATCTCCTATAGGTAGGTGACTTACTATTTTTATATTACATTAATTTTAGGTATATGTAATACTTCACTAAGACCCATCACATAGAAAACTTTCTTAGAGACTAATTTTTTGCGATAAGAAATGTATTTATTGTGGGGAAAATTTGGACTCAATAGAGAAAGACCATTGAAATAATGTTATTATTTTCTCATAGAACTCTGATTCCATAGTTCTTTCAATTTAGCTATTAGGAAGAACTTGGTAATGAATGATAGATACCATAAACAATTTAATCAATATTTATTAAAATTATTTTCTCCACTGAAGTCTCTCTGGTAAGCAATAAATGTAATAAGATAGACTTTCCATGTGTTCATTATTATCTAATCTTTCAATATTGCTATTTCCAAATCACTGACATCTCATCAAACTATTATTATTATATAATATTATTATTCCAGAACCAGCTTCACCAGTGTCTTTTGACCACACAGAATGCCACGCTAAGAAGGCCTCCATGCTTTGCTTAATGCTTTTATTTCATAAATCAAAATTCCTTGTACTTTTGAAGTTTTTGTTGTTTTACTTATTGCACTACCCCTGAAAGTGCTCAAGGGCTACTCCCATCTTGATTCTTGAGAGTTACTCCATATGATGTTCCGGGGGGAATGTGTGGTCCTGGGGATTGAACCTGGGTCTCCTGCATGCAAAGCATATATTCAGCCTTTAAGTTATTGCCCCAGCCTCTGTAATTGTATTCTTCAAAATGAAGATTAGTCATAATCAATAGCAGATTATGCATATGAGTAGTGGACATGTTCAGGTGATTGTGATCCAGAAACAGTCAACACATACTAGTTTAAGCTTAGGACTTTGACCATGGTAAGAAATATGTACACAACAATGTTTGGCATGGTAGACGGGCATACAAGGACATACTTTGGGCAGTTCAAGTACGAAAAGGATTGTCAAACTAGGACCTAAAACCAGAGTAGGGAGACAGTGGCTGAATCAGCAGAAAAAAATATCAGAAACAATGGCTCTGGAGGAAAAAGACGTTCAGTATGGGTGTCAGAAACTGAAGTATGAATGTGGATTGCTTGTCTCTCTTCAGAGTTTATTAAGAAATATTATCTCTCTGGTTGCATTTCTGGGACAGAAACTGCTGCACTCAAGCAATAAATTATATCAAGAAGTTTCTAAAAAATAAAAATTTAATCAATCATATTACAATAAAAATACTGAATTGATTAAAATCACTCAAAGACTTCAGAATCTCCAGTTGCTATTATTGATGCATTACCAAAAAGCAAGTATTTGGAGAATTGAAAATATAAATATTTAAATTAAATGTAGCTCATTGACATGATATTTTGGACAACTCTGTTGTCAATAAGGAAGGAAATTTAACATTATTTTCTGGAAGTTTAGTTTATAGTCTCAGAAGGCATAAGATATTTTGAATTATGTACAAATCATGATGTTACTTACTTTTTTATATGACCTACGTTGAGGTTGATTACAGGAAATATAAGAAGAAACATTAAAACACAATTAAACAAATTTACATTTAAATTGAATTCAGATTTCACAAAACTGAACTGAATTAAGAATTAAATATTTCAAAAAATAAAATTTCATGAGAAACATCAGGTGGGGACGTAGTGAAATACATATTTTAAAGTAATTTATTAGACATTTATCCCAATGTTATCATGACATATAAAACACTGATCAGTTCCAGAAACTCTTGTACTATCAGATTCTTTTCAAAATTAAAAATGATCAAAATTGTGAAGTGAAATTTGCCAAGAGTAAATTATATTGCTTTCATTTATATCAATTATCAAAAATTTTTGATGTAAGTTAATGAATTTTATAAATTTTATAAATTCTAGCTTTTTCACTATAAGAAAGTCATGAGCCAAAGGAATCTCTGCATTCATAACAATGTATAAAATGCATTCCTTTTAGAGAGAACAACCAGGATAATAAAGAAATAAGATTCTTCTTATTCCTAAAGTGTCAGAGCTCATTTATTCAGAGCTGTTTGACTGCTTTGGTATAATATTATCTGTTCTTAAGCAAATACGCTCACAAATCTTTGGTGAGGAGTTCCAAGTAGAGCATTATGTTTGCTTAAATGTGTGCTAGAAATCAACAGCTCTAAGTAATTGATTACTGTGCCTACAATGCCTGTTTGTTTCTAGAATTCTTTCTGGGTCTACTCATTTTTTGTTTTCAGACACTCTGCTGCTTTCTGAACTTAGGTCAGCTTGTTCTTTTTTACACAGCCTTATAAACAAGTGATGAGGAGATATGCAATAGCCAAGCATCAATCTGAAACATCTCAAGTACTGTGTTGAACTCCTGGCAAACTGCACAGCCATTTGCAAATAGATGGATTTCAGACCAGTTTTCCATTTCTTGACCCTATATGATGGAGGGAACCATGTGGATAACATTAGAAAATTTAGAATATTAGAACAAGAAACTTTTCTGGAATGGAAAATATGCTATGCAGTAGAGTTTTTTTTTTCTTTTGACATGATATTTACCAGAAAGCCAATTGAAATTAAAGAACAGGCAAAGTTGCAGTCATTTCCTTTCTTTCTTTAATGCCAAACCATATTAAACAAACAAAATAAAAAGTAAGAAGAAGAAAAAGAAAGAAATGACCTACTCCAGATTTTGTCAATGAATAAATAAATCATTTGCTTACTAGAAATTAGTAGCAAAATTATTATTTTAATTTATCCTTGAATAAAATGCCTTAGTTCCAGAATATGATTACCCAAAATTATTTTTTCTCATACCTCTATTTAAAACTCAAAAGATGTGACTCATAATTTGTCACTATTCTGTCATCATTTCTAAAATTATTCCAATTTAATAGATACTCTAAATTAAAATATTTACTTTGTTTTAAAGAATATTTATAAAAAACAATTACTAACATAAAACTGTTATTATAGATAAAGAAAGATTAAAATCATTGCCTAGCTTAGAAATTAAAATATCAAAAATAAATAAAATTATATTATTATTTTTATTTCATTGGGCTTAGGTTGAAGTTTCCATTATCAAAAATTTTAGGAGTGTTCCTTCAATTGATTTTATTTTACTGAGGTAACAATAGCTTATAAAAGTACAAATGTTTATAAAAGCACAAATAGCTAAAGGGCTGGAGATCATGTTTTGCATGTGTTAAGACTGGGTTTGATTCCCAGGGCCACATGGTCATCTAAATATCACCAGAAATGACTCATAATAACATCAGGGTGCCCCATTTCTAAAAAAGAAGAAAGTGCACATGTTTATGTTTAGGAGTACAATGTTACCACATGCATTCGCTACCAAAGTGACATTATTGACATTATTTCACCATTGTCAGTCAAATGTTTGTTTTATTATTTTTTGTTTGTTTGCAGTACTGGAAATTGAACCCAGGTCTCATCCAGGCACTTCGAATTTGAGCCACATTCCAGCCCAATAAAAACTGGTTTTTATACCCTTAACTTCTTGAGTCTAAAAATTCAGTCTGTAGCAATCCAAAACTTTTCCACGTTACTATTGGTTAGATTGTATCCTCCCAACTCAGTATTTTGTAGTCCAAACACAAGGGTCTCAAACTGTGACCTTCTTTGAAGATAGTTTTTTTTTCTTTTCTATTTTGCCACAGCATAATATTCTAGACTAGTGACTGAAACCAGAGTATTTATTTATTATAATTCTGAAAATGAATATGTCTTAGGGAACTGGAATTTTCAGTGTCTCATAGAGTCTACTTCCTGGCTATAAAATTGTAACTGCGGATACTAAATGATTGAAGCACGTGATTGCTACAAATTCCCTATTAGATAACTTAATTCAGATTCGAACTTCTAGCATATTAGATGGGAATACACAATCTCATATGGAATAAAGAGGAATCATATACTTAATAAAGTTGTATTAAAATGTAGAGAAATAATTTTAAAAAATAAAGGAATTTATAAATACTGAGAATACTTTAGGATATTTTCTGTCTTAAAAGCATTGTTATTGATTTTCTTACGTATAACAGATTTTCTTTGCAAGTTTTGAGGAAAGGAGGGAGAGGTAGACAGAGACAGACAGAGACAGGCAGAGAAAGACAGAGAGACAGAGAGACAGAGAGAGGGGGAGAGAAACAGAGAGAAAGAGAGAGAGGGGGAGAGAAACAGAGAGAAAAAGAGAGAGAGAGAGAATAACATACTCAGAAGAGAATAAGAACTTCTCCAGAGTGGCAAGAGAGTCCCAGTACACATCATAGCACTGAAATATGAAAGTACACACCTCATGATCTCATGAGGGGAGATGTGGACAACATATCTGCTTAGGCACCAGAAGCCCTTAGCAGCAACACATGGACACAAGCAGCACATGGGCTGAGGCAGCATATGAACACTCTTTCTTTCTTCGGTTTTTATAGGGTTTTTTCTCAAGCTTCCCTAGGCTTTCAACGTAGGTAAGAGTCTGTTGCTAGGTTGGTTGCCAAGAGGTAAATTTGGAAGTAGTTGATGATCTTCTTTGATGTTCCTTTCCTGGCCTGTGTACTTGCTGGAGCTTCTCCAGCCTTTCCTGGGTCTGTACTGGCACCAGGTAAAGATCTTATTAGTTCTAAGTTCCTGTGTCCTCCAGGTGGGATTTTGAGCTATTGTTTTATAACTTCCCAGGAATTCATTGCTGTAGGATAACATTGGGTTTGTCTTTTTAGCCTTGCTGCAGGGAACTTAGTTTACCTTAAAGCAATGTCCTTTCTGTATGGACACAGGAAGATAGTTAATATTATGCTTTGTAACTTGTGAGACGATTGACTCCAGTAATATTTACTTCTGGGCACCTGCTTTCTCAACTCAGTTGCCCTTAGTTCCTAGCACCCCAAAAGCAGGGTCCCAGTGAGGGATGAAATGGACCCAGGGCAATCTGTGAGCTACCCTGGTATCGGAATGGACCAGGCCAAAGTGCCAGGACACTCAACTATAAGTTGAGAGTATGGTCATAGATAAATGCTGTCATGATCCAAAAGGAACGACAAGCCTAGGACTCTGCTGGAGTTAGGAAGACTAACCTGTCCTGAGAACTGTGGTCTGGAGTATAGAGTGAATGTCCTCAGGAAGACCCAAACTTTAAGTTTGATATATCTCTTACTGTGTTCATACAGAATGACATTGCTAGAAATAATAGAAGTAAATTTACTGTCACTATTTAAGTGGATTACTATCTGAGGAAAGAAGAAAGTGACACACTCTGGATAGGATCCTGTCCTTGAGTGGATCTCCTAGTAATCTGGAGTAATCTCCTTAGATGAGATTTTGTTAATCTCCTAGAGAGTGGTCTTACCCCTCTTTGTTGATTTGTTAATGTTTAACCCACCTTTGTGCCATCACCCTATGTGACTGCTATATAAACTAAGACTGAAAGAGAAGAATAGAGAAGACACAGAAGAAAGGAGAAGACACAGAAGCGAGGAAGAAGAAACAGAAGGAGAAGACAGAAGCAGAGCACAGAGTGAAAGAGAATCAGGGAGTCATCGGAGCCAGAAGCAGGGCAAAGAAAGAGCACAAAGCGAGTGAGAATCAGAGTAAGAGACAGAGTAAGAAGTGATAGTGAAGAGAGTGAAGCAGAAGGGCTCTGGAGAGAGAGATCAGAAGAAGAGAGATGGGAAGAGGCCAGAGGAGAGAAAACAGACAGAGAGAGGTCGAACGAGACCAGAGGAGAGACTCCAGAGACAGAGACAGAGGTAGAAAAACAGAAGAGAGCACAGTGGCACACACAGAAGCAGAGCCCAAGGAGGAACCATCCAGATCCAGTCCATACACAGTGGCTCAAGAGCACCGTACACAAGCAGTGAGAGAGAGAGAGAGCGCCACCCGGAGAGCCCACAAACAACACACACATTACATCACCCCTTGCACACATGCCTGTTTTTATTTTTTACAATTGCTATGGTGGTGGTGGGGGGGAGTGTCCCAATCTGCCTGCCTGCTTCATACCTTGCCCCCTCCAGAGATTTCATACTCTTAAATCTTTGAGGGAAAAAATGAGTGAAGGTCCAACTTCTGGAGATTTTCAACCTGGCAAAACGACTAGAGAACCTGTTTGCCTAAGGAATAAAAACTCATGCTACCTCAGTTTTAATGGGACCCAAGCCTCATTAATTCACTGGATTTCAGAGTTGTTAGTCTGAAAGTCGAAAAAGAGAAAAAAGTGATTAGAACGGGAGGTGGTAATTTTCCCCTCTTTTGGGGAGGGCAGAATGATTTACTGCTTTAGAAAATACTCATTGGATATTTGGTTTTTGCCTCAGTTTCTAGGAATTGAATAAAAACTACTTGGAATTCTGCATGCTAATTCTTCAAATATTTTAAAACTGTTATAATCGCCTCAACTTTTTATTTCTTTTCAGCTTCTTTCAATAACAGCATTTGATTTGACAATGCTTTTGGTCAATTTACTATCTTTGCCATTTTTCTCAGGATTTTTTCTACAAATCCTTCTTCTAGGGGGATTTTTCTAATAAATCAGAATATCTTAAAGGGATAGAACAGCGCCAAATCTTTAAACAAAAGTGGGATAAAGAGGAAAAGTCAGCAGATTACCTGTAGAAAAAAGCTGAATCAGGATTTGGTTATAAAAATGTACGTAGGCCTCATCCCCCCTCCTGTGATGTGCACTTTCATATTTTAGGCACATTTCCTCATAATGTGCTCATGGTCCAAGTATCCATGCTTGGGATGTGGGATGGTTGTTTCCATTTTGGAGAAGTCCATGTTCTCTCATGTATCTTTACCTACTTCTCTCCTTCCCTCCTTTATTTCCTACTAAGCTTGTTTTTCATTTTTTTTAAAATTAAAATGCACAAACACACATAAATAATGATAAGGTTGTTATCACTGGCATTATAGTAATATGGATAAACCACCCTGAAAGGTAAGAATTTGATTTACCTAATAATCACTTTCCTGGTATGGCCTTGTAAATTATTCCCAAAATGTGGAGCTAATTAGCTTAATCATGATAAATCACATTTATATGTGGAGTTGGAGTTTTTGTTTGCACAATAACTAGTCAATATCTATAGAGCCAAGCAATATAAAATGTTAGGAAACCTAATATATTTATATAAAAACTAAAACCATAACAACCTTCAATTGTTGAGTACTAAATTTCAGTCAGAGTGACAAAATGTTTTACATGTGCTTTATATTAAGTACATACAATAACCCATAGGGATAAGTGTTGTTAAAACTGTGTTTATGTTATTTTCCCAAAGTCGTATAACAAGTAGGTGTCAAATCTGGAATATATATCAAAGTATGTCTGACTCTAAAGTATATGCTTCTAAATGTCATGTTATTATTCTCCACTTAGCTGTTACATTATAGAATTCTGGAAATGATTTAAATACTGTGCTTAAAAAATATTTTACACCAGAAGCACACACTATAGTAACATGAAAATATATCAAGCATTTTGTATCAGACATGAAACTAAGTATGTCACAATTAATGTAAAAACATATATGTTCACAAAAGGTAGAATAACTAATTTCTTCTGGGAGTGTTGGGAAAGGAGACAGTTTGTGCATGTGTGGTATGTGTGTGTGTGTGTGTGTGTGTGTGCATGTGTGCGTGTGTACATGTGCTTGGAGGATACAGTAGAATTTCTGAAAGTGGAAGTTTTCTGAGTAGTTAAAAATACATGGAATTTAAACAAATAAATCCCAGTAGATAGCTACTGAAATTATTCAGTTGACACACAATGACAATTCCAACAAAACTCAAGATTTATTTTTTTATAAATTAGTTCTTAATTATACATACCACGTGACTCTTCATTAGTCTTTTATCTATCTACTACTGATAGAAAATGTATTGCATTTACATACATACATGGACTGGAGTGATAGCACAGCTGGTAGGGCATTTGTATTGCATGTGGCTGACCTGGGTTCAATTCCTCTGTCTCTCTGGAAGAGCCTGGCAAGCTACCCATGGTGTATTTGATATGCCAAAAACAGTAACAACAAGTTTCACAATGGGCACTTTACTGGTGCCCGCTCAAGCAAATCAATGAACAATGGTACGACAGTGCTACAGTGCAGTGCTACATAAAAACATATAGATATAAATTGTATCTATATTTTAATATGCATTCATCCATACATAGTATATAAATATAATGATAAAAACATTATATATATATTCATTTTTATTTACAAGTTATGCATGGCTATAATAGTTCGTTAGGGCCACTGTGATGAAGCACCACAAACTGAATATACAGAAATGTGCTGTCTTATTTTCAAAAAACTAAAAGTTCTAAAATAAAGTGTTAGTAGGACCATTTCCTTCTGAGAGCTTTGAGGAAGAATCTAGTCTATGTTTTTCACCTAGCATGTAGTGGTTTGCAAACAACCTTCACCATTTTCTGGCTTGTAAGAGCATGTTCCCCATTTCTTAATATTTTCCTTGTATGCAAATTTTACTTTTTCTAAGTATTGTAGTCAGTTGTATTAGGAACTATATCAATGATTTAATTTTTAATTTGATTACCACTGTAAAATCCTTTTCAGAAATGAATATCTATTGCACTCTTAAGTTCATGTTAATTATATGATGTTATCTTTCAGAGGTCCTTGTTCAGGAGGATGGGGCTCCTGAGATGAATGAATACCACTGTAAGGAGAGATTTGAGAGCTCTAGTCTCCTCTATGCATTCTTAACTCCAGGTATGTTATGGTGAGCATCAAATAACACAATAGCACTCCAAAATAATTATGGTTTTATTTAGGTTCTTTTTACGCAGAAAGAATAAAAATGCTTTTCTCTGTTCTTCCTTCTTGACTTCCTTTTTTTACTGTCTTTTTTTTTCTCTTTTGGTCACACCCGGTGATGCACAGGGATTATTCTGGCTTTGCACTCAGGAATTACTCCTGGTGGTGCTCAGTGGACCATATGGGATTCTGGGAATCAAACCTGGGTTGGCCATGTGCAAGGCAAACACCCTACCTGCTGTGCTATCACTCCAGTCCCTCTAGACTTCCTTTTTAACCTATTCTTCCAGGATATTGTCTCAATCCTTACATGTTCTCTTCCACTTCCATCTACTGCTGTCTGGTCTTAAACTGAAAAAATGTTTGGTTACAAAGCATATTGGTGTTCAAATTACTGAAAATTCCTCAATTTTGAATGACTTCCTTTTATTCTAGTGACTCATTGAATGATCCATTTTTAGTGCATTTTTATAATTCCTCATGTGAATACAACATTTCAATTTATGGCTTTTATGATCCTGCTTTCCGTGCTAGCCAGATGACATAGTTCAGTGAAGTATAGAAAACTGATGACCATAATTAAAACACTTCAACAAAGGCTGCAAGTCTAAACACTGGGGATGTTGCAATTTCTACAACAGCAGAAAGGAAATATATTGTTGGTAATTATTTTTATTTATTTTAATTATTTTTGTTTTGTGACCATAGCTGGTTGATGTGCTTGGGGCTTACTCCTGGCTCTGTGCTCTGGAATGACTGGCAAAACTTGGTGGGAGAGGGAAGCATCCAGGGAGCTTGGAATTGAACCTAGGTTGACCTTGTGCAAGGCAAGCTCCTTACCCACTACACTATCCCTTCAGCCCCCATATTACTTGTATTTCTACAGGACATCTGTGCTCACTTAAAATTCCTTTTCCCTAAAATCTTATTTTGGCACTGCTCTATTGACAAGTTCCTTCCTCTAAGTATAACATGGAGAAGTCTTATCTCAAGCTTCACCCTCTTTTTGTTCCTGGATTTCTTTGACATTGCTGGAATGGAAAATCCAGGGGTGTTTATTTATTTATTTAAAAGTATAAGGTATTTCACAATATTTGATTACATTTAATATTCAAACACGAATCCCAACACCATTATATCTTCCCACCACCAATTTTGGAAATTTTCCATCTCAAGTCCTGATCCCTGTCCCAAAGCACAACCAAAATAATGCATTTTGTGTTGTCTGTTATGAAGAACCACTAAAAATGCTCACTAAAACATATTCATGCAGGAAACAGTGTGAACACTGTTCCCTTTTGACAGGGGCCATTAAAATATTCTTTAGGATATCACTAACATCTTGTTAAAGGTTAAGTGATATGAGCTTTCATATATATATCTGAAAATGTGTATATGTGCAGATGTATATATATATATATATATATATATTTCCCTCTATGATTTGTGTCCTACTATCTAACCCCATCAAATGTAGTGTGTTACATATGGAGAATGGGTAGGGAGTGTCTTATGATGCAGCTTCTCGGCCCAAGAATATGTTCACTCATGCTTGAGTTTCAGCTCAAGCATGTGGGGTGTGGTCTTGAGCATGGTGGTGGTTGGGATCTGGAGGACTTCTGGTGCTGGGGCTGGGTCCTTTGGGCCGCGGAGAGCTCTCACCCACCCTCCTCTGGCACAGAGTCTGGTGGCATAGCTATGGGAGGGTTCATGTTATGCTCCCTTCCGGGAGCAAGAGCCATGTGATGTCCCAGAGATATTTCTTTAACTCTATTTCAAGAATATATATTGGGAATGAAGGTTCCCATACTGTTGGGAAACTCTACTACTCACAATTCCCCTCCCAAACCAACCATTTAGCTGTAAAACAATGACCTCATATCCTTTCTATCCTGGAGAGACAAGTAACTCCTGCTTATCGGAATTGATACTAAAGCTTCTAGGAGTTTATTTTCCTTGCTGAAGTGTCTCCACATATATCAAAATCATGATAGCATATTGCATACTGTTCCCTCATATGAGAGAAACTATGTCATGTCAACAGTGGTGAACCAACAAATACATAATTGTGAGAGTTCTGCTGCTAACACATCATCCACAAACAACTGATCTAATGAAGTGATAAAATAGCCATAAAATTTGTATTTGCCCTCTTGGAAATGAAAAGCATCTCTGTAATAAGAGGACAGAATCTTAAGCTTATCTTGTATATTTCTGCATCAGGCCTATTTGACCCTCACATTTCTTTCTCTATTAAGAAGTTGGTATCTCTTGGAAGACGCTTTGAACATCAGTATTGAAATGGATAGATAAGTACCTCTTTATATAAATATATTTTTTCCCTTACAAGTTAAGTAGTCATGAAGCTTCTCATCTGAGCCCAAGAAAAATGTCATTGTTTCCATAGCAATGGTCAATTTCACAACATACTCTGCTTTTCATTCCTGGACCTCTTGTCTCATGCTTTGTTCCTGGCCCTGCTATCACAGTAGTGAATGGGTTATTCACACATCATATGTTGTGTCAGACACTATTTTCACAGAAACAGAGGATAAGATAATATATATGATCCCAAAATCTCTGGCAATACATAGAAATTTCTGAAAAGCAATTACACTCTGAATCCAACTAAGTTTTTATAAAAGCCTGACTAAAAAGATTTTGATTTTTTTAAATGGGAGCTGTTAATGTCTGTTTTTTCAGAAATGCTGAAGTACCAGATGTACAAATTAAATAACCTTTTCTTGGTTTATGGATTTATGGGTCCAGTTTTGTGCTATCACTCATTTGGTAAGACAAGATTGTACTCTAGCACTGTAACCCTGTTGTCCTGTTGTTCATGGATTTGCTCGAGTGGGCACTAGTAACATCTCCATTGTGAGAACTTCTTGTTACTGTTTTTGGCATATCAAATATGCCACAGGAAGCTTGCCAGCCTCTGCCCTGAGAGAGTAGGCCATGGGATATTCTTGGTAGCTTGCCGGGCTCTTTGAGAGGGATAGAGGAATCGAACCTGGGTCGGCCACATGCAAGGCAAATGCCCTACCCGCTGTGCTATTGCTCCAGTCCAAGACAAGATAGGCTAAATAAATATGGCATGATTAGCATACATAGCCAAACTTAGACATTAGCATTTGTCAATATAAAGATGCAATAAAATATTAGACAAAGTTTTTGTTATAAATTAATATAGATCAGAACAGGCAGGTATTTCTGTATGTATGTGTATGAAAATTGTGTATGTGAAAATCACATTTTTATTTTAATGAAAACAGCACTAAAAATCAGTTCTGATAGTCATATCTCACTGTAGACAATCTGTACCATGTTGTTAATACTTAAATTATATTTATTTCTTTCTCTGAGATATAAGAGCATGAGAAATTCTACAACACAATACTTTGGAATGATTTAGCTTAGTCTTTTTTATGAGTTCTGCTATAATGGATGAGGGCGTGCTTTGTAGATGTTGGCCACTGATACATCTAATTGATTTGCTATCAACTGGGGTTGAGTTACTTCTTAAATTTAGATGAACTTAGTTCTTCAACTTGTTACTTTTAATCTCTAGTTTTGTGTGTGGTTAAAAATGAGAAATGCATGGTATCTAGGAATACATTTTATATCTACTAAGAAAAATGTGTTTATTCCATTGACCATAATGATAAAAATTTGGAAAGCCAAAGAGAGATAACGTATAACTTCTTGTGAGTCATAATTTTTACAAGACTTCCATTGTGTGACTTTATTGAAGCAGTATTTCAGTGTCTCAACTGATGCTTCCTGGGTATAAGGAATAGTTACAGGATAACAGTAACTATTCCTGATTTCAAAATAGCCTTAGTGATGTCCTCTGAACAGTTAGTTTGGGTGTGTGTGTGGTGGGAGGGGAGTGTATATTGCAGGGAGAGGAGGCAGGGAGTTGGCCATACTTGGAGGTGTTCAGGGTTACTCCTACCTCTGTGCACAGTGATCACTCCTGGCAAGCTTCCAAGGACCATATTATGTGATAGATATTGAACCTGGGTTTATTATAAACAAAGCAAGTGCACTTAGCACTATATCTACTGCCTGAGAGTTTCTCCATAGTGAACAATGCAATATTATCTAGAAAGATATTTCAAAAAATCCAGAATGTAAGTTCAGCACTTATAATGACTTTATGGTCTTTAAGAACTAAATTTTCTTTACCAAATAGCTTTAAGTTTAAAATATACTCAATCTCGTTTTTAAAAAATGCTTTCCCTGAATTATATGCATATGGATTTACCAAATTAAGAACTAAATTCATTGAAAACAGCATTTTCATGAAATTGAAGTTTACTATCTCTTAGATGAAGAATATTGAATAAAATCTAAGTTCACATGAAATAGTTTTTTTTGGAAGATGCCATGTTATTTTTTTTTCTTTTTTAAGAAGCATAATGAAAGTCCTGGACAGTATTTGTTTTTAGAAGCTTTAATGGAGTGAAGTGTGTTTGGTGATGGAGAAAGATGACACTGATTTTTGGGCATTTGTATGCTTAATGTCTTATTTAATCACCATGAAAGACAGTTATAAAGCTGTTCATGGTTGAATTTCAGTGATATAGTGTTCCAATACCTATCCCTTCACCAGTATACATTTCCCACTACCAATGTCCCCAGTTTCCTCCTGCCACTGTCATCCCAGCCTGTCTTTGTGGCAGGCACTTTTCTTCTCTCTCTCTCTTCCAATCTCTCTCTGTGTCTCTCTGTCTCTCTCTTTCTGTCCCCTTTCAAGCGTTATGGTTTGCAATACAGATATTGAAAGGGTTATCCTGTTTATTCCTTTACCTATTTTTATCACACAGTTCTTACCCAGGGAAATCTTTTCCAATTATTTTTGTTATAGTGGTAACTTCTCTATCCCAACTGACTTCTCTTCCCCAGCACTTGAGGCAGGCTTCCAAGTATGGAAATCCCCCTGGCCCTGCATCTACTGTTCTTGGATATTAGTCTCATATTATATTGTTTTTTTATATTCCACAATAGAGAACAATCATTTTGTCAATCCCCATCCTTCTAAATCATTTCAATCAACATGATACTCTCCATGTCCATTAATTTATAAGAAAATTTCATAAATTTATTTTTTCTAACAGCTGCTTAGTATTACATTGTGTAGATGAGCCATAGTTTCTTTCACTAGTTATCTGTTCTTGGGCATCAGGTGTTTCCAGATTCTGGCTATTGTGAATAGTGCTTTAATGAACATAGAAGTACAGGTATCATTTTTTCTGTGTATTTTTTGGGCTCCCGGGGTAAATTCCCAGAAGTGGTATTGCTGGGTTATATGGAAGCTCAATTTTTAGCTTTTTGATGAATGTCCATATTGTTTGCCAAAAAGGATAATCCAACCAAAAAAGAAGAACCCCTTTCTCCCTGCATCCATGCCAGCACTGGTTGTTCTTCTTTCTGATGCGTGCCAATTTCTGTGGTATGAGATGATGTCTCATTGATTTAAATTGCATCTCCCTGATGATTAGCAAAGGAGAGCATTTTTTTTCATGTGTCTTTTGACTTTGTGTCTCTTCTTTAGCTGAGTTTCTGTTCATTTCTTCTCCCAAGTACTTGATGGATTGGATGCTCTTTTATTTTTCTTGTGAATTTCTACTCATGCCTTGTATATCTTGAATATGAACCTTTAACAGATAGGCATTGTGTAAATATTATTTCCCAATTTTTGTAATGTCTTTGTGCTTTGGTCACCATTTCTTTTGAGGTGCCGAGGCATTTTAGAATAATGTAGTCCCATCCATTTATCTCTGCTTCAACTTGCTTGGTCAGTGGTGTTTCACCTTTGAAGGTTCCTTTAGCTTCAATGTCATGGAGGCTCTGCTCACATTTTCCTCCATGTTTCTTTTTTTTCTTTTTTTTTACCCATTTTTTAAATTTATTTACTTTTTAGTGAGTCACAGTGAGGGTACAGTTACAGATTCACACATTTTCGTGCTTGTTTTTCCCTCATGCAATGTTCGAGAGCCCATCCCACCACCAGTGTCCATTCTCCACCACTTATGAACCCAGTATCTCTCTCACCCCCCTATCCCATCCCCCCCACCCCACTTGAACTCTGTGGCAGAGCATTCCAATTTGTTCTCTCTCTCCTTTTGGATGTTGTGGTTTGCAATAGGGGTATTGAGTGGACATCATGTTTAGTCTCTAGTCTACTTTCAGCGTGCATGTCCCTTCCTGCTCGGGATTTCCAATCACATTTTACTTGGTGTTCCCTTCTCTATCTGGGATGACTTTCCCCCAGCGTGTGAGGCTAGCTTCCAAGCCATTTCTCCGTGTTTCTTAAGAATTCAGGTCTGATATTGAGGTCTTTAATCCATTTTGATCTGACTTTTGTGCTTGCATTAGAAATAGGCCTGAGTTTGTTTTATTTTTTTTCCATATAGCTGCCCAGTTTTCCAAGAACCATTTATTGAAGAGGATTTTCTTGCTCCACTTCACATTTTTTGCTCCTTTTCAAAGATAAGATGATCATATATCTAAGGGTCTGTGTCCAGATATTCATCTCTATTTCACTGATATGTGAATATGTCTTAGTTTGAAGTTGCGGAAACTCATGCCCCCCATTCTCTTTTCCATTATCTTTTTCTCAAGAATGATTTTTCTGCTTGTGGGGGATTATTGTTCTATTTGAATTTCAAGAGTATTTTATCTATTTATTTGAAAAACATTATGGGTATCTTCATAGAGACTGTATTGAATCTGTACAGTGCTTTGGGGAGTATAGCCAATTTGACAATGTTATCCTCCCAATCCATGAGCAGGGAATGTGTTTCCATTCCCTCTTATTCTCTTATTTCTTGAAGCAGTGTTTTATGTTTTTATTTGTATAGGTCCTTCACCTCTGTAGTTAAGCTGATTCTGATATATTTTATTTTCTGAGGCATGGTTATTAATAAGATTGTTTTTCTGATATCTCTTTTTTCTCTTCCATTATTTGTACATAGGACAGTCATGAATTTTTGGGTATTGATTTTGTGATCTTCCACTTTACTATACAGATCTATTGTTTCTAAGGTCTTTTAGTGTGGTGGGGTAGTTTACTTAGGGTTTTCTTAGTATAGTATCATGTCATCTGCAAATAATGCAGAAATTATTATTTCTTTCCTACCTGGATGCCTTTGATATCTTTTTCTTGAATAACAGCTATGGCAAGCACTTCCAGTATTATATTAAATAAGAGAGGTGAGAGTCAGCGACCTTGTCTTGTGCTTGATTTTTGTGGTAGGTCTTAGTTTTTCTTCATTGAGAATAATCCTTCCTCTGGGCTTGTGTTACATGGCTCTGGGTATATTGAGAAAAGTTTCTTCCACTCCGATTTTGTTGAGTCTTTATCATGAATGAGTGCTGGGTCTTGCTTTCTTTGCATCTATTGTTATGACCATATGATGATTTTTGTCTTTTTTATTGATATGGTTTATTATGTGGATTGACTTGCTAATGTTAAGCTACCATTGCATCCCCGGGATGAATCCTACTTGGTCATGGTGTATGATGATCTTTTATGACTCATTGGATTCTATTTGTCAGTATTTTGTTGAGTATCTTTACATCTGTGTTAATAAAAATTATCGATCTGAAATTTTCTTTGTTTTGAAATGCATCTGTCTGCTTTGGGTATCAGGATGATATTTACTTCAAGGAAACTGTTTGGGAATGTGCTTGTTTCTTCAATGTCCTGGAAATGCTTGAAAAGATTTTGAAATAGATCCTCTTCAAATATTTGAAAGAATTCACTAATGAATCCATCTGGTCCTGGGCTTTTGTTTTTGGGAAGACTTTTGATTACCATTTCAATTTCCTAGATGGTGATAGGTCTGTTCAGGTATTCCATATTCTCTTGGTTCAGGTTTGGAAGGTTATAGGAATCAAGGAATGTACCCATTTCTTCAAGGTTCTCTTGTTTTGTGGCATGAAGATTCTCAAAGTAATCTCTGATGATCCTATGGAGTTCTGTAGTGTCTTCTGTGATTTCCCCCTTAGCATTTGTGATTTGGTTTATTAGGGTTTTCTCTCTGTGTTTCTTTGTGAGTCTTACTAGTGGTTGGTTGATCTTGTTGATTTTCTCAAAGGAACAGCTATTGGTTTTGTTGAGCTTTTGGATTGTTTTTTTGGATTTTAGTTGGTTAATTCCTCCTCAAAGTTTTATTATTTCCTTCCTCTTGCCTGGTTGAGCTCTTTTATTGGGCATTTTCCAAGATCTTAAGGCGTGAGGTTGTTATTTATCTGAGGCCATTCTTCATAATGAATGCTTGACAAGCTATAAACTGTCCTGTTAATACTGATTTTGCTGTATCACACAAGTTCTAATAGCTCATGTCCTCATTCTCATTTGTTTTTAGGAATCTTTAGATTTTCTTTTTTTTCCCCCTTTCTAATCTATTGTTTTTTTTTCAGAAGCAAGTGGTTTAATTTCCAGGTGTTTGTTTTGATTTTCCAGTTCTTTGTGTATTTTAGTGCATTTTCAGTTCTATTTTTAGTGCATCGTAGTCTGAAAAGATAGCTGATACAATTTCTGTCCTCTAAATTTTATGGAGTAATGTTATGTGGCCCAGCATGTGATCTATCTTGGAGAATGTCCCATGTGAACTGAAGAAGAATGTATATGTAGCTTTTAGGGCGTGTGTGTGTGTGTGTGTGTGTGTGTGTGTGTGTGTGTGTGTGTGTGTGTGTGTGTATTAGGGAATGGAAAGTTCTACATATATATGCATTTATATATATAAATCTACCTGCTAATCCTTCTCTTCCATTTCTTCCCTCAAATAAAGTATTTCTTTGCTGAGCTTTAGTCTGCTTGATATATTGAGAGGTGATAAAGTGGCGCTAAAATCTGCACTTTTATTGTCTTACTAACAATGGCCATTATTTAAGCTTATTGGCAGTTGTTTTAAGTATTTTGCTGGTCCCTCATTAAGTGAACATACATTTAGGAGTAAGTTCTTCCTGATTTACAGATCTCTTGATCATTAAGAAATGACAGTCACTGTCTCCTATAACTGTCTTCAGCCAAAAGTCTGTGTGGTCTGCTAGTAATAAGGCCACATTAGGTTTTTTGAGGGGGTGGTTTGCTTATAGAATTGTTTTCCAGCGTTTCACTTTGAGTCTGTGTTTGGTTTGATTGTTCAGATGTATTTCTTGCAGGCAGCAAAGTGTTGAGCTCAATTTGCTAACCCATCCTGCCACTCTGTGCTTCTTTTTGGTGCATTTAGTCCATTGACTTTGAGAGAGAATATTGTGGTGGGGATATGTGCATTTCTTGCAGGAAACAGAGGGTTAGGTTCAATTTTCATCCCACCACTTAGTGACCTCAGCATTTAGTCTCTTGACATTGAGAAAGGTTACTGTGATGGATATTTGTCCCATCTTTATGTAGGAGTTTGGTGTACTTTGTGGGGCTTATCTTATCTTAAAGTAGCCTATTTAATTCTTGTAACAATGGTTTGAGTTAATGAAGTTCCTCAGTTGGTGTTTATCTGTGAAGTTGTGAACTCTTCCTTCAGACCTGAAAGAGAGTCCGGCTGGGTAAAGCATTCTTGGTGAGTGTTCATTTCTTTGAGATTTTTCACTATATCCCACCACTTCTTCAATCCCGAAGGGTTTCATCTGATAAGTCCTCTGTGAATCTTCTTAAGGATGCTCTTTTATAAGCAACTTCCTTCTTTGATGTTGCTGCTTTCTGTATTTTATCTCTATGGTTTTGTCATTCTGATGTGTCTGGAGGTGTTTTTATTTGGATTTCTTTTAGCTGGTACTTTTTGGGCCTCCTGAATTTGGGTGAACACACTTTTCAACTCCAGGAACTTTTCAACAATGATAGCTTTGACAGCTGCTTCTTCATCAGGAATTTCCTCCTGCCTCTCTGTTACTACAGTGATTCTTAAGTTGTTTCTCTTGACTTTATTCTGATATCCTGTTGTTATCTGTTGGTTTGGGGCTAGAGTGATTGCACAATGGTAGGGCATTTGCCTTGCATGCAGCCAACCCGGGTTTGATTCCTCTGCCTTTCTTGGAGAGCCGGCAAGCTACCGAGGGTATTTCACCCCCATGGCAGAGCCTAGCAAGCTACCCATGGCATATTCAATATGCCAAAAATAGTAACAAGTCTCAAAAAAAAAAAAAAACAGAGACGTCACTGGTGCCTGCTAGAGCAAATCGATGAGCAATGGGATAACAGTGATATAGTGATCTGTTGGTTTATTTTGAGGCTCTTTTCCATCTTCTGCTGTAGTCTGGAGATTCCCTTCATCTCATCTTAGAGGTCACTGATTCTGTCCTCAGCAACTATTACCTTGCTGCTGAGGCCTTCCAGTGACTCTTTCATTTCACCTTTTCATTTCACACCGAACTTCTAATTTTTTTAAACATTCACTCTGCTTATTTATTTTAAAGAGAATCTTAAAATAGTACCAGTAATTTTATCTGGAACCAATTTAGTAAAAAATGCATGCAACAATTTTTAAAAAAATTATATATTTTTCAGCTTCATGAGTGGTAAAAATGTTGACTCAGAATAAAATTTCCAACTACACTTAGTTTTGTAAGAGATAAATGTGAACTCTACCCCTTTTCACTCAACAAATCATACTAGTATTTGAAATCATAATGACCCAAAAAAACTTATCTCTTACAGCACTGTATTGTTCATATATTTTTTTAGTAACCAGTGCACTTAAACAGTTATTTACTTGGCATAGAAATGAATTTGTTATAATTCATTGAATATACAACATAGAATTTAATGTCATAAGGACTATATGAACACATATGTACATATTCATGTGTACATACAGTAGAAGGTTTTAATAGAAATATAGAAGAATGCACCCTTCTATGCTCAGGGTTTACTCCTGTATTAATGCTCAAGGACAAACCACTCTTGGTGATGATTTGGGGACCAAAGGTAGTACTAGGGATGGGTTAACCTCATGCATGGGTTAACCTCATGCAAGACAAGCACCTTAATCTTTTTGCAATCTTTCTGGTACTGGTAAATATGTATTTTAATGGAATCAAGTTTTATTTGGATATCTGAAGAAACTGTGAAAATAGTATGAAATCATTTGTGGCACTGTAAATATAGTGAATTAAGATAAATAAGTGAAAATGGTCTTTCAATTTTTTTGGAAGTAAGATAAATTTTAATTATTTAAAATAGAAATGTGATAGAGGTAATAACCTTGGCCTAACTATTGAGCCTATTTCTAACACTGTTTTAGTGAACATAAAACAGTATTGCATGGTCAGGAGATAGTGCAGTAGTTAGGGTATATGCTGGATAGTCCTTGAGAACTCCAGAACCTCTTAGATGACCTGGGTCACTGGACACCATATGACCCAAGAAGGACCTCATTCTTTGGCCTTTGCATTGAATGAGAATCACATGTGGAATCCAGAGCCTCTTGAACAGCATTTGGGATTGCCCTCCACCCTTGCACTCCACCCGGTTCGTTTATTTTTTCTAACCCCATTTAAGACATTGAAAATCTCTTTGGAGACTTTTAGTTAATGATTAGTAGACTACTTATCCTCATACAGTATTTTCACTGGTAACCTCTTTCAGTGGAGTTATTAGCAGCAATTAAAGGAATTGTTTACACTTAATTAGAAATTTTAATAATGGCCTCAATAGGCTATTTTGCTACCTGACAGATATATGGAAATGAATCAATTCTGAAAATATCGCTCCCTCTTGTTCTAAAAAATCCGTTGGATGGAATTGAAAGTTTTATTGGATTCTATTGAAACATAGAGGCAATCTATTAGTGTGATGGGTTCAATGACTAATGCATTAATGTCTGGAAGACAAACAATGGGAATTTAAGTGGGGCTAGCTTCCAGGTGATGTAGAGTTCCCTCTGTCTCTCTCATGAATACCCCTGCCAATTTTATGAAAGTATTTATCTATTATCATGAGTTCATGTGGTAATTATTTGCAAGAAAATTCCTTCATATAAGGGAAGAGAAAAAACAATAAAGAAAAATATATCTGGCAAGAAAGCACAAATGACATTTATCCTTTTATCTGTTATTCTTTGGGGGGACATTCATGAAATTAAATGATCAAGCAAATGCCTTTTATTGTATGCCATAGTTTCCCTAAGAAAATATTTTATTGAACATATGGCTTTGAGCTAGCCTGTCAACCACCTTTCTTTTCCCATTAGTTTTGTTCCTTCTGAAAGATAAACTCCAAATTGTTACCTAATTCATCTATATTTTTAAATGATTGAGGGTGATTTTAGGGTAGTATAGCTAAAAAGAGTCAAAATTTTAGTTCTGTATTTATGCTACTAATTTCCTCATAAAATTAATACATCACTGATTTATTTCATCATTACTCCTCATTCTTTATCAACAGATGTTTTCTTATCTCCAATCTCATGAATAATTATTTTCTTCAAGTCAGCAATAATCCTAACAAAGATTTTCTATGCATTATTGCCACTCATTCTTTTCGGAAACATTGCCTCTGTCTTTTGTGCAATGTTACTCATTTTTATGTCTTTTCTACTTTCTTGTCTTCTTAGTTTCCCTGTAATTATTTTTCTTTAAAATACTCCACAAGGGAATTTATACCAAGTGTACATTCTATATTGTCATTGTCTTGAAATGATTCTAAAATTATGTATTTGCTTTTGATATTTTCTCATAATTCAAAATACACTTTAAATATACCTAACAATTGCATGAATGATCCATGTGAATCTCAACCCCAAATATTTCAAACAAATTCAGTACTGGAACTTTTTCTTACAAGATAGTCCTTATGGTGGCCAGATTCTAAGAAGGAAGAAATATACCCTATTCACCTAGTCTGTACAAACTGTATTATCTCTGGGACCATGATCTTATGAAGGACTTTGTTTGTATGATCAAGATGTATTTAATGATATGTTTAACTTTAACAGGGGAAGGTTGTACACATAGTCCTAAAATGTAAGTCCTGAATATGCCTCTGGAGGTCAGAGACAAAGGAATTCAGAGATTTGAAGCATGAGAAAAAATATAAGTAAAATAGAATCTCTGTACCTGTTTTTGTTATGTGGATAGTCCATTTAACAAGTAATGAAGATAGCACTGAGGAAGTGAGAGTTGTCCCTCCTGACAAGCAAGAAGAAAAAGGAGATACTTCTCTCACCATAAGAAATTATCTAGTGATGACCTGAATGAACTTGGAAGTAACTTATCTCTCAAAACTTCCAGATAAGAAATACAAATAGCAGATACATGCTTTTAGCTTTATTATTTCTAAAGGAACGAAAAATTATCATGCTGTGTCTTAGTTTCAGACCTAGAAAACATGAGGAAGAAGTGATAATAGGAGGGGCTGGTATGATAGTTAAAAAAAATAAGAAAATTTGAGAGCTTCAGGGTTCTATCCCAAGCTCTGTATGACTTCCCAAGCACTATTGAGTGTTGCATTGGTATGTCCAGCTACCAGTTTGACAAATCCTACTCTTCTCAATGTCCTACAGTCCTCCAAGGAAAAACAAAGAAAATTTGAGTCAAAGTGATAATATGGCAGATGGATTCTCTTTGTACACAGCTGACCTAGATTTGATCCCTGGCACACCATATGCCCCCCTAAGCCATATCAGGAGTGATCCCTGAGCAGAAAACTGGAAGTAAGCCCTGAGTACAGTTGTTGTGACCCCAAAACAAAACAAAATAATACAGTACAAAACAAATAAACAAAAACGGATAGGTAAAGGGAAGTCATGACCTATGCTATTAATAAGTAGCTAGCAAATGTATTATGCAGAATGTTAACACATGGACTCAATCATATTATTTCAGAAAGCATGCTAAGCAATGAAGTAAATGAAGATTCTATAGTCAGCCTGGATAAATTCTAGTCTTTTAATTTATTTGGATAATTTTATTAGGCAAGTTACTATTCTAGGCTTGAATCTTTTATATAATAAATGTTAATAAAAGTCAAATGCTTAAACTACTAAATAATTGGTAAAACAGAACTTTGAAACCTTGGACTAGAAGCTCAATGAGACCCAGAAAAAAAGATCCTTTGTCTGCCTCCTCCAATCTACGGTGCCCCAGGGATCAAACTCAGATGCTCCAACCTACCAGCGCCCCATAAATACCTCACCTGCCAACCTCCAACACCTCCACTACCCAGCCACCACCACACTCCAGGCTGAATCTAAACATTGGGCATGGGAGTCTCCCGCTGGAAAGTTCCACAATGAAATTTACCACATCATATTCAATGGATAATTTTTCTGACCGATGTTGCTGTTGTCCCAAAATTCCAAATGGGATAGGGCCAAAGTCTCTTCATGAAAAATTCTACTTCACAGAGTGGGGAGAAAGGACAGCAAAGTTTAAGTTTAAGAAGAGAACTCGCAGAATGACCACCTACTGGGAGCTCTTTGGCACTATTGAGGCAATGTGGGAAGATGCCCTTATAAACAACATGAATCAGGAATAAGATCCACTGGTTCAGCACCTCCATTACTGCTCGAGGAATGCCGAGAGTGGGAAAGCCACAAACAGATAGATGCCTGTCTTCGGAAACTCTCAAGCTCATTTGCCAATGTGGTTTGACACGACGCTCAGGCAATCACAAGCTAACATCCGAGCTTGCAAAACTATGCAGAGAAGCGATAAAGGAAGATCTCAAAGAGAGAAGACCAGCAGTGATGGCCCATGTGGCAGAAGCTGAGAAAAGTATTCGCAATGCTCACCTGTCCTTCGTCGACTACAAGACCAAGATGACTGCCCTCTGACGTACTTGATGGATCTATCACATCTTCCAGAAGAGCAATGGAGAGGATTATTCATGACTTCTACTCGGATCTCTTTGACAGACACATCCACCTGCCCACATACCAAATTACAAAGGATGGATATGTCATTCCCAATGTCCTCCCTTCTAAAGTCCAACACGCCATTTCATCAGTAAAGATGCATACAAGGTCAGAACCAAACACCTGAAGAATCTGCCACCAGTACTCATCAATACACTGGTTCAGCTCTTCATACACTACCTGTCCGTATGCAAGGTTCTGTCCCAGTGGAAATCCACCAGGACCATTCTGTTGTACAAGAAGGGAGACAACCACGACATAGGCAACTATCACCCGATCTGCTTGTCTGTTGTCTACAAGTTGTTCACTCGAGTCACCCTGAATAGAATAGGCAGAACACTAGATGAAGGACAACCATGAAAGCAAGTTGGGTTCTGGAAATGATTTAGTACAGTTGACCATATCCACATAGTACCCTAGCTCATTGAGGTTTCACGAGAGTTCAAGATGCTGCTCTGTCTAATGTTCATTGATTTAAAGAAAGCTTTTGATTTTGTTGAGACTGAAGCGGTCATCGAATCCCTAGCCAAACAAGGAATTCACTCAATACATCAGGATCCTCTGAGAGCTGTATTATGGATTCACCACCAGGATCTCACCATTCTAAAAAGAAGTGATCATTGACGAAAAGAGAGGGGTTCAGCAGGGAGATACCATTTCACCGAAACTCTTCAGTGCCACCCTCAAGAATATCATGCAATCACTGGAATGGAAAGGAATGGGAATAAAGATAGACAGTCGGCAACTACACTACTTCAGCTTCGTTGATGACATTGTTCTCATAACACCAAATATCAGCCAAGTGGCACGAATGCTGGCCGACTTCGACCATGAGTGTGGAAAGGTCGGATTGCAGCTGAATTTCATGAAAACAACGTTCATAAAAAAAGAACTAGTCCCTGACATTCCATTTGTTCTCAATGGAATGGAATGACCATCTCCAAATGCAGCAGCTATGTGTACCTGGGTTGAGAACTCAACATGAGGAACAACTTGGTGCAAGAATGGTGCAGCGTGGAACGCCTTCAAGAGCATCGAAGAAGTGGTTAAGAGGACGAAGAACCTAGGCTCCAAGCACATATTTTCTACTCCACCAGTTCTTCCTGCACCAACATATGCCCCACTAACATAACCTGGGCCCTATGAAAACTGGGTGAGAACACTATTCAGGTATCCCAAAGAGGAATTGAAAGAGCTATGCTTGGAGTATCACGTTTCACTCAAACGGAAGGAGAGAAGGAATCCAGAGTTCCGACCCCCATTGATGGTCAAGAATCAGGGACACTGTCTTGTTTGCCAAGGCATCAAAAATCAAATGGGCCAGACACATAATGCAATTTAGAGAGGATTGCTAGATTTGAGCTGTTAACTACTGGCCGCCCACCTATGAGATGGTCAGACTTCTTTGTCAAAACCGTGAAAGAACGGTTTGAGGCTCTTCCTGTTCCTGGAGCAAGCAGATACCATTGGGCTACACTAGCACGAGATAGGGACAAATGTAGACATTACTGGCACACGCTCGAGCAAATCGAAGATCAATGGGATCACAAGTGATGACAAGTGATTAATTAATTAAATTGATATATTAAGACTATATTAATATATTATATAATTATATCCACTTATGAAACATTTTAAATAATTTACTATATTCTCCCAGCCTAATATTTAGCAATTCACTGTAGTAAATGTATCAATGTCATGCTCTAAACCTCTGAGCCTAGGATTTCGTAAAGAGTATGTGCTCAATTATTGATTCCTGAATAACTAATGATGGGATAAGCACTTTTCCCAAAAGACAAAACCACTCACTCCTTTTTAGTCTTAGTGTCTGAGGACAAGTTAATGTGCTTCTGGTAGAGAATTCCCATCCATCATACATGATATAATTTCACACCTATACTTACTGACCAATTTAGAAGTTAGCATGTGCTACATTATTAGCCAAAGATAACATTTCTGTTATCTGAACTAGAATACAAAAGGGAGTGGCATGATAAAAAGTTTTGCTCACTTTAAAAGAAGGCATTCAATAATAAATAATGGTAATAGTAATAGTCTTTTGTACTATAAGAACAATTAGTGTTTACCAGAGGTGGGTGGTCTGTAGGAGTGTCAATCAGAACTAAGGGAAAACATATGTTAATTTTCATTGATGCACACATAATGTCTATTTACTGTCATAATGCAATGATATTTAATTCCTTTTAAAGGTTATTTAAGCAGAATCTTGTCTTTCAGTCTCTGGATTTTGACATTTCTTACATCTGGAATATTTCTGAAACAATGGGTAGAATTGAAAGCACAAGTCAATATGTTGAGCATGGTACAGAAAATGAGAGTAAGAATTTAGTTATGCATAATGACTTGAAGCATTAGAAACACTAGATGACATTCAAACACTAGAATTATGTGAGTTAATAAGGATCTTCCGGTCTGAGTCATTTGTAATATTTGGTTGGAAACAAATACTCTACCCAATATACTGTTATATAAATTTTATATTAGCAAAATGTTTAAATAATGCTAAGTTTTGGTTGTATAATATTATTTAATATTGAAGACATCTTGAATTTTCAGTAAAGTAATTGTAGTGTAAGTTTAATTTTTGAAATTCCGCATCTTGCTGTCAAATCCAATTATTTTTTCTTTCAATACATATGAACATGGGTTAAATAGATATGTAACTTCAACAAAAGTTGTTATACTCTAATCAATAAAGTCAAGTACATATTAACTTTTCTTCTATATAAATTAACTATCCTGCTATATGCTTTACTATTTAAGGCTACTTCAAGGTGTGGCTTAACATGTAACTATGTAACTTCATATTCTCAATTTAAAAGTAAATTTTTAAAAGTTTTTCATATCACACTCACAGACAAGATGGAGAATATGAGCCTCACCTATAATTAACTAAGCTTATCCTCTTCTGGCCATTTCAACCCATACATAATTCATTCATTTATTCACTATAGATGCATAACATGAATTTGTGGTGTGTGTGTGTGTGTGTGTGTGTGTGTGTCTGTGTGTGTCTGTGTGTGTGTGAGAGTGAAGCAAGGTAATTTTTATTGAAACTTATTTAGAAAAATCTGAGGGGAGTGAGAGAAGTATGTGATTAACAGAGAGCATAGACTTCTCTAGAGTGGAAAGAAATTATTGAACAAAGAATTACACAGAGACAAAGAAGCAAGCTACGTGTTCAAGGGAGAACACAGGCTTGAAGAGCAAGCCAAAAAAGCTTTGATTTTTTTCAATGTTTTTATGTTTGGGGCCATATCCAATGGTACTCAGGACTTACTTCTGGCTCTGTGCTCAGAAATCACTCCTCTTGGGCTTGAGGGACTCTATGGGAAGCTAGGGATCAAACCTGGATTTGTGTAAGACAAGCTCTCTAGCTACTCCAACTCCAACTTCAATTATTTTGAACAATAGCTATCATGAGAAATATGCAAGAAAGTTACTTTAAAATATTTGTAGTATGATTTGTGATGTGAGGTTTACAACTTTCCAGCAACTCTTACCTTGAACATTGATTTTTATGCTTACAAAGACTTTCACAGAAGAAAATTACTAACTCAAATTTCACAGCATGAGTTAGATTCTGTAGCAGAAACACAAGACATTTCACATATTTGAATCAATTTCCCTTTCTAAAAAATATCTCTCAGAGTAAAAAAATCATCTATAAGGGGGCTGAAGAGCTAGAACAGCAGGTAGGGGTTTGCTTTACACTCAACTAACCTAGTTGAATCCCCAAGCAGCCCATATACTCCCCTGAGCCTACCAGCATTAATTTCTGAGTGCAAATCCAAATCCAGGAGTAACCCATGTGTACCACTGGGTTTGGTCCCCAAACAAATAAAAATCATATGGAAAATGAGAAAATCGCCCTTTGTACAAAACATCAAATAGTTTTTAGCTTTTTTGGTGACAGATTTCCACTTTCCATTAAATTTCAAAAACTATGCGATTGAAATAATTGAAGATTTACTTATGCCCCTAATTGAGGATTTTTCATTTAGAGATAATAAGATATATTATTCAAAATTAATACTTATAAATCCATTGGACTATGTGTAGCTTTCCAGGCTCTGCCGTGTGGGCAAGATAGGAAAGATACTCTCGGTAGCTTCCTGGGCTCTCCAAGAGGGGTGGAGGAATTGAAACTGGTTGGCTGCGTGTAAGGCAAATGCGCTACCAGCTGTGCTATTGCTCCAGCCCAATGTTAATATATATGCATATATATGCACTTATATATATGTATATATTTTGTTAGCCATACCTGGCTTGGCTCAGGGCTTACTCCTGGCTATGCATTAGGATTCACTCCTGGCAGGGCTGGGGACTTGGGGGACTGAAGACATAGACTGAAGACTGAAGACATAGAACTGAACCTAGGTCATTCTATAGGAAAGCAAATGCCTTGATGTTGGATCTCCCACTGGGACTGATTCTGTCCCATTTTAATGTGTAGGATTATGGTTAGGATTCGAAGTTTCCAGTACCTGAAAAATGTGTTATCCCACTCACTTCTTTTAGTGAGGGATATAGGTAGGATTCTAACTTCCCAGTACCATGGAAAATCTATTATCCTATTCCTTTACCCACAGTAAATAGCCACAGTACTTTTTCTCTGGCCCCAAGATAAGTTATGAATCAGACTACTTATTTTTACCAATAAATAACAGACTTATACATGATATATCTAGCAATTGAAGTAATGAAACTAGGTCATTTGATTTCATGATATGAAAAATATTAAGAAATGTAAATGGTAGACTAATGAAACCATGGTTTGTAAGTCAAAAGTACATTGCAATTAATATGTATTAGATTTGTTCTAACTCAAAATTGCCTGCATTCATTACTCTAAAATAAAAATTCAATGAAAGACATCACTGTGATTCACTGTCCTTTTTATCCTGAAAATCTGTTTTATGTTACCACATTGTACATAAATAACACAGCCAGAGAATTATGTGTGTCAAGTGGACACTCATTTACCACATGTACAGCACACTTTCCTCACCAACATGCTAACACTGTTAGGGTTCAATTCCAGGTCACGAAATGAGTCATCAGAGTTTCTATGAATTACATGGAAGTGATTGGTTTTCATTTAGGTATTATTTCTTTAATTAAAAAGGTGTCATGTTCTAAATATTATGAAAAACAAAAATGTAGAAAATTAAAAGCAAACATAATTTTGTGATTTGAAGTTCACGTGCTTGAAGAAAATAAGTCAAACATGCAAAATCACAGCTTTTAAGATATCCCACAAAATAAAAAATGTCAATTCGGTCTTTTTGATTATTTCAAGCCATAGTCTATTATATAACTACTATGATACTAGAACTTCTGACCATGTATTAGAAATATAAATAATTTATCGCATTTTATTTGCTTTTTTATATGCAGAAACATATTTGATTGAAATACTGAACACTTGTACATAATAGTAAAATCCCAAGTCAAGGTAAACTGATTTACTCCACACATATAAAACTAGTATTTCTCAAAAACTCTCATTTCATTTTCAGAAAAATAACAGACATAGTCACTGAATTGAACAAAATCAGGGATGGGATTACATAGAAGAAATTGCAGAGAAATCGTAAACCCCAAGAAACTAATATCTAACACTTCTATAAAAGCATGTTTCTGTCTTAGCATGTAATGTTTACTCCTTGTGCTTCCACTGCAAAATTTAATTTAAAAAATGAAGTCATATTGTTAACATCTAATGAGAAGATAAATTATAGATTGAGACATATATGTTGTTACAAGTGGCATGCTTATATTTTCAATGTTTAAAATTAAAGGGCTAGTGACTCAAAGGCTGAAATATATGTTTTTGGCATCCCCTTACCCCACAAATAATTGCAGTCTAGGCAATCTGTTATTAGACACCACAGATAGAATACATTAAAAATTCATATTTATTAAAATTATTTTTGTCTCATTACATTTAACTCCTTAAAAATAGGAACTGTTTCTAAATCATTATGTGTCTCAGATACTGAATTATCAGCCCAGTGACTGAATTATCATTTCTAAATAATAGCTGTTATTTAAATATACTGAAGAATAGCTATGTCATTCAAATAGTAAGCATGGTATTTGTAAAATGATGAAAGTAGAATAAAATTGCTAAGGCAAGTATTAGCTATATTTTAAAATAGTGAAATTAACAAAAATGTAAGATTTGTATCATTAATAATAATTAAAATACTCAGATTGAAGGATTACATTTCTTTTTAAAAAACTGATGCTAGAAATATTTTTGTATTTTTATATTAAAAAAGAGAGGAAATATTTGTCATCCTGTTTTTTAAAACATTTTGTCAAACACTTTCAGTCATTTTTGTCAAACATTTTTATATATCGTTTTTCATCACTACCTCTCAATTGCATTGGAAAGCACTAAAAGTAATCAAAGCAAATGGCGTAATTTAGTTAAACTGACATGCTGATGAATTTATTTCTCTAAGCCAACACACATGAGAATAGCTAACTATTTTATAAAAAAGTTAACCATTTTACCATACCTCTACTTAAGGGATCTTTCTCTTCATCAAATCTATATTTGGTTATTTACTTTTTTCTGAACTTTGTTTTTTATATAAACTTGAATTTCTCTATATCAAGTAAAAGATAGTAGTATACTTTAATCATCATGCTATTTATATTAACAGTTTGCATATATATTGTAAATATTAATATGTTATTTATCTAAATATCAAATCTATATTTGATGAAAAGTTAGTCAAATAAGAAATATATTCATATAAATATACTTTACTCCCCAAAACAAATTGGAGCAGCATGATTTCAGAGAAAATGAGTGACATTGCAAGTTGAAGGTTTATGGATTAACACTCTACATTGGCCATTTATTTTTTTCTGAACATTGTTTTATATAAACTTGAATATCTCTATGTCAAGTAAAAGATAGCATACTTTTATCATCATGCCTTTTATATTCAATTTGCACATATATTGTTAATATTTATATATTATTTATCTGACTAATATACCAAAAATGTAAGGGTGAAGTAAATGCAACTGCTTTATTTTTATCACTTGTATCACTTGTTATCCCGTTGATTTTAAATTTGCTTGAGTGGGCGCCAGTAACGTTGCCATTTGTCCCTGTAGCGTGCTAGTGCAGCCCAATGATATCTGCTTGCTCTAGGAACAGGAAGAACCTCAAATCATTCTTTCAGGGATTTGACGAAGAAATCTGACCATCTAGTTGGTGGGCGGCCACGAGGTCTTCTGACGTCCTGTGGAATCCAGTCGGTAATAGCTCTAGTTCAGCAGTCATCTCTGAATCGCATTAAATGACCGTCCCATCTGATTTTTGATGCCTTGACAAATGAGACAGCATCCCTGATTCTTGACTGTCAACAGAGGTCAGAATTCCGGATTCCTTCTCTCACTTGAGTGAGATGTGATACTCCTAGCATAGCTCTTTCGATTCCTTTTTGGGATACCCGAATAGTGTTCTCATCCTGTTTGCATAGGGCCCAGGTCTCTGAGGCATATCTTAGTGCAGGAAGAATGGTGGAATCAAAAAGATGTGCCCAGAGTCAGAGGTTCTTTGTCCTCTTAACCACTTCTTCAATGCTCTTGAAGACATTCCATGCTGCTATCTTCCTCCTGAGAACTTCTGGAGCCAAGTCATTCCTCATATTGCTTACTCGACCCAGGTACACATAGCTGCTGCATTTGGAGATGTTAGTTCCATTGAGAGCAAATGGAGCTTCAGGGACTGTTTCATTTCTCATGATCATTGTCTTGTTGAGATTCAGCTGCAATCCGACCTTTCCACAATTGTGGTCGAAGTCGGCCAGCATTTGTGCCGCTTGGCTAATGTTTGGCGTTATAAGAATGATGTCATCAGTGAAGCGGAGGTGGTGTAATTGCTGTCTATCTTCACTCCCATTCCTTCCCATTCTAGTCGTCGCATGATATTCTTGAGAGTGGTACTGAAGAGTTTCGGTGAAATGGTATCACCCTGCCGCACCCCTCTCTTTACATAAATGATCACTTCCTTGTAGAATGATGAGATATTGGTGGTGAATCCACAATACAGCTCACGGGGGATTTTTATACACTGATTTTGAAAAGTCTGTTTGGCTAGGGCTTCGATGACGATGACCACTTTAGTCTCAACAGAATAGAAGGCCTTTAAGTCTATGAACATTAGACAGAGCGGCATCATGAACTCTCACGAAACTTCAATGTGTTTGGTTACTGTGTGGACATGGTCTATTGTGCTGAGTCCCCTTCAGAACCCGGCTTGCTCACATGGTTGTCCTTTGTCTAGTGTTCATTCAGGATGACACGAGTGAACAACTTGTAAACGACAGACAGCAGGCAGATTGGGCGATAGTTGCCGATGTCGTGGATGTCTCCCTTTTAGTACAACAGAACGTTCCTACAGGATTTCCACTGAGAGGGAAACTTGCATTCAGACAGGTAGCATGTAAAGAGCCAAGTCAGTGTATTGATGAGTACTGGTGGCAGATTTTTCAGGTGTTTGGGTCTGACCTTGTCCGAACCAGGTGCTGTATGTGTCTTTACCAACGAAATGGCGTGTTGGATTTTGGAAGGGAGGACATTGGGAACGACATATCCATCCTGCGGAATTTGGTATGTGAGCAGGTAGACATGGCTGTCAAAGAGGTCTGAGTAGAAGTCGTGAATAATCCTCTTCATTGCCTTTCTGGAAGATGTGATAAATTCATTAGGACGTCGGAGGGCAGTCATCTTGGTCTTGTAGTTGGTAAAGGATAGGCGAGCATTGCAAATACTTTTCTTGGCTTCTGCCTCATCAGCCAACACTGCTGTTCTTCCCTCTTTGAGGTCTTCCTTTATTTCATCTCTGCACAGCTTTGTGAGTTCAGACATTAGCTTGTGGTTGCCTGAGGCTCGCACCAAACCACGTTGATGAATGAGCTCCAGAGTTTTCAAAGACAGGCGGATGTCTGTTGTCAAGGATGGCATCTTCCCACGTTGCTGCAGTATTGCCAATGAGCTCCCAGTTGGTGGTCATTCTGGGAGTTGCCTTCTTACACTTAAATTTTACAGACCTTTCTCCCTGCTCTGTGAAGTAGAATTTTGCACGAAGGAGATGGTAGTCGGATCCCGTTTGGAATTTTGGGACAACTGAGTCATCCGTCAGACAAAACCTTTGACTGAATATGATGTGGTCAATTTCATATTGGAACTGTCCACCGGGAGACTCCCATGTCCAGCATTTAGATTCGGCCTTCTGGAACTGTGAGTTACTATGGATGGTCTTGGTCGACATGATGAATTCAGACAGTCTCTCACCCTGATCGTTCCATTCTAGGCCATAGGTCCCAATGTGGAGTTTTTTGGGTGACCTTCTTGGACCTATCTTGGCATTAAAATCACCAACAATGATCTTGTAGAAGGTGTGGTCTTGTTTATAGAACTTCTCCAGTTCCATGTAGAACCTCTCAATTTCTTCTTCATCATAGTTAGAAGTTGGTGCACAGATGATGAAGATAGAAACTGCAGGCAGTGAGCCACATCTACTCAAGCGTAAGTGTCCGATTCTGTTGTTAGGCATTTGAATGAATCAATAATCCTGGCCAAGTTCGTGTTGACAAGGACACCGACACTGTTGTCACATCTTCTGAGGAACAATTCTTCTCCAGTGATGTGATTGATGTCTTCTCGTTTCGGTCAGACCAATGATGTCGTACTTGATCTTCTGTGCTTGCACCATCAGGTCCTCGATGGATGCTTCTGGTGCCAGTGTAAATGTGTTGAAAGTACAATCATTTTAGTCTTTCTTCGTTTTGGCAGTCTAGTTAGTCCCTGAGATTTTTTCAGCCTCTCTTTGCTCATCTTTCTTAATGCTGCCTTATTGGGGGCTCTTTCAGTGTCAGGTGAATGAGGACAATTGTTGTTACTATTGTTGGCATATCATCAAATACACCACGGATAACTTGCCAGTCTCTGCCCTGCTGGCAGGATACTCTCAGTAGCTGCCAGGCTCTCCGAGAGGGATGGAGGCTTTTAGCGCGGCCTCCAATCACCCTTAGAGGTGTTACCATGGTTCCCACCAAGTTTGAACCCCATCAAAAACTTTATTTTTATATTTTGGAAAATTTCTGTTGATATTAAACTGAATTAAATTGCCTTCAAAGAACTTTATCTATAGATATATTAATATAGTAAAAGATCTATTATTACTAAATGAAACTAAGAGCTTTGGAATATCAGAAAGTCAGGTAAACTATGAGTAATAAACAGTGGGGTATACAAATTTTCATTTTGCTCTTGTATTCGTTTTATTATTGTTGCTGGGCCACACCTAGCAGTGTTCAAAGTCCATTCCTGGTTCTGTGCTAAAGAATAACTACTAGCAGTCTTCGGGAAACTAGAGCATCCTAGAGATGGAACCTGGGTCAGCTGCACACAAGGCAAGCACCCTACCTGCTGCCTGCTGTACTCTTATTTCAGTCCCTGTTCTTGTGTACGTTTTTAACAATAAATGTTGATTTGAGATTTGTTGCTAATAAACCTGAAATGTTAAATAAATATTTTTGACATTGAGCAAAGATTTCCTTAAATGAAGTATTTTAACATGATATTTTAAATGAATATTTATTTTTATATGACTGTACAGTAGTAAAATGTTTTGGGCTTGGATTTTCTCATTGGTCACAGATTTTATTGTCTAAATAAAACTACTTCCAGGTTCTAATAAAAATAATTAGATTTTCGTATACCTGAGAAAACATAAAAAATATATAAAACTTATAAGAACCACACTATATTTAGTTATTTTTGAAGTACTTAAAAGTACTTAGGGACCATTGCTTGTTTGAGGACAAAAAAACAAATTCAAGTAAGTTGCAAACAGAACATAGTTTGTACTATAAATTTCAAATAACTAATTACCTGTCTAATCTGTATGAGAAAAGCCACAGGTTTTGTGTAACCCAAAGTTATGAGATCTAAGACTATATTTTTACGTAATGTTTTTCATTATTAACCCTCAAGTGTATTGGAAAGCACTAAAAGAAAATCAATGTAAATGGCTTAATTGTCCATAACATGCTGATGCTGAAATATTGTGTAATGAAAGATTTATCAACTCTGTAATAGTTAGCATCCAAACTAATGTATATTGTTTAAATATAAGTCATGCTAACTCAATCAGTTTGATGAATCTATAGAGAGAGCAACATAAGCTATTTTTCTTTTGTGGGGTGGGATGGGGTCAAAACATTGATTCTTTTTACTATGTCACTATGTTGAAACTTAAGGACAGATAATCCCTGAGTTACCCTCTGATTGAACTCAATGAAATAATGTTCCAACTAGCTTAAGTATTGTAAGTTTTATTTCTAAAATAGGTTATTATAAATATTACTAATGTTGAAATGTACAGGAAAATATGTTTAAGTTTTCTTGTATTTCTGGTCACAAATTAAAGGTTTATTTTCAGAGAAAATCATCATTAATTAAGTGCATGTTGATCCGATAATGTATTCACTTTAGTTGTATTTTCACTTATATTGTATTTCTTTTTACTGTAGTAATCCCTCTTGTCTTTTCTATCTCTCCGTTTTTATGTATAAGCTTATGATTCACTTATTATTGGTGCATAGTATTCATATTGATATTTATATTGATATTCATTCCTTCTAGTCTCCAGGATGAAAAAAAGATTTTTTTCTTTTCATTGTTCTATCTGTTGAAGTGTTCAATTATAGCATATTGTTTACTTATTGTATTGTATTACTTATTGTATTTACTATTATATTGAAGTTTTAATATGTGGTAATAGCACTGTCGTCCCATTGTTCATCGCTTTCCTCAAGCAGCTACCAGTAATCTCTCCATTGTAGACTTGTTGTTACAGTTTTTGGCATATCAAATACACCACGGGTAGCTTGCCAGGCTCTGCCTTGCAGGCAGGATACTCTTGGTAGCTTGCCGGGCTCTCATAGAGGGACGGAGGAATTGAAACTGGGTAGGCCGCATGCCCTACCTGCTGTGCTATTGCTCCAGTCCATATGTGGCAATATAATCACCAATTAGAGTTAAAATAATTTGTTTAAAGTCTCCCTAGACTTTTACATTACTTGTTTTTCTGCTAAAGTCTATATAATCTTTATAATATTTTTTGTAATAATTTAAGTTGATTAATTGAGTTACTGAGAATCATAACATAGTCATATTCATGTTGTAGATTGTTCATAAGTACAATGCAGTTTGCTTTTAAACATTTATATATCTAAAATTTTAAAGTTAGAAAATGACTATTTAAAATATTATTATGCATATTTGACTATTAGTTATAGCTATTGTAGAGGTTAAGGGGAAATATTTCATACCCCTCTGAATTCTTCTAGGGATAAACTGGCACTAACATTGCACAAGGTAGTTATAGAACAGGACAAAATTTCACTAAGTAATGGTGGAGAATGTATATAACACTAAATTATAGAGTGAGACAGAATGAGGCTTAATAATCTGAGCTAAGAAATGGTATAGACCCAGGGGTCATCGAAGAGAGAAGAGGGAAATATCTAGGTCATGTATCACTCCAGGTGTTTTCTCTAAAGAATTCACCATAATATATATATATATATATATATATACACACACACACACATATATATATATACATATATATATATATCACTTGTCAATTGTCTTCCCTTTGATCTTTGGTTTGCTTGAGCAGGTGCTAATAGTGTCTCCATTTGTTCCTGTCAAGTGCTAGTGTAGCCCAATGATATCTGCTTGCTCCAGGAGCAGGAAGAGCCTCAAATCGTTCATTCAAGGATTTGACGAAGAAGTCTGACCATCTCATTGGTGGGAAGCCACATAGTCTTTTGGCATCCCATGCAATCCATTCAGTAACAGCTCTACTCCAGCAGTCATCTGAATGGCATTATGTGTCTGGCCATCTGATTTTTGAGGCCTTGGCAAATGAGACAGCGTCCCTGATTCTTGATTGTCAATGGAGATCAGAACTCCGGATTCCTTCTCTCACTGAGTGGAACGTGATACTCCTAGCATGGATATTTTTATTCCTCTTTGGGATACCCAAATAATGTTCTCATCCTGATTTCATAGGGCCCAGGTCTCTGAGGCGTATGTTAGTGCAAGAAGAACAGTGGAGGGAGGGATGTTGGGTTTACTGGTGGTGGAGAATGGGCACTGGTGAAGGGATGGGTTATCGAACTTTATATGGGGGAAACATGAGCACAAAGATGTATGGATCTGTAACTGTACCCTCACGATGACTCTCTAATTAAAAATAAACTAATATAAAAAAAAAGATGTGCCTGGAGTCAGAGGTTCTTTGACCTCTTACCCACTTCTTTGATGCTCTTGAAGATGTTCCACACTGCTCTCTTCCTCCTGCACAGTTCTGGCGCCAAGTCATGCCTCATGTTGAGTTATCAACCCAGGTACACATAGCTACTGCATTTGGAGATGTTCGTTCCATTGAGAACAAATGGAATGTCAGGAACTAGTTGTTTTTAATAAACATCATTTTGTTGAGATTCAGCTGCAGTCCGACCTTTCCACACTAACACTCTAAGTCAGCCAGCATTTGTGCCGCTTGGCTAATGTTTGGCATTATAAGAATTATATCATCAGCAAAGCGGAGGTGGTGTAATTGTCGACCATCTATCTTTACTCCCATTCCTTCCCATTCTAGTCATTGCATGATGTTCTTAAGTGTGGCACTGAAGAGTTTCAGTGAAATGGTATCACCCTGCCTAACCCTTCTCTTTATGTCAATCAATGATCACTTCTTTGTAGAATGGTGAGATCCTGGTGGTGAATCCGTAATATAGCTCAGGGAGGATCTTGATGTACTGAGTTTGAATGCCCTGTTTGGCTAGGGCTTCGATACCGTTTCAGTCTCAATAGAATCAAAGGCCTTCTTTAAATCAATGAATGTTAGACAAAGCGGCATCTTGAACTCTTGAAACTTCCATGTGTTTGGTCACTGTATGGATATGGTCAATTGTGCTAAATCCTTTTCGGAACCATGCTTTCTTGCATGATTGTCCTTCATCTAATGTTCTGCATCTTCTATTGAGGATGACTCGAGTGAACAACTTGTAGAAGATGGATATCAGGCAGATTGGGCGATAGCTGCTGATGTCATGGATGTCTCCCTTCTTGTACAACAGAATGGTCCTGCTGGTTTTCCATTGGATGGAACCTTACATTCAGATGTGTAGCATGTCTGCATATGTACTGGTGGCAGATTCTTCAGGTGTTTGAGTATGACCTTGTCTGGACCAGGTGTTGTATATGTCTTTACCGATGAAATGGCATGTTGGATTTCGGAAGGGGGTCATTGGGAACAACATATCCATCTTGCGGAATTTGATATGTGGGCAGGTGGACATGGCTGTCCAAGAGAACTGAGTAAAAGTCATGAATAATCCTCACCATTGCCTTTCTGGAAAATGTGATAGATCCATCAGGATATCGGAGGGCAGTCATCTTGGTCTTATAGTTGGTGAAGAACAGGTGAGCGTTGCAAATACTTTTCCCGACTTCTGCCAAATCGGCCAACACTGCTCCTCTTCTCTCTTTAAGGTCTTCCTTTATAGTTTCTCTGTACAGCTTTGCAAGCTCGGACAATAGCTTGTGATTGCTTGAGGCTAGCACCAGGCCACTTTGGCAAATGAGCTCGAGAGTTTCGAAGACAGGAGACTTTTTGTGGCTTTCCCTCTCTCTGCATTACTTGCACAATCATGGAGGTGCTGAACCAGTGGATCATATTTCTCATCAATGTTGTCAACCACAGCATCTTTCCATATTGCCGTAATATTGCCAACGAGCTCCCAGTTGTGGTCATTCTGGGAGTTCTCTTCTTAAACTTTGCAGCCCTTTCTCCCCGCTCTGTGAAGTAGAATTTCGCAAGAAGGAGAAAAGTGGGACGAACCCTCCATATCACATGAGACGAAGGCAAGATTCTAAAATGGGTGATAATGAGAAGGGCAAGAAGTGCCATACAGTGAAGAAGGGATGCAAGCGTAAGACAGGCCCCAATCTCCATGGTTTATTTGTTTGAAAGACGGGTCAAGCTGCTGGATTATCTTATACCAATGCCAACAAGAACAAAGGCATCACCTGTAATGATGATCTTCCTATGAATGTAGTAAAATTTGGTCTTTTCTTTTTTTTTTTTTTTTTTTTTGCTTTTTGGGTCACACCCAGCGATGCTCAGGGGTTACTCCTGGCTCTCACCCAGCGATGCTCAGGGGTTACTCCTGGCTCTGCACTCAGGAATTACTCCTGGCGGTGCTTGGGGGACCATATGGGATGCCGGGGATCGAACCCGGGTCGGCCGCGTGCAAGGCAAACACGCTACCCGCTGTGCTATCACTCCGGCCCCAAAATTTGGTCTTTTCTTTGACTAATAAGTCTGATACAAATTGGTCTCTGGTCCGTCCCTAGAAAAATTCAGAAAGATGAGGAAATTTTCCCTTCATTCTGACACTATGTTACTAACAAATAGTTAAAATTCTCCATCCATTATTAGCTTTAGATCATTTTACCTATGGAAGAATATATTATCAACTAAATTCATTGTTTAACTTAGAGGTTTTCATAAATTTAGATCTTCATGATAATGTATAAACTTAAACTACTTATTCAACTTATTTAGTTACACATTCCTCTTGCCATTGTTTCATCAATTCAAGGTATCCTGAAGGTCATCGTTAACTAGAGAGTTAAATTATAGCTGTGAACAGTATATCCCCTGAGTTATTAAAAGTGCAAATAATATATATGCATATATAAATATGAAAACATACATATGTGTATATTTGTGTATATATATGTATATTTCTTTGTGGGCCATATCTGAGATTCTCAGGCTTACTCCTGCTTCTGAAATCATTGCAAAGCAAATATCTTGTTCCCACTATATTATCTCTCTGCTCACAGAAGTGAATTCTTTTGTTTATTATTTCTCTCAGAAAACTGAATATAATCCTTCTCATTTATCTATTTGTTAAGAAACTGGTTGTCATTATCTTCACCTTGATTCACTGATAAAACTTTTATACAAATAGTGCTCTCTAGATCATTACAAATCAAACCAAATGCAAAAAAGCTGTTCCTAAAGTCATTTCAGGGAATTGTTCCCAAATTGTAAACACAGACTTGTTGGTTTTGCCCTTTGCTGTGTCTATTAAATTGGAGAAATATATCTTACCAGTTTCCCCAAACTGAGCATGATTTTTATTTATTTGTGGTTTCATAAACTTGAGTGTGAACTATCTAGATTTATGTTAGTTTTTTTTCTCTATTTGCTGTTATTTATCCAACTTGGCCTTCCCCACCCATCATGGGTTTATAGTTGATTTCAATCTCTTTTGTCAATTCTGCTAAATTTTTAGACATTCATTCCTTAAATAATTTTTTTTCTCTATATTAATTTTCTTGCCCTGGGATTATAATTGTATATTCTCTTTTCTTCTTTAATACCAATTGCACATCTGGGAAGTCTGAGTTTCTCTAGTAATATCTGGCAGTGAACAAGGCATACTCCTGACTCTGTTTAGGAGTCACTCATAGTGAGGATTAAAGAGAAATTATTAGTTTCTTTCTCTCCAGAAATTAGTCCTATTAATAAAGTGACCCAAAATCATAGCCAAAACTTTTCCTTCAATGTATCACACAGAGGCAACATTTTCCCTTTAAAATATTTAAGTGCATATGTAGAGTTGTTGTTTCACTTTTACAATTTAACATTTTACTTATGATTTAATAAATTTACATTTATGATTAAAAAATTAATTCCAATGGGAAAAATGTATCACTGTATCACACAAGAGAGGATGGAAATTCAAGTATTCTGCCAGACTCACAGTGGAGCTAGTAGTGAAATCAAAGCTCTGTTCCTCTATATATGTGTATATACAAATATATATATGTGTTTATATATTTATATATGACAACTGAAAATAGGAAACCTCAGTTGAGAAAATTTTATGCCTATTTTATGGCTTTAAGACATTATTTTTGGCAATATTACAGCTATCTTGAACTCATAGAACCAACACGCTAAGGGTCATGGAGCTGAAATGCTAATGAAACTTGAATCTGATATAATTGAGCCAATGTACCCTGAGTTAGGCTTTTTAAAAGTTTTTATAGTGGTGAAAAATTAAAATGTCAGTCAAATATTAATTCTAAATTCAGTAAAAGTTTACTTATAAAAGAAGAATAAAATATAAAGATTTGAATCTCGATGAACACATGGAAAGTATAAGAAATGATAACTGATATATATCTTAGAATAATTTGTTTTAAAAGCAACTCATCTTTAAATTATGAATACTAGCACTGTAAATAGATTTTTAACTCAAAATATTATGATAATACACATATCTAAATGGAATTATAGAAATTTATAACAATTAAGTAAGAACTAAGTAAGTGTCAAGTCCAATAATATTTACTTTATATAAAGCATGGTCATTTAAGAATGTAATTTTAGATCGAAATCAACCCATCTAATTTAATGTATAATGATAAATAAAGTTATAAACTAGATATGGAAAATTAGAAATATAAATAATTTATAATAGTATTAAACTAAATACTGAATAATACTTTTACATATTTTTAAAGTCTCTCCTGAGAGAACAGAAAATAATTATGAATATTTAGTGACTTTACACAAACAATATGGCATGCAGCCTCATAATTTGGAAAAACTACATTGTTAATGCATCAGATTTCCAAAATTGATATAGAGAGGTAACATATTTCTCAAAATATTCCTTGCAAAATATTTTTAAGAGATTGGCAAGTTAATTTAAAGTTTATGAAGAAAAAGCAAAAAATTAAGAAATTAAAGAGTATCAGGAAAGAACAATAAATTGGATGTGTATACTAACATCTGTTTAAGACTTACAGGAGGTGGTGAAGAAGACGTTGTAGATAGATTATCACAGGAAAGTTTTGTATGTAAAGTGGTCTAGAAACAGTTACCCTCTCTGATTTTCAACAGAGAAATTTCAGTGAAGAAAGAATAGTCTAATAATGCAAACTTATTTGCTTCTTTCACAACTGTATATCTGTATGTAGAATGTTAAACTAATTCATATGTATAATTTTTCTAAACGATTAAAATAAATACTATCCATAAACCTACATTTTAAAGCTATAATTCTACACATATAGAGAAAAATCTTCTCAGACTTAGGATAGGCAAAAATTTATTGAAAAGTTCCTAAAAATACAGAACCAAAAATGAATTAATTAATAAGTTATAATTTATATCAAATTAAAACGTATATTTTGAAAACAATGCTCATAGTTGAGGAAAATTACATAATAAACACATTTGGGAAAGAGGCTTATCCAGGACATATATTATCCATTTATAAATAATACCATAAAAGCAAATATGTTTTCTAAATAGGCAAAAATATTCCCAAGTAAGATACAGAGATGACTAATGACCTTCTTAGAGATAATCAACTTTACAGAAAAAATTTAATAAATATCACAACTATTTTATATTTCACTGAATAGCAAAAATTTTAAAAAATACAACACTGAGTATTGATTATAAACTATTTGAACCCTCATATTTAATGAGTTACTTTAAATATATCCTTTTCTTTAAATGTTGTACATTAAACTATTTTTCTAATAAATGATAATGTATGACCATCAATGACAGCATATATAAATAGTGATGGCTTCTTTTTCTTAACCTTTGACTGAAAAGCATAAATAAATATATACATGTGAATAAATTTTTTTTATAAAACTAGTACATTAATACAACTGAACTTGTATCACTTGTATCACTTGTAGTCCTGTTGATCTTTGATTTGCTTGAGCGGGTGCCAGTAATGTCTCCATTTGTCCCTGTCGAGTGCTAGTGCAGCCCAATGATATCTGCTTGCTCCAGGAACAGGAAGAGCCTCAAATTGTTCATTCAGGGATTTGACGAAGAAATCTGACCATCTAGTTGTTGGGCGGCCACGAAGTTTTCTGACATCCGGTGGAATCCAGTCGGTAACAGCTCTAGTCCAGCGGTCGTCTCTGAATCGCATTACATGACTGGCCCATCTGATTTTTGATGCCTTGGCAAAGGAGACAGCATCCCTGATTCCTGACCGTCGATGGAGGTCAGAACTCCGGATTCCTTCTCTTACTTGAGTTAGATGTAATACTCCTAGCATAGCTCTTTTGATTCCTCTTTGGGATACCCAAATTAGGGTATTACAATTGAACATTACTTATAAATTTCTTTCAATGACCGAATATTCCCATAAAAGCATTACTTCAAAACACCATGCTAAAGAAAAGAGAACAGATATACTTACTCTATAATCCAGCCCACAGGAGGTTTCAGGAGAGAAACAAGTTACTGTGACAGAAATAAGCTTAGTGGTTACTTTGGGTAAGGATTTGTGAGAGAATTTAGAAACAAAGACAATATGAAGGAACTTTCTTGCTTGATAGAAAATTTCACTATCTGTTTTTCTCATTCCCCTTTCCTTTTCTTGTTTCTATTGTTGCATTGATTTTGGAGGCCACACATAGTTATTATGGTGCACACACACTTTGTCTTGGTGTTCACCGACAGTTATACACTTTTAGTTGTGTTGTTTGCATCTGTGCCTTCTGAGTACTTGTGCACGTTCTGTTGCAGTGCTTACTGCAGGTTGCTGTAGCACTTCTTGGAGATGCACTTCTGGTGCCAGTCTTCACAAGTCTTTGGTATCAATAATTGTAAGGATTTATATGCTTTAGTTGCTGTACTTACACACACTTTATTGTGCACTGGATATTAAATACCTTGCTATATCACTGCAACCATAATCTGCAAGTATAAGCAGCACTGGGGTCAAACTCATGATATCATGCTTGCAAAGCAGGAGCTTTCAACCTCTGAGTCATAGCTTGGGCATCAAAATTTTAGATATATCGTCAGAAATATTGACTGTTAGGAGGAGCATATGCTTGTTGTAGCATTATATTTCTAATCTAAAATATAGCTATGTTTTAATATAAGTAATAACGTTATTTATATTTAGATTTTGAGTATTGATAAGATATATCAGATAGACCAAGTTCAATGATATTTTTATTAAAATGAGAGGTGTAAAGTAGGTGTCAGATTTTTGCCTGATAGACCCGCTAGGAATTTTATCCTAGGAGAAGTAACAGTTAAATAAGATCTGTGGTAGAAATGATTAATAAAATTTTAGATATACAAAAGGATAAATTTATCAATTTCACAGAAGAGTTATCAATAAACAGGGAGATCAGGCAAAACTGTTTCAAACTTGGAAAACTATGCATAAACCACCCAATGTTACTTCTGCAGTTGATTTCTTAACATGAGTGATATGCTAAAATAGATGAATGATATATTTCTTAAGCATTTACTCAACACACATATCACAATTTTTGTTGACAATACTATCAACGTTTGGCTAAACTATATTTAGTGTACATTTAAAAATATAGAAAGTACAAAGCAGTTTATAAAAATTGTTTGATTCAACTTAAGCATGTATCTTTTTTAGAGTAAGAAAATTTTAATTCATGTTCTACTGAATGCATTTATTCATCAGTAAATGAATTTTAAGCATATTATTTTTAAGATAGAATTAAATGTATTTTAAATTGAAAATTTTAAATTTATATGAAACTACCTGTCTTTTCTTATTCAAATTTGCATGCTCTTTCAGTAGAAATAAAACTGTTTGAAAAAGAAACAGCTGGAATTCTTCTAAAAGGTGAAATAGAACTATTTTGACAAGTTCACCATGAATTAAGGTTAACTATGCAGAGAAGGCAGAAGTAGCTAACAAAGAGAGATTAATATTCTGATAAAAAGAGAAAATGTCTTAGGGAATGGAAAGGTCAAGGGTTAAATGCCATAGTATTTGACTGTTAGTCAAACAGTACTCCATGGTTTACATCTAGGTCAAATCTGAGATTTTAACTTTCTACTTTTGTCCCAAACATAATAAAAACCAATAGGCTATGTTGATATACTTAAAGTAAACAATTTTGAGGGGCATTTGAATTTTTGACAGAGATATGACAGAGATATTATGAACTAAAATGATCATTGTTCTGGCAAGATTTGGGCAAAGATGACAACTTTAACAAAATGTACGTGAATGTGTCTCCCTGGAGAATGTTAATTTTCTATGCTTTGTTACCTTCCAAGCTATAGACATTACGTTATTAATCAATGATCCCAAAAGATGGGAAGGATAAATTATAAAAATAAAAAAATCAAATATTTTTTTAAATTTTAGAAAAATAAAATTTCTGAAAAATTAGTAAAATCAGACATAAAGAGGCTAGTATGTATGTTTTGCATGTAGAATCCCAGGGCTCTACTTTCCAAACTAAATGGTCCCCAAAGCACCACATGGAACAATTCCCAAACAACACCCAGGGAATAGTTCCCAAAACAAGTTAAGCTAATGAGCTGAGCCTCCAATCATGTCTAAAATCCTGTCTCAAATAAACATAGTATGAAACTAACACCCAAAGACAGAAGGGACCATTTATGACAATGATGGCTGGAAGGAAGTTTTCTGGATGGGAAATGTGTGCTGAAAGTGGTAAAGGACCAAACATGATGGCCTCTCAGTATCTGTATTCAAACCATAATGCTCAAAATGAGAGACAGACAGACACAGAGACAGACAGAGCAAGGTAGAAATGGAGAGAGAGGAGGGAGAAAGAGAGACATGTGTGAGAGAGAGGGAGAGAGAGGGAGAGAGATGGGACAGAGAGAGAAAGAGAGAGGGAAGAGAGAGGGGGAGAGAGAGAGGTGGGGGGAGAGGGGGAGGGAGGGAGAAGAAAAGTGCCTGCCATAGATGCAGGCTGGGGGAATCGGGGGGTGACAGGAGAGTTATTTTGTTGGTGGGAAATGTGCACTGGAGGAAGGAGGGTGTTGGAACATTGTATGACTGAAACCCAATCAGAAAATTTTGTAACTGTATCTCACAGTGATTCAATAAAAATGTACTAAGATATTTTTAAATAACTAAATAAAGCAAAATACAATGATAGGAATTCTAGGTCTATAACAGATTGTGATATAATTCAGGAACTTACTAAACTTCATTATATTTTTCTTCTTTGTTAAATGAATTTATTATTAAAGACTTGCCATAGTATCTTCAGATAATTAAATATGTGGATGCAAAATTCCTAGCATCAATGAACTATATGTTAATGGCTAATTTTTTACTATATATACTAAAAATTCTCCTACCATATCTTTATTTAAGCCCACTTTTCTTGATTCATTTTAGCATATGTTTCTCGAAAATACTAAATTAAATTTTTTTTGATACTTTGGAAACATGCACCTTTTGAGAAGAAGATATGTCGTTTTTCCTACTACCATTTTTCTCTACGGAAATGGTAAGAGTTTGGTATTATACTATGCATTTCAATAGTGCCTTTATCACTTCTTTATACACAAAAGTTGTCACTTCACCAAAATGCTATCATTCCCTGACAATCTATCAGATTGCTTCCTTCCACCTTTGTGTCATTACATCCTCCTTTGTAGGCGAGTGGAGTTCTGCTGCCCAAATCCAAGGATTAATTTTGAGTTGGATTTGTCTGGTCCTTTGAATTGTTTCTTCATATCCTAGATATGAGAGATATCTGGTTTTTGTCTCCTCTGACTTTGACTTAGCAAAATATCCTCTGACTAATTCCATGTTGTCATAAACTGTAAAACTTCATCCTTTCTAATTGCTAAGTAGTACAGAATACTCTTGTGTATTACAATAAACCTTCTTACTAATTTATGGTGATGTGTAGTTTGGGAAAATCTGACAGAGAAAAGAAGAGCTGAATATGAATTATATTAATGATCTAAAATTATAAATGGTTTCCTACTAGCTTTTATTTTTATCTTTTTATTCCATAGCATAATGAATGATATTTATTCAAATATTAATTACCTTAGGTAGCATGAGTATTAGTAAAATATTATACTGAGTATTAGTAAAATGCTAAAGTAATTAAGATTCCAGAAAATTATTGTATATTTTATCTATTTTTTGCATTGCACAGAACCAAATTTAGCTACCATTTTCTTTCTGACTTAACCTTAATTTTCCCTCTAGCTAATAAGTTATCTAACAAATATACTAAGTATCCAATTACTCTCTATTAGTAGGCAAAAATGTGGAAAATACTTATGGTTCATTTTGTGATGAAGGGGCAAGTATCCATGCTGCAGTTGCAGAACTCCCGGTAAGTCCCAACAATACACAATCAGGGTTTAGTCTTCCTTCTTTTCTAGAACCGTATCTCTGCAGTAGCCCCATCCCAATGCCAAACACTATGTGAGTATGAGCCTTTCTTTATTTGTAAGATATTCAGTAATTTGTCACAATTTTAGGTAACTGACAAAAGACAGGCGTTTTTTTTTCCATCTCTCTCTGTCTCTCTCTGTCTCTGTCTCTGTCTCTCTCCCTCTCTCTCTTTTCATTTTTCTTCCCTATCCAGTCTCTTTTAATTAAAGTCATGCTGGTAAGGGGACTGGAAACCCCAGTTATGTGCCAGCCTGTCCTCTGGAACTATACCGTGACCCCAGGGCCAACATCAAGAGATGTAGGCTCAAAGGCAGCACAGAATACAGTAGATTTCTGTATCAGAGATTTCTTATAGCAAGAGAAACATGCATGTGGTAACATGTTCCCATGTGAAAACATTAGACTGATGCTTATATATACATGACATGGGTTCATACATAGGGAGAAACTTAGGATCAACAACCCAGTAGTTCTTTTGCATTTTTTTAAAGAGAAAATATTGTAGCAAGCAACTGAGCAGCTACCACTGATTTCTAGATACATTTAGTTATCTAGCGACCTTTCCCTATTTATTTGCTCCTACAACTAGTTCTAGAATCTTCCCAACAAAATTTACACTCTGTAATATTCAGCAAGAACATGTAGTGGTGTTGAGGGCCCCTTGCAGACTTCTAACTCAGAACACATCACAAAAGTATTATAATCAACATAACAAATTTGTGATAATTTTAGATTTATATACTGAAGGTAAAATCATCGTCAACTACTGGAAAATAATAATTTAAATTAGTCAGTAAAAAAATTAACAATAACATATCATTACAGCACTCCCTTTCCTCTGCTCCCCCCACTTCCGGCTCTCAATACTTTTGTAACCTTGGTAGAGTTTTAAATAGTAACATATCCCTAGGGAGGGAATAAGGAAATTTTTTTTCAAAGCTATATTCTTTTTTGTTTCTGATTCTAACTATTAAAGATGAAGCCTTGTGCCCTTGAAGTAAAATTAAAATATCAATAGGTATATGAAGGCTTTTTGAGTTAGTAATCTCAATTGTATTTAGGCATAAAGAAAGAACAGTTCTCACTACCTCAGAGTGAGAATAAAAGTGATGCAGTATATATAGAATCAAACCTAGATCTATTGTAGTGTAACTAAGAAACTTCAAGATACCTTAAATTATATTAGTCATCTTAAGTCTAATTTTACTTCTTGAGGAGGAGGTTTAATATGAATATCAATGCTGTTGTAATAACCATCTATGATGAATTTGCATAAATCTATCACAAAAGTGTGAAATTGGGTTGTACCAAGTTAAATAAGTCACCATTCAACCTATAATCATAGTCATTTAGAATCAACTGTAGCAGTGTAGCACTGTTGTCCCATTTCTAAATCATATCAAATTTGATTCATAGTAGGGTATTAGAGTTCATGATTTTAATTATTTTGTTGAAGAAGTTGACAATAAAATTTTGAGTTTAGAAACATTCAATGAATTAATAGTGAATTGATCTAGAATTAAGACTCCTCGCTCTAAATATAAATGTTTTTCTCTTTTAGCATTTCTTTTCTGAAACATCACAATTTAACTATATGTCAACAGCAGCACAATAACAAGAGATACACAAAAATCTAAGCAAAATAGACTGACAAGAAAATCACTGTCACTGTCACTGTCATCCCATTGCTCATTGATTTGCTCAAGTGAGCACCAGTAACGTCTCCGGTGTGAGATTTGTTGTCACTATTTTTGGCATATTGAATGCACCACAGTAGCTTTCCAGGCTCTGCAGTACGGGTGAGATACTCTCAGTAGCTTCCCGGGTTCTCCAAGAAGGGCGGAGGAATCAAACCCAGATCAGCTGCGTGCAAGGCTAACACCCTACCGCTGTGCTATTGCTCCAGTAATCAAAATAATACATACTCAAGGATCACATATTTTAAGTGAAAGAATTTATAATTTTCCAATTTTATTGCTTCCCATTCTTTGTGAGAGCTCTTTCTCAGGAGAGAAAAACACATATTAAAATCTGAGATACAGAATAGGGATTACGGCAATGCTTTACATGCAGCTGACCCTGGTATGATTCCGTGCTACATGGTCTTCCAAGCATTGCTGGATGCATCCTGGAGGCCTCTGACAACCAGAAGAATAATATACTAATCCCTACCTCTTCAGGGGAGGATCAGCACTGACTCCTCCTGGTTGGGAGTGGAGAGCGAACCTTGTGAATATTGCTAGGGAAAGTCTCCCAAACAAACAAAAAAGTACTACAAGGAAGTTACCTTAACCAATTTTCATCTGTGCCACAGAGCACAAAACGATTAGTACAAAGCATAAAAATTTAATTTTGATCTCATAGATGATGGGTAAAAAGCAAATTAACAAAGTGAATCTTTTAATCTAATCTTTGATAAGGGAGCAAGAAATGTGAAGTGGAGCAAGGAAAACCTCTTTAACAAATGGTGCTGGCATAATTGGTCAACCACATGCAAAGAATGGGCTTAGACCTTGGCCTAACACCATGCACAAAAGTCAGATTAAAATGGATTAAAGACTTCAACATCAGACCACAATCTGTAAGATACATTGAAGACAAGATCAGTAAAACCCTCCATAATATTGAAGCTAAAGGTATCTTCAAAGATGACACACACCTAAGCAACCAAGTAGGAACAGAGATAAACAAATGGGACTACATTAAACTAAGAAGCTTCTGCACCACAAAAGACACAGTGACCAGAATACATAGGCAATCTACAGAATGGGAAAAGATATTCACCCAATACCCATCCAATAAGGGGTTGATATCAAGGGTATATAAGAAACTGGTTGAACTCTACAAGTAGAAAACTTCCAACCCCATCAGAAAATGGGGCGAAGAAATGAACAGAAACTTTCTCAAGGAAGAAATACGAATGGCCAAAAGGCACATGAAAAAATGCTCTTCATCACTAACCATCAGGGAGATGCAGATCAAAACAACTATGAGATCCCACCTAACACCACAGAGACTGGCACACATCCAAAAGAACAAAAGCAATCACTGTTGGCATGGATGTCGGGAGAAAGGGACCCTCCTACACTACTGGTGGGAATACCAACTGGTTCAGCCCTTTTGGAAAACAATATGGTTGCTCCTCAAAAAATTAGAAATTGAGCTCCCATTTGACGCAGGAATACCACTTCTGGGAATACATCCTGGAGAGGCAAAAAGATACAGTCAAAATAATATCTGCACTTGTATGTTCATCGCAGCACTGTTTACAATAGCCAGAATCTGGAAAAAAACCGAGTGCCCTAGAATAGATGACTGGTTAAAGAAACTTTGGTTCATCTACACAATGGAATACTATGCAGCTATCAGAAAAGATGAAGTCATGAACTTCGCATATAAGTGGATCAACATGGAAAGTATCATGCTAAGTGAAATGATTCAGAAAGAAAGAATCAGACACAGAAGAATTGCACTCAACGTCGGAATATAAAACAACAGAATGGGAGACTGACACCTAAGAATAGTAGAAATAAGTACCAGGTTTGCTCAGTGGCTTGGAAGCCAACCTCACATGCTGGGGGAAAGGGCAGCTCAGATAGAGAAGGGAATACCTAGAAAAGTGTGGTGGGAAAATTCACTTGGGATGGGAGAAGTGTGTTGAAAGAAGACTATAGATTGAACACCATGGCCATCCAATACCTCCATTGCAAACCATAACACCCAAAAGGAGAGAGAAAGAGAGAGAGAACAAAAGGGAATACCCTACCACAGAGGCAGGGTGGGGTGGGAGGGATGGGATGGGGGATTTGGGAGAGATGCTGGGATCACCAGTGAAGAACGGGCACTGGTAGAGTGATGGGTATGCAAGCAGTGCATGACTGAAACACAAATACGAAAATATGGAAATCTGTATCTGTACCCTCATGGTGATTCATTAATAAAAAAGTAAAAAAAAAATAACTGTAACATAACTTATGAGTTCAGAGCTTGGAAAATGAGAGGATTCACTATACTGGGTATCTATGTAAAGAAATCTATGGAAAACAGATCACAGTATGTGCTTTAATCCTTTTAGCATAATCGGTAACATTTAATATTTTAAGCAACAAGACTTTAGTGATAAGCATAACACTAATAAAACTTAATAACCTATCATTTGCTTTACTATTTTCTAAGTATTGTACTCAGGCTTACTACTTAACTAAAATTATTAATAACTTCTGTTTAGATAGACTAAAAAACAACAACAATAAAAAACAAAGTGAATATTTTTTGATAACTTTCTTAACTTTACAAACAAATACATTTTAAGAAAGCCCAAGCGGAATATGCAAAACATCAGTATCTTGCTTGAACCAAATCATAGCACATTTCTTACTTCCAATATGTGTCACTAAAAAAGAAACCTGAAGAAATAGTCACTTACCCCTCTTAGTAAAAAGCTTGATACAGCCAGGTTTGACTTGCATGCGTTGCCTGCTGTTGCTAACTTCAAGTTAAAAGACTATTGACAGAACTGAGCCTAGCCACACCAGGGACAGGTTTGGGTGGGCTAAAGGGGCAAACACTGGTGGAAGGTGTGAAGCTGCATTGTTGTATGCACAAAAACTTTTATTATCAGTACTGGTAATCACTGTAGCACTGTAGCACTGTCGTCCCTTTGTTCATAGATTTGCTTGAGCGGACACCAGTAACGGTCTCCATTGTGAGACTTCTTACTGTTTTTGGCATATTGAATATGCCATGGGTAGATTGCCAGGCTCTGACTTGGGAGCGGGATACTCTCGGTAGCTTGCCGGGCTCTGTGAGAGGGATGGAGGAATCGAACCTGGGTCAGCCACGTGCAAGGAAAATGTCCTACCCACTGTGCTATCACTCAAGTCCACTGTTAATCACAGTGTTTAAAATTTAAAAAATAATAAAACCGGCCTCCCTGGTGTCTGATTAGAATCGCCACTCCGGGAAGGAACACTGACACAAGCAGGATACCTGAATGGGATGAGCAGAGGGCGCCCAGAATGTTGCTTGTAACTATCTCACAGTGATTCAATAAAATTATAAATAAATAAATAAATAAAAATAAATAAATAAAAAAATATCAAGATCACACTTTGGACAAAATAAATAAATAATTTTTTAAAAGCTCTAAAGAGTGTGATCTAAATAACTTTTAAGTGAAGTGTTTCATTGTATTTTCATCTTAGCTTTATCTTATGCCCTACTTCTACACACGTTTGCTGCTGGTACCCAGAAATCCTCTGTCCCTTCACAGAACCCAGGCCACAACACATGATATAATTGGGGCATGGAGATCATAACTGTCTCTTACAAGAGCTATTGAAATGGTCATTTTTTACGACCATCCAGCCCTTGTGAATGAAACCTCCCCAATGTGTGGAAAGAGGAGGACACTGAATTCTAGGATTATAACGATTATTGAATTAATGATTCCAGGAGGAGACATTCTGGAAGATACATACTTTTCTGAAAGCATCTGAACAAAGGTGTCAAGATAAGTTCAATGATAAAAGAAAATGAGGACATTGTTCATATGTTTAATTATATTGTGGGTTAGACTTTTACTTTTTGTCAAATGAACTCAGTATAGTAGCAATATGCAATCAATATGATTCAATAGAAACCATACAGACAATATTATAAAACATTTAGAAAAAATGAATAATGACATAATTAACATCAGATAAGTAATATTCAAAAACTGTGTCAGATGTCTGTGTAGATTCATAGCATGATTTATTTATTATCCATCAGTTCCACTCCTAGGAAACTATTGTAAGATCACAGAGATACTAATTTTTTTTTAAATTTTTTGTTTTTGTGTTTTGGGGACATACCTGGTGGTTATCAGGGATTTTTTCTAGCTCTGAACTCAGGGATTACTGAATGCTAGTAGTACAAGCAGGACCATAGGGGATGCTGGGGATCAACACATGGCTGGGTTGACCATGTGTAAGGAAAGTGACATACTTACTGTACTATTGATCCAACCCACTGATTTGAAAACAAATATGTTCACCTATGTTGATTGCAGTATTATTTCTAATACTCAAGGTCTGGAAATAATTTCAGTGCCCAAAGGCAGATGGTTGGGTAAATGAGTAGTGGCAAATAAACACAATGGAATCATTCAACATATATTTTGCTGTCACATGGATAGACCTGGAGGGTGTTATGTTTAGTGAAGTGAGTCAGAATAGCAAGACCTATAGTGTAGGATAAAATGGGGTTTGTCCTTTTAGACTTGCTGCAGGGAACTTAGTTTACCTTAAAGCAATGTCCTTTCTGTATGGACATAGGAAGACAGTTAATTTTATGCTTTGCAACTTGGGAGCTGATTGACTCCAATAATTTTTACTCCCAGGCATCTGCTTTCTCCATTCAGTTGCCTTTAGTTCCAAGCACCTCAAAAGCAGGGTCCCGACAAGGGATGGAATGGACTCAGGGCAATCTGTGAGCTACCCTGGCATCTAAATGGGCCAGGCCAAAGTGCCACAATACTCAACTATAAGTTGAGAGCATGATCATAGACAAATGTCATGATCCAAAAGTAACAAGACTAGGACCCTGCTGGGGTTAGGAAGACTAACCTGTCCTGAGGACTGTGGTCTGGAATATATAGTGAATGTCCTCAGGAAGAACCAAACTTTAAGTCTGATATATCACTTACTGTGCTCATACAGAATGTCATTGCTAGAAATATTAGAAGTAAATTTACTTTAACTATTTAAGCGATTACTAGTTGGGGAAGGAAGAAAGGGACGCACCCTGACACACCCTTGTTTGGACCCCACCCTTGAACAGATCTCCTAGTAATCTCCTTAGAGGAGGTTTTGTTAATATCCTTGAGAAATGGTTTTACCCTTCTTTATTGATTTGTTAATGTCAAACCCACCTTTGTGTTACTGCCCTATGTAATTTGCTATGTAAGCTAAGACTGTGGGGGAAGACAGGGGAGCCAGAAGAAAAAGACGAGAGAGACAGAAGAAGACAGGAGACAGAAGAAGGAGACGGAGAGACAAAAGAAGACAGAAGAGACAGGAGGAGAACAGAGAAGACACAGAAGCAGAGACAGAGAGAGGTTGGAGGAGACCGGAGGAGAGACTACAGAGACAGAGACAGAGAGACACACGAGTGGCGTGTTCGAGAGAGAACTGCCCCTAGGGCCCGAGGACAACAGAACAATGACACACATCGCATCTCCCCTCTCTTGTGCATGCCGCCTTTGTGGTTTTTTACACTATACAAAATACCTTCACTCATATACGGCATATAAGGAACAAAGCAGTGGAATAGACGTTTTTAGTAAAAAAAAAATCCTTTGAACTCTGACAACAGAACTGAGGTTACTTAAAAGTAGATGATTAGGGATGTGGAAGCAAAGAGACTTTTAGACTATCATGGGGGGTGGTTGTCACTATGGTGGTGGATATAGTGGTAAAATTATGCTCTGAAAACATACAGACATTTATATGCTTATATAATAATTTTACCACAATAAATAATTGTTTTAGAATTATGAATTATTTATAATTTAAAATTCTAAAATTTAAAATTATAATTTTACCTCTAACACTATCACTGTATCACTGTCATCCTGTTGCTCATCGATTTGCTCAAGTGGACACCAGTAACGTCTCCATTGTGAGACTTGTTATTACTGTTTTTGGCATATTGAATACGCCATGGGTAGCTTGCCAGGCTCTGACATGTGGGTGAGATACTCTCAGTAGCTTGCCGGGCTCTCCAAGAGTGGGGGAGGAATTGAATCCGAGCCGGCCACATACAAGGCAAATGCCCTACCCACTATTAGAACGGAAGAAAAGTATTTCTGGAAAGTCAAGCTTCCGTGCCTTAGTCCAGTAGCCACTTCTCACATAAGGAGCAATAAGGAACAAATGGAACAAGCTGTTTGCTGTTTTTGGTTTCCTTGCTCTCCCAGTGCTCTCTGCATATGCAGGAAGTTGGAAGATTGGAAAGATGAAACTATTAAGAGTTTACAGAACTGTTGTTCTGTTAGCAGAACAACAGCTTTTAAAATTTTGTTATTTGAAATTTTTCTATATAACTGGAGATCAACAGATTGTGACCACACTTTCAAACTATATGCCAAGGCATTCTCTCAACAGCTGAGGCAAATTAATAGAGTGCAAAATATGCTTAATTTTCAAGGAAAACATAGCATTATTGAACATCTGTCAGAAACTAAGTGGACTATTAAGAATATCAACATTACATCAGTCTAAATTCTTTTTGATGATGTCACAACCTGCTAATCTGTGTTTCCTGTGGTAGCATGATTAAAAAAATAAGTAGCATATGAAAACCAGTGTGGAACATGAAGTATATGAATATTTAAGTGTTTGTTCTATCTAATGCCTTTCAGAGCCAAGCAGGTGCATACATCTCATTTGTAAGTAATGTGGTTATTTAAAAACTAAATATTTTGTTCATTTCATAAATGTGTAATAATTCTCCTCAAAGTCTACTAAGTTATTAGAACATACATATTAATTTTCTTGGAATTAGAAGCTACATACATTGAATGATCAGGTATTTATTTTGAGCATCCACATGAAAATTACTAAGACATAGAATGTTATGAATCTAAGTGTTTGTGTTTCTCCAACTTTTGAAAATAGAAGGACTGTTCGTAGTGTTTTGTTTTTAAAGATTGACTTGCAATTTCTTGACCTGATGCTTTCTGAAAGGTGTGAATGCTCAAATTGAGATTTTTAAGCTAATCTGTCCCATCTGAATCACATTGATTATTTTAAGGTTTTTACTTCAATAGCTACTTAGTAATCTTTTCAAAACTCCCTAAGTCTAATATTTATTACCATAAGAATATCAATTTGAATAATGATATAAATTGACACAAAATGATTTTGATTCACTTAAGACACTGATATTTTCCACCAATTTTGAAATTGTTAATATGCAATTTGTACCTGGCTAATATCTAAGAGCAAACTGCATAAAAACAAACAGGAGCTAGAGTGATAGTGCAGAAGGTAGGATGTTTGCCTTGCATGTGACGGACCCAGTTTTGATCCCCAGCATTCCATATGGTCCCCTGAGCACCACTAGAAGAAATTTCTGACTACAGAGCCAGGAATAACCCCTGAGCATTGCTAGGTGTTGCTCCAAAACAAATAACAAAACAAACAAATAAATAAAGGAATGAATTGTGATGCAATTAAACTGTCTCTTAACTGTCTTTTTGACATGTCAGGTAACGTTGAACATGTGAAATCCTGACTCTGCCAGCATCTTCAGAGGGTCATCTAGTCTTACCAAAATAGACATATGGTTTAAGTTTAGCTCCCTTGGTCTTTTCGTTTTCATGTAATATGTTACTTTTCTTATTGCCTGGTAGTAAATCAAACATCACTTTCATGAGACATATTAATAATATATCCAAAATGCAAGAGATGGTGTGAATTCAAATCATAATTGACCATGTATCCAAGTACCTTATAGTTATTTCCACATGAAGACATTCTTTGCACCTGAATAGTATCTTCTACAAAACTAACCAATACTATCATCTTGATTCTGTTCTTTCTACTTCTTTTCATCTAGACTCCAGTATAGTGAGAAAATATAATGAAATGTTTGTATACAGCAGTGAGAATAGTGCCTAGTATAGGAGTTACTTTCATAATAGCTAGTGTTAAAAACTACAAAGTCAAAAACAAAACATAAAAGAAATGGATTTAAATGGTAAATAAGTCCAGTGGTTAAAGTTCTCTATTAGACTTATTTTAACTCGTTTTCATGGCTACTATAATAAAATAGCCTTAAGTTTCCTAAATATGTTTAAAATAAATGTTTTTGTCTTGTTTTGTTTTGTTTGTGGGCCACACCTGGCAGTGCTTAGAGATTACTCCTAGGCTGTATTCAGCAATCACTCTTGGTGGTTCAATGGGCACCATACGTGGTGATAGGAATAGAACTACATAGACTCATGCAAGACAAGTATCTCATCCACTCTACTGTCTCTCAGACCCCCAAATCAATTTTGCTAAATAAAAAAATTCCATGGTTATGATTACAAAACAACACCTCATCTCTACCACAGAAAACAGGTCTTAAAGCTCAAATATTTTAAATTAGAGATCACTCTTTACACTGGTTTGAATAGCTATTCTTACAAGTGACAGGAAATTGATCTACAGTCAATCTGCATTATAGTTGAAAAACTGTAGTTAAGTTTTTTGTGAGAGATAAATAGAACAAAGAGCAATATTGTATCATCTACATCAATAACTTCTTTTTTTCTTTTGTGGCTTGGTTTGAGCTATACTTGAGAGTGTTTAAGGTTTACTCCTCACTTTGTCACCAGGCATTGTTGGCAGTACTCAGGGGACCCTATGTGACACCTGGGGCTCAAAACAGTATCAGTTGTATTCAAGGCAGGCACTTTAACCACTTTACTCTTTCTGTCTGGCCCCCAATCAATAATGTTCTTTTTGGTATGAATTTTTGATGAATGAGACTCATTTACTTTTTGAATACTGATGTTCAACTAGACTATAATGCTTTATATGACTTAAACTATTTGAATAGTGCTATTCCCCTGGAGAAATAATCGCAAAGATTTTTCCTGAGATGAAGTCATGTCAGACTGGCACAAGGGAAATGGAATAGAAAGAAACATGAAAAACAATCACCAATTTCAATGACTTCATTACTATGGCATGGCCAGAGCATTGTAATATAAATGATTCATGGTACAAAATGCATCTGAATAAATATTAGCTCCTTCCAACTGAGATTCCTTCTTTTACCTCCTCCCATTTCTCCTCTCCTCTTTCTGATAAACCTAATTAATTGTAAGCTTAGAAGAATAATCATGGTCTTTTTATTCAGCACAAGATATAATCAGAATTCCATGGACTTGAGCCTTCAACAATAATTCAACCAGATGATTAAACATAGCAGATAAATGAAAAAATTTCTGTGAAGATTGCATGTAAATTAATTCAGACAATAAATGTTTACATCTAATATGTTTTCCCATTAACTTCCTTGCATTTATTTTTGAAATCAACAAAATCAATGTCCCTAACCTACCTAATATTTAGAAGTCTAATAATAATATTTTCCCATTGTTTGTTTTAATAAATGATATATCCCATGAGTTCCAGGGCCTTCAAAGAATCAGTACTATGTGTGAGTTTTTGTTATCATTATTTTACTACTTTTGGTAATACCAGTTGTATATCTCTTCTCCTATATGTCTCACTAGCAATAATTACTGCACAATGATCTCTTATTTTGTGCTTGGCAAAGCAAATTCAAAGTTATTTAGTGAACAAAGTTAAACAGAATTAACTTTGGTTCTGTTTAAATGTCTCAAATTTTCAACACAGTATTTGCTAGATAAATTATAATTTAATTGAAAACCTATGGTTCAAATGTGTTTTCTCTAATGAGTTGAATGTGTCACTGCAGCTGGTCTCCTATATGTAATCGGAAGTACGCAACAAGAACAAAGTTAAAAAGGGGTGGGGGGTAGGGGGACACTCTATGTGTCCACAGAGGCAGCCAGAAAAATTTAGGAATGGTTCTCTACCCACTGGGAGATTTCATGCACTCATCACTTTCTTTTAGTCTGATATACAGGCAATTCATTCTAATACTCTTATTCTTGGCTTCCTTGAAGGATTGTTTTGCCAGAAATAAGGCCACATGTCAGCATTACCAGATGGGCCCTGCTCTGCATGCACTCTCAGCAAAGGCCTGAGGCCTGTTTACGATATGTGTCAAGTCTGAGATGACATAGAGATTTCCATCATGTCTGAGATGACATAGAGATTTCCCTGGAATTTCACAGAAAAAAATATCCATATTATCATTCAGTAATTAAAGTGAAAAAAACATATATAACTTGATTTTTCACAATGTTAGATATTAAGACAGTGCAATGTTTGAGAATAATGTACAAAAACTATTTTTTAAAAAATTTTATTGAATCACTGTGAGATTCTTGCAAGGTTTCATGTTTGGGTTACAATCACACAATGATCAAACACCCATCCCTCCACCAGTGCACATTCCCCACCACCAATACCCCCGGTATACCCCCCTTTTCCACCCTCCCCCTGCCTCCATGGCAAACAATATTCCCCATTCTCTCTCTCTACTTTTGGGTAAAAACTATTTTTTAAATAAAAAGTATTTCTAAAAATTTGAATGTTTGTGTTTTAAAATAAATCAGGGCTAAACACTGGACTCTTTATTTACTTTGTAATTAAAAGCTTGTTAGTGCAATGTATTTAATATTGATTAATGAATAACATTCAATTCATTGCCTGGATTTTTTTCAGGCTTTTTTTACTTTAAAAAAAAAAAGAAGACTGGGAAATGCGACATCAACTTATTAATGATATTTTTTGACAATATTTGGTCAGATGTATCATTAACATATCTGTCCACATTTCAAAATCAATTTCACTCAAAGGAAGTTATAAAATTTCTTATTTAACAGTTTGCCGTGATTTTAGGACCATTATGCAGCCTATTTTTCTGAAAAGAATCTTAAATAAAATAACTGTGATACCTCAGGGCAAATGGGAGATATTCCTGATCTCAGCCTCTCAAACCTCATCAGGTATAGCAATAATATGAAAAGTTACTGGGTAAATGATAAAACAGAATATTGTATCTTATGTCCATGAAAGCATGTCGAAATATACTGTTAGCACATTTGCTTCAAAAATATTGACATGTAACTGAGATCACAGAACAGTTTTATTGGAATTAGTCCCCAGTAGTGAGTTTTTTACGTGAATTGAAAGCATAGTATTGGATTGTTAAAAGCATCTAGAGATGTTAATGTGGTAATACACATTGACTAAAAAAGAAAAAAGAATGATAAATATCATTTAATGTCTTGAAGAAAGAAATTATCTCTTGTTCATGCCTATGTAGCATAAAACAAAATACCTACATCTATAAAATTCAAAGCATGTGTATTTAATTAAATTTAATTGAGTCAATATATTGAGTCACTTTTGGTGAGTGCACCAAAAGGTGGAAAATAACAGTAGGTTTGAAATTAAGATCAGTGGCTCTTAAAGTAGAGTATGTAAGAATCCCTTAAAGACCTAAAAACCTCTCAATTACTTTATCTTTCTGTCTCTGTCTCTCTCTCTACTATCTTACCTTATATTCCATAAATACCTTCTCACAGATGTGCACACACATATATTCTCTATTAGAATTAAATGACAATGCAAAAGTAAAATTGAAATAATACAGAGATAAAAAAGGAAAGAAAGAAAATAAATCCTAGATATTCAGACAAACAAGGTCATGTCTCAGAAGTCACAGAAACATATACTATTTTCATATTCATTTTATTATATTCATGTATAGATCATTTTAAAAGTAGAGAAGAGGAGATTACTGCAAGTATCCATGTGAGAAACCCTGAGACATTTTTCAGTTTGCTTTGCATGCAGCCAACCCGGGTTCGATTCCTCCATCCCTCTCGGAGAGCCCGGCAAGCTACAGAGAGAATCCTGCCTGCATGGCAGAGTTTGGCAAGTTACCCATGGCATATTCGATATGCCAAAAACAGTAAAAATAAGTCTCACAATGGAAACGTTACTGGTGCCCGCTTGAACAAATTGATGAACAATGGGATGACTGTGCTACCGTGCTCTTACTATTATAATATAATACTGTTATAAAATGTTTGAGGCAATAGTGCTCATCATAACCTTCTTCAAAACCTCTTTCATCCTCAATTTGGAAATAACTTCATTAAATTATTTGAAAAAGGAAAGGTAATAAATCAGCTTAATAGAAAAGGGTATAAGACATTCACATCAGGCATTCACTTTAATGGTACCCATCCAGGCAAATGCATGACATGTTTTTCTACTAAGTACATTGTCATAAGTTAAGATTAGTTTGCAAATATTAAACACTTCATTTTTTCTTATTTGAATTTTTCAAATTGTATGGTGACTGCTTATTTTGCATGGACATCAACCTTAGTGCACTCATATGCTTTATTCTAGTGGTCCTCAGAGCATTATCCAAGAGTCCCAGAACACAGATGTGTGTGGACTTGGAGGCCACCAAACACTTTCAGAGGGAAGCAGATTATCCCCACACTACAAACCTGGAACATAACCACATTCAGATCCTGAAATAGAACTAGTATCCCATTAAAAACTTTCCTTAAGCATCTTCAAATGTGTTTTTCTTAAAGCAATTTTTATACAGAGCATAAAAAAGGAATTTTGTGATTTGGAGGAAAATTTTCCTAACACAATGTGTCCATGAAACAGTAGTAGATTTACTGGCAAGAAAATACTTCAGGATCTTGAAAAATGATTCTGACTAACACATGCAGTATTCAGTCTATGATTGGGTGACAACCCATACCTCTTGGATTTTTCCATGCCTTTGATTTTTTATAAAGTGAAAATAGCCCACACCTAGCTTTTAAAACTAATTCTTGATTGGACACTGGAAATTAAATCTAGCACATGCAGTAATTGTGTTTATTCAGTCACACATGTAGTATATGGAGCTTTAAACATATTAATTAAATTAACAATGATGTAATGGTTGCAAATAATATAATCATATTAGAAATTACGTATAAAGCACTTTTGACGAGAGTGCTAAATTTGCATAGGAAAAAACATTTCTCCATAACAGGAATGCCAGATTAGCTGCACTTAGTTCTGTTCCCAAAGTTGAGTAACCTTGGAGAAAAGCTTGATTATTATTTCACTGTTATTTTTTAATGTTTTTTGAACATTCTTTTTAATATTTGTAAATTGAGTCACCATGAGACACATAGTTATCTCATGGTTACAAAGCTGTTCATGATCAGGTTTCACACCTTAAATGATCCAAAAGCTCTCCCTCATCAGTGTCCATTTCCCATCAGCAATGACCCCATTTTTCCTCCCACACCCCTCTCCTCCAACATATCCTCTGGCATTTTCTCTCTCTCTGACTCTCTCTCTTACTCCAGCACTGATCAACTTTGTTCATTTTTAATATATGCCAGTGGTTTTGTTGCTGTTGCTAAACGTACAAGGTTTTTATATATCTACATTAACCTTTTGTAAACAGAATGAGGAACAGCAACTATTCCTCGAGTCCCTAGATTATCTTATTATTTCAATAGCTTAATGGGTCCAGTTTTGTGCTATCACACATTTGGTAAGACAAGATAGCACTGTACCACTGTAGCCCTGTCATCACATTGTTCATTGATTTGCTCAAGCAGGCACCAGTAACATCTCCATTGTGACACTTGTTACTGTTTTTGGCATATCAAATATGCCACAGGTAGCTTGCCAGGCTCTGCCAGCCATGTGGGCTGGATACTCTCGGTAGCTTGCCAGCTTTCCTAGAGGGACAAAGGAATCGAACATGTGCAAGACAATAATTCAATAATAATTTGTTCCATGGTACAGAAAATTACTTTTTCTTTAGAATATTTTTAATCTGCTAGTTCCATTTCCTTTTTTACTTCTGCTTCTATTTGCTTAGTCAATTAAATTGAGTCATTAAAGATACCTCTATATTTAAGGTTAATAAGCATTTTCTCTATCTTTTCATTGATATAATTTATGGATTCAGGACTAATATCAAGATACTTAAACCATTTTGAATGGACTTTAGTGTAATATATGAGACATAAATTTGAATTCATTATTTTATATGTGACTGACCATTTTTCACTCCATAGTTGAAGCGGCTTTCTATGCTCCATTGCACACTCCTACTTTCTTTGTCTTACATAACTCATGACTTACTTCTGGCTCTACACTCAAGAACAGCTCCCAAAGAGGATATGGGATGCTGGGGATTGAACACTGGTTAGCAGCATACAAGGCAAGCACCCCAACCACTTTACTAATTCTCTATCCCTGAGAGTAACATAGTACTACACTGTCTCAATTACTTTAGTTCTAGAGTATAATTTAAAATTTCAGAAAGAAAAGCCTCCTATCTTTTCTCCTAGTATTGTTTTTTACTATTCAGGTTATTTTTTATTACTTTCTGTAAATTGTAGCATCTGGTAGCTCTAAAAATGTTATGGGTATTTAACTGATTTCAGACTTTGGAGAAGATGGTTGTTTTGATAATATTAATTCTTCAAATTCATGAAAAGAGAATTCATTTCTACTTTGAAACCAACAGTTTATGAGAAGATAGTTGATATAATTTCTATTTTCTTGATTTTATGGTGATATGTCTGGTGTCCCAGAATATAATCTGTATTAAGTATGTCCATTGTATGCTGAAACAGAAAGTGTATTCAAGTTTTTTATGATGAAGAGCCCTATACATTTCTATTAGCGCCATGCCTTCCATTTCTTCCTTTAAGGCCAGTTTTTCCTTATTGAGAATTTGCCTAATTGATCTATCAGCAGTAAAATAGGAGTGTTGAAATCTCCAACTAATGTGCCATCAATATCTTTCTTCAGGTATATTAGCAGTTGCTTTCAATCTCTTGATGGTCTATCATCAGGTGTTTATATGTTTTGGAATGTAAATTCTTCATGATGATTATAACCCTTGATCATTAATTAATAGCCATCCCTATCTACTATAACCTTTTTGAATATTAAGTTTATTTTTTCATATATGTACGACCACCCGGACATTTTGGAGATCATTGTTTTCCTGTCAGATTATTTTTCAGTCTTTTACTTTGAATTTGGGCTTACCACGCCTGTCAGATGTATTTTTTATAGGCAGAAGAAAGTTAGGTTGAATTTTCTAGTTTATTTTGCCCTCTATGCCTCTTTATTATTGAGTTCATTTTATTGACATTGAGTGAGACTATGAAGAACAAGGAATTTGTTGTCATCACTTATAGAAGTTATGAGCATTTGTAAATTTGCCTTTCTTTTTAGAAAAGCTCATCTAATGCTCTTGTATATCCTGTCTGCTATACTATCTCTTGCCCCCCAAAAATGCAAATAATGTATTATGTACACATACATATGCATGATAAAACTTGATTTTTAAAGAACTATGCATAGTCTACAATGACAGTTTTTTGGACCAAGGATTTTTATGTTTGTGCACTTGGAAATTTTACTGCTCCAGTATAGGTAGAAATCCTAATAATTTCTCCTATGTTCTTAGTGTAGATATAGTCCCTAGATTTTTTTTGGTTTCAATTTGAAAAATTTATTACCAAGGAAAACTTGAAAAAGAAAGAGATTATCGAACCCAGGATGCCACTTCTCCTGCGCCTGTGCCTCAGGCGTCTCCTCCACCCTGAGCCACCCCACCTCCCCGAGCACCTTCCTATCCACCTCTGAGCCACCCTCCAGCGCCACTCTTGATTTTCTCCCTCTCCCAGGTTTCTGCCCCCCCACCCCGCCAAACCTGGCACCCCAACCACATTGTGGCAGTGGGCGTGGCCTCTACAGAAGTGGTCATGGTCTACATTAGGGCAGGCAGCCATACATGCGGCCTCAATTATTTTTCCCTTTCCTGGCACTCGGAAATCACATCTTCATTTCCATCACCTAATTCTATGGAGATTATCTTGGCCATTTCTATCATATTAGGACAGTAGTCCTGTAGCAGATTCCAATTGCACCATAATACTGGTGTCACTAGAAGGTCTGGAGTTTTATATTATACAAGTCCAATATGAAAAATACACATCCCTGAAGCTTCACTGGAGACTTCACCTAAGCCGCTGAGGAGCACCTGAGAGGAAGAGGGCAACACTGACAGTGAACTAGAAGGTTCCACCAACACACTACTACAAAAACATGAAGAAACAACAAAAATCCCCACCACAATGAGAAGGTGATGAAAAGGGTCCAGGAATCTCAACAGGCATTACCCACAAATACGATCTCTCTGATAAAGAATTCAGAGATAAAATATTGAAGATGTTCAATGAACTCGAAGAAATGGCTCAACAGACACCCAGGAAATTAAAGGAGGACATGAAAGAAACAATGGAACAGACAGCCAAGAAAATACAGGAAGAACTGAGAGCAGAAATAAGAAAGCTACAAAATGAAGTGTCATGAATTAAGGATTCTGTAGATGAAATTAAGAACTCAGTGGGTGTCCTCAATAGTAGAATGGCCACAGCCGAAGACAGAATCAGTGAGCTTGAAGATGAGTTGCAGGAAGCTTACAGGCACCAACAAGCAATGGAAAAAAGGCCTCAAAATAGCTCTGAGGCGAATCAGAGACCTAGGGGATGATTTCAAGAGGAACAACATTAGAATCATCAGAGTATTAGGACAGAGAGACAACACCAATGAAAAAGCCTCAGTTAAAAATATCATTGCTGAAAAGTTCCCAGAGCTGGAGAAGGCAGGTAGCCAAATCTAAGGAGCCTGAAGAATGCCAGCTAAAAGAGACCCTCGTACAAAGACTCTAAGATATGTCATGTCAGGATGATGGATGTCACAGGTAGAGACACAGTACTGTAAGCAGCGAGATCAAAGAAGGAAATCACATACAAAAGAGTACCCCCTTAGATTTACAGCAGACCTATCAAGGAAACCCTCCAATCCCCGAGACAATGCGGGGGAGGATATAGTGAAAAAACTCAATGAAATGAATCCCTCACTAAGAATACCTTATCTAGCTAAACTCTCACTCAAACCTGAAGGAATGATACAGTATTTCATGGATAAACAACAGGTCAAGAACTTCGACTCAAAACCAAACTTAAAAAAAAGGACTAAAGGCGTTACTGTAAGACAAGAAAAAAACCTACAAGCACAACAAACCCTTACAGAAAGATGGCACAAAACCTATGACAATAATCTCCCTAAATGCCAATGGCCTAAATGCACTTATTAAGAGACACAGAGTGAAAAAATGGATTCAGATACCAAACCCAAAATTCTGCTGCCTACAAGAGACACATATGGACATTCAGAGCAAACACAGACTCAAAGTTAAAGGATGGAAAACAATTCTGGAAGCAAACAACTCCCTCAAAAAAGCTGAGGTGGCCATTATAGTATCTGACAACAGATTTCATGTTGAAAAAGATTAGAAGGGACAGTGAAGGCAAATTTTTCCTAGTCAAGGGATATGTACAGCAGGAAGAAACCAAACCCTTAAACGTGTATGTACCTAATGAGGTAAGAGCTAAATACTTAAGTCAACTGCTAACAGATTTTAACAAGGACATTGCTAACGACACAATAGTAGTTGAAGATTTTAACACTGCCCTATCACCTCTAGATAGATCTACAAATTAAAACTCAGCAAGGAAACACTGGCTTTGAAGGAAGAGATAGAAGAGAGAGGGCTAATAGATCTATACAGGGCTTTTCATCCCAAAAAGAAATAATGCACATTTTTTCCCAGTGCACACAGAACATTTTTCAAAATAGACCATGTTCTGGGTCACAAGACATACCTCAATAGAATAAAGAAGATAGAAATTGTACCAACTACCTTTACAGATCACGATGCACTGAAGATAGAAGTCAACCATGCACAGACTGTTGGTGGGAATGCCGAATAGCTCACCCCTTTTGGAAAATAGTGTGGATGCTTCACAAAAAATTAGAAATCGAGCTCCCATTTGACCCAGCTATACCACTTCTGGGAATATATCCCGGAGATGCAAAAAAGTATGGTAGAAATGGCATCTGCATTTACATGTTCATTGCAGCACTCTTTACAATAGACAGAATCTACAAAAAGCTCAAGTGCCCGAGAACAGATGACTAGTTAAAAGAACATTGGTACACCTACACAGTGGAATACAATGCAGCTGTTAGAAAAGATGAAGTCATGAAATTCGCATATAGGTGCAGCAACATGGAAAGTATCATGTAAAATGAAATGAGTCAGAGAGGGATAGATATAGAAATATTGCACTTATTTGTGGAATAAAAAGTAACAGAATGGGAAACTAACACCCAAGAACAGCAGAGATAGGTACCAGAAGGATTATTCCATAACTTAGAAGCCAGCCTCGCATGCTGGGGGAAAAGGCAGCTAAAACAGAGGAGAGACCACCAAGTAAAGGGTACTAAGAGGGCCCGCTCGGGATGGGAGAGGTGGGCTGAAAGTAGACTATAGACTGAACATGATGGCCACTTAATACCTCTACTGCAAACCACAACACCCAAAAGGAGAGAGAGAGCAAAAGGAAATACCCTGCCACAGAGGGGGTGGGGGTGGGGGGTATACTGGGGTTTCTGGTGGTGGAATATGGGCACTGGTGAAGGGATGGGTGTTTGAATATTGTATAACTGACATATAAACCTGAGAACTTTGTACCTTTCCACATGGTGATTTAATAAAATTAAAAAAAAAACACTTTTTGTAATAGCATCTAAATCTATCCCATGCTTATGAAAAAAATTATTAAAGTACTCCTATAAAATAAAAATCATAAAAATGATAATATGCTATTTAAAAAGATGCCTACATAGGAAACAACAAAACAGGTTAATTATAAATCTAAATAAATAAAACATGACCATGATTTAGAAGTCTCAAAGTTGAAGAATACACATCTTTCTAAAATTGACTTACATACAGATTACAATCCACAGCTAAGTATGAAATGGCATCAAAGAAAAGAACCACGGAAAAATAAGAAAGTCTTGAAAAGGAAAAAGGTGAAAGACTTTACACAATGAATTAAGAATATTTATTACAATGGTACAATGATAATAATGATAAGATTAAAAAGGACAAGCAAAATAACTAACTGAATAGATGAGAGGCCAGAAACACATCAACCTATATTTTTACCTTATTTTTGACAAAAGTAAAAAAAAAAATCCCTCACTAACATGAGGGAAGGGGAATTGCCTTTTGAAACAGTGGATCTGGGTCTGCTGGGAATTTTCACGTTGAAAACAAATGTTATTTTATATTCAACAGATGAGTGCAGACATTCCATGTTTGTCCCTCTCTTTCTGACTTATTTTACTTTTTAAGATACTCTCCATGACCATCCACTTATAAGCAAATTTTATGACTTTATCTTTCCTAACAGCCGCATAGTATTCTATGTTTAAGTGTACCAAAGTTTCTTTAACCAGTCGTCTGTACTCGGGCACTCAGGTTGTTTTTAGATTCAAGCTATTGTAAACAGTGCTTCAATGAACCAAACATGATAGCTTCTCAGTATGTGTATTACAAAATATAATGCCCCAAAGTAGAGCAAGAGTAAGGGGGAAATTGTCTGCCATAGAGGCATGGGAGTGTTTGAAAGGGGGGGTATACGGGGACATTGGTGATGGAGAATGTGCACTGGTGTAGGGATGGGTGTTCAATTATTTTATGATTGAAACTCAAACATGAAAGCTTTGTAACTGTATCTCACTGTGATTCAATAAAAATAAAAAGTAAAAGAAAGAGAAATTATTTTTGTCTACCTCACTGATAATTCAATGCACTAAACAAAATAAGCAGTTTTAGTTATTTAATTTGTGTGAACCTTGTATTTATTAGTTATATTATTAAAAAACTCAATTCTTTCAAAGTAATAACCATTGTAGCATATTTATCTTAAAATAAATATGAAATAGTTAAAAATATCTGCTCTTGTAATCTCAAAAATAAATCTACTCTGGTATTAAATTTATGTATAACATAAATTTTTGATTAATGAAACATACATCAGTATGAAAATGGCTACTCTGAAAATAAAAGACAGACAAAATCTGAAGAAAATCTATTCATTGAACTTCTAAATCCTTTTACTCTCCCCCATTTTTTTTTCCTTTTTGGGTCACACCTGGCGATACACAGGGGTTACTCCTGGCTCTGCACTCAGGAATTACTCTTGGCAGTGCTCAGGGGACCATGTGCGATGCTGAGAATCAAACTTGGGTCAGCCGTGTGCAAGGCAAACACCCTACCCACTGTGCTATTGCTCCAGCCCCATTCTCCCCCATTTTTCAGGTTTTTTACTTTGAAAAATATCTTTCTATTTTTGGTAACTTGTAATATAAATTCTAGATGCATGTTAAAAAGGCTTTGTGAATATGAAGTGTGCAATTTCATGACCCCATGAAAATATTGTTTAGACTGTGTTATTTGGGAATCCTATTAAAATCTAACATTAGATTTATCATATAAATAAGAAGAGTTGTTGGTATTAACAAGATCTTATGATCATTAGGATTAGTTTTTACTAAAAATTCTTGACTTATGATCAAATTGGATATGCCTCAGTAATTTTCTTTTGAATGATTTAGCATCAACATTCTCTTGTACATCCAATTAAAACTTTAGTTTTCTACTTAAAATTCAGCTCACTGCTGTAATCAGAAATATGGTAATTATTGGAATGCCTATCAAGGCTGGCCTTGGGCACACATTAAGGCCACACTTTTCTTTAATCATCATTATTAATGCCCTAAATCCAAATATTATCAAGTAAGCATATGCATGCATATAAATCAACATCATAGTCAAAACTTTAAAATTTTGCAAGGCACAATAATACATTGAAGGTATGCCATAGGCGAAATGTGTTTTTTATTTCTTTCCAGCCCTTGATTTTCTCCTTACATACAGTGTTTCAAAGACTTTTTCAACCTGTTCTTTGACCCAGTGCCTCCAGGTTTCACTGTTGAAGAATCATATTTTTCCATTTGTATTATTACTTTATAGGTAATGACTCAAAAATTTTACTTTTCCATCAAACAAATTTAAAAAAAATGTTTTTTTAGCATCCTATAATCCAAAGTCAAAATTAATACAGTTTGAGAAATTCAAATCCTGAATGCAATGTTATGATTAAAGAAATGCTTTGTATTTAAGGTAATTAAGACAGTTATGGTGATCATGTGATGGATAGAAATCATATAACACTCTCTTTATCTCTCTGTAGATGCAATTCAATGTGAATTGGTGACCCTTTGTCTAAATGTAAATTCTGTTATGTTGCAGAGAAGTCTATGGAAAAATAATTATGGTTAATAACTCTGGTCCTTTAATGGTAGAGGTTGTACATGTCTGTTTTTATTTTTCACTGAACGATCGTGCTTTTAGAGGTATAGAATCAAGATATAAAAAGTGTAGGGTTAACTATACTAATGCTGGAGCTTTTCAGCAATGAAAGTGGAAGCAATTGTGGAAAACCCTGATTTGAATCATTTAACAGAAGAAGGTATCATTTGGTAGTATTCTTTGGAGAGTTATGCTTCATGTAGTGAAGCACTGGGAAATTTTTCAGTTTTAGATTCTATAATACTATGGTTCATTTCAAGCTTCTTTAGGAAATAAAAATGGTTTATTTCTGGGCCCCAAAGAGCTTAAACCCTAGAGCTGAGTTTTATGCTACTTAATATTTTCAGACAGTGCCTGTCTGGAACCTAGTACACTTAAGTGAAATAGCAGAATGAATATACTTTTGCAGCTCCATGAAGTGAGAAGGTCGACCAAAATTTCTTTTCCATTCGGTTATTTGGCACCTGTGATAATCATCACTGTATAGTATTCTGTATCAGAATTTATACAGGTGCTTTTATCAATTGAAATCATTTCACTGAAATAATTTAAGTAGGAATATAATTATGTGTGCATGAAATGGAGTAGATTTGTAATGAAATAGGATCGATGCAAAGAGGTTGCTATCTTGTTCTCTTCCTTTATCATATAGCAGGCATTATTTATGAGGAGACTTTTTAAAAAATTCACTTTATTCTCTTCTATATGTTACTTATTATAACTTTGAATTAACAAAGCAGTTTTTAATTAATTTTATCCTTTTTATTGAAGCCTTGGCATGGTGGTTCTAATTTAATTGATGAATTCATTGAATTGAAGCTAAGCCTAAATACAGTACAAAATAATGCTTAGGTATTTGAAATAAATGCAGAAAGGCACAATAAAGAAAAAACAAAGTAGGCAAAAAGTGGGATGTACTATGTGTGTATATAAGAAAGGACTTGGCAAAAATTCTTTCTGCCACAGAATGGGAAAAACTTGCTACAATCAAAGGGTTATGAGTCTAGGAACAGGAATCACTGGTGGAGAGGTTATAATGTATAAATATGTATATTATATCTATATGAACATATACTACCTATGTAAATGGTATATGTTGCTGTAAAGTGTAAATAGTACATGACTTGCTATTCTGCTACAGAAACTTATTTAAAGGTTAGATTCTATGTATTTCAATCATTATCTTTCACTCACTTTCTAGTGAAAGAAAATTAAAATCAATAGTTCAAATTTAAATCAGATTCTAAAATTATTGAATTTTATTTTGAAAATAACTGTTTTTTTATATTTTATTGTTATGTGTTCTTCGGGAAGCGTAAGCCACATGTCACTGTGCTCAGGGATTACTCCTAGCTTAGGAATCACTCTTGATAGGGCTTAATGGGACCAAATTAGGGTGTCAGGAAACCAGGGTCACTCAAATGCAATGCAAGCTCCTTACCTACTCTGCTATCTCTTGGCCCCCGTTGTATGTTATTTTACATTTGAGAATGTGATGGTTCGTCTTTATTGTTTTATTAACTTGAGAGTTGAATTATCACCCTATTAGTTTTAGATGAAGAGATTGATTCTTAAGTGTGACATGATTATCATATTAAGTTTAGCTGAACATTCATCATAAGATGTGTTTTTTCTTATGATTAGATCTTACCTACATTAAAATGTATAATACAGTATATTAATTACAATATATAATTCATATATTATATATAAAATATATAACTATAAATATAATTTAGATTTGTATTAAAATATATAATATGATGTATAAAATATAATTATACATTAATCTCTTTCCCTAATTTAACACTGTAAGTAGCCTTGAGCTCCAAAAATTTGGTGTTTTTTTTATAAATTTTAGTTATTTTTTAATGAGGAAATAGTGCTAAAAATAGTGATGAGAACAGTTATAAAACACTTCCTAAATACTATAGCCTATTAAAAATTTGCATCAGATAAATTAAGTTGTGATTTTAAATTTTTTTAGATGAAAATATTATAGAGATATTCAATAATATGTCTAGTCACACAGGCTGTAAGACAAAACCTGAAATCAGCACACAGTCTTTTTGTACTTGTTCTGTTGATGATTCCTTACATATATCCTAATATTTTCTAAATGTTTCTCAATAAACTATCAAGCATCTCTGGAATCCCATAATATTTACTCAATATACGATAATTATGCTTACATTATAGATCTAGATCTTTTCTCTCCAGTATAAAAAATACCTATGTCTTAAATTCTAGTATACATTATTAGTCCCACATGGCAGAGCCTGGCAAGCTACCAGTGGCATACTTGATATGCCAAAAACAGTAATAACGACAGTCCTCATTCCCCTAATCCTGAAAGATCCTCCAATACCGCATCGGGCTACACTAGCACATGACAGGGATGAAGGGAGACGTTACTGGCACCCGCTTAAGCAAATCAATGAACAAAGGAATGACAGTGATACAATGTCACTGTCTAATACTATTATTAGAGAGTCTCTTGCCTGAAAGCCTGGCTGTCTTCCCCGGGGCCCCTCGGAGGGGATGGGCTCCAGCTTCCCTCCCCACCCTAAGCAGAGCTCCCGGCGGCCTAAGACCACCGGAACCTAGCTGTAGCCATGCTGGAGGCTCCTCTCTACATGTTCAGACAGGCCTCATGCATGAAGGTACTGGCAGAGGAACCCAGGTGTGTGTAATCCCAACAACAGTAAACATCCAGAGACTTAAAAGCAAGCTCTCAGAAGTGATATATTGTAGCCTACTTCTCTCTCTGGGAGAAACTGGCAATCTTCTGAGAGTTTCCTGCCCCCATGGGACAGCCTTTCAAGCTCCCCATGGTGTATTCATATGCAAAATCCAGTAACAAGCTGGATCTCATTCCCCTGGCCCTGAAGAGCCCCCAGTGCTACATCTTTAGGAGGGCCCAGTCAAAATAGACTTCTAAGATCTCAGGGAAAGGAAGAAATGAGATGTTACTGAGCCTGCCTGAGAAATCGGTGATTAATGGGATATTGTGTGTGTGTGTTTTGTGTTAAACAACACTTGCAAATGAGAAGTAGTCTGGAAATCAGTTTAAGGGATAAAACTTCAAGGATTGCCTGTTTGTTGTTTGCTAAGAAATGAGGCCTAGATCATCCTTGACTCCGGTGTGTAGACAAAAGAACAGAGAAAGTAAGAAATCAAGGGAAGACTAAGAGAATGGGAAGAAATGAGTGAACAGGCATCAGGGTTCAGTGATATTGGTGATATGGGTGAATGGTGTTGCCATATATCCAGTACACAGACTCAACAAAACCGAAAACATAAAATCTGAGCTGCAGCCATTGAAACTTTGTGATGTCCCTCACAGGTGGGAATTCTGCGGGGGTTGGGGAAGGGAAGGAATATGGGAACACTGGTGAAGAGAAATTGACACTGGTGATTGGATTGGTGTTGAAACCCATGTGCCTAAAACTCAACTATCAATAACTTTGCAAATCACAGTTCTTTAATTAAAAAAAATAGAAAGTAAATGAGGAATCACTAGCATTTTGTTAGACATTATTGTCCCTGCTTCATAAATTATAAATATACAAAACTGTTTTCAAAAAATTTAACATTTCTCTTCTTTCCTAAAATTCTTTCTAATGTTATGTGAGAATTTTATTGAAAGCGTCAGCATCAATGTTATTTGTGAAATCAGGAAGTTCTTCAAAAGAGCTACTTATTTTTAAATAGATAATCAGCATTTCTCTGTAAAAATGTTCCCTTATTTATATCAGCTGAAGCTGAGATCTGTTTTATCCAAACTGAGACTCACTTGAATCTGAGCCTCTAGAAATTCTAGACCAAGTTATTAATGTTTATTGTATCAGAAACTCCTTTACACACGAGAACTGAATTTTGGGGACAGGTGTTTGCTAGAAAATTGCTTATCATAGTAAAAATACTTTATGTTATCTCAATTTTAGAGATTAAGAAAACACTTGGAAGTATAAAACCAAACTTAAAATCAAATCTACTGTGTTCAAAGTCAAAACATATTTGAACATATTTTTGCCTATATCAGAGATTAACATCACTAAGTTACTATTAATTCTGAATGTGGTTACTTCAGTGTTTTACCCTGAAGGAAATATTAGTTGAGTAGCTATTACCTTTATAATCATGCTAACTTTTAAATTTTATATTATTTAAATACATTTTTGCTATTATTGGAGCCAAAGATAATGCAGTGAGTAGGGCATTCGCCTTGGATGCTGCTGATTCACCTTTGATCCTGGCATGACATATGGTCTCCTGAGACCCATCAGACATGAGGTCTGAGCACAAAGCCAGGAGTAAGCCCTGAGTAATGCTGGATCTGGCACTCCCAAACATAAATATAGAAATAATATATATATATGTGTGTATGTATATATGTATATATGTGTGTGTATATATATACATATTATACACACACATATGTGTGTGTGTGTGTGTGTATGATGACTGGGTTCACAGACTGGAGTGATAACACATAGCACAGCTGGTAGGGCATTTGCCTTGCACGAAGCCAACCTGGGTTCGATTCCTCCGTCCCTCTTGGAGAGCTCAGCAAGCTATCGAGGGTATCTCACCTGCGTGGCAGAGTCTGGCAAGCTACCTCTGGAGTATTCAACATGCTCCAAACATTAACAACAAATCTCACAATGGAGATTTTACTGATGCCCGCTCGAGCAAACCGATGAACAATGGGACTGGACAACAGTGCTGGACGATAGGGGTCTATTTTATCTTTAGGATTTTTTGTTTGTTTATTGGGGGGACTGAATTCTCACAAGGTTTTTGTGCATTGATTTTGTATCCTGCTATTTTACTGTGTATGTTAATTTTTCTTAGACCTTATTGTCATTTTAGGGTTTTTTGTGTACACTATCAGATCCTCTACAAATAATGATAGTTAGACATCTTTAGAAATTCCAATTCCTTTGATTTTTCTTTTATTTGCCTAGTTGATGTGGCAAGTAGTTCCAAAACTATACAAAATAGTAAAGGTGAAAGTGGACATCTTTTTCTTGTGCCTGACCTTACACAGAAGAATTTCAGTTTTTACTTATTGAAGCTAGTGTTAGTTTTGGCTTTATTGTATATGACTTTTGTGATATCGAGCTGAGCTCTTTCAATTCTCATGTTTCTGCGGATGTTCACGTTAAATAAATGTTAGCTCTTGTCAAATGAGTTCTCTTAACCAAATGAGATGAAGATATTTTCATATTTTTCTTTCTTCTCTAAAATTATTTTATATTTATTAAAACACTAGATTTATAAAATTGTTCATAATGCAGTTGTTTCAAGCATGCAACATTTCAACACCAATCCCCCCACAGCTGTGAACTTCCCTCCACAATATCACCAGTTTTCCTAACACCACCAATCCTGGCCCCTTACCAGGCACATAAAAAATTTACTTTATGGTGTTTTCTCAAAAAAATGATAAATGGAATTATAAAAAATAAATGATAAAAGTCAATTTGTGAGGATTTATTGCTACATACATTTAATTTTTGCAAATAAAGTAAAATAATTTAATACAATAAAATCCAATGCATAGTCTCATTTACTTAACTTTAAAGTCTGGCATCTAAAATATATGGCATCAAATTTTATTTCATAATTGAGTCTTTTGTGGTAATCTTTATGTCTCCGATGTCATTAATAAAAAATATTTTTAATTCTTTGCTAACATATTTTTACACCTTCCCTTTATTAATGTGCTATATCAGATTAATTGATTTATAAGTGAATGAACTTCTTTCATTCTTGGGAAAAATCATGATGTATTTAATATTTATATTTAACTTACTCGGATTTTATTTAGTATTTTATACCTATATTCAGGAATATTTCTCTGAAATGTTATCTTTTAGTAATGTCTCTGTAAGGTTTATGTGTCAAAGTAATATTGTTTTAGAAAATCTTACAAAGAATTTCTGTTTCACTTTCTGGAAGAAATTGAGGCTAGGCATAAAGTTCTCTTTGAAAGTTTGGAAAAACTAATGAAACCATCTTAACTGTGACTTCTGTTTCTTTTTTTTTTTCTTTTTGGGTCATACCTAGCTATACACAGGGGTTACTCCTGGCTCTGCACTCAGGAATTACTCCTGGTGATGTTCAGGGTAAAATATGGGACGCTGGGAATTGAAACCAGGTCGGCCACGTGCAATGCAAACGCCCTACCCACTGTACTAGCACTCCAGCCCCTGTGACTACTGTTTTGAGGGAGGGTTTTAAAAACTGCTTCACCTTCCTTGATAGTAACAGGTCTATACAACTTCTCTGTTTCCTCCAGACTCGTTGTCTCTTCTCCATCAACACTTAGCTTCCATCCAAACCTAGTATCTAGAGTCTAGGTCATTAGATTCTATAAGTTAGTCCATTTCGTTTGTACTTTCTAACTTGGTGGTATAAAGTTGTTTATAGTAACCTCAAATTATTTTTTTTTGTATTTCTGAGACATCTATTATAATTTCTCCCTTTTATCTACTATTCAATGTATGAGGGCTTTATCTTTTTCATTTATAAATCTACTCAGAGGATTGTTGATATTGAGTTTAAAAAAAAAGTTTTTTTCTTTTGGGTTGGAGCAATAGCACAGCAGGTAGGGGGTTTGCCTTACACGCAGCCAACTCAACTTCAGTTCCTCCGCCGTCTCAGAGAGCCCATCAAGCTACCGAGAGCACCTCGCCCACCCGGTAGAGGCAGGCAAGCTCCCCACAGTGTAGCCAAAAACAGTAACAGCAAGTCTCACAATGGAGATGTTACTGGTGTCCACTCGAGCAAATCGATTAGCAATGGGATAACAGTGATACAGTGCGAATTTTCCTCATTTATTTTTACATTTCTTTATTGCCAATTTCACTTGAATTTTTATTATTTCCCTTCTTCTAACTTTGAGTATTCTTTTTTCTATATTATTGAGGTTATTTACTTGTGCCTGTTCTTTTTTTTTTTCCTGATGGATACCTATAATAGTATGAATATCCTTAGTATAGGTTTTGCTGTGTTCCATGAGTTTTGGTAACTCTTTATCCTCATTTATAACTAGGAATCTTTTCATGTTTATTTATCTTTTTACTTCATTTTTGATACAATGTTTATTCAGTCTGTGTTGTTGGATTTACAAGTGCATAAGTTTCTTTCCAACTTTAAAGTAAAAGTATTTATGATCTGTTGGCAATAATATTATTTCTATTTCCTCGAAAATATGAAGACTTGTGTCCCAACATGTGTTCTGTCATTGGGATCTATTAAGCTCATTATGATCTATTACTCAGGAAAGTAATGCACAATCAACTTTTTAGGAATAGAATGCCTAATGGTCTATTAAGTCCATTTCTTTTATTTCCTCAAGTGTTCTGTGTCCTTATTGTTTATCTGTTTGGTTGACTTATTCAATGGTGAGAGTGTAGCATAAAAATCTGCTACTATTACTGTGTTATTGTTGGAGTTTACTAAAAATATTCTATAAATTAAGTATTTTGATGATGTTTTGCATGGCATATATATATGTTAATGAGTATTAGTTGAGCTGAACGATAGCACAGCAGTTAGGATGTTTGCCTTGCACAAGGTCGACCCGGGTTCCATCTCTTCATCCCTCTCAGAGAGCCCAGCAAACTATCAAGAGCATCTCACCCACATGGCAGAGCCTGGCAAGCTACCTGTGTCATATTCGATATGGCAAAAACAGCAACAACAAGTCTCATAATGAAGACATTACTGGTGCCTGCTCGAGCAAATTGATGAACAATGGGATGACAGTGATACAGTGACAGTGAACTTATTGGTATATAGATGCCTTAATAATTATAGTGTTCATCTCTTTTATTAGCATTTATATAATAAAGCCTACTTTATTTGATATAAGTATTGGTTTCTCCACTGTTTTATGTTTATTTTTTGTCTATAAGGTTTTGTTCCCCACTCTCTTACTTTTAGTCTACATTTTATATCAGTTCAAGTCAGTCTCTTATGAGCAGCAGAAGGTTGGGTACAGTTTTCTGATACATTAAGCCATTTGTGCCTTCTGATCAGTATATACAGTTTATTTACATTAAACAAAAGTATTGGTTTGTTCACACAAGTACCTATCAACTGTAAAATGAATAAACTATATATGTATATATATATCCTACAATTGAATGAAATACAGAAATGGAAAAATAGAATTATATTAGAAATCATGAGGAAATTAGACAATGCAAATATGGAAAAGCTAGTTATAAACCTATATCTATAAGACCACTTAAAAAATTCTATAAACACTAAATTTTCAGTTGCCTAGGACTGAACATAGAGGAAGATGATAAGCTGAAAAGATATATGAAAGATTGCATTAGGATACAGAAATCTTGTATATCATAGTTATGGTATTGTTTATGTAATTGAATAAATTTGTTAAAATGTACAAGATAATATTCAAGATTCTTATTTTTATACATAAATTTAACATTAACACATATATTTCATAAAATTAATTTTATGATAAAATATTACTGGCCAATTATAAGCCTCTGTTTTTTATTTCAATTATCTTTATTGGACTGGCATATTTACACATTATGTATATATTACTGAAGTTAAGCACTTATCAGTTTATCATTTTAGTAAGAAAAAAAATTTCTTTTTCCAGTAGGTTGGCAGTCACACCCACACACTGCCCCCAGAGCCATGTAATCTCACCAACAGCCAAGATCTAGAGACTCTAAAACAAAACTCAGGAAGCGAGTGATGTGAAATCTCCTGTCCCCACGCCAGGTTGTCTTCACCGGTGCCCCTGGGAGAGGGATGAATTGAGTCTCCCTTTCTGCCCCAAGCAGAACCCCAGCAGCTGAAAACCTCCAAAACCCAACCACAGCCATGCTCAATGCTACTCTCCACACTCAGAGGAGCTTTAGGCATGAAGGAACTGGCAGAGGAACCCAGGTATGAAGAACTTGTGGCTAAGATCTCCAAACCTCCTCCACCCGGATCCCCAGTTTTTCCAGGAGCTTGGCAGCCACACCCACACACTACCCCCTGTGCCACGTAATCTAATCAACGGCCAACATCCAGAGACTATAAAACAAAGCTACTGGAAGAGAGCGACACAGAATCTGCTAGAGCAAATGTGGCCGCGCGATCTCTTATACTCTAGCCCACTGATGTACCTAAAGCAGCACACTTGTGTTTGGTTTTAACATACTTGCTTGTATTTGCCTCTGAGCACACTCTATGGAGGGAGATCAACCTGAGGCTGCAGATGTCCCAGGTGCTGCCCAGAGATGCAGGCAATGCATGTTTGTCAGCATGCAGATCCTTACAACATTCCATCCAATCGAAAGCTTGCTTTTGGTAGACTGGGAACACCCGTAAAGACGATTAGAGACCAATCCAAAAACTTCTAGCCCTCTCGGAGATCCTGGCAAGCAATCGAGGATATCCTGCCCGCACGGCAGAACCTGACAAGCTACCCGTGACATATTTGATATGCCAAAAACAGTAACAGTAACAATAACATGCTCTTTGTGTTACTGGAGCAAGCAGACACCATTGGGCTACACTAGCACATGACAGGGGTGAATGAAGATGTTACTGGTGCCCGCTTGAGCAATCGATGAACAATGGGAGGATAGTGATAGTGATAGTAAAAAAATACTGCACTGTAGCACTGCACAGTCATACTGTTCATCGATTTGTTCAAGTGGGCACCAGTAACGTCTCCATTGTAAGACTTGTTAATGTTTTTGGCATACCAAATACACCACGGGTAGCTTGCCAGGCTCTGCCATGCGGGCAGGATACTCTCGGTAGCTTGCCGGGCTCTCCAAGAGGGATGAAGGAATCGAACCCAAGTTGGTCACATGCAAGGCAAATGCCCTACCCGCTATGCTATTGCTCCATCCAAGAAAAATCAGTTATCTAAATATATCCTCATGTAATTTGATTAATGGCACTGGATTTTCTATCATTTCAATCTGATTATGAATAAGGTAAATTAATTGTATAATTTATTTCAAATGTATCATACTTACATAATTTATACAATGTAGTAAAACATATTTGCAATATATGTATTCACATACCTGCAGTAAATAAATATTTTAAATGTACATACTATCTGTAACATTTAATATTCTTTGCTTTAAATTATTAAATAGATCAAAAGTATAGTCTGAAGACCATAAAAGTTAAAATGCAAACAAACATCTTCCCTATTCTTTTATACCTTCAGTGGTTTCCTATTGTTCTTTTACTCAATATACTGTTAGACTTAGTAAACATATTTACCCTAAAATAATGAATGGGTTCTCAAAAAATTCATCTTGAAACTATAAGAAACAATGTTCTTTGGATAAATTTCTATTCTTTCACATTTTACACATATATTTAAAAACCACATATTAGAGGCATGTTTCCCTTTTAGAAACATAACAGTCTGTGCAAAACCAGTGTTGTTAATAGGCATTGCCACTTGTGGATGAGTCCTTAAAATATAAGCTAACTCAAGTTTGCTTTAGAAACCACAGATCTGGCTTGGATTGAAAATAATAGAATCAGCCTGCTCTGTATTTCCTGAAGTTGGTCCAACTTCCTCATTTTCTGTAGAATCCATAATTCCATTAATATTGTTAATATTGACCTAGAATTATCTTTAAACTCTTTAGTCGATATATGAATATATCTGTGTGGGATAACAGTTTCCAATGACTTAATTTATTAGGAAATTTTAAAAAAAGCTCAATGGTTTGACAGAGAAGATTGAGAATAAAAGGGAAAGTGTTCAGAGCAAGAGAATGAGACATATTAGATTTCCTGAATTCTTAGCCAGTGCTATTTACAATTTATAGCACTGCCAATTAAACTGTAAGAAACTGTGGGTCACAGATAAATCTGCAACCAAATACCCAAGTATGAATGCTGAAAACATGGAGCCAATTTTTTTATGTTTTGTTTCTTATAAGTCCCAGCTATTAGACTCTTAAAACTGGCAGACTTTAATCTGAGTAAAATAAAATTCTATTGTGACTGAAAGTATTCTTCAATTTATTAATGTCATGCTTTTAAAAATTTTTACTTATGACAAGTAAAAAAACGCAATCCAGAAAGGAAATATCCCCCGCACTATGCTCAGGCTACTTAAGCCAAGCGTGGGCAGCCCTTAAATAAAAGTTATTATTTCTATCTGCAGAAGCATGCTTGACTATAGATCCTGCCTGCTGACCTCAAGATTCTCCTCTTCACTAATGCTAAGGTCACACTCCACCTAGGTAGATCTGAACAAGTAATCAAACAAAGCAAGGGTTAAGGCCAGTCCACAATGGTGATGTAGTGGCATCCCTCCATCATAAGGCAGCCTCCTAACTTCCGGGCATCGTGGATGCTGTAAAATTATCTCCCAGTTCAGTCATACTTTTACCTCTCCAACTCTCTTCACAAGTAAGCTCAGCATCCTTTCCCTCCCTTTTTCTTCTTCTTCTTCTTCTTCTTCTTCTTCTTCTTCTTCTTCTTCTTCTTCTTCTTCTTCTTCTTCTTCTTCTTCTTCTCTTCTTCTTCTTCTTCTTCTTCTTCTTCTTCTTCTTCTTCTTCTTCTTCTTCTTCTTCTTCTTCTTCTTCTTCTTCTTCTTCTTCTTCTTCTTCTTCTTCTTCTTCTTCTTCTTCTTCTTCTTCTTCTTCTTCTTCTTCTTCTTCTTCTTCTTCTTCTTCTTCTTCTTCTTCTTCTTCTTCTTCTTCTTCTTCTTCTTCTTCTTCTTCTTCTTCTTCTTCTTCTTCTTCTTCTTCTTCTTCTTCTTCTTCTTCTTCTTCTTCTTCTTCTTCTTCTTCTTCTTCTTCTTCTTCTTCTTCTTCTTCTTTTCTTCTTTTCTTCTTCTTTTCTTCTTCTTCTTCTTCTTCTTCTTCTTCTTCTTCTTCTCTTCTTTTCTTCTTCTTCCTTTTTTTTTTTGCTTTATGGGTCACACCTAGCAATGCACAGGGGTTACTACTGGCTATGCACACAGGAATCACCCCTGGCAGTGCTCAGAGGATGATATGGGATGCTAGGTATCAAACCCGGGTCAGCCTCGTGCAATGCCCTACCTGCTCCAGCCCCTTTCCCTCCTTTTTCAGTACCTTTTTTATTATATCTTTTTCATGACTAAATCAATTAGCTTCTCTTTTTTAGAGATAGAAGCTGGCTTACTCTTCATAGATCTAATATTTAATTTCATTCTTACAGAATATAGACATGAATATTTATTTTAGAAGATTTATTGCATTTCATTTGAAAAATTTGAAAAAGGCAAATTGAAAACGCTTTTTAAATTAATTGTATACATTTTCATTTAAGACATTATTTCCTCTAATAAAAAATGTTAATACCATCATTAAATTATTCAATTCCAAGATTGCACAATGAATATCATTTCCAGATATTATCATAGTGTAATAAGAGTTAAAATGAATATCATTTCCACTTTAAACATGTTTCTCAGTATAGATGCTATATATTCATCCTTTTTTTTTCTAGCTACAATAGAGTAGAAAACAATTTTTGTATTATAGAGTACACATTAATAAAAAATATTTGTTTAGTTCCAAATATTTGCTTAAACATCTGGTTGCACATAAGAAAAACATTATATTTTAATTATACATATGTTACATGTAATAATTTGCAAATGCCCCTGATTAAAAAAAATAAGTTTTGGAAGTATCACTGAAAATTGGATTTTATGAAGTGATTTTATAATTCTCAGAGAAGTAAAACATTTTCTAATTAATTAACTGACTTCCACCTGAGTTCAAGGAATAAATTACTTTCTAAGTTTTCTTTTGAAGATGTTTGAAGATTAAAACTTAAACAACCTAGCAAGTTCACAAAGGGAAAAAAATCAGAGCTATTTACATATGCTATAAGATTTTGACCACTTGACAGGATTGTTTTGAGAGTTTGCTCCTTATAAGTGTATTAAATAGTTTTGAAAGACATTTTAAGTGTAATTAGTTACAGAAAACTACAATGCAAAAAATATGTTGTATCATGTACTTTTTTCTGATTTCAAATCTTGAGGAAATGAAGAATGTCAGTTCAGGATACACATTTGAACTGAGTCTTTTGGCTTTTACTAATTTATAAAATGTCAGATTTGTTATTTATTTTTAGTGACTTTTTTGAGAGTTGTGCTGGAAACTCTCAAGGGAATATCTTTAATAATATTAAAGAGATATTGATGACACTTTGACATTAAAACCATGTAAGAACAGAAGTTGCATTAGGCAGCACCTATTAATGCATAACAAAATGAAGTCCATCTTATGTGTAAACAGCGAATATATCATTACAACAAGTTTGTAAGCAGTTCTTGTTTCATTTGCAAGTTTTCATTGTATTTTATTCTTTCCTGTTTCTGTGAACTATTCTGAATATTGCAGTGAATTCTTTATAAGACATTATGGAAAATCTTATAAATTTTATGAAAATACTTTGTATCCTTTGTTCCATCTCTTTCTATGATTGCATTATAGGATATTAGAATCTGTTATTTCCTAGTTAATTTCCATACACATGTGGAAAGAGTTCTTCATTAGATGCATTTGATTGCTAAGATAGGCTAGTAGTCAAACAATTCATAATCTATAAAAATTATCATTCCTTCAGAGATTGTTTTTTAAATTCCTAATGGGATTTGAATACTTGTTTTCAGTACAATGATAACAAATGTTTGTTCCTTAGTTTGCCAATAAATCATATTTCTATTAATTGGTCTAAGTATCATTTTCTCAATATAACTGTTTTCAATTAAAATTAAAAAAATACATTGAGTTGTTTACAATGTTGTATGAGAAGTCTTTTGTCCATCATTTACTGAGGCTTTTGAATTCAAAGTTATATTTGTCTCTGGAATATTAAAAACTCATATTTATTGCATTTTCTATATAACCTTTTAAAAAGTTCTTGCTTAAATATATTTTATTTGTATCATTATCCATATAGATGCAAGAAATTAGGAACTCATGTCTGATTCCTCACTGAACCCTGTCAATTACCTGAGCACTTGAAATTTGCTATAATAAGAAACTAAATTAAACTTTCTATTTTCTGTTTCCTTCTTGATACCTTATTTTCTGCTCACACTAATATAATGGGGTTTCCAATCTATTAGTGAAATCACATCTATAGTAATCTTCATTTTGCTGCTATAATAATGTTTTTTTGGTGGAGATAAAAAAAGGTGAGCCATAAATAGTGGTCTTTGGGGCATTATTCCTAACTCTGTGCTCAGGGTCATTCTTGGTGGTGCTCTGGGAGGATAAATCCAGTATATTGTGTGCATGTCAAGTGCTATAAATACCATCTCTCTGGTCTCTACTAGAATAGTCTTAAAACTTGCCTATTTGCTCCCCACCCACTGTGAATTTTGCCATGGTCCTTATAGCTTTTATTTTTGGTTTTAAGACTTTTTATGTAATTTTTTATGTACATGAGTTTCTTACTTCATTTTCTCCTGCCCTTCTTGATACATGATAACTTCAGATTTTTATGTATTCATATATATATAAACATATATATATATTTACTTTCTGTGATTACCATTGGATGCCATAGTCCAAATCTTATTTGATAAATATAATGAAATTTAATATTTCTATTGTTAGAGTAGTTAATTATGGTTTAAGTTCAGTCAGAAACAATGTGATTGGAAAATGATAGCAAACTGGCAAAATGAAACTCAGGGATTATCTAGGGCCCAAAGGAGCTGGAATTTAATCTGGGAAACACCTAATGGAAATGAAGGACAAAGGATAACAGTGTATTTCTGGAACTGAAGAAGGCATAGAGAGGAGCTGGAGCAATAGCACAGCGGGTAGTGAGTTTGCTTGCAGGCGGCCCTGCCGGGTTTGCACGCGGCCCACTTGGGTTCGATTCCAACATCCCATACGGTCCCCTGAGCACCACCAGGGGCAATTCCTGAGTGCAGAGCCAGGAGTGACCCCTGTGCACCACTGGGTATGACCCCCCCAAAAAAAAGAAAAAAGAAAACAGAATGCATAGAGAAGCAAAACTCATGTCCTTAGTTCATTAATTTCATTATAGTTTATTGGCATTGAGGTTGTTGCCTTTTTTTGTAGATTTTTGTATAAGCAATATAGTTTTATGATTATACATAAAACTTCTCAGTCACCCACCAAAATCCCACTCAGTGTTATATTATTGCCTATTTCACTCTAAAGCTATAATATAGAATACAACTTCTTAATCATATCAGGGTTGGCTACTACTCACTTGATCAACTGACTCCTCTCTAGAGCATCTTGTGCTTAAATAAACTTGCTTTCCTTGCTGCTGTAGAAATTGTATGCGATCTTCAGTTATTCTCTGATCAAATACAAGAACCAAGGACTTCTATTACTCAAATAATCCACAAACTCATTAACTTTGTGGCATCTTTTATATGACAAAGTATCACTGTAGCACTGTAGTACTGTCCTCCCATTGTTCATTGATTTGCTCCAGTGAGCACCAATAACATCTCCATTGTGAGACTTGTTGTTACTGTTTTTGGCATATAGAATATGCCACAGGTAGCTTGACAGGCTCTACCATGGGGGCAGGATACTCTTGGTAGCTTTCCAAGCTCTCCGAGAGGGACAGATAAATTGAACCCAGGTCAGCTACATGCAAGGCAAATGCCCTACCCGCTGTGCTATCACTCCAGTCCATGTGACAAAGTACCAATTTATATTATTTAGTTCAATTGTTCAAATTATTTCTGTTTGACACAGCAGGATAATAATTCTTAGCTACTTCAAAAAACACATTAAAACATAAGTAACTTGACAAATTTCTCAGTCTTATACTATCCCTGTTCAAATAGACTCAACACTCCAGGCTATCTTGTGGTTCTGTAGTCTCATAGGGAATTCACGAGCATTAACCTAAAAGAGAGAGAAAGATAAAAGCTCTTTTTTTTACCTGATATACAGTCTGTAGTCCTATTGCCTTAAACTAACTGCAAGAACTGTTATAAATGCATGGAAACATAAAATATCATCTGCCTTGCAAGTTGTCCTGCCTCAAAAAATTAAACACTGTAACTCCTGCCTTTCTTCAACTGGTACAAATCTAAAAATTGTATGTATTATATTGTGATTTTGGTTTACATTCTTCTCTTCCACTTGAATATGACATTTTAGACAGAAATGGTCCCATAAATTATTGTCAATCACAATAGAGGATGTGTCTTTTTATCATTATCTATAAAGAATCATGCAATGACAAAAATTAAGTGATTCTATTTTCAGAATGAATAGTATTAATTTGAATTTAGATAGAAAAGGGACTCAAACCAATAAAAATGTGAGAGTATTAAATATATTCATAAACTGAGAATGACATTTATAAAGTTTGCATTACCCGAGTTTGTGAATTTTCACAAATAAAATTCGATGTAAAATTTTGTTTGTTCTAATTGCTTGCTCAATACTTATTATTTAAGACTATTTAATATATGAACCCAGCTTCTCAGATAACTGGAATTACCATTTTGCAGGGGTATGTTGTATAATGCCGGAATGATACCACATCATGAACAGATGCAGCAAGTCCCTACTGGGAATGGAGGATAGCCTCTCATTATAAACAGAATCCTCAAAATTACCATTGCATTTATGTTGCATTAAATTCAATTTTCCTGAAATCTTATGTAAAGTCACTTGTCATAAGTGTGCTTCATACGAAGGACACTGCCTTTGGTTGTTTGAAAATCACACACACATATAAAAATACATACAATTGAATTGTTGACCTTTCTCATGTCAAGGGGCACTAGAGAATAACTGGTATCATGACCTCTCTTCAACAACACAGTAGGGAACAACTTTTTCTTTCTCTTTCATTAGGGGGTGGGTGGCGGATGGGCCCCAATACTCCCTATAATGCTCAGAAACTATTCTCATTATTCTTAGATTTGTTTTCTGGAGTGACCCTTAGTGGTGCTTAGAGGACTATATGCAGATCTAGGGATCCAAGGGATTGCCAACATGCAAGGTAAATGCTTTACCCGCTTTACTGGCTCTTTGGCCCCCGGTTACAGCTTTTAATATCCTGACTATACCACATATAAACGTTTTAGGGTAGATAAGAGCTTTATGCTTAGGCTTCACCGAAGGCCATTACAGAGATGAAGCTGTGTTTATGTAATTCCACACACTGGGAGTGAAATGGGGGTTCTGTGTCATTATTTCTTTGGTGCAATTACTTTTGACATATACATTTTTACTTGCAAATATTTTTTAAACAGTTCCATACTGCATTATATACTGCTAGAATGAGCATGCTAGTGTTCATGTTCAAAGATGACAGCAATTCTCTGGAATCCTCTAGCAGTGTGAAGATTAATCTGCAAGAGTTATGCAATGCTGGGGAAATAATGTGAACAGGAGACCATATGAGACTCCGACTGTGATTTAAAAGGAGTCACATGGACTGGAACTAGATTGCTCACAATATATGTATAACAGAAAAAAATTAAATTCTTGAGAGGAGTACATGGCAGAATTTTGAAGAAAATAATTGTTTTAGATCTCTAGGCAAAGATGTAATGCAACAAATAGAATCCACCCCTTTAGAGTTGCAGTATAATTTTATGAAAACCAAGTCCAATAACAACTGGCTAGAATATTATCTCTGTATTCATTGGCCAATGAATAGAATCCTTTGGGAATCAACACTAAGGTTGAATTAGAATTTCTTACTATTTAATTGCCCCCTATATTGGTAGCCATTACTCCAAAACATGCATGCTAAAGTGTCTACTTTGAATTAGAAACACAGTTATTCACCATCAATCGCTTAATTTCGAATGGACTGTCCTATTAATAGACTAAATCCCAAAGCCTAAGCTTTATTTTCCTTTATAAGTATCTTTATCACAATGGTTTGAAAAGTTTTCCTATACTACAGCAGAGCTATCTATCATTTCTGAATTAGCACTCTTCTCACAGTAACTTGCAAATGCTACTTTTATAAACACAATTTTTACATGTGTTTCTTTTTATGTAGTTGATATATAACATTATATTGGTTTCAGGTATACAGCATAATGGTTCAATTTAGTATACGTTGTAAAATGATCACCACGCTGAGACTCGTTAACATCTTTCTCCTCACAGAGTTACGGTTTTGTCGTGTGATAGTGTGATCAAACTGTTAAGATATGCTCTCTTGGCAACTTTCAAATACACAATACCCAGACTTTTAATTTTTATTCCTCACAGAGAAATCCTCTGTCTTTATGTGAAAGTGGTTCTTTATGTTTCATTTTTCCTAACAGCAGGTATCAGTTGTGGACATTTCTAAAGAGAGACCCTTTGATTTTATATTTTTTTCTGGGGCAGTGCTCACAAGCAATGCTCATGGGATTCATGGGTCATTCTTCTAGATATCAGCCAAGCAGGCCAGTAATGAGAGCTGATTGGGAATGACTTTTCTGTCAGTATTGGTTAGAGATATGAGATTGAGGCCTTACAAACTTGAGGTGTGTGATCTAGTCAATAGATCCATCTCTCCAGTCCTAAGAACACTCACAGGCATTCAGATATCTTATCTCCAACTCAAAGCTACTTGCATTCTCCTAATAATAGATATTTGAGCAGTCTTGTTCACCTAAAATCTGTTATACTTTTCATAGGACAATGAATAAGCTTTATTTGTACTTCTTTTCCTGAGTATATCAGTCTAGAAATTCCGCACCTCTGTCTTCCAAACTAAATTGAACTTACCAATTTCTAGATGTAGAGAATGCTAGTTCTAAAGAGCTGACAAAGGTACATTTGATATTTTTTAATCTATTATAGTTCAAGAAAGGAAGGGGATGTAACAATGTTACTATATAAGGTTTTTCAGCTACTTAGTTAATGGAAAGCACAATGCTGAGTAAGTATTCACTGAATATATTCAGTACAGTCAAACAAAGTGCAGATGAAATGAATATAAAAGTAGTGAGAAGTATCAAAATTATTAAGCTAATTTATATTAAGATAGCGCTTATACTTTAGGGGGAGTTCTGATTATTTAAACTCTGAAAATTTACATTTCCAAAAATATTCTATTTTAAAGTGATATGTTAAATCTTTAAAAAAAATGTAATTTAGCTGATTTTTGTTTGCCGTCATTGATTTAGATGTATTTAACAATACAAAAATATAGAAATAAGTGCGCATTACTATTCATTACTTATTACCATTTCCATATTTCTGAAATGTTCTTTATGGGATTGGAGAAAGAATGCAAGAATTAAGGCACTTGTTTTGCATGCAGGTAACATCATTTCAATCACCAGCAGCACAGTGTCCCGGGCCATCTCTACTGCAAGTTGCTTGGGTTCTAAGATTTATTTGTGTGTCTCTAATGCTTTACAACTAGTTTATATTCTTACAGAATAACTTCTGAAAAGTAAGAATAGGTAAAGGCACCACTGTAAGAGTCTAATAGATACACAAACAGTACTCTGAGCTATTTTATTTGATCTATTTAAATGACATGCATAATAAGGTGATATTTCTGCTGCTACTCTCATATCTGAACTGTTTGGAGATTGTTATCTACAGACATGGTGACTATGTCATGAATTTTCAGCAAAAACATGATTCACATTGTGAATCTAATTAAAACCAGTGACCTAATAGCACATGTTTTGAAAATAAATACCATTACGGGCTTTCTAAATTATTTCACTCCTCCAAGGACTTTACTATTAATTGGATCTAGATGTCTGTGATTCTACTTTTTAAAAATACATTTTTAAAAAAAACAAATGTGATATCAATCAATTTCTTTGGAACAGATAAAACTTTTTAAGACTGTTGGAACACCTGCAATTTTTAGCTTTTTTACTGGGGCTTGTATCTTGAGCCAAAACCAGTTTCTCTGGCAATCAGTCTGTAATCACCTCACCTACAATGATTTGAAACAGATACGAGATATAGAATTCCTTACCATATATGTTGACCTTGCCTTTTCTGGCAATTTTGAATTTATAATCCTGTTCATTTAAGGTGATAAAAATGAATAAGAACAGCATAAAAATAATTACTATTAATTCAATGTCAATGGTTATGAGATCATTAAATATTTGAAAACAAATAAAAAGTAAGTAAATGGAATGGTGATAGTCTATGGTTTTGTATTGTCATGAAGTCTAAACCAACATTAATTTATCTTTCTTTACCTGAAAGTTTTTCTCCAAGTTACAAAAATATAATATATCAATATTAATATTAATTTATACATTCCTTACTATTGTGAGAAAAATCACAATTTCCTTGTGGATAAGAAGAGAGAGAGTGAGAGAGAGATAGGGAGAGACAGAGAGAGACAAAGAGAGACAGAGACAGAGTCACTGTGATAAAATAAAAAAAGAAACATGTTTAGAAGTGAACATGGGTTTCTCCAAAGGTAATTCAATATCCAAATCCAAATTGGGGCATTTTAAAGAATAAAATAGAAGAACTCTTTCATAACTATGTTAAGAGACTGAACGATATCTGTCCCCAGGAAATTGTACAGATGCATACATATAGACCTATGTTTTGCACATACGTTGGATAATGAAAGACCTGTCCTTTTGAGCAGATCACAGTATAACTATTTGTACCTTATTAACTGAATTGAATTTTCCTTTTGTAGGATTAAGTTAGTTTATTTATTGTCAAAACAGAAAATACCTCTGCAAAAGTTGACAGGCGTTTTGTTAAGGATAATAATGAATTTTGTTAATGTAAATGTAATCAGTAACTCCTGTTCTGAGTGCATTTCTTTTCTTTTCTTCTTAAAGTGAACTAGTTTTGTTGAAATAAATTTACCTAGAGAAATGTAAATTGGGGAGAGGGGAGAGAGAGAGTCACTGTGATTAAAAAAAAGAAACATGGTCAGAAGTGAACATGGGTTACTCCATAGATTAAAGGCAGTAAGAAAAGAAACATGTTCAGAAGTGCACATGGATTTCTCCAAAGGTTTAAAAGCAAAGAATTTTGGGGGAAAAGTTATATGAATTCTCCAAATTGCCTTGGCATGGAGTTTTCTGAATGCACAAAAGTTAATCTCATTGTTGTCCCAGGAGAAGCTTTAGACTCTTTTTTTTTTCTTTTTGGGTCACACCCAGCGATGCTCAGGGGTTACTCCTGGTTCTGCACTCAGGAATTACTCCTGGCGGTGCTCGGGGGACCATATGCGATGCGGGGGATCGAACCCCGGTCGGCCGCGTGCAAGGCAAACGCCCTACCCGCTGTGCTATCGCTCCCCCCAAGAAGCTTTAGACTCTTGATGATTCCTTCATATTCGTATTAAGACCTTTAGATTGTCCTGCAGCATCTCTTTGTCTGAAGATTGCACCTCCCCTCAGCAGTATCTCAATTTCTGCATTGTTCAGAATGCACTTCTTTTTTTTTTTTTTTTACTTTTCGGGGTCACACCTGGTCATGCTCAGGGATTACTCCTGGTCCATGCACTCAGGAATTACTACTGGCACTGGCGGTGCTTGGGAGACCATGTGGGATGCTGGGAATTGAACTGGGGTTGGCCATGTGCAAGGCAAATGCCCTACCCGCTGTGCTATGGCTCCAGTCCCAGAAATGCACTTCTTATAAACAGTATTTAGAGGTTGCATAACCAAGATGAGCAAACTTTAGAGAATGCAGAGACTGGTAAACTAAAATAAACTTTATTACTTCATAAAACAGGTTTTATTGTATCTGAGTTCTCCAACAAAATTGCAGAATGGAATACTCAGGTCATATGAAATACTGGGGGAAAATGTGGATGGATTGAGTTATAATTATTAACATTGCCAGAAAAGCAAGTGAAAGTCCATATTCTTTTGATGATATATCAAAAAATGACAACTTTACATCTCAATGGCATCATAATGCTATTGATTGCTTATTTATGGTAGGGCCTATTACTTATTGGCAAAATGGTCAGAAAATTATGAGTCAAAGCAATTCTTATACAAGAAGAAAATAGAATATTCTGAGTTGGACAGGTTGAATTTAGTTAAAAACTTAAGGATGTTATGGCCTTTTTTGCTAACATAAAACTGTATACTTTCACGAGAAATAGTTATATTTTCATAGAGCTCAAAGTAGCCAAATGGTAATGTGGTCCATCTGGATTCCTAGGAGATCTAGAAGTATAAACTCATAGGCATTTTACTGATAGAAAATGAACTGCAGGCTGTTGGTTAAAATGTAGGAAAACATTCATAAAGCCTTTCCAATCCTATATTTATAGTACCCAAACATACACTGACATGAACAGTTTTTCATCTGTTCACAGAACCTTCTCTTAATGGGTTTCTAAATGATTAGTTACAAAAGCTGATCCCATAATTGATTTATAATTATTCTCTCAAGTATACTATGTTTATGAATATTAACACAAACCTCTTATCAATGCAATTACTACATTAGGTTTCATAACTCTGTTAAATGTAACAAATGTAATTGAATAGTTGAGGAACTTGTTAAGATAAATGTTTCTATCTGAAATATGATAGATGTTATTTTAAACAGCCTTTAAAAACTCCAGGTATATGTCCTGATTTCTAGGAAAGGAAGTGATAATATTTCTATAAGTCTAAAGTGTAAGAGTATGTAAAATTATGTTCTGATAGAGAATTGTTATCTATGTTTCCTACTGCCAAATAAAATGCTTAAAATATTAAACATACATTTCTTCTCTTATTAATGAAAGGCTATTAATATCTGGAATACTGTAGTAATATGTGTAAGAAAAAATGTGTATATTATTTCAGCATACATGTACATATGTATGTTGATCTATTTAAAATCAGACCTATTATAAAGAAAATGTTTGGTTTACTCATATATTTTCCAAGATTATCCTTAAGAATAAATTTGTAATTTTATTTAGATATAGATAAATAATTGTAGTCTGCATATACTTAATCGGCTATAGATAGTCTGTTTATAATTGTCTCTCACTGGAAGTTTAGATAACATAGTTAAATTGTGAGGTATCAGCATCATTGAGTTTACCTGGGCCGCACTGTACGAATTTATTTGTTTCTGTCCTCCTCTGCACTGTGTTCATATCCACACACTTTTTTTTTTCGCAGAACTACCAACTGAAGGTATGGATACCATAAGACAGAAATTATCTTATTTTTTCTCTCTTTACTACATATTTAGCACAATTCTGTTAGGTATACATTCTAATGCTTACTTACATTTTTTTTTTAATTTTTTGCCACACCCATTAGTGCTCAGGGATCACTCCTGGATCTCTAATCAGAGATCACTCTTGCAGGGCTCATGGGACGATAAGGGGTGTCAGAGACTGAACCCTGATTGGACTCATGTAAAGCAAGTGTCCTAGCCACTGTAGTATCGCTCTGCCCCTTAATTTTTCTTTATTTTAAACTTTTAAGTAAGACCTTGCAACATACTAAAAAATTACAAATAAAAATGAGGGAGCTTTGTGTACCTTTCACTTGACTTCTCTAATATTAATACAACATATTTCCATGGTGCTTTAATCAACATTAAATATTTCTAGCCTTAGGGCTGAAATGATATTATAGTGGGTAGGACTGTTGCATGATGGCCAGGGTTTGATACCGGTCACCTCACATGGTCCCTAAAACCCATCAGGAGTGATCCCTGAGTATGAAGCCAGCCCTGAGCACCTCTGGGTGTGTCCCCTTCCCCATTTATTAGTCTTAATCATACTATTATGAATTAAAATGTACATTTCCACCTTAACAGTAAATTCACTAATGTCCTTTTTTATATTCCAGAATCGAATTCAGTATGTCACATGGCATTTGGTCATGCCTCTTCTAATTATCTAGAATAAGTTACAGTATCTATCTTTTCTTCTTTTTTTCAAAGTGGTGGGGAGTCAGAGGGGGCAGTGTTGAGTCATATCTGACTGTCCTCAGCACTTACTCCTGGCTCAGTGCTCGAAGATCATTTATTTCTGTAGGAGTCCATGGGACCACATGTAGGGACAGAAATCAAATTCAGTAGACCACGTGAATTTTGTTGCTGACTTTGCCTTCTACTTGTTATATATACATAGGAAAATTAGTAAAAAGTATGCAAACTTAAATTTGTTTTTAAAGATACTTATGCTACATGCCTTATAAATTTAAAATGACAATTAAACTACATTGTTAAATATACTATTTAATAATATATACCTTAATACTAAACAAAAAGTATGCATAAAAAGGCAACAAATAAATTTTGTTCAAGAATATAAAAATTCTTATCAAAAGTAAACAGGTAAAGTAGATATAATTGATACAAAACTAATGGAAAATGATTTATTTCTCAACAGGGAAACTAAGACAAGAAATTCTCTTATTATCTGCTGAAATATTTATTTATATTTAAATTTAAATTTTCTGAACAACTTTCTAGTCTTAGTTAACTAATTATCTATATTAGCCAGAGTTATAATACAGCAGAGAGTTTGCCTTGCACATATCCCATCCCACTTCAATCCTCGGCATCCCATTTGGTCCCCAAGCACCGCCAAGAGTAATTCCTGAGAACAGAGACAGGAGTAACCCCTGAGCAGTGCTGAATGTGAAAAAGACAGAAGAAAATGTTATCTCTATCAAGAAGTTGCATTATGAATATATTCACATACTAATTGACACTCTAATGTGCTTACAATAGTTTAACAGTTCATTATTCCCCTATGAAACTCAAGATATTGAGTTCAACCTTACATTCATGTGCTTCGGGTGCATTTAACTATTTTATAAACTCAGATGTTTTACATTCCAACTAAGTTGGAGATATTTTGTGTAGAAGATTTCTTCAGAAATTAAAAACTCTACTTCTGAACTAAGTTTCACTCTAATTCTCATACACATTGGCTTTTTTTTAATCATCTCTATTTTCAAAAATAGTATAAAGCTCCAACTTCCTATATAAAATTTCTGTTGGAATATTTTCTGCAAAATTCTAAAATAGTAATACATTGGCATTTTATATTGTAAATATTTTTCTCCTTTTGTAATCATTTCATTTTTTTTTCTAATTTTGTTTACACTTTTTTAGTCACACCTGGCTATCCTGGGGATTACTACTGGCTCTGTGATCAAGGATCACTCCTGGTGGAAGCTGGGTATTGAACCTGAAGTCAGTCATGAGAAGACAGTAACTTGTAAAAAACTAAAGAACGCCTAGGGGGCGAGTGCACTCGCGGGCTCTCCGGGCGGCTCTGTCTCACCACCCGCGTTCGGTGCTCTGGAACCGCAGTGTGTGGACTGGATCGGGATGGCCGGTGGTCAAGGACAGGCGAAGGAAGAACGAGGACCAAGCTGGTTGCTGATTAGTTACCGTTTATTCAATCGTTCATCTTTCTCATCTCCCGCACTCCCAGCTCCGGCCTCTCTCTGGATCTACTCCTCAACTGCTGCCTCTCTCTGGCTTCTCTCTCTCCTCCTACTTGTCTCACCCCCCCTTGCCCTCTAGGCTACAGCCAGCCAGGTAGCCAAATTAACATAAGAAAGCCCTTCCTGAGGGCAGGGCACTCCAAAGCCCTTCCTCACTCTTAAGGTTTTTTTCTTTTCCTTAGTCCAGGAACTTATTAACATCTTAATACTAGTTATTTTTGTATGGACATAGCAAGGGATACATTGAGGCTTGCAAGGCAGCTCTCCTGGCAACATCTTGCCACAGGCTCAGACCACAGTACTCAGGCCAGATTAATCATTCCTCACCCTAGCAGGGTCCAAATCTAGTATCACTGTTTGGATCATGACAGCATTTGTCCATGATCAAGCTCTTAACTTATAGTTAAGCATTAGGCACTTTGGCCAGGCCCATCTCGATGCCAGGGTAGCACACAACTCACCGCTTGCCCTGGGTCCTTCTTGTCCCACGTCGGGACCGTGCTTTGGGGGTGCTAGGAAGTAAGGGCAGCTGAGGCTTAGGTCAAGAGAACAGATGCCCTGGAGGAAAATATCATGTAGAGTCAAATGACTCCCAGGTTACAAAAGCATAGCATTTGTTAAGTCTTCCTGTGTCCATACAAAAAAGACATTGCTCTGAATAAACTATGCAAAGGACTCAAGGAGAAGAGAAAAACATTATTTACAGTCAACAGAACACTAAGAAAGAAGCTACAAATAAACAAAGAGGAATAGGAGCACTGTAACGGGAGTAACCCAATAAACCTAAACTACTGAGGCTATGTTATCCTACGGTAACTGACATGCTGGATTCCTTCTAGCCCTATATTTTGTCATTTAAAAAAAACTGTATTAAAATAATAATGTGATATTAAAGTGTAATAGGACAACTAAGTATATATAAATATATACTATATTATATTTGTGTATATATATAGAGAGAGTCTCTTGCTGTATGCCTGGCTATCTTCCCCAGGGTCCCTCGGAGGGGATGGGCTCCAGCTTACCTCACCACCCCGAGCAGAGCTCCCGGCAGCCGAAGACCACTGGAACAGGCCTCACGCATGAAGGTACCGGCAGAGGAACCCAGGTGTGTATAATTCCATCAACGGTCAGCACCCAGAGACTTAAAAGCAAGCTTCCAGAAGAGAGCGATGCAGAGTCTCTTGCCCACCTGAGGCCTGTCCGAACGTGTGGAGAGGGGCCTCTAGAATGGCTAGGTTCTGGTGGTCTTTGGCCACCAGGAGCTCTGCTCGGGGTGGGGAGGGAAGCTGGAGCCCATCCCCTCCAAGGGACCCCGGGGAAGACAGCCAGGCATGTGGGCAAGTGACTCTCTGCATCACTCTCTTCTGGGAGCTTGCTTTTATTTTATTTTTAGTTTTTGCAGTAGAACAGGTTTGATTTGGAGAATTTTGAAGGTGTGGAGGGAAGGGAAAGAGAGAGAGAGAGTAATACGCTCAAGGGAGAATGCTTACCCCTGCCGGTGCTCAGGGGACCATATAGGATGCAGAGAATTGAACCCGGGTTGGCCACATACAAGGCAAATGTCCTACCCTCTGTTCTAGCACTCCAGCCCCCTCCCCTGTGTGTCTGTTTTGAGGTAAAACTTTAAAATTATTATAGCAAGATTTTATACTTCAGTCATATATTTAATTTTATTATTAGGACTTGCATCTGATTGCAAGGGGTTTTTGTTTTTTGTTTTAGTATTATTTTAATGGACTGGAGCAATAACACAGCTGGTATGGCGTTTGCCTTGCATGCGACTGACCCAGGTTTGATTCCTCCGTCCCTGGCAAGTTACCAAGTTACCAAGAGTATCCGCCCGCACGGCATAGCCTGGCAAACTACCTGTGGTGTATTTGATATGCCAAAAACAGTAACAAGAAGTCTCACAATAGAGATCTTAACAGTGCCCGCTTGAGCAAATCAATGAGCAATGGGATGAAAATGACAGTGACAATTTCTATTACTTAATATATGTATAAATCTTTCTTTGATTCCCTTCTCTGAAAATTGTGATTCTAATATACTATAAGAAATGTGCGTCAATAAAGGACTTTTCAAATACAGCATTGCCAATAGAAATAGAAGATCAGTCAAATGTTCATAAGATTATATGAAAATGAAAACCATTAGAGTTTTTTACTGCTTTTAAGTCCCAATATTACATATTTTCATCTAAAATATGGCTCTCTGTGTGCTGAAATGATTGTACAGTGGTTCTGACCTTGCTCCCAGCGAATCCATTTCAATCCCCACCACCTCATATGGTCCACTGAATTCTGCCAGGAGTAATCCCTAAACAAAGAGCCAGGATTACTGAGAACTGCCCAATGTGACCCCAACATAAAAAATAGAAGCAACATGAAATAAAACAAGGTTATAAGAATCATTCAATAAAGGATTTCTTTTTAAAAATCAGTCCAGATTAATAACTGAAAATACTAAATGTCATAGGAGATATAAGAAAAAGAGTGACTGTTACCCTCACAAGAGCATACTAATTTACAATTATAACTATGTATAGCACTGTAGGGCTGGAGCGATAGCACAGCAGTAGGGCGTTCGCCTTTCATGCAGTCGACCCGTGTTTGAATCGTCCACCCATCTCGGAGAGCCCAGCAAGCTACTGAGAGTATCACGCCCGCACAGCAGAGCCTGGCAAGCTACCCATAGTGTATCCAATATGCCAAAAACGGTAACAATAAGTCTCACAATGAGAGACATTACTGGTGCCCGCTGGAACAAATTGATGAGCAATGGGATGACAGTGACAGTGACAGTGACAGTAGCACTGTAGCACTGCTCAGGAGGAAGAGAGCAGCGTGGAATGCCTTCAATAGCATCGAAGCAGTGGTTAAGAGGATGAAGAACCTCCGGCTCTGGGCACCTCTTTTCGACTCCACTGTTCTTCCTGCACTAACACACGCCTCAGAGACCTGTGTCCTATGAAAACAGGATGAGAACAATATTCGGGTATCCCAAAGAGGAATCAAAAGAGCTATGCTTGGAGTATCATGTTTCACTAAAGTGAGAGAAGGAATCTGGAGTTCCGACCTCCATCTATGGTCAGGAATCAGGAATGTCATCTTGTTTGCCAAGGTGTCAAAAATCAGATGGGCCAAACACGTAATGCGATTCAGAGACAACTGCTAGACTAGAGCTGTTACCAACTGGATTCCACCAGATCTCAAAAGACCGTGTGGCCACCCACCTACGAGATGGTCAGACTTGGTCAAAATCCTGAATGAACAGTTTGAGGCTCTTTGTGTTCCTGGAGCGAGCTGAGGCCATTGGGCTACACTAGCATGTGACAGGGATGAATGGAGATGTTACTGGCACCCACTCAAGCAAATGGAAGATCAGTGGCATGACAAGTGATACAAGTGATTAAGAACTAACTGTGGTTTGGGTCTGAAAAGGTATCGCTATTTGAAAAGTAATTGAGAGTGAAAAGCTAAAGAGCACAAAGTGTGGGTAAAAAATGGGTAGATAATATTTGCACATGCTTTTAGAGAATTGTTGAATTTTAGAGCTTAAAGAAACTTCATTCTTTCTGCAACTCAACCTACAGATGTACCATTTACTTATTTTGAGAATCTGCAGATTCTCAAAATAAGTAAATGTGAAAAAATGTGATTTGCCATAGACACAATAGATGTCAATAAACTGTCTGGTCTACTGATTTTTTTTTTTTTTTACAATCTAGTGCTCTTTCAAATAAATTAAAGTTTATTTAAAACTTTATTTAAAGTTTATTTAAAACTTATTTATTTAAAATAAAATAAAACTTATTTATTTAAAAAAGTTTTTTCATACACATTTAATGTGATATAATGAGCAAATTAAAATTATTAACTAGAAATAGGAGATTGTCAAAGAGAGGACTGAAAAAATACATGATTGTAGTTAACCTCTGAAAATTTCATCATGGTCACTTATCTTATTCTTTCTGGCAAGAAATAGTACTTCTAAGGTCTAATGTGATCTTTTGCTATTATTTGGCATGAAAGTACCTAAATATTGCCAGAAATATTATAAGTGAGACTGTTCAGCAAAGTGTCCACCCTATTTTCTGTGTTAGGATTCAAGCAGTTTGGTCAGCTCCTAATGAGAGTTACAGACTTGGAGGATATATAATAATCATCAGACGGCAATTGTAGAGCAGACATGGGTAACAATTTGATATTGCAGGTTAGATTATTTTACTTTGGTCTGAAATTTGTGTTAAAGTAAGAAATGATATTTATGAGGAAAAAAGCTCCATATGGATTGCAGACTTTTCTATAAAATGAAATGGGACAGTTTTTTTCTGTTAGATAAAAGCAGTCACTCAAAAGGGCCACTTTGTAAATAATCATGATTATTAAATGTAATGCATGATGATAAATCATATTATTGCATTTGTGTAGTAAATATAATTTATTAAATAATATGCTTATGATAAAATTATTATACACTAAAATTTTACTCTTATTAATCATCGATCAAAAGTTCTACACTAAATGTAGCACACAATGACATTTGCACACTATAGAAATTCTAAGTTCAGAGGAAATTAATTCTTATTGATAGTAACTTAGTATTTTCCCTCCCATCAATAAATATGCTAATTTCAATTTTTGTCCATGCTTTCTTAGAAAGAACAAATGAAATTTAATATTAGAGTTGGAGAGCCAATAATGTTGTAACACATTTGCCTTGCACACAACTGACCCCAGCTTGATTCTCAGAATCACACATGTCTGCTGGGTACTGCCAGGAATTATCCCTGAGCACAGACACAAGAGTAAATCCTGAGCACACTAGGTCTGCCCCCAAAAGCAATAAAGGAGAATGAGAAAGAATCACAATATTAAAAATGCTAAATATAGAAGTAGACACATTCTAAATTACTTAAAACAATGATTTAAATAATTGGAAATTCCCTTTCACTAAAAATACAAGATAATACATCATCAATTTTGCAGTTAAATCTGATTTTAAAATAATGTGACTACTTTAAAGTCCACCCAGAATTTTAATTTTTTTCAGTTGTTATATATCTGGATTTTCTTTTATCAGGTATGATAGGTAAATGCATATGCATATAAAATATATATAATATGTACATATTTTGCATAAATATATATACCCATGGACATTTTGTGACATTTCAATTTTAGTGCTAAAATTCCTTTTTAGTATATTTGCATACACACAGATATGTAAAGATATGTATAGGAAATCTTTGTAATCAATAACTCTCAAAATTGTGAAAAATGCAAAACTGATTTTGTCTGTATTTCACAGCAATGTAGGAAATGTAATTGGTACCACGTGCCTGGGATCCCAGCTTTTATAGAAAGTGATCTTTGGAGACAAGAGGTTCTTAGGAAGTTATATTTGCTCTTTGAGGTATTAGTTTCAGCATTCAAGACAGAGTTTACTAAACAGTACTCTAGAAGTTACTAACATTCTTTCCAGTTCTTAAAATTCCATTATTTTTAGTCTGTAATTTAATCTATAAAAACATTATCTGAAAAAAAAATCACATTATCCATTCAAGGAATAATACCACAAAGCCTTCAAGTTTGTGCTTCTGACTTTTAGATAAATCACTATTTTCTTTTATGGATTTTTTCTTGATGAGCTTAAATGGAAGAGGGCGATATCAAAATATTATCATATTATCAAGTCTTATTTTTCACAATCTTTGGATTTATTTGGCAAAAAGCATTAGATTTAACATGACTCTAGTTAGTTTTTGTTGGACCAAAGTTGGAAAGTAAAATAAAATACAAAAACAAAATGATTTAAGAGTTTCCAAACATTATAAACCTTTATTTTATCTTTTTTTTAAAGAACTTTCACAAATATGACTTGGGCTAAATGATTTTTTCTCCGCACATTGCGGTTAAAAGAAATTTGTTTTTTTATTTCAGATTTTATGTGTTTAAAGTTACAGTTGACAGCCAACGACTTGCTGAAATATGCTATCAGCTCCAATCTATAATTCATTGAATTTACAAGGACTACAATTATAATTATCAAAGATCATGAACTTTAAAATCAATGTCTCTTTTTGAATTAGTATTGTATGTTATTAAAACAGATATATAAGATATATCAGAAATGTTTCAGATTTATTACTATTCCAGTTAATTTTTGGTTGAAAAGTTTCTCAAGAAACTTCAAGGTAAAGTTAACTTAAATCCCGCTCTGTTTTCCATTGCTGAGAATGAAGAGATATGAGTTCGAGCGGCTGCAATAGCAGCTGCTCAGTTTTGGATTTCTGTATTTCAGTATTTTAGTAACTAAGTCCAGGGAAATTTCTGCCAGAAATTGCATCACTGCAAGCTCGTACCTCTCTTTAGTGGTCCTTATAAGATAGCAGCTGCCATGCCTTTCATCCCCAGAAAGGAAAACCGGAGAGAGTAAAACATTTCCCCTCCTGGGGCAGCATGGGGCCATGGCTTAGTTCACATATTGAATGTAGTCAAAGTAAAGAGAGAGTAAATTGAAAATTATCAGCTACACAGGTGGGAGGGGGGTGGGGGTGGGGGGAGGTATACTGGGGTTTTTGGTGGTGGAATATGTGCACTGGTGAAGGGATGGGTGTTCAACCATTGTATAACTGAGACTTAGCCTGAATGCTTTGTAACTTTCCACATGGTGATTCAATTAAAAAGAAAAATTCCCTGCTCTGTGTTCTCTGTGTTATCTCAGGCACAATTTTAACAATTATGACTTTTCCCCGGATGTGAGTGCATTCCTAGGAAATGATGATTGAAATACATTCTTATTATTTAAATTGTAGAAGATGATAATATAAGTCAAAAAGGATAATGCAAAATGCTCTTGAAGTTAAGCATATGAAATTCTATGAATATTTCTCTGAAACTTTTAGAAGTATTGCCTCGCAAATATGATGTTTTACATTCATTTAACAAATATAGTTTTTAAATATTTTTTTCTTTTTGGGTCACAGCAGGTGATGCACAGGGGTTACTCCTGGCTCATGCACTCAAGATTTACTCCTGGCGGTGCTCAGGGGACCATATGCCATATGGGATGCTGGGAGTGGAACCCAGGTCAGCCATGTGCAAGGCAAATGCCCTACCCTCTGTGCTATTGCTCCAGCCCCAGTTTTTAAATATTTTTGTGAAGAGCAATTGTGATATATTTAACAGAAATTCTTAATTGTATATTGTTAAATGTAGTTGAACAACATAAATACTGAAATGTTCAAGTTTATTTTTATTGTTATATCAAGTTAAACATCAATTCAACCCTCTCGATAGCTTGCTGGGCTCTCTGAGAGGGGTGAAAGAATCGAAAAACGAATCCATTAGATCAGGATTCTAAAACTTGCTTTAAGAAACACTATTCTACTGCCTTAAAGATACGGAAAAGTTAGTCTTATCCTTAGCATTCGGTAGAGATAACTTTCCTTGGGGGATAGGAAGGCGATGAAAGCCCATAATGCTATAGCCACTCATCCCTTTCCTTATTATTTAAAAATTTGGATCATTCCTGATGTTTTATTCCCCAGTGATGTGGCTACCCATGCAGAATATGCCCTTTGGGCAGAAAAGTTTAATTCACTGTACTTGAAATTTGAGAAAGAAGGATGGGATGTCATTCTTCATCTTCTCTGTTGTCAGTAGTAAATTGGAAAGTTATATTGAGATTTCTATTGAATTATGTATTAAAGTGGTTTTCCTGTTCAGTCCAGCAGGAATCTGCTGAGGAGAGGCCACAACAGAATCCTGGGAATCAATATGGAACATTTCGTGTCAGTTACTTTCTGTCATTCTAGGATTATTTTTTGCCCAAAGTAATTGACTGGTTAAGGCAAATTAAGAAATCAGTGGAGAGAGACATACTTAGATGCCTATTTGCATAGACTTATCCTTTTTAGTTTTGATGCTAATTAGCTACACCTTTCAGCTTCTTTTTTTATGTGATTCGCTAAATTAAACATCTGAAATTTAATGAATAATTTTCCCCACCCCATTAGGGATCACCAGGGTCATTTTCAGAATGTACAAGTTCAATACAACACATGTTTCTGATTTATTTACAGTTAATTCAGAAAAAAATGTTGCTTTCTCCAAGTAGTATGGTGTCCAAGAATTCTATATTAAAAAAAAATCAAAGGTCATGTATCTCTACTCTGAGTTTTGAATTCTTTTATTATCTCCACCCTCTTTCATTTTGGAAATTGCAGTTTCTTTTTTACTTCTCTAGGGAGTGTATTATGTATAATCTAATCATTTTTGTGGTTTCCTTAAATTTTAACTTTAACTACTTTAGTTTCTCCATATTTTTATATTCAACTTAGAATATGTATTTTGCTATTTTCTTTATAAGTCACTATCCCTCTTCCACAGATTATTGATTGTTTTATTGTTAAAGAAAAATCAGTAGCTGTTTTCAGATTTTCTGAGCATGGTCTCAAATATGTTCTCTGATAATCAACAGTACTGTGTGGCTGAAGTGCATGGTAGACTTTTGAGTCTAGTCTATTTTTAAACTGAATGTATATGAAAACACACAAGTTGTGGCAGTGGGTTGACTAAATATGGAATTAAAGCCACAATATAAATGTGTTCCAAGTACAGACAACATTTACACATACTTTGTATAGCTCAACCTATTAAATGTGTCATTTATCTACTAATATAATCCATCAAATATAATGAGTAAATTGATGCTAATATTATATTAAAACTATTCACTGATGCTATTTTCTTCTGCCATTATATCTTAACCCTGATTTATATATAAACTATGTCCATTTAAATATTATAACCTCTGTAAGACAAGATTTTTTCTAAATGTAAATTTGTATTATTTTCAGTTTCATAGAGCAATATACACACAAATATATCTTAAACCTCATGCTAACTATTCACTTGCATGTTTTTTATCAATAAGCTTTATCTGAATATTTCCAACAATATTTTCTTCTATAATTGCTCCCAACTCCCAGTCTCAGTCCCACTTTTGTCAGCTGGTTATCTTCTGCGAAGGTTTTATTTCTTCACCCTTCATCTCACTTCCTTATAGCTAATTACTATTCATTTTCTATTCTTCAATTTTATGAAATATGATATGCCTTTCCTTGGAGTTGATTTTTTTCCTTGTCATAGGATACTTTCTTTAACACTGAAACTGTTGGACTATCATAAAACTACCAGCCACAAAATTATACTTAAGTCACATGTATATGATTATATTTTAAACAGAAAGAAATATATGTAACTAGTTTTTTTTTTTTTTTTGCTTTTTGGGTCACACCTGGTATTGCACAGGGGTTACTCCTGGCTCATGCACTCAGGAACTATGCCTGGCTGTGCTCGAGGAACCATATGGGATATTGGGAATCGAACCCGGGTCAGCTGTGTGCAAGGCAAACGCCCTACCCACTATGCCATCAGTCCAGCCCCATAACTAGATATTTTTTAAGAATATATTTTATTTGTCTTTACAGAATCACTGTGAAATACAGCTTTACAAAGTTATTCATGATTGTTTCAGGTATACAATGTTCTAGCACAAATCTCTTCGCAGATGCTCACTTCCCTCCACCTATGTGTCCAGTTTCCCTTTTATCCCTCAACCTACCTCTATGGCAGGTACTTTTCCCCTCTACCATTGTCTCACAGTTCCTTTCTCTAACCTATCCTTCCCACCCCTATTTACTAGCAAGTTTCCTACTGAGGACCAGTTCTCAGGTTCTTCTTTACAATTGTCTTTGGGAATTTCTTATTCCTTTATTTATGTCCCATATGAGTAAAATCATTATGTATATATTCCTCTTTCTCAACATTATACACTCCAGATCCATCCATGTAGCAACAAACTGCATTTCTTCATCCTTACTTATGGCCACTTTTATATTAAGACCACTGCTTTACTTATTCCATTGTGTATATGTGCCATATTTTCTTTGTCCATTAATCTGTTCTTGGGTATTTGGGTTGTATCCAGATTTTGGTTGTTTCTGCTGTTAATAGTACTAAGATGAACATAGGAGTGAAGTTATCTTTTCTGCATTATGATATTAGGCCCTCGGCATATATTTCAAGGAGTGGAATTGCTGGGTTCTATGGAAGCTCAATTCCTAGTTTTTTAGGGAATTCCATAGTGTTTTATATAAAGGGCATACCAGAAAGCATTTCCACAACGGTTTTCCCCACATCCATCCTAATATAAGTTGTTGTTCCTTTTGATGAATGTAAGTCCCTATGGTGTGAAGTAGTTATCTCATTGGTGATTAGTGATATAAAACTTATTTTAATGTGCCTTCGGTTATTTGCATTTCTTTTTTGAAGAAGTTTTGTTGATCGCTTCCCCATCCCCATTTTCAATAGGATTGGATTTTTTTCCTTGTAGAGCTCTACCAGTGCTTCTTGTGTATTGGATTTTAGCCTTCTATCATAAGTGGTGGGAAATAATTTCTCCTATCAGTGGCATACGTTTATATTTTGGCCATTGTTTTCTTTGCAGTGCAGAAGTTTCTTAATTTAGTGTACTTCTATTTGTATATCTTTGCTTCGACAAGTTTGGCCAATGGCATTGCATCCATAAAGATGCCTCTAGCTGCAATGTCTTAGAAAGGTCTGCCTATATTTTCCTTCATGTAATATATGAACTCATATATGATATTGAAGTATTTAATCCATTTTTATTTGACTATTTTGCATGGCATTAGGAAGGGGTCTGAGTTCATTTGATTTCATGTGGCTGATCCATATGATCAGTAATTTTCCCAGCACTACTCTTTGAAGATGTTTTCCTTTCTCCACTTCGTAATTTTTGCTCATTTGCAAAAGAATCACTGGGCATAAACCGGTATTTTCCATTTTATTCAATTTATCTGAGAGTCTTTTCTTATTTTAGTACTTAACTGTTTTAATAACCGCCACTTTGTAGTTTAAAGCTGGGAAAGCAACACCTCCCTCTTCTTTTCCTCAGGGATTGCTTTAGTTATTGACTGGGAGATGGGTGAGGGTAGAGGTGGTAATTGTTCCATATAAATTTCAGGTATGTTTAATCTATTTCTTTGAAGACTGTCATGGGTTTTCTTATATGAGCTGCTTTGAATCTGTATAAGGCTTGGGTTGGCTGTTGGGAGGGTGGGGTCAAGTATTGTCATTTTGATCTTGTTAATCTTCCCAATCCATGAACAGGGGAATTGTTTCCATTTCTGGAGTCATCTTTTATTTCTTGAAGAGTGTTCTGTAGGTCTTTTACCTTCTTTCTAAGCAATTATATATGTATATGTGTACATATATGTCTGTATATATATGTGTATATGTATACATTAAGTATAAGCAGTATTTTATTGCAGAGATTTTTACTGCTTTGTCCTATTTTATTAATGGTTAATTCCTTTAAGTACTAGACTTAACTTTCTAATTTTGGATTTACAATGAGACAAATTAAAATCAAGATGCATTTATTATATGAAATGTCATATGTATACAATTATTTCATATTAAATTTTATTTATACACCTTTATATTAAGGCTTCTGGCTACATTGCCTCATTATTCATGCCCCACTGTAATTATTTAAATTTTGACAATTTAGCTTTTTATGTTTATACAATTTTAATGTATTTTTACTTCTGTAACAATGGATAGTCAAGCTAATAAACTTATCTCTATAAAATAATACTCTTGTGTAATTACTTTGATAAAATATATTTGAGACTATTCTTCAAGTTCAATTTTTAAAATAATTCCTTGCTCATAGTTGTACTACATAATATTAGTGTCAGCAACTAACAATATTGACATTCTATATTCTAGTAAATCTTGCAGTTTTTAAATAAAGACAAAGTGAATTTAGTAAATTCTGTGTTATCCCTGTGCCTTTATTTCCTTCATATCTAGTGTCTTACGATGAAGTTTTCTTGTAATACATTAAAAACATTATTTGGTCTTACACAAGAGCCTTGAATAGAGAAACCAGTTTATCTTCAGCTGGTTGTATATGTTTTCCAAGAACAAAAATTACTTCTATTGTTAAATTAGATTCTCCTTGAATTGGGGATTACCAACATTATAGGAGCAGAAACTATACTTCAGTTTCCCTTTCCCATGTCAATGATTTTCCTTTCTACCCTCATGTGTTTTCTCTCCTCACATACATTCACAATAATATAAAGAAGTATACAGTGTTGTGTGTTGTGTAGACTTCTATATATAAAGTGAAATGAATATGTAGAAATATAATTTTTAATGACCATATCATCCTGGTTCAGAGGAACACTAAGATCAACAATTAAGTACTTCAAGATGATATTGCTTCAGCTTCTAATTTTTGGAAGCCAGTGCTTCTATGTCAATAATGACTATGATTTTATCATAATTCATCTTATTTTACTTACTTCAATAAATTTCTTGCTGGAAATATTCCCAGCTAATGTCAGAGATTATCCAAATTCTGTAATAAACAGTGGTTAATAAATAACTACAACTTGGGTAATCAGAATTTATATGTAATCAAGCATAATTTACATTTTAAAAAAGGACAAATAGGTTTTGCATATATCTGATCACTCCTTGGTTTTCAGTCTTGTGTTAGATCCTGATGTTCTCCAAGAAAAATGCTGAATCTTCAAACAATTTTTACTTATTAAAATAGCACTATCAAAGTGTTTGTATTCTGCTTCAATATCTTTATTTCTTATGCTAAAAATTTCTTATGCAGAGAGTCTCTTGCCCCTGTTCCTGACTGTCTTCTGTCTTCCCTGGGCTCCTTGGAGGGGGTGAGCTTCAGTTTCCCTCCTTGCCCTGAGCAGAGCTCCCATGGCCGAAGACCTCCAGAGCCTAGCCACAGCCATGCTTAAGGCCCCTCTCCACACGTTTGGACAAGCCTCAAACATGAAGGAACTGGCAGGGGAACCCAGGTGTGTGGGACCCGGGGCTGAGACCTCCAAGCCTGCTCAGATTGGGACTGCTCCTCTTCTGCCCAGATTCCCCATTTTCCAGTAGCTAGGCGGTCACACCCAAAGACTGCCCCCGGCGCTGTGTAATCCCACCAACAGCAACTTCCAGAGACTATAAAATCAAGCTCCTGGGAGCACTCGGCCACTTCACGGCTGGGTGACAGCTCGTAGCCTAGTTCTCCCTCTAGTAGAATCTGGCAAGCTACCGAGAGTTTCCTGCCCACATGGGAAAGCCTCGCAGTTCTCCGTGGTGTATTCATATGCCTAAACCGGTAACGATGATGAGACTCATTCCCTGACCCTGAAAGATCCTCCAATGCAGCATGGTTGGGAAGGACAGGTAAAGGGAGTCTTCTAAAATCTCAGGGCTAATTTGGTGATCAACGGGATGATGATGATGATGATGATGATGATGATGATGATGATGATGATGATGATGATGCTGATGCTGAAAAACACTAACTGATTTCTCTATTCATAATAAATTAAAAAAAATTCTTTTTGGTAGAGATTCCCAGTGGGCATTTTATTTACCAAACAGTTGTTCTTCCTCCCACGTGTCCATTGGCCTCAGGTGCCCCCAAAAGTGCACCCCTGACTGCATCCACTCTGCACCCCTAAATCTCTAAATTTCTCCTCGTAATTCCAAGCATGGGCTGTGAGAGCACACTCCCCAACTGCCCCAAATCTTGCCCCCTGCCTCCTGCACCCCAGAGCAAGAAAAAAAATGTTTAACTAGCTCATCTGACACCCTGGGTACTATCAATACTGCTTATTTGTTTTTTTAGTAGATTTACAGTTTGTTTTTTATTATTTTATTTTATTATTTAATTCTATTTTTATAGTTGTTCACAGTAATTCATTACATTTAATATTCAAACACCAATCCCACCACTATGTACCTTCTCACAACCATAAGAGGAAAGTGTGTAAAGATTATTGTATATCATCCTGGAGCCATTTAAGTCCTTACATAAGAAATTACAAGCATATATGTTAAATCCAAACAAATGTGTGCTACTTTTGCTACATTAGAAGCCTGGAGCATGAGAGGTTGTGCAGCTACAAATGAAGCCATGTGATCCAGGAATTCTGAAATTTAGAGTATGATTATAGAGCAGGTTCACTCATGGGTAAGGTTTATATCACATCACTCTCTTGTTGGCTGTTAATGAGGTTATATGGTGCTGGGGGCAGTTTTTTTGGTGTGACTGCCAAGCTATTGGAAAACTAGGGAACTGGAGAGAGGAGGCCCGGTCCCTCTCTCATTGAGCCTGGAGCTTTTAGTCATGGGTCCCACATACCTGTTTTTTTCTGCAGGTTCTCTTGTGGGTGAGGCTTGTCCGAACCTATGGAGAGCAGCCTTGAGCATGGCTGCAGTTGAGTTCTAGAGGTTTTTGGCTGCCAGGGTGCTGCTGAGGCAGGGAGAGAAACTCAACCTGTCCCCCTCCAAGTTGCCCCGATGTAGACAGCCTGGCTCGGGGTCAGAACATTCGATGTCACTCTCTTCCAGAAGCTTTATTTCAGAATATTCGGATCTTGGCCATTGATGAAATTATATGGCACCAGGGGCAGTTTGTGGGTGTAATTCCAAGCTATAGACTTATCACTTTGATGCTTATATATTTATAGATTTTAAAAGTATAATGTAATTCATCACCCCTGTTTTGTTTTCGAATACCATCCAGCCAGGTTTTTATACCTGGCTCATGCTCAAGGATTACTCCTGCTGAGACTCAGGGAAAAGATGGGGTGCCAGACATCAAACTGGGTTAGCCACATGCAAGAAAAGTGCCTTACTTACTGTTCTATACCTATATGTATAGGATTTATCATCACAATCACGATATCCCGTTAATCACCGATTTCTTGGGCGGGCTCAGTAACCTTTCATTTTGTCCTTTCCCTGAGATCTTAGAAGTCCATCTCTACTCGGCCCTCCTAACAATGTTGCACTGGCGGCTCTTCAGGGTCAGGGGAATGAGATCCACCTTGTTACTAGATTTTTCATATGAATACACCATGGGAAGATTGCAAGGCTGTCCCATGTGGGCAGGAAACTCTCAGAGGATTGCCAGTTTCTCCCAGAGGGAGAAGTAGGCAAAAGATATCGCTTCTGGGAGCTTGCTTTTAAGTCTCTCTCTGGATTTGGCCATTGATGGGATTACACACACCTGGGTTCCTCTGCTGGTACCTTCATGCATGAGGCCTGTCCAAACATGTGGAGAGGGGCCTCCAGCATGGCTGCAGCTAGGTTCCAGTAGTCTTCGGCCGCTGGGAGCTCTGCTTGGGGTGGGGAGGGAAGCTGGAGCCCATCCCTTCCAAGGAGCCCCGGGGAAGACAGCTAGGCATGCAGGCAAGAGACTCTCATATTTTATATTTGTCATTAAAGTTCTGGCTGCCGGGGTGCTGCTGGGGCAGGGACAGAAACTCAACCTGCCCCCCTCCAAGTTGCCCCAGTGTAGACAGCCTGGCTCGGGGTCAGGACATTCTATGTCACTCTCTTCCAGGAGCTTTATTTCAGAATCTTCGGATCTTGGCCATTGATGAAATTATATGGCGCCAGGGGCATCACAAAAAATTACACCTTTGCTTGTTCCTCTCATCCACCCCCCACTTCCTTTGGTAAATACCAGTTTTTTTTAAAAAAAGTCTGTAGATTAAAATTATTGGGTATATTGCTTTTATTTATTTTTTTGCTCTAGATATGAGTAAAGTCATTCTGAAATATTCTTCCATTTACTAATATTATTTAGCATAATTATCACAAACACTATTAATTTCAAGCTGGAGCGATAGCACAGCGGGTAGGGTGTTTGCCCTGCATGCCACCAACCAGGGTTCATTTCCTCCGTCCCTCTTAGAGAGCCCGACAAGCTACCAAGAGTATCCCGCCCACATGGCAGAGCTTGGCAAGCTACCCATGTCTTATTCAATATGCCAAAAACAGTAACAAATCTCACAATGGATATGTACTGGTGCCTGCTCGAGTAAATCAATGCACAATGAGACAACAGTGCTACAACAGTGCTACAGTGCGCTATTAATTTTGCCCAAATGACAAGGTTTCATCTTTAATGTCAGAGTGGTATTCCATAGAATATGTGTAGTGATGTCTCTATTTAGTTACCAGTCAATGGGAATTTAAGCTGATTTCACATTTTGGCTATTGTAAAGAACATTGTTATGGACATGATTCTGTAAAACATCTTTTTGAACTAGTGTTTTCTAATCCTCAGAAAAATGCCAAGGTGTAATATTGTTGGATTATATGGTATTTATATTCTTTTTTATGAAGGAATTCTTTACTGATTTTTTATATTTTTCACCAATTTACATTTCTGCAAATAATATTCCAATTATCTTTGACAATTTTAATAAAACCCAGTTAGGATTCTAATTTATAATTATACAAAAATGTGCTCCTAATTTTTGAACTTGTGATAATTTTTGAAAAGTCCCACTGAGTTTTTGAAGACATTGAATGAAGTTACTAGAATAGGAAAAGTATGTGTAAGTTATAAAATTATAATTTTTGTTGACCTATTGGGCTTTTGATGACATTGATTGAAGTTACTAGAATAGAAAAAGTATGTGTAAATTATGAAATTATAATTTTTGTAAGAAGCTGGATAAAGCAACAAATATTTATTAGACAGATGTTTACCTTTCCTTCATTATTGTTTGTATAAATCGCTGGATTTATGGAGAAATAAGAATATGAAAAATTGGCATAATGTGCAAGGTTCTTTACAAAAAGATGGGAAGAGCTGGAGTTTATCTCCCAGATTAATCCATGGTACAACTTGCACCTGTGGCTTTGCAGAATGCAACTCTGGAGGCCCCATGCAGGGCTGTAGTGGAGCAGATAATGCTCTGAATTGTAAGGCTTGTCCAGTACTGTGTTTTCACACCCTTGCTTTGTTCTGCCAGTTTGATCTTGCTGGTCACAACTTACTGGTGGGGGGTAGGTCTTGGGGAATCTTTACCCTTTCCTATCACCCCCAAATTGTGTGGTTCTTACTTCCTAATACTCCTAGACCATTTGCTAAGTGACTTAGGTTAAGTGGTGGTTTTAAGTGTGGGGAATAAGATCTGGAGAATATTTTCACAAAGATTGACCCAGATTAATCTAGGTCGCACTCTCAAAATTATAAAGCACTTGATTCAGTTTGATAGTCATTTACTCCCCTGGACGAACTTAGAAGCATAAGCAAAACCACATCCCTGATTTAAAGAATCTTCTTCCAGATAAGGAACATTTGATTGCTGCACAGTAAGGTCATTGTTGCTTAGACTCTATAACCATTTCAAATTAGGAAGAAGAGTAATAGCAACTATATTTTATTGACCTGGAAAGCAAAAGCTTTTTCAGAAACACTTCACAAATTTCCAATAATGTTTCAGTAATTGATTTTTTTCATTTTTTTTAAATTTATTTATTTTTAATTAGTGAACCACCGTGAGGGTACAGTTACATATTTATACACTTTTGTGCTTATGCTTCCCTCGATTTTTTTTCATTTTTCTGACCTCTAATAGCAAAGGCTAAAGAAGACAATGATGTTTACTTAGCTCAGTTCTCTCTAGAACAAAAATCTGTTTTTAATTAATAAAGATACAAGAGATGACTATTGTTGGGCTATAAGCAGTGTCTGCCACATTTCCTAAATAGTTTACTTACAATTAATGCACCATAAAAATTTAAAGACTTGAAGGAAGTAAAATAAATAGGGCAAAAGGTGGGTTTATTCTTCTTATGGCCACTTTTCAGATACTCGTTATTAGATATATCATATCTACAGTTGTTTTAGTAGAGAAGGTTGAATAAAATTTACTTAGGATTTTCTATTAACTTATTTTCCATAAAGTATCACAGACTATAAAGTATAATTTGTTTTATTTCCTACCCTAAATCATATAAAATAATTGAATCTCACCATTGGTTATTCATTATTGCTCTGGTGGATAAAAGAAAAATTTTTCCATAATATTATTCTAAAATATTTTCCAAAGGTATTCATAAACACTAGTACTTAGTGTGTTTGATATTTAATAGTGATAAAAATATTTGCTTCTTTATTTAAAAGTTAAAGTTGAAAGTGTTATTGAGCTAAATCTGTTGATTTATATCAAAGTAATTGATTTAATAAAAATTGACTATGCTGCCTTTAAAATAAATTTTATTTATTTAGATTTCAATACAAAACGCAATTTGACTAGTTCTGCTCCAAATCCTGTTTATAAATGTAAAAAAAATTACCATTGTATACTTAATGAAAAAGGTTAATAGTTCTCAAATAAGAAGAGAGGGCAGCAGATGTATCTATGAATCTCAATATGCACACATGTTGCTCTAGATCCTGCCAATTAGAAAGACAGAGATTGAGCTCAGGACCATATAACACCTAACTCTGTAACTTATTTTCTTGGGTTTCCTCATTAAAGCCAGATGTTCTTGGGTTGGTTTCTGTCCAACCCTGACTTAAAAAGTCAATAAAATTCTCCTCAAGGCACACAACCCCTTTCTTTTCCTAGGAGTGAGAGGTACACTCCGTTCTAATAATGACCTTTGATTTTGAAATCTTTTATTTCTCTCAGCAAATTTCTAAACATTTGTGGTAATAATAGAAAAGCATAAAATCTTCTTTTTAGTTCAAAACTATGCAAAATTTCCATATTTATAAAATAAGTACTCACACTAGAACATACTTCTGTTTTTTAAGTGTGGTTATTAAATTATATTAAAATTAAAAAATTAAAGAATCTAATGTGTATGGCAATAACTTTCAAGGGAAACTATTTTACTTTTATTTTTGTTTTGGGGTCATACCTGGTTTTGCATAGACCTATTCCTGGCTCTACACTCAGAGGTCACTCCTGGTGAGTCTCTGGTCACCGTATGTGCCAAGAGGGGGGCATTAAACCCGGATTGTAGCATGCAAGGCAAGCACCCTGCCAACTTTACTATTGCTCTGGTCTCTCAAGGGAAGCACTTTTAAGAACACCAAATACCCACTTTCAAAGCTAGAGAAATGATACAGCTGTTGGGTGCTCACGTAATTGATCCCATATTCAATCCCTGGTACAATGGTAAGCACTAAGTATTGTGAGGTGTGACCCCACCATAAAACAATATCAAATACCCACTTTTCAATTTAAACAATGTATATATAGGTGTAATTAATCTAATGTCAATATTAATTAGTTTAGTTGAGTGCACAGCATAAAATTAGAGATATGCCACCTTTTCAGTTAAGGAAAATTTGTACGAATTATTTATTCATAGACTTTTTACATTTTTTTTTATTTCCAAAGTAAAAATATACCCAGTTTCTCAGACATATTTTGTCATTCATGGAACATGATATTGGACATAAACATGGGCATGTTATTTTGTATTGAGATGCTCAATCAATAATACCTAACAACTGCTTAATGCTTTCTTTGTGCTGAATAAACATTTTAAATGTGTAATTCAAAGAGCAATAATTGTTATAGATTCTAAATTCAATCCCAAGAAAGTCATTGATAAATTATTTATGAATAAATTAGTGGAAGCTTTTGTTTTTATTCAGGAAGTAAGTACTTGAAAGTACATTAAAAACCTAGAGAAAATCAATTTCTTGAAGATTAATGAGCATCTTTGGAAATTATTTTACAATCAATACAACAAAAGGCAGCAGAATTAGATTTCTCAAAATCAGGGAATTCTTATGTTAAGAACAAAATGAGGTTGCTTTTCAGAATGTAACGAAGCTAGAATAACTCAGCTGAAGTAAAGAGAAATATATCATGTTGGTGTGGTACAGTAACACTGTAAGATGAATGCATAGATAATAACACTACAATAAATTATCTGAACTCATTTAAAAAAAATTATTCCTTTTTTACGATTTTTATTAATTACTATGATTTATGATAATGTTAATTGTACTTTCATATTTACATCATTTCAACACCATACTCAAGACCAGAATGCATACTTCCTTCCACCAGGGTCCCAAGCCCTCCCACCCACAACTATACCCACCCTATTACCAGGCAAATTCTGTTCTTTATATGAAAGATTTTGTTTAAATTAAAGACATTTTATTTTGTTAAAATCCCTGCATAGTTACTATATCAAAGTGTAGTAATTGAGAGAGAATTTAATCTAGACCATTCTTCAAATGGTTATCCTTATTTATTTCTATTTTTTAAATTATAATTTATGCAATGTTATTATAAAAGAGTTAAGATTTATAGTGTTGATACAGATTCTCTGCATACCAGCATCCCCAAAGTACCCATGATCCTCTAACACTGTCCTGACATTGCATGTGGTTATCATTAGTTTTAAAGGAATTAAGTATGCATGAATATCAATGGAGTAGTGAAGGCCTATGACTCTTTGAATGATCTCAATCAATAGAGATATGTTACTGAGCAGATAATGGCACCAGTGGAAATTTAAGACACAGATAGCACATAACTACTTTGTAGAATTTAGGTGGTTCAATTAAAAATCAATATATTTTCATCTTTATTGCAAATGCAAATGCATCTATCTTTTAATATCCAGATGTTTGGAAATAGCTGAAATGATACAAAAACAATTCCACTTCATACTTCATACTCATTTCTTACTAACAGGATGTTGAGGTTCCATTTTTTCTTTTAAAAATCTCTTTCCCTGAACTTGACACTTCTATGCAATAGAAACAAGTCTTTTTCCAGAAACCTAGAGACAAGGGAATCTTTGAATATTTTTTAATGCCCAAATAACTTAATCTATAGGAGGGTATGAAATATCAGAAAATGTAGAAAATCCACTACACATAATTATCTAAGACATATTATTAGGTTACTTAACACATTTTAATAAAAGTTTAAATGGAATTCTTTTACTTGCCACTCTAATATCTGTTCTCCAATATTTTTCAAATCATAAGAGCTATTTAAAAATGATTTTACTTTGACAAAATTTTAAACAAATCTAGTCAGAGCCAAGACTGCAATATTAACCTTGAAAGTTCATGAGAAATTACAGAAAGAGGCACATATTCCTGGTTGGTGAAATAAATTTAATTAAATATGGATATAATTCTATTATTGTTTTGTAACATTTTGACTATAAATTTGAATTTTAGTAATGATGCCTTAGAAGAAGACATTGGTTATTTTTATGATGTTCTATAGTTATGATAACATTTAGAAAGTGAAAATAATACAGTAAACAGAATAAAGTTTCAGACCCATGGTTTGAAAATATTGACAATGTGCTTTGAAAAACCAATCTACTAAACATTTATTCCATGAAGCCATTTCCCACAAACCAATATGACGCAAGTAAAACTCCAGATTTATTTAATAACAGTGAGGCAGGAAAACCTAACCATTTGAGCAAGTTTTAATTTGTTTAACCAATGACCCTATCATGATGAAAAATTCCTACATTATAACTAATTTTAGACATAGATGCTGTATATCTCATTTATACTACATGAATATGAGTATAAAATCAGAATATATCAATTCGATCAAACAAATATATTTGAATATTTTTTCGTGTTTAGCCTAAAATTATGACCATCACATGAAGTTGTGAGGTACATAAAGTATGCCAAAATATAGAATTTAACTGGAGGCTTTTCTGGGGTTTCTCAAGTTTGTCTTAATCTCAAATTAGATTTGGAAATTCTGGGGTTGAATTAGAAATTTTAGAGTCCAGTGATCTTATTGGAAATCCTGTATTGGTTTAATGGGAAAAACTGGAATAAGTTTTTTTTGCCATGTGAAAGACCAAAAAATGCCACAAAGACAAAATATTGCCAGAAAATTCTAAAAGCAAATAAAGAAAATTGTGTGCATATAACTAGAATTTCATGAGAGTCAGAATTCATTTCTGGAGTCAGTCTGAACTAAGTTTAGTTCTAATGTTTATATTTTAGATTCACCACTGAGGTTTATCTATAAATAATTTGCTTTTATGTAAGTAAGATCTTTTTATGTACACAGTAAGTGTTGAGATAATTCCTTTAGAATTTTCATATAGAGTAACATGTTTGATATTACAGTAACCCTCCCTTTTATTCATTGTTATCAGTGCAAGTGCACACTTGTGTCATCTAATACATTGAGCCTACATAAGAAGAAAAGAAAAAGTTGATCTGTGTTATCAAGAAAATACTACTGTTAGGAAATAATTAAATGGTTCTTCAAAGAAACATTTGCTCGGGAGTTGAAAAAAAAAGGAAAAGTGTTTCCCCTATGAGGGAGAAGAATCAAAGGCAAAGAATAATACTCCTAGGAGATTGTTTTGTTTTGGTCCCCCTACTCCAAAGCCATTCCCCCACCCTAGGAGTTAACCCACTTGTCTGGGAAGTAATCAGACATTTCAGATTGAAGTCAAACAGGTCTGGACAGTGACTAAGGGACTCAAGTTTGTCAATGTCTGGACCTCACACATTTGCCTCTGTCATGCTAACTTAGGTGGTGAGTGAGGAACCTGGGTCAGTGTGTGTTTGAAAGAAAGCTCAGCTCTTGTTTGATGCTGGTAGTAGAGCTATGAGCTCAGCTGCCATGCACTAGAATCTGACTTGTGGACCAGCCAGGTAACATGACAGGAAACAGAGTCCTTCTGCTAACTTAAGCTTTGGGAAATCTTTCTGTTTTCTGTCTGTATGGGGATGGTGTGCTTACTGCTTGTTACACAAGACTGTCAGAAACTATGTAGACTTCTAGGGAGAAAGTCTGCTTGTCTGCTACAAATTAGCACTCTTAGAGATTAACCCTCAGAATCTGTCATTGTGGACATGAGATCCAGTAGCCAGGAACACTGCTATCAGCAAGGTTGTGAGAGGTTATTAATGTGGCACCTGCAAGTAACTCTAACTTAAATTTTTATTTATGCCCTATAATTTCTTAGTTTTACTTCCAGTATTGTGTAGATAGGATCATAATACTGAGATACCAACTGTTTGGCATAAATTTACCACAAACACCTTTATCCACTGAAAAATCAGAATAAAGCTTGAGAAATACTCCCTTAGACCATCTCCTTCTAATGATTTACTGAATTTCTGTTGTAACTGACTTTCTCTTGACTTAAGTTCTCGACCTCTACATAGAAAACAACTGAAAATGTTTCATTTGATTTAATTATCAGTTGTTGATATTAATAAATTCAAGTTTCATAATAAAATTATTGTACTTCATTGAATAAAAGTTTTTTATTAAAAATATTCGACCTCTGTGTGGGCACTGAGTATAGAGGTATACTTGGTGACAGAAGAGACTGTCTCCTTAAGACAATGCTAAGAAGATAATTTACCTCCAAATTCTCTCTTAATAATTTATTGTTTCATAACATAGAATAGTAACACAAGAACTGAGTTGGAATTATATTATAAAATGTTAGCTTATATGCAACTATATAAATAAAACTTCCCATTAGAAACCTGACTTACAGTAGCAGTGACTCATTCTAGAAACACTACTTCTGAAAAAGTAGAGCAAAACAATCTGAAACTAAAGAAGTGTAACTCAAGATTTAAGTAGCTTAAATTTAGATTAAGATAAGATAATTAAACTGTTTTAAAAATTAGTGAGCCAGAGACCAAATAAAATCAACCCTGTCCCAAAAATATTATTTTGGTAATATTTTAACATCATTTTGTGCTGTGTCAACAATGCTAGTAACTGTAAATTATATACAGATCCAGGATATCAAAGAATCAATCACACACATTCCACACTTTCTGCGATGCCAAAATACACTGTAGAAATACGGTCTAAACTTAAGAAAAGAAAATCCACTTTGATATTCAATATACATTCTCTTTTTTTTGATAGACCTTGTAAAAGGTACAATTTATACATCAAATAGTAAAAGTACCTTGTTTTAATTAAGAACATTGTTGTAGACTGTTTTGGCAAAAGGCCTTCTTTGTGTATGTGTGACAATCTTTGTGTGTGTGCACATGAGATGAGCAAAAGAGAAAAATCTTTTCATTATAAATATCTAATTTTCTCTTTGTAACATCACATTTTGTACAATCTATTTTACATCCCAAGCAAATGGACAATTAATACTAATATGGAAACTGGCTTCTATCATTGCTGTTACTCAGTTCAGAGTATGCAAGAGTAATCTAGCATAGACTTTTGGTGACTAAAACAATGCCAAGTCTGAATTCTGATAGTTTGGAGAGCTAGACATCTCACATTACCACAAACTTTTATAAATGATTGCTGGAATGTTTTTAATTATGACATAGCAGAATCAAATCATTTTATGTCCATGTTATCTTCTCTGAACATCAAGTAGATACTGAGATGGTAAGTACATTTATTATTGTTTTGACCATTTGGTTCTTCCTTGGTAAGCTAACGTGTGGTTTGGGTTTTATAACATGCATTATGAATTTTAAGCAACTTAAAAAATATAGTAGAACACAGCATTCAAGATTTTGATTTTACCTTAAAAATCAAGTCTGTCCTTTGAAATGTATTGCATATGTACATACTTGTTACAGGAAAACCTCTGAAAGTCAAAATCTAACTTAAAATAAAAATGTGTTTTGGAATCTGATGTGGTCACATGTAAATTAAATTTGATACTTAAAAGAAAAATCTATATATAGAGAGAAATTTGGTCAATGATTTGCTGTATTAATAGGAATGTATGTGTATGCACGTGTAATGTATTATACACCTAGTGGGATACTTGTGGTTGTTTGAGATTATTTTATCTATTCCCAGGAGTTGAAATCAAATTCCCAATCAGCTTGGAGACACTTTAAAAAAGTCAATGTGCTCAAGTAACAAAAACATGTATTTTTGCATATGTGCATTACATATGCATACTATAGATTTATGTTAGAATAAGTATTTCGTGTCAAAAATAAGCCCCTGTTCTGTTGACAGTTAAGTATATATGCTTAGAATATAGCAATATAATTGCTAATACTTATTCAAGTATTAATATTTCCTTCTGAATAGTGTCTTTGTTAGTTGACCTGTTATAGATCCAGTCTGGTTTTTTCATCAGAGTGCTTCTGTTCTTTAACTTTTATCTTTGTCCTAATGTCTAGTTTAATATGACCCTTTTATTTTCTTTCTACTGATTTGTTTTCATACATTATCAGAGCTGATTCAGCATATTAACATCAACCAGTGTCTTAAAAAGAAACCCTCCGTCTTCTTCACCCCCAACCCCCACCCCTGGTAAACTTTCTACTTTATTGAGACAAGAAAGATACTTAAATGGATAATTGCATTTTTTATTTTTTATTTTATTTTTATAAAGTAGTGCATAATATTTGATTGCATTTAGTATTCAAGAACCAATCTCTCTATCATTACACCTTCCCACCAGCATATTTCGAATGTCGCCATCCCAAACCCCAACTCTTGTCCCAAAGCAGAACCGAAAAAATTAATTTTATATTGTTTGTTATGAATAAACTACTGAAAATGATTCAAAAAATTTTCCTTAGAGGAAATTGAAGATTTCTATATTATACCCGGTGGCCATAAAGACCTCCTATAAGAGATTACTAATATGTTGTTAAAGATTGAACCTTGTGTTTTACATATATTTATATATATATCTGTAAAAATATATTTCCCTCTAGGATTGGTTGCATTCTACTTCAAAGCCCATCAAATGTGGTGTGCTACTCTTGGAATATTAGTGTGCAAGGTATGAGTTTTTGAGCGGCTGCAGAAATAGGTTCACCAAGCGAGTGAAGAGCAACCATGAGCATGGTGGAAGTTGAGTTCTGGAGGATTTCGGCTGCCGGGGCTGGGTCTCTTGGGGCAGGGAGGGGAACTCACCCCCCCCCAATGAAAAAGTCTGGTATGGCTATGATCATTTTTTATCTTTGGAAAATAAGGTTTTCTTTTAATTAACTTAATTGAGATATGACATCCTGGTACACTGTAAGTTTCCAAAGTAAAAAGGAATGGTGCAATGGGGCCGCAATATTATAGTATACCAAGATATTTGTGATTCCTGGGAATTCTGAGATGAAATCTAGTATTCCTCCGTTGTTGGATTTTTATTCACAATGGACCTTACTAGATACTGATGAAGTTTGCAGGAATAAGAAGTATTTCTGGGAATTTTACTGCAACCTCCAACTAATCATAAATACTAAAAGGCTAATCACATATGACTCATGAGTAGAGGAGGGCTTAGATGACATCCTAGGATCCAGAAAATAGAGTCCTATTAAGTCCCTATAAGTAGTACATTGTCTGCATGAATTCATGCTTCACGGCAGATACTGGCAAGCTACCTGTGACATACTCTATATGCCAAAAACAGCAGCAACAATGGTCCTCATTGCCCTGATCCTGAAAGAGCACCCCAATACGCCATCAGGCTACACTAGCACACAAGAGGGACAAACAGAGGCATTACTGGCACCCACAAACAGACAGCAGGTCTCTGTGTTTGTGATTCCCAGGTTCTTCAATATTTTCAAGAATTAAAATATTGAGTAATAAAAATGCTCACACTCAGAATTAGAAAGTAGAAAATTTATTGGGAAAAAAGAAGAGAAGGGAAAAGGAACTCCGCTTGTGGGAAGGAACTTAGTATAGGACTAAGTTAAAAGCAAAAGTTTTGTCTAAGCCTTTATAAAGGGTCCTTACATTTCTTATCAGTCAACAAGTATTCCAGAGAGTGCAGGGAATCTACGGGGTGGTCTGGCTTGTTTGAGTCTTTCTGGCCATCTGCCTCAGGTATTGCTCATTATCTGAGTCTCTCTGTGAGCCTAAGCTGTGGGGCAGAATTTTATGATGGACAACTGTTAACTTCCTATTTATCAGAAAAGCTTATGGATTTGCAGGAAGTAAAAAGTGTAGGATGGGCTAGCAAAAAAACGCAATGGGACCACTCAGAGCAGTTGGCAAGGGGAAACCAAGGCTTCCACTTTTCATATCAGTTGTTCCATGTTAAACATACAGAATTTATAAAATAAAAGAAAGCTGTAAATGCTAAAGCCAAGTGCAGAAAGAACCTTATATACATGAACACATCGAGCAGATTAACTAGGACTCATAGATCCCTGCAACTCCCAGAGATCTCTAGATCTTTGGTTATATTCCTTCTCACAGTCTTGGATCCAGAATATTTCTTGGAGATCTCCATGTTTCCCAATTGCTTGGCATTCTGTGAAAGGATAAAACCTGGAATAGAAAGTTGGCTCTAGGGAGTGTTATTGTCTTTTGTTTTTATAATGTGGCCAGTAAGTTTAGATTGATTTCACAGAATTGCAGGACTACCTAGATTTTAGAGTGGGGAAAAGTCTACTGGCTCCTTTTTAGGAAAAAAAAATCGGCAGTATCTAAGCACATGAAGAATCACTAAACTGCCAAATTTTCTGCTAAAAGCATTAACACCAAAGCTTTGTAATCTCCAGTTACATTTCAAGTCAAAATCACCTTTCCTCAAATAAGGAACAATAATTGAAGTCTATGCCAAAAAATTAGCTTCAATATAGTAATTAGATCTCTTGCTTAGGTACTGCAAACAAATTTAGACCATCTAGTAAGTACATACACACAACAGTGCACTCCAGTTACTTAAGACTGCAGAAGAGAGGCTGTGTTATATCACATTTACAGAGGCCAGCAGGATCCTCTCATAAGTGAAATCTTCAGTTGGGTAGCAGAACATTTGGAATATGATTGGTCTGATTATAAAAATCTGTACCTAGAGCTAAAATTAAAATAATCTTGAAATCTGATGCTTATTAAGGAAGCACAGTAAAGTGAGATTACCAGATTCGTTCTTAGTTCAGGGAATTTGGTTTTCTGTGTAATGTTCAGTTTACCTTTTCCTATATGACTTAGCAATCTTACTCAGATATGTTAAGAGAAAAATCATGTATAAGGAACTTTTGAAATGACTTTTATAGATGCATTGCGCTGATTATTATCCAAACCACGGATTGTTTTATTCTAATCATACACAAAGTGAAAGACATGAATTCATCTTCTTTTCTCATCACTTAGCATAGTTTCTTTGGTGGGTAAATTGTCACTTTATTGACTGAATCTCAATTGAAATGCTCGCTATTTTTGGGTGGCATATTGTGTGCTGATGACTATTTTCTTTTCATTGGTGGTGTTAGCTTAATCGAAAGGATAAATGGAGTATTGAGTTATTGTTTTTCACATTTTGAGAAAAGTATTTCACTTAAAATCTGAAACAGTCTAATGTATGCTTTATGTATGCTTGTTACTTTAATTATTACCACTTTAGTAACTTTTTTCTTCCTAATGGAATATTATCTTTTCATAATTAAGGTTATGTTTTCCTATATAAAAGAGGTCCAAGGAGGATAGACTAATTGGCGAGTAAGATATTGAACTAATAATTGTAAAATCTTGGTTTTACCTTCATCCATCCAAGACCTTGAGAGATTGAAAATCACTATGAAAAAATCATTATCTTATCTAGTTATAAATTAAACTAACAGAAGCAGAGTATTTCACCCATTCTCTTGTCCAAAAAAGTAACAAGTCTTTGACTGTTCTGACATAGTAACTAATAAAATGCCATTCACTTTCTTTCACTCAAGTTTTTTACTTAAGAAACATCAAAAGTTTCTTCAGCATCCTGATTCATAAGAATACACTGAAACACACATGGTAAACCAGCATTTATACCAGGCAGATTTTATGTATTGTACAAAAGAAAACCTTGGCTATATAGGCAGCAAGAAAAGCAAAATATTCTGGTTTTGCTCATTTGCACATTGCATTACCATAAGCTCTGTCCTTTCCAAATAATATGCAGATGGAAAATTAGGCAACATGCTGCTGTAAATCATTGCTAGTGCTGTGGTGTTGGAAGGATAAAAGAGTTAAAAGGATTCATTTTTCTTCCAAGAAAATCATACTCTTCAAATTCATCTGAACCGCAGCCAACAGATTACTTCTTATCAGGCTGTAACATGTGCTCTTTCCACTGGTCTTGGATGCAAAATGAAACTGCCTCATTGTACTCAAAGTATCATGCACTCCAAGGTCAGCTACAGTTGCCCAGCTTTGAAAAAGAAATAGGACTTTAAGTTTCTGTATGGAGGAATAAGTGAACCACAGTTTGGAATGTGGGTCCCACTTACAAACTTCCTTTTGAGAAATTTCTAAATGAGTTTGAGTACTATAGGTTCAGGTCTTTATGACCTTTTGATGTCTTGCTTATTTATTGGAATTGTGGAAAGAACAAGAATGTACTCTGTTGTCTAGGATGTCTCATATCTCAGAGGAAATGAGAGGCAATGTTGTAATTCATGACACTTCAGTCTACCTAGAGAAAGTCCCCCTCTGAAAGCCTAGTAATTCACTTATATCATAGTGATGAGTGAGAAAGAGAATGCTTGCATTATAATAAGTCAGGTCACCTGAATCTTAGTTTTCAGTCCTATCACACAGAACTATTCTTTATAGGTCAGAGAGTCATGAAGCTCCTAGGAACATTTGCCTTTCAGTCTATCTATCATTCCTAAAGAACCATCGGAATCTTGCTGAAATACCATATGCCTATTTTGTAGATGCTTATGTCAATAATCATTTTTAGTTCCAATTCACTTCCTTAAACTAAAGGTTTGAATTTGCCAATATTAGGAAGATTTGGAATTAAGAAACTTCAAAAGGAGCCTTTCAAGGAATGCCTCAGATATGGAAAACATAAATCAAAACTATAGATGGTATATGAAACCAAATTTAGACTACATTTTATGATGTCAGTTAGGGAATTAAGAATGAGAATTAAAGTGATGCTACTTTTCGAGATGAGAAACCTGTTAAATGTTCCTTAATTCCAATTTATGTAACAAAATCTAAAGTTAGATTAATTATTGCCTTTTGAGTCACAGTATGAAATTGGGAGCTGTGTTAACTCCCAACTAGGGGATTACTTTTTGAGGGATCAGCCATTTGACCAGTTCAATTTGTGTGGAAATTGGAGAGGTGTAGGGATGTAGAAAATGTACATTCTTTCCAATATGGTATAAGAATGAGTTTTAGAAGAAAATTTTACTGGGCAAAAAACATAAATGATGCTGAAATTGCTTTATCTTTGTTAAACAAAATAAACTAGTACACTCATCATTCAATACTGAATTAGTGCCAGGATATTTAAATCTCATATATATGTATATATATATCTGTCTATATATATAAAGGACTACAAAATTCTTAGAGTCTTAAAAAACATTTTAGCATAACCACATCAATAACTACTTTATGATATTAATAATTTTTGAAACAATAATTGAACATAATTTTTATGTATCTGCATGATTCCCTAAAAGATATTATGGCAAAGAAACCACATAAAAGCTATAAATCAAATATTCTTCTTAATACATATACTTAGAACTTATTTGTTAGCAAATAAGTTGTATTTGTATGTAGAATGTAGAGGTAGGTAAAGAAATGGACTATCAATAACACCTCAGTCTACCTCCCGGGCCATGTTCCTGTCAATTCCTTTATTAATGCTACCTAGACTTCTGACATGACTAGTTAGATTTTCTAAAAATTTTATATAATTGGATTTATTATAAGATGAGTGTTAGATGCATTTTTGTATTATATTTCTGCTGCATTTTGTATTTTATAGTAGTTTTTAAAGGTTTATTATTGGATTCCATTCTATTATATAAATATTCCACAGTTCTAATTATAGATATTTAGATATTTTCAGTCAAATTTAGTAAGCACTACTATGGATTTTCTAATATTCAGCTTTTGGTAATCAACTGTATATGTTTGTCTTGAGTAACTTTTGCTAGAAAAAACCTGGATCCTGGAAATTAGGTATATTTATCCTTAGTTGACAAATAGTTTCTTGGCATGGGTGTAAAATTTAATTTCTACCAGCAGTATGGGAGGGTACCTGTTTGTCCCTATCTTTTCCAACTTTTGCATTTTCTTTTAGTCATTCCAATTGTTTTGTTGTAAATATCATTTTTGCTTTTCTCATTGGTTATTTGTATTTTCTGGGAAGACAGCATTTATGGCTTGTTTGAGAATGGGTGGCGCTGGTCTCTTACAGTAAAGATATCCTTAGTGACGTGTGCCAAATTTCCAAGGGAAGATATCTCCATGCACTGAGGCTGGAACCCGTACATACGGAGGGTTGGCTTTTGTAGCAAAGTGGTAGAAAGGGGTGTCCATACAATAGTTGAGGCAGCAGCCAAGGGAGATCATGAGGAGTCTAACATGTATACCTGGAATGATGACCAATAAATGAAATGTGGAAGCTGAGGACGACTCACCCAAACTGAGTGTTGAACACAAATATCCTGCTGCTCAGTCCCTGAGACCTGAAGCCTGTCCCTTCTGGGACTCAGCACTCTGGAAAGCTAGCATCTGCTCTAAAGTTCAGTGGGCATCACTATTGACTCACCAAGCGCATGTTCTCTTCATTACATGGTTGAGCTTTTATTTTGTCTTTTTTTTTTTTGGTACTAGAGCAATCAGTGCTCTGATGATGATTATCTGTGTCCCACCAAGAGATCTCCAGATTGAGGCTGTCTCTGAAGTTTAACATTAGAGGTGACACCATAAAACCTGAGAAGGAAACCTAACAGGTTTCTCTGCAGATAGGTTTTCCCCTTTTCCAGACTGGTTACAAGGTCCCACTGCAGCAAGGCCTTCCTGTCAGTTTTATGCAAAGTTTTCAGTGATCCGTGAAAACTCTCCCCTTGTCTTCTTGGGCAATAACCTCCCTGAAGAGTGGACTTCAGCAAAGACCTACGGTATATTGCATCTCCTTGTCCCAGAATTAGAAAGACTGCTAGTGTCAAGGGCAAGAGACTTTGCATGGGTTGTAGGCAGCTCAAGACATCTAATACTTACTCCCAATTAGGAATTGTTTTTTAATGATCTATGTTAGTAAAACGGTAAAATATCCTAGGTAACTTTTTTTAAAAAATAGCTATTTGTAAAAGCAAATTTTAGTAATAAAGGTAAGTTGAGAGACATGAAATTTGGTAAAAGGTTTTTAAAGTTCAAAAGCATAGGGACCAGTAAGATAGCAAAGCAGATAAAATCTTTCCCTTGCATACAGCAGACCCTGGTTTCATCCCTAGAAACACACATTGTCTTAAGCACTGCCAGGAGTTATCCCTGAGTACAGAGCCAGGACTAAGTCCTGAGTACTGCCAGATGTGCCACCTCCAAAAAAATTACTTTTTAATGTATTAAATGTCCCTATCTCTTTGTGAAGTTGTTTTATTTTCTTTTAATTTACTTTGTTTTGTTTTGTTTTCGGCCACACCTGGTGTTTCAGAGATCATATGCAGTGCCAAATATCAAGCCAGGGCTGTTGCATGCAAGGCAAATGTACTTGGTTTTTCGGCTATACCTGGTGCGTCAGAGATCATACGTGGTGCCAAATATTAAACCAAGGCCTACTGTACTTTCTCTCTGGTCATTATATTGGATTTTTTAACAAGCAACAGTAAAAAGAATTATTTTAAGCAATGTTTTATATAGTAAAAGACGACTATGGAAAAACAAAATTCATCTCCTGCTGTATTTCTTTCACTGAAAAGTAGGACTCCGGATGAATTAACTAATTAAGCACATCCTAAGTACTAGAAGAATTTTTCTTTTGATAATACTTGAGATATTACGTCTTCAGACTGAGAAGCTACCAAACAGAAATTTTGTATAGTAAACTTATACACAAAAGACATTTTTTAATGTAAAAACTCGCTTAACAATTTGAAAACAGGGGCTAAAGAGAAAGTACAAAGGGTAAGTTACCTGCATTGCATGCAGTGGACCTGGTCCCATCACCAGCAGTACATACTGTGCCTGACCACTGCCAGAAATAATCCCTAAACAAACACCCAGAGTTAGATTAGCATTGCAGAATGAGACCCAAGAGCAAACAAAAAAACAAACAAAAAAGAAAATGAAGCATCGTCACTTTAAATAAATTAGATGCGGCAGATGTATTAGAGGTCTTTAAGTATGTACTGAAGGGAAAAGCAATAAAAATATTGGAAAAATTATGAAAACAATCATCAATGGACTGGAGAGATAATACAACGGATAGGGGGTTGAAGCGATAGCACAATGGGTAGGACGTTTGCCTTGCACCCAGCCAACTGGGTTCGATTTGCAGCATCCAGAACACCGCCAGGAGTAATACCTGAGTGCAGAGTCAGGAGTAACCCCTGTGCATCACCAGGTGTAGCCCAAAAAAGAAAAAAAAAAAAGGAATACAGTGTATAGGGTGCTGGCTTTACACATAGTTGACTGAGGTTCTATTCCTTGCATGCCATATGGTCCCACAAAGTCGTCAAAATCACAAATCCAGGAGTAAGGCCTGAGAACTACTGCCAGTTGTGTCCAAAAGAGGAAAATAAATCAACCTGACATATAAATATTGATATTAAATTAATAAAATATAATGCATGGTAAACAATAAGATAGTATATGAAAAATACATTGTATAAATGACATTATGCATTCATATATATTTCATATATGTACATGCATATAATGTAAATTTTTTAGGCAAAACTCAAACTATGAACAGAAATTTAAATAAATTTAGAGTATACATTATCATTAGCTATCAAAACTTAATACATATGTAACCATTTATCCCAAATTTCTACCTTAAATTCTTTGATTTAGTCACACTCTTTTTGGTAACTTTATACAGTAATTTTATAACATTACATGTAGCACAGCTAACTAAATTGAGTAAAATTTAAATAACTTGTTAAAATGCAAAGATACTTAAGCTAAGGTTATAATTTTTGACAGTGTATAGTTTATCAGAATGGGAAAATGTTAATTACGTATCAGAGAACAATAATTCAATTTTTACTCTGGTTTTAATTTTATATTTTTAAATTTACAGCTGTCAGGGCATAACTTAGTAAAGCTTTCTGATGCTCAGTTTCTTCATTTTTTGAAAATTATTAAGATCATATTTAAGTATATTCTAAGTACAGGACTTAGTAGAGAATAGAAAAAGCACTTGTTCTAGTTTTGCAAATTATCTTAGTTAAACTGAACTATCTTTAGGCAGCTACACCAGCAAAGAAAGAGTTTAATTTGCATCAATAATTCCTGAGTTTCCCTTGGCTTTTAAACCAGAAATCATCTTCAAAATTGCTCATACTAATCTTTAAGGTTTCCTGTACTCTGTGAGTAAGCTTTCAAAAAATGTCTGACCTTAGAAGCTTCTACTTATCATTAAGTCCGTCCCTGATGTCGAAGCCAAGAAAAACACCTCCCTCTTCACTGTCAAGACACTTCTAGTCTGCTATTATGCCTCCTCCCCCATAATTGCGCACTAACTCCTCCATAATCCCTGAGTGATCCCTACCATTCCTGATAACAGTGTTGCCACACATTCTACTGCCACTAAGTCCCCTACTGCCACTCAAATGTTCATCTTCCTAGAATGAGAAAATCTTCCTCTGACAAATTCTGCAAAGACAAGACCAAAAGAAAAAAAACCACACAAACTCTGGGCTAACAAAAAAGTTATTTTATTATTCTTTTTTGCTTCATTAAAAAAAAAAAGAGGTCCTCTGGCACATAGAACTTTTTTAAGATAAAATAAATGGGTCTATATGTATATTGCAAAAAAATCAGTACACTGTCTACATATTTATGAGCACATATGGATTTGATTAAATGTGTATGCTAAGAGCATTTAAGATTTACTCTATTGTTTTCAAATACTCAATACAGTTCATGATAGTTATTATGCACCACCAGAATTTACTTACAATTTGAAGTTTCTAGCTTTATAAATCCACTTTCCTCATTTTTCCCACCTATCATCATCTGGCAGCCATCAATCTGTTCTCCGCGTTCATATTTTACATATTTTACAGTTGTTTTTCCTTTTCTTTTTAAGAAACAGATAGGACCAATTAGGGTATTAGGAGCCCTAATTATGCAGAGACCTTAATCACTAATGATACAAACTCCAATCATCATGTTCTATCTGACCTCCGAGTAGAGGAACAGATAATAATTATCCAACCTAAAAACATAGTTAATGTTTTTATAAATGAGGTCATATAATATTGGTCTCTATCTCTAATTTATCATAAAGCCCTCAATACCCATTTAAATTGTTACAAATAATATTTTCCCTTACATGTGCCTCAATATTATTTATATGTTTGTTAGTTGTATATGTATATTTGTATACACATTTGAGTAAAAATTTACACTATATGTTTTTTTCTCCAACCATTCATCTAGCTGCTGTGTCCATATCTTGGCTGCTATTAGTTGCAGCATTGCATACTCAGTTGACTGAAAGACTAGGGTCATTTAATTGGCTGCACTTAGATATTTCTTTTAAGCCTTCATTCTAAGATAACGTTTTGTTTGTGGTGTACTATAGTACCCCAGTTTAGTTGTATACATATACTCGTTCAGTTATTCTAGTATTATTAATTAGATTATACTTTATTGCTAATTCTTCTTTTTTTGCTTTTTTTGGGGTCACATCTGGCAATGCACAGGGTTTACTCCTGGCTCTGCATTCAGGAATCACCCCTGGCAGTGCTCAGAGGATCATATGGGATGCTGGGAATCGAACCCGGGTCGGCCACGTGCAAGGCAAATGCCCTACCCGCTGAACTATTGCTCCAAACTTTCTATTGCTAATTCTTAGTTTGTGTTGTAAATAGATGGACAATCATGTGTCAATTTATATTTGAGTTATTTAAATACAAAATAAATTGTATTTATTTCTGGAATCTCTATTTTGTTTCATTCAATTATGTCTCCTTTTATTCTAGTGCAATATATTTTTTTTAACTTTTGGGTGCAAGGCGAGTGCCCTACCCACTATACTATCACTCAAGCCTCTAGTGCAATACAGTCTTAATTAATATAGTTCCAAATTGTAGTTTTAAATAAGGTAGAAGGCTTCACATATGTTCTTCTTTCAATTTATTTGGTTATCATTGTCTTTAGTAACACTATATAAATTTAAAAATTGTTCATTGTCTGTTAAAAATCTTAAATTTGTAATGATGATAGTATTGAGGTCCTGGAGAGATAGTATAGCAAATAAGGTAATTGCTTTGCATGCTGCTAATTTGGGCTTGATCCCCAGAACCACATATGGTTCTATGAGTTCCGCATGAAAACTGAGCACTTTGTGACAACTAAGCACAGGGTCAGGAATAAGTCTTGAGTATGGTCAGGTATGCCCCCACATCCCACCAAAAGAAAAGGTTGCATTGAACCTGATCTGTAGATTGATTTTGATGATTATAACCTAGTGTTAGCAATATTAATTCTTTTGGTATATGAACAAGGGTTATCTTTTCATTTATATACATAATAGATTTTTTTGTTACACTTATGTTTTCAGAGTATAGCTTTTTGGCTTCCTTGGTTGTATTTATTTCTAATTATTTTAATCATTTTACTGGAATGGTATATGGCTTATTGTATTGTATTTTTTGGAGGTAGATTTGAGGGCACAACCATCTGTGCTCAGGAATCATGACTTGTGGGCTCATAAGAGCATGCAGGAATTGAATCTGGGCAGGTTTTATCAAGGCAAGTGCCCTGAACTGTCACTCCTCACCAACAGCTTATTTTCTTTAATTTCACCTTCTTATAGTTATTTGTGCACACAAACAATACTTTATATATTGAATTTATTCTGGAGTTTGAATTAATTTATTTTATGTTTTGATAAGCCATTTAGGTGATATATGTCATACAAAGAAGAGTTTTATTTCTTCCCTTATAAACTGAGTTTGTCCCTCCCCCTACCCAATTATTCTGCTCAGAAATTTCAATATTGGTGTGTTGTTGGAATGGTGTATAAATAAAACCCTCATTATCAGTATTGTAAATCATATTACTTGAATAAAGATCTGTTTTTAAAGAGAATGGAAATCCTTGACCTTAGAGGAAAAACGTCAAGCTTTGTACTACATGTTAGTACATTAACTGTGTGTGTGTGTTTTCAAATATGGCCTTATTCCTAAAGGTATTATATTACTTTTACATTGATATTTAGAGTTTTACTCATAAATGGCTATTTAATATTTCCAAGGGTTTTATCTACATCTCTTTAGATGATTGTGCAATTTTTCAGGGGAAGCAGGCACCCCAATAATACTCAGGATCCAGTATGTAAAGTTTGCTGTACTTACCTTGGCCTAGAGGGCCTACCAGTTTAGTGCTCAGCTCGTTGGTACTGTACTCGCAGGCTTACAGTGCCTAAGGAGACTGGTGGTGTTTGGGAGACACTAGACTGAAACCTGCTAGTGATTAGAGAGTGTCATGAGGTGCCTGCCTTTGACCTCAGGACCCTTTGCATGCAAAACATGTTCTCTGACTCCCTGAGCTATTTCCCAGTTTGAAAATAAGACCTTTATCAAACATTTTGGCATTTGATATATCACATATTAAATTGGTATTGCTGTACTGCCCTTACATCCCTGCATTGAATCCTATTTGATTATGAAGTATGATCCTTTATATATCTAATCTGTTTGTTTTGGTTTATGGACCATACCTGACAGTCCTTTTTTTAAAAAAAATAATTGGATCACTGTAAGATACAGTTACAAACTTTCATGATTATGTTTCATTCATACAATGATCAAGAACCCATCTTTCCACTCCTGCACATTTTCCACCACCATTGTTCCCAGTGTCCCTACCATTACCCACACCCCCAACCCCTCACCCCTGCTTCTGTGGCAGGCACATTCCTTCTTATTCTCTCTCTAAATTTGGACATTATGATTTGCAATACAGACACTAAAAGTCATCATGTTTGGTCATTAGTCTACTTTCAGCATGCATCTCCCAACCATCATTTACTTACCCTTTCATGCGAGCTGCCTTTTCCCCCAGCACATGAGGCGAGCTTCCAAAGCATGGAGTGATCCTCCTGGCCTTTATTTCTGCTGTCCTTAGATGTTATTCTCATATTATGCTACTTTATTCCACAAATGAGAGCAGTCATTCTATGTCTGTCCCTCTCTTCTGACTCATTTCACTTAGCATTATACTCTCTATGTCCATCCACTTATAAGCAAATTTCTTATAATATATATACATATATACTATTAGATTTTGTAGACTATTCTATAAGTTAACTTCTGGTATAGGACTATTAATGTGTTTAATCTTATTAAATTATCCCTCAAATAACTTGCTACATAGAAGATAGTCACACAATTTCTATGTGCTTATCTTATATACATTCATGTGCTATGTACTTATAATTATACATAAATATTTCTATGACTTTCTGGGGCTGGAGCAATAGCACAGCGGATAGGGCGTTTGCCTTGCACGCAGCCAACTGGGGTTCATTTCCTAGCATCCCATATGGTCCTCTGAGCACCACCAGGGATGGTTCCTGAGTACAGAGCCAGGAATAACCCCTATGCATCACCAGGTGTGACCTAAAAAGCAAATATATATATATATATGTATATATGTATATTTTATGACTTTCAAAAGAACAGAATATTTTAAAAAACAGAATAAATGAAAGTGCGCCTCCATATTCCTATCAGATTTTGTACCACCACAGATCTTGGTTCTTTCAAATACTAAATGTTCTTCCTCACAAGCTTCTTTCAGCATTCAAATGAAATAACAAATGTAAGTGCAATTTCTTACTATGCGGGAGCCATACTCATGAAAACTATTTGGTACTAGTATTATGCCTTTGCACTACATGCTGATTACAGACTCTAAAGTAATTAAAAACGTTGTTCACTGAACTGGCCTTTTCCCTCTATTTATATCACATCATGACAAAATGATGGAACCTGAGTATTAAATATTTAAGAGAGTAGGTCTCAGCAACAAAAATGTATGCTCAACAGAATTTGGCAGAAATTTTATTGATTGGGTGACACTAATTCTTTTTTGTATTCAAAAACATATCTTCTGAGCGCAATATAGTTAAAGCTTTATTTTATACACTTGGAAATGATCTTTCCTGAATTATAGAATTTTTTCTCAGTAATGGAAAGATCTGTTTCCAAAGTATATTTTCTGTTAAGTTTCAAATTCTCTGATAAAAAAATGAATAAATAGGAGGCCATTCACTTAAATAGAACCAATTCTATGGGGAGCAGTATATTTATGAGGCACTGAAAATAAGTATATAATGTGTTTAATATTCTGAAAATATATATTTTTACTGAGAACTATATTTTAGATATTAACATGATTCCTCATGAAATGTGTAAATTCATACATCCCACACATCTCCAATTCCTGACTTTTTTCATAATAGAAGACAATGACAAATCATTTGACTGCTTTAATTTCCTGAGGGACTATAATGATTCATTGTTTTCCATGGACCTTTAAACCACTTATAATGCCACTAGGGTGAAGTATTAAGTATTCCACTTGACAGCTATTTTATTTTATCTTCTTTGATTATTTAAAAGTCTCTTGTTGATATTGGGTGTAAATTATGATGAAGTTAGGATGAACCTATTTCTTCAGTTATATCATTTTAGTTAAATCTTTAGCTATGTCTCCCACTCAGAAACAGTTATCTCTGAAGTCATACAATTGTGTTTTGACTCTCCAAAATATATGTCCTTTGAAACTATCATGTAAAAGACTTAAGAAATCCTGTTTTTAGATACCACAGGGTTATTATGTACCACATGGATTATTTCAAGGACAAGCTGATATCTTTCTTGCAATAGATGGTTCACAGAGGAAATATGGATGTTTTACATTAGCGCTTTCAGTCACTGGCACTTAACCTGATACTTGTGTTTAGTTGGATCTCAAGAAAAGACAAGCTCATATAATTTCATGCGTATGAGTAAAGGATTTTTGTCAAAAACTAGTATTAGGACAGAAGCATTCAAGAGTTATCAGTGATAAGAATCAGGGTGAAAAGAGTGACTGAATGGGACAATCATGTGTGCCAAAGTTAAATAGCATCACTTTATAATTTGAAAAAAAAAGTCTCTAGTTTCCATAGGAATATATTGGTTTCAAAATGTTTTGTTAATTCTATGTAATTCTAAACATGCTGTGTGTAGGTAATTAGGATAACTTAATGGGAAAAATAAAAAGACTAAATGTTCCGATCTTGTCTATGAGCTTTAAAAATAATTTATGTGATCCTCACTATTACTCCATTAGTTACGTATTAGTTATATTTCTATTTTATGGCTTAAGGAAATGAAGGAAAGGAAGGTTAAATAATGCCCAAGAAAACAAATTAGGGAAATTAGGGAATAGCTGAGCCAGGCATTTCTCTCAGTCACATCATCAAAAATAAAAGGCTAGGGTATTTTAATTCTTGTGATAAACACATGGTTCTTGGAATAGATAATTTTTAAGATGAAAAAAGTAAGAAAAAATACATTGAACTAATTATTAGAGTGAGAATAAATGTTTTGAGCCAGTGTTTTTTTATTCCTTGTAATAATCACTTTAGTCACCCTTATTCAAGTGACTGTCCTGAATGTTTTGATAGTCACCCAAACCCCAATTGAAATTCAACACTGTGCTCTTCTATGGTGAGATATATTAGCAAGTAGCTGAGATGCAGGCACCACATTTTTATTCAGGGCTTTTAATCACGGCTGACCATGGGACAGATTTTTCAGAGATAAACTGTGACTCAAAGTGATTTAGAAGAAATTGGAATGTCACCACTTGGTGGTAAAGATCTGGGAGATTATGAAAATATTTTTCCAGGGAGTGAAAATAGAGGCATCAGATAATCCTGACTACCCATTATGAATTTTTATTATCAGTTTTTGCTGTTTTAGGATTGTAATTTTAGATGCATTTTATTTAGTGCATACAAATACTTATTCATTAAACTTATAATTTTAAAATCAAAACTAAAATTAAAAAATCTATATCATTTATATGTATATGTGTATGTGTATAGCAGTCCAGGAGATTGAGGGTAGTTTGACTTTCTGAAATTTTGATACTTGTTCTTCATTCACAACTAGTTGAGTTATGCATTTAAGTAGACGTTATAAGAGAAGGGAAAACAATAGATCCAGATAAATCCTTCTTAAAATGATAAAATGTTGGGGCCGGAGCGATAGCACAGGGGGTAGGGTGTTTGCCTTGCATGCGGCTGACCCGAGTTTGATTCCTGGCATCCCATTTGGTCCCCAAGCACTGCCAGGAGCAATTCCTGAGTGCAAAGCCAGGAGTAACCCCTGAGCATCGCTGGGTGTTACCCAAAAAGCAAAAAAAAAAAAAAAAAAGATAAAATGTTGATTTCAAATTAATATTTCAACTTTAAATATACTAGATAAAAATTTTAAAGCATGACTAGCCCTAATTTGGATATATACCACTGTAATACCTTAACACTGCCAGGAATGATTTCTGAGTACACAGTCAAGAGTAAGCCCTGAGTATAACCTGGTTGCTGCTCACCAAAAAATTTTAAATTATAAATATTCATTAATAGTAAAATGCTTTCCAAATGCTTGTAGAATTTTATCTATCTAACTAAATAATATAGACTTTGGATCTTAACTTTAATTTATTTAAAGTCTTAGTTTCAGGAATTTTTGAGAAATCACATAGGATGAAATAACACAATTTAAAATTTCTTCAAAATTCCTTCAAATAACCAGTATATGTCTCTTAAAGCTACATTCTTTATATAGAATCCTGTATATCACAGAGTAAAAAAAAAATAGAAAATAAGATAATCTACGTTAACAGTATCAATTGTATGAGTGAAAATCCAAATAGTCTTTGACTATACAAATTCTTAAATTACACTGATCACAGTCATTACTTACTGATTGTCAGAAGTCAGTCGAGTAGGTAGAAAAAAGATAAGTATGTAGAAAAGAGGCCTAACACTGTTGTTATCTGTGACAGATATTGTGGGAGGAAACCAGGAAACTGTCATATGCTGGAAGCAGAGAATTACTTTTAGAGATATTTAAAACTGTTTTGAAATATTAAAAATTATCAAATAAGTTAAGGATTAAAAACTGATTAATGTATTCTGTAAGGAAAAATGTGTGATCCTAGAGATGGTAAATTGTTGTGAATTAATAGAAGAGAACTCTTTTTTTTTTTTTTTTGGGTCACACCTGGCGATGCACAGGGGTTACTCCTGGCTCTGCACTCAGGAATTACTCCTGGCAGTGGTCAGGGGACCATATGGAATGCTGGGATTTGAACCCGGGTCGGCCGCGTGCAAGGCAAACACCCTACCCGCTCTGCTATCACTCCAGCCCCAATAGAAGAGAACTCTTGCTAGAGATAGCTTAAGATAAAATAGATAAAAAAAGATTAAAAAAATAATTGAAACCACCTGTCTTTGGCACTTGTTCAAAAAAAATTGTGAATTAAAAAAAAGTGTTATGTTTCTGTTTGTTTGATTTTATGGGACAATAAGGAAGAAAGAAGAAAAACATCTCAATAAGAAATATAAATTTCATCTGCGGAATATAAAATAAAATAACAGAATAGGAGAGTAACACCCAAGAATAGTAGAGATAAGTACCAGGAAGTTGGCCCCAAGGCTTGGAAGCTGGCCCCACACACTGGAGAAGGGGCAGCTGGCATAGAGAAGGGAACACCAGGTAAAGTGTGGTTTGAGGCCCGCACGGGATAGGAGATGCTCACTGAAAATAGAATATAGGCCAAACACGATGGCCACGCAGTGCCTCTGTTGCAAACCACAACACCAAAAAGAGAGAGAGAACAAACGGGAATGCCCTGCCACAGAAGTGGGGTGGGGTGGGGTGGAGGGAATGGGGTGGGAGGGTGGGAGGGATACTAGGAACATTGGTGGAGGTGACTGGGCACTGGTGGAGGGATATAAACAAAATGCAGACATGAAAGTTCATAAGTTTGTAACTGTAACTCATGGTGATTCACTAATTAAAAAAAAGAAATATAAATTTCATTTTTATAGTATGATTTTGGTATTTGGTACTTTGGTAAGTGAATAATCAATTTATGTGAAGACAATACAAGAAAATCTTTATTTTAAATATAATTGTTGAGCTCAGAGTATAATTGTATGTAAGTTAATATATGAAATAATTGTTTTAGTAACTGACAAAGTGACTCAATATTTCAGATTGAAAGTTTAATTTTTAATAATCCCAAAGGCCATTTTTAGAAAGTCATACTTTCATGTTATCCAATGATTTTTATATGTTGAAGAGCCTAATTTAGCTTTTTAAATGTATTGAAATCTATAAAAATTTTATTTTTCTAAAAAAAGATATTTTGAAGTTTCTCAATATTTTTCTATAAGTAAATTAGCTCTATGTTTCTTTGGTTCAAACATTATTGAATAAATTTATATAATAAAGTTTGCTGACATGAATAATTTCCCTCCAACTCTGTACTGTTTTCTGTAACTTATGAATATCATATGCTAAGTACCAAAGCTGTATAGTATACAAGATCAGTTCCAATAACAAAACAATAAAAATAATCATTAATTTTTACATTATTTAATTTGCCCCAAATCATTACTATGGCCTACAAATATAAATGCAGATATATATATATATATATATATCTCTTACTTCGATCTTTATTATATAAAATGCATTCTGTTATCTAAGTGCCTAAGCTTGTTGTGTTGTTCACATTTCATCTAAGTACTCAAGTCTTGCCAACTCCTTGAACTCAGGAAATCCCACAAAGTATTGTAAATTGGATGAAATCCTAAGCTTTTAGTACTATTATATACTGAAAGCAACATTTAATTTTTTTTTACTTATTGTGAACTACTTAGTCATTATTGGTAAAGAATAAGAGATCTATATGAAACATTTTGTGTGTGATTTAAATAACAGATTAAATTGAGGAATCTTCCGAGAATTTTGAGAAATTTGAGAACATAACCTGTTACCATTTCTGAAGTGTACAACATTATGACACTGATAGGTTGATTGTATTGTACACCCCTCAATGAAAAGAGAGAATAAAAAGAGCAAAAATCAGGATAACACAGCCATAGAGACTTTCTCTGAACTGTCTCCTACATAGAGAAGTATTCATACCAAGAAATACTTCTAGATTGTATGTCTTTGTAAGATGAATGCAAGGAGAATTTGAATTTGCTAACCAAAATTAAAATCAATTTAGGGAACTAGTTCACATGAATCAATCTGATGGAAGATGTCACCAAGAAATATCATTTAAATGGAGATCACATCTCTAGGGTTAAGTTAGCCAATGGGGAAGGGAATGTTTATATGTTTGATTCATTGCATTTTATAGAGATAGAATTTTATGTTTGCTTGGGGTCCACAGCCATCTGTGTTCAGGGCTTACTCTTGTATCTACACTCAGGAATCACTCCTGGTGGTGATCAGGGGACCATATGGGATGCCAGGGATTGAACCTTGTTCGGCCGCCTACAAGACAAGCACTCTACCCACTGAACTATTATTCTGATCCTAAATTAGAATTATTAGTAGTTTAAAAGTAAACCTATTCCAAATATGCAAATTTGTAGCAAGTATTCTCAGTGTAATATACTTTTAGGAAGTAGTCTCAGAATATATACACATGCATGCGTGTGCGCGCATACACACACACACATACACACACACACACTTTTACTTTTCCAAGTCCACTGTGTTTGATGAAAGTTAACATTTATCATCTATGGTTTTAATATTTAGTTTAAATATCTGAAAGTAGTTGAGGACAGAGACTCTAAAGCACCATTTAAAGGAAAGAGTTTGATGTTACTGATACCTTCATTTATGTGGTTGCAGTATATTTTAGTGCATAATATAATAATCAATAGAATTTAAAATGTACAAACCAAGCCCCGAGAGATAGAGAGCAGTTAACGACTTTTGGCTTACATGCAGTTGACTCTGATTTGATCCCCAGAAGCCCATATAATCCCCTAAATACTGACAGAAGTCACCCTTTTGAGCACAGTCAAAAGTAAGCCCTGAGCACAGCCAAATGTGGCCCAAAATAAAAAGCACAGAGGAGAGGGGAAGAAAGGGGAAAGGAGGCAACGGAAGTGGGGAGTGAACTAGAGGGTTAGAGGAGTGTAAGTGAGAGAAGGGTGGGGAGGGAGGAAGGGCAGAGAGGAGAGGGTAGAGGAGAGAAGTTAAGGAAAAGCTATGCAAATCCTTTTATTTCATCAATCTTTACATAACGAATATTTTAGTAGAATTATTTTCAAATGAAATTGATCTAGTGTGAATTAGATTTATAATCTATAAAAATCTATTAAAATCTATAAACTCTCTCCATATTGATGCAGACATACAGACATACAGGCATTTAAACATTTATAAATAATAAGACTACTTAAAAATCATTGGCAATGATATGAAGCAGCATTCATACTTCATATTTAAGAAGAAAAGTGAAAACACAAGCAAGAGAAGTATGTCTAAAAAATCATGTTTTTAAACTTATATGTACCAGAAGACAGTACATGAAAGTTAATTTGATGCCAGCTAACACAAAAGAGGTATAAATTCAGATTAAAAACTTGAAATATCTGGGGCTGGAGCAATAGCACAGCAGGTAAACTGTTTGCCTTGCATGCGGCAGACCCAGGTTCGATTCCCAGCATCTCCTATGGTCCCCTGAGCTCTGCCAAAAGTAATTCCTGAGTGCATGAGCCAAGAGTATCCCCTGTGCAATGCTGGGGGTGACCCAAAAATCCAAAAAATAAAAAATAAGAACTTGAAATATCTAACATTAAAAAATGTTACACATTAAGACAAAAAGTTTGTTGTAAATCCAGCATGGATATACCAAGAAAACACCGAGCAAAAAATATGGCCTAACTCAATTCACTTAAAATAAATTGTAATCAAATAGCTTTTCTTGAGATAAAAAAGTCACATCATTGATTATTTCAGTCCATGAGTAAGATATCATACTATTACATTAGAATAAATTTAATTATTCTTTTATCATGCAGAACAAATTACTACATAACAGTTTAATTAAGCTACAAAATAATAACAAAAATTAAATAAAATATGTAATATTTGGAATTAAGAAATTTATTATTAACATAGGATTTAGACATGTATGTAGAAAGCAGGAATATTTTTAATATAAAATGCATAAATAGTATATTTTAGGATTAATGAAATGTATTTATAAGAGCATGCAAATTTTCAAAATTGTTTTTAAAATGTTCTAAAAATTGAATATGTACATGGGAAATTACTATATATAACCTTATCTCATAACATAGCATATTAGTTACAGATGGAATCCAGAAGATAATATGGAAAAAAACTATAAAAATTTAACAAAATATTATGTGAGAATATCTTCACAACTTCAATATAGGAAAGAATTTCTTGGGTAAAAATAAAGGAAAATGTAGATAATTTTGTACATCATAAATGGCAGATAATTAAATACTTCTGTCCTACTGAAATGATGGTATGAGTAAACATAAAATTTGTAGAATCACATAATTCGTTCAATACATGAAACATAAAATAGAGGATGCTATAATTCCTACAGATCTCTCTCTTCCTCACACAGAAACATATAAACAATTATAAAAACAGGAAAAAATATCAAATAAGCAATTCATAGAAAATGATTGCCAAGTGTCTAGTTGAAGAAGTGTGAGAAACACTGAAAAGAGTTGAAGAATAAACACACCCATGAAATTGTCATTATTGAAATGTCTGGTAATGTGTTAGTTATATGGAGGAGCAACTTATTTCCATTTATTTATGTAAAATGATAAGATCTGATAAATCTAAGAGATCTAGAATGTATAAGCATTGTCTGAATTGTTTGTTCTAACCACAGTGTTTTTTTTTAATTGTGGCTATAATTGTCTCTGTATGTAATAACTTCAAAGCTCAAATATCTAGCTTATAGTAAATGCTCAAAAGCATTCATCATTTTATTAACCATATGTATATTTTAATGACAACTTAATAAGATCCTGATTCAGTGTTTTTAGACATTCTTATCCCTTATAATTTCTTCTTTTCACAAATAAAAGTCTTATTAAACGCTATTTTATTTTAATACTGATATTAAGTATCTAAAAAAAATTGTTCTTTTAAAACAGAAGACAATATTATGGTTGTTTTTATAGAAAAATTATTTTACTTTTATCTTCTCATTTTTTCTGTATACTATTATTTTATGAAAGAATAAAACTCAGAAGGGATTCATTATATCCAAATATCCACATCCTTTCTTCCTATATTGGCTATTGCAATTAATTTTACTGTAAAGATCATCTTAAATTTGTTTAATTCTTTAACATATATTTAAAATATATTAAAAATTTCTTGCTCAAATTTCTATACTGTTCCACATATTCCTTTTTTGACTTCAACCGAGTACTTAAAATACCTGTAGCTGAGAGTTCAAGTACTTAATACAAAATAGTGTATACTTAATACAAAAATAGTTGATTTTTCTTTAAACTCCTCTGTACTTTTATTACTTCTCTCATTGTTCAATTCTTATTCTTTGTTCCAACCAAATGGAAAGACTTTACTGTTTCCTGATTGCCAGGGATCGATTTCTTCTTTCCAATCACTTGAACAGACTCCACATCCTGTGATGCTTTTATGAACCTATTTTCCGCTGAACAATATTTAAAAGAAAATCTGATATTGAAGAGTGTTTTTCCCGTATTTCTAGTCAGTATTAAATAGCTTTGAATCAGTTTGGTGTAAGTCATAATGCCATGTTTTGGTGTTGTGCAAATAAATGTGTCCTGGCACTGTCAATAATTAGGACAAAATGCACCACTCCATTTGGCCAACATACTCAGTGAATTTCTTATTCGGTCATCTCTAGCAACAAAATTCTATGCAAACACTGAGGGCAAGCATCCATAGAAACCAAATATTTGCACAAAGGTGTTTAAATAAAGTTTGAAAAGCAGTGAAAAATAAAATTTTACCCTGTTGATAAAAAAATCAGTTCCAATGATTTAAAAGTATACATATTGTAACAATTGCCTAAGTAAAATTAACCAATAGCAGCAATAGTATGAAAATTTTAGATTTTACAAGGGAACAGAGTTTACCCTGGTATGCACTGAATCTAGAAAAATCATCATCACAACCAATGTTGTGTAATTTGCTCTAATTCTTTGAAAGGCAAAAAAAAAGTGGTGGAATCTTTTCCCTCTTGAGTTAATGGGTGGAAATTTACTGCAGATGAGAGGAAGGAAAAATTACTTGTTTTTTTTTTTCCCTTGCCATGGTGAAAAGGAAAATTAAAGGTTTAAAAATAATCAAAGCCTTCTTAAAAGATATCATGGTTCAAAGTAGAAAAAAGTCACTAATGTTTTACATATAGTTCTAACTAATCTTTCTTATAATATAATGAGAAAATTTCAATGATACCAGAAATTCACTGTATCACTGTGTCACTGTCATCCCGTTGTTCATCGATTTGCTCAAGCAGGCGCTGGTAAAGTTTCCATTCGTCCTAGCCCTGAGATTTTAGTAGCCTCTCTTTACTTGTCCTTCCCAACAATGCCACATTGGAGACTCTTTCAGGGTCAGGGGAATGAGTCCCATCATTGTTACTGTTTTTGGCACATCGAATACGCTAAGGGGAGCATGCCAGGCTCTGCCAATACTAGAAATTAGAATTAAAAAATGTAACCTTTTCAACTTAGATTTAAATATTTAAATTGTTTTCTTGTACCTGAGGACTATAAGGATAAACTTTTAAGTTTTATTTTTGTCATCCAACTTTCTAGAGTATTTAATTTGGCTCTCAAAGAAGTGGGAGTCTATAGTTATTCTTATTTTTGGAACTTGATTTCAGTAAGTATGAATATTTATTAAACCCACATTTTAGTTTTAATTTACTAAAATATATTGAGCTCCAGCTACTCTGATGTTACTTATTCCCAAGTCTGTGACAAGTGTAGATGACTCTCTTCTCTTGACAGGAAGGCAGAGTGGTAGGCTCACAAGAACACAAGTGAGTTCCACCAGATTCAGACTCACAAGAGACTTCTTCATACTTTCAGTCTGTGGAATTCTCTGCTTTTTTTCTAATGGTTTCATTTTGATAGATCAAGAGAGGAATGCTCACTAGACTGGAGAGGTAATTTATTTTTATTGGGAGAGACAAAGTGTAAGAGCCTTATGGGTCAAGACTCAAGCTAATATTGTAAGTCTTGCCCTTAATAGGCATTGTATTTTAATGTATAATCTCCCGACATATGCTTTCCTCTTAAGAAGAAGAGGAACACACTTAAAGGGATATTTCAAGGTAAATTATTTTCCAGAAGTGTAATTGCAAAAGGGAAAGGCTGTGCTTCTTTGATATTGTATCCTTTAATTTACATTTCGCAGCCACTTTGTCTAACTCCCTATTTGGATTAAAGAGTGTGTGTCCTCTGTGTGAATATTTCCCTTGGCATAATCTTGCCTCTCTAATTTTCTTTACCTTCTTTAACATTGCTGAGGAAGGAGGTTCCTTAATATTCAGGAAACCAAACAAGTTCAAGGTGAAGACAGCATAAATTCTGGGCTTGAACAAGGAAAGAAGGAATCTAATTTTGTACTGCAAATAATTTATAATAAATGTACATTCAACACTTCCATATTTGTCTGCCTCATTTCTTGATAGGGATGAAGATTATCTCTTCTTCTCCCACCAATTCCATCTTGCTTTTGCTCAGTTTTCTCTTAAAAACTTTAAACCAGTCAACTTTTCAGTAAAATAATAAAAGTATCTAATAAACAATTAGAAATTACAAAGTAACATACTATCAACATTACAGTGAAAAGGATCATCAATCATTCATATAAGTACCACTATTAAAGGCAAACATTGGGTCATTTTAGTGATCTGCATGATTTGAGTAAATTAATTTCCTCTGAACAGTTCCTTTTTAGATAGAAAAGGTATCTTTAAGGTAGATACCAAAGTGTGTGTGTGTATGTGTGTGTGCACACGCACACGTGTGCCCGTGCATGCATATGTGTATACACATGCATACATTTTGTTCAAGAAAACAACCAAAGTCTTGACATATCTTTGTGGTACTCTGATGTCCTGCAAGGCTATTGTCTCTTTCAGATGCAAAGCATTCAGTGTATTTTCTCTGCATGCATGCTTATTTCAGTATTTTCTCACATAGCTACCAGTATAAGGCATGGCTTCTCACTTGTTATAAACCTATATTCAACTTTGTTTTGGAGTGAAGTGTAGCATCTATGAGAAGACTTCCCAAATATCAGTAAACAGTGTAGTGATTAAAAGTTTCTATCTTCCCTTGCTGCTTACAATTTTGAACTGTTGCTTGTGACCCTGTCTAGGTATGCAGCAATGCCCTTAGAAAATGGTACATCGCAATCCAATGCAGTGGCAAATGGATTAGAAAAAACATAAAATGCTGAGTAATTAATAACTTTCAAGTCCTATATCTTTTACATATTGCAGCATTTTTGCTAACATATGCCACAGATTAAGAATAATATGAAGAATCTTAGATTTAAAGAAGTGAAGCACATTCTCAAAGATCTCACAGACTTACCATGGGGGTGAATTTGAGTGTGGGGTGTTTGTATAATTCTGCCACATTCCACCAGTCAGCACTGCATATGTTTAGATATTCTTCTTGTAAAGATGTTTCTGCCTGCAGTTCTTGGTTTGCAATGTTTAACTGAGCCTTATTCTCAGTGACAAATAGAGAGAAATTAGATATTTTGTTAAGAGAATCACTCCTGAAGAATAACATGTTTGCATATTAGAGAAGTGATTCTGCTTGTGCAGTGTCTTTTATCACCATCATTTAAAATTGTAAGTAATTTTGTCATTAGAAAAATGGTTTTGCTTACTTTTCAACTTTGTTAACACAAACAATAAAAATTTGGCTTACCTATAAAATAGATGGAAACAGTTTGACTCTCTTATACAAACTTTGATCCCCTGCCAGAATTGATGTTGTGTACTTTAACATGAATCTATAATGTAGATCAGAAATTATTAATTTTTCCAATTTGTGGAGAAAGTAATTAATAGTGAAACTATGATTCTCATGAAAGCATTTTCAGGAGAGGGGCTTTATGACTTATTTATATTTTCTCAGTTTTCCATATGCATTAACTTATTCAAGTTTGTATAAGAATATGAATTTATATTTATACAGCTACATGCAACCATATTAACATATTTAGATATGTGGATATGCATTTAAAGTAATGTATGGATATATGTTAGTATCCTATATACACATATGTTCGTGATACTTTCATATATGCACATGTACATATTTCCTTCTCCATCTTTGTGGAACAAAATAATTTTCATTGAAATTTAAGAAGATAGGAAGGTGATAAAGATGGGGAGAGAGTGAGAGAAAAGAGAGAGAGAGACAAAGATGGGTTCAAGGGACTTGAGAAAAGCACACAATAGTTCAATGGCTTTTGGAAAGAGGTCATATACCATTCGTCCAAATGATCTTGGTCTGGGGCTCTCTGTACACATATAGATAAATCGAGACATTATTACCAGAAAAACCCAGCACTGTTGATGGTTCCTTCATAATCCGTCAACATATTTAGATTCCTCTGTAGCTTCTTTTCTGAGGAAGTCCATCTTTCTCTAGGTGAAACCTCAAATTCCTACATGAACATAAGCCAATATACATTTGTTAATTGAATTTGTAATAATTTTATTAATTAAGAGGTAAAAGCGGCCATCTTGCCACAATCAACAGAGAAGCGGCAGGCATTCTGGTGAGCAATGCGGCCCGGAAAATGCTCCGGACCCGAATTGGGGCCAACAACACCGGGGAGCCGGAAGGAAGATGTGCAGCGAGCACACCTTCTCCAGATGGAGCCCTGGCAACACTGAGCAGCAACTAACAGGGCTCCAGGATTTGGAACTGGGACACATCTGAGCTGAGAGGCCACGTTAGCGGCCACGCGACCTTTTCTAAAACCTGAAAACATAAAATCTTTTAATGGAAAACTAATTATCAAATGCTTCATTAATAGGGTTATCTTGTTTGGGGGTATAACTCCCACAACAATAGTGAGTTTTGTATTGAAATATGGAACGTAATCAAGGTGAAGAGAAAATGAAGTGAAATTCATTAGTTATACAGTTGGGGTGGGGGGCGGGGGTATACCAGGGATTTGGGTGGTGGAATATGGGCACTGGTGAAGTGATGGTGTTTGAGTACGGTATAACAGACATAAACCTGAGAACTCTGTAACTTTCCACATGGTGATAAAATAAAAAAATAAAAATTAAAAAAAAAAGAGGTAAAAGCGTGGAACACCTTCAACAGCATTTAAGTAGTGGTTAAGAGGATGAAGAAACTCTGGCTCTGGGCACATCTTTTCGACTACACAGTTCTTCCTGCATTAACATGCTTCAGAGACCTAGGCCCTAGGAAAACAGGATGAGAATGCTATTCGGGTATCCCAAAGAGGAATTGAAAGAGCTATGCTTGGAGTATCACATTTCACTCAAGTGAGAAAGGAATCCGGAGTTCCGACCTCCATTGATGGTCAAGAATCACGGATGCTGTCGCGTTTGCCAAGGCGTCAAAAATCAGAAGGGCCAGACAGGTAATGCAATTCAGAGATGACCACTGGACTAGAGCTGTTAGAGACTGGATTCTATGGGTTGTCAAAAGACCACGTGGCCATCCACCAAGGAGATGGTCAGACTTCTTTGTCAAAACCCTGAATGAACAGTTTGAGGCTCTTCCTGTTCCTGGAACAAGCAGATATCATTAGACTACACTAGCATGTGACAAGGATGAATGGAGACATTACGGGTGCCTGCTCAAACAAATCGAAGATCAACGGAATGACAAGTGATGACAAGTGATACAAGTAAAGAGGTAAAACATAGCCTTTGTGCCTATGAATAAGAGGATTATAACTAGCATTGTCACCTTCCTTCTAGACAGTTTCAATTATGATATTCCATTTGTTCACTGAAACTACAAAGGCTAACAAAAGTCAACTGCTGTTGTAAAATTGCAGGCTAGGATGCAGTAGGAATAACTCAAGGTTGGATAATTTCTGTTTCTACTAATTTCCAGGTGTTGCCAATATTGCTGTTTCAGTCGACACACTGTGTGTCAAGTCCATAGTCCAGTTGTTTGCAATTGTGGTTCTAGACTATAGCTTCAATATGACCTGGAGAGTAATTAGAAATAAAAATTCTCATTTCCGATTTCAGCATCGGAATCTCTGAATCTGCTAAAATTTGAGAAATCACAACTTTATACTCTGTCTCTATCTCCCTTGCCAGTGTCTTAGTTCAAGAGTACATTAAATCTTCCTTAGATAAACCTAAGGGCTGTCTCCCTGTTTTTTCTCCATTATATATCATTGTATCACAATCTATCTTCCACATTACTAATATATTGATTTTTTAATGAAAATTGGAAGATCGGACCCTCCTATATCTTTAATGTCATCTTTCTTTCATTTTTCCTATATTTTATTTTAAGCGCCATTTTATTTTTAGGTTTATTTTATACTGTGGAGCCTAAAATATTGATGTGTTTTCAAACTTAAATATTCCTGGAGGCAGGAGGGATAGTTTGGTGGGTAGTGTGCTTGATTTGCACGGGGCCAACTGGAGTTTTATTCCTGGTACCTTAGGTGGTCCCTGAACTGACCAGAAATAATGGTTAAGTCCAAATACAAGAGTGAGGCCTAAGAACAGCAGGGCGCACCCCCTACCAAAAAAATAAGCAGAAAAAAATCTAGTGCCACTCCCTCCACCATTGTCCCACCAAACCTTCTGAACCTTTTTTTTTTTTAAAAAGAAACAGTATAGAGTATGGATCCTAGCACTTTGGCTTATTAAAATATTCATATTTTTGGTGGTGATGATGGTGGGTGGTCACATCACACCAGTGGTGTTCAGGGATTGCTCCTGACTCTGCCTAGAGATCACTGCTAACGGGGTTCAGAAAATCAAGTGGGGATGCAAGGTGATAGGGATAAAACCCAGGTCAGCTATGTGCAAGGTAAGTGCCCTACTCACTATACTATCTCTATCCCCTAAAATATTCTTAATTGGGGACAAGGAGATTGGGGGTTAGGATTCATGCAATGTATAAACAGAGCTAGTTTGATCTTTTGTACTATATGGTTGTCTGAGAATCACCAGGTTTAGACCTGGGGAACCTACCACCTAACTCCCATATATTCGACTTTCACCCTGGAGGACCTTCAGAACATCTGCACTGACTTTGTAGGTGACCAACACAGCAGATAGTGAGCAGCATCGCAGGGCATGGGAAGCACACCTCGGGGCTCTAACCACTGATATCACCTGGGCTGGTCATGGACCCCCTGAGACAACTTAAAAGAGTTGACTCCAAATATTCTTAATCATTTTTAACTACGGAGTGATGAATAAACAATTCTTAGTTGGATTGTGATATCTGAATTCAAATAACTGTTTTATATACATATATACAAACACACATATATGTGGGCTGAAGCGATAGCACAGTGGTAGGGCTTTCGCCTTTCATGCAGCCAACCCGTGTTCAATTCCTCCGCCCCTCTCAGAGAGCTTGGCAAGCTACTGAAAGTATCCCGCCCGCATGGCAGAGCCTGGCAAGCTACCCGTGGTGTATTGGATATGCCAAAAACAGTAACAGTAAGTCTCGCAATGAGAGACATTAATGGTGCCTGCTCGAACAAATCGATGAGCAACGGATGACAGTGACAGTGACATATATATATATATATATATATATAGTGTATATATATATATATATTCTAGTCTATAAAAATGATACTGGGCATATTGTTCATGGTCTCCTTAACTTGGTTTTATTCTATTCAGGAAAACCATTGGGTAATGATATTCTTTGTTGCCATTTGAGAATTGGTTGAATAGTCTTCCTTAGCTTTGAAGTAGATTTTTAAAGGGAATTTTAAAATATGGAAAGGAAACTTGTCAAACTTCAGAGTTTGTAAGCTACATTTATCTACAATTGTCATATGTGTGCCACACTTAAAAAAATATGAATGGCATCAAATATGGTTGGTACATTTTTTCCACTCACAGTGCCACAATTTGACACTTAGTGCAGGGAATAAAATTTTCCATTTTTTTCACACCCTTTAATTTTGTTCCCAATATTTTATTTTTAGGTTAGGTAGATATTCCTTCCAGAAGTTCTCAGTGTGATATTTTCCTTTTGAAAATTGAGCCCATAGGTGTGGTTTTAGTTAATGTTTAGAGAGGAAATTTAAGGATTTGCATGATGAATATCCCATAATCATTTGAGTTTAACTATCTTGCTATGTTACTAATGTTTTCCTATCATTTAAAAAACTTTCCTTTTGCTTCTGTGTTATTTTGGCTGAAAAAATATTATTAAATAACATAAAACTCAACATAAATATAATTAAAAATAGGTTAGAACCTAGAAAAGTATTTTGGATAGGAGAAAACTTGTTTGCAGAAAAGCAAAATATGGCATCTTATAAAAGTCTGTCATAGTTTGCATAAAATTCAGTGAAAGTAATTTTCAGTGATGATGACCATTGGGTTGCATTAATGTTGCTATTTAGTTCTGTAAACAGCTAAATGGATCATTTTAGTAAAAGATTAGAAATTATGTCATTCCTTTTTTTCTTTATGATATCAAGGAAAAATAATTCATGTATAAAGTCAGGGACTTTCATAAGTCTTGTGAGTTCAGACTTCTAGTTTGTGGTCTTGTATAGATCATTTATATTTTTGGATTTCTGTACCTAAGTAAGAGTGTGAATTAGATATCCCTGAAGCTATTTCCAGCCTAAAGTGTTGTGATTTGGCCAATAGTTAAGAAATTAATGTTTTTAATATTTTCAAGTAGAAAATGTGAATTTTCTCTTTAACTACTATTTAGTTCCCTACTATAGAAAAGCCAATATATCACTATATGGAGTGAAAAAACATTTTTTTATGTTTACAAGAATGAGTGAGTGAGCTAGAATTCATAGCAGGTATCAGAAATCACCACCCATATGGAAATTATCTTGAAAGCCTAAGATGGGAACTAGTGGGCTGAAGAAAGGAAATCATAATAGATAATAAAGTCTGAGACAAATTCACCAAGACATAAGTACAACCTAACATTAAGGCAATGTAAAAGCAATATTGAGAGAATAAAGTGACTTTAGTTCTCAAACTAGTTCACCTGCCAATTGTATAATTACCCTGCTAGTGCAGTTAATCTATGCCCCAGCTTCTTCTTCGTAAATATTTTGAAAAAAAAAATTCAACCTTATAGAAATATATGATCAAATAAATTATGTATTTGAAAGTACTTCATGAGAGTATCATGTAGTTTATACTCTGATAGCAATATTATTGGTAATTTAAGAAAACTGACTGAAAACTCAGTACTGTTTCTAGATATATTAGCTACTCTAAAATTAACAATAATTCTATACCAGTGCATAGAAATTATTTATAATTTCAGTTTATTGGTTAAAAAATAGGCTTGTTCATATTCCATAGAGTTGGGATTACACCTAGATTTCATGATATTCAAACTTTCTTTTCACTACCCAGTCAGTTCCAGGAGCCTTGTAGTTATTTTATATATCCTAAATATTTAGGTGTTCTACTTAAGTTAAATGGTAGAATTAAAATTTGAACTATAGTACTTTATGTTTCTGCTTCAAATAATAAAAAATCACAATTAAAATAATTTTTAATTTAGAATTTTTATGAAGAGTAAAAGTTTGTCATAGTCAAACTTTTGGAAATAGAGCATTTGAAGCAGTTATCAATTCCAAAAAAATACTTTAGAATTAATATCAAACATACCCTTTCTATAAGCAAAGTAATATAGCACATCTATGAAAAATGGCATATGCCAGTAAATATTACCTCCTGGTGATATGAGTTGAACTTAAAAAAAGAATCACAAATCATTTTTAGCCACAGGCAAAATATGCCAATAGGTATGCGCTGTTGAATATTATGCTGAGTCCGTGTTTTGTTAAGTATACTAAATCACTTTATTGAAAATCATATTTTCCTACCATATCCTCACAAATTTCTCCTTTGTAACAAATACTTTTGCACCTAAACTTGTCATGAGATATAGATATTAATAGACTGCATTAAAATTTCATCCAAGTCTTTGTTTAAATAAACAGATACTATCTTTCTATTAAAATATTTATGCATCAACTTATCACTTGATACATTCTTAATACTATCCACTTCCATCTTTCAGAGAAATGTATGACATAAAAAAGCCAAACAAAATAAATTACAAAGAAAGTCTGTTTGATCTGATACATATAAAAAAGGTTTATAATAATTATTATTATTATTAAATTCACGAAGAGAAAATACTAGCAACCGAGATACCAGTGATAAAAATACTTTTTACATGACGTGCAGGCAATAAAAACCACAGTAAACAAATACTTAAATAATTGACTCGGGCAACATTAATTCTTCATAATCTAAAGACCAGGCATTGCTTAGAAGAAATATAGTCTCCTGCTTTTTTCTCCATTTCTTGGATATCACATACTTGGTTGCAAATTGCATTCAGTTGGTGTTTTTTGAGAACTGACTATAATGGTCTCATAGATTGATTTTTTTAAGTAAAAAGAATTCTCAAATTAGGCAACTGCTGACATTGTTTCAGTAATTCAGATATGAACATAACTAAATCTGTTCTTTTTAGAATTTTCATCGTGGTCACTAAGAAACATTTATCCATCCATATGTTTTAGGCATCAGGGAATAAAGTGAGACAAGAAGGATAGCAGTTGACTTCAAATTGTATCCAAAGTCTTCAAAGTGCTATCCATAATACTTTATCTATGAACTTTTATTTTATTTTATTAGCGCTATTATTGCCAAGAAGGATGGTCAACTGAATTTTATTGGGGGTGGAAGGGGAATTGCCACTAAATCACAAACAGAATTCTATCATTAATGATAAAAATGAAGATCTAGATAAAAAGGTAGAGAAGATAATAATAATTTCATTATACTTTAGTGAAACTACTTGACATGTAGTATATATTAAATATTTATGTTAATTTTTAGAGGACACAGTAATTATAGTGTAAGTTCAATTACTAATGTGAGGTTCAAAAGATGGAAATATATATACTCCATTAAATATGCATTACAAAAAATAAAAGAGAAAATTTAGTCAATTATGCCAAATAATTATGAGCATCAGTTTTAAAAATTTCACAAAAAATTGTGTTATTTTCTACACATTCTTATATCACTTGATAGCTTTAAATAAAAGATGGGCACAAGTAAACAAAGGTATTAGTCAACTTGTCTTATGCGCAGAAATCTGGATTCGATTCTTAGCATTGGATACGTTTGCGTGAGTCCCACAAGGAGTGCTCCTGAGCACAGTCATCATAAACCATGAGCACAACTTAGTGTGGTCGAAACAGAACAAAAATTAAACAAAACAAAAACAAAGTAAACTAAGTAACATAAAAATACTTCCATAAGAGGGTTCAGACCTCATTTTATAAAGAGAAAACAATTCTGTTTTCCTATTTGTTGCTTCTTACAGATTCAAAATCATTCAGTAACGTGCTTCTTAATATCATTTTCAGAAGTTAAATTTTCATGTCATAATATATTGAATAGAAAGTCATGAGAAATATACTTTGATATATTTTTTAAATTTTATTTTTTTATTGAATCACCATGTGGAAAGTTACAAAACTTTCAGGCTTAAGTCTCAGTTATACAATGTTCGAACACCCATCCCTTCACCAGTGCACATATTCCACCACCAAGAATCACACTATACCTCCGTCCCACCTCCTACCCCCCAAGCGCCCCACCCCACCTGTGTAGCTAATTAATTTCACTTTACATACTTTGATATTTTTTTACATCAAAAACTATATATGTGTTTAATAATCTTTTCTATGTTTCTTTATCTGCAATTTGGACTGTAGAGCGCATAAAATTTTAAGGAAATTAAAAGGGGCTGGAGCAATAGCACAGCGATAGGGCATTTGCCTTGCACGAAGCTGACCTGGGTTCAATTCCTCTGCCCCTGTCAGAGAGCCCTACAAGCTACTGAGAGCATCTCACCTGCACGTCAGAACCTAGCAAGCTACCCATGGCATATTCGATATGCCAAAACAGTAACAATAAGTCTCACAATGGAGACGTTACTGGTGCCCACTCAAGAAAATTGATGAGCAATGGGATGACAGTGATATACTTTAAAACTGACTTGTGATAAATTAAAAATATTTCTCAAATGGTTTCTGTTTCTTGAAAGATTTAATAGTGACAAAATCCTTAATACATTTGCAAGATCAAAGTGATCTATTTAGTTCTTCCCAAAGTAAGTAGGAGTGATTTAAGATGTAATAACATAATTCTTTTTGGAAAACTCAGCTAAGTCAATCAAGACCAACTTAATTAAATCTTCAAAAATGTGCTCTTTACATTATGCATCTGATTAAGTGCCAGAGCCTCTTATTCAGTAAATGACTGCATATATTATTTTATACAACATCTTGCAGATGACAGATGGTTCTGTTATGAACTCTATCTTGGCATGCAATCTTAATTCCTGAATCCAATAATTGTGCATGTATATGCCTTTCTGCAGTAGATAGGTATAAACCACAAAATCTTGTCTTACACTAAAGGGATAAAATATGACTGCTGAAGAACAAAAATTAATCAAGGAAGTTAAAACTAGATTATTGTTTTTGCCTTTCTATTGAAGAATGCACAAAAGTTAAGCACTTCTCAAACATAGAGTTTGTTGGACATACGTTATACCTTTCAGTTTTAGTGTTGGTCACTTATAAATCATTTGATAGCCCTCATTTTTAGAAAAATGACTTGAAGTTATAACCTGAAGATTTTATTCTATGAATAAGATCAAAAGTAGAGCCAGAGGGTCACTGTTCTATCTTTAAAAGAGCAATAATTGAGCCTGCTACAGCTAAAACTAGCATGATGATATTAAACTTTTTAAAAATTTTTATTGACATCATGATTTACAACGTTGTTCATAGTTGAGTTTCAGACATACTATGGTCTAGCACCAGCCTCACTACCAGTGTCAACTTCCCTCCAATCAGTGTTTGTTTTTCAAGTTACCAAGCAACTTAAGGCACAGAGCAACCATGTAACCAAAAGTCTGGGAAGAAACAGGCAGTGGCACGGAGGAATAGAACCTGAACATTTGCTTACATGAAGCCAACACCACCAGACTCTGAAATTCTATAAAATATACAGTTAATTTTTTTCATTCCTAAAGTTCAAGCTTAGGATAATGAACATATAAACTCTCTGGTAGTAGTTCAGACTTCCACACTCTCTGACTTAGCTTCTACAAGTGCCACCACACACAGAACTGTCAGGGAGATCCTGAAAGAGCTTCTTTGCTATGATGGCACCAAAGTGGTTTATAGGTGTCACTGCCAAAACATCATCCAGTTTCCTTCACATCTAAACTACAAAATTAAAGTCTCAATCTGAAATGAAAGGACAACAAAAAGTGTGATTTTCACTTTTTGTTGTCCTTTGACACTTCTACCTATGACACTTCAGTCATAGGTAGAAAATTATTCCAGCTGGAGATAAATAACAAAGCCAAAAACTACTTCAATGATCAGTGATATGTGCTGTCACTAACTCTAAACCTGGAAGAAAAGTGTTAGATATCATATTATTTCATCCTGGAGAAATAACATCAACCTATAACTCTGATTAATCAGAACACAAGAAGATAGCTTTCCTTCATGCCCTACTCCCAGAAAACAATTGCCACAATGGATTACAATAAATCTCTAGGCCAGAAGAAATTCATGTAATTTGCTGTGACATGAGTGGAACTAGATGATACCATGCAATTAAAGTCAGTCTGAAGGAGAAGGATAGATACAGAATGATCACTTTCATATGTTGGATTTAATGTCACACAGCAAGATAGCCAAAGTCAGCATAGTGGGAAGACTGATCCACACAACTGCATTTGTTAGGGGATGGGTTGAAACAGAAGGGTACTGACGCACTTGGGAGGGGAAAATGGGTACACTTGTGATAGCTGAGGTGTTAGAACTCATACATGGGAAATGATCATTAACAAAATTGTAAATTATAAAATCTCAATGAATAAAATAAATTTGAAAAGAAAAAAATAGGGGTGAGAGGGAAAGTACAGCAGGTAGAGTGCTTGTCTTGCAAGTGAACAACTCAAGTCTGATTCCTAGTACCCCATATGCACCACCAACTCAGCCCACTAGGAGTGATCCCTGAGTACAGTGCCAGGAGTAAGTACTGAGCAATGCTAGGTATGGCCCAAAGGAAAAAAAGAAATATAGAAAGAAAGGAGGAAGCGGGCCGGAGCGATAGCACAGCGGGTGGGGCGTTTGCCTTGCATGCAGCCGACCCGGGTTCGATCCCCGGCATCCCATATGGTCCCCCAAGCACCGCCAGGGGTGATTCCTGAGTGCAGAGCCAGGAGTAACCCCTGAGCATCGCTGGGTGTGACCCAAAAAGCAAAAAAAAAAAAAAAGAAAGGAGGATGGAAGGAAGGAAGGAAAGAAGGAAGGAAGGAAGGAAGGAAGGAAGGAAGGAAGGAAGGAAGGAAGGAAGGAAGGAAGGAAGGAAGGAAGGAAGGAAGGGAGGGAGGGAGGGAGGGAGGGAGGGAAGAAGGGAGAGAGGGAGGAAATGGGAGGGGGAAGGGGGAGGGGGAGGGAGAGAGGAGGGAGGGGGAGGGGGAGGGAGGAGGAAGGAAGGAAGGAAGGAAGGAAGGAAGGAAGGAAGGAAGGAAGGAAGGAAGGAAGGAAGGGGGAGGGGAAGGGGGAGGGGGAGGGAGGAGAAGGGGGAGGGGGAAGGAGAGAGGAGGGAGGGGGAGGGGAAGGAGGGGCAGGGGGAGGGGGAGGGGAAGGAGGGGGAGGGGGAGGGAGAGAGGGGGGAGGGGGAGGGAGAGAGGAGGGAGGGAGGAGGAAGGAAGGAAGGAAGGAAGGAAGGAAGGAAGGAAGGAAGGAAGGAAGGAAGGAAGGAAGGGAGGGAGGGAGGGAGGGAGGGAGGGAGGAAGGAAGGAAGGAAGGAAGGAAGGAAGGAAGGAAGGAAGGAAGGAAGGAAGGAAGGAAGGAAGGAAGGAAGGAAGGGAGGGAGGAAGGAAGGGAGGGAGGGAGGGAGGAAGGATATCCAACAATTATTCAGAATTAGTAAAAGACACAGAACCACAGATCAAAAAAATAGGACAGAATCTGAGGTTATAAGAGTTAACCAACCCCCCCCCCCCAGGCTTTTACACACAGAAGCGTAACTTGTATTTAAAGTGATAAAAAGAAAAATAAAGTCAAATTAAAATGTACTTTCCTCCTTACTCTTACTGAAAAATGGAAGGGGAGAAAGTACATTATCTCTAAAGGAACATGGAAGAGAATTAAAACTGACTTCAATGAAAACACAGGTAGATAATATAATGCATTAACATTTATAAGTTTCACTAAAGTTAGAAAAATAATCAACCTCAAATTCTACACATAATAAAAATATCTACCTATAAGTGATAGATGTTTCTCAAACAAAAATCCTTAAAATGATTGCCAGCAGATATGATATCAAAATAAATTTAAATTTTTTTTATAAGTAGAGGGGCTGGAGTAATAGCACATCGGGTAGGGCGTTTGCCTTGCATGCGGCCAACCTGGTTCAATTCCCAGCATTCCATATGGTCCCCTGAGCACTGCCAGGGGTAATTCCTGAGTGCAGAGCCAAGTGTGACCCCCGATGCATCGCCTGGTGTGACCCAAAAAGCAAAAAGATTAAAAAATTAAATTTTTTCAAGTAGAAAAAATATAATTTTATAAACTTGCATCTACCCAAAGGACGCGAAGGTTTGGAATTGGAATTAATTATGGTAAGTGAATTATCTTTCCTTTTAAAGAGTCCTAAAACATAACCAAAATAAATGTGGTACACAGATTTTTACTATAATAGCATATATAAAACACATTCACATTTTGACAATAACACTTAAGAAAAGGGAAAAAGAAAATCATATAGCTTAGGGAAAGCTATATAATTTCCATGACTTGCATTAAACATAAAGAGGTATAATGCTATCTTGAATTTAAATCTGTGCAATAAAGTATATGCATATTGCAAAAAAACTTGGAAGTCACCAGTATAAAACAGTATAAAGGTCAGAACAATAAAATACATTTGAAAAGGGAAAATAAACAAAGTATATAGTTTGAACAGAACTCGTAACCTTAATGTTTTAAGTTGAAAAGTCAAATAAATATTTAAAAGAAAATCAAAGCCTAAAGATTGACATATCAATAAGAGCCAACTTTAAATATAAATATAGTTTCATACTAAGCATAAGAACTTTAAACATAGTAAAAATAATAAAATTAATTATAAAGATGTGACATGTAGACATTTCTCAAAACTATGGATAGATATATTAATATATAATATAAACATTATAACATGTACTGTCAGATTTTAAATAAGGTTAATACGTAAAGAAAAATGTATTAATTCTTCTCAAATTTGCAACTTAAATATTATAATTGTTATAAAAATTATCTGTAAACACACAGATTATAAATATTACAGCATAATTTAAATATATTCTGACATAGTAAAATAAATTTAAATATATTATACTGGGTGATAAATTAGAATAAAATTAATGTCTAATATGTAAATATAAAGTCTCATATAACTTTAAACGTAATATATATACTTTTAAAATTAATAAGAATAAATCATAATTTGAAATGAAAATCTCTATGACACACAAAGCAGAAAAGAGTAAACAGTATGTTGTGGTCTTAGAAATATTCCCTTTATTAATTAGTAGAAGAAAAAGAAGAAATCAATAAGAATAAACATCTCTTAAGCCAGAAATATCAAACAAATTGACTTAATATGTACATAAAACATTGCTGAACAGTCTGATCATGATACACATTATTTTGAAATATACTTAACAGGACAGAGTTGTTGTGCATCAAAAAAAACTTTAAATTTTTATTTATTTAAAAAAAATTATGTTTTTGCTTCTTGGGTCACACCCGTCTAAGTCATATATTCTTAGAACATAACTAAACAAGAAATTAATAATATACAGATTACCTAGAAAATTTAAGTATTTGAAAGAAAAACACTTTTCTAATTATCTTCAAACCAAAATGACACATTAGGGGAAATTAAAAATACTTTTCAAAATTCAAAAGGTCAAAACATGTTAATGCGACTGAAACATTGCTAGGAAAAATTAATGACATTAAATTCTGTATTCGAAGAAAATGATCTCACATCAGTGATCTAATTTTCCAGTTTAAGAAAGTAAAGAATTTAACACACTTTAAAAGAAGATCTTAAGTCTCTTGTGCATCTCCCAAAACTGAAGGAATACATCCAACTTTGTTTTACAAGGCCAAAATGATTCTGATACCAAAAACAGACATGAACACTACAGAAAGAAAAAAGAAAACTAGAGACCAAGATCCCTGATGATTTCTGTATTCTAGCAATCAAGTCCAGGGAGATTTAAGTTGGAAATTGCATCATTTCCCTTCCTGGGGCAGCATGGAGCAAAAGCTTAGTTCATAGTCTGAAGACATGGCTGCAAGCACTTGCTGGGACCAGAAGTAATATAGCTGGCTCTGGATCCTGGTCGTTCAGCAGCAAAGCGGCTGTGCAAAAGCATGGCCACCCAGGTCGAATATCGGCGGAGTGTGAGCTGGTACCGGCCCCGGCCTGAGACTGCCCAAGTGTCCCGCTGTTTCAAGTTCAAAACACATGTTTCCCCCCTGTACTTGATTGCTAGAATACAGAAATCCTAAACCTTTATAGAGACTTTATATCTCTTCATTCTCATCAGTGGAAAATTAATTATCAAATGTTTCCTTGTCAATAGGGCCATATTTTGGGGGGATAAACTCCAACAAGAATAGTGAGTTCTGTGTTGAAACTCCAACAATAGTGAGTTTTGTGTTGAAATACGAAATGTAATCAAGGTAAAGAGAAAACAAAGTGAAATTTATCAGTTATGCAGGTGGGGGTGGGGTGTTGGGGGGTAGGGAGAAGGGAGGTATACTGGGTGTTTTTTTTTTCTTTTTTTTGGTGGTGGAATATGGGCACTGGTGAAAGGACGGGTGCTGGAGCATTGTATAAGTGAGACATAAGCCTGAGAACTTTGTAACTTTCCACAGGGTGATTCAATAAAATAAATTTTTAAAAATTAAGTAAATAAAAGTTGCTATGAGAGTAGACATTAAAAGTTCTCACCACAAGGAAAAAATCATGACTATTTCAATGGATGTATTAATTAGACTTATGGTAGTGATTATTTTTCAGTATATCTATATATTAAACCATTATGCTGTAATGCCTAAAATGAATTGAATGCTGTATGGTCAATTGCATCAGTAAAAAAAAAAACCTAAATTAAAAAAAAAATCCCTGATGAAATTACATAATGTTTTTTTTTTTCCAAAAACTCTAATTGAGAATCAAAAAAAACCCTCAAAGATCTTATATCTTGACCAATTTAATACCGGGGATGTAAGAATGATTCATGATAAACTATTACTGTAATATTTTTATCAATAGAAGTTAAAAAAAAATAATAGGGGCTGGAGCGATAGCACAGTGGGTAGGGAGTTTGCCTTGCATAGTGGCAGACCCAGGTTCAATTTATAGTTGTATCCAAAATAATTAAATACAATTAAGTTAAACTAAGAAGTGAAATTTTCCATTCACAGCACAATGGAAAGAACTCTGAGAATTATGCAAACTAAAAAGGAAAAAGATTTATACTAGATTTAGCCAATTTTTCAGCAAATGTTTATAAATTTGATGAACCAAGAGCAATAAAAAATGAATAAACCAATTTATTTGACAATAAATTCTCTATTGTCTGTTTACACTAAAATAAGTAAGATTGCCTGAAAGAAACAGGGAAGGTCACACAAAGTGATAGAGGCATTAAAAGGGAAAAAAACTAGTGGGCTTTAATAAAAATTATAAAAAGTTTAAATTTGAGAAAAAAATAGAATATATTATAATCATAATGTCATAGTGGAACAATATAAAATAAACTCAAGTTAGTTGAAATATAGCATTATCAATACTATATTAACAATAAATCTTGATGTGTGTACAGATCTTTCTTTACATGCAATTGAGTTTACATTAGGATGATCTACTCTAAAATAATATATCAAGTGTCAAAAATGCTTCCTGGGAGTTGTAGCTCAATACCTCTGTCCAGAGTTTATATGTATATATGTATATATATATGTATATATACATACTCTATATATATACATATGTATGTAGAAAAAGAAAGAGAGAAAGGAGAATAGAGAGAGTGAAAGAGAGAGTTATTACTATTTCTTTTTTAAAATTCATACCATCATAAATTTGAAAAAATTAAGTTGACTATTTTGTTTGGGACTGTCTGTTTTACAGCAATCAACAATTTATATCACTGAGAACTTGAGAGCTAGAAATCAGATATTTAATGTTAATTTTTCAATAAAATCATATAGAAGATTCTAGAAAAAGTATTCAGTGGTTTTAAAGCTCATGTTGCTTCTCCTAGATAAAAGACTTATCCTAAAATAGAATCCCTATGTGGGACAAGGTTTAATCAGAGCACTCTGCTATCAGAAAACACTTTTAAAAGGAGATGTGGGGAGGACTATTAAGGTGGGAAAAGGGGTAGAAAGAAAGAAATATGAGTAAATAAGATTCAAAGATTCCAGAACAAGAAAACAATAAAGATGTGCAAAAGAATCTATTTTTCAGGTTTTTATTTGAAAAGAAATCCTTGAGAAAATTTACAATGTTAAAACCCAGTTGTTGGAAGATTTAGTAAAATCTATCAAGTTCTTGTCAATCTGTCAATCATAAAAGGAGAAACTATTATTTGCTAATTAGAAATGGAAACTGAACATGATGAAGAATCCCATGGGCATTTGGAAAAAAAAGTTAGACTCTTACAAATCTATTCTATTACATGCATCAATTTAAATGAATGAATCAATTCCTTTGAAAGACACAACTCTGGTGGAGGTGCTTTCTGAGCCGCATGTCCTAGCATGGGCAGAACCGGTTTGTAAGCTCAGGAACCCAGACAGACTGCTCCAATAGCAGCAAACTTTCAGGGGCCTACTGACTCTCCCCTTATCCAGGTACAGGCCCAGTGGAGGTGCTGCCCCCCTTCATATCCCATAAGGGCCAGAAATTATCCTCTGATGTGAAACTTTCACTAGGGCAGCTTGTTCACCAGAAACAATAAGTCATTTGCCCCACCTCAATTAATATTACACCAAAACCACAACAGTTACAGTGAGTATGAAAATCTAAACTGCACAGGTCACAATGATAAAGTAATGCAGCAGCCTACCAGTTCAGTTAGTGAAGAAGCTAGACCCAAGACCCAGAAGACCCAACCAGTAATGAATCGCTAGACAACCTCCCTGACAAGGAATTTAGAGGAAAGCTACTGAGGAGGCATAGGGGCCTAAGAGAATCAATGGAATGCACTGCCAATAAAATACAAGAGAATTTGAGAGCAGAAATGTGGAAAATGCAAACAAAATTAAAAGTAGAAATGACAGATCTGAATAACCTGGTAGGTGAATTGAAAAACTCAATAGAAGGCCTCAGAAAAAGAGTAACAGCTGCTGAGGACAGAATCAGTGAGCTCCAAGATGAAGTGCAAAGACTCTCCAGACAATAGCAAAAAATGGAGAAGAGATAAACAATGAACCAATAGATGTCAAGAGAAAATTGGGATGAAGCTAGGAGGAATAACATAAGAATCACTGTAGTCCCAAGTCCTAGAGGAACAGGAAGAAAACACTGACAAAAAAGAAATTGTCAAAGACAATATCTTATTGCTAAGATATTCCCAGAGCTAAAGAGCACATGTGACCAGATCCAAGAGGCCCAAAAGGTACCAGCTAGAAGAAATCCAAATAAAAATACTCCAAGACACATCGTGATCAAAATGATGAAAACCTTAGACACAAAATTCTGAAAGCAGCAAGATCAAAGAAAGAAATTGCCTATAAAGGAGCACCCTTAAGATTGACAGCCCACTTACCTGATGAAACCCTCAGGGCCCGAAGACAGTGGTGGGATATAGTGAAAAAACTCAATGAAATATATGGCTCACCAAAAATACTTTATTCAGCTAGACTCTCATTCATATCAGAAGAAGCAACACACAATTTCACAAACAGCAACTCAGGAACTTCATAGACTCAAAACCATGGTTACAAGAACAACTAAACTGGCTACTTTAAGACAAGACAATCTTCTCAAATACACCAAACTACAGCAAAAAGATGGGACAAAAACCCCATAACAATAATCCCAGCATCATTGGGCTAAATGCACCAGATCCAATCTCCAGCCAGTGTCCAGTGGCCAAAAGGGGCGTGGCCTCTTTGGTAGTGGGCGTGGCCCCACTGCAGTGGGCGTGGCCACCGGGGCAGCTGCAGTTATGTTCCCCTGTTCTAGTGTACTTGACAGACATCGCAATCCCCATTAACTGACTTTGTGGAGATCTCCCCAGTTACCTCAAATGCAAAAGGCTAAATTTACCACTAGCCTACTCCAAATGCACCAAAATATCGAAAACTCAAAAAAAGAGAAATTAACTCTAGTGTGCTGGAAGGTCCCACCCCACACAACCGTGACAGCATGAAGAAACAGCACAAATCCCCACAGCAAGGAGAGGACAAAGAAAAGAGTCCAAAAGCCTCAGCAGGGGTTTCCCACAAATGCAATCTCTCTGATAAAGAACTCAGAAAAGAAATTCTGAGAATGTTCATCGAACTTAAAGAAACAGTGGAGCAGTCAGTGAAGAAATTATGGAAAGAAATGAGAGCAGAAATAGGAAAGCTACATTCAGAAATATAACGAATAAAAGACAGTGTAGATGAAATAAAAAACACAGTGGGAGCCCTCAAAAGTAGAATGGCTACAGCTGAAGAGAGAATTAGTAAGCTTGAAATGAGCAACAGAAAGCACAAAGGCTAAAACAGACAATTGGAAAAGATCTTAAAATAGCTCTAGGGTGAATCAGAGACCTAGGGGATGATGCCAAGAGGAATAACATAAGAATCTTTGGAGTTCCAGAAGGACAGGGAGGCAACCCTAATGAGAAAGCCACAGTTAAAGAAATCGTTGCTGAAAAGTTCCCAGAGCTGGATAGTGCAGATGTTCAGATCCTAGGAGCCAGAAGGGTGCCAGCTAGAAGGGACCCTAATAAAAAGACCCCAAGACATATCATAGTCAGAATGATGGATACCATGAATAGGGACACAATACTGCAAGCAGCAAGGTCAAAAAAAGAAATCACATACAAAGGAGCACCCCTTAGATTCACAGCAGACTTATCAGAGGAAACCCTCCAAGCCAGAAGACAGTGGTGGGATATAGTGAAAAAGCTCAATGAAATGAACTCCTCACCACAAATACTTTACCTGGCTAAGATCTAATTCAAACTTGAAGGAACCATACACAATTTCATGGATAAACAACAACTAAGGGACTTCATAGACTCAAAACCAAGCTTAAAAGAAGGACTAAAGAGGTTCTTGTACGACAAGGTAAAACCCTATAAGAACAACAAACCCCGCAGAAAGATGACACAAAACCCCATGACAATAATCTCTCTCAATGTCAATGGCCCAAATGCACCAATTAAAAGACACAGAGTGGCAAAATGGATTCTGAAACAAAACCCAACATTCTGCTGCTTACAAGAAACACACCTGAACAGTCAGAGGAAACACAGACTGAAAGTAAAAGGATGGAAAACAATCCTGCAAGCAAACAACTCCCTCAAAAAATCTGGGGTTGCAATACTAATATCCGACAACATACATTTCAGGTTGGAAAAGATTAGAATGGACAGCGAGTGTCAATTTCTATTTATCAAGCGATATGTATAACAGGAAGAGATCACACTCTTAAACGTATACACACCTAATGAGCGACCCGCTAAATACTTAAAACAAGTCCTAACAGACTTTAAGGAGGACATTGTTAGCAGAACAATAGTAGTCGGAAACTTCAACACTGCCTTATCAACTCTGGATAGAAAGACAAGAATAAAACTCACCAAGGAAATACTGACAATGAAGGAAGAAGTAGAAGAGAGAGGCCTAATAGACCTATACAGGGCTTTACACCCCAAAAAGAAAGAATACACATTCTTTTCCAGTGCAGACGAAACATTTTCCAAAAGAGACCATGTATTGGCCCACAAAACATACCTCAATAAAATTGGAAAAATAGAAATTGTATCAACTACCTTCTCAGACCATGATGCACTGAAGATAGAAGATAACCACACACAGATGCAGAGAATCAAAGCAAACACCTGGAAATTAAACAGCTCAGTGTTGAACAGTGAGTGGGTCAGGAAGGAAATCAGGAAGAAATCAAGAGATACCTCGAAAGAAATGAAAATGAAGACATGACCTATCAAAACCTATGGGACGCAGCTAAAGCTGTGTTAAAGGGAAAATTTATAGCTCTGCAAGCATTCCTTAGGAAGAAAGAAAGGGCCTTCACAGACAGCTTGACTTCACAGCTCAAGGCCTTAGAAAAGGACCAGCAAAAGGAACCCAAACCAGATCAAAGGAAGGAAATAATAAAAAGTAGAGCAGAAATTAACGACATGGTAACCCAGAAAACAATCCAAAACGTAAATGAAACCAAGAGCTGGTTCTTTGGGAAAATAAACAAGATTGATAAACCACTAGCAAGACTCACAAAGAGAGAGAGAAAACCCTAATAAACTGAATCAGGAATGAAAATGGGAACATCACAACAGAAACCAATGAAATTCAAAAGATCATCAGAGACTACTTTGAAAGTCTATATGCCACGAAACAAGAGAACCTAAATGAAATGGATGAATTCCTTGACTCCTACAATCTCCCAAGTCTGAACCAAGAAGAATTGGAATACCTGAATAGACCCATTAATATCAAGGAAATTGAAACTGTAATCAAAAGTCTCCCCAAAAACAAAAGCCCAGGTCCAGATGGATTCACTCGTGAATTCTTTCAAACATTTAAAGAAGACCTATTGCCAGTTCTCCTCCAGCTTTCCCAGAAAATTGAAAAAAAAGGAACTCTCCCAAATAGTTTCTATGAAGCATATATCTCCCTAATACCAAAAGCAAACAAAGACACCACTAAGAAAAAAAAAAAATTATAGACCAATATCCTTGATGAACACCAGTGCGATTATCCTCAACAAAATATTAGCAAATAGGATCCAACAACTCATCAAAAAAATCATACACCATGACCAAGTGGAATTCATCTCGGGAGATGCAAGGATGGTTTAACATTTGGAAATCAATCAACATAATCCATCATATCAACAAAAGTAAAGATAAAAACCATATGATCATATCAATTGATGCAGAGAAAGCATTTGACAAGTTCCAACATCTGTTCATGATGAAAACCCTCACCAAAATGGGTTTTGGAGGAACTTTCCTCAAGATAGTCGAAGCCATATACCACAAGCCTATGGCAAGCATTATCCTCAATGGGGAAAAACTGAGGGCCTTTCCTCTAAGATCAGGGACAAGACAAGGATGCCCACTCTCACCACTTCTTTTCAATATAGTAACAGGAGTACTTGCGATAGCTGTTAGGCAAGAAAAATATATCAAGGCATCCATATAGGAAAGGAAGAAATCAAACTCTCACTATTTGCAGATGATATGACACTATATCTAGAGAAGCCTAAAGCCTCTACTAAGAAACTCTTAGAAACAATAGACTTGTACAGTAAAGTTGCAGGCTATAAAATCAATACCCAAAAATCCATGGCCTTCCTATATGCAAACAGAGAGACAGTGGAAAGGGACATGAAAAAAGCAATCCCATTCACAATTGTGCCCCAGAAAATCAAGTACCTCAGAATCAGCTTAACTAAGGAAGTAAAAGACCTCTACAAAGAAAACTACAAGACGCTACTCCATGACATAAAAGAGGACAGGAGGAAATGGAAACATATCCCCTGCTCATGGTTAGGGAGAATCAACATTGTCAAAATGTCAATACTCCCAAAAGCATTATACAGATTCAATGCGATCCCTATAAAGATACCCATGACATTCTTCAAATAAATGAATCAAGCAATCCTGAAATTCATATGGAACAACAAATGCCCACGGATTGCTAAAATAATTCTTGGGAAAAAGATGATGGGAGGCATCACCCTCCCCCACCTCAAAATTTACTACAAAGTGGTAATAATCAAAACAGCATGGTACTGGAACAAAGGCAGAACCTCAGACCTGTGGACAAGGGTGGAATATCCCGACACACAACCCCAAATGTATGACCATCTAATCTTTGATAAGGGAGAAAGAAATGTGATGTGGAGCAAGGAAAGCCTCTTTAACAAATGATGCTGGCACAACTGGACAACCACGTGCAAAAGAATGGGCTTAGACCTCGACCTGACACCATGCACAAAAGTCAGATCAAAATGGATTAAAGGGGGCTAGAACAATAGCACAGTGGGTAGGGCCTTTGCCTTGCACTTGGCCAACCCTGGTTCGAATCCCACCATCCCATATGGTCCCCTGAGCACCGCCAGGAGTAATTCCTGAGTGTAGAACCAGGAGTAACCCCTGTTCATCACCGGGTGTGACCCAAAAAAAGAAAAAAATGAATTAAAGACCTCAACATCAGACCACAAACCATAAGGTACATTGAAGGCAAGGTCGGCAAAACGCTCTACGATATTGAAGCTAACAGTTTCTTCAAAGATGAATCACAACTGAACAACCACGAGGAAACAGAGATAAACAAATGGGACTACATTAAACTAAGAAGCTTTTGCACCACAAAAAATACAGTGACCAGAATACAAAGACAGTTTACAGAATGGGAAAGGATATTCACCTAATATGCATCAAATAAGGGGTTGATATCAAGGGTATATAAGGCACTGATTGAACTCAACAAGAAGAAACCATCCTACCCCATCAGAAAATGGGGTGAAGAAATGAAAAGAAACTTTCCCAAGGAAGAGATACGAATGGCCAAGAGACACCACATGAAAAAGTGCTCTACATCACTAATCATCAGGGAGATAAAGATCAAAACAACCATGAGGTGTCACACCACAGAGAATGGCACACATCAAAAAGAACAAAAGCAACCACTGTTGGAGAGGATTTGGGAAGAAAGGGACCCTTCTACACTGCTGGTAGGAATGCCGACTGGTTTAGCTCTTCTGGAAAACAATATGGATGCTTCTCAAAAAATTAGAAATTGAGCTCCCATTTGACCCAGCAATACCACTACTGGAAATGTACCCTCGAGAAGCAAAAAAGCATAGTGGAAATGACATCTGCATTTATATGTTCATCACAGCACTGTTTACAATAGCCAGAATCTGGAAAAAAGACCAAATGCTCAAGAACAGATGAATGGTTAAAGAAACTTTGGTACATCTATACAATGGAATACTATTCAGCTGTTAGAAAAATGAAGTCATGAACTTTGCATATAAATGGATCAACACGGAAAATATCATGCTAAGTGAAATGAGTCAGAAAGAGAGAGACAGACATAGAAAGATTGCACCATCTGTGGAATATAAAATAACAGAGTAAGACACTAATATCCAAGATTAGTAGAAATAAGTACCAGTAGGTTGGCTCCATGGCTTGGAAGCTAGTCTCACATGCTGGGAAAAAGGCAGTTCAGATAGAGAAGGGAAGACCAAGTGAAATGTGGTTGGAGATCCCGCGCGGGAAGGGAGATGCATGCTGTAAGTAGACTAGAGACTGAACACAATGGCCACTCAATACCCCTATTGCAAGCCACAATACCCATTGGAGATAAATAGATCAAAAGGGAATACCCTGCCACAGAGGCAGGGTGGGGTGGTGGGGAGATAGGATTGAGGGGTGGGAGGGATACTGGGTTTATTGGTGGTGGAGAATGGGTACTGGTGGAGGGATGTGTTTGCGAACATTGTGTAAGGAAAAAACAAGCTTAAAAATGTGTAAATCTGTATCTGTACCCTCATGGTGATTCACTAATTAAAGAATAAAATAATTTTTTTTTAAAAAAGGGGGACATCAACAGAAACTACTTAAATTCAGAGTATCCTCAGAGATTACTTTAAGACTCTTTATGCCACGAAACAAGAAAACCTCGAGGAAATGGACAAATTTCTGGGTTCCTATAGCCTCCTGAGGCTGAATCAAAAAGACCTGGAATATCTGAGCAAACCTATCACCACCAAGGAAATTGAAATGATAATAAGGGCTGGAGGGATAGCATAGCGGGTAGCGTCTGTGCCTTGCATGCCGATAGCATAGCGGGTAGCGTCTGTGCCTTGCATGCCGACCCATGTTCAATGCTTCTATCCCTCTTGGTAGCCTGGCAAGCTACTGAGAGTATCCCACATGCACAGCAGAGCACAAGCTACAAGTGGCATATTTGATATGCCAAAAACAGTAACAACAAGTCTCACAATGGAGACGTTACTGGTGCCCACTCAAGCAACTCGATGAGCAATGGATGACAGTGATACAGAGACAATGAATAAAGTCTCCCCAAACACAAAAGCCCTGGTCCGGATGGATTCACTTGTGAATTCTTCCAAATCTTTAAAAAGGACTTACTGCCAATCCTCTTTAAGTATTTCCAGGAAACTGAAGAATCAGAAACACTTCCAACCAGTTTTATGACACAAATATCACCCTGATACCAAAAGTATACAGAGATACCACAAAGAAAGAAAATTACAGGCCAATATCCCTGATAAACACAGACACAAAGATTCTCAACACAATCCCAGCAAACAGATCAAAAAGATGATACACTAGGACCAAGTAGGATTCATCTCAGGGATGCAAGGATGGTTTAACATTTGCAAGTCAATCAACATAATCCAACATATCAATAAAAGAAGAGATAACAACCAAATGATAATATCAATAGAGGCAGAGAAAGCATTTGACAAGGTCCAGCACCCATTTATTTTGAAAAATCTTAGCAAAATGTGCATTTTGCTAAGTTTTAAGAAGGAACTTTCTTCAATATAGTCAAAGCCATTGTTGACCAAAAGCCCAGGTCAGTATCATTCTCAATGGGGAGAAACTAAAAGACTTCCCTCTATGATCGGGCACAAGACAAAGTTGCTCGCTTTTTCCACTACTATTCAATATAGTAAATGGAAGTCCTGGCCATAGGCAAGAAAAAGATATCAAGGGCATACAGATAGGAAAGGAAGAGGTCAAGTTATCACTATTTGCAGATGATATGATACTATACTTAAAAGTCTTAAAGACTTTATAGAAAAACTCATAGAAAGAGTAGGTTTATATAGTAAATTGGAAAGCAACAAAATCAAGACACAAAAGTTCATTGCTTTCTTTTTATACAAATAATGGAAGAGAATAAAGAGACATTTAAAAAAAATCCCGTTCACAATAGTAACTCAGAAAATCAAGTACTTTGGAATCAACTTAATTAAAGAGGTAAAGGATCTATACAAGAAAATTACAAGATACTACTTAAAGAAAAAATTCCTGCCCACATGGTAGGCTGTCTTCACTGAGTTTCCTTTCCTGCCCCAAACAGAGCCCCAGTAGCCAAAAGCCTCCAGAACTCAGCAGCAGCCATGCTAAAGGCCATTCTGCACACACTCAGATGAGCCTCATCCATGAGGGAGCCAACAGAGGAACCCAGGTATGTGGGAACCTGTGGCTGAGATCTCCAAGCCTGCACAGATCAAGACTGAGCCTTCTCCACCCAGATCCCCCATTTTCCAGTAGCTTGGCAGTCACACCCACAAACTGCCCTGACACCATGTAATATCAATGGCCGAGATCCAGGGACTATACAACAAAGCTCCTGGAAGAGAGCAATGCAGAATCTCACATGGCAGCCTGGCAAGCTACCCGTGGCATGTTTGATATGCCAAAAACAGTAACAATAGTGGGGTCTCATTCTCCTGACCCTGAATGTGACAGGGATGAATGGAAACTTAACTGGCACCCGCTTGAGCAAATCAATGAGCAGCGATTGATTTGCTCATTGTGATTTGACGACAGTGATAACAGTAATACAGTAATACTTCAAGAAATGAAGGAGGACACTGGTAAATGGAGACACATCCCCTGCACATGAATAGGAAGGACTAAAATTGTGAAAATGGCAATACTCCCCAAAGCACTATACAGATTGAATGCAGTCCCTAACAGCATATCCATGATATTTTTCAAAGAAATAGACAAAACACTCATGAAATTCATATAGAAAAATGAACACATTCAAATAGCTAAAGCAATCCTTGGGAAAAAGTAGATGGGTGGCATGACCTTCCCCAATTTGAAACTTTACTACAAAACAGTAGTAATTAAAACAGCATGGTATTGGGCTAGAAACAGACCCACAGAACAATGGAACAGAGTTGAATATTCTGTCACAGACTCTCAAATATATGATGACGTAATCTTTGACAAAGGAGCAGAAATGTGAAGTGGAACAAGAAAAGCCTCCTCAACAAGTGGTGCTGGGAAAATTGGACAGCACCCTGCGAAACAATGAACTCTGACCTCTGTCTAATGCCTGGCACAAAAGTCAGATCAAAGTGGATTAAAAACCTCAATATCATACGCGAATCCATAAAATACATGAATGAAAATGTAGGGAGAACCCTCCTTGACATTGGAGTTAAAAGCATCTTTAAGGATGAAATACCACTGACCAAGCAAGTGGAAGCAAATATAAACAAATGGGACTGGATCAAACTAAGGAGCCTCTACACCTTAAAAGAAACAGTGACCAAAATGCAGAGAGAACCCATAGAATGGGAAAAATATTTGCCCAAAACCCATCTGATAAGGGATTAATATCCAGAATATACAAGACACTAGTACAATTATACAAGAAAAAAAAAACCTCAAACACCATCAAATATTGGAGAGAAGAAAAGAACAGAAGCTTCCTCAAATAAGAAATACAAATGGGGGCTGGAGTGATAGTACAGCGGGTAGGGTGTTTGCCTTGCACGTGGCCGACCCGGGTTCGAATCCCAGCATCCCATATGGTCCCCTGAGCACCGCCAGGAGTAACTCCTGAGTGCAGAGCCAGGAGTAATCCCTGTGCATTGCCAGGTGTGTCCCAAAAAGCAAAAAAAAAAAAAAAGAAAGAAAAAAAAGAAATACAAATGGCCAAAAAGCACATGAAAAAATGCTCCACATCGCTAATCATCCAGGATATGCAAAACAAAACAACAATAAGATATCATTTCACACAACAAAGACTAGCACACATTCAAAAGAATAAAAGCAAGCAATACTGGTGTGCATGTGGGGAAAAAGAGATGCTCTTTCACTGTTGATGAGAATGCCAATTGCTCCAGCCTTTTTGAAAACAATATGGATATTCCTTCAAAAACTAGAAATTGAGCTTTCGTATGACCCTGAAATATCACTTCTGGGAATATATCCTGAAGATCCAAAAAAGCACACTAGAAATGACATCTTCACCTGTATGTTCATTGCAGCACTGTTAACAATAGCTATAGTCTGGAGACAATGCAAATGTCTGAGAAAGAAACTTGGTACATCTACACAATGGAATACTATGCGGTTGTTAGGAGAGATCAAGTCATGAAATTTGCTTATAAGTGGATGGACATGGAGAATAGCATGTTGAGTGAAATAAGTCAGAAGTATGACAGACATAGAAGAACTCCACTCATTTGTGGAATATAAAATAACATAATATGAGACTGACAACCATGGACAGTATATATAAGGGCCAGTAATATTGCCCCATAGTTGTAAGCCTGTCTAATAAACTGGTGGAGAAGATAGCTGGAATAGTGAAGGGATCACTAAGACAATGATGGTTGGAGTAATTGTTCGGGATGGAAGATGTATGCTTAAAGTAGATAAAGGACCAACAGTGATAACATCTCAGTATCTGTATTGCAAACCATAATGCCCCAAAGTAGAGAGAAACCATGGGAAAAATTGTTTGCCATGGGAGAGTTGAAAAGGGGGGGTATACTGGGGACATTGGTGGTGGAAAATATGCACTGGTGAAGGGATGGGTGTTTGATCATTGTATGATTGAAACTCAAACATGAAACCTTATAACTGTATATCATGGTGATTCAATAAAAAACAAACAAACAAATAAGAAAAAGACTGTAAAGAACATCTTCTGGGGGCAGCCGAGGGAGAGCCTCAGCGGCTCTCCCCATTGGCCTCTCAGGTCTCGGAGGGTTGGTCTCGGGCCGCTCACCCAGTCAGAGTGGTTCAAGCTGTGGAGCAGACGAAAGAGGAAACGAGGGTCAAGCTGATTGCTTGATCAGTTGTCATTGATTCCATTCTCCCCACGTGCTTGTTCCAGTGTCTCTGAGTCCCTCATTTCTCCTTTCTCTTCTCTCTCCCCCAGCACTTTTCCTCCCTTGCTCCTCATTCTAGTCTCACACTGCCCCTCATTCCTCCATCGCAGCTTTCTAAATTCTGCCTTCTCTTCACTAGTCTCTCCACCCCTCCTTCTCTCTCCACCTTGCCCTCTGGGTCCATGATGTACCCAGTCTAGTAGCAAAATCAAATTAAAAAAGCCCTTCCTGAGGGCCCACCAGGTTAAAAGGAAACACCACTTAGGGGTATTACTCTCCTCCTAGCATTTTCATTAACATCTTAGTATTAACTAATCTTAGTTATTTTTGTATTAACACAATAAGACATACATTGAGGCTTGTGGGGCAGCTCTCCTGGGAACATCTTGCCACAGACTTGCACTACAGTGCTCAGGCCAGATTAATATTCCTAACCCTAGCAGGGTCCGAATCTAGTTATTACTGTTTGAATCATGACAGCATTTGTCCACAACCAAGCTCTTAACTTATAATTAAGCATTAGGCACTTTGGCTAGGCCCATCTCGATGCCAGGGTAGCACATAACTCACCGCTTGCCCTGGGTCCATCCAGTCCCTTGTCGGGACCCTGCTTTTGGGGGTGCTAGGAAGTAAGGGCAGCTGACGCTTAGGTTGAGAGAACAGATGCCCATGAGGAATATATCACATAGAGTCAAATGACTTCGATGTTACAAAAGCATACCATTTACTGCTATCTTCCTGTGCCCATACAAAAGGACATGAATCTGAAAAAACTATGTAAAGGACTCAAGGAGAAGAGAAAAAACAATATTTACAAGTCAATAGAGTAGAAAGAAAACATTTACATATAAGCACAGAGGAAAGGGAGCACTGTGATGGGAACAACCCAATAAATGTAAACTACCTGAGGTTATGTTATCCTACAAAAGACACAATTGACAAGGCAAGCACAAATAAATTTGGAACCTTGATAATTCTACATTTATTAAGAGATTTACTTGCTGTTTAAAATCTTACAGCAAAAGCTAACTTTGGGCCAGGATTATTTCACTGACAAATTCTTTCACATATTTAGGGGGAAAGTACCAATTAAATAAAAACATATCCAGAAAATAGAAAGAGGTAAACACTTCCAAACTAATTTTCTGTTTCCAAAATCAGACAAGACATTGTAAGACAAAGATCCATCAACATGAATATATGAACAAAATCCTAAACAAACTGAATTCAGCAATATGTAAGTATGATTAAATATCAGGGCAAACTTGGTTTTATCCCAAGAATGAAAAAATTGTATCCAATATTTGTAAAACAAATAATATAATCTACTGTATTGGCAGACTAAGTAGAAAAATATGATCAACGAATATACACAGAAAATCATTTGATAAAAACATTGCCAATTCATGATTTTAAAGATTCTGAGCAAACTAAAAATAGAATGAAGCATTTTTACCCTAATGCAGAACATCTACAAAACAGAAGCAACAACAAAAATCTTACAGCATGCTCTAATTCTCAGAAACTCGACTGTTTACTAGTAGGGTCAGAAAACTGACAATAAATAATTTAAATGACAGGAAGAAAAGAGCTATCAAACCATAAAAAAAACCCCAGAAAATTTAAAAGTGCATTTCTTACTAAATAAAAATTTTCAATAAGAAAATTATATCAATGAGAAAAATTGCATTATATTTGAAATATTCCAGCTATAATATATTCTGTGAAAAATGAAAATATCACTGTATCACTGTATCACTGTCATCCTGTTGCTCATTGATTTGCTCTAGCGGGCACCAGTAACACCTCCCTTTTGAGATTATTTGTTGCTGTTTTTGGCATATCAAATATGTCATGGGGATCTTGCCAGGCTCTGCTGTGCAGGGAAGATACTCTTGGTATCTTGCCAGGCTCTCTGAGAGGGGCGGAGGAATAGAACTCAGGTCAGCTGTGTGGTGTGCAAAGCAAACGCCTTACCAGTTGTGCTATCTCTCCATCCAAAATGATTACCATTTGCTTTATGTTACAGGACATCAGATTCATTAGATGTCTGAAGCAGTACTCTGGGTGGAGAATTAAAGACTTTTAGGATGTGAAAGTACTCTATGTGATGTCATAATAATGAATTCATGTGATTTTTATTTATTATCTATAGAATATATATCACCAAAGGTTAACAATAATATAAACTATAGATTTTAAATATGATATTCCAATATAGGCTTATTATCGGGTTGAGGGTATTGATAATAGAGAAACTATACATGTGTGGAAGTTGGAGGGAAATTGAAAATTTCTGTAACTTCTCAATTTTTCTGTGAATTTTGAACTGCTAAAAATATAAAGTCTCATATGAAGAGAGACATAGGGCAATGGACACTTTGGTGATACACTAGTTTCTAACATGACTACCACAAACTTTAACACTATTGTATCATGTTATCTAAGGTACAAGAAAATTATTTTTAAGTGAAGACTCCTTTTGTCAAATTGCTTTCATATTATTTTTTAAAAATTTCTCATTTAAATACCCTCTTAATTAACTAAAAACCAAACAAAATAAATTAAATAACTGCCTTTAAATATTATATGATAGTCATTTACAAAATTATATAGAAAGACAAAATTCAACCATAAGAAAAGCCAATCAGATTAAGCAAAAGATCAAAACTATATTCCACAGGTAAACAGTGGGTAAATTTATCATCATCATCCTCGAGAAAAGATTGTCAATTTTCTCGAGCAGTCTCAGTCACATCTCCATTTGTCCTAGCCCTTAGATCTTAGAAGCCTCTTCTTACTCATCCTTCTCAACAGTGCCAGATTAGAGGCTCTTTCAGGTCAGAGGAATGAAACCCATCATTGTTACTGGTTTTAGCATATGAATACACCACAGGGAGTTTGCCAGGCTCTCCCACGTGGTCAGGAAACTCTCAGTAGCTTGCCAGGTTCTCTGAGAGGTGGAACTAGTCTGTAAGATGTCGCTTCTGGGAACTTGGGTTTATAGTCTCCGGATGTTGGCCATTGATGGGATTCCATGGTGCCGGGGGCAGTTTCTGGGTGTGACCACCTAGCTACTGGAAAATGGGAGATCTGGGCAGAAGAGGCCCAGTCCCGATCTGAGCAGGCTTTGAGATCTCAGCCCCGGGTCCCACACACCTGGGTTTCTCTTCCAGTTCTTTCATGCGTGAGGTTCGTCTGAACGTGTGGAGAGGGGCCTAGAGCATGTCTGTGGCTGGGTTCCAGAAATAATGATTACTATAAAAAACAGTCATTTAAAAATAGTAAGGTAAGAGATGCAGAGGTAGTGCAGGAGGTAAAGCTTTATATTTACCTAGCTCTGCTTCAAATTCCGGCACCACATATGATCCACCAAGTACCAACAGGAGTCACTCCTGAGCAGAGTGTTAGGAACAGCCCTTGAGCACTGCCAGTGTTATAGCAACCCTCCTCAATAATTGCAAGATAAAAATCACTGTGAAGTACTACTAAAAGCCTGTTAAAATGGCTAAAAGTTTAAAGACAAGGAGCAGGAGCCGAAAGATAGTTCAGCAGGTAGGGTTTTGCCTTGCGTGCATTATACATGGGTTTGATCCCTGATACCACAGAGAGACACTTGAGTCCCAGCAGGAGTGATTCCTGAGAACTGCCTTGTGTGGCCCTAAAACCAAAATCAATGCCTCAATTAAATAAAATTAAAGAGCAGATGCTACTATGTAGTAGTGAAGCTTCAGAATAGCTGCTGTCTTATACCAAAAAACGCAGTATTGTTGACAACAGTTTGATGCTTCCTTTATAATGTAATAATACTCATCTTCATAGGAATTTAGTCCTGTAAATTGATGCAAAATTTTCATTAATATGACAACTGAGAGAGGCAAAACTCTAAGAGTTTTGTGATTCCCAGGAGTAAAAGAGAATTAGATGAGTATGAGGGCAACACTAGAAAACCTTGAGTGACGGTTGATTGAATTGTTGTATATGATAATATGGCATTGGATATTTGATTTTATGTATTTATCAAAGCCTGTTAAACTTCATACAGTTTAGGGAATATTATTATGCATAGGAAGAATTAACCAAAATATCTAAATAACCCCAGATATAATAGACCATAACACATGAACTTATGTTACTGTATTTCAAACATATCTACACATGAAAAAAGTGGGGAGAAATTATTTGTATATAGACACACATATACACATAAAATGAACAAAGAAAAAGGCAAAACTGATCGATAGTTATATATCCAGATTCCAATCATTTACATTTGTATGCTGGATTACTGCCTTTTTTATTTTGTTATCTCAACTTTAGGTTTGTTAAATTATAGCAAAAAAAGAGTAAATGCATATACATCTTGTATCTACAGAGTTTTTATAGTCATAAAGTTGATTTGAAGCTTTTATTTGCTAGAAAGATGAGAATTTTTTCTCAGACTCAGTAAATTTAAAATAGTATCACTATAGGGCCTGGAGCAATAGCACAGCAGGCAGGGCGTTTGCCTTGCTTGTGGCCAACCCGCGTTCAATTCCCAGCATCCCATATGGTCCCCTGAGCACTGCCAAGTGTAATTCCTGAGTACAAAGCCAGTAGTAACCTCTGTGCCGGGTATGACCCAAAAAGCAAAAAAAAAATGTATCACTAAACAAAAAACGGAATATGATTACTGATTTCTTCCTTGAACCTCCCAATCACAGCTATTACTGTCTTTAAACAATATTCCCTCAAAAAATATTTCTTAGCCCTTAATAATACTAAATGTCATTCATATAGGAATCTCATATTCCTTGACTACAGCAATATATATGTTGAGAGAGAAATTATGCTATTATTATACAGTTATATTCTAGAGTGACTATATTATGACTAAAACTGATGTTATTGTTCAGATTGTTTGGGCTGAATCTGAATGCCCTTCTGGTTCTAGAAAACTCATTTCCTCTTCAATGACTTGACAAAGTTTCCTAAATTGTACTTTTAACAATATTAAAATTGTTTGTCTTACAAAGGAAATTAGGTATCTGTTTTAAAAAGTTCAGCAAATACTTCCTGTTGTACAAATGAGGTGTTGGTTAAACAGAGTGGATGATAAAGGCCTTATTCTGGAAACAATTTATTGTGTTAAGTGCACTTTTACTACATCAAAACGTTATATCTTGAGAACAAATGTGCTATCCTTTGCTAATAAAATTGAAAAAGGCACTTATTTATTCTCTGGGTCATTTTACCACTAGACAGAAATATGTTTAAGAAATTCTTAAGTAAATTCAAGTGCTCCAAAATGTGTGTGTTGGGGGTGTTATTTGTTTCTATTTTTAAGATTCTTTTATCATTTTCAAGACTCAAACCCAGGGTTTCACACATACAAGGTAATCACTATATCTCTGAACTTTATTCCTTTTAAGAGACTCTAAAATAAGAATATGTCATATTGACTTTAAATTTGTCATATATGTTTTTTATTGCATAGTTCTATTCCTTTCCATACCTTTTATGGATTTTTCAAAATAAAAGGTATTAAATCTTGTCAATACTTTTTTCTTTTTCTATTAAGATTAACAAAATATCCTATTACTATTGATGTGGCAAATGACATTTATTGATTTGTAAATGTTGAACACTTTTCTTGGCTGATTTTAGAATTAGGGTAATACTAGTTCATTAAATGTACTTGTAAATTTTTTCAGTTTATCGTATTTAAATTTCATGGAAAAGTATTATGGTTTCTTTGAACAATTTGTAGAACTAGTGAAACCCTGTCTCTGGGCTTTTGTTTTGTGAAAGACTTGATTTTATTTTTCAATTCAATTATTCATGATAGTTTTATTTCTATCTGATTCACTCTTAGAATGTTACAAGAATGAATTTTGCCAATATTTACAAATTTTTTATTTGTAAATTAAATATTTTTAATTTAAATAGTTTTAATATTCAATATAAATATTTTAAGTCATCCAATTTGTTGACATGTGATTTTTACAATATGATTTTGATCCTTTGCATTTATTTCTATAGTCCCTATTAAAATTTCTCTTCCATTTATGATTTTATGTGCATTTTCTCTCTTTGTAAATCTTGCTAAAAGCATATCTATTTTGTTTGTACAAAACAAACAACTTTTGATTTTGTTAAAATTTTAAGAACTTTTTGACATTTATTTCATAATACATAATCTTATTTTTTTCTAACTGCAACAATCCTTTCCTTTTATTTCTTTTTCAACTTTCTTTAGCTGCAAGCTTACTTTTTTAATTTGTAATAACTCTTATTACCTGAGATAGATCTATACTGATAGAAATGTGTCCTGATAATACTGATTTTGCTGCATCTCATAGGCTCTTGTAGGTTCTGTTTTTATTGCCTCTTAAATCCTGGTGATTTTTTTCATTTCACTTTTGCTTACTTCTTTGACTCTGAGACTCTGGAGTTACCCAAGCACACGTGGTATAACCCTAGTGGATTCAATGAACACCAAGCCTGAGCACTGAACCATGATATTGGCACAGCTACCCTGAATAGCACCAAGAGTCAACTCAGTGCTTGGAAGCCCAGCCCCCCTCCAAAGAATATAAAACTAAATTAAATTAACAACTAGAAAGGAAAATGCTTTGTGGGTTTTTAATAATTCTCTTAAAATGTACTATATATTGTATATTTTAAGGATTTGCAATAATCCTGTATAAGGCTGTGATATGCTGAATAATGAGCACCAAAAATGCCACACTTTGTTACGTGGCCAAAGCGACTTTGCTGATAAATATACTTTTAAAATAGAGAAATTATTGTATTGATTGATCCCATAGGTAGAAGAGTAAGAGATAGGAATTAAGAGAGAGATCAAAAGAGATGAAACCTGGGAAGAACTTAACTCATCCTTGCTGGAGAGAGTATTTGGAAGCTACACAAGAGGACAATGAAAGGTCTCAGCAATAACAGTAATCCTCCACCAATAGCCAGCAAAGAAAATGCAATTGTAGAGCTATAGCCACTTTGAGGGATGGAACAATAGCACAAGCGGGTAGGGCATTTGCCTTGCATGTGGCCAACCTGGGTCCGATTCCTCCGACCCTCTCAGACAGCCCAGAAAGCTACTGAGAGTATCTTGCCTGCATGGCAGAGCCTGGCAAGCTATCCATGGCGTATTCGCTATGCCAAAAACAGTAACAGCAAGTCTCAAAATGGACACGTTACTGGTGCCTGCTCGAGCAAATTTATGAGCAACAGGATGACAATGACAGTGGCAGTGACAGTGACAGCCACTTTGAATTGTATCTGCCAATGACCTACATGTCTCTGGATACAGGTTCTCCCATAGAGCTTCCAGAAAAGAATGTGACCCTACATACTCACTGCTAGATTTGCACCTGAGACAGAACAGACAAACCAGCCAATCCCCTGGACTGCTGACCAACAGAATTATGAGATTGCAAATTTTCATTTTCTCAATATTTTGAGTTTGTAGTAATTTGTTATGGCAAAAATGAAAATCTAATATACTTAGTAACAGTAATTCTGCAGCATTTGGTGCTATGGTGCTCAAGAAAGAGACCAAAAATCACATGGGCTAAAAATATCTCTATTTGATATACAGAGAACATTCTTTTTTTTTTTTTTTTTTTTTTTTTTTTTTGCTTTTTGGGTCACACCTGGCAATGCACATGGGTTACTCCTGGCACTCCTGGCTCTGCACTCAGGAATTACTCCTTGCGGTGCTCAGGGGACCATATGGGATTCTGGGAATCAAACACAGGTCGGCCACGTGCAAGGCAAACGCCCTGCCCGCTGTGCTATTGCTCCAGCCCCGAGAACATTCTTTTATTGAACTTCTATTCTTAAACTTGCATTCTTAAGATTATGTTCTTAAAGCTTCCAATTTTTAATATAAATCTTAGTCACTACATCCCATATTAAGAGATTATTTCATAAAAGCAATCAATATGAAAAACAAACAGATATTGGATACTAAATATAAATTCTGAGACAAATGAGTTTTTTTTTAGATTCTTTCCCATGGATATGTTTCACAAGTCATTTTTGGGTAAAGACCCTAGGTACTCTTTTTTCTTTATATTTTGTATTAATCCTAGACCTAGACTTAGAAATGTAAGAAGCAGACACATATTATTGACTACTCTGAGAAAGCCTATAACAAGGATTTTAGGCAATCCTAGGTAGGCAGAATTGACCTGAATATGCATGTAGGCACATTCAGCAGTGTTATTGTTAGAAAGCTCCTACTTCACATGCTTCATAAGCCCCCATCTGTGAAATCCTGAGTCCTTTGTGTTTTAACAATTATCACAGCAGTAGATGCAAATGATCTACTCTGGGTGGTCATTACATGGCTTAAGGCAATCAGCTGGATATAGATACACCAGAGATAGAACCTTGATCCACTCAATGAAATCTGGCAAATTTAAATGTAACTGAATATAACAGGCTCTACTGAACCATGTTAAAAGGAACTCTTAATTTTTTTTAAAAAAAAGGTCAAGCTTAATCCACTTAGATATGTAATTAAGCAAGTGAAATTTTTTTAAGTTTATATGAAAAGTTTTGCCTTGTAAAACTTTTCCTCTGAAGTAGTAGGGGTTAGTAGTAGGGGTGAGAAAGTTTAGCTCTCAGCTCTGAGATCATCAAGTCTATAGAACTTGCTTTGAACCTTCAATACCTAGCCAGCACAGTAGTTTTACATTTTGTTCTTTGCTTTTATACACAAGAGATTTAAGCTTAGTATCTCAATTCCACTTTCCAGGCCAGAACTGGCCCAAGCTGTAAGCTATACTCTGATTCTGAAGTGAGAAAGTTTGAGTACCACGCGGCTTTCCATTGACCTCACTGCTTATAAAGGGACAGTTCTTGCAGCTGTCTGGGAATTGTACTATGCGGTTTAAGGAGAACTGACAGATCTCTGAGTAGCCCCTATCATTCACAGGAAGCTGTTAGTTAAACATGGAAATCTGTAACTATGCCCGCTTTTGTCAAGTACAAGCAAAGGCCTTAAAATTCTGCTAGATGTGCAATTGGAAAATAGGTTTTATTGCGATATGAAAATATTCTGTGTTCTTTTACTGTGTCTCGTGGTATTTTCATTCCATTTTTAATGCACTTATACCTAAAAATGTTAAACAGGTCGAACTTTTAAAAGTTTTGCTTAATCCTCAGAATCTTCCCTTAAATGACAATTTCCATAGGCTCAGAGTTAGTCTGTCTAACTTATCAAGCTTTGGCCCCAGTGTTTAGTCTCCTGCTAATGCCCTGACAGTGTTGATGGGCTATAGTGATGTTGACAGGCCACAGAGCAGTTCAAATGCAAATGTTTATTTCCATCCAAAGCACCCATATGGAAGGTACACTGAAAGAGTGTTTTTCCCAGGAGGTATATAATCTCTATATAATCAAAATATTTCATGTGAAAGAATCACAGAGTCAAACCAAGAGCTTTGATCTTCAGAGCAGAATATTGAATATATAAAACAGAATACAATTCTCTTAATAAAGAGAAACAAAAGACATAGCTTTTAATGCATGAGCTGAATAATGTTATTGCATGTTTTCTGCCAAGAATGAGCATAGTTAAATGAAAGTTAAATATCTCTGTTTATGTGAAACACTCACAGCCTATCAACTTTTTTTTTCCTCCTGGCTCTATTGTAAAGTACCAAGTAGTGTTTTTGCACCTGCCAAGGGAGAACACTTATTTCTTAGTAAAGTTTGCCATCTTGTGGCAAATCAATTAATAAAATTTACAGAGCTTGTTGAATTAGGGAACCTAGGGAAACTAAAGGGAATCTGAAGACTTTTTGAAGCAATTTTGCACTAGATATATAATAAAATTTTGTTTACCAAGAATATTAGAAAAACTGGATATTTTCTTAAAATGTTATGTAGTTCCAAATTACAATAGATATGAATATCTATATCAGTATGGTTACCTTCAGAAGTACTCTAAGTTTGTAGTGTAAGTTCTAGAGACATGGAATATGAATACAAAGTACAGTTTAATACTTTTCTGCTGCATGACATTTTCTAAATTACTTATTTCAGGATGTCTCAGAATTTTATATGCAAAATTATAGTATTTATAGAGTTGAAATAATAATTAAATGTGGCAAGTAACAAATTTAGGATAGTGCTAGGAAAATTAATATGTCTCTGTGTATTATAGTTACAAATAGTTTTATTACCTGTGCCTTAAAATTTAGGGAATGGTTCTGATTAAATTTTAATTTATCTTTTCAATTAATATGTGCTGTTTTTTAAATTTAGAGATGATTCAGAGGAATTGTGGACTTAATAATACTTAACAGATATAAGGTCCTTAGCGATACATTATACACTTTTTCAGCATTTCACACATATGAATTAATTTTATCCTCACAATAACATGACAAAATCTATATAAGTGCTTCTTTACCCTCCAAATTTTATATATGAAGGAATAGAAGCACAGAGAATTTATTGATATTTTTAAGATTATAAATTATGCAGCCAAGATAACCATGCATTTTAACTAGGCCCTTAATTATTGCTCATTTACCTTAAGGCATAGCTTGTATATGGGGTAAATAGCATATATTAGGCAAATGAGGGCAAAAAAGGGCAATAGAATGAGTGTCATATAAATGATGGCAAAAATTAGTAAATTCCATGAAGAGTATCAGGGCCTATATCTTCTGTCTATTTGGCTCTACATGGTGTTTCTCCTCCATCTTAGTATTTATTATTTTCCTGTTATATTTTTTATATTCCATTTTTAAATTATTTCAATGAAAGTTGAGCAACTTAAAGTTCCTATTTGAATAATATAAAGTATCATATTTGTTTGTTTTTTTCTCTTCCTTCTCCCAGTATTTTAGAAAAACTGAACATTAAAAACACTAAGTCATTGTTTTCACATCAGTTTTGGAACTACTATATTGTAGAAACATTCATTCAAGTGTTTTCACATGACACATCTATTTGGTTGAATCATTTTTAAATAAGTAAATGTTACATTGATATATAAAAAGTCATAATATTTGAACATTCAATCATATGAGAAAACTTTGTGTTCAAATGATATTGGATGGTTCCAAATGCCTATGTAACTTCTAAATCTCCTCATATCACCCTCAGTGGTAAGCAGAACACTTATTATTATATGTTCATCACAACTTCTGAGGAAGGACCGTGAGGAATCTTTGCTTTAACCTGTCAAGTAACATAATTATCCTAAGAAAAGTGAGGAATGGAAATTCAGAACTCTCTGGTGTATACTCAGTAGTGTAGCACATGAAAAGTACTTTTGTGCACATTATTTTTATTGAAAAAATAAATCATTGTGTCTCATTATTTGTTTTGTAACAAGTTAAAAAATGTTGCTTTACAATTTTTTGTTGTTGTTACTGTGGGATAAATGTCTTCTTTCTTCTTGTATTCTATCATGTATGATTCCCTATAAGAAAAATCTGTGAAAGTCATTTAACAAGAAAAAAAAAGTACAGTTTTTCAGACAGAAATCAAAAAGAATAAGTGGTCTCAAAATGGACCTTGAAAATCTGTCTTGAGAGGAAATTGGAAATTGAATGGTTAAGGGGAATAAATTTTGTATTTCCAAACACTGCTCACATTCATCCTTTTACTTACTACATGTTTTGATCTACAGTGATATAATCATATATGGTAGCAATTGGCTGTGTGACTGATGGATCAATTACCATAAGAGAGTGAATTTTAGTGTTACCAGAAGTTCCACACAGTGAAATGACTGTAAGGAAACAAAGGGCAGTTTATACTTTGGTCCAAAAAGAGAAAATAACTGGAGAACATTTCTTGGGTATCCAATACACCAACTCACTACAGGATGTCATAAAATGTGGACTAACAGTTGGATATTTTACGAGACTAGCAAGATTTCCTTCATGTCATTCCTAAATAAAAGATGGAATATGATCAATCCGTGGTTTTTCATAGATGTATGTCTGATAATTCTCTTCCCAGCAGTAACCCTTTACTGGCCTTATGTAAGCAGTTTTGTTTCTGTCTCCTACATATTTAGCTATATTTCTCGACTTTATACTTAGCATCTTTTCTGTTAATTGGATGATATCTCATTAAAGAAATTATGATCCATGTTGAAGACATTTACAGTGGTGAGTAGAATTCCTAAAACCTTAAGCATTTGAATATCTTTAAAAAATACATATGTTTAGACAAAAAAGACAATACATATTTCTTGTGTATTCATGAAGAGGAGAAATTTAAACTTAACAAACACTGGGCTACAGAGATAGTATTGTGGGTAAGGTGCTTGCTTTGCATTCAGCCTAGACCCATGTTCGATCTCTCGTGCAACATATAAGATAGAGTCCTACCAGGAGTGACCCTTGAGCACTGAGCCATAAGTTAGCCCTGAACTTAATAGGGTGTGCCCCCCAAACAAAAAAAAACAAAATAAACAAACAAAATATAACAAATACTGTTTTACCCTTAACACACACACACACACACACACACACACACACACACACACATGAATTTATGCCCTCCAGGCTCTGCACTCAAAGAGAATTCCCGTCAGCTTAGTAGATGATATGGAGTGTTGGTGATTAACTAGGATCAGCCACATGTAAGGCAAGTATCTTACTTTCTATACCATCGCTCTAGTCTGCAGGCATTCTCTAATCAATGAATTACTAGAATTGTTATTTTAAATTATATATCATCAGTATTCACCAAGTCATCATATAAAACATTATTTTTTTAATTTATAGTTTTTCATTGAATCAGCATGTGATAAAATTACAAAACTTTTGTGATCAGGTTTCAGTCATACAATGTTATAAGACCCATTCCTCCACCAGTGTACATTTCCCATCACCAATACAATATCCCCCATACCCCTCTTGCCTTGCCACCCTTGCCAGCCTGCCTCTGTGGTAGGCACTGCTTCTCTCTCTCTCTCTCTCTCTCTCTCTCTCTCTCTCTCTCTCTCTCTCTGTCCCCTTTTAGGCATTATGGTTTAAAATACAGATACTAAGAGGTCTTAATGTTTGGTCCTTTACCCACTTTCAGAACACATCTCCCATCCAGGGAAATCTATTCCAACTCTCATTGTCATAATGGTCTCCTATCAATCATAACTGCTCTCTCCCATGATCCCTTGAGGCAAGCTTCTAGCCATGGACCATTTGTCCTAGCCTTTGTTTCTACTGTCCTTCAGTGTTAGTCTCATACTATTTTTTATATTGCCCAAATGATTGCAGTATTTCTATGTCTGTCCTCCTTCTGACTTATTTTACTCAATATGATGTTCTCCATGTTCATCCATTTATAAGTGAATTTCATTACTTCATTCATATTTTTAACAACTGTATAGTATTCCACTATGTAGATGTACCATAGTTTCTTTAACCAGTCATTTGTTCTTGGGCACTCAGGTTTTTACCAGATTATGGCTATTGTGAATAATGCTGCAATGAACATTTGGCATTTCTGCTGTATGTTTTATTTATTTATTTATTTTGCTTTCAGGGTCACACCTGGCATTGCACAGGGGTTAGTGCTGGCTCATGCATTCTGGAATTACTCCTGGTAGTGCTCAGGAGACCATATGAAATGCTGGGAATCGAACCTGGGTCGGCTGCGTGCAAGGCAAATGCCCTACCTACTGTGCTATCACTCCAGCCCTTCTACTGTATGTTTTTGACCCTGGGTTATATTCCAAGAAGTGATATTGCTTGGTCATATGGAAGCTCAATTTCTAGATATTTGAGAAATACCCATATTGTTTTCCAAAAAAGCTGGACAAGTCAGCATTCTCACCAACTGAGAATGAGAGTCCCTCTCACCAAATGAGAGTCCCTTTCTCCCCGAATCCACGTCAGCATTGGTTGTTCTTATTCTTTTTGATGTGTGCCATTCACTGGGTATAACAGTTTTTATTTGCATCTCCCTGATAATAAGCAAAGTGGAGCATTTTTAAATGTGCCTCTTGACCATTTTTATTTCTTCTTTGAGCAAGTTTCTGTTCATTTATTTTCCCTATTTCGTATGGATCAATAAGCCCCCACAAATAGCTAAAGAATTCCTTAGTAAAAAGAAGTTGGGATGCATCACCTTCTCCAGCATCAAACTGTACTACAATGTGGTAGAAATTAAAACAGCATGGTAATAGAATATAGACAGATTCGCACACCAGTGGAATAGAATTGACACAGACCCTCAAATATATGGTCACTTAATGTTTAACAAAGGAGCAAGAAATGTGAAGAGGAGTAAGGAAAACCTCTTAATTAGTTCTGGGAAATCTGTATAGCTACACACACACACACAAAAAAAAAATGAACTCAGATGTCTGTCTAACACCAGGCACAAGTTCAGATCAAAATGGATTAAAAACCTCAATATCAGACCCAAAACCATAAGGTACATGGAGAAAAACATAGGCAGAGCCCTCCATGACATTGAAGCTAAAGGCACTTTTAAAAATAAAACACCACTGGCCAATCAAGTGGAAGCAAAGATAAGGAAATGGAACTACATTTAGCTAAGAAGCTCTACACTGCAAAAGAAACCATGACCAAGATACAGAGACAGCTTAAGGAATGGGAAAAATTATTTACCCAATATCCAATACGCAATACCCATCAGGAGTTAAAATCTAAGATATATAAGGTACTGGTAGAACTTTATATGAACAAAACCTTCAATCTCATCAAAACATTATATTTTTATCTACCTAATGTGCTTTCAATTTTAAATATTCAATTTTTAGGATAAAATGTATGCTAGAGTTAGACTTCTACATTAACGTCATTTTAAGATTACATTTCTATGGTATTTTACTCAATTTAACCTTAAGTACTGGAATTTAAGAAGTAAGAATATCACATAATGGATAGTTTTATTGTTTGAATACTGAATTGCTAGTTTGTATATGTACTGCTATACTAATGGTTTACTGCTAGTAAGCCTCTTACCAAAGAGTTCAGTTAACATTCAGCACACAGTGACGGTCAATGTTTTTGAAAAGCAGAGACCCTTAGACACTTTGATGTATTGTTTTTCTCTGATAGACAAAGTGTTCTGCAAATGGATAAAAAAAGTTAAGAACTTACATGTATCCAAATATTTCATCACTCCAATATGGTATTAGTGTTTTCCATGCCTAGTTTTTCGTGTTTGTATACTGGACTCCAGTTGAGTTATATATTACTTACAGATCATAAAAGTCATAGGACACATACTTGGATCTGGCATGCTTCTAGGGCAAAATGCCTGTGCATTAGAGGAATCCATTTAGAATTACAGAGTATTCATCAGTCTACAAAAACGTAATGGGCCAAATCAACATAGAAAGATCATGCCCAGACTAACTGAAGACAAAATGTTAAAATGTTTAGGGTGTAACTAAACATTAAGGTATTTTTTTCACCAGTGGAAAAAAATATCTTTTTTTTTTGAAACAGTGTTCTCACTGATGATGTACAGTGAGAATAATGAAAACAATGTACATTGCATTAACATATTAGTTGGGTTAATTTAAATCAGCAATCCCATGTAAGTAAGGTTGGGAGATTTTATATGACTCCACTTTGTGTGTGTGTTCTTTGTGCGTGTGTGTGTGTGTGTGCACATGTGTGTCGTTCTTCTCTCTTCTTTCCCTTCCCCTCCTTTTTCCTACCCTTTCTTTATCTTTTAAATATTCCCATAATATAGACATTTTTGTGCCTTAAAGTTTTTTATTATCCAGATACATAATTCTCATTAAATGATTGTCTAGTAGTCAATCCTATACAAGATTCTGTATGCTACTCTCTACTAATTCTTGTTAAAAAAATCCCTCATCAAATACCAACAGAACAAATGATTAAAGAGTAATAAACTTTGATTACTAACCAAGCAATCCCTGAGTTTATCAAAACTTATTTGTGAATGTGAAGTCATGAAATTCTTTCCATGTAAACCTACTTGTTTAAATGATTACAAAGCATGTATATAAAACATCAGGGACTACCTAGAAGATGTGTTTGATTAGAGCCTCATCAGTGGGCTTTCAGGATATGGTGTCTGTAATAAAGACATCAGCATCACTCAAAAGCACTTTTAAAAACAGAAATTCTGGAGCCCCATCTCAAATATACAAAATGAGAAACTGATTGTGGGACTCAGTAATCTGTCTTAACAATTCATCTTTTTTTTTCCTTCTTCACGAAGCTGACCTGGGTTCAATTCCTCCGTCCCTCTTGAAGAGCCCGACAAGCTACCGAGAGGATCCCGCCCTCATGGCAGAGCCTGGCAAACTCCCTGTGGCATATTCGATATGCCAAAAGCAGTAACAACAAGTTTCATAATGGAGACGTTACTGGTGCCCGCTCTAGCAAATGGATGAACAACGGGATGACAGTGATGACAGTGCTATACAGTACTATAGTGCTTCATTTATGCTAAAGTTTGAGAACTACTAGCCCTCAATGGAACAATAATTCTTTTGTTAATTACATATTCTGTTTTAAAAAGTCATTCTAAATACTTTCTCCACAAGCAAAGAAATAATTCAAAAAGTCATTCTGGGAGGAGTCCCACTCAGCATTGTTCAATGGCTATTCTTGGCAGTACTCAGGGTTCAAATACAACACTGAGGAAAGAACTGGTGGTGGGTTCATGCTAGGAATGCATCTTATCCTGTACTCTCTCTCCAGCTCCAAAAGTTATTGTTTCTATGATTCATTTCTTCCACATTAAACTTTATACTAGTTTCAGTAATAGTTATTTCCTAAGTATTGCATTATAACTAGGGCTATTGAAACACAATAATGACTAAAATTGAGAAAAGTCTGTGTCAAGTAACCTACTTTTTAATTTACTTTAAAATGTTCAAAGGATATAGCCAGTGCATTAGAAAAGTGAAGGGGGGATGTTAAGAGTTCACATTTGACTTAAAATAGCTTTAATAAAAGAAATGAGCTGTGTGCTGACTAAAAAATGACTATAATAGAACGTCATGATAGTGAGGAAAAAAAATTGGAAAGTTGGATTAAGCTTGAAACTGAATTTTCTGTTAAACAGAAACCTGGTATATTAACGGAAGTAGACTTCACAAACATACTGGAGGTATCAACACAAAAGTCATATTATAATTTATATTGTCACTTTCCAAGAGAGATTTAAATCATCAAAGTTATTAAAACTGGATTATTTCTACAGCTTCCATTTTCTATCTTTCTTGTTTGTGTTAAACAAGATAATTTTTATCGGGTTAAATTTACTTAGATGAGAGAGAGAGACAGAGAGAGAGAGAGAGAGAGGAATTCAAGAAAGGATATATCTTTCTGCAGACTGGGAAAAGCAGAAAAAGACACATGTTCAAGGGAGAATGCAGGTTGGAAAGAGCAAGCCTATAGTTTTATATTTTTTACAGGAACTATTACAAGCTTTTGGAGTTCTATTTCAGGGATCAGAAAGATGGTACAGTGTGCAGGGTGCTTGCCTTGAATATGGCCAACCCTGGTTTGTTACCTGGCACCTCATTTAGTTCCACAAGTCCTGCCAGGAGTAATTCCTGAGCACACAGTCAGGAGTAAGCCCTGAGTATCACCAAGTGTGGCCCCATAAGCAAACAAAGATCGTTGTATTTTACTAGGAAAAGCCTAATATTTATTTAGGAAAGACAAACTTCTAAAAAAATACCTGCATTTCTTTGTCCTTTAAGATAAAGGATGGTCCTTGATATAGTAAAAGAAATTGACTTCCCACTTTCTGCAGGGACCAGTGAAATCCCGAGGATGGCCATTCCAATAAGGGATCCCATGACCTTACTGGAAGTGTTGGGTAGAATCGAGAGAGTGAGGTTGGAGCTGCTATCCTGGCTACAGCATGCAGTAATGGTAGAATGGAATGGAAGACGAAGCGGGAGTAGAACCAGGAAGTGGGGACACTCATAACCCCAGAATTCCTCCACTCCACCAAAGTAGTAAAGATCCCTGCAGTTGGTGCTATGACCACGCACTAATTCGCATAATTTCTGTAAGTAGCAGCGTTGTGTCAGACTAACTGCTTTTCCTCTCGCTCCTTGGAGATCCAGGGAAGTCTGAGTTTGGACTAAATGCTGCCAACTACAGAAAATTGAACTGTGGTTTGGCACGGTAAGTGACTAGGAAGCCAGTTTGTACACTAGATTGTGGAGAGGATCTTGAGGGCAATCACCATATCAAGATCCAAGATACTCCTTTGCACAACCTCCCAAAGTGTGGGTCCATGACTTAAAGAAATTTGTTCAGGCATCATTGTGACAGGTTGGCTTCTCTCTCCTACCCCAGGGAGATCTATGGAAGTCCTGTTTGGGATCTAAGCAGCCAGCCAGCCACAGTGCTGGAAGCCCAGAGCAGAGATTTTGGGATTACTCCAACTGGAACTGGTCTGGTCAAAAGGAGTGGCTTATAGTGATGGATTTTATGCCCATATTGGCTCTCCTTCTTGCCAGGACATTGACAGAAGAAATTACTCTCTTCAAGCTCATGACTTTCTTCATAAAGTCACAACGAAAAGCAACACACATTCAAAACTAAAGCCGAAGCGCCACCTAATGGGAGAAAAAAAAAAGACAAGCAGGTTAAATCCGTAGTAGAACAAATGTAAAAGATAGATCTTCAAAACTCAATCACAGTGACACAAAAATGAGTCTAGAATAAAATCTCTTTTCCATAATTATTATAATTTAAATAAATAGGATTGACTAAATATGCTTTAACATAGAACAAATATTAACAAAGTGATAATGAAAAGTCAGGAGCAGAGAAGTTCTTCACCAAACCTCTTCAGCAAAGAGGTTAAAACTTGAAAAACAAATCAAACATATATACCGGTGTGGAGAATATAACTGAAGAAGGGAACATGTCTCCAGAAAGCATAGCTAGTAGCTTCAGTGTCACAATGGTAAAACTCCATAGAATAAAATAAAATTACAATATGACAGGAGAAAAGAAATAATTCTATGGGAATGGGTTAGAGAATCAATTCAAAGAAATAATAGCTGCAAACTTCTAAAACATTAGTTTTTTAAAAAAGCTAATCAGGGAATCCAGAAATCCAATAAAACACCAGAATTCATAAATGCAAAAAATCCCACACCAAGATTAATGATAGAGAAAACTATTCAAGACTGACGGGATAGGTGAAGTCTGTAATATATGAAGGTTCCCCAGTTAGTTCTTCATTAGAATTCTCAAAAGAAAAGCTACAGGCTCAGAGAGAGTGGAATAACATACCCACTATTGTAAAAGATGAAAGATGTGGAGGCTTGAAAGACAGTCTGGATGTCAGCATGCCTAGATGTACCAAGCCTCAGTTTGATTTGTGCCAAGCATTTCAAAGGAAAGCTTTGGAGGGTAGGAGGATCACTGGTTGTGGCCCTGGAGACCCCATCATCCAGGGGTGGACCATGTATCCCCAGAATCACAAGGCTCAAAGATACAGCACAGGGCCAGAGCAACATCGAGTTCTCTGGCTCTTCCACTGAACTATCCTGGTTGGTCAATATTTGCTTGTGGGGCCCTAGAACCTCCTGGGAACTACTAGGGAGTCGCCCCCCTCACACTACCAATTAAAAAAAAAGAGGTGAGGTGCAGTAAAAAAGGGAAGATAAATATTTTTACTTTCTCATACATGTTTTGTACTTTGCTAATATGAAACAATAAAGTTAAATTGTTTTAGAATTAGATTTTTAATAAGATAAATAATGATAATTATAATCATGCAATATAAAGTATTATGGAACAATATTTTATCCTGTATTTAAGTGAATATTCTTAAGTATATCAGTTTTGGACATCAAGTGATGAAAATTCTGTTCATCATGTCAACATTCATTATGTCAGCTTTTGAAAGAGATTAAATATATGTAATTATTTACATAAATTATGAAGATGAATATTTAACAAATATATTGAGGATTTAATTTATACTTAACTCCAAACACCTAGTGATAATCTAATTTTCTAAACACATGTCAACTGGATTAAATATATTTTGTGAAAATATCAGAATTCAATATATAAATGGTCTGCCCTGAGATACGATATGCTCTGTTTCATAAGACAGTTCAGTGTTTGATTTTGTTATCATAGAGGAGACAGTCACACAAGAGAGCAGGTTGAGTTAAATGCCTTCTAGAACTCACTACAACTCTTAAATTCTGCTATTCTGTGGAAAAAGAAAAAAAAAGTAAATCGATGGAAGTTGCTCCAAGAATATCATAATTATGCTGCCTGGTGATTCATTATTAATTTTCAAACATTAACTACATCCACAATAAATATATGTAATTTAAATAAAGGAGATGTTTTTTCTATTTTATTTTACAAAACCAATACTTTATATTTCATTAAAAATTGGACCTTAATAAGTTTATGAATGATGTAACTAATAAATGAGACAGTGTAAGTTAGTGACTAATTAGGTATTTTGGGTTACTTGAAAAAAAATATATTTACTCTGGGGGCCGGAGCTATAAAAATCTATTTATCCTGGGGGATCCCTTCCATATAGTACCGCATGAAGGGCATTAGACTTGCACTCAGTCTATGCGGCTTGGTACCCAGCACCCCAGATAGTCCCCTGAGTACTGTCACGAGTAATTCCTGAGTGCAGAGCCAGGAATAATACCTGAGCATTTCCAGATATGGTCCCCATTATGCTCCTACCCTTACAAAACACACAAAAATCTATTTACCAAAACAATGAAAGAAAAGTAATTGAAAAGGAATGATCATTTTTAAATTCAAATAGCAAATATAACCAAACACATGAGAATAAAAAATATATAATATGGAAATAGATATTGAACATTTTATTCTGTGATTAAATTTTCTCTGGTATGCTTCAAACACTTCATTATTTATTTATTGGTTTGGGGGGGGCACACCCATGATGTTTACAAATGGCTCTGAGCTAAGGGATCACTCCTGGTGGGCTACAGAGACCATATGTGTTTCTAGAGAGCAAGGGAACCAAGGTTAGTCACTTGCAGGTAAGAACACAACCAACTACACTATCTCTCCAGCCATATGCTTCAAATATGTCAGGAGGAAGTTTGAACATATAAATTTGTCTAAACTGAGTAGAGGTGAAAGGGACTTGAGAATGTTTTTCAGTGTTTTGTCTTGTTGCATTTTCATTGCTGCATTACATTTTCAATAAGATACAAATGGCGCTATCTGAAAATAAAATTATTTTTATTTTTTTAATTTTTTTAAATTTAAATTTTATTGAATCACCATGTGGAGGGTTACATAGTTCTCAGGATTATGTCAGTTATACAATACTCAAACACCCTTCTCTTCACCCGTGCCCATATTCCATCACCAACCACCCCATTATACCTCCCGCCCCCTCCCGCCCCCCCAGTCCCCGCCCTTGTAAGTGATAAGTTTCACTTCGTTTACGCTTTATCTTGGTTACAGTCCATGTTTCAACACATAACTCACTATTGTTGCTAGGGTTTCCCCCCCAAAAAGAGAAGACAGTCCCACTGTCAAGGAAGCATTTGATGGCTCTCCATTGCTGAGAATGTAGAGATATTAAGTCCCGCTGTTTGTTACATAACTTTTCTATTTTTTTTCCCCCCTCGTCCCGCGCCACCGAGATCACGCCTGTTTAGTAATCACCACGCTGCCTGACAAAGGGAAAACAAACCAAAAAAGATGATTATTTCCTGTCATCAGCCGGCGTGGGGCTCTGGCTTAGTTGATAGTCTGGTAGAATGTCTGCAAGCAGTTTCTGGAACCAAAAGTAATACGCTGGTATCGGCCCTGGCTCGAGATTCCACCAGCGTCCCGCTGTTCCAAGTACATAATAATTTATTCCCTTGTATCCCATTCCCACGCCACCAGGTCCGTGTCAGCTTAATGGACATCATACTATGGTTAACTCCACTCCGCATTTCTTCCCGAGAAAGAAGGATATTTCTTAGCCGGCGTGGGGATATGGCTTAGTTTAGTCTATAGGAGATGGCTATCACTTTGGTAGCCTTAAATATTTCAGCAAAAGACTTACTATTCTTGTTAGGATTTCCCACCAAAGTCTGACCCGTTAAAAGGGAACCATTTCATATTGGTGATGATTAAATGACAATAGGTTGCGCAGCCATGGCAGCGGCCTCGCGGCTTTGGATTTCTGTATAAAGTCCAGGGAAAGTACAGCCAGAAATTACACGTCACTACAAGCTTTAACCCTATTATGGTCCCCCCAAAGTCCAACCCATTACAAAGGAACCATTTCATATTGCTGATGATTAGATGACATTAGGCTGCCGTGGCCGCGCGGTTTTGGGTTTCTATATAAAGTCCAGGGAAAATTCTGCCTAAAATTCTATTGCTACACTCTTTTACCCTTCAACAAAAAACTTAGTACTATTGTTTGGGGTTTCCCCCCACGGTAAGCCCTGCCAAAAAAGGAACATTTACACGTTGCTGACAATCAAGAGATATTATGTCGCGCGGTTTTGGATTTCTATATGAAGTCCGGGGAAAATTCTTTTGGTAATTGCATCACTCGCTGGCAGCGCCTGGGCCAGAAGCTCCCAGCACACAGTTTGGAGGCATTTTGGGGGCGCCGCTCGTGTCCAAAGTGGTTCAGTTGCCTCCGGGGTCGATCTTGCGTCAGGCCGGAAAGGCTGAAAATAAAATTATTTTTAAAGATATGTCATGCTAAAATAGGCATCAAACTACTTTTTTTGGTAATATTAGCTATAGTACTCTTGTTTTTTGGTTTTTGTTTTTTATTTGCTTTTGGGTCACACCCGGCAATGCTTAGGGTTTATTCCTGGCTCTGTGCTCAGGAATTACTCCTGGCGGTTCTCGGAGGACCGTATGGGATGCTGGGAATCAAACCTTGGTTGGCCGCATGCAAGGCAAGCGCCCTACCCACTGTTCTATCACTTCAGGCCAAAGTTATAGTACTCTTGTAAGTGAAAGTTTGGATTCAAAGTTCTGTATCATTTGAGTTTTTAGCTGGCAATAAATAACTAAAAATAGTAAACCATTCCTGAGAAACATTTAACTGATCCTATTCATGAAACACTGACATTTTCTGGGCTCAAATGCACCTTAATTTTTTAAAATCAAACATCAAAATAAACCAATACACTTACATCAATTTAGTTTGTCTGTTAATATTGCTGATGAGAAAAGGCAATAAAATAAAAATTACCTTGCTAAGTCATTCCCATATGATGTAGGTCATATATACATTTAGCAATTGAAACAATATATATATTAGATTGTGAACCACACACACATATTCTTAAGAAATGGAAAACAATTATAAAATCAGAAATGTTTATAAAACAAGGCATCATAGATTAATTTTGATATGTTGAGTATTGGAAAGTATATATGACCACAGAATATACTTAAAATATAAAAATACTGATTTTTTATATTGTTCCATTTGGCATTTTAAAAGTCATCTGAATATTATCATAAAACATAAGATTCAAATACCAGGATTCTAGTATTCTATATATGCTTTTCTTTTTGTTTACTTGTTTGTATATTTGGGATCATACTTAGCAGAGCTGTGGTCTTGTCCCAAGAAGGGAATCTTGCCCTGCTAAGGGAATCTTTTATGGTTCTGGATATTGAACCAGGTTCAATAGCATGTAAGGCAAGCAGAGGAAAGTATTCTCTTTGGCCCACAAATTCTTTCTGGTTACAGAAATTCTCCAAATTTATAAGTAAAAGAAGAGTAAAGGTAGAACGAAAGAGGAAAAACCTGCCACTGTCGAAGAAAACAGAGATGTATCAAAGAAGCAGTTTCTTCCCCTATTCTGTATGTCACCTGATCAAAAAGTAAACAAACAAACAAAAAAGTAAAATCAAGAGGAGAAAGTGCAGGAGGAAAAGGTAAGGAAAAAGAAATAAAGATCTAGATGTTGAAAAGAAAGGGAAGTAAAATTAGAGCACAAGGATACTTCTGAAGAATATTCAATCATTTTCAATAATACCATGACAGAAAGTGGTAGAAGTTAAAATTTGAAATTGCAGTGCCTGGAGTCATACTCAAGCTGGATTACTTGCTAGACTTGCGCCCTAACTGTTGTGACATCTCCTGACCCAAGCTTGCCTCACTATTTAAGACAGGTAGATGAATGTTTCTGAGAACAACTGCTGAAATTTCATTTCTAAAACAAACCAACAAAACTTTTAGCAACTGTTACAACACAATTGATTCTAACTTGATAAAACATTTCAGTCACAGAACAGCAAACAATCGCATGTTATAAAATGAAGTATTGGAAGTAACTCATTGAAGTAAGAATATCTATAAAATATTAGTTGTGTTGGGGCTGGAAATTATAAAGAAGTTAGGGCATATGCCCAAAATGAATGTGAACTGGGTTCTATCCCCAGTACTACATGGTCCCCTAAGCACCCTAGGTCCAGTCTTTGAGGCTCCCCAGCACTGTTAGGGAGGTCTGGATAAGCTCCAGCACAACAGGACCTTGGAACTTTGCATCTTTATTCCCTGGCATTGAACCACTAGCCCTACTAACAGAGTCACAAGTGGGGTCCCTGAACCTCCTAACCACTGCACAGAAGGCACTCCACATGAAATATAAGTGTTTAATCACTTTTAAGACCAGCCAAACAATGCATTTGGTAGGATATAATTAGATTACTTGGGGAAAATATTTATTTGTACAAATTAAATTACAGGAAAACTAAAATCAGGCCAAAGTCCCAAGAACAGAAAATTAATTGTAAACTGGCCACAGATAAGTCATATGTACAAATCATAGCTTTCCTATTTTCCAAAAATAACATTTATAGAAGTGTTGAAATTTTAAATACTTTCTTTGGCTTCCAATATAAGAAATAAACGTACTTCAGTGTTTTCTTTAACTAGCTTCATCTTCCTCAACAATTGTTACTGTTACTTTAAGATATGGTAGAGATTGTACATTTAATCTTATTTATTACAGAGCCACATCTGATTGAGCATATTATTATAATTTAAAAATATGCAGTTCTATGAAATTATTTTAACTTTGAAGTACTTAATGGCATTAACTATACCAAAAGGTATAATAAATTGCTATTGTGGTAAATCCTCATGTCCACAGAATTTTTAGAAACAGTTGTAATGATAAACTTCAAAAAATATTATTTTTAGTTTTAGTGCTCCCCTAGTTTTGTCATTTAAAAATAGCTCATGATATCTCATTCTGATACTTGTTAGAAGACATCTTTTTTTGGTTGCTAATTGGAAGAACAATTGAAAGACAAAATCAGGCAGGAATTTAAATCTACAAAATTGTTAATGAAAGGTTTTGCTCACAGGAATCACCACTTCAGACACAGAAATTAAATTCAGATATAAAGATGAAATATAATCCTTGGAGCTGGATAAATATGAATGAAGAAAACAAAATTCGCTTCCACCTGATTTTCAAAATTTGTATGATTAAAATATTTGTGTCTTAAAAAAGCAAAAGTAAAAATGTCAGTCATTTCTCCCATCGACTTCTGAGTCTGGCATCTAGCCAAAGGAATTAAATCCATGTATAATTAAACCATCAAAAGAGTAGGCTTTTAAAAAGCCTATTTGATAACAAAGATGCCCTTACTTAATAAGCCCTTTGTAATCTGTAAATGGGAAGATTTTAATTCATCAAAACTATTCTGACATAAAAATTTTAAGATCAAATTATCCTACTTAGGGAAGGCTAAAATGGCATCTTACATGTGGTAAATTTCGTGTTCTCTTGAGACATAATTATTAAATTTAAAAGAAGCTATTTGTAAAACAATGATGCATTAGTAATGCTAATGAAGGAGAGTATAAGAATATATTTATAAATATTAAAAAGTCCCAGCGACCTGAAAGCACTTCAGTTTCTGCTTACCATTCTCAGAGCAGCAAAAAGTGATTTATGCTTAAGTTTCTGGTATACACATGATGTGTGAAAGCATATATACACATGCTTCAGTATAAAAAGTAACCATTAGGCCAGAGAGATAGCTCATACTGCCACAGTGCATGCTCCACATACTAGAGATCCCAAGTTCAATTGCCAGCACTGAATAGTCTCCTGAGTAATGCCAGATGTAACCACAAAACAAGAAAAAAACAGCTAACCAAGTCTCCCCAGGCCTTTATCCACTACTTTAAAAATTTTTTATTTTATGTGTTCTTAGAAAATATTCCACTTTATCCTTTTGTTTATTTTAACAAAATTACCTTTTCTTTAGCTTTTCCAGTCTCACGCTGGGATTACAATATTTATCTATAAGATCCACATTCAACTTAGAAGGGATGTTATATTGCATTGCATATAATGTAGAAATTTACCTCCGTATGCTTTGCTTTCTTCTTTGAGTGTGTTATGGCATTACTTGCACACATCCACTTCCATATGCCAATAGAACCACAAATGTCTGTAAAAAATTAGTAAAATGATTTTCTTAACTTGTTTTCTTTTAAAAACTATGATATTATAACTAAAAGTGGTTATGAAAATGCAACAAAAGCTATGAAGTAAGATTTTTCAAAGAATTCTAAACCAATATCTTTCCATCCAAATCTACTCTTAAAATGCATTTTATTAGTTTTTTCTATTCTCTTTCTATTAGAAAAAATATAGTACCTATGAATATTTCTGTATTTCATAGTCTATGTTCTTCATTAAGTATTAGTTGCTGTTTGTAGTATGTTACATCTACACTTGCAACATATTCTTATTTATCGTCTTTATATAGTCTTATATAAAAAATTGATCTCTGTTCTGAATAGTTCTTTCTTATGTGACCTTATTCAGATACTGTCTTAATTGAAAATCCTGTGGATTTTGTATTTGGAACTATGATGATTATTATTATTATTTTGGAATATTACTTAACCAAATCAAATTATTAAGCTATCCCTTTATTTGTTATACTACCTGACTTAATCATTATTTATTTAGAAATTAAACAGTGGTAACTTTCACTTTCACTAAGTGGGCACTGAAAGTGAAAGTTCATGGTAAAGAAATAGATATTAGTAACTGGTAATATGGTGATCTTATTCTACAACCATAAACCCGATTGTTGCTTGCAATAACTTAGAACACAGGCTTATTTATGATCTGTGTCTGTGCTCACTGGCTTCTGGAGACTTCCTTTGACAATATGATTGATAGAAGAAAGATATGAGTTGAAAATATTTGGCCAGTTTGTGAGCAGAAATAAAAAGGAATGGAAAGTTTCCATAAATCTTCAATTTTTCATGGCTTTAAAAACCAATAATTTTCCCCATCTCAAAATAATAATGGAGATAAAAACAGGAAAGATCCAGGACAGTCCTAAATTTAACCACATACCTCTTGAGGTAAATATTAGTTTAAGGCAGTTATATACACACTCAACCCATCTCTTATAGGTAGACCCTAGTGACTTACACTTACTTGAGGGAAAGTTGCAGGGCATCACAGGAATGTAGGAGATAAATCAGATTTGAAATTTGAAAAAGAATTTTGGGTGTGGTTCCTGGCTCACAAACTAACTGGGAACAAAATTCAAAAATAATAACTATTTGAAGCGAATTGGAATGCAAATAAAAACTTTGGATTTAAAATTTTAGACAGGATCTGACTATTGAGAGAGTCTCTCAAAGTAATGCATTATATCTTGAAACAATGTTGAATAAATCACATTTTTAGTGATTTGAAAATTTGGAAATGCTTTATGAATGTAGAATTTAGATCAAAATGCACTATAATCTAAGAAGGAAAGTTGTCCTCTTTTCTGCAAGAACACTGCTAAATTCATTGTCATAAAGATGATCTTGAATTAGCAGGTAAGCAGCTGTGTTAGTTGCACATCAGTTTTGAAACACCAGCACCCACAAACACAATAATGTCCTTTCTTAATTTCTTTAAAAAAATTAAATTATAAAAAGTCTATTTATATTAGAATTTTATATCACTTGTATCACTTGTGTCACTTGTCCTCTCGTTGATCTTTGATTTACTCAAGTGGGCACAAGTAACGTTTCCATTTATTCCTGTAGAGAGATAGGGTAGCCCAATGATATCTGCTCGTTCCAGGAACAGGAAGAGCCTCAAACTGTTCATTCAGGGTTCTGAAGAAGAAATCTGACCACATCATTGGTGGGCAGCCGCACAGTCTTTTGATGTCCCGTGGAATCCAGTCAGTAACAGCTCTAGTCCAGCGGTCATCTCTGAATCTGGTCATTACATGACCGGCCCATATGATTTTTGATGCCTTGGCAAACAAGACAGCATTCCTGATTCTTGACCATCAACGGAGGTCGGAACTCCGGATTCCTTCTCTCACTTGAGTGAGACATGATACTCCTAGCATAGCTCTTTCGATTCCTCTTTGGGAATTGAATAGTGTTCTCATCCTGTTTTCGTAGGGCCCAGGTCTCTGAGGTGTATGATAGTGCAGGAAGAACGGTGGAATCGAAAAGATGTGCCCAAAGTCGAGGTTCTTTGTTCTCTTAATCACTTCTTCGACACTCTTGAAAGCTTTCCACACTGCTCTCTTCCTCCTGCGCAGTTTTGGCGCCAAGGCATTCCTTATGTTGAGTTCTTTACCCAGGTACACATAGCTGCTGCATTCGGAGATGATCCTTCCATTGAGAGCAAATGGAGCATCAGGGACTAGTTCGTTTTTCATGAGCATCGTCTTGTTTAGATTCAGCTGCAGTCCGACCTTTCCACACTCACAGTCGAAGTGGGCCAGCATTTGTGCTGCTTGGCTAATGTTTGGTGTTATGAGAAATATGTCATCAGTGAAGTGGAGGTGGTGCAATTGCCAACCCCATTTTTTCCCCATTCTTCACTCCCATTCCTTTCCATTCCAGTGGTTGCATGACATTCTCGACGGTGGCACTGAAGAGTTTCGGTGAAATGGTTTCACCCTGCCGAACCCCTTTCTTTACATCAACAATCACTTCCTTGTAGAATGGTGAGATCCTGGTGGTGAATCCCTAATACAGCTTACAGAGGATCTTGATGTATTGAGTTTGAATGCCCTGTTTGGCTAGGGCTTCGATGACTGCTTCAGTCTCAACAGAATCAAAGGCCTTCTAGTGTTCAACGAACGTTAGACAGAGCGGCATCTTAAACTCTTGCGAAACTTCAATGAGTTTGGTCACTGTGTGGATATGGTCGAACGTGCTGAATCCCCTTCAAACCCAGCTTGCTCACATGGTTGTCCTTCATCTAGTGTTCTGCCTATTCTATTCAGGATGACATGAGTGAACAACTTGTAAACGACAGACAGCAGGCAGATTGGGTGATAGTTGCCGATGTTGTGGATCTCTCCCTTCATGTACAACAGGACAGTCCTGCTGGTTTTCCACTGGGACGGAACCTTGAATTCAGACAGGTAGGGTGTGAAAAGTCGAGCCAGTGTATTGCTGAGTACTGGTGGCAGATTCTTCAGGTGTTCAGGTCTGACCTTGTCCGGACTGGGTGCGGGAGCTCTTTGGCACTATTGCGGCAATGTAGGAAGATGCTGTCCTTGACGACATCGACAAGGAATACAATCGACTGGTTCAGCACCCGGATGACTGCGTGAAGAATGCCAAGAGTGAAAAAGCCACAAACAGAGTTTTATATATTTTTTATTTTCATGATTCTTTGTGTTTTAACAGTTGCTTTGAATATGAGCTTTTTGAAGAAAATTGTTTTATATATATGGTATACATATGACAATTCTATGTACACATATATATGTATGTGTATAGAAATTTGTTACATAACTATCTACACACATATATACACATATATACTTATATATATATATTTGTATGTATATAATTTGGGGGCCATGCCTGGTTTTTCCCAGCACTTATTCCTGTCTATTTGCTCAGGAAGCCCTTCCAATAGTGCTCTGGATAGACCATACATAATGGCTGGTTGAACCTAAGTTGTCCATGTGTAAGCCAAGAACCTTGCTGTATTCTCTAGCCCATTTCATATCAACTTAAGAATTTAAATGTTAGTTTTATACAGAAAAAACAAAGTACAGAAAATGAAATACCAAGAGCAAATAGATTGTGAGTAATATCAATGGAAATATGATATGCTTAGAAATTAATTGCTTACTGTGCTTACAGTTTTAAATGAGTGCTGGATTGTAAGGAATTTATGATTTAGTTAAGAAAGAACATAAGAAAGTGAGTGTGAAGACAAAAATTACTTTCTGGGAACACAAGTTGAAGGGTTACAGCAAACTATATCCTGGACTGAAAATATAAAACAAGTTTCTTGAAAGTATCCATTAATGTGTTTAAATAACATGCAATAAGGTCTTTCACACAAATTTTTCATACCTTGTCAGCAAAACTCTTATTAATGCTGTCCTTCTTTCAGGTCCAATATCCAGGTATCATATTTTAAAAAATAATACTACAAATAAAATACTAATTATAAAAGATTTCATATGATATTGGAATCAATATAAATATTTTCTATATAAATGGAATTATCCGTGATAATAAAATATAATATATTCTTTTTTATATTTTAAAATTAACTTAATATTTAATGAATATCTGTTATGCATTAAGTGTGCATTCCCAATTATCTTTACATGTACTCATTTATCAGTCTCAGTTTTCTTATTCTGTTTACAATATTGCAATTCACTGTAATTTTAAAGATATATATCTACAAAACAGGTACCCATGAGCGATAATCAAGAACATTATACTGTCCTATAGTTTTTGCAAATTGCTTGGTATCTCTCAGGTCTGTGCAGATTTAAAATACATTATAATGGCAGTGCTTTAGAGACAGATACATTTGTTCTATTTTGAATTGCAGTACACACATGCAGCTGTTGGTCCTGCTTCTTATTTCCCTGGACAAATACAATGACTGGATATCAAAAGATAATTAAATATGTGAGGAGAAGTGGGTTGGACATGTGTCAGAAAATGTGTATTTAAAAGAACATGTCAGTAGGCCTTTTATTTCATCAATATTGGACAAGTCATTTAATCTCTCTAGTGGTTTGTCTAGGAATTATGTTGTAAGAGATTTACACTAAAATATCTACACTCAAAAATTTCATTAAAATTTTTGTTTGGCTTCCTTTCAGAAAAGAGGAGACATTTTATTTCCCAGATATATGGTGTCAAAAAAGATTGATTAAGTGGAATTTTTTATTTTGCTGTGATTCATTCTACCAAAAAAACAGAATACAGTGTTAATCTATATTGAGAATGTATAGTTTTCCTTATTTTCCATTTATCAAAATATTTAAATATTTTTTGCCACCACCAGAAATTTATCTATTTTGAGTTTATAATAAATATACTATAGAATTTTCCTGTGTCTCATGGGTGAAGGACAAATGGGTTTAAGGTAAAATTAGCTTTGACTCTCATAAACTATGACCAGTATTGAAATTACTTTCAGGCCAAGGAGTTATTCTGGCTCTCTGTTAATAAATAAGTGAACAAAAATTTTCTCCAAAACTTTAATACTGGATTTATTAGTAGTGCATATTTACTTATGGGTAATTTTCACATTTTATTTTTGCTGATTCTTCAGATCCCTTATTTTCAGTGTGCTCAATTCTTTGATTCTATCACCATCTAGTGTCATCACATAGCAATTTCACCATTTCAATTCAAAATTATTACTTGATTTTTTGGTATGATTTGGATAATACAAAATTAGTTAAAGCACTTTCGTTAAAAATGTTATAAACATTATTGGATTTGTGAGATGTGTTATGCAATAGAATATCATATTGCTAATAATAATGCATTATACTTAATAACTATTAATAACACTTATTGAGAAGTAATTTATTTTTAAATTGCAGAATAGGCATAACTGGCTATTTAATTTATAAATGCACTGAAATATATAGCACATTTAGTATTATAACTGAATGAGAAATCACCTGTGATAAAATTTAATCCACTCTTCATATTCATTTCTACTTATTGTTTATTTATCTATTCTAAATCTAAGTTTGCATTCAAAATTGCCACCATACCCCTGGCCTGACTCCACCATCTCAGGATGGACCTCACCAAGACATAATCCGCTGAAAATTTGGATACGCGAGTTTTGTGACTGAAATCTCCAGGCTTTCTTGGGGTCAGGATAGGCTACCTTCCCCAAACTCCATGTACTCTGGAAGCTTCAGCAGTCACAGCCACACACCAAAGTTGAAGGTCTACTTTAGCTTTGTGATCCCAATGAAAGTACTGAATACACTGAACAAACACCATGACCTCTTAGCAACTATATTACAAATCATAATACACAAAAGGAAACAGGGAACATTGGTGGTGGGAGATGTACTTTGGTGGAGGGATGGGTGCTGGGTCATTGTATGACTGAAGTCCCATTATGAACACCTTTGTAATGGTCTATTTCACGGGTATTTGATTTTAAAAATTTGAAAAAATAGTAATGTGAAGTTCATGCCTAATCAGCTTAATCAATGAATGAGTAAATAGTAGTACTCCTACATTTAAAAAAAGAAGTCCCATATTAACTTTCGTATATTGTGTATGTTATTGAACCAGTATCATTAATACTTCAAAACTGACTCAATTTACTTTTAAATTATTTTTTTGATGTTTTGAACAGTTGATAGTCTTATCATTGTCAAAATATTTGATGTTTTGATCAGTTGATGGTCTTATCATTGTCAAAATATTTTTATCGATTTGTATTTTTTTATGGTCTCAATGTGATCTGTATTCCATATTAGGTGTTTACTGAATCACTGTTGTCCCGTTGCTCATCGATTTGCTCAAGCGAGCACCAGTAATATCTCCATTTTAAGACTTGTTGTTACTGTTTTTGGCATATTTAATACGCCACAGGTAACTTTCTAGGCTCTCCTGTGCAGGTAAGATACTCTCAGTAGCTTTCTGGGCTCTCTGAGAGGGGCGGAGGAATAGAACCTGGGTTGGCCCTGTGCAAGGCAAATGCCCTACCCGCTGTGCTATCACTCAAGCCCAATAGTTCTAGTCCCTTAGCTGTTTAAAATCAGGAGCTTCCTTGGGGGCTGGAGTGATAGCACAGAGGGTAGGGCGTTTGCCTTGCCCTCGGCTGACCTGGCTTAGATTCCCAGCATCCTATATGGTCCTCTGAGCACCGCCAGGGGTGATTCCTGAGTGCAGATCCAGGAGTAACCCCTGTGCATTGCCAGGTGTGACCCAAAAATAAAATAAAATAAAATCAAGAGCTTCCTACACCAGATACTTTTAACAATTCCACAAGAATGAAAACATGCTTTCAGACACAGAAAAACCCTTTGTTTTTTATCAAACTTTGATATTAGCATAGAAAAAAAAACACTTGAACTGCTAGTGTTTATGAAAACATGAGGAAACTTTATTTTAATGGCTTCTGTATCTCTGTTGTTTGTAAACTGGCCTCATTTTTTCATTAAAATTGACTGAGGCTTGTAAGATAAAGCCTTTCATTCTCTGAACTTTATTTCACTTTCATTTCAGGCTCTAGTTCCGCAGCTCTTCGTAGATAGTACAGATTCTTAAGTTCAAAAGAATTTCAACTGTTAATAACCATTAATATTCTTCCAATAAGAAATTTAGATTGAGAATTTAAATTTCCCTGTAGGCTCAATATTCCAATGAGAAATCTTTGTCAACTTAGCTCTAACACTCGAGTGTTCTACGCAGATAGACAGAGAAACAGATAATGAACTGACTAAAAACACCACATGTACATATGCACACATCTGCAGTTGATCAATTGATCTGACCCTTCAGAAATGACAGGGAGAGTGAAGAATACTGGCTGGTGGGCACCACAATGCCAGAGAGTACTCCAGACCCCAAACGGAGCTGATAACAGATGGAGCAGGTGCATTTCCCTGCCTTCTCCAGATGGAATCCTGGTGACCATGAGCTTCTACAAACATGACTCTGGCATGTGGGGACCAGGACTATTACTCCATGACCTTTCCTGATACACACACACACACACACACACACACACAATGCTCAGGAACTGCTCTTCTGCCCCCGAACTGCCATGATCCTAGAGGTACACAAACCAATCTCGGAATGCAGCAGCTACTGGCAGAAATGTTCCTGGACTGTGAACTAACCTACAGCCTTGTGCCGCCGCAGGAGAAGAAGGGTTTTTGTCCCTTGGCCTTTTCCCCTTTGCAGTAGCATGGTGACTGCCACCTTTCAGAGACAATTGGATACAGAGGTAGGAGTTTGCAGTGATGGGGCACGTGGGAAATCTCATGATGGGGGGTGGGGCAGAACCAACCTTCCTCCCCACCCAAACAGACCCCAAGTGACTGCCCAAGAAAGGCTCCTCCTCTCCTGAATGACCATGATCCCAGAGGCACACAAACCAATCTCAGAATGCAGTGGCTGCTGGCAGAAATACCTCTGGTCTTAATTACTCAAATACCAGAATTCCAAAACCATGTGGTCACTATCACGGCCTTGCAACATCATATGCTCTTCATTATCAGTAATAGAAAACAAATTATCTAATGATGCCTTTTTGGCATGTCTGATTGTTAATAGTAATAGTGGGTTTTCTGTCGAAAATTGAATATAATCAAAGTAAAGAGAGTAAAAACCATCTGCCACACAGAGGGGGTGGGGTGGGAGGAGGGTATACTGGGGTTCTTGGTGCTGGAACATATGCACTGGTGAAGGGCTGGGTGTTTGATCATTTTATGACTGAGACTGAAACCTGAAAGTTTTGTGTGTAATTGTTCTCATGGTGATTCAATATATATAAATATATATGTGTGTGTATACTTTTAAATTATATGTATATATATAATTTTATTTAAAAGTAAGTAAAAATAACATTTATTAAAACATAAATTTTATGTATAAAAAATGGCAGGGAGAAAACTGATAGACTGAGAAAGGAAGGGGCAGTTTCCAGTGCAAAATTTGCTCTGTCTGCAGATTTGAAACCTTGCCCCCTGTTTCCCAGCCTGACCAACGAGTTCCCTGTTTGTTAAAAATGGGTCAAGAGGGGCTGTAATGATAGCAGAGCAGGTAGGGCATTTGCTTTGCACACAGCCAACCCGGGTTCGAATCCCAGCATCCCATATGGTCCACTGAGCACTGCCGGGAGTATTTTCTGAGTGCAGAGCCAGGAGTAAACCCTCTGCATAGCTGGGTGTGACCGAAAAAGAAAAAAAAAGTGCTTCTGATGACATAAGGAAGCAAAACAAACTATGACAAAATTGTTGAAACCTAAGGTGGTCAGATGTTACCATTTTAAGGTCACGACTAGTTCTGAGGCAGGGAGCTAGAGAGCTAGTATCTTCTTATCAGGCAAGGGGATAGGCTGCCTCAGTGACACACTTCTTTGTTTCTGATATCAAACAGACAATCATATGATCTTGCATTTTCCTGCCACCTCTGCTTTGATAATCCTATTTCTTTAATGCAAACTGCCATTCACTGGCTATCTTTCCCTGTGCTCTAGCTTATACTCAGGCCACATGGTGTTTCAGAGGTCAACAAGACAACAAGATGTTCTTTATTTAAAATAACTACTGGAGGTTCTTCCAATGTTTCAATCACGAAACACGAAATTCCTGTTAATCACCAATTTCTTGGGTGGGCTCAGTAACATCTCATTTCGTCCTTTCCCTGAGATCTTAGCAGTCCATTTCCATTCGGCCCTCCTAACGATGTTGCACTGATGGCTCTTCAGGGTCAGGGGAATGAGATCCAGCTTGTTACTGGATTTTGCATATGGGCAGGAAACTCAAAAGATTGCCAGTTTCTCCCAGAGGGAGAAGCAGGTTACATGATATCGTGCAGCCGCGTGATTCTGAGAGCTTGCTTTTAAGTCTCTCTCTGGATGTTGGCCGTTGATGGGATTACACACACCTGGGTTCCTCTGCCAGTACCTTCATGCATGAGGCCTGTCGGACCTGTGGAGAGGGGCCTCCAGCATGGCTGTAGCTAGGTTCCGGTGGTCTTCGGCTGCCAGGAGCTCTGCTTGGGGTGGAGAGGAAAGCTGGAGCCCATTCCCTCCGAGGGGCCCTGGGGAAGACAGACAGGCGTGCGGGCATGAGACTTTCTGCCCAATGTTTCAATAAGTAATCCAAAGGAGAATGTTTGGGTACCGATGTAGAATTTTTCATATTTCCTGAGTGTCAGCAGTAACCTATGAAAAAGTATGGTACCTTGGCTGCTCTTCTCTTAGTAATTTCTCCCAAGGGGCTTTGTCCCCTTCTGCCTGAACTGCTGTGGTTCTAGAGGGTTCCAGCCCAGACATGACCACAGCTGCATGCTAGCCCATCAGAAAATACAAGCAAGGACATCTCCTTCAGTGATTTCTGAGCTACCCCAAGCATCCTAATGTAAACTGCATGTGTGCTACATTAGGTGTTATAGTTCCTTATAAATGTATCAGTGTTTGCTGAGCAATTATACTCATATACTCAACTGAGATACTCATAACCATCGGACAGTAGTGACATCAAGTATTTTTCAAAATATTGATGTTTTATCTTTAATCAATTGATTAGACAATATAATCACTGTCATCCCATTGCTCATTGATTTGTTCGAACGGGCACCAGTAACCCAGTAACGTCTCTCATTGAGAGACTTATTACTTTTTTTGGCATATCCAATACTCACGGGTAGCTTGCCAGGCTCTGCCACACAGGTTCTATACTCGAGATACTCTTGGTAGCTTGCCAGGCTCTCCGAGAGGGGCGGAGGAATCAAACTCGGGTCGGCCTCGTGAAAGGCGAACGCCCAACCACTGTGTTATTGATCCAGCCCGACAATATAATAAATATCAAACTCAGTATTGATCAGTTAGAAATTATTAGAATTAGTTCTCTGTTCCTGTACATAAGTTAATAGCAAAATAAATTTGGTGTGTAAAAATGAATGTAGTATATAATATATCAAGATGTGAGTTAACATTCTTCATTTATTAAATTTTGAAGCTTAAGATCTAACAGTAATCACAAATATTTGTAAATATCCAATTATTTCAAGTTACTATATAGCAGAGCAATAGCACAGCGGTTGGGTTTTTGCCTTTCACGCGGCTGACCCGAGTTCAATTCCTCCTCCCCTCTCGGAGAGCCTGGCAAGCTACTGAGAGTATCGAGTGTGGGGAACTGAGACCCTGGGAAAAGGAGAACTTAGCCATTTCCCCAGACAGGGAGTGCCCACCAAGATATTGTAAGCAGTTAAACTGTTTCTGATATTCTGAAACAGACATCCTGTACCAAGGGCGAAACCCACAAAGATAACAGGCATATCATGTTCCAGCCTGCTGATCCCCCTTACGCAAATGCCTCGCAAATGCCCCGTGTGATCCACCCTGGCCCCTTGTCCTTCAGCCTATATATTCTGTATACTCGCCTTCAATAAAGGAGACCTTGACAACAGTTCCTTGCTTGGTCTCCCTCTTCTTTCTCGCCCTTGCTATTTCAGGTAGCGCCTCTTCAGACCCTGAATAACTTGGTCCCGTGGGACGGGACTATCGAGCCCGCGAGGCAGAGCCTGGCAAGTTACCCGTGCATATTGGATATGCCAAAAACAGTAACAATAAGTCTCTCAAAGAGAGATGTTACTGGTGCCTGCTCGAACAAATTGATGAGCAACGGGATGAAAGTGACAGTGAGAGTGACATCCAATTATTTCAAGCTATTATATACGTAACTTTCATATTTTTAAATATGACTTAAGGAATACATACACATGCAATACCATTTATGTCACATACATTTTATAAAAATAGAAAATCTTGAACATATTATAATACGGTATGAGCTCATCAGTCCTCTTTAAAGTGAACTGTAGTGTTTTGTGTCTTAGATTACTCTTTGCAAATACTTATACATAATTACCTATCTTAATAAGTTTACTTATTAAATATTTTAAGTGCAATAGTTATATGTGATTTTTGCATATGTGTATATGTAGGATAACATAGCCTCTGATAGTTTAGGTTTATTGGGTAACTCCTGTCACAGTGAGCCCATTCCTCTGTCTTTGTTTGTAACTTCTTTCTTTGTGTTCTGTTGACTTGTAAGTATTGTTTTTTCTTCTCCTTGAGTCCTTTGCATAGTTTATTCAGGTCCATGTCCTTTTGTATGAACACAGGAAACTTAGCAAATGCTATGCTTTTGTAACCTGGCAGTCATTTGACTCTACATGATATTTTCCTCCTGGGCATCTGTTCTCTCAACCTAATCCTCAGCTGCCCTTACTTCCTAGCACCCCCAAAAGCAGGGTCCTGACAAGGGACTGGATGGACCCAGGGCAAGCGGTGAGTTATGTGCTACCCTGGCATCGAGATGGGCCTAGCCAAAGTGCCTAATGCTTAATTATGAGTTAAGAGCTTGGTTGTGGACAAATGCTGTCATGATTCAAACAGTAATAACTAGATTCGGACCCTGCTAGGGTTAGGAATATTAATCTGGCTTGAGTGACATAGTCTGAGTCTGTGCCAAGATTTTCCCAGGAGAGCTGCCTTGCAAGCTCAATGTATCTCTTGCTAAATCCATACAAAAATAACTAGTATTAAGATGTTAATGAGTGTTTGGAGTAAGGAAAGGAGAAAAACCCCTAAGAGGTATTTTGCCTACTGGCAGTCAGGAAGAGCTTTGGAATGCCCCTAGGTTGTGTTCCCTTTGAACCTGAAGGCCCTCAGGAAGGGCTTTCTTATGTTGATTTTTGTTCCCTTTGAACCTGAAGGCCCTCAGGAAGAGAGAGAGAGAGAGACAGACAGAGAGAGAGAGAGAGAGAGAGAGAAGCAGAGAGAGAGAGAGACAGAGAGAGAGAGAAAGAGAGAGACAGAGAGAGAGAGAAAGAGAGAGACAGAGAGAGAGGAGAAAGGAGAGAATCCAGCAGCAGATCCAGAGAGAGGACTGAGCTAGGAGCTCGGGAGATGAGAAAGATGGAAGATTGAATAAACTGTAACTAATCAGCAACCAGCTTGGTCCTCGTTCTTCCTTCGCCTGTCCTTGGCCAATGGCCGTCTCAATCCTGCCCATACACATTGGTTCCAGAGCACTGAACATGGGGGTGAGACAGAGCTGCCTGGAAAGCCCAAGAGTGCACACGCCCTTTGGCATACATAGTTTTTTACATATATATATGTGTATATTTTCACAGTATTAAAGTATTTTGAATGCTAGTAAAATAAGTTTACTCTTCATAAATTTACAACTCTTAGCCTCTAGGCTTTGTTCTAGGCCTCTTTCTTGAAACACAGAATTCAGATATCAAATTGCCTGCTTTACATTTCTACCTGAAACTCTAAGGGAATTTCACCATACAAGTGTTCAAAACTGAACTCAACTTTCTCATAAACTGAATTTCCCTTCTTTTATTTTTCCATTTCAATTACTGATAACCACTCAATTAAATCAGTCTTCTTTACTCCTTTCTCTGATAAGATCTCTCACTTAAAGCAGTTTTCAAATATATGTGGACTCTTATGATCTCAAAAATTTCAACAATGCCCACATTGGTCTTGGAAAAGATCCCTAACTGATCTCCTATTTAAAGCCTCTCCCTAATCCTTTCAAAACCTATTCATTCATGTTTCCTCTGAAAACTCCCAGAAACTCCATATGTCTCAGAAAAGAGGCCAAATTCTTTACGATGTTTACAATCACTGCACTTCCTTTAAAGTTTTATTATTTTACCACAAGATGTTAGCAAGTAGCACTGTTGCACTCTCAACAGTGCGAAGAAGTTACAATAGTTAAAAATTATGGTATAAATATAGGAAGTTGCTCCCTCCCACCAAGTCCACCATCATCAGTGCCCACAGCTCCTCCACCACTGTCCCAATGGATTGGATGTCTCATAGTATTGTCTCTCTCTCTCTTTCTCTCTCTCTCTCTCTCTCTCTCTCTCTCTCACACACACACACACACACACCAGCATATTGTTAGATAATTAGTTTTGTATTTTAATGCCAAGAGTTTGTCATTGTTTAGTATTGTCTGTTCTCTTACCCGCCTGTCTCTAGAGCAGACCATTTCCCCTCCACCATTATCCTACTGTTCTCTTCCCTAATTTATCCCCCCCACCATGATTCCAGTGGAAATCTTCCTTCTAAGGAACTGTTCACCTGCTGTTCATTTCTATTGCCTTTCGGGACTTGATATAGCCTTACAAAGTTTCTATAAATCCCATATATGAGAAAGACCATTCTGTATCTGTCCCTCTCTCTCAGACTAACTTCTCTCAACATGATACTTTCCAGATACATACATGTACATCTCTGTAGCAGAAAATTGCATGACTTTATTGTTTGTTACTACAGAGTAGTATTCTCTGTGTGTGTCATTTTTTTTTAATTTTTATTTTATTGAATCACTGTGACAAAAGTTAAAAAGCTTTCAGGTTTAAGTCTCAGTCATATAATGATCAAACCCCCATCCCTTCACCAGTGCACATGTTCCACCATCAAGAACCCCAATATATAAACCCCCCTCCCACCCCCACCCCTCCACCTGAGTGGCTAATGATCTTCATTTTATTCTCTCTATACTTTGAATACATAAAATATTTCAACAGGGAAATCATTATTATTATTATTTGGAATTTTTCTCCAACAATCAAACCTGCTGAAAAGGCATCATTTGATAATTTGTTTTCCATTGCTGAGAATGAAGAGTTTGGATTTCTGTTATTTAGCTCAGTTCACAGATTAGATGCATTTCTATGGGAAGCCGTGGGGTGCCAAAAAGGGTAAGTAGACCTCCTGGATCATAGTCTTTAAGAAGCAGAGGGGCCATGCCATGCACGGCTGCTCCAGATCTCATCTGGGTGGAGAACGTGCCGGTAACACCCTCATCCCATGATCTCTTGCATGCCAATCCACGTCACTGCAAGCTCATACCTCTGGGTAGTGAGTTCTAGGAGATGGTGGACACCACGTGGGCGTTGCTGCTGCCACTGCTGTTGCTGCTATCTCCCTCTTGTTTGTGTAATCTTTATCAAGTAATCTCTAGTAATCTGTTCTTGGGTTGTTTCCAGATTTTGTCTATTGTGAATTGTGCTACAATGAACATTGGAATGCAGATGTCTTATCTGGTTTGTGCTTTTGGACCCTTTGTATATATTCCAAGGAGTGGGATTGCTGGATCCAGGTCAGAATCTCAATTGGAGTAATCACTTTGGAGTAAACACCATATTGACTTCTAAAGTTTGGATCAGTCAACATTTCCACCAAGAACAAATGATGTTCTCTTTTCCCCCATCTTGTCACTAACACCAGTTTTTTTTTTTTTTTTTTGATGAATACCAGTCTCTCTGGTAGTGAGGTGGTATGTCATTGTTGTTTTGATTTTTTTAATTTAATTTGTTGTTTTGATTTTAATTTTCTTGATGATAGTGAAATAGAGCAATTTTTATATGCTTTTTGGTCATTTGAATTCCTTCATTGAGAAAGTTTCTGCTCATATCTTCTCTTCATTTTTTTGGCACACAAAAGTCCATGGCATTCTTAGGCATAAATAATGAAATAGAAGAGACAGCAATTAAAATAATCAATCCTGGGGACAATGGTGTGGACCGGTATTGCAACATAGCATGCTTGAAACAATTCTATTATGAACAGCTTTATAAATCAGTTTCTTCATTTTAAAAACAAATTAGAGAGAAGAAATAATATTCACAATTGTGCCTCAAAAATCAAGTACCTCAAATTGAACTTAACTAAAGACATGAATAATATATACAAGAGAAAATTAAAACCCTTCTGAAAGAATTAAAGGCAGCATGAGGAAACAGAAACACATCCCCTGCTCATGAATTAAGAGGATTACCATCCTCGAAATGTCAATATTTTCTAAAGTACTATACAGATTCCATAGAGTCATGGTAAAGACAACCATCTATTTTTCAAAGATAAAACAGTCCTGAATTTTTATATGAAGCAGTAAATCCTCCTGATCAGTCAGAGCAGTCTCAGGGAAAAGATGGGAGGCATTTTTTCCAATTCCAAGCTGTAAGACAAAGCAACTGCAATTAAAACAATGAGGCATTGGAAGAAGAACAGACCCTTATATTAATAGAATAGAATTGAAAATCCAGAAACAGTCTTTTAGATATATGGTCACTAAATCTCCAATAAAGGAGCAAAAATTTAAAAATGAAGTGGTGCTTGAAAAACTGAGAAGGTACATGCAAAAAATGTACTCAGAACTCTTTCTAATGCCATTTACAAAAGTCAAATAAAAAATGGAATAGAGACCACCATAACAGACTGAAATCCACTAGGTACATAGAAGGAAACAGTGACAGAACTTTCCATAGCATTGAAGTTGGAGACATCTAAAAAGGATGAAATGCACAGACCAAGCAAGTGGAAGCAATAATAAACAAAATGAACTACATTAAATTAAGAAACTCTGAACCTCTACGGAAATGAGCAGATATAAAGACAGTTAACAAACTGGAAAAAACTTTTTGACCATAAATCATATGATAAAGGATTCATATCCCAAATAGAGGACTGGTAGAACTCTGCAAGAAAAAAATCTAACTCCAACAAATAATGAGGAGAAGAGATGAACAAGAATGTCTTCATAAATTTTGTTTTGAGGATTTATACTGAAAAAGCGGATATACTTGTTTATATATGGGGCTTATTTTTACTTTTTTTAGAAAGTATGAAGTAATTTTCATAGAGGCTGAACCAGATAATATTCTCACCATCAATAAGGATTTCTTTTTTTTTTAATTTTTTATTGAGTCACCATGTGGAAAGTTACAAAGTTTTCAGGTTTAAATCTCAGTTATACAATGCTCGAATACCCATCCCTTCACCAGTGCTCATATTCCACCACCAAGAATCCCAGTAGAGCTCCACCCCACCCCCTCACACCCCTAACCCTCCCACGCCCCTAGTCCCCCCACCCTAACCCCCCCCGCCTGTGTAACTAATAAATTTCACTTTACTTTCACTTTGATTGCATACAATATTTCAACAAAACTCACTATTATTGTTTGGAGAGTCTCTCCCCTAAAGTCAGACCTGCTGGAAAGGAAGCATTAGATAATTTGTTTTCCATTGCTGAGGATAAAGAGGTATGAGGTCGAGTGACCACACTTAGCGGCCTCTCGGTTTTGGGTTTCTGTAATTGAGTATTTTAGTAACTAAGTCCAGAGAGATATCTGCCAGAAGTTGCATCATTGCCAACTTGTACTTCTCAGTTATATTATATTCCACATATGAGTGCAATCTTTCTATGTCTGTCTCTTTCTTTCTGACTCATTTCACTCAATATGATACTTTCCATGTTGATCCATTTATATGCAAATTTCATGACTTCATGTTTTCTGACAGCTACATAGTATTCCATTGTGTAGATGTACCAGAGTTTCTTTAACCAGTCATCTGTTTTGGGGCACTCTGGTTTTTTCCAGATTCTGGCTATTGTAAACAGTGCTGCAATGAACATAGAAATACATATGCCATCTCTACTATACCTTTTTGCCTCTCCGGGATATGTTCCCAGGAGTGGTATTGCTGGGTCAAATGGAAGCTCAATTTCTAATTTTTTGAGAATCGTCCATATTGTTTTCCAAAAGGGATGAACCAGTCGGCATTCCCACCAGCAGTGAAGAAGAGTCCCTTTCTCCCCGCATCCACGCCAACACCGCTTGCTTTTGTTTTTTGGGATGTGGGCCAGTCTCTGTGGTGTGAGATGATATCTCATGGTTGTTTTGATCTGCATTTCCCTGATGATTAGTGATGTGGAACATTTTCTCATGTGCCTCTGACCCATTCAGATTTCTTCTTTAGGAAAGCTTCTGTTCATTTCATCACCCCATTTTTTGATCGGGTTGGCAGTTTTCTTCTTGTGGAGTTCAACCAGTGCATTGTATATCCTTGTTATCAACCCTTTATCGGATGGGTACTGCATAAATATCCTTTCCCATTCTGTAGATTGTCTTTGTACTTTGGTCACTGTTTCTCTTGAGAATAAGGATTTCTTTCTTCACTATATTCTTACAATGCTGGTTGCTTCTAATAATTTTGATATAGGTCATTATCTCTTTTGTGAGATGATATCTCAATATTGTTTTGATTTACATTTCTCTCACAACAAGTAATGAAAACCTTTTATATGCCTACCTAGCCACCTGTTCTTTGAGAAAATGTCTGTTCATTTCCTTTTCCCAATTTTGTATGGAATTATTGGATATTTTTGGTTTTCAGGTTTATGAATGCTTTATAAATGGCTATTATATTTTATTTGATATATGTGTGCAAATATGGTCTACATTTCATTAGAGTGTCCTTTTATTTTTACCTTGAGTTTCTTTTTCTATGGAAAAAATATTTTTAGTTTGATGTAGTCCCTTTTGTTCATTTTTGGTTTTGTAATACTTGACTGCAGTCACTTCATTGAAGAACCCTCTAAAGTATATTTCCTAGAAAATTCTTTTGCCTTTGATTTTCAATCTATTTTATGAACTCTGAACTAATCTCAATTACTTTGTATTACATTTTGTGATGGTATAAAACATGGTTACATTACCTAGTTTTTATATGTTGTTATTCAGATTTTCTATTACCACTTCTTGGAGACTTACCTTGCACTATTTCATTATTTAAACACCTTTGTAATAATAACCTATGATAACCCTTGTCATAAATTAACTGCCATAAATCTCAAGTTTATTAGCAATTTTTATTAGTAGTTTTCAAAATAACATGGTTTACAGAAGTGTCAATATTTATACTTTGTGTACAAAATTTCACACTTCTACCCACACCAAACTGTCCAAACCCTCCACCATTATCCTTAAATCACTTCTATTTTTCACATGCCTAGTTTAACATGTTCTAACTTCCACATCACTCCTTGGAAATTCTCCATTAATTCTCTACCGTAGTCTTTTTCACATACTCTGGAATCCTTTCATTTCCTTGAGTATACCATAAATAGCATTGTAGCACTGTCTTCCTGTTGTTCATCAACTTGCTTGAGTGGGTACCAGTACCATCTCCATTGTAAGACTTGTTACTGTTTTTGGCATATAGAATACACCACGGATAGCTTGTCAAGCTCTGTCGTGTGGGCGGGATACTCTTGGTAGCTTGTCAAGCTCTCTGAGAAGGATGGAGGAATCGAACCCCCCCTACTCGTAAATTGTGGCATGGATCACGTGAGTTTAAGTGTGAAAGATAAAATATAAAGGTATATACATAGACAGAATGGGCATAGAGACCTACACATGTAATTATTTATAACTTATTTGACAAAGATTTTTTAAGCTTCAAGTTTGTTTGCTATACAATAGTGAACTAATGAAAAGCTGAATTTATAGATCTTATATTCCCATGAATAAGTAAGATCAGACCAAAAAAAAAGAGACAATTGTATAGTGAAGGATAAACTTGCACTTTAATGGTGAACGCTGATAAAAGTTTTTAAAGGTTAGATATTGACCTTTGTGTGTAATATTGCACACCTGAAATATATACAATGTTGATGAAAAAGAAAAGACGTGAATACAAAATTATACATTAACAAGTAATATAAAAATAATTAAACAATATAAAATGGTAGAGTGTTATGACCGTGATACAGTGATACAGTGATGAAATTATTAGATGAAACGTTGGTGAGATTTTGCTTAACTTTCATTTTATTTACTGATGACAGTGATACAGTGATACAGTGATAATCATCAAATTTATTTTGTAGAAATTAAAAGTGGAGCTTATGGAAATAGAAAATTTACTGACATCACAATACTGAGTATTCAATTTCATTTCAGATTTTCTGGCATGATAGTTGTTTCATAATATATCTTGTTGACCATTAGCATCATTAAATTGATCTTATTTATATTTACCTATTCTAAAACACACTGGAATTTTGTTTTAGATAAATCCACAATTCCATGAGCAAAAATTGCTGTGTATTTTTTAATAAGTATCACAATTATACTACCATCAAGAGATTATTTATTATTATTATTATGTATTTATTCTTCTTTCACCATATTTCATACATGATGTAAGATGTAAAAGAAAGTAAATTATAATTTATAATTATCTAAAGTAATTACAAATATGTTTATAGTCATTGAAACATGATTAAATATAATTTATATAAATCAATGGTATTTATATCTTACAATACAATAAAATTTGACTTCTACTCAGTCTTTATAAGCAGGGTGCTTACAAATTTCAAAAATTTACTAATTTTACAAAGTAAGGACCCGAGAATTTATTTGTAGGATTTGAAACTACAAAAACTTATGCCCTATGATTTAGGGGAAAAAGCAGAGACTGAACTAGTCTATAATATTTTTTTCTATAATTTAGAAAGACCTTGCAAATATCTCAAGGTTAACTTGCCCCAAGTTATGCAACTTATTAAGTAACTAAGTAGGGAACTGAACCAATGCTCTTTCCATTTGATTATGCTGGATTAATTTATTTTTAGAAAATATTGGTTTTCTTAATTTTTAATTCCTCTATTCTGTTTTTGTCTTATTGGATTTTCCTACTTAACTGTAGTCTTTGGAGGTCAGTGATTTTTTTGTTTATTGTTTATAATGTCCCCAGGCATAAATTTATATATATAAAAAAAAGATAGCATCTTGTCACTATCTTGCTTTGCATGTGGCTGAAATGGGTTCTTTCTCTGGCATTCCATATGCTCCCCTGAGCCTGCCAGGAGAAGTTTGAGAGCAGAACCAGGGTAAAATTAATGTCTTGGGAACTTAAAATATTGCTTGTATTTAGAAATACTAATTTTTTAAAAATAGTAAAGGGCTTGGTGCCCTTTTCAAATTTATGCTTTTCCTGCAGAATGTTCCATCATGGTCCTGTTATGGTATGGGTTTTTAACCTTAAGACTGCTCAAACAGCTACTTATAAATTGTTTACTTTCCATGTTTACTTACATTGTAAGTCAAGACTCTCCTAAACTAAGCACACTGCTTAGTTTAGCTAATAGTTTTTTTGTTTTGGTGTAAAACTTGGTGAAGGAAATCTATTTATTTATTTATTTGTTTGTTTGCTTGTTTATTCATTTATTATTAGCAAATATGGGAGAACCTGGCAAGCTCCCAGTTGTGTATTCGTATGCTAAATACAGTAACAACGATGGGTCTCATTCTCCTGACCTTGAAAGAGCCTCTAATGGAGCACCATTGGGAAGGATGAGTAAAAAGAAGCTGCTAAAGGCTCAGGGCTAGGATGAGTGGAGGCAACACTGGGCCTGCTCGAGCAAATTGACAATTAACAGGATGACAGTGATATGGTGAATGGTATTTATAATGGATGTTTATAATAAAATTTTATTTAACATTTCTGAGAGTCTCTTGCCCTCATGCCTGTCTGTCTTCCCCAGGGTCCCTCAGAGGAGATGGGCCCCAGCTTCCCTCCCCACCCCGAACAGAGTTCCCAGCAGCTGAAGACCGGAACCTAGCCACAGCCATGCCTGAGGCCCCTCTCCACAAGTTCGGACAGGTCTCATGCATAAAGGTACCGGCAGAGGAACCCAGGTGTGTGTAATCCCATTAATGGCCAACATCCAGAGACTTAAAAGCAAACTCCCAGAAGATGTCTTATAACCTACTTTTCCCTCTGGGAGAAAATAGCAAGCTACTGGGAGCTTCCTGCCCACATAGGACAGCCTCACAAGCTTCCCATGGTGTATTCATATGTGAAAGCCAGTAACCAGCTGAATCTCATTCCCCTGACTCTGAAAGAGCCTCCAATGCAGCATCATTGGGAACTCCGAGAAGAGAGAGGCTTCTGAAACCTCAGGGATAGGATGAATGTAGAGGTTACTGAGACCGCTTGAGCAACTCAACGATTAACGGGATTTCGTGATCCGTGATTCGTGATTCACATTTCTATTTTTCCCAACATAAGATATTCATTTAAACCTATATTAAGCACGACATATGGATAAGCTATAGAGCATGGGCCTTATATATCTGAAGTCCTGGATTTGATCACTTCTACACACACACACATACAAAATCTATCTTTTCTTATTCTTTTCTGAGCAGCATTTTCTCTTTTCCTGTTTTAGTTGGGATGAAGGTTACCTTCTTTACATAGCTCCATCCATATAATTCTTCTGTTTCTATTCTACTAAATAATCCGTGATAACCAACTTTATGCAATTATTTGTATGTTTCACTCTTAATGGTTTCGATGTATTATACTGTACATTGTATCTGTAGCTATCACGAAATCAGGAAATCCCCGTTAATCGTCGATTTCTCTAGTGGGCTCAGTAACCTCTCCATTCGTCCTTTCCTTGAGATCTTAGAAGTCTCAGCTCGGCACTCTCAATGATGGCGCACTGGAGGCTCTTTCAAGGTCGGGGAATGAGATCCAGCTTGTTACTGGATTTAGCATATGAATACACCATGGGAAGCTTGCAAGGCTGTCCCATGTGGGCAGGAAACTCGCAGAAGCTTGCCAGTTTCTCCCAGAGGGAGGAATAGGTTATAAGATATCACTTCTGGGAGCTTGCTTTTAAGTCTCTGGGTGCTGAACGTTGATGGAATTACACACACATGGGTTCCTTTGCCGGTACCTTCATGCATGAGGCCTGTCCGAACATGTGGAGAGGGGCCTCCAGCATGGTTCTGGTGGTCTTCAGCCACCAGGAGCTCTGTTCGGGGTGGGGAGGGAAGCTGGAGCCCATCCCCTCCAAGGGGCCACGGGGAAGACAGCCAGGAGTACGGGCAAGAGACTCTCTGCCCAATGTTTCAATAAGTAATCCAAAGGAGAATGTTTGGGTACCGATGTAGAATTTTTCATATTGTTGACTTTCTGCATCTCTCTTTTCTGGGAGCTTGCTTTTAAGCTCTCTGTAGCAATACAAATATGATATATGTGTACACACACACACATACACCTACCATGGTATTGGTATGCTTAAAGCTTGCCTAAGAAGAAAATTTTCTAATTGTCTCAACACTGAGATTTTTAAGATAAAATGTTAATATGAATCTTGGTAACAATTAGCGCTGATACAAATATTTCTTACCTGAAGATTGAGGAGATAAGGCAAATGTCAACTTTGCCTATAATATAAGTAGCCTTTTTCTAATAAACTAATAAAGGCAATCTATTTCCCAGGACTCTTTGATATGAGAGCACTAGCTCTCAAATAATTCAAAATAAACTATGTAAAAAAATGTGTGTAAGCCTATATTGTACTTTGGTTTTATGTGATAAATTCAGAAAGAGCATTCTTCTACTATGCAAATCACTGAAAAATTGTATAGTTCATTGATAAATAGAGATATGCAATGTCCTTATAATGATAAAAGAATCTAGTACTATCTAAATTAGTAATTTGTTAAAACTCCTTTTAAAAGATAATATTTCAAAGCTTAGGCAGTCAGTACAGCATTGTTTAATTTATAAATAGCCTGAAAAAGCTAAACGACTATACAAAAAAAAATGTATGTTTGTAGCAAAATTAAACTTTCTGAGTACAAGCACATTCATTAATGTGGCAACCTAGCTCTCTAGAGGGCTTCTAGAAATGTGGAAGTCAGTTCTAGGGTCAGTTAGCCTGTATGGTAAGAAAAATTATCTCAGACACTATCTCACAGTCTAATTCAATTCTGAGCAAAGTTCATACACGTTTAAGAAGACAGTTTCAAAATTCACAGACGCTTTTAAGTAATAAATAAAAAAGATAGATTGGAGAGAACTCGGTAGCTTTGGTGGCAGATGGATCAAAGATCTGTCCTTGAGTGGGGCCAGGGAGATCTAAGATGATTAATGAGACAGTTTTGCTCTTTAGAATCTCTCCCTCTAGATAAGGACAGCTTGCCTATGAATGAAAAAGGAATAATTATTAAAAATGAAAGCACACAGAAATGTCATTCTTTAGAAAGGAAAAGAAAACATTTCCAACAAGTATTTCAAAGAACTTCTCCAACCTTTGTTCATCGTAACAAGATTATTTTAATAATATACTCTGTCATTAAGATAAGAGAAGTTTATATTCATCCACTAGACTTAATTAGAAAAGAAACAGAATTCTTGTAAAATCTATAAACCTTACCCTTATTTTAAGTAAAAAATGTGCTGTTAAAATATTATTTGAAGAAAAATATGTAACTATTTATTTTGGGGGGTGGGCCTGAGTTACACCCAGTCATAGTTAGGGCTTATTCCTGACTCTGTTCACTCGGGATTCCCTCCTGATAGTGCTCAGGGTGAACTATGTTGACCTGTGATCCAAAAGAATCATTGAATGCAAGGTTAGAGCCTCATGTCCTGCAATATTTCACCAACACCTGCTCTTAAAAATTAAATTAGTTTGAAAATTATCCTATATAAAAGCCAGACACTATGGTTAAAATTATTGAGTGAAGGACCAGATAGTTAGTATCAGGATGAGGGCACTGGCATCACATGCAGCTGGCCACTAGGTGGATCAAACAATAGGTCTATTTTTAATTTTTGAGGAATCAGCAGAAAGTATTTCATAGTAAAATCTGAGAAAGAAGAAAGAAAGAAAGAAAGAAAGAAAGAAAGAAAGAAAGAAAGAAGGAAGGAAGGAAGGAAGGAAGGAAGGAAGGAAGGAAGGAAGGAAGGAAGGAAGGAAGGAAGGAAGGAAGGAAGGAAGGAAGGAAGGAAGGAAGGAAGGAAGGAAGGAGAGAGAAAGAGAGAGGGAAGGAGGCAGGAGAGAGGAGGAAAGGACTGAGGAAGGAAGGAAGGAAGGAAGGAAGGAAGGAAGGAAGGAAGGAAGGAAGGAAGGAAGGAAGGAAGGAAGGAAGGAAGGAAGGAAGGAAGGAGAGAGAAAGAGAGAGGGAAGGAGGCAGGAGAGAGGAGGAAAGGACTGAGGAAGGAAGGAAGGAAGGAAGGAAGGAAGGAAGGAAGGAAGGAAGGAAGGAAGGAAGGAAGGAAGGAAGGAAGGAAGGAAGGAAGGAAGGGAGGGAGGGAGGGAGGAAGGGAGGGAGGGAGGGAGTAAACATGATACCCTTTTCTACACTTACTTGAAAATACTGTCATTTCTTGTTTATTGCTTGCTTGTGCTCTGTATTTTATATCATACTTTTTTTTCTTAAAGTTTTTATATGCAGAATTCATAGAGGTTTGCTTTTTCAATGTTGTGGACTGTGTTATCTATTCATTTTCATACTATGAAGAAAATATTTGTGATGCCTCTGATTCACTGATGTGTTGACTGAAACTTTGAAAGAATAACTGGAGAAATGAAGTGATATACCAGTGTTAGTAGGATAGATTCAGGCCGTGACTCAAGTGAACACATATATACCGCAGCATGGATAGTAGGAGAGCAGCTCGATGCAGCTGAAGTTCATAGATCTCAGTTCTGAAGGAATTACTAAATCATGCCCAAATAGAATACAATGGAAAGGAAGTTTTAACTATTTTTTTCCTTCAACTACACTAATGTTACAGAAATAGTTAAAGAATGCTATTGACAGAATTTTATGGCTAGTGAGTCAGTCTAGAAAGTTGAAGGACATGATATCAACAATATGTATTTTTGTAGTAGTTATCCCTGCCAGAATAATTAAACAGATAACAGGGAGAAAGTGTTCAATGCATTATAGAAATGTATCATCATTTTGATATCTTCACTCTGAACCCATATTTATTTATTTAGCCCTTGAGAAATAAAGGAGCCATTTCCTGTGTGGTATATTGTCATGTAAAAAAGATATGTTAAGATATTCTTAGGACCCTCACTAAAATTTAGAATTGTTATCAAATGTATATGTAGAGAATTCCAACTGCTAAGTTGGGAAGATGGAAAGAAGTAATACATACCTTAAAAAAAGAAAACATACCAACTTCTGCAAGTTATCAGTAAAATATGACTACTCTGCTTAAGAGCTACTGACTTAGGCCTAGTTATAAGATATACTAAAGCTTCTTCTGATGTATGTCATTTTTTTTCTTTTTGGTTCATACCCAGCAATGCATAGGGGTTACTCCTGTATTTGCACTCAGGAATTACTCCTGTCAGTGCTCAGGGGACTATATGAGATCCTGGGAATCGAACCCAGGTCAGCCACGTGCAAGGCAAATGCCCTACCTACTGTACTATACCTCCAGGCCCTGATCTATGTGATTTTTTCAAGTGGAATGGTTAGTGTAAAAATTTCATCATGAGATCTTCACGTGATATTTATTCATTTATGTGACAAATGTCCTCATATTTAAAACTTCATATCATTATTATGGTGAAACTTTTCTGATTATTTTATAACCTAGAATTCAACAAATGAGGTAAACAGATCAGGCTAGGTTTTTTGATCCATACATGTCAGTGCACAGGGCTTTTTCATGGCTCAATGCCTGATGGGCTCAAGGGACCATAAGATATTAGAAATCAAACCAGGAAAGCTCAGGCAAGTCAAGAAGTTTACCAAATGCAGTATCACTCCAGCAACCCTTCTTCAAATATAAATCATGTTATAAATTAAAGTTCTATTGCTAACTATCAAATAATCTAGTTGGGATTCCAAGCATATTAAACAAAAATATTGAAACATTGTGATGTCCCTTTTCAGTATCATAAAATATATGTAATATATGTCAACAAAGAAAATGTTAATTTAAGAGAAGTAAATTTCCCTTTTAAGAGCTTTATATACTTGACATACAGAAACTGCACAGTACTTATATATTCAATTCTGTGACCTTGACATATTCATATACCCATGAATCCATTCCCACAATGTAGTAAATGTCACCATAACCTCCAGAACCTCCTTTGTTCTTATATGCCTGGAGAAATGTGTCTACAGATTAGTTTTGTGGCAATGTTATCATAACCTCTAGAACCTTCTTTGTTTTTATATGTGTGGAGAAATGTGTTTATAGATTTGTTTTGTGGCAAAAACACTTGACATGAGTGCAGCATTTGTCATGCACCAAAATAGTCTTGATTGAAATTTAATGAAATGTGAAGAGAGCCAAAGAGCCAAAGAGGGGGACAGAGTGAGGGAGAAAGAGAAAGAGGGTGGGACAGAGAGAGAGTGTGAGGGAGAGAGAGAGAGAGAGAGAGAGAGAGAGAGAGAGAGAGAGAGAGAGAGAGAGAGAGAGAGAGAGAGAGAGAGAGAGAGGTGTTCAAGGGACTTGAGAAAAGTAATCAGTAGTTCAATGGCTTTTGGAAGGAAGTCACATACAAGTCTATCCAAATGAACCATTGCTTATCTTGGGGAAAAACGTCTGGCAAAACTCATGGGGCATATGGAGCAAGATATCTAACCAACATCCTTTCACACTCAAGGGACAAGTTTAACTACTTGAAAGAAAGACTCACACTAAATGAAAATTTTAATGCATGAATAGTATGTTTGAATTTATGATTTTTCTGTTTTTGTATTCTTCTGGCATTTACCTCTGAAAAAAAGAAAGCTTATACTTATAGCACCTCCACTACCCAGCCAGCCCATGCTCCAGGCCACTCTGCAGACACTTGGGCTGAAGCTCAAGCATGAGTGAAGCCCCACAGAACCAGGTAAGCAGAACTTTTCGACCTTGGACTCTAGGCTCAATAAGACCCAGAAACAAGATTCTCTGTCTGCCTCCTCCAATCTCTGGCACCTTAGGGAGGAGGTCAAATCCAGATGCCCTACCCTACCAAAGCCAGATAAATACCTCACTGGCCTACCCCCATTAACTCCACTACCCAGTCACTACCACACTCTGGCCACTCTCCAGACCACTTGGCCGCTTTGCATCTGTGTGACACACCATAAGACACTTACTAGACATTTTCCATAATTCCTGCACCATATTTAATAGGGTTCAAACATGGTGTGAAATATGGGAACACCTCTAACGGTGATTGGAGGCCGTTCTAAAAGCCTCCATCCTTCTCGGAGAGCCTGGCAAGCTACTGAGAGTACCCCACCCACACGGCAGAGCCTGACAAGCTACCCATGGCTTATTCGATATGCCTAAAATAGTAACAACAATGGACCTCATTCACCTGACACTGAAAGGACCCCAAAAATGACTGTGTTAAGAAAGACGAGAAAGGATAGGCTGAAAAAATCTCAGAGACAAACGAGACTGCAAAAATCAAGAAAGATTAAAATGACTCTCTGTACTTTCAATGCACATACGCTGACATCAGAAGCATCCATTAAGGACCTGATGGTGCAAGTGCAGAAGATCAAGTACGAAGTCATTGGTCTGACCGAAACAAGAAGACATCGATCACATCACGACATTTTTGACACTAGAGAATTATTCCTCAGAACATGTGATAACAGGCAACATGAACTTGGTCATGAGCATTGATTCATTCGAATGCCTAACAACCAGACTTGAATGATTACACTTGAATAGATGTAGCTCACTGCCTGCAGTTTCAATCTTTGTCGTCTATGCACTAATATCCAACTACGATGAAGAAGAAATTGAGAAGCTCTACATGAAACTGGAGAGGTTCTATAAAGAAGACCACACCTTCTACAAGATCATTGTTGGTGATTTTAATGCAAAGAAAGGACTGAGAAAGTTACCCGAAGAACTCCACATTGGGACCCATGTCCTAGAATGGAACAATCAGGGAGTGAGAATGTCTTGAGTTCATCATGTCGACCAAGACCATCCATGGTGACTCACAGTTCCAGGAGGCCAAATCTAAATGATGGACATGGGAGTGTCCATCATTTAGATTTAGTGTCTCCCAGTGGACAGTTCCACAATGAAATTGACCACATCATATTCAATCGAAGGTTTTGCTTGACTGATGTCGCTATTGTCGCAAAATTCCAAACGGGATAGGACCACCGTCTCCTTCATGCAAAATTCTACTTAACAGAGCAGGGAGAAAGGTCTGCAAAGTTTAAGTTTAAGAAGGGAAATTCCCGAATGACCACCAAATGGGAGCTCTTTGGCACTATTGCAGCTATGTGGGAAGATTCTGTCCTTGACATCGGCAAGGAATACCATGGATTGATTCAGCACCTCCATGACTGTGTGAAGAATGCCGAGAGTGAGAAAGTCACAAACAGACGCCTGTCTTTGGAAACTCTCGAGCTCATTTGTCAACGTGGTTTGACGCCAGCCTCAGGCAACCACAAGCTAACGTTTGAGCTCGCAAAGCTGTGCAGAGAAGTGATAAAGGAAGACTTCAAAGAGAAAAGAACAGTAGTTTTGGCCAATGTGGCAAAAGCCAGGAAAAGTATTCGCAGCGCTCACCTGTCCTTCGCAAACTACAAGATCAAGATGATTGCCTTCTGACGTCCTGATGGATCTGTCACATCTTCCAGAAAGGCAATGGAGAAGATTATTCACAACTTCTACTAGGATCTCTTTGACAGCCATGTCCACCTTCCCACACACCAAATTCTACAGCATTGGTATGTTGTTTTCAACGTCCTCCCTTCCAAAATCCGACAGGCCATTTCATTGGTAAAGACATGTACAGCACTCGGTTCGGACAAGGTCAAACTTGAACACCTGAAGAATTTGCCACCAGTACTCATCAATACACTGGCTCGGCTCTTCACATACTACCTGTCTGAATGCAAGGTTCCCTCCCAGTGGAAAGTCAGCAGGACTGTTCTGTTGTACAAGAAGAAAGATATCCATGACACCGACAACAATTGCCCAATCTGCCTGATGCCTGTCACCTACAAGTTGTTCACTCGAGTCACCCTAAATAGAATAGGCAAAACACTAGATGAAGGACAACCATGTGAGCAAGCTGGGTTCTGAAAAGGATTCAACATGATTGACCATATCCACACAGTGACCAAACTCATTGAAGTTTCTAGAGAGTTCAAGATGCCGCTCTGTCTAATGTTCATCAACTTAAAGAAGGTCTTTGATTCTGTTGAGACTGAAGCAGTCATCGAAGCTCTAGCCAAACAGGACGTTCAAACTCAGTACTTGAAGATCCTCTGCAAACTGTATTAAGAATTCACCACCAGGATCTCACCATTCTACAAGGAAGTGATCATTGACGTAAAGAGAGGGTTCAACAGGGTGATACCATGTCACTGAAGCTCTTCAGTGCCACCCTTGGCATCATGAGACGACTGGAATGGGAAGTAATGGGAGTGAAGATAGATGGTTGACAAATATACCACCTCCATTTAGCTGATGACATCATTCTCATAACACCAAATGTAGCCCTGCAGGAGAAATGCTGGCCGACTTCGACCGCCACTGTGGAAAGTCGGACTGCAGCTGAATCTCAACAATACAATGCTCATGAAAAACAGACTAGTCCCTGATGCTCCATTTACTCTCAATTGAACAAATATCTCTGAATGCAACAGCTATGTGTACCTGGGTTGAGAACTCAACATGAGGAACGACTTGGCATCAGAACTATGCAGGAGGAAGAGAGCAGCATGGAATGCCTTCAAGAGCCTCGAAGAGGTTGTTGAGAGGACGAAGAACCTCCGAATCCAGGCACATCTTTTTGATTCCACCATTCTTCCTGCACTGACGTATGCCTCAGAGACCTGGGCCCTATGCAAACAGGATGAGAACGCTATTCATGTATCCCAAAGAGGAATTGAAAGAGCTATGCTAGGAGTATCACATCTCACTCAAGTGAGAGAAGGAATCTGAAGTTCTGACCTCTGTCAATGATCAAGAATCAGGGACACTGTCTCATTTGCCAAGGCATCAAAAATCAGATGGGCCGGTCATGTAATGCTATTCAGAGATGACCACTGGACTAGAGCTGTTACTGACTGGATTCCAAGGGACGTCAAAAGCTCATAGCCACCCACCAAAGAAATGGTCAGACTTCTTGTTAAAACCTAGAATGAATGGTTTGAGGTTCTTCCTGTTCCTGGAGCAAGCAGATATTATTGGCCTACATGAGCATGAGACAGGGATAAATGGAGACATTACTGGCGCCGCTTGAGAAAATTGAAGATCAATGTGATTTCAAGTAATACAAGTGGTACTTAGAACAAATGTTTACAATATTGTAATTCATCTTGCATCACTAAACCATGCCCAATTATTTTGGGGGGTTTCCAAGCAGTCAGTACTCATGCTGGTCAGGGATCTCTCATGATGATACTAGAGTGGCTATGTAGGACTGAAAGTTCAGTGCTTGGACTAGAATTTCTAGTGGCCACCTGGCTGTGCTCAGTGTTCTCCACTGCCTCCTGAATATTTCTAGCATTGTCTGCTTGTAGTGTTGCCCACTTTGGAAAGATTGAATTATGAGAGTAACTGTAATGCTTGAATTGTGAATTTTTTCGTACTTAATCATCAAGGGAAAATGTTACAAATTTTTCTTTGATCTTAATTGTTCATTCTTGGTGATCACATCTAAAATTGTGTAAGCTAATGTTAGTTTATAACAATAGCTATCTAGGGGAACCAGAAATCTTGACAGAAGTATTACCATTCAAACCTTTTGTTTTTGCAGTTCAATGTTATCTATAAAATTGATCATAGGGGCAGTCTACATAAGTCTTTTGTTTTGTTTTGTTTTGCTTTGTTTTGTTTAGGGCCACACCTGGCTGAACTCTTAGTTATGCTCAGGGATTACTCCAGGCCATGGTCTAGAGACTATTTGGGGTGCTGGGAATTGAAACTGGGTCAGCTGCAGGCAAGGAAAGAAACCTACCCACTTTACTATCACTCTTGTCCCAGATTTTATAAGTATTTATAATTTAATTTCTGTTTACCTCAGTACTATCAGCCATGCCTGATATGGTGTCACAACTCAAAATAAAAAACAGCTAAAAAAAAATTACTTTTCTTCAATCAGCTTGGCTATTGTTGTGTTTTAAATTTTTAATCTTGAAAAAATCCTTGAATTATTGTGTATGTTAATATCAAAAAGGGTGGGATTTCAATATATCTATGATATTCCCACAATAATAAAATAAGCGTCAAATGTTCAATAATCATATGACCACCCAACATTTTTGATAATAAAATACAGTACAGAGAAAGGGCAGACAAAGAAACTCATCAATACAGCTTTGTGAAAAATGATATAAGGATAGACCCTTTAATCAGATAACCCAAATAAGTTTAAATGATGAAATATGGACAAAAAATCTTATGTATTACTGTTATTAAGTAAGAATTAATTAGATGTTATTAAGAATTCTCTCAATTTAATAGAAATTAAGTAGGGGAGGAAAAATACGTTGCCTTTTACTGTATTAAAAAGGGTGAATATCACTAATTTTGAAATTTATTAGGTCATTTAAAAATGCTTTTCTAGGGTGGGAGGGTGCTCTTGGGAAGGTGGGAGGCACCGACCCCTCCCACCGCTGCCGAGATGTGACCCCAGGGCCCGCACACGTGTGCGGCTCCTCCACAGCTGCACCCGCGTGAATCCAGACCCAGCTGAACCAACTACAACATGGACTGCTCCTTGCAGATTGTCTCCAGCCAGAGAACTAAGCTATGACCCCATGCCCGCCCGGGAGGGGAAAGGTATTTCTCTCTCTCGCCTGTCCCTTCCCGGTGATGAAGGGCGTGGGGGCCGCCATATTATGACGACCACAGATGGGGTTTACAAGCTTGCAATGATCCAATATCCGGAAGAAATCTCCCTGGACTTAGTTGTTAAAGTGCAGAAATACAAATTCATTTCTCTTCACAACAGGTCTGACTCTAGTAGGGTGCTCCTAATAATAATGGTGAGGTTTGTGTTGAAATATTGAATGTAACCAAAGTAAGTAGAAACTAAAGTGAAATTTATCAGTTACAAGGTGGGGGGGTGCGGGGGTGGGCAGGATGGGAGGTGTACTGTGTTTTTTTTTTTTTTGTCTTTGGTGGTGGGATATGGGCACTGGTGAAGGGATGGTTGTTTCAGCATTGTATGACTAAGACTTAAGCCTGAAAGCATTCTAATTCTCCACATGGTGATTCAATAAAATAAAATTAAAAAAAATAAAAATAAATAAAAATGCTTTTCTGATAATTCAGTAGAAGTTTTTAGCATTTCAGTAATACATTTCGCTATGCAGTTATTTTTTTCTCCTCAAGGGGGCACTTTAATATAAGCTAAATCATCTTCCAGAGACATTTTCAACATTCTGTAAGTCTTTATTTCACTAAGTATGTGTCTTCCTAAATGCTGTTCTCTACATATATTAGTACTTTTTCCAGTGTACATGAAAAAATAAAATGAAAATTGTTATTGTATGAAATATAGAATTTATTTCAAACTAGGAAAATCCCCTTCTCTTTTATCCTTCATCACCTTTTTCTTATGGATAATAACCTTGTCAGATGACAAAAACACTGATGAGAATTATTGTCCTATAAATTATAAGTAATATCTAACACATCGGTCTTATTTTCCTAAACAGGATTGATTTCTATAATGTTTTCTTGTTAAAAAATTCATGCTGTATTTTAATCAGATAGATGTTTTGCTAATAGCTCAAGCAAATAAAAAAATTTCCTTTAGAAGAAACTACTTTATCTCTGGACACTGGAGGTATTAGGATAAATTCCAGAATGGTTTTTGTCAAATGAATGATATATACTGAGGAGAAAGGACAACACAAAAATCCAGCTTTAGAGAGACAATTCAAAGACAAATCCCAGAATAAAAATAAAATGCAATTAAAATTATAAATTATTTTAAGTTGTATTTACTGATAAAATATTTTATTTAAATTGTATTTAAAAATATAATAATCACAGTATTGAACATATACTTGAAATATGTAGGCACAATAAAATATTAGTGGTTATCTCTGCACATCATCACTTTTGCAATTTTTTGCTTTATTAAACAGAAATTTACTTCAGTGTCAAATTTTTTCATTCACTATTACATTGTTTATTTTTATGTAGCTAAAATTAGGGTATTTAGTTCAATAATCAAACTGTAAATTTTATTTAAAAAATCTGTTAAACAATAACATTTTCAAAATTAATTTACAGTGGATTACCACATTTGCTGCTCTGTGTATCTATATAGAATTATAGTTATAAACCTATGTACTAAAAATAGAGTCCATAAGAATTTTCCATGTTAAGTTTCTTTTCTAGATTCATATGTAGAATCAAATAATACTTCTCTAATATGAATATATTGTAACACTGAATAACTGAATTCCAAGTCTGGTTGCATCCTTTTCTGTTTTATTGTCCTTTATAAAGTGAGCTTTATCTTAAAATTTTCTATTCAAAATTTCAACTATATGCATCTATGTACTTAAAATGATAACAATTTAAATTTATTATAAGTTTCTTAAAAATAAAGGAAAAAAAAGAGGAAAGCATTGCTGTAACTTTTAAGCTTTTCATGTTAGTGAAAGTACCCATGTACAAATTGTGGTTAAATTTCCTTTCTGAGTAATAGGAGGTCTCAGAGTCTACTAAAAAATTCATTATAAATTATAGAATCTGAGCTGATATATTCAGGAAACAGTAACTTCATAGAATTGACACAGGTTCAGTTCTAACAACTACTATTTTCTAACAATAAATGCATACACACATATATGCCAGTTTAAATGAAATTGCTAAAAATAGAGATATGCCTATAAAATCTGTATCGATATGTGTTATGAACATGTATCTTCTATGAAAGTGTCATGTCTGGGGTTGAAGAGAAGTGAAGTGTATAGGGCAATTGTCTTGCATGTGGCCCATCCAGGTTTAATCCATATCACCTAAACATAGCCAGGAATGATCCCCGGGCTCAGGGCCAAGAGTAAGCCCTCAATACCACTGATTGTGCCCCCGTCTCTCCAAATGATTAAAAGAAGATATTGTGGCAAAATTAGTAGAAAGGATGTTCCCAAGTGAAGTCAGCAGATTTCATTAGGAAAATTTGAGAAAATATAATATTGATGGAGGCCAGAGTGATAGTACAGTGGGTAGGGTGCTTGCCTTGCATGTGGCTGACCCAGTAAGATTCCAGGCAAACCATATGGTCTTTGGAGCATTACCAGGAGTAGTTCTTAAATGTAGAGTCCAGAGTAACCCTTGAGTGTAGGATAACATAGCCTCAGGTAGTTTAGGTTTATTGGATTACTCCCATTACAGTGCTCCTATTCCTCTGTGTTTATTTGTAACTTCTTTCTTAGTGTTCTGTTGACTTGCAAATACTGTTTTTCTCTTCTCCTTGAGTCCTTTGCATAGTTTATTCAGGTCCATGTCCTTTTTGTATGGACACAGGAAGACTTAGCAAATGCTATGCTTTTATAACCTGGGAGTCATTTGACTCTACATGATATTTTCCTCCTGGGCAGATATCTGTTCTCTTGACCTAAGCCTCAGCTGTCCTTACTTCCTAGCACCCCCCAAAGCAGGGTCCAGACAAGGGACAAGATGGACCCAGGGCAAGCGGTGAGTTGTGTGCTACCCTGGCATCGAGATGGGCCTGGCCAAAGTGCCTGATGCTTAACTATAAGTTAAGAGCTTGATCATGGACAAATGTTGTCATGATCCAAACAGTGATAACTAGATTTGGACCCTGCTAGGGTGAGGAATGATTAATCTGGCCTGAGTGCTGTGCTCAGAGTCTGTGGCAAGATGTTGTCCAGAGAGCTGCCTTGCAAACCTCAATGTATCTCTTGCTATGTCCATGCAAAAATAACTAGTATTAAGATGTTAATGAGTGTTTGGAATGGGGAGAGGAGAAAAAACCCTTAAGAGGTATTTTGCCTACAAGCAGTCAGGAAGGGTTTTGGAAGGCCCCTAGGTTGTGTTCCCTTTAAACCTGACAGCCCTCAGGAAGGGCTTTATTATGTTGATTTTGCTACCTGGCTGGGTGTAGCCTACAAGGTGGGAGAGAGAAGAGGTGGAGAGACTAGAGAAGTGAGAGAGGCTGCAGTTGATCCAGAGAGAGGCTGGAGCTGGGAGTGAGGGAGATGAGAAAGATGGAAGATTGAATAAACGGTAACTAATCAGCAACCAGCTTGGTCCTCGTTCTTCCTTCGCCTGTCCTTGGCCAACGGCCGTCCCGATCCAGCCCATACATAGCGGTTCCAGAGCACCGAATGCAGGCGGTGAGACAGAGCCACCCAGAGAACCAGCGAGTGCACTCGCCCCTCGGAGTGCCTTAGTTTTTTACACTTGAGCACTGCTGGATGTGGCCCAAAAAACAAACAAGAATAGCAGTACTCCCCTACAAAACAATTAGGTGAAAACCCAAAGCTATAAAAACTATTTAAACACAAAGATTTTAATGAATTATATTTCATTCATTAGTTTTGTTTGACAAGTATATGATTCCTAAATTATATTGGACACTATGGATCCTGAGTAATAGCCCATAGGGTGATTGCCTTGCACATAGGGCCAAGCTACGTTCAACCCCCAGCATCCCATTTGGTCCCTAGAAGTTATTTCTGGGTGCAAAGCCAGGACAAACCCCTGAGCATTGCCAGGCATAGCCCCAAACCAAATCAATTAATTAATTCATTAAAAAAATAAAACTGCCACTATTACCTCTTGATTCATTACTCTGATAGTACTCATTATTAATAAGTTTCAGGACATGGATTATGTTAAGACAGAAATATCTAGGAAGTATTCATTTTTCACTAGACTTTAGGATCATGAAACTAAGATTTTAGTAGTTAAACTTACTCATACCACCTGGGTTTTCCAGAATGCTCTCTATTGCAAATAGCGTGTCTTTATTTTACAGCTTCTATATTAGAAAATATTCCATATTAGATAATATTAGGTAACATTAGGCAATGTGTAATTTCCAGAAACTAATAAAGAATTTAAAAAGACAAAAATTTTAACATAGACCCTTTAATGTCGTCTCAAGTAAAATAAAATATGAATAAAGAGGATTTCTCTTTTCTTCTTTGAAATTGAGCTAAGCTCTCGAATCCCCAGTTAATTGGGTATCACAGCGATCAAACACAATGAAGAACTGATACTCTGTGAATTTCCTTGAGAATTTAAATTGCATAAATGATAAGTGAACTTTAAGCATTAGATTTGCTTTCTGCTCTATACTTTTACATTCCTTGCATTGTTTACTTGTACTGTGTTCATCAGTCAAGAAAGATTTGTTCAAATCTTTTCTTCACATTTTCATATAACTATTATGTATGTTTTTGAGATTACATATAACTACCTAAATATATGTATATGCAAATATATGCACATATATGTATAAATGCATATATATGTACAAATATGATATGCATGTATGTATTCATGTGTCTATATATATTTTATATATATATATATCTTGGGCACTAGCCCATTATTAGATATATTGCTATATATATCTATATATATATCCTATTCAGTAGAATATTTTTTGCTTTCATGACAGTTTTTTTCGTGGTGCAGTGTATAATCTTCGGGTGCCCAGCAAGGCCATGATGGCTCTCTCCTTTGCTACGGCTGGGTTGGGTTGAGGGTGGTCTCAGGCCGCTCGCCCAGCTTGGGTGGCCTGAGTCATGGGGTAGACGGAGGAGGTAACGAGGATCAATCCGGTTGGTTGATCAGTTGCTGTTTATTCCATTCTCCCGATGTGCCTGTTGCAGTCTCTCTGATTCCCCCATACTAGTCTCACACTGCCCCTTATTCTCGTCTCCTCCAATCTCTCCTACTCATCTCTCTATGCTCCATCCTGCTCCCTGCTCTCTCTCCCAACTCCTCCAACTTTCTTGCACTGGGGGTTGAGGCTACATCCAGTCATGGAGCAAAACCAACATAGGAAAATTTTTCCTGACTGCCCATCAGGCTTTCATGTGGGAAACACCACCTAGGGGTATTCCTCTCCTCCTGAGTTCAATAACTTAACTAACATCTTAATATTAGTAATTTTTGTATGGACACAGTTAGAGATACATTGAGACTTGTAGGGCAGCTCTCCTGGGAACATCTTTGCCACAGACTCAGACTACAGTGCTCAGGTCAGATTAATCATTCCTAACCTTAGCAGGGTTCGGATCTAGTTATTGTTTTTTGGATCAGAACAGCATTTGTCCATGACAAAGCTCTTAGCTTATTGTTAAGCATTATGGCACTTTGGCCAGGCCCTTCTCCATGCCAGGGTAGCACATAGCTCACTGCCTGGCCTGGGTCCATCCAGTCCCTCTTCAGGACCCTGCTTTTGGGGGTGCTAGGAAGTTAGGGCAACTGAGGTTTAAGTCAAGAGAACAGATACCCAATGGATATCATTGAGGGTCCATTAACTGCCAAGTTACAAAAGCATAGCATTAACTGTCTTCCTGCATTATACAAAAAGGACATTTTTCTGAATTAACTATGCAAAGGACTTAAGGAGAAGAGAAAATTAATATTTACAAGTCAACAGAGCACAAAGAACGAAGTTACAAGTAAACACAGAGGAATGGGAGCACTGTGCTGGGAGTAACCCAATAAATCTAAGTTCCCTGCAGCAAGGCAGAAAAGACAAACCAATGTTATCCTACAGTGCAGAAGTTCTTAGTTTGATGTATTCGCTTTAGTTTATTTTGCTTTCTCTTAATCACTTAATGTGTGGCTAATGTTTTTTTTAAATATTTGTATCTTTAATTATTTATATTATGTCAAAAGTTTTATGTATGTAACTAGATATATATGTATGTGGCACCATTGCAGTGTTACAATATTGTGTTTGGCTCTATTTTACCTTTTACAGTGAGATTTGTATCATGATTCATGCTACTTTGACCTTAGCACCATTCAAACTCCTTTGGCAATTCTCTACAACAGGTCTAGTCCTGACAAACTTTCTCAGTTTCTATATATCTGGAAAAGATCTTTATATTTATGTATCCTTTGGTAGTAAGAATGCTTTGTAAATGCAAATTCAATGCCAGTATAATGCTATTGAAAAAAATTAATGCAATAGCAAAGGAGGAAGCATGGGGAAAATAAGAGAAAGTATCAAATAAGTATAAAAGAGCAAACCTATAAATAAGTGCAAAAGATAGAGTATAAACTATACACGGATAGGAAGTGTGGTCAAAAAGTTCACCCATTAGAAGCATCTACTATCATTAAAGGTAAATCTGTCCCTCCACTCAAATATTTTACTTCAAACTTGGATCCTTGCAAGCATATAAACAGATTTTTATGTCAGCTAAATATTTTTCATAGTTCTAATTGAATACCAGTTTGGGAAATTGAGAGGCTATTATCATTGCTTAAATTAGATAGAGAAGACTTCTCCTGAGTTTTTGTATCTGTACATAAAATGCACAGTAAGTTCACTGTTTGGTCTGCCAACATTCTAAACACAGCCTTTGATGGAGCAAGAGTATCAGAAATCCAAATTTAAGCAATTATCCTGGCATACTGTAGCTTCTGGCAGTGTACAGAGCTTGACACAGTCATTAGTTTTTATGCTGTTTTAGAGCAAATGTGATACTAGGAACCCAATTTACTCCTGACAGAATACTATTAGGCAACCAAAGCATGAAGACTGTCAAAGGCTTCCTCTAAGTAAAGCAAACTGCTGACACAAGGTGCCCTGCTATCAAAGTAAATTTATACACTTAGGAATCTTTTTCATACTCAAATATTTTTGCTTTCTTAGCTATTCTTGCAACTATCTCATTCTCTTTACCAGAGATATTTATCATTAAATATTTTTCTATGCTAAAGTACTACTTGTATAGTGGCACCAAATATAAATGATTATGGGGGACCTGGTCATCATGTTTCTAAGGAGATAGATAGAGATAGAGATAGACAGAAAGAGAGACAGGCAGACAGACAGACAGACAGACAGAGAGGAGAGAATGTACAGAGTAGGGGACACTGGTGCTAGTACTGGGCTTTAACAAAGAGAATCTATAGAGCTGGAAGTCATTGCAATTGTTTTAAACCAAAATACTGATATTTGAAGCTTCATGCATTTAAAAAGCACGTGCAATAAATCCCTGCTTGATGAATATGAGTGTATTCCAATATAGTAAAGTGTCTTCTGACTTTCAGGTCGCAAAACAACTAAAATATTGATTTTCTCAAATCACTTATTTCTGACTTAGAACCTTGTTGTAACATCAAGAAATATTTCTCCTGATTCAGTCCAAAAAATTGTAAATAAGAAATTCTCACACAAGAAAGTAGAGTTAGGTTTGGGGAATAAAAGGTTCTTTGAGAAGGAAAAGTTATGGAAATGAGTACAGCATTCAGGAAAAGAAAATGAGAAATTTCTTTAAGAAATACAATACATTAGAGGAAAAGAGATTGTTGAGGGTGAGAGCAATTTCATACAGCTAACCAGTGTTCGATCCTTGGTACCCGATATAATACTACTTGACCCACCAGGAGTGATCTTGAGTGCAGAGCCAGGAGTAATCCCTGATCACCACAAGTGTAATGACAAAAACAAAAAGAAACAATAAAAAAATGATATAATTGAATTAATTGTGGTTCATAATTGAAAAAATTTAACTGATTATAAATCCAGTTAGATAATTAATTGGCTAAATATTAATGGATATGTTGTTTATTAAGCATATACTTAGTAACTTTGATATTCCAGGTAACATTCAGATTATGAAAAAGAACCTTGAGTAATAAATGCATTTTAAGTTATAAGGTGGCTAATATTTTTGTGTTGAAGATGCATACACACTTAAAGTTCTCATGACAGAAAATAATTGAAAATAATATAAGGACAAATTAGATAGAGATGAAGGGTGGGGTAGGAAGCTCTGTTCTTGGAGATGGCATCAAAGTTTGCCATGTGCAGGTAAGGTTAGGAGAAACGTCAGAGACAACAGCACTCGTTAAGACTCTGAAAATGAGCTTCGGGAATAAAAACAGAACACTTTGGCTTCCTAATGTTTACAAAGGTTGACCTTGTAGTTTGTAATAGACAAGAGAGCTCTAAGCAGAGACAAGGTCATGAAGAAATTGGAAAGTTATAAAACAGACTTGCTCTAGAAACTGCATATTATAGAAACAGAATTGTCAATTCAAAGGTTTTATTATAGGAAAGGGATAATGATGGTCTTTTTTCCTATGTTAAGAAGTTTAGTAGTAAATAGATTTGAGTTATATTTTTCAAGCAGCACTAATATTTTACCAACAATTGCATGTAGGAATTTATGAAATTATAAACTATAAACTTGTTACTGTTTTTGGCATATCGAATATTCCACGGGTCACTTGCCAGGCTCTGCTATGGGGGCGGGATACTCTTGGTAGCTTGCTGGGTTCTCCAAGAGGGGGGGAGACTCTTACTGAGTAGGCCTCCTGCAAGGCAAACACCCTACCCGTTTCACTATCGCTCCAGTCTCACAATGGAGACGTTACTGGTGCCCGATAGAGCAAATCAATGAGCAATGGGATGACAGTGACAGTGACAGCGATAAACTATAAAATGAGAGTCCTTCAATTTGAATTCGACTATAAACGACACTTTAAACAGGTGATCAGACAAAATATGATATGTCTATACTATAGTATACTGCTTAGAGACATAAGGAATGGAACAACAACTTGAATGAATTGGAATTCAGGTGAATATGTTGAATGTAAAATTCAATCTCAAAATGTTATATACTCTATATTTCCACTTACATTTCATTAAATATTAATGTGGTTATGAAGATGGGGGAGATTTTAATAGTTTTTAAAAATTACAAAAGTAGCAGGGAAGTAGGTTCCCGTAGTTATAAAAAGGTTTAATGTGGGGGATATTGTGATGAATTTATTTTTATGACTGTGATGATAACCACAAGAAATAATCAATGCATATAATAAACTTTGTTAAAATAATACAACATCCACACAGTCAAATGATGCCTATAAATAATCACAATGGATTATATTGATATGAACCTATGGTTTTAATTATGTTACAGTTATAAATATTTTAATTGGTGAAACATCTTTAAATGGGTCACTCCATAGCATTCCATGCTCACAAATCCAGATCTGTTTCAAAATAAATATTAAAAAAAATATTTGTTTACATGATGGATAATAAAACTAGCTATATTGTGAATTAAGTTTCTGAGAAAAAATACATAAATTTTAGAATCTGATAAAGAAGGTGATTATTTGTATTATTCTTCTGTTTCCTTAGACTGACCTTCCTGAGTTACATGCACATAATTGATTTCCTTTTTCTGTTACATGTTTTCTTTTAGTGACAAATAATTTACGCTGCTTAAGTTACAGACTCAAGGAGAGTTCTATAAGTGTTTTTACATTATGGATGATAGATTACTTATAACAAAATTTCCTGGTGTGCTTATGAAGCAATGCAAATTTCTACAGCATATGCCTGACCTACTCAGAATCAGAATGCATGGAATTAAACTCAAGAAACCATTTATGGTGTCTTCCAAATGATCGTAGCATCTTAGCACTAGGTGCTATGTCCTATTTATAGAAAGAAAAAGGAGCAAGCATCATGATTGATTTTTTGCTTTGAACCCAGACAGACATATTTTGAATTTTTCTATCCATCATTTCCTAACTATTGAATGTCATCATATGTATTAGCTTTTTAAAATCTCCATTTATTCACTTATTAATATTAATGGCATAGGATTTATTTTGGAGTCAGTGAGAGTGAGCTAAGATTTTATATTGCTTAGAAAGTTGCCTGAGGGAGACTTCCAGAAATAAGATGGAGACAGGAAAGTTTCATTTTTTTGTTTCCAAGAAGACAACTTATTAATTAGAAGGACCAAGATATTGAAAGTCTTGAAATTTTTAGTGAGAACGTGGTGCTTCCTGAACCTCAGCTATTTAGACAGACTGCAATTATGAGGATACAGAAAGCATTCACATTTCATTGAATAGTTAGAGACAGGATACACTTGTAGCTGAGTGGGCTAATCATGAATGTAAAGGCAGCCAACTCAGTTAAAGGTTCTACGATAGGTAAACCAGTGTCAGTGACCAGTAAAGCAATGCTATCCCTGATCCAGGTGAAGCACATACAGAGAAGCTGGTGCTATGCAGGTGTACCATCAGCAAGAAATACAGCAGAAAACTTGATGAAGTCATTTTCCCTCTTGTCTCCTCAAAATGGGTATGACCTTGTGAAGTACAGTAACATTGCTTAGACTAGGGAGACTCAGATCTTAATAACCAGAGATACCGGCAGTGTCACTAATAAAAAACAGTGAATCTCTCCCTTAATTCCTAGGAGCAGACAGATTACTCGGTATTCTCGTGAAGACCCTCTTTATAAGAAACAATACTCTCTATAGAAGCAAGCAAGACAAATCTTAAGTAATGACTACTCCAATGACTTAAGGTAGTCTCTCCAAGTCATAGATCCAGAAGATGTAAAAATATTAAGAACAAAAAGGACAAGGTCAGAAAGATAGTACAGCAAGTAAGGCATTTGCCTTGCATGCAGCTGACCTAGGTTCAACTCCCGGTATCTCTTATGGGCCCTTTAGCCCAGCCAAGAGTGATCCATGAGCACAGAAACAAGACTAAGCCTCAAACACTGCCCAGTAGGGCTCCTAAATAAACAACAACATAAAAAAATTAAATTAGCCAATGTAGATGACCATAAAAAATATAGGACATGCCCACCTGAGAATTGAGGAAAATATAATATTTCAAGAAAAAAAAACACCACCACAGGATCCAACCTCAAAGACATAGAAAATTGTAGCTCCCTTTAAGAGAGAGGTAAATGATGCTATAATAAGGAAAATTAGAAAGATGTAGACAACTCAGTAAGTAGGTCAGAAGGACACAGAGAATTCAGAAAAGCTAATAAAAAGATAATAAATCTTACAAGAATCAGGTCTTTCTCGGTTCTTTTCCCTTTTCTGGGAGAAACGCGGTGTGGTGTCCACTATATTATGAAGTCTATTAAGCAGGCATGAACTTAGAGGCGCGGGAATGGGAGGGGGAAAAAAACAAAAAAAACTATATACTTGGAACAGCGGGACACTTGTTAAGTCTCGGGCCAATACCAGTGCATGCTCCGCCGAGACTCAACCCGGGTGGCCACACTTTTGAGTGGCCACGATGTTGCTGATCAACCAGAACCTGGAGCCTAACTAGACTACTTCCAGTTCCAGAAACTACTTGTAACCATGTCTCTAGACTGAACTAAGCCATAACCCCATGCCGGCAGAGGACTGGAAATATCCTTTTTTCTCGTAGGGCTGCGTGGTGTCAACCATAATATGAGGACTATTCATTAAGCAGGCAGGAACTTGGTGGCGCGGGAAGGAGGGGGGGAAAGCTCTATGTACTTGAAACAACGGGACTTCATATCTCTCCAGTTTCAGCAATGGAAAACTAATTATCAAATGCTGCATGGGCAGTAGGGCTGTCTTTCTTGGGGGAAAACTCCAACAATAGTGAATGTTGTGTTGAAAAATCGAATGTAATCAAGGTAAAGTGAAAACGAAGTGAAATTTATCAACTAAGCAGGCAGGGATGGGGGGTGGGGGGCGGGGGTGGGAGGTATACTGGGGTCTTTGGTGGTGGAATATGGGCACAGGTGAAGGGATGGGTGTTTGAGCATTGTATAACTGAGACATAAACCTGAGAACTTTGTAACTTTCCACATGGTGATTCAATAAAAAATAAATAAAATTAAAAAAAAATAAATAAAAATGATGCATGCAAAAAAAAGATTGAAAAAAAATCTTACAAGAATCAGATTAATGATTTTGAATAAAATTTTTAAAGAGAAGGTAAAATTCAAAACTTTAATACATAACAAAGTTTAAGGATGTGAATATTTCAATAAATAGATTCAAGGATTATGCTGAAATCTGTGGAAAAACCATAAAGTTAATGGAGGACCACTTGAGTATAAGAATAGTAGCATATTAATGATTTATGTGGAAGATGACAAGAGATACATAAAATGCAATAAAAAGCACAAAAGGTATATGACTGTATAATGGAAAGTAATTTAAGAATATTTGGTATTTGAATTGGGGGTGAGAATGGGCTGTGGGGTGCAACAACAGAATAGTATCCTGGGTATTTTAGAAGAGGAAAGAGAAAGAATAAAAATCTTCTTAAAACTATTACTTTTCCAAAATTTTCCATATCTTTGGAAGAAACTTAATATATATTTTTATGATACCAGTAAAACACTATTAAGTGTTTTAAGAGAAATTAAGAGAACTTAATTGCTATTTAAATTAAGAGATCTATACCAAAACAATTATAGATCAATGTCTCTAATTAAAACTATACAAAATGTTGGCAAACCAAATTCAACAATACATCAAGTAATCATACATCAATCTATTCAGGGATTTATTTTACAGGGATGCAAGTATTTTCAATTTACATAAGCTCATTCTTTTTCACTTTATATGAAAGATGATTCCAAAGGAAAGTTATGTATTAAATTATTGAAAAGAAATGATCGCAACATCTTAATTATATTCTATTGCATATATTATGGATCCTTACAACTAAATAAAATGAGCTTATTCTTTTGAAATAAGTATTATTTTTGTTGTTTTACTTCAATCTTTTCAATTTTTAACTTATGAAAAGTCAAACACTTTATTAGCTAAGTCAGATTGTCAATCTTGACAGACTTGAGGGTTCATGAGTTCTGTATATCTTGGCATAGACATTTGCTGAAAACAAATGTTTTTGCTCTCATTCCACTAACATATTAAGAGCTTCTAAATTTGTAAAATCATTGTGGCAAATTAGTCTGTTAATGATGTATGAAATTAAATATCCTTTCCAACTTCAGATAATGGACTCAGTTCTGCTAAGCTCAGTTACTTCTTTGCATGTATATGTCTATTCAATCTTATTTAAATTTCCTTTAATTTTCTACTATATATACATATGTATATAAATTTAGCTAAGACATTAGAGTACTCATTTTGTCCTAATAAGACTATTATTGAAATTAATTTGGGAAACACAACTGTAGCATATAATTCTGTTCTACATATTATTTCTGGGGTTATTGCTAAGTCATTTTATAGAAATATTTTCACTCTAGAAACCAGAGTAAAACTACAGAATCTAGGATTGCAAATTACAAAGTAGGTCAGTGGGAATATTAGTAAGTGGGTTATTTCTATTCATAGCTCGATTGAAGGAATCCTATATTTTAATTTTCTATTGAGGACAGTGTACTACAAAATACTTGTTGATTTAGTTTATATAGATAAGTGTTAGATACAGAGTATAAGGATTGCAGTAGATAGTCCTGTAGTAATATATTTTGTTTTAATCTCACATGGCTATCATCTCTAAACTAGCAAGACAAAATTCCTTTAAAAAAAAATCAGTTGGTGTCTCTAAACTGGACTTGATTTTGTATCCTACTATGTGACACTGACAATATCCAGAAATACTTTTTGCTTTTAAAGGTGAGTAGAGTGTCACTGGCACTTAATAGTTATTATTTATGACTAGCAATTTAGTATAAAGTTTAAGCTTCTTTTGTCAGAGTGATATTCCAAACTTTAGATAGGACTCTCTGTGACACAATTAGTAGAAAATATTCATAATTGGAATGCTTCCTCTTTATTTACATTGATATGAAAACCTGCCTTTCTAAGACATAGAGAGGAGATGCAATCAATTATCTGCTAATGACTGATAGACTAGCACTGTAGCACTGTCGTCCCCGTTGTTCATCAATTTGCTCAGTGGGCACCAGTAACATCTCCATTGTGAGTCTTGTTGTTACTGTTTTTAACATATAGAATACACCACACCACGGGTAGCTTGCCAGACTCTACTGTATAGGTAGGATACTCTTAGTAGTTTGCCGGACTCTCTGAGAGGGATGGAGGAATTGAACTGGGTCTGCCATTTGTAAGACAAATGCCCTACCCTCTGAGTTATCACTCCAGTCCATGACTGATAGCATGCATAAAACAATAGTTTGATTGAAGAATTAGCATTGGTCTCTGTTTTTGTACATTTTAACATTATGCAAGAGCAGCAGTCTGTTTTGCCTTAAACAATGGGATTTAGACCACTGAGTGAATGCACAGACCTCCTTGCAACCAAGGTTACTCCACTCAGAAGCGGTTTGTGATTAGAAAGGGACATGTTGACACCAAATGGATGAATCATTGTGCTTAAAGTTTTTTATTGTCTCCTCCATGCTGGAGAGTCTTTGTTATGTTAACATCTGAACAGAAAACATCAACATTTCTGCCCCTTCCCACAGGATCATCTTTATTTGTGATTTTTTTCAAGGACCATCCATTGTGACTTTCCTCAAGGTCCCAATCCTACTTCCTTCTTCTTTTTATATATTTTTATGTCAGCTACATATTTTTAACAAAGGTTAAGGATCATGTGTAATAGCTAAAGTTCAGAGAAGTAAGAGACTAACCTAAACTTTCTAGCCCACCCTTAACTCATCTCTTTAATTGTGTAAAGAAATAGCATTTTTTTGTTTGCATCTATACATCATTATCTATTCCATGAACTACACTTAGATTTTTTTTCTTCACCTGTCATTAGTAAGGACTAGAGCAATAGAACAGCTGGTAGGGGGGTTGCCTTGCTCACAGTCAACTTGGGTTTGATTTCACCGTCCCTCTCGAAGAGCCTGCCAAGCTACTGAGAGGATCCCTCCCACCTGCAGAGCCTGGCAAACTATCCATGGCATATTCGATATGCCAAAAACAATAACAACAAGTCTCACAATGGAGACATTACTGGTGCCCTCTCAAGCAAATTGATGAACAACGAACGGGACTACAGTGCTATGGTGCTATGTATATACATACACACACACACACATACACACACACACACACACATATATATATATAACCCATATCACATCTGAAATTATGATGTTATTAGCATTCTTACATAAAAATTAAAATATGCCATGTTCAAATAGTAAGTCGATTGGATTTATATAACATGAAATGCTGAGAGAAATAGAAACATTGTACGCATTAATAATTTTACAAATTCCACGTTTAATACAGAATTAAAATCTCTTCCTCTAAATATAAGAAACTTACATCAAAATGCAAAGTGGCTTATTTTATTTTATGCTGTTTTCATAAAAGATATCTTGATATACAACAAACAAATAAGAGATTAGTGGTATATAGAGAAACAAGGGAGTTCACTGTATTTATGAATGACAAACACTTGGATTTTGAACACAAAATTGAAATTTCAAGTAATGGGAAAGAGGGATAAAAGATTGCATGCATGAAGAGACAGACTAAGAACTAACATTAAGGTCAGTGATGTATTAAAGGGCCTTGGGAACTAAGTGGTGAAGAAAGTGTAGTAATTATGCACAGCAAAATCATAAAAGTTATTATTACTGTAATCCTGTTAGATAAACTGTAATGTAAAAGGTCAGAGAAATTAAACAAATTTTAAGAATAATGTTAGTGAGACAAGACTGGATTATTTCACCTTTATTATAATGTCTTTACAATAAAAGGGAAACTACAATTTCAAGACATATGTTCTCTTAAGATCCTATTAATTGACAATTAAGTTATTTCACTTTTCAGTTTAGCTTCTGACTTCATACACACACACACACACACACACACACATAGCATAGCACAGCACAGCCCATCACACACCCTACTATATACTATTTTACCTCTAACTAAACTAAATTAGTACTTTGTTTAAACCAAATTTAGCAGTACATGTGAACTGGTGGGATGTTACAACTTAAAAAGAATAAAAGATGGAGCCTATCGATAGTACAGCTGGTAGGGCATTTGCCTTGCACGTGGCTGATCAGGGATCGATCCCGGGTATCCCATAAAATCCCAGAGCATCCTGCAGGAGTGATTCTTAAGTGCAGAGTCAGGAGTAGCCACTGAGCATTGCTAAGTGTTACCTAAAAAGAAAAAGAAAAAGATTAAACAGATCTTTTTTTCTTTTTGGGTCCCACCCAGCCACAGGGTGGCTGGTCACAGGGGTCACAGGGGTCACTCCTGGCTCTGCACTCGGGAAATACTCCTGGCGGTGCTCAGGATACCATATGGGAGGCTGGGAATTGAATCCGGGTCAGCCGCATGCAAGGCAAAGGCCCTACTACCTATTGTGCTATCACTCCAGCCCTCAGATGTTTTTTTGTTTTAATACATCTAAAAAGCAGTGAGATAAAAGAGCCAGTTGTTAGATATCAACAATGTTTCAATATGTACATTCTAAGAGAAATATCCTCTTATTTACAATTTTTATGTTTAGTGATAAAATAAATTATATTTAGAGTAGTACTATCAGTTTCATAACCCTAAAGTTGTTTTAAAATCTTGTGTTAAAATTTTATTGGCTAGACAGCTTAATAATTTATTGAGTATGATCAAGTTTGGGTTAGTAATTGACTAAAATTGTCTTTAAAATGACAGACTAATAGGTCTATATTAATAATTTTATCTAAATCACTGCAAAGTTGATAGTTTTGAAGTGTTAAACTCGAAGGTTCTTTATTCTTCCAGAATTTAAAAATTGATACTTTGGGTAATAGATACTTATCTCTGATAAAATCAATTCAACTTAAAGTTTCAAATGTTAAATCAAAGCATGTGTTAAATTACTTATGCTTTTTAATTAAAATATATTTCTTTTAGACATATATTCGGTTTTCACTAAAGACTTAAAAATCAGGTTCTATTAGTTATTATCTCTGTTATTGAAAAGTAAAAAATAATTATTTTCTTTTTTGAACAGGTGAAGCCAGATGCTGTTTTGATAGCACAGCGGTTGGGCGTTCACCTTTCACACGGCCAACAGGAGTCTGATTCCTCCGCCCCTCTCGGAGAGCCCAGCAAGCTGCCAAGAGTATCGAGAGTACCAAGCCTACAAGGCAGAGCCTGGCAAGCTACCAGTGCATATTGAATATGCCAAAAACAGTAACAATAAGTCTCTCAATGAGAGACGTTACTGGTGCCCGCTTGAACAAATCAATGAGCAACGGGATGACAGTGACAGTGACAGAAGACACTACAATAAAGCCATATTGCATTTTCAACAATTTTCTATAAGCATTTAAAATACAATTTTATCTTACCATCTGTTTTATTCAATTTTTAATGAAATTAATAGGAATACAATAAAATGGAAATACAAGAATCCATGCTAAAACAATTTTTAACTTTTCACTGAATCACTGTCATCCCGTTGTTCCTCAGTTTACTCGAGCAGGTGCCAATAACATCTCTTTTCGTCCCAGCCCTGATATTTTAGCAGTGTCTCCTTACTCCTTTTTCCCAATAATTGGAGGCTCTTTTAAGGGTCAGGGGAATGAGACTTCTTACTGTTACTGTTACTGTTACCAGATACTATTACTGTATTTGGCATATCACATACTCCACTGAAGCTTGCCAGGCTCTTCTGTGCAGGAGGTATATCAGTGAAAACTGCTAAAAGATACTGAATATATAAAATCTCAAAGATCAATGTATATCATAGTTATTTCAACTCTTTTATACTGTTTGTATTTTAGACATGTATACTTAACTGTCTCTTTTACTGAATTCAGAAAACTTATGGAGGATCTTTCAGACTACTCCTAAAGTTAATTTTATGTCCTCATGAAAAATGATTACTCTAAACAAAACCAGCCAGTTCTTGAAGGAAACAATCTCCTGAACATCATAATGCTTCTGGTGAGCATTTGACATGGTGAGCAGCCACAGGAGAGCCGGGAATGGGAGAGACTGGAGGCAGGGCAGGCAGGGCATGTGGGTGGCCCTCTGCTCAACATGTCGGCACCCAGCAGTGCACCCAAGAGCACAGGGAACCTCCTCCAGCAGAGGCCTGCACCCAAGGTGGAGCCAGCCACAGACTGGATAGGATACGTGGTGTCTGTGAGCCTCCTGCCCTAGGTCAGGAAAGCAGGGCCAGGAGGCTGGAACTGCAGCTCAGAGCAGTTCAACAGGTCTTCTTACCTGACAGCAATGTTGGATTGAGTATAATTTCTGTGAGAATGACCTAGCATAGCTCTTACTGGTTGTGAAACTCCTCTGAGATGATAAATCCATATTTACCTCCCCAAAGCATATCAGCAACTGAAAGTTAGAACAGTTTAGGATCTTAAGCCATCAACCTCAAGTTTGTACCTACAATCTTACGCAATGACTTTTAACTTTTTAATGACTTTTTAAAATGACTTTTAACTTTTATAAACTATTTTTACCTTTCTGTTCCATTTTTGGAATTTTGGAAATTAAAATAAAAAAATATTAAAAGCATTTAGATTCTATTGAGTTCATTTAAAATTCTTTCTTATGCCTATTTTACTAAAACTAATAAGAAAAGTCTAGAATTTTAAGTCTAAGTCAACCAATTTGCATAATAACTATTGGAAAGTCTTATATAAGAGTTACTGTATCACTGTCATCCTGTTGATCATCGATTTGCTCAAGTGGGCTCCAGTAACATCTCCATTCGCCCTAGCCCTGAGATTTTAGCAGCCTCTCTTTACTCTTCCCCATGGTACCGCATTGGAGGCTCTTTAAGGGTAAGGGGAATAAGACCCATCCTTGTTATTGTATTTGACATATCGGATACACCACAGAGAGCTTGCCAGCTGTGCTGTGTGTACAGGATGCTCTGGGTAACTTGCCAGGTTCTCCAAGAGGGAGAACTAGGTTATAAGAAGTCTAAGAACATTGTTTTATAGTTTCTGGATCTTGGCCGTTGATGGGATTACACTGCTCGGGGTGGGGGAATGGGGGTAGTTTGTGGCTGTGGATGCCAAGCTACTGGAAAGTGGGGAATCTGAGTGGAGGAGGCTCAGTCCCAGTCCAAGCAGGCTTGGAGATCTCACCCCGAGGCCCACACACCTGGGTTCCTCTGCAGGTTCCTTCATGCATGAGGCTAGCCCGGACGTGTGGAGAGTGGCTTTGAGCATGGCTGTAACTGGGTTCCGGGGGTCTTTGGCTGCTGGGGCTCTGCTTGGGGTGGGGAGGGAAACTCAACTTGCCCCTGTCCAAGGGGCCCTGGTAAAGATAGCCAGGCGTGGGGGCAAGTGACTCGGCATATATAAGAATATGGTAGTTATTTTATGACCATCAAAATAACATTTGCTAAGTTTATGTAGTAAATCGCATTTTGAATATACATAGAATTCCTATCAACTTAGAGATGCAAGGCTACTTTCAGCTATTAATTTTACCATAATAAATGTAATGCACAACATGTTATCTTCTCCCCTGAGTAAGTAAAGCATTACTTACTCTGTGTGGTTAATATGCTTTTTCTAGAAGTACAAGATATAATTCTCAATGGAAATGAGATAAATCTTGAGTATAATGTCTAAGGTATTGTTCTTTTGAGCTTAAATTTCAGTTAGCTAGTGAAGCAAAGCCAGTGCAAATACACCTATTATTTTTGCAGAGGAAATTGACTGGAGAAATTAGCAAAATTAGCATACTACAAAAATACCTAAGCTAAGTATTCAAGTGAACAATCTTCATCATAAGCAGGATGTACAGATTTTAGAGTATAACTCAACAATTCTTAGTATATATAAAATTCTTAATTTTTCAGTTAAATTAACTCATTGTATAAAATAATATGGTACTTTCTAGCATCAATTTCTATTATAATACTAATTATCCTTTTTTAGTTAAAATATATTAATCTGAATTCAAAACTATAAGGAAGCAAAAACATAAACCAAGTGACAGATGTTTGGTATTGAGGAAAACAGGTGGTGAAAGGAGTTCAGGACACAATACTTAAATTTGATTTTCCAAAGATCATTGCACACCTTTTAAAAAATATTAATATGCAATTCTAAAGTTCATGCTAAAGAATAGTAAAGTAATGCATTTTCATTTTAGTAACAAAACTATGTTAATGAAATAAGAAAGTATAGGCCAGAAATTATTTTAATGCATGCATTTGTCTGAGAGATGACTATGAGTATTTTCAGCATCTTACAACTTTACAACCTGAACAATTGATGATCCTAAATCTGGAGTGTTTTTGTGATTTTTGTCTAAGAGAAAAGATACTCTTATTCACAATAAACCACTTGAGACAACTTGGTCATTTATTCCTTTAAGTATATTGCAACCAATAGCTGTTTAAATATCAAAATATATACTTTATCACAAGTCTTTTTTATTGTATCACTTGTATCATTTGTCATCAAAGAGACTTTATCACAAGTCTCTTTTATTGTATCACTTGTATCACTTTGCTTATCAATTTACTCAAGCAGGCACCACTGACATCTCAATTTGTCCCTGTCATGTGATAGTGTAGCCCAAAGGCATCTGCTCGCTCTGGGAAAACAAAGAACCTTACATCGTTCGTTCAGGATCTTGACGAAGAAGTCTGACCATCGCATAGGTGGATGGCCATGCATTCTTTTGACGACCCGTGGAATTCAGTCAATAACAGCTTTAGTTTAGCAGTTGTCTCCGAATCACATTACGTGTCCAGCCTATCTGATTTTCAAAGCCTTGGCAAACAAGACAGAGTCCCTGATTCTCAAGGTCAGAACTCCAGATTCCTTCTCTCACTTGAGCGAAATGTGATATTCCAAGCATAGCTCTTTTGATACCTCTTTGGGAGACCCGAATAGTGTTCTTAGCCTGTTTTTGTAGGGCCCAGGTCTCTGAGACGTATGTTAGTGCAGGAAGAATGGTGATGTCAAAAAGATGTGCCTAGAACCTGAGGTTCTTTGTCCTCACAACCACTTCTCTGATGCTCTTGAAGGTGTTCCATGCTGCTCTCTTCTTCCTGCACAGCTCAGATGACAGGTCATATGTCATGTTGAGTTCTTGACCTAGGTACACACAACTGCTGCATTCAAAGATATCTATTCTATTGAGAGCAAATGCAATGTCAGGAACTAGTTCATTTCTCATGAGCTTTGTCTTTGTGACCATTCCACACTCATAGTCCAAATCAGCCAGCATTCAAGCCACTTGGCTAATGTATGGTGTCATTAGAATGATGTCATCAGTGAAGCAGAGGTGGTATAGTTGCTGACTGTCTATTTTCACTCCAATTCTGTCCCATTCCAGTCGTTGCATGATGTTCTTGAGGGTGGCACTGAAGAGTTTTGGTGAAATGGTGTCTCCCTACTGAACTCCTCTCTTTACATTCATGATCACTATCACAAAATCCCGTTAATCACTGATTTCTTAGGCGGGCTCAGTAACATCTCATTTTGTCCTTTCCCTGAGATCTTAGAAGTCAGGGTCAGGGGAATGAGATCCAGCTTGTTACTGGATTTTGCATATGAATACACCATGGGAAGCTTGCAAGGCTGTCCCATGTGGGCAGGAAACTCTCAGAAGATTGCCAGTTTCTCCCAGAGGGAGAAGTAGGCTAAAGATATTGCATGGCCGCAAAGCGGCCACACGCTTCTGAGAGCTTGTTTTAAGTCTCTCTCTGGATGTTGGCCGTTGATGAGATTACACACACCTGGGTTCCTCTGCCAGTACCTTCATGCATGAGGCCTGTCCAAATGTGTGGAGAGGGGCCTCCAGCATGGCTGTAGCTAGGTTCCGGTGGTCTTCGCTCTTTACATTGATAATCACTTTTTTGTAGAATGGTGAGATCCTGGTGGTGAATCTGTAATACAGAGGATCCTTATGTACTGAGTTAGAATGCCCTGTTTGGCTAGGGCTTTGATGACTGTTTCAGTTTCAACAGAATCAAAGGCTTTCTTTAAATCAATGAATGTTAGAGTGTGCGGCATCCATCTTGAAATCTTGCGAAACCTTAATGAACTTGGTCAGTGTGTGGATATGGTTGATCATGCTGAATCCTTTTAGGATCCTGGCTTGCTTGCATGGTTCTCTTTCATCTAGTATTCTGCCAATCCTATTCAGGATGACTTGAATGAATAACTTGTAGATGATTGGCAACAGGCAGATCTGGTGATAGTTGCTGATGTCGTGGATGTCTCCCTTCTTGTACAACAGAACAGTCCTGCTGGTTTTCCACTGGGATGGAATTGAGAATTTAGACAAGTAGCATGTGAAGAACCAAGCCAGTATATTGACGAGTACTGGAGGCAGATTCTTCAGGTGTTCGGGTCTGACTTTGTCTGGACTGGGTGCTGTACGCTTCTTTACCAACAAAATGGTGTGTCGGATTTCAGAAGGGACAACCCTGGAAACGACATATCCATCTTGCGTAATTTGGTATGTGGGCAGGTGGACTTAACTATCAAAGAGATCTGAGTTGAATTCATGGATAACCTTTTCCACTGCCCTTCTGGAAGATCCACCAGGACGCCAGAGGACAGTCATCTTGGTCTTATAGTTGGCGAAGGACAGGCAACCATTTTAAATACTTTTCCTGACTTCTGTCACAGAGGCCAATACTGCAGCTCTTCTCTCTTTTAGGTCTTCCTTTATTGCTTCTCTGCACAGCTTTGCAAGCTCAGCTGTTAGCTTGTGATTGCCTGAGGCACAAGCCAGACCATGCTTCGAATGATCTCGGGAGTTTCCGAAGACAGGCTTCTTTTTGTGGCTTTCTCTCTCTCTGCATTCCTCACACAATCATGGAAGGGTTGAACCAGTGGATCGTATTTCTCGTCAATGTTGTCAACAATAGCATCTTTCCATACTGCTGCAATAGTGCCAAAGAGCTCCTAGTTGGTGGTCATTATGGAAGTTCTCACTTAAACTTGGCAGCCCTTTCTCCTCACTCTGTGAAGTAGAGTGAGGAGAAAGTAGAATTTCGCACGAAGCAGATGGTGGTATGATCCTGTTTGGAATTTTGGAAAAACAGTGATATTGGTCAGGCAAAGCCATTGATTGAATATGATGTGGTCAATTTTTTTGTGGAACTGTCCACCGGGAGACTCTCATGTCCAACGTTTAGATATCGGCGTCTGGACCTGCGACTTACCATGGATGGTCTTGGTCAACATGATGAACTCACCCTGTTCATTCCATTCCAGGCCATGGGTAAAAATGTGGATTTCTTCAGGAGAACTTCTGGGTCCTATCTGGTGTTAAAATGATCAACAATGACCTTGAAGAAGCTGTGGTCGTCTTTATAGAACTTCTCCGGTTCCATGTAGAACTTCTCAATCTCTTCTTCATTGTAGTTGGATGTTGGTGTGTAGATGACGAAGATAGAAACTGCCAGCAATGAGCCACATCTATTCAAATGTAGGCATCTTATTCAGGTTATTAGGTGTTTGAACGAATCAATGCTCATGGACAAGTGTGTGTTGACGAGGACACCGACACCACTGATGTCTCTACTGTTGCATGTTCCGAGGAACAGTTCTTCTCCAGTGTTGAAAGTGGTATGTTGTGATTGCTGCCTTCTCATCTCGGTCAATCTGATGACATCATACTTGATCTTCTGCACATGCACCATCAGGTCCTCAAGGGATGCTTCTGATGCCAGCATATGTGTGTTAAAAGTGCAGATAGTCATTTTAGTTCTTCGTTTTGTCAGCCTAGTTTGGCCCTGAGATTTTATCAGCTTCTCCTTGCTCATCCAACTCAATGATGCTATATTGGGAGCTCTTTCACGGTCGGGGAATGAAGTTCATTTTTCTTTTACTGTTTTGTCATATTGAATATGACACAAGTAACTTGCCAGGCTTTGCTGTGCAAGTAGCATATAGGGAGGTGGCCCCTTTTCTAATCCTCACTTATCTGTAATAGCTGCACCCTCCCTACTCCTCACTTATCTACTGTGTAAAACTAGAGATGTAAAAAGCATGCATGTTTTTGACAGAAATTATAAATTAAGCTGACCATGACATAAAATAATTAATCAGAAATGAGTTTGAATATATTTTGTCAAACTTAGAAATTGTGAAATTTAATGCCTTAAGATCTATCAAGAAAATGATGTAATAGAGGTGATAAAGAGGAAAATTTTATGGAAGATAAATAGTTTCTCCCAGAAGAGAGAAACACAGAGAGTCTCTTGTCAGCGCGGCTGGCTGTCTTCCCCAGGGCCCCTTGGAGGGGATGAGCTCCAGTTTCCCTCCTCGCCCCCAGCAGAACTCCTGGCAGCCAAAGACCACTGGAACCTAGCCACAGCCATGCTCAAGGCACCCCTCCACACATTCAGACAAGCCTCACAGATGAAGGTACCAGCAGAAGAACCCAGGTGTGTGTAATCCCATCAACGGCCAACATCCAGAGACTTAAAAGCAAGCTCCCAGAAGCGCATGGGGCAAAGCAGCCACAAGATATCTTATAACCTACTTCTCCCTCTGGGAGAAACTAGCAAGCTACTGAGAGTTTCCTGCCCACATGGGACAGCCTCACAAGCTTCCCATGGTGTATTCATATGCCAAAGCCAGTAACAAGCTGGGTCTCATTCCCCTGACCCTGAAAGAGCCTCCAATGCGGCATCGTTAGGAAGGCCGAGTAGAGAAAGGCTTCTAAAATCTCAGGCATAGGATGAATGGAGAGGTTACTGAGACCATTCGAGAAATTCAGTGATTAATGGGATGATGATGATGATGATGATGATGATGATGATGATGATGATGATAGTTTACATTAAGTACTTTAGAGGTTTGAAAAAGACTATTCCTTATTACCTGTCACTGTCACTGTCATCCCATTGCTCATCAATTTGCTTGAGTGGGCACCAGTAGCGTCTCCATTGTCAAACTTGTTGTTACTGTATTTGGAATATCAAATACACCACGGGTAGCTTGCCAGGCTCTGCCATGGTGGCTAGATAGTCTCATTAGCTTGCTGGGCTCTCCGAGAGGGGCGAAGGAATCGAACCTGGGTTGGCTGCGTGCAAGGCAAGCACCCTATCTGCTATGCTATCACTCCAGCCCTTTAAACTTTTAAACTTAATATTACCTTTCAAAAATATAGCTTGATTCAAGAATTCTGGAATCAGGACTAGCTCCCTAATCACTGCATCACTGTATCAGTGTCATCCCATTGTTCATCGATTTGCTTGAGCGGGTGCCAATAACATCTCTATTTGTCCCTATCGTTTGCTAGTGTAGCCCGATGGCGTATTGGGAGCTCTTTGGGTCAGGGGAATGAGGACCATTGTTGTTACTATTTTGGCATATCGAGTAAACCAGGGGTAGCTTGTCAAGCTCTGCTGTGCAGAGTCCCTAATAACTTTGTTATTTAAATTTGGCTCATAAGAAACAAGTTATATGGTCTCTTAATCATAACAAAATCTTTTATAAAAAATTAAGACATAACTAGCTTCAAAACAAACAAATTTTAAATGTATACTTTAATAAATTTAATAATTATTATAATTATTTAATAATAAATGTATATTTTAATAAATTAATGCAAAAATAATCACAAATAAAATAGTTTTCTAACTTCTATAAATTTTCTCCTGCTTCTTTCAAGTTATTGAATTTAAAAGGCTTATGTGATTTAATTTTATAACCAAACCTTAGTTTCAATTTCTTTAAAGCTTAATATAAAATTTAGTAAAACTGCATACGTACTTTTCTCTCTTGACTCTACAATTGAGCCAACTATTTTAGTATAATTTTTTAGTATTTATAACATGTGTAGTTGTTTTTTTTTATTGATGAATAGTTTACCATTGTAACATTGTACCATGATTTTCTCATTTAATTGCTTGCTAAACAACATTTGTGAAGTATAAAGCTTAGGGCTGCTAATAGAAATATAATGTACATGCTGTGATAAAATGACTTATTTCTGATGGAAATATCTAAAAAGAATTTTTAGGTATTTTGAATGAAAAGTATTCCAAATGACATCTTTTTCTAATCTCAACAATTTAAAGGATTGTACTATTAACATTTGATGTTATCATACCTTTTATTCTAGCCATTGTTTTGTATGTGAGTAAACTAGGTGGCTTAGTATTAATTATTCTGATGACTAAAGTTTATTATCTTTTTTATGAGCTTATTTGATAATTTTACATTCTCAATTTGAGAATATTCATCTTCCATATTATTTTTATTAAATGTTAATATTTCTTGGCTTTGTGCTCAAGGACCAGTCTTGGCAGGCTCATGGGACCAAAAGGGGTGACAAGGATTGAACATGGGTTGGCCACGCACAAGGCAAGTGCTATCTTCTGACCCATTATTCTGAAAATTTAAATCAACAATGCTAGTAAGCATTTACTTGTAATAGCAGGATTACTTTATTATTTTTGTGAGTTTTTTCCCAACAGGTGTTGACAAGTTATATTCTATAAATTCAGATCTGAGATTGAGCTCTCAAATCCATTTGATTTGACTTTCTTTCAAGGTGTTTTAAAGGAGTCTGCTCTTTTTAAAATTTTCTTTCTTTCTTTGTTTTGCTTTTGAGGTACCAGTTTTCCCACTACTATTTGTTGAAGAGATTTTCTTCGCTCCACTTTATACTTTTCCCTCTTTTGTAAAAGACTAATCGTCCATACACTGAGGTTCTGTCCCTATACTCCATTTTAGTCCATTGGTCTGAGAGTCTGTTCATATTCTAGTACCCAGTTTTGATTACTGTTGCTTTATAGTACACTTTGAATTTAGGGAGAGAAAGCCTCTCATTTTTCCTTACTTTTTACTTTTTGGGTCACACCTGGCAATGCATAGGGGTTACTCTTGGCTCTGCACTCAGGAATTAGCCCTGGTGGTGCTCAGGGGACCATATGGGATGCTGGGAATCGAACCAGGTTTGGCCACATGCAAGGCAAACGCCCTACCCACTGTGCTATCACTCCAGCCCCTCATTTTTCCTTTTTATCTAGAATTGCTTTGGCTAGTCATGATTACCCATAGAAGTTACAACGGTGTTTGGTCTATATCTTTTTAAATTGTCATGGTTATAAATACAGGGTCTGCGTTAAATAGATATAATTCTTTGGAAAATGTGCCACTTTGATAATACTGATCCTTTTAACCTATGAACAGGTTATAATTTTCCAATTACTCTTATTTTTTAAAATAGTGTTTTATAGATTTTGTTGTATAATTCTTTCAACTCTCTTGTAAAATTGTCCTAGGTATTTAATTCCTAGGTATTCCTAGGTATATAACTATCAGAGTCAAAACTGCAAATTGGACTTTTAAAATTTTCTCTCTATTCTGTTCCTTTTTAAAAATTTCTCTCTTTTGTTCTATTATTTCCATATACCAAAGCTTTGGATTTATAATCATTGATTTTGTAGCCCATAACTTTACTATACAAGTCAACTGCTTCTAGAATTTTTACTAAAATGGTTAGGGTATTCTAGGTATATAACATGTAATCTTTGAATAATGAGAGTGTATTGAGAAAAAACATAGGTAGAACACTTCACAATGCCAATCTAAAGGTATATTCATTGATTCAATTCTATAAGCCAGTAGACAAGAAGCAAAAATAGAAAAATAGCATTGCATTAAACTAACAAGCTGCTGCACTTCAAAAGAAATGATTCACTGAGTAAAAATACTCTCCACCGAGTGTAATAAGATAATTTTCAGAATAGAAAGACACTTGACAGACTGGGACAGGATCATTGGCTAAAGGTTTAATATCTGAGATGTATAAAACACTGGTAGGGATTAAAAAAAATTAAACTAAACAAAACTAACCCCATAAAGAAGGAGGGGAGGTAAGCTGACAGAAACTTTTTCAGAGAAGACATGTAAGTGGCCAAAAGGCATATGGGGAAAAAATGCTCTACATCACTTATTTTCATGGAGATGCAAATCAAAACAAGATATCTCACATCAGTGAGACTGACACAAGAACAAAAATAATTAGTGTTGGTATGGATATGGGGGGAAAGGCACACTTATTCACTACTTATAAGAAAACCAACTGGTCCAACCTTCTTGAAAAACAAATGGACATTTATCAAAAAACTAAAAACATAAATTACCTGGCAATTATGTGTATTTGCATGTACCTCAAGGAACAAAAACGCTATTCAGAAAATGCATTTTCACTTCTGTTCATTGCAGCTCTAATCTCAACAGCAAAAAATCTAGAAACAGTCTAAATGTCCAAGAATAAATGACTGGATAAGGATAAGGATATTAAGGCATATTTATACAATAGAATACTACTATGGTATAAGAAAAGATGAAATCATGCATTTTGGGTTGATCTTGAGAGTATCATGCTGAGTGAAGTTAATCAGGACAGGGATAGACACAAATTTCTCTCTCTCATATATGGGGTATTAAGAAACACAGTAGGGAAAATACAGATGAACAAAACAAATGGAACCTGAGAACAGGCTTCCAGTAAGAAGCTCACCATAAGGAATAAGGTGGAGGTGAGGGCACCATGGGGGTGAGGGCACAGGAAGGGAACACTGGGATAATTGATGAATGGAAGTGGACACTCTGGTAGAGAGTGTGTTACTGGAATTTTTATGAAGAGATCATACCAATAACAGTTTTGCAAATCATCCTGCTTAAAATTAAACGTAAAAAAAATTACAGCCTATATCCTAGATTTAGCATGTTGCCTGTTTCTATATAAAATTCAATTGAATGACATTATTCTTTCACTTATATATTACCCACAGTTACTTTGACACTACAAAATAATTCATTCATTGTGACAAAGATCATGTGGGACATAATAATAATATTTACTCTTGACCCTTAACTTCCTAATTAAAAAATATAAGTTTCTCATTAGAAAATATCAGTTCCTGCTTAGAAAGTGAAATGAAAGCATTTCTAAAAAATGTAACATATAATATAGATATATTTCACACTGTCATATTTTCAATAAATTTATCTAAACACAGTAATAAAAATAATTTCCTTTTTCTGTTCTGAGAAATTTATAAGTTCCTGTGAGGTAGAAATCAAAGTTCCTGTCCATTATAGGAACATTATTTTGTTCCACTACAATATTTTCATAAGGTTTTTCAAATTCTTTTGATTTACTAAGATTTTTTTAAATTTTAGTATCCTCTGGACTGTATCTTAACTATATTTCTGTTATCTGTCAGTCTATCCAATATTACTTTATTTTATTTACTTCTTTGTTTTTGAAGCAGCCTTGACCAGCTATGCACAGGCTTACTCCTGGCTCTAGTCTCAAGAATCAATCCTAGTTGTACTCAGAGGACTATATGGAATGTTAGGAATAGAACCCAGGTCAGTCTCATACAAGGCAACTACCCTACCCAATGTATTATCTCTGTGGCCTCAATCTAATTTTTAGTATAAAACTCTATCAAACTATTGTTTTTGGAAATTACAAATATTGTATATTCAGTATTTATAGATATATGTTGTCTCATAGAATAAGATAGGTAATAAGCTATATTAATTTATGGTTGTGATATTATTTCATAATTATTTAGTTGAATAAGTATTTGTAGTTATTTTAATTATAAACACAGTTAGAAATAGAGAGGATAGAATTAAAACAAGGAATATTTGTAAGGGTTATTATTTTGTCAAAATGTTCAATGTTTTATGAAGCAAACGATCTGCCATCACCAAAAGATTCAATAATATAGGAAAATTACAATCTCTAATCAGTAATTGTCAATTACCAGGATTAAATGACCTTCTTTTCATAATCTAGATTTGTAAAAGATTGAGTACAATAGGGTCTCTTGCCCCTTGTCAGGCTGTCTTCCCCAGGACCCCTTGGAGGGGGTGAGTTTCAGTACCCCCCCAAATTGAGCCCCCTTGGACAAAGACCTCTGGAGCCTAACCACAGCCATGCTCAAGGCCCCGCTCCACATGTTCAGATGAGCCTCACGCATGAAGGAACCAGCAAAGGAACCCAGGTGTGTGGGACCTGGGGTTGAGACCTCCAAGGCTGCTCGGATTGGGGGTGGGCCTCTTCTGCCCAGATTCCCCATTTTCCAGTAGTTAGGTGTTCACAACCAAGGACTGGCCCCAGCGCCGTGTAATCTCACCAACGGCCAACACCAAAGACTATACAACGAAGCTCTTGAAACTCACAGCCGCAAAGCAGCCGAGCAACATCTTATAGCCTAATTCTCCCTCTGGGAGAACCTAACAACCTACCGAGAGTTTCCTGCCCACATGGGAGAGCCTCACAAACTCCTCATGGCATATTCAGATGCCAAAATCCAGTAACAAGATTGGTCTCATTCCCCTTACCCTGAAAGAGCCTCCAACATGGCACCATTGGAAAGGATGAGTAAAGAGAGGCTTCTAAAATCTCAGGGCTAGGACGAATGGAGACGTTACTGAGTCCGCTCAAGAAATTCGACAATCAATGGGATGATGATGATGATGATTGTACTCATGATAATGATGATGATGATGATGATGATGATGATGATGAGTACAATAATATAATGAAGACAACCTTAAATTCATGGGGGAGTGTGACAGAAAACTTGAATGAATGTGTATACAACACATGAGTTGTACTCTGTGCATGTGTGAACGTATGTAAGTAAGGTTTGTTGTTAAATATTCAAAGGTGGCACATGCGCGCGTGGGAGGGAGCGATGTGATGTGTGTTGTATTGTTCATGGGTTCTGGGGCGGCAATCTCTCTCTCTCTCTCTCTCCACTTGCGTTCGGTGCTCTTGAGCAGCTGTGTATGGACCGGATCGGGATGGCTCCTCCTCCTTGTGCTCTCCTTCTGTGTGTGCCGCTGTGCTTTCTTCTGTCTGTCTTTCTATCTCTGTCTCTGTAGTCTCTCCTCTGGTCTCTTCCGACCTCTCTATGTTTCTGCTTCTGTGTCTTCTTTCTTGCTTGTGTCTCCTATCTCTGCTTCTGTGTCTTCTCCTGTGTCTTCTGTCTTGCCTCTCTGACTTCTCTCCACTTCTGTCTCTTCTCCTTGCTCCTGTCTTACCTCTGCCTCTTCTCACTCGCTTCTATGTCTTCTCCCTACTTCTGTTACAGTCTTAGTTTATACAGCAATCACATAGGGCAGTAATACAAACGTGGGTTGAACATTAACAAATCAACAAAGAGGAGTAAGACAATGTCTCTAGGAGATTAACAAAATCTCATCTAAAGAGACTACTCCAGATTACTAGGAGATCTGCTCAAGGGTGGGATCCAAACAAGGGTGTGTCACTTTCTTCCTTCCTCAGCTAGTAGTCCACTTAAATAGTTTAGTAAATTTACTTCTAATATTTCTAGCAATGTCATTCTGTATGAGCATAGTAAGAGATATATCAGACTTAAAGTTTGGTTCTTCCTGAAGACATTCACTATATAGTCCAGACCACAGTCCTTAGGTCAGATTAGTCTTCCTAACCCCAGCAGGGTCCTAGTCTCGTCATTACTTTTGGATCACGACAGCATTTGTCTATGACCATGTTCTCAACTTGTAGTTGAGTATTGTGGTGCTTTGGCCTGGCCCATTTCAATGCCAGGGCAGCTCACAGCTTGCCCGGGATCCATTCTTTCCCTCATTGGACCCTGCTTTTGGGGTGCTAGGAACTAGGAGCAACTAAGTTGAGAAAGCAGATGCCCAAGAGTAAATATTATTGGAGTCAATCAGCTCCCAAGTTACAAAGCATAATATTAACTGTTTTCTTGTGTCCATACAGAAATGACATTGCTTTAAGGTAAACTAAGTTCCCTGCAGCAAGGCTAAAAGGACAAACCCAATGTTATCCTACAGTCTGTGAATGAGTGTAATTTAAGGAAAATAAAATTTAAACCATTTTGATAATAATGAGTAAAACCAAACTTTAAATTCACTGAATAGTTGCAGTTGTGAATGTATCTGCATCAAGACTATTTGTTACAATGTTTACTGAACTTAAGATCAAGCTTTAAAGCCAAAAATTTTAAATATATAACTATTATTTTAATATATAACCATTAGATATTAATAATAATGCATGGAATCCATTGCAATAATATAGATAATTAAACTAGTATAGTATTCTCATTACATTCTGGTTTTTTTTATATATTTAAAAATTAAAACTGACTACTTAGGTATTATTAAAAGTATATAATTATTGTTAGTATTCATATATGCTATCATAATTCTAGTTCATTAAAATTATTCTTTATGGAATTCATATCTGTCATTAAAATTTCTCACCATATGTACATTTTTATTGAAATAATATCTCTTTGCCTTTGTATGAATTTGAGTTCTGTAACTTTAGGTTCTTAAATACTTTGTCCCATTTTTCTTAGAAAGGAAATTTTTAAAAGCAAAATGTGCTATTGGCACATACATTTTACATAACTATTGAGAGTCATATATATATCATACTGTGTGATGTGAAGTTTGATGTGTGGGTGAAATAAAAGGCTCTATATGTAGATATAGGACATAAGCTTGAATATTGAGTTCATGTAGGAGGAAGACTATATTTTTTTATTGTATACTTCTAACATATTCAGAAAATTGTGAAATTACTGTTAAAGCCTCATTATACAGAATCATAATTTTACCTATATACTTATGACTCTGAATCAATATTTTACAGATAAAAATTTGAATTCTCTACCTGTTTATGTAATAATTCATTTTTATTGGACATCTCCTGCTTATATAATAATTCACATCCACTTGATATCTCAAACTTAGCACATCAAAACCATCTCATTTTCAAACCATTCTTAAATTGAATCTTTTTGATAATATCATGACAAAACCAGTAAACCAAGCAGGAAATCTGAAATTAATTTGAGTTTCATCTTTGACTTTTATTAATTTTCCAGTGAATCAAACCTTGTATATTTTATTTCTTACTTATTGTATCTATGCCTGTTTTAGTCTACATTTATGGTAACATGCTCCAATTAGTTTACTCTTAAATCTTTGTAAATAAACCTGTATATAATAAACCTGTACATAAATCTGTAAATATTTAAATATTTTAACATTGTTTTATAATTTTATAGGTGTTATCAATAAATTTTAAATAATACTTTAAATATGATAGTAATAAAATATTTTATTTAATATCCTCTAGTATATTTGCATAATTTTAAAGAAGTTTCAGCTTTCTCAATTAAGTCAAGGTCTTTCAACAGTTCTTTCTTATGTAATCAGGATTATTTTCTGTCACTGCTGCCATTATATCAACAAATCTCTTTGCTTGTGATAACTGAATAACCACAAACTCTAATAACCCACTCTGGCTACTTCTTTTCTCTCTTTGGTACATGACCATCACATGTAATGCTTGTTTTATTTGATGTAAATATCATTTATTTTGATAAATACTACCTAAGATTTTATTTCCTCACTTCTTTGCACTAGATGTTCTGCTGTTAGCTCCTATATTCTACCTCATATACATTACAATAAAGAAATGTGTTTTCAGAATGAGTATCTTTTGGATTGACATGACATCCCAGTCAAAAATAATTTGAAAATGGAAAATTGTTAGGGATTTCAAATGTTAAGTAATTAAATATTACACTAGATATTGACAATATATATCTTCAATACAAAGAAATGCAAACTTCTTTGATAATTATTTCATGAATATTTAATAATTAAAAATGATAAAAGTATAACAACCAAAAAGATAAGACAGAAATTAAAACATATCTTTGTATGCAAAGGATCCTTATTCAATCACCAGCCCTATGAGTACTAGTGGGAAATGCCCCTAATGACCAGTGATAAAGAAACTTTTTTTCCCCATACACCTTATTTTTTGGTCAACTCTCATCTTTGAGAAATTTTTCATTTATCTCATCTCCTATATTTTGATGGGATTAATTGATTTTTTCTTTTTAAATTTTATGAATATTTTATATATCTTGGAAACTGGAGGTCGAGGCATACATCCTGAAGATATTAACCTGATAGTACAGGCCTGGTGGCACAATGCTTGGGCATGGGTGAATGAACAGGGGAGCACTTGGTATTACCCAACTTTTCTCAAAAGTCATGTGATATTGGAGAGTTTTACTTGACTCTTGCATATACAAGGCATTTTCTTGTTTCCACTGAATTATCACCTTGGATCCTCTTTCATTAACAAGAGGAAAAGGTGGGGTAGGGTGGGTTTGATGCAAATATCACAAAAATCATATCAATATCTATCATATGGTGAAATTGTATTGAAAACTATAGTTCATGGGACGGACAGATATTAGTGTAGGTATGGCACTTGCCTTGCTTACAACTGACCTGACTTCAATCTCTGGCACTACATATGGTACCCTGAGCCCTCCAGGAATGATCCCTGAGTACAGAGCCAGGAGTATATACCAAGCACCATCTGGTGTGGCCCCCAAACCAAACAAACAAAATAGCTCATATATTTATAGCAGGACTGAGCCTTCTCCATCCAGATCCCCCATTTCCCAGTAGCTTGGGAGCCACACCCACAAACTGCCCCTGGCGCCATGTAATCCCACCAATGGCCAAGATCCAGTGACATAAAATCAAGCTCCCGGAAGCGTGCGGCCACTGCCTTGTTCTCCTTCTTGGAGAACCTAACAAGCTACCAAGAGTCTATTGCTCGCACAGGAGAGCCTTGCAAGTTTCCCATGGCGTATTCATATCCCAGATACAGTAAAAGATATATACATACCTCTTGGAGAGCCCAGCAAGCTACCAAGAGTATTCCACCCACATGTCAAAGCCTGGCAAGCTACCCGTGACGTATTCAATATGCCAAAAACAATAACGATAGGTCTCATTCCCTTGACCCTGAAAGAGCCTCCAATCCTTGGGAAAGACGAATAAGGAGAGGCTGTTAAAATCTTGGGGCTGAATGTAATAGAGATGTTACTGGTGCCTGCTCGAGTAAATGGATGAACAATGGAATAACAGTGATGACAGTGATTTATAGCAGCAGTTTGTGTTTGAAAAATATGTAGGGGTTTCTGACAACCAACTTACTGCCTTTGCTAGGATTACCTTTTCATAAGTATCTACCCCACAACACTCATTCTAGGATCAGAAGCTAATATTCTGTTATTCCTTCATTGCAAGAATCATTAGTGAAGATTGGCAAATAAAAAAAGGTGAAACTCAATTCTCTCCTCCAGAGAACATTTTAGTCAGATGTACTGTTCCTGGTCTTCTTGTCAAACTTCTTTTTCACAGCTGTAAACTTCTGTGTCCTTCATTTATTCAGTTTGAAGTCCTTCAGTGTTCTTTCCACTCTCTTCCCACTTAACTTTTTATCCTAAGACTCTCACCATGTCCCCTCACCTCTTCCCATATAACTTAAAGTCCTGATTTTTAATATCCTCATTTCCCCTAATACTATTATCTGTTCTCTTTGCTTTGTTGAACCTAAATTACAAGTGGTCAAAACAAGGCCATACATTAAAATGACTATACATTCCCTCTGAATGTATGGGTGGCTCTTCTTCATCTATAAAAAAGGAAATGTTTTTAGAACAAGTGTCATTTTATGGGAAGCTGGATCATCCACATGCTAGTTGACTTATTACAATTAATACTCTTTTATAATCAAATGGAAAACCAAACAAATGACAAGAGACTATTTGTTCAAATCACAACTAACATTTGGCAAAGGAAATACAATTCAGAAATTACCTATCCCCTCAGCTTAAAGTTTAGCTATGACTAAGGCAAGTGAAATGAGGGAGTTTACTCAAGGTAATTTAATCATATATTATAGTTTAGGAGGTATAAAGTACTAGAGCTAAACAAGTATATAATCCCTACATTAGGATGCCCACTCTCACCACTTCTCTTCAATATAGAACTGGAAGTACTTGTGATAGCTTTTAGACAAGAAAAAAGATATCAAGGTTAACCAGATAGGAAAGGAAGAAATCAAATTCTCACTATTTGCAGATGATATGATACTATATCTAGAGAAGCCTAAATCCTATACTAAAAAACTCTTAGAAACAATATACTTGTACAGTAAAGTTGCAGGCTATAAAATCAATACCCAAAAATCCATGGCTTTCCTATATGCAAACAATGAGACAGAGGAAAGGGACATGAAAAAAGCAATCCCATTCACAATTGTGCCCCAGAAAATCAAGTACCTCAGAATCAGCTTAACTAAGGAAGTAAAGGACCTCTACAAAGAAAACTACAAGATGCTATTTCATGAAATAAAAGAGGACATGAGGAAATGGAAACATATCCCCTGCTCATGGTTAGGAAGAATCAACATTGTCAAAATGGCAATACTCCCAAAAGCATTATACAAATTCAACGTGATCCCTATAAAGATACCCATGACATTCTTCAAAGAAATGAATAAAGCAATCCTGAAATTCATATGGAAAAACAAACCCTCATGGATTGCTAAAATAATTCTTGAGAAAAAGATGATGGGAGGCATCATCCTCTCCAACCTCAAACTTTACTACAAAGCGGTAATAATCAAAACAGCATGGTACTGGAACAAAGGCAGAGCCACAAACCAATGGAACACGGTGGAATATCCCTACACAACTTCAAATGTATGAGCATGTAATGTTTGATAAGGGAGCAAGAGATGTGAAGTGGAGCAAGGAAAGCCTCTTTAACAAATGGTGCTGGCACAAGTGGACAACCATATGCAAAAGAATGGGCTTAGACCTCGACCTGATACCATGCACAAAAGTCAGATCAAAATGGATTAAAGACCTCAACATCAGACCACAAACCATAAGGTACATTGAAGACAAGGTTGGCAAAGCCCTCCACGATATTGAAGCTAACGTTGTCTTCAAAGATGACACGAAACTGACCAACCAAGAGGAAACAGAGATAAACAAATGGGACTACATTAAATTAAGAAGCTTCTGCACCACAAAAGATACAGTGACCAGAATACAAAGACAGGGTACAGAATGGGAAAGGATATTCTCCCAATACCCATCAGATAAGAGGATGATATCAAGGGTATATAAGGCACTGGTTGAACTCTAAAAGAAGAAAACATCCAACCCCATCAGAAAATGGGGCGAAGAACTGAACAGAAACTTTCCCAAGGAAGAGATACGAATGGCCAAAAGACACATGAAAAAGTACTCTACATCACTAATCATCAGGGAGATGCAGACTAAAACAACCATGAGATACCACCTCACACCACAGAGACTAGCACACATCCAAAAGAACAAAAGCAACCGCTGTTGGAGAGGATGTGGGGAAAAAGGGACCCTTCTACACTGCTGTGGGAATGCGACTGGGTTCAGCCCTTTTGGAAAACAATATGGTCGCTTCTCAAAAAATTAGAAATTGAGCTCCCATTTGACCCAGCAGTACCACTACTGGGAATATACCCCGGAGAAGCAAAAAAGTATAGTCGAAATGACATCGGCATTTATATGTTCATAGCAGCACTGTTTACAATAGCCAGAATCTGGAAAAAAAAAAAAAACAAGTGTCTGAAAACAGAAGACTGGTTAAAGAAACTTTGGTACATCTATACAATGGAATACTATTCCGCTGTTAGAAAAAAATGAAGTCATGAACTTTGCATATAAATCGATCAACATGAAAAGTATCACGCTAAGTGAAATGTGTCAGAAAGAGAGAGACAGACATAGAAATGTTGCACTCATCTGTGGAATAACAGAGTAGTAGACTAATATCCCAAGAATAGTAGAAATAAGTACCGGTAGGTTGGCTCCATGGCTTGGAAGCTGATCTCACATCCTGGGGAAAAGGGCAGCTCAGATAGAGAAGGGAAGACCAAGTAAAATGTGGTTGGAGACCTCATGTGTGAAGGGAGATGTATGATGAAAGTAGACTAGAGACTGAACACAATGGCCACTCAGTACCTCTATTGCTAACAACAACACCCAATTGGAGATAGAGAGATCAAAAGGGAATGCCCTGCCACAGAGGCAGGGTGGGGTGGGGGGGGATGGGATTGGGGGGTGGGAGGGATACTGGGTTTATTGGTGGTGGAGAATAGGCACTGGTGGAGAAATGTGTTTACGAACATTGTATGAGGGAAAAACAAGCTCAAAAATGTGTGAGTTTGTATCTGTACCTTCATGGTGATTCACCAATTAAAGAATAAAATAAATTAAAAAAAATGTTTCCACTCCATTACCCCATTATTTATGATTTAGTGGGAATGACATTTTATGTTATGAGTTAATAGTTTAAATATAACACATACAAATATATTTTATATAATTTACAGTTAATTAACATAAACAAGTGGTATATGTCATAAAATTTATATGTATATGGGTGTACATACAGAGAAAAAGGGATAAATAGAATAAAGAATAAGTCTTATTTTGAGTCATTATTGCTGTCATCACTGTCATCCTGTTACTCATTGATTTGCTTGAGCGGGCACCAGTAATGTGTCCATTGTGAGGCTTGTTGTTACTGTTTTGGCATATTGAATACGCCATGGGTAGCTTGCCAAGCTCTACTATGCTGGTAAGATACTCTTGGTAGCTTGCCGTGCTCTTTGAGAGGGGCGGAGGAATCGAACCCAGCTCAGCCATGTGCAAGGCAAATGCCCTACCTGCTGTGCTATCGCTCCAGCCCAATGAGTCATAAACTTAGTCATTTAAATTGTGTTAGAAACTCAGTTTCCAGAAACAATATACTCCAGTGTCATGTATTGGCACCCTCTGTAGCCTTAGTAACCCAATCTCAGACTCCCAGAATGAATTACGGCATTAAACATTGTGTATTCAAGAGTAAACACAAAGGTAAACACAAAGGCCATGGCTCTCTCTCTCTCTCTCTCTCTCTCTCTCTCTCTCTCTCTCTCTCTCTCTCTCTCCCTCTTTCTCTCTCTTTCTCTTTCTCTCACCACCTGCATTAGGTGGTCTTGCACAGTTTCCCCCACCCCAGGGCAGCTGATGGTGATGGGCAGACTGAGGAGGGTAAAAGGGCCAATATGGTTGGTATCAATTGCAGTTTATTCCAATCTCATCTCCATTCTCTGATTCTCCTCCAGATCTTCCCTCCTGCCCACACTTACAGCTTTAGTTAAATCCCAAATCATGAGGGGTTGGGGTAATAATCACACATAGGTGTGGTCATACAATCAACAGAGGTAAAGAACCTTTCCCTCAGGGGAAGCTTCTTCTATGACAGATTATCATTCAGTAAGAGGACCCACCCAAGAATGAAATTCCATCTATGGGTGTATTTCGCCTTTCCTTAGTCCAACAAACATATAAACATTCATAATATTAGTTATTTTATATGCACAGAGTAATAAATACATTAAGCTTATAGGATTGCTCTCCTGGAGCCATCTTGCTAAAGATCTCAGACTCCAGTGCTCAGGCCAGATTAGTCTTTCCTAATTCTATCAAGGTTCTCATTCAGTTGTTACTTTTTGGATTATGACAGAATTTTTCCATGACCATGATCTTAACTTATAGCTAAGTATTATGGTGCTTTGGCCTGGCCCATTTCAATGCTGGTGTAGCTCACAGCTTGCTTTGGGTCCATCCTGTCCCTCATAGGGACCCTGCTTTTGAGGTTGTACGAACTAAGGGCAACTGAGGATTAAGTCGAGAAAGCAGATGCCCAGGAGTGAATATTATTTGGAATGAATTAACTCTCAATAGCATAATATTAACTGTCTTCTTATGTCTATACAAAAAGTCATTGCTTTAAAGTAAACTATGCAAATGGACATAAGAGAAGGAGAAAATCAACATTTCGCTATGAATACAAGTTCAGTGTCCTTAGAAGGATCTGACCTTGCAAAGTAACATTGTCTGTAGTTCCTCCGCTCTGAATGGCCATGATCCCAGAGGTACACAAACCAATCTTGGAACCCAGTGGCTTCTGGCATAAATTCCTTGGACTTAATTACTAAAATACCAGAAATCCAAAATTGTGTGGCCACTGTAGTGGCTGAATGACACCATATGCTCTTCATTAACAGCAATAGAAAACAAATTATCTAATGATACCTTTTCAGCAGGTCTGATTGTTGCGGAAAAATTCCAAATAATAATAGTTGGTCTCCTGTCAAAAAATTGAATGTAATCAAAGTAAAGAGAAAGCAAAGTGAAAATAATCTGCCTCACAGGTGAGAGCGTGGGGATGGGGGATATACTGGAGTTCTTGGTGGTGGAACTTGTGCACTGGTGAAGGGATGTGTGTTTGATCATTGAATGATTGATACTTAAACCTGAAAGCTTTGTAACTATACTCATGGTGATTCAATAAATTATAAAAAAAAGTTAATCGAGTCTGATTAGGGGAAAATGGTGATAGACTGGTCGGGGAAGCAGAGCACAAAGGAAAGTTACAGATAAGCAAATGAATGGGAATGACTAGGGAGCACTGTGAAAGATGTAACCCGGTAAAACTAAACTCACTGTGGCAAGGGAAAAAGGACAAACCAAAGCTATACTACATAACATAAACCATGTTGTTTGTTCAAAGTATTTAGACACAAAAATGTATTTTTTTCATGTACTCTTGAATAACCAATCACAATCCAAGTTTCCAGAAACTTGCTAAGAAGCAACCTTACAAACAGGTTTTGCAAAGTATAGAGGCCTGCCTTTTAGAAGCCATGTCCCAGCTGCAGATTCTAATTGTCACAATTTGGCTGAAAATAAAACTAAAAATCAACAAAACGGTTGCTATTGATGTCAGAGCCTAAAGTTCAGATGATCCTTCTTAGTTTAGAAATCTGTGGGAGAATTGAGTGATGCATTTTCCTTTCTAGCTTTCTATAACCTTTCTATACTATATAAAATGGCTAAAGAGCAAAGGACTTGGAAGATTTTTCTCAGCTTGATAGACTTTGGTTTTATTGGTGATTTTTCAATTTTATGTACTCGCTGAGACAATATACTTTGACTTACTGTATTGCGTTTTAGTTTTTCTTGGCTTTTATGAAAATAGTTGTGTATATCAAAGTTATAGCCTAGCTCATAGATGGTAGAAAACAGAGACCACAATTTTTTCATCGTTTCCACACCTGCTTAGCAGTTGGTTACTTCTTCCTCTGGATATGCAAATGTGTTTCTATGATAATTCAGCTGTGATTTTGTTTCCCTCAAGAAAGATTACAGTGAAAGTGATTTCTAAGTAAATTATAGCTAAAGTGGAAAGACAGAGAATTAATTCTGTTCTCCTTAAATTGGAATACTATTCTCTTTCCACCGAGAGCCAGAAAATCTTATATAAGCCCTCCTACAACAGCAGGCATTTAGATTCATACATTCCTTGGTATTTACCAGCAGCTGTAGCTAGCAGAACTGGAGGACAGTTCTACCTCCTGGAGTTTTAGAATTTGCAAAGATCTGTGCATAACAAATAGGAACAGAAATAACTGGAGCTATGAAGTGAACTTGATGAAAACAGTTCTTAAAATCAGTGCTTGAATTGATTTTAACCTTAGAGACTCAGCATTGTCTGGATATACAATAGCAGTCTTTGTACAAAAGTATGCCCTCTGGATAAGATACTAATAGATGCATCAAAATAGGTAAAGTAACAGATAAGCCAATGGGACCTAGAAACAGTCTGTTTCTAAGCATTCTTTAACTGAGGGCTTTTATCAATACGTAGCATGGAATTTTGCTAAGAAATGTCAGAAACCCATTCAAATTTATTTGAAAAATATTGGCAGCCATGTGGCCAAGCACCCAGGTGATAGCTAAAGGATCAAGGGTACATTCCTTGCATGAGTAATGGCTGAGTTCAACAACTGATGTTACACAGCAGCTTCCCCACTTGTTATCATCTGGAGGAACCTATTTACTACTTAGGGTACCCTATTGGCTGCTATAAGAGCTGAACCCAAGCAGTAACAGAATGCCAGGCCCTGGCAAAGAACTGCCTGGCCCCAATTAGTCCAATATCATCAGGAGTGGCCAATGAACACTGCATGAGAGGAAACCCCAAAAATAGAGAAAATGTGACTATAGATTTTACCTAAAATTATACTGTATCTGAAGTCAGCCTAGTTCTTCCAGTCTTCCATTTTTGTTTTCCCATGTTACTTAGATAATTATTGGCATGTGTGTATGTGTTTAAATTGTATAATATGAGGTAATGGGAAATAGGATCATTGACAGATGAATGTCTTTTCTTGAATGTGATGAGAATACTTTATACTTTCTATATTAACAACTCTTTGATAGAACAAAAATATCAATTATTATCACTGTTGCTATGCATTAAATTCCAAGAGCTGATTAATTTTTTAACCAGAGAATTACACCTTCTAACTCACATTGTTCTCATCATGCCCAATCCCTTAGCAAATATTTTCTACTCTTTTTCTATTAGTTTGTTTCTCTTGTACTTCATATAAAAGTGTTAGTATACAGTATTTGTTTACTTTGTGTCTATTTTGTGTCTGACTTATTTTACCTATTCTAATGGCTTTCTTGTTCATCTATTTAGTCCCAAATGATAGTATGTCCATCTAACTTTTATGGCTAAATATTATTTACTGTGTATGTTTGTTACAATTCTATCCAATAAGCCATAAAAGAATAGAGTGCTTCCATGTTTGGTTATTTTACATAATGCTTAACATGCTGAAATAAATAGGGTGGAGATATATTTTAAAAGCCTATTTCTTTCTCTTTGGATAAATACTAGGAATAGGACTGATGGGATAATTCTATATTTTAAAAATTCTTTTAGTATATGCAGGCTGTTTTCACAGAAGCTGAGTCAACTTACATTTCTACCAATAGCATACATGTATTTCTCTTTCTACACATTTCTATCAGTAGTTTTCATCTCTTAACATTTTTATAACAGCCATCCTAACAGTTATGAGGTGACATCTTGTGATTTTTATTTTAATTTCCCTTATGATGAATAATGTTGAACGTACTTTAATCTACCTGGTGTTCTTTTTTTCCTTATTTGTAAAAATATCTGTTAAGTATCTTTGACAATTTTTTTTTGTTTGACTAAGCTTTTTCTGTTACTGAGATAACTATCAAAAGATAGCATTTCTTTACCTAAGACTTTCACTCTCTCAGATTTTGAATAGTTCACTTTTTAACTCATAAATTTTTTTCAATTATTTTAAAATAATGTAACATCTGACCTATTACTATCATTTTTTACCCACAAGAATTTCCTCCACATTTTGCTTCTACAAAGAAAAATGATTGGTATTGAGGTAAAATTTAGAAACCTTCTTTAATTGCTCTACTTAAATGAAATTAGCATATCGAATCTCCTAACCACCCCTTTCATGTTTAACTCACTTATGATGAAATTATATTTGAGATAAATTTATTAATATAGAATGTTTCAGATGTGTATGTTATTATTTACATTCTGAATGTATTTTTGGCTCCTTCCAATGACTGATTAAATTTAGATTTAAAACATGTTTTGCATGATATTTGACGTATTTTTTTCCCATACAATTATCTTATAAGATGAAGTTTAAATCAGTCTTGTTTTAATTCCTTCTAGATTATCTCTTTTTTGTCTTAAGGTTTATTTTTTCCTTTATTGCTTCATATTTTGTATTATATTATGTTAGCAAATGAATTTTAGCCAATGTCAAATACATTTTGATATATTTGAGTTATCAATTAAGAGGACAAGAATAACCTGCTACTTTTTTTCTCATTGTATATTCTCTTCAGTCAGTATATTGGTTTAAAAATTATGAAATAATTAGTCTTAAAATATGCACTTCATGAAGTATTCAGCAAGACAGTAGATGCTATTAAAACCCTTTATTAAATATAGAAATAATGTATTATAGTATAGGTCAATGTATTCACATTATTATATGAAGTTAGCTGCCAATTCCCCTGGTTAAAATTAAAACACTTTTTTCTTTAAATGGACTCTCATTTATTTGACAACACACTGTCTTCTCAGGAGATGTGATGTACGATCTCTGAGTGACTTAGTGGGTCATTGGAGATTGTGCACTCCATTGGAGATTAGAGAGATATAGTACCTAAATTTTAGGACTTACTGCTCACTCATGATTAATAATGATACAATTTTTCTTATTTCTTCCATAAAATAATTGGTTCTCAAAATTTAGTTGAGAAAGCACAGTAGTGATGTGTGAAGTTCTAATATTTGTGAGGGTTTAGATATTTTGGACCTATATATCACAAAAAACAAAAGGAAAATTTAACTAGAATTACTGAAGTGAAAATACAAATGACTCTATTTCAAATAGGTATTAATAACAGAGCAAAATAGCAAAACTAAGCCATGAAAATTAAAAGCAGAAACAATAAATCAACTGTTGACAAATAAAGATATACTTTGTAAGTCAGAATAAAACATAAGACATTCAGATGTACACATAGTACATAATAGATTTTTGACAAAATCTCATGCAAAACTTATAAATGAAAGATTAAAATAAAAATTAATATATTAATTATGCATTAAATTATTATTTTTTACAATGGGGGGGACTTGGTCCACGTGTTGGTTCTCAGAACAATTTCTGACTGTGTGTTCAGGGGTTACTCCTGGGTTGCTCAAAACCATTCTATATCATGATCTTTATTTCTAAGTCTCATTATTAAAATGACATTTATTAAGTTCACATTCCAATAATATTTTTCCATTTTGTTCCACAAAAATGACTATTTTGGGGACAGGAACCAGGAGTAACACTGAGCACAGTTGGGTGTGGCCCAACACCACGCCCCCTCCTCATAGGGTAGTTTTACAATTTACATTTAGAAATAAATATTCTTTCCTCCCTGCAACTCCTAAGTCATCATTACAATAGATTAAAGAGAGAAGCCATTGGCAAGGAAAGCATGTTTTATAGATACACATACATAAATATATATATATATTATGTATATAAGCTCCAAATTGAGTTCATATGCAAGTATCACACTGTCACTGTCACTGTCATCCCGTTGCTCATCGATTAGATTGAGCGGACACCAATAACGTCTCCATCTCCATTGTGAGACTTGTTGTTACTGTTTTTGTCATATTGAATATGACATGGGTAGCTTGACAGACTCTGCCCTCTGGGAGAGATACTCTTGGTAGCTTGCTGGGCTCTCCAAGAGGGGTGGAGGAATCGAACCCAGGTGGCTGCATGCAAGGAAAACGCCCTACCCACTGTGCTATCGCTCCAGCCTATATACAAGTATAAATATAATATTATATATCTGTATTTATATTATATATATACTTGTATATGAATTCAATTTGGAGCTGATACATTGCCAGAAATGTAGGATCTTTACGAAGTGATTGCTTTAACTATCTTATTTTTATTAAATACTTCAGGGAATTTCTACCTTTCAATCTTCCTAAGCTCCACCAAATAAGTATCATATATTTAAAACACATAAATATAAATATCAATATAGTTTTGATCAAAATATTTTAAAATATAAGTGCTTATATTAAATGGTTTAAACCCATTGTTTGTTCTCTGTCCTTACTGTCTTTTAAAGTCCGTATTAAACAAATAACATTACAAAGTATCATATATGATAAAGTTTTTTCACTTTTACTAAAGTAATGTTAAAACATTACTTTCCTAGGGTACATGTCATTTCAAAAAATTACATAATAGCCACAGGTACAAGACACTTAGCACTATAAAACAATGATTAACAATTTATTAAAAGAAGCAATAAAGTATATTTATGATGTGAGGGGTTAAGAGCAACTCACGGACTGCTCCCAGTGTTGTCCTCGGAAGTGTGTTCTTGTAGGTTCAGGGACCTAGGTAGTGTTGGGTGTAGAACCTAACGCCCTGCATGCAAAACATGATCTCTAACTCTTTGAGTTATCTCCCTGGCCCAAAGGAATAAATATTTTTCAAAACACTAATGTTAGGGCAAAAGGATTGATTGAAAAATATGATACTCATGTTTTTGTTCAAAGTAAATGGACTCCAGTTTTGACTAAAATGAAAAGATTATTCTTGGTTCTCAGGTCCATCCCTCCGTCCCTCTCAGAGAGCCGGGCAAGATACGGAGAGTATCCCACCCGCACAGCAGAGCCTGGCAAGCTACCCGTGGCATATCCAATGTGCCCAAAACATTAACAAGTCTCATGATGGAGACATTACTGGTGCCCGCTCGAGCAAATTGATGAGCAATGAGAAGACAGTGCTACAGTGCAGTGCTACAGGCCCATCATTCTTTGTACAGAAGTGATTGAATTCCTTGATGGTCAATTCATACATGCTTCACCTCTCTTTCATGGAAACATATGCTTATATTGTTTCTACCTTTATTTTATTTGGGGGATTGGACCATGTCTGGCTTGTGTTGGGGAACCAAGTGGTGTCAATGGTCACACCAGGTGTAGGTTCATTCACAGCAAGCCCCTTAACTCCTGTACTATCTCTACTGCCCTGTTCCTTCATTTGTACTCAGATTCTTTCTATAAAATTTTACATATAATAGAGACATGCATACTTGATTCTATTAATTATGTAGATAATTATGAAGTTTGAGGATATCGGTATTAGATGTCGAGCATTCTGAGTGAAGTGCAGAGCATACTGAAAGCCTTTATCCTCAACTGTGTGAATGACTTTTTAGAAAGTTCTCTGCAAATGACTCTCAACAAATCAATTTTAAGTAGTAAGTCTCTTTATTTGTATAGCTGTTTCTGTTGTTGACAAGTGATCCATAATTTTGTCTCAAGGTATTAGAGCAACATAGTGAAAATTGCTAACTGAAGCACAGGTGTGATGTGATAAAGAAAAACAATATTGAATGGATGTTTTTGCCACTTGTCTTGTTACAATGATGCTTCACACTTTTCTGAGGCACTGACATCAACAGATGTACTATTTCCAGAAACCAAGTTCCAGAGCAAGACTGTTCTCCTTCTGGAGATAACATAACTGAATTTAATTATGTGCCAAATATTTTCTATGTGTTTTAGGTATTCCATAAGAATATTATTTAGCATGAGAAATATTCAGTGACATAGGGAGAACAACTGGTCATAATGCTCCCTTTATTGTCACGTCAGTTTTATTTTATTTAATGAATAATCTTTCTAACCTGATTATTTCTATTCCATTTACTCCTAAATAATTTCTACAGTTCTTTAATCTTTTTTATTATTTATACTTCAATCAGTTGCTAAAGAATACAGAACCATTAAGGGAAGAATTTGAAGGGAAAAATAATCATTCATATTACACTTGTGCATGATATTTTTTAAATAATTTTCATGTGTTAGATATTATCACTGTATCACTATCTTCCGTTGTTCATCAATTTGCTCAAGCGGATGCCAGTAACGAAATATTATAATGGTAATAAATGTTCTTGAAAAGTGCACCTTTACTTACTATTTATTTTTAATAAAAATATACACTTATAGCTGATTTAAAAGACAACGAAACTTAGTAGCAAGACTAAAGATAACAGGTTCAAATCTATATTCCAAAATTCCTTGTCTAGCTTTATGCAAATCATTTTACTTTAATCAATTTCCCTATAAGCAAGATGAATATTATATTAATTGCTACCTTAGATATTTTTCTTGAGCATAGAATTGTATGAATGTCTCAGGGTATTTCGAAGCTATAAGAAGTTAATAGCATATATACTTTTTACATTCATTGCACTTATACCTTAGGTGAGTTATATATCTATTAAGAAAGATACTGTCAGAAAGGAAAACAAGAATGTGAAAAAGTGAGAGGGAACATGGAAATAGAGCCAAAGGATAATACCGTTTCAGGTAACAAATGACGAATACACTTTGAAAATAGCTAATTAAACTAAATTTGTATATATATTCCTGCACTGTTCCTAAATTTTTCAGATGAAAAAACATTTTACTCTACTATAAGATATTCTTTAGAAATAACTATTACAATTTTATAGTATTATTATAAATTAAGCATTCAATCTTAATCATCACTGCTTCCCTGTTAGCAAATGTTTTTTTCCAGAGCTCAAAATGCACTTTTATGAACTGAGAAGAAAATGCAATTTCCTTTCTGACTGGGGCCTCAGTGCTATTTTTGCATTTTGGAATATTTAGAATGGTATTTGACTTCTTTGAATGTCTTATGATTAGGAAAAAAAAAACTATAAAAAAGAAGTAACTGGATTATCTTAAGTATTTATCACACCAAAACAAAAAACCTCATTTGTACAGAAAAATGAGTTAAACTGAACAAATGGTAGTATGACTAATTTGAAAAAATGTGTTTTATTTCTGTATCCATTTGAATTTCAAGAGGAGTAGGCCCTCAGTAGCAGACACTTAAATTATTTCCCTATTTGTAATCCTATACAGTAATGTATTTACATATTTCTTCATACTTGTCATCATGCATTTATTATTTATATTAATATAGGATTTTAGGGTCTAATGAGATTGCATGGCTTGTATTGCACACAAGTGTCCTAGACTCCATCCTTGGAACATCATATTGTTCCCAGATCACTACCAGGAGTGATCCCTGAATGCAGAGCCAAGAGTAAGCCCTGAACACTATCAGATAAGGGACCCAAACAAAAATAATCATAATTAATAAAAATAATAATAATTTGCTACTAAATTATTATTTATATTATCTATCTTACTTTACAATTTTTTCAGAAATTTCTACAAATACTGAAAAAACAATGATATATGGATTAAAATTGGAATCTAAGCCAAGGTCAGCAAAATTCTCCACGACATTGAAGCCAGTGGTATCTTCAAAGCTGACATGCCACTGGCCAAACAAGTGAAAACAGAGATAAATAAATGGGACTACCTCAAACTAAGAAGCTTCTGCACCTCAAGAGAAACAGTGACCAAAGTACAAAGACAATCTACAGAATGGGAAAGGATATTTATGCAGTACCCATCCGATAAAGGGTTGATATCAAGGATATACAATGCACTGGTTGAACTCCACAAGAAGAAAACTGCCAACATGATCCAAAAATGGGGTGATAAAATGAACAGAAAATTTCCCAAAGAAGAAATCCAAAAGGCTGAGAGGCACATGAGAAAAAATTCAACATCACTAATCATCAGGGAGTTGCAGATCAAAACAACAATGAGATATCATCTCACATCACAAAGACTGGCCCACACCCCAAAAAACAAAAGCAACAGCTGTTGTCATGGATGTGGGGAGAAAGGGACACATCTACACTGCTGGTGGGAATGCCGACTGGTTCAGCTCTTTTGGAAAACAATATGGACGATTCTCAAAAAATTAGAAAATGAGCTTCCATTTGACCCAGCAATACCGCTCCTGGGAATATATCCCGGAGAGGCAATAAGGTATAGTAGAGATGACATCTGCATTTCTATGTTCATTGCAGCACTGTTTACTACAGCCACAATCTGGAAAAAACCAGAGTGCCCCAAAACAGATGACTGTTTAAAGAAACCCTGGTACATCTACACAATGGAATACTATGTACCTGTCAAAAAACATGAAGTCATGAAATTTGCATGTAAGTGGATCAACATGGAAAGTATCATGTTGAGTGAAATGAGTCAGAAAGAAAGAGACAGACATAGAAAAATTGCACTCATATGTGGAATATAAAACAGCTGAGAAGTACAAGTTTTCAATGATGAAATTTCTGGCAGATATTTCTCTGGACTTAGTTACTAAAATATTAAAATACAGAAATCCAAAACCGTGTGGCCGCTATTGGGGCCGCTCGACCTCATTTCTCTTCATTCTCAGCAATGGAAAACAAATTATCAAATGCTTCCTTTTCAGCAGGTCTGACTTTAGGGGGGAGAAACTCCAAACAATAATAGTGATTTTTTTGTTGAAATATTGAATGTAATCAAACTAAAATGAAAGTAAAGTGAAATTTATCAGCTACACAAGTGGGGTAGGGGGCTGGGGATGTGGGGGGCGGGGTGAAGCTATACTGTGATTCTTGGTGGTGGAATATGTGCACTGGTGAAGGGACGGATAAAAAATAAATAAAATAAAAAAAAACAAAACATAAAAAAATGACTGGTTGTTTAAAATTCTATCACTATATGAAATAATTCTATCATGTGAAATTGATCCTATAATAATCTGCAATAGAAGTGAGGACAATTAGAAATATATTTTGAATTTTTTTCATATGTAACACATATTTTTATATTTGAAAGTTATATATCCCTTGAGTCTTTATTATTTTTTTAATGCATGAAGACTTTCATTTCTTAGATATTTAGTAACAATCATTTCCATTGTCTAGATCCCTTAGAAAAAGTAACTTGGCCTTTCCAGCCCCGCGCAAGATCGACCCCGGAGGCAACTGAACCACTTTGGACACGAGCGGCGCCCCCAAAATGCCTCCAAACTGTGTGCTCGGAGCTACTGGCCCAGGCGCTGCCAGCGAGTGATGCAATTACCAAAAGAATTTTCCCTGGACTTCATATAGAAATCCAAAACCGCACGGCTGCTATCGCAGCTGCGAGACCTAATATCTCTTGATTGTCAGCAATGTGTAAATGTTCCTTTTTGGCAGGGCTTACCGTGGGGGGAAACTCCAAACAATAGTACTGAGTATTTTGTTGAAGGGTAAAAGATTGTAGCGATAGAATTTTAGGCAGAATTTTCCCTGGACTTTATATAGAAACCCAAAACCGCGCGGCCGTGGCAGCCTAATGTCATCTAATCATCAGCAATATGAAATGGTTCCTTTGTAATGGGTTGGACTTTGGGGGGACCATAATAGGGTTAAAGTTTGTAGCGACGTGTAATTTCTGGCTGTACTTTCCCTGGACTTTATAAGAAATTCAAAGCCGCAAGGCCGCTGCCATGGCCGCGCAACCTATTGTCATTTAATCATCACCAATATGAAATGGTTCCTTTTTAACTGGTCGGACTTTGGTGGGAAATCCTAACAAGAATAGTAAGTCTTTTGCTGAAATATTGAAGGCTACCAAAGTGGTAGCCATCTCTATAGACTGAACTAAGCCATATCCCCACGCAGGCTGAGAAGAAATATCCTTCTTTCTCGGGAAGAAACACGGCGTGGCATTAACCATAGTATGATGTCCATTAAGCTGACATGGACTTGGTGGCGTGGGAATGGGATACAAGGGAATAAATTATTATGTACTTGGAACAGCGGGACGCTGGTGGAATCTCGAGCCGGGGCCGATACCAGCGTATTACTTTTGGTTCCAGAAACTGCTTGCAGACATTCAACCAGACTATCAACTAAGCCAGAGCCCCACGCCGGCTGATGACGGGAAATAACCATCTTTTTTGGTTTGTTTTCCCTTTGTCAGGCAGCGTGGTGATTACTAAACAGGCGTGATCTCGGTGGCGTGGGACGAGGGGGGGAAAAAATAGAAAAGTTATGTAACAAACAGTGGGACTTAATATCTCTACATTCTCAGCAATGGAGAGCCATCAAATGCTTCCTTGACAGTGGGACTGTCTTTTCTTTTTTGGGGGGGAAACCCTAGCAACAATAGTGAGTTATGTGTTGAAACAAGGACACTAACCAAGATAAAGCGTAAACGAAGTGAAACTTATCACTTACAAGGGCGGGGACTGGGGGGGCTGGAGGTATAATGGGGTGGTTGGTGATGGAATATGGGCACGGGTGAAGGGAAGGGTGTTTGAGTATTGTATAACTGACATAATCCTGAGAAGTATGTAACCCTCCACATGGTGATTCTATAAAATTTAAATTAAAAAGAAAAAGAAAAAGTAACTTGTAGGTAGAGGTAAAGAGTTAATACTTTTTTATATATTGTATTGAGTATGCATATTTTCTTCATTTTAAAGGCTTTAGAAGGGAATTTATTTAAAGAACATTTGTGAGAAAAGAGATAAGAAGTTTTGAGGTATTAAAAGATAATACCAAATTTACTGATAAGCCAATTCAGGGAAGACTTTTAACTCCTTTTAGAGAAAGCAATAGGTTTTATATTGAAATAAAGCCACCAGGTTACAAAAACACACTATATATTTCTTGGTTTCAAGATGCTTCTTATTCTGTGATTATACCACAGATATATTCTTTAGGAAAAATGACAACTCTTGTTCTTTAGGTTTTTATGTATCATCTTTTGCTATTTTAGCACATCTATTTCTATGGAAATTGCTTTGCATAAAATTCTCTATGTGAGATAAGAGAAAATGATAATAAAGAAGAAATTAATTGGGAAATGTAGAGAGCACAATAAGGACCACATTTTTTGCTTACTACAATGTAAATTTCTTAAATTGACTTGTAGCAATTTAAGATTTGGAGAGTCAGAGAAAAAGTAGAGCAGGTCAGGTGCTTGCCTTGCTTATGCCCAACTATAGTTACATATTTTTTTATCACATATGGTCCCTTGAGACAAGGCAGAAATAATTCATGAGTGCAGAATCAAAAGTAAAGTCCGAATACCATTGGGTATGGCTCAAGAAAGATCCCATCCTCCCCAGTCAAAAAGCAAAAAATTAAGATTTTGAATCTACATTTCATTGATGAGGACTCCTTAATTTGAACCTACTTTATTTTATAAAAAAATAAAAAAACGGTGTTTTAATTTGAATTCATATTATTTCCTACTTTTTACGTATATTTCTATACAACTGAGTTTGTTATGAGAATTATGCTAAGAAAGTGGAAATTAGGGGCTGTAGAGAGTATGACAGATAAGTTGCTTCTCTTGCAGTAGCCAATCTGTTTCAATTCCTGGTATATATAGTCATCCAAGCACCATCATGAGTGACCCTTGATCACTGGGCCTGGAGTAAACCCTGAGCACAGCCAGTATGGTGCACGTGCGCGTGCGTGCACACACACACAAACACACGAAAAAGAAACTACAGGGTACAGCAGGAGGGTTATTGTCTTGCATATGTCGAATCTATGTCTTATCCCACTATTCCAGATCATTACTTGAGCCATGCAGAGTGATCTCTGAGCACTAGACCAGGAGTAAGCATTGCCAGGTGTGACTCCCAAACCAGAAAAATAAAGAAACAGTGCTCTAAGTGATACATTGGGCTGAAATAGCAGAGAGGGGAAGAAAGGAAGGAAGGAAGGAAGGAAGGAAGGAAGGAAGGAAGGAAGGAAGGAAGGAAGGAAGGAAGGAAGGAAGGAAGGGAAGGGAGGGAGGAAGGAAGGAAGGAAGGAAGGAAGGAAGGAAGGAAGGAAGGAAGGAAGGAAGGAAGGAAGGAAGGAAGGAAGGAAGGAAGGGAGAAAGGGAGGAAGGAAGGGAGGAAGGAAGGGAGGAAGGGAGGGAGGAAGGGAGGGAGAGAGAGGGAGGAAGGGAGGGAGAGAGAGGGAGGGAGGAAGGAAGGCAGGAAGGCAGGAAGGAAGGAAGGAAGGAAGGAAGGAAGGAAGGGAGGGAGGGAGGAAGGAAGGCAGGAAGGCAGGAAGGCAGGAAGGAAGGAAGGAAGGAAGGAAGGAAGGAAGGAAGGAAGGAAGGAAGGAAGGAAGGGAGGGAGGGAGGGAGGGAGGAAGGAAGGAAGGAAGGAAGGAAGGAAGGAAGGAAGGAAGGAAGGAAGAAGGGAGGGAGGGAGGGAGGGAGGAAGGAAGGAAGGAAGGAAGGAGAAAGGAAGGGAGGGAGGGAGGGAGGGAGGGAGGGAGGGAGGGAGGGACGGAGGGTGGAAATGAGGGAGGGAGGGAGGGAGGGAAGGGAAGAAGGGATGGAAGAAAGGAAGGAAGGAAGGAAGGAAGGAAGGAAAGAAGGAAGGAAGGAAGGAGGGAGGGAGGGAGGGAGGGAGGGAGGGAGGGAGGCAGGGAGGGAGAAAGGGAGGGAAAGAGAAAGGGAGGGATGGTGGTAGGAAGTGAGGGAGGGCGGAAGGGAAGAAGGGAGGGAAGGAGAAAGAGAGATAGGGAGGGAGGAAGGGAGGGAGGGAGGAGGGAAAGAGGGGGAAAGGAAGGAAGGAAGGAAGGAAGGAAGGAAGGAAGGAAGGAAGGAAGGAAGGAAGGAAGGAAGGAAGGAAGGAAGGAAGGAAGGAAGGAAGGAAGGAAGGAAGGAAGGAAGGAAGGAAGGAAGGAAAAAAGAGAGAGAGGAAAGTAGATGCCTTGTGCCTAGTTTATTAGAAGCATACTCTTGTATAGAACAGATTTAATCATAAATGTACCCTCAAACTGTGATATATCTGTTAAAACAGATTTAGCAAGTAACAGATATTCCAGAAAAGGCAGTATAGACATATAATATTATGCCCACATGAATGGATTCAGGCTGCTCTTAATGAGCTTCATGTTTGGAATACAGTTTCATTTCAAGGCAACTCAGTTGCCCCATAACTTTCAGTTCTGGGTTTTGCATTGATGAATTTTGCATTGACTAATTTTGCATTGACAATTTTAAAGATTTTAAATGAGAAATCTGAAATTGCAAACACTTTCAAGTCCTACAATTCAATCCGTTTTGAAGTGTGGATTGATTCTCTGCAGTCAATCATAGAAATAGTACAGCAGGTAAGGGATTCGCTTTCCTCTCAGCAGACTTGAGTTCAATCCTTGGCTCTGCATATGGTCCCCTAAACCTTGCCAGGAGTGACCCTTCATTGCAGAGATCAGAATATGCCTGAAGAAAATCAGGAGAGTTCCAACACCCATTTTCTACCTAAAAATGTGTTGATCTCACAAATCCAAAGTTTTATAATATGATTACTCTAATTATATTACGAGGGAAATTTTTTCATAATGGACAAAACTCCATTGGCAATATATTTTAGAATGTTCAATTCACATAAACGTCAGACACTAACTGCCTTTTACAACTTCCATTATCCCTCTCCTTTATTCAGTGAGACAAGCCAAAGTCACCCCTCATACAATTCCAAAAACCTCTGAGAACCAAGCCAAAGACTTTAATATTCACCAAAAGTCTCTTCAGAATAGCTTGCAAATAAATGCTGAAATTCATTGACTAGTTGACTTTATGGATGAGTGTGTAGAGTGAATAGGTTATTCATCTGATACAAAATATATATAGGAGTTCTTATATTTGTGTCACAATAAAGAGATTCTTTAGATCATGCATTGATAAACTATAGGCTTGTGATATAAGTCTGTGACTTATTTTGTGAAATTCACATATTGAGTATTATTTAATTTAAAAAGATTATATAAACTACAAATTGAGAGGAACAGGCAGTAGACACTACATTATTTGAACAGACTGAAATATTTTCCATCTAGTTCTTTGCAGAAAAAGTTTGCCTTTTCTGCTTTAGATTATGCCAGTTATCAAAACCAGGTCAACCACCCACTTGCACATTTCTCTCTTAATGAGGTTTATCCTTGTGCCTGTTATAGTGGTGCAGACTGGCTGTCCATATGGCTAAGACTTAAGAAAAGAGAATAGTGAGGAAAGTTTAGGCATAAGGTACATGAGAATATGGAAAAATGATAGGATGAAATCATTTATTTTTATTTGAAATGAAAGTGCTTCATTAATGTCGATATCAGTTGGTTACTGACTTTATCAGCGAATATTTTATAAGAGCAAATTCTTATCCTTATTTCCTAAATCTCTAAAAAAAAAAGTCATGTTTTAAAGCTGGTTCTTTTGAAGTTTGCCTTATTAACTTTGACTCCATTTGTTAGATCCAGTAGAAATACTTTTGGTTTGTGGAGAATTATTTCACACATTTTCAGACTGTCTTCCTTGGAATCCTAGCTTTATACCAAGAGATCCTAGGGACTGACAGTGTAGGAAATTAGGGGAGGCCATGTTAAGAGGGATTTTCAAGTCTTAATCCATAGTTAATTCAATTTATTCCACTTTTATATGTCTTATCTCTGCTGTAATGCATTGTTTATCCAACTTAATAGTTAAAAAAAATCAACCTATTGTATGAGGGAAGCATAAGCACAAAAGTGTATAAATCTGTAAATGTGCCCTCATGGTGATTCACTAATTAAAAATAAATAAATTAATAAAAAAAAATCAACCTAAGAAATGTGCAGAAAAACTGAAGTCATTTTCTAAAGTTGTACAAATAGGCAACATGTACATAAAGAAGTATACACCATCACTAATAATTAAGAGAAATGCAAATGAAATCCAAAATTAGTTAGCTTCTCAAACCTGCTAGAATGGCACTCATCCAAAAGACAGATGACTAGTATGAGTGAACATGTGGAGAAGGAAGCCCTCCTGTGCACTGCTTGTCAGAATATAAATTGGAAATTCCTCAAAAACATTAAAAATAGAATTACTGCAAAATGCAGTGATTCTATATTTGGATATATTTCCAGAAAAAATGAAAATAGAATATCAAAGAGCTATCTGTACTCCTATATTCAGTGCATTATTATTCAAAATGCCATGGTACAGAAACAACCTAAAAGTATATATATATATATATATATATATATATATATGAATAAAGAAGATCTGTTATATAGGCAATAAAGTATTATTCAGCCATGAGAAAGAAATCCTGTCATTTGTGACAAATGGATTTGCCTCAGGGAATTATGCCCAGTGATGAAAGTCAAAAAGAAATACTAAAGAGTTTTCATGGAATCACTTATGTGTGAAATCTAAAATAACAGTCCAACAATAGAAACAGAGTAGAAGAGCAGTGTCAAAGGGACACAGACTTTCAGCTATACAATCTGAAGATTTAATGGAAAACAAGCAGACTTTATTTGAAAATATTGGTATGCAATTAAAATTTGTTGAATATATCTTTTTGCCAATTGAAAACAAGATAAATATATGAAGTTAAATATGCATATACACACCTCTATTCACATATCCATCTATCTATAAAATCACCATGATTTATACTATACATATTTTTAGGACTTTGTCTCAGTGATGTGTCTAAATGTTGAGTGCCTTGCATGTGTGAGGCAGAAAATAAGAAAAGTCAGCACGGTGACACTGCGTACAGCCCCCAACAACTGAAAAAACAATGCCACAAACAAAATCACTACACAAAAAACAATTGCCAATATTTATTTTTTGTAATGTTTCAAATTGTAATTAATAAAACTGGAGAATCATCAAAAATTGCTCCAGTTGAAAGGTCTTGAAGGATTTATTTGGCTCAATTATTTTCTCTTTAATACCAGCATTTTCTAAATAAATTGCAATTGTCTTGCTGTTTGTTTTACTCTTTAAAACATGTTCTTCTACCCTTATTATTATTTATTACACTAATTAAAACAAAAACAATAAGGAAATAAAAAAATATAAAATTGTCATTCCTTCATTCCTTCTTTCATTATGATTTCCTTGTTTTCCTTTCTTGCTAAATCTCTTCTTTAGTTCCTTCTTCCTTCCCTCTTCAAGCTTCCTTCCTCCATTTATTTTCACAAGTTTATAATAGTTTTCAAAATTTAACTGTAATATAATTTATATTTAACTTGAGTTGTCTGGAAAAAATTAGGAAAATGTTTCATGAGGAATAATATGTCACAGAAAAGTGCTTTGTGTAGTGGACTAAAGAAACTACTCTTACATTATAAAATGACTCAATGTGTGGTCATTATAATTAATTATTGCCAGAAACTGAATCCCGTGCCACTATGAGATAATGTTCTAAATATAATTACAGGCAGGAAATGTGGGATTTTTATCTTCAAATGTGCAAGATAGTCCTATGCAGAAAGAAAAGGTTTAATTGTAGAGAAATTAGGAACAACAACAACAAAAAGGCATAGTCATTTGGAGTAATACAAGTTGGTACAAAGCCAAAGACCTAAGACTGACTTTTACCCCTGTGTATCACCATTTTGAATTCAATGAAGTAAAAAACAGAAATGTAGAAAATGGTGTGGCAGAGAATCCTTTCCTCTCTGAGGTCAAGTCATGATATTATAGACTATGAAGTCAGATTACACGTTTTCAGCATCCTTTAGTTTTATTAAATTCTTCCATCTACTGAAGTTACATATAAAAAGATACACTTGTGTCTGACCCTACAACTAGTGTACATATTATTCTATATCATAAAGACAAATGATATGACTGAAAAAATTATGGTGAAGATGAAAATACTACAAGCTTCAGAAACATATCTTCTTGTGGTTCTGTTAGCAATCAGTCTAAGGAACGTCTCTTGGGAGGGATTTATAAATAGGGGTTATGAAATTGAGATATGAAAATATGCTGGTTTCATTGGAATTCAGTTTGCAAGTGCCACTTGAATATTTAAGTACGAAAAAAAATAACTCATTTTTTTCTGCTTCTTCATATTCTCCAAATTGGTGATAATGCCAGCTGCATTCACTTCATATGTTTTCATAGGAATTAAATTACCTAAATTCTTTTTTTTTAAATAACAAAGTAATAATTTATTATTATTTTTTTATATAATTTATTTATTTTTAATTAGAGAATCACTGTGAGGGTACAGTTACAGATTTATACACTTTTGTGCTTATACTTCCCTCATACAAAGTTCGGGAACCCATCCCTTCACCAGTGCCCATTCTCCACCACCCGTAAACCCAGCGTCCCTCCCACCCTCCCCAATCCCATCTCCCCCCCAACCCACCCTGCCACTGTGGCAGGGCATTCTCTTCTGTTCTCTCTCTCTAATTAGCTGTTGTGGTTTGCAATAAAGGTGTTGAGTGGCCGCTGTGCTCAGTCTCTAGCCCTCATTCAGACTGCAACTCCCTTCCCCCACATGGCCTTCGACTACAATGTAGTTGGTGATCGCTTCTCTGAGTTGACCTTTCCCCGGAACGTGAGGCCAGCCTCGAAGCCATGGGGTCAACCTCCTGGTACTTATTTCTACAGTTCTTGGGTATTAGTCTCCCACTCTGATATTCTATATACCATAGATGAGTGCAGTCTTTCTATGTCTGTCTCTCTCTTTCTGACTCATTTCACTCAGCATGAAACTTTTCATGCCCATCCACTTAACTACAAAATTCTTGACTTCCTTTTTTCTAACAGCTGCATAGTATTCCATTGTATAGATGTACCAAAGCTTCCTCAACCAGTCATCCCTTTTGGGGCATTCGGGTTTTTTCCAGATTCTGGCTATTAAATTACCTAAATTCTTAGAACAAGGTTTAGAAATAATAGTTTATCAGGAAATTTTACTTGTTGTTATGTAAGTATGTACTTTCATTTTGTACATTTCCCTCAAATATGAAATACAAAATTTATAAAAATGTAAATAAATATGATTAAAATATTTAATATAAGTCATCTATAATTTTATCAGTTACTTAAAAGCAATTAGTATTTTATTAAATTTCTGGAATTTTAAATTATTCATGTCTAAGAGGATTTAAAAGAAATAGAGTTTAAATAATTATATTAGATTTTGAATACATAAAAGGAGACAGACTCTTTTTCACCCAAAAACATAATCATTCATGCACCATATTTTTATTTTAGTTATCCAAGGGCTCAGAGTAAATTAAGAAAATCTAATCTATTAGTGGTATTTATTAGATACTTTTTTCATAGTCATAAATGCTTATCTGAGAATAACTATATCAAATCCATAGAATAGTCAAACTTTTGAAACCATTATAACTCATGCAGAGGATGACATATATAAAAGATATATAATATATAATAAAAGGTCTTATATTTAATAGAAGGTCTCAAAGGTCTTATGCTCCCAAGGGACTGAGCGATAGCACAGTGGGTAGGGTGTTTGCCTTGTACTCGGCCAACCCGGATTCAATTCCTTCATCCCTCTCAGAGAGGCCTCTTGGCAAGCTACCAAAGTATCTCGCCCTCACGGCAGAGCCTGGCAAGCTACCTGTGGCATATTCCATATGCCAAAAACAGTAACAAGAAGTCTCACAAAGGAAACATAACTGGTGCCCGCTCAAGCAGATCAATGAACAATGGGACGACAGTGCTACAGTGCTATGCTCTCAAATTTATCTATTTCTTACCTTTTGATGGGAAAGAAGTAAAATTATTCCACAGAAGAAGTGATTTCTTACTTTCCATTATTTAGCATTTTTTGTGAGACATTCTCCATGATCTCTCTTTTAGACACATTCTAAAAAACTTACAGCAATTTTATTTGCTGGGTGAATATTATTTTACTCACGTTTCTTTAGAAATTGTCATTATGCATAAAAAGATAGTTGATATAATTTGTATACTTTTTAAATTTCATGAAGATTTTATATATGTCTCAAGATATATCTAGAAGAATGCCCAATGTACGTTGAAGAGATACATGCTATTCCAAAACTTGAATGACAACCTCGCTGGATAAAGTAGTCTGTCTAGCCTGCTTGTAATGTCCAACAAGCCTCTTTTGAAATCTAGTTTCATTTGATACATCTACATGTAAAGAGTATTTGCTAGACCTGCATGTAAGAGAATTCTTTCATCTTACTGCTTTGATTGTTCTATATCTTTCACTTTTCTCATTTTAATTATAATATGTCTTAAAGTTATTCTATTTGATTTTATTTATTTAATTTTGGGGAAATCTTTGAGATTCTTAGATATTGGCATATGAATATTCAATGTCAATATTCAGATAAGGAAGTTCCCATTATAATTTGTTCAACTAATATTTCCCTAGTTTCTTCCTCTGTTTTGTGCACTATATAGTTCAGAAATTTCCCCCCTTAAAATTATCCCATAATTATCTGATGTCAGTCTTTATTTGTTTTCACTACTTTCGTTCTTGTGTTCTTTTACAATTGTTTCCTTCATCTTGTCCTTCAGTAAGTCCTTCATTTTATAAGTCCTCTCATGCTGCTAGGACCTTTCAATTGATTTTTAGTTTTTCTACTATAGTTTTCAGTTATTTCTGCAGTTAATTTTCTTATACTGTCTCTTATACTTCTTCCTTTATTGTATACTTGCACTATTTTTTCCTATTGTTTATTAAACAAATTTATCATGTTCACTTTAAAGCATCATATGAGAAGTTATAGAGCTGTTGGGTGCTGGAGTACCCTAATTGACTATTGTCTTTCTGTTTAATTTTGATGGGTCCTTCCACTTTTGCTTGTGTGTAGTACACAATGAGGTCTGGAGAGTGATGTTCTAGTTCTGTGTAGGTTTGAACAACAATCTTTGGTTCATTTCACTAATTTGACCCACAGTTTATACTGCTGGGATAGTAACATTTAGTTGCTGCTGCGGCTCTTTAGTCCAAATCAGTGCTGTCTCCATGTTTATGTAGTTCCCAGGGTCTTCCCTGCCCCACTTATGTCAGCTCTTGGGTTTGTATAGCCAACATACAAGAACTAGCGTTTCTTATTCTCAATCAACTTTTTCTGAGACTAGGTTAATACGTGCAATCATCTGCACTTTGAATGGCATAGTCTATTTCTTTTTTTTTTATAATTTAAATTTTATTGAATCACCATGTGGAGGGTTACATAGTTCTCAGGATTATGTCAGTTATACAATACTCAAACACCCTTCCCTTCACCCGTGCCCATATTCCATCACCAACCACCCCATTATACCTCCAGCCCCCTCCCGCCCCCCCAGTCCCCGCCCTTGTAAGTGATAAGTTTCACTTCGTTTACGCTTTATCTTGGTTACAGTCCATGTTTCAACACATAACTCACTATTGTTACTAGGGTTTCCCCCCAAAAAAGAGAAGACAGTTCCACTGTCAAGGAAGCATTTGATGGCTCTCCATTGCTGAGAATGTAGAGATATTAAGTCCCGCTGTTTGTTACATAACTTTTCTATTTTTTTTTTCCCCCCTCGTCCCACGCCACCGAGATCAGGCCTGTTTAGTAATCACCACGCTGCCTGACAAAGGGAAAACAAACCAAAAAAGATGATTATTTCCCGTCATCAGCCGGCGTGGGGCTCTGGCTTAGTTGATAGTCAGGTTGAATGTCTGCAAGCAGTTTCTGGAACCAAAAGTAATACGCTGGTATCGGCCCCGGCTCGAGATTCCACACCAGCGTCCCGCTGTTCCAAGTACATAATAATTTATTCCCTTGTATCCCATTCCCATGCCACCAGGTCCGTGTCAGCTTAATGGACATCATACTATGGTTAACGCCACGCCGCGTTTCTTCCCGAGAAAGAAGGATATTTCTTCTCAGCCTGCGTGGGGATATGGCTTAGTTCAGTCTATAGAGATGGTTACCACTTTGGTAGCCTTCAATATTTCAGCACAAGATTTACTATTCTTGTTAGGATTTCTCACCAAAGTCCGACCCGTTAACAAGAAACCATTTCATATTGGTGATGATTAAATGACAATAGGTTGTGTGGCCATGGCAGCGGCCTCGCGGCTTTGAATTTCTGTATAAAGTCCAGGGAAAGTACAGCCAGAAATTACACGTCGCTACAAACTTTAACCCTATTATGGTCCCCCCAAAGTCCAACCCATTACAAAGGAACCATTTCATATTGCTGATGATTAGATGACATTAGGCTGCCGCGGCTGCGCGGTTTTGGGTTTCTATATAAAATCCAGGGAAAATTCTGCCTAAAATTCTATCACTACAATCTTTTACCCTTCAACAAAAAACTCAGTACTATTGTTTGGAGTTTCCCCCCACGGTAAGCCCTGCCAAAAAGGAACATTTACACGTTGCTGACAATCAAGAGATATTAGGTCTCGCAGCTGCGATAGCAGCCGTGCGGTTTTGGATTTCTATATGAAGTCCAGGGAAAATTCTTTTGGTAATTGCATCACTCGCTGGCAGCGCCTGGGCCAGAAGCTCCGAGCACACAGTTTGGAGGCATTTTGGGGGCGCCGCTCGTGTCCAAAGTGGTTCAGTTGCCTCCGGGGTCGATCTCGCGAGGGGCCGGAAGCTTGCATAGTCTATTTCTTTACCTGTACCACAAGTGGATTTCTGCCCATGTCCTAATCTTGAAATACTAGCAGGTTGCTTTCTTGTTTGGAACCTAACTGTCCACCCCATTGCAATTACTGGTCTGGGTGGGATCTTCACAGGTTTCCAGATGCAACTGTTGATCAGCATTGTGCAGGTAGAGATTTATAACTCTCTGAATAAATCAAAGACCACATTTTGGGACTATTGTGAAATAGCAGGTATGATATCCAGAGTAAGGAACTCACTATAACCTATTAAAAAATTTTTAACATATGCACAACACCTGTTAACCTAAGATCTCTGAAGAACTAAATAAATTCTCAAAATGACCGTCACCCATTTACCTTTATATACTCCCGTGAAATTCCCCTTCTAAATTAGTAGTGTTACTTTGCAGCAAAAAGATTTTAGCTCTGTTTAGAAGTTCAGTAAAGCTACTGTCCTCTACATTTACTTTGTGTTGAAAACAATTCACATAAAATGATAACCTCTAAACAAGAACTAAGACATAATTTCCTTTAAACTAGTTTAAACTAGGTTTAGCCTATCACTCAGGTTAAACTATCAGACAGATATGGGCTTAGTTATGAAAATAGTATTTTAAGACTATTGTATTACACTCTTTGTGTCAAATAATCCATTTTTGTTTGTTTGTTTAGAGACCACATCTGACCATGCCCAGGGCTTACTTCTGACTCTGAGCTTGGAGATCACTATTGTTGGGGTCTCGGGGACCATATGGTGTACCAAGGATCAAACTCAGATTGGCTATGTGCAAGGCAAGAGCTTTCAACACTCTATAATCTCTCCAGCCTCCAAATTATCAATTTTAAAGAATAGACATGTGTAAATCATTGATCAATTCTCAGGATGCTAGATTAAATATCTTGATCAGTTATGTTCACCGTAATACCTATTTTCTGAGAAAATAATTGCTTATCTTTTCATTCCATTAGGTGAAAGAGCTATACACTTCACTAATTAAGCTCAAATAAAACAAATTAAAATCTAATTTACCTGTTAAAATCTAATTAACTTATTAAAGTCTATGGCTAAATTGTGATTGTTTCCCACAGTATAAATAAGTAATCTAAGTTACAGTGAATGATGGCCCAAAGAAAATATTGTGAGTAGCCAAGATGAAACAGCCTCAAAAATGAAGCTTCGTGTGATAGGCATTTATCTCATAGAAATATTTTGGCCCATAAAACATGTGAGATCTTCTTAACATTAAAATGTTTTAAAATTATATGCCATAGCTACCATATATTGCATCAAAATAAAATACTACATATATTCTATTTTTAAACAGCAGCCTTCATTTTTCATGAAACAAAAGAATATTCTTTGACTCTTCTAGGTAGGCATTCAATATCTCAAACAGGATATATTTTAAATAGCTGTTGTCAGATTTACATCTTGTCTTTACATTCTTTCTGCTGATTATCAATCTTTTCTTAAAATATTTTAGTGTCTTCTCTAAGGTTAAAAGGAAATGATGAGCAATTGTGCTTACTTTTCTCTGAGTTTAAAGGAATGTCTCTAACCTTCCGGGTGATATCAGGGAGACCCCTGCCAGCTCCCATCCCCAAAAGCCCCAGCAGCAGCTGCTCTCACACGCCACAGTCAAGGCCACGCCCCCAGACGGACTGTCTCATTAAAATTCTTGATATTCTGGAGCAATTTCTCAAACTTGAAAAAACTTACATTCCTGGAGCAGCACACCAGATTGGATTGGAATGTAACACAGAAGCCAACCAATCTAGACAAGAAGATTAATACAAAAAGCTTCATTTGCAACAACAGTTAATAAGCCCTCAGAAAAGGACTTCACATCTCCAGGGTGACATACGATTTTCACAAAGTTTCTTCTATGGAAATATTTTGTGATTACTCCATTAGTCATTTCAAGGTAACAAGCAAATATAAAATAAATGATTGTGGGTCTGGGGGCAGGCTTGAGTGGTGGTTGGGAAAATAGAGGCTATGGTGGAGGGAAGGTGACAGTGGTGGTGGAACTGGTGCTGGAATATTGAACGCTTGTTATAAATCATTATGAGCAACTTTGTAAATGGTGGCGTTTAAATAAAATGGTAGGAAAATCCTAAAAATTAATAAATAGCGGAATGCTTTTAACATGTGGTATGGTTAAAAATGATACTGAATGTTAGTCTCTGGTAGGCACTTTTCTTCTAAACAAGCAAGTTCTATCTAATGTGTATTTTCCAAACAGATGATTTCCAAATGGATGGCTAGTATTTTGTTTCTCCCATGACAAATGAGATACATATGCATTTTATATTTTTAATTTATGAATGTAAAAATGATAGTTTCCAATTTAAATTACTATTGCATTTTGAAATTTAAATAAGTCTGTTTGTTTTGGCCCAGACCTGTGCTCAGGGCTTACCATTGGCTATACACTCAGAGATTTATCACTTCTGGCAGGCACAGGGGGCAAAGATCCAATAGCCATGTGCAAGACATGTGCCTTCCTTGCATATTATCTCTCTGACCCAAGCATTCACATTCTTATACAATTTGTTGTTGCTTTATTTTTCTATAAAAAGTCAAGTGGGAGAATTGACACCTCTACTTGTACATGGAACTCACTAAATCTTTTACCATTGATCCAGTACAATCCCACTGCCTATTCAACCCCCATTTCTCATTTCCATCTGCTAACTGCAATTATTTTCACGGAGTCTCTCTCTCTCTCTTTTCTCTCTCTTTTGATATATATGTACATATATAGATCTATAGATAGATGATAGATAGATCGATAGATAGATAGATATCACTGCATTCAGCTGTGCTCAGAGTTTATTCTGTTTCTGTGCTCAGGGATTTCTCTTGGAAGTGCTCAGGGGGCCATATGCAGTGCTGTGGAGGTCAAGCTACAGTTAGTAATGTTCAAGGAAAGCACCTAACCACTGTTTCACAATTTAATGGCAAAGTAATACTTTGTTTCATGCATACACCAAGTATTCTTATCCAGATATTAGTCAATGGGTACTTAGATTAACTCAGGTTACCTATGATTTATTGATATTTTCTTGAAGTTTACAACTTGGAGAATTTTTATGAGGAATTTCGTTTTTCATTAAATTGACTTAAAATTCAGTTGTTAACAATACTGCTAATGATGGTTTTTCATGCAAATAATTCCAACACCAGATCCACTACCACAATCTTATTACTTTGGGGAGAGGTATTCTTTTTTTGGTTTGGGGGTCATTCTCGGGATTACTCCTAGATCTATTTTCAGGGATCACTCCTTATGGGCCTTATAACATCATATCGTACCAGGTATCTAGTCTGAGTTGGACATTTCCCAGATAAGAGTCTTACTTGCTTTGATATAATTTTGAGGAGCGAAACATGCATATATTAGAATACTCACTGTTTAAATTTTGTTGGTCTATTTAGCTTTTTGAACAACTTTTTGTTTGCATGCTATTTCTTTTATTCTAGGATTATGAATTTATCTTAACATTTTTATTTATTTTTATTCAATTTTATTTATATAAAGTTTTTTACAATAGCTCATTACAGATAATATTCAAACACCAATCCCACCACCTTGCAGCTTTCTACCACCGTAGAGGAAAGTGTGTGAAGAGTGTTGTATTTCATCCTGGAGCCACTTAAGCCCTTGTATAAGAGACTACAAACATATATGTAAATGTATAAAAATAAAAAGAAAGGGCACGGGTGAGGGAAGGGATGCCTCACTGCACCGAGCCAGGCACAGGGCCTAGGGCAGCAGCTGTCTCTCCCGCCACCCGAGTTCGGTAGCCTCCAGCCGCTTCCCCCACCCCAGGGAGGTTGATGATGATGATGTCGCAGGCGAAGGAAGGAACGGAGCCAAGATGGTTGGTCTCACTTGCAGTTTATTCCAGTCTTCCCTCTATACACTCTCCATCCTCTATACACTTTCCGCCCCCCAACCTTCTCTCCGAACCCCTTTTATTGATCACGGACCTTCCAACGGGTGCAATACATTGACATCACCAAAGGCACCAAAAGATCTTACAGGAAGAACATTGAGGCAACATTGTATCTGCAGGCCGTTAATCTAGGCCCCCCCAAAGAAGATACAAAACCAAAGCCAAAGCCTTCATTGGGCTGAAAGCACTGGGATTTACATCCCAAAGACCAGGCTGGGCTGCAGCAAGAAATCTACATGTCAATTACAAACTAGACAGCACCTGAAATTTACATCCCAAAGACTAGGCTGGGCCAGAGCCTGGAATCTACAATGTCAAGTCAAGCCTGGTTAGCACCTTAGATCTGCGGGTCAAAGATCAGCTAGGTTTCTGTGACAAAAGGTTTCTGTGACAAAACTCCAGAAGGCAGCTGGAAAAGGGGAAATATTCCAACATGTAAAATCCAAACAAATGTGTGCTACTTTTGGTGCATCAGTGGGCTAGAGTGATGTGGCCACAAATGCAGCAATGCACTTCAGGACATTTGGTGTCACTGTCTTCTGGGAGCTTTATTTCATAGTCTCTGGATCTTGGCCATTGATGAGATTATATGGCACCGAAGGCAGTTTGTGGGTGTGACTGCCAAGCTACTGGAAAACTGGGGGGCCGGGAGGGAGGAGGCCCAGTGTACTTCTTTTTAAACTATAATAGTTTACTCATAATTTTTTTAATATTTTGGTATCTTATTTCTAGTATAATTAACTAGTGACTCTCATTCTACCACATCAAAGATCAATATTTGTGTATTTTACAGATCCTTTGAGAACAAAAAAACCAAATATCAGTTTTTATGTCAACCTTTCTTTTTTTTTTTTTTAAATTTCAGTGACCAGAATTTTACATACTAAATTACTAAATGCTTTTCTTATTTTATTTTAATTCCAGGGGTGATAATGTCATATTTTTGGTCTATGTGCTTTTAGTTTCATTTTTTAAATTATATTATATTTTTAACTATGAGTCCAATAAGAATTCTTATTTTCAAATCCTAAGGTGTATGATTTTATGTAAGTATACTTTTCAGGTAAGGTAATTTGCAAACATAACATGTTCAATATGCATATTTATTTGAGGATATTTGTTACTTTTGTTTTGTTTTGTTTTGGGGCCAAAACCAGCAGTGTTCATGGGTTATTTCTGGAATTGCACACAGGGATCACTCCTGGACATGCTTGGGAAAAACATATAGGATAACGGAGGGAGATTGAACCCCTATCAGCAGCATGCAAGGCAAGCACCCTACCCTCGGTTCTATTTCTCTAGTTCCTATTTGTTCTGATAATTACTGTCATTGCTATGCTTTAGTTCCTCAGTGTAGTTTTGTAAAATCTTTTTTATTTCTGACAGAATTTCTCTGAAATACTCGGAGGTCAGATAAAGTTCTCTCTCAAGAATATTTTCCTCTGCCAGTCATTCTATTTATATAGAATGCTATAAAATATTAATCAAATATAAATTGTTTTTTTGACTAAGTATTTAAGAGTTATAAGAAAACTAATACCTATGCAAGGATTATCAACAGAGATTTTCAACATTTTCTTTATACATAAAAATTATGATATAAATTCAAGCTGATATAAATACACATTTTTCTTGCCTAATAGTGCTTACAGGGAGGTCTATTAAAGTACACACTTTCCTAAAATTATACCTCTTCAATGATGTTATATTTGGCAGAAATCTTATTTCTAAGTGTCTAAGCTTAGATATGCCCAAAGCTTTGCCTCCTTCACTTATGCAGGCATTAAAATCCAAAAAGCTAGCTGCTGAATAAATGGCCTCAGGGCATTCATGATTTCAGGGCTCACTTAACAGGGTGATTTTTTTTAGCTTCATCTTTCATTTTCAGCTTCTGGGGATTTCCTTGCAACATCTTGCAAGGTCAGCTATGCATTTAGAAATAGCATTTCTGTGATTTTACGCAAGTAGCCCTCCCACCCCCCAGGGGATGTAGTCAGCACTATTGGTAGAAATACAAGCAACAATACAGAATTTCAATAAAATACTAGGGAGTATTTTTATCTAGCTGTAAACATGGCCACTAAAACAAATTTTTATTGGGTCTTAAGAAGCAGCTCAAAGGTCTGAAACACATGTTTTACATACATGAGAACTTGAGTTTTATCCTGGCACATGGACCCATCAGCACTTCTGTCTAGCTTTGTATAACATCAAATGCCATTAGGATGGACCAACTGACTCTCTGAGCCACCGGGCACAAACAGTATAGCATTCTCAGGTGTGAGTATGTGACTTAGTATTTCAGTAGTGAACTCAAGTGCTTTCCAATAAAATATCTTTTTTTTTTTTTTTTGCTTTTTGGGTCACACCCAGCGATGCTCAGGGGTTACTCCTGGCTTTGCACTCCGCGTGCAAGGCAAACGCCCTACCCGCTGTGCTATCGCTCCGGCCCCTATTTTGTTAATTATATACATTATCAGAAAGAAAAGATAAAATGCAAGTAAGAATTTTCAGAGTATCACTTCTTAAGTAAATATCTAACTTTATCATAAATGTTATGATAAAGTTAGATATTTCCATATTCCTTTAATAAATTATTAAGAGATCGAAAACACTGTAATGGGTATGGGATGGAAGGGTGAATATTATGGGTGTTTAATTTCTAAATACTTAGCAATTTAATTAATCAGTGGAATCTGACTTCAAAATGCCCTTAAACACTCATTTTAGGGCTAATATGCATGGATTTCTGCATATGAAATATAAAAACTAATGATGGTTTGGCTGAAATTACATCTGTAGCAGAGAGTCACTGTCACCCCGTTGCTCATCAATTTGTTCGAGCGGGCACCAGTAACGTCTCTCATTGAGAGACTTATTGTTACTGTTTTTGGCATATCCAATACGCACGGGTAGCTTGCCAGGCTCTGCTGGGCGGGCTCCATACTCTCGGTAGCTTGCTGGGCTCTCTGAGAGGGATGGAGGAATCAAACACGGGTCGGCTGCATGAAAAGCGAATGCCCAACGGCTGTGCTATTGCTCCAGCCCAGCAGAGAGTAATTTCTGAAAATTCAAAAGTATATCTTTCAACAATCAAATGTGATCATGTGAGTTAAAGAAAAGTCGTATGTAGTAATCATTGATGTTTACCTAGAAACATCATAGTATCTCCCATAAAACAACATGTTTTATGGGAGATACTATGAGTTTTATACAGATACTTTGATTTAACTGTGAATTAAAGAGATTTGTTATTTATTTGTTATTGACTGCACCCAGTGTTGATCAAGGCTTACTCCTGGCTCTATGCTTGGGGGTCACTCCTGAAGAAACATGTCAACATATGTAGTATCCGGGATCAAATCATGGTCAGTGGCTTGCAAGGCTTACAAAGCAAGCCTGGCTGTGCTGTCATACTCTAAATTCTTTATATACTGCAGAGTGTTCTAAATAAAATTTGACCAGTAATTTAAGGATGTCTCTAATAAGTTTGAAAAGTACTCTGAAGAAGTAAAGGCAATTTTCAGTGTCAGCCACAATCAAGGAAAACTTATTAGTTCAAACAGCTGAATTCTAATAAGACTTGTCTATGTTTTCAACTCCTCATATCAAGGCAGATGTTACGAGAAAATTATTAAGAAAGTCTAGATAAAGAAATTAAAAGCCAGTTACACCCCTTTCTTCACAGAGATGACAGAAATGAAATGGAGGGGAAAATTCAACTCAAGTAAAATTTGAAAATTTAGTTGGTATAAGATGACATTATACTCATGCTTTAAAATAATAGGAGAGAGTTTTATTATCTAACTCAAATAAGTAGTCAGGTAGGGGGACCCTTAGCAATGAATTCCAACAAGTCATAAAACTAAGAGGAGATCTGAAAAGAAGTTCCTGTCCATTACACCAGCTGTAGTCACTTGTTCAAACCTGAGAGATGAAACCCATAGCACAGAATTCAGCAGGGTAATTGGCCCTGGTAAAACTGGATGGAGACCTCTAGAATTCAAAGCCCTGTTTTCTTTCCCGTGCTCTGGTGATGAACTCGTATTGGCAGAGAAGTTTCAAAATGGGTGTCTTAAAGAGGACCTTTAAGATCAGTTTTATGAAGCCCTTGGGGTTACCAAATCCTTATAATCTGGGTGAAACTTCTCCTTTTGTCTTTACTGCACTTTCTGTTCTGAAGTCACCTGCATCCCATCCTGGGTTACATAATCACTTTCTTTTACTGTACTCTCTTCTACCTCTCTATTCTCACATATTTTCAAATAAGATGATTTTAACTCACTAGTTACTTCACTAAAAATCCTTTTCTGTGACATAAAGATAATCACTTCATTGGAATAGAGTATGGAACTGAGAGCTTTTTTCCCAGTACTGATCTCCCAGGGAATGTCTACCCACACACAACACAAGCCTGATGGTATAAATCATAAAATGTGCCCTAGATCTTATCTAAGGTTCAGGAGAATATGGAGTAGAGGAAAGAAAAAAGAATAGTCTTGGTAACTGTTCACACCCTTGAGAATTGACTTGAAATGGTTACTTCTGTGATGCTAACATCCTGCATAGAATATGTGTGACAAGTATCGAGTCATGAAATGGCTGTAGATTGAATGATACCAAGTTTCTATTATAACTATAGAAGTAATCTTATAGGTAAGAAATTGCTTTTGGTTTTTGGTGGGGTGAGGGAGGGAGAGCATGTCTGGCAGTGTTCACAATTTATTCCTACCTCTTTCTCAGGAGTCACTCTTGGACATACTCAGGGGTCCATACCTTGGAGCCTGTACCTTGGTTGCAAGGCAAGCAACCAACACCACAGCACTATCTCTCCAGCTCTAAGGTAAGAGAATCTTAAGTGGCACACCCTCATAATTTTGGTGCATAGACCTCAGCAGGGTGACATATTCTTTAAGAATAAACAAATAAGCAAGCAAAAAAAACTGCAAATTGCTATATATCTGAATAGCTGGGGTTCACTTATTACCATAGGATTTTTGAATAACTCTAGCAATCCAAATATTTTAAAACAGCAATTAAAATTCCAACACACCCAAAATTATACATATATGTATATATACATGTATACCGAATATAGAATATGCCACAGGTAGCTTGCCAGGCTCCACTGTGTGGGCGGGTAGCTTGCTGGGCTCTCTGAGAAGGACAGAGGAATCAAACCCAGGTCAGCCACGTGCAAGGCAAACATGTTATCTACTCTGCTATCACTCCAGTCCTAGCTACCTGTGATGTATTCTATATGCCAAAAATAGTAATAACAAGTCTCACAATGGAGATGTTACTGGTGCCCAGTCAAGCAAATAGATGAACAACAGGAAAACAATGTTATGCAACAGTGTTTTATATTTACACACATATATATATATATATATGTAACATAGATTCTTAATGTAAGAATCAAAGATCTACTGAAAAAAAAAAAGACAAATAGGAATAAATCCTAATTCCAATGGCATAATTACTGAAAAGGAAAATTGCTCACAAATCAATCTTAAGATTTAATATGGAACCTAACAGGTAATGAATATGAAATAAAAATTACAAGGAAAAGTAATGCCCTATATCAAATCCAAACTGACACAGTATGAAGCACTAATGAAATATGAATTAAAAGCAGGAGTGGAGGAAGCTTTTTACTAAGGGCACTGAAATTTTATTTAAAATTTCAAATAATATGATAGATATGAACAATGCAATGGAAAAATTGAAAGTCTCCATGGGAAGCACAATAGGCTCAATCTTGTGGAGGAAAAAAAAGTAAAATTCAATATAACATTCCAGTAGTGACTTAAGTGTTAGAAAATGAAATAAGATTTAGGAAAATGGAGAAGGCCTACAGGAATTATCAGACTCTATTGGAAGAAGAATTTGTAGAGAAGTGTTGGTTTGTATAGTTACTTGTATTAAGTGGGATTCTTGTTATGCCTCTGCATTCATTCTCTGCCTCAGCTGTTACTTGATGGCATGATATGTAATTGAGCCTGTGGTATCAGTGTCAGAACAGATAGCTTTCTGAAGAAGGGTTTTATCATCTATGATGCTTCTTAAGGGCTTGCATTTGTAGAATTGCATTACCTTGTGCTGTGCCATAATTTTCCCCCACTTTAATATATATATATATATATATATATATATATATATAGTTGGCTGGAATGATTGCACAGCTGGTAGGGCATTTTCCTTGCATGCTGCCGACCTGGTTTTGATTTCTCCACCCCTCTCAGAGAGCTCAGCAAGCTACCAAGAGTATCCCGTTCGCACGGCAGAGCCTGGCAAGCTACCCGTGGCATATTCGATATGCCAAAAACAGGAATAACAAGTCTCACAATGGAGACATTACTGGTGCCTGCTCAAGTAAATGAGCAATTTGATGAACAATGGGGTGATAGTGCTACAGTGCAGTGCATATAAAGTGTGCAGTGTGTAAATCTTTACAACATGCCAGTCAAACAAAAGCTTACGTTCGGTAGACTGGGAATACCTGTAAAGGCAATTAGAGGCTGCTCCAAAAGCCTTCATCCCTCTTGGAGATCCTGACAGGCTATCAAGACTATTCCACCTGCACGGCAGAGCCTGGCAAGCCACCTGTGGCATACTCGATATGCCAAAAACAGTAACAAGGACGGTCCTCATTCCCCTGACCCTCAAAGAGCCCCCAATACGCTATCGGGCTAAACTAGCATGTGACAGGGACAAATGGAGACATGATTGGTGCCCGCTCAAGCAAATTGATGAACAATGGGGTGACAGTGATGACAGTAAATGGAAGAAGACATATGTAAGTAAAGGTTGCAATGAAAGGTGGAGAGAGAAAGGAACAGAGGGACAACTCAGAGAAATAATAGCTGATAGCTTCCCAAACCTAATGAAAGAATTGACCATGGCAGATAAGGAATCTTATAGACCACCAGAATTCAGAAAGAATTCAGAAAGAATATATGCTGTTACAAATGATTTCCATATAAAAAAAATCTGACAAAATGCAAAAACTTACCAACGAATACACATGTAACACACAAAGGTCTCCCAATCAGGATACCAATACGTTTGTGAGCAGAAACTCGAAGGCTATATAATTATGGAACATACATAAAATTTAAAGGATAAAAATCTAAATAACAATTACTATATCCTGCAAAATTATCAATGGAAATTATAATCAATATGAGAGATATTGAAGCAAGAGAGAATTGTCAGATAAAAACAACAAAATGAAAAACTAAAAGAAACTTGTGGAAGAGGAAATACAAACTATTAAAAAGAAAACAAATAATGGAATAACATCAAATAAGTACTATATAGAAATAATATTTCAGGAAAAATAATATAACATTAACAGAGTAGCTGCATGGCTACTATCTAGAAAGTTGGCTCTAGCTATATTATTAATATAAGACATTTGTGTATAAGATCATCAAAATAAAAAAATACTATAATACTCTCAGAAAAGATTTTTCAAGACATTGTTACAAAGAAAAGACAAAATGCTATAATTATATTTTATGGAATAGACACTTAACCAAATAAAGAAAATGAGTAGCAAAGTCACACTCTATAGAACAACCAGGGTCAATCAATCAGAATATTTAACTGTCATTATTATCTATGCAACCAATGAGCACACCTAAATATGTAAAATACTTTAGCAGACCTAAAAGAACACATTAGCAATTATATGAAATTATTAAGAATCTCAAAATAGCATAAACTCCACAACAAATTGTGAGGTCTTCAGTGTACTATAACCAAGTTTTTGTGACCCCAAGCAATCATGGTAAATAATTGGGAGTAAATAGAGTCACACATTTATGCCTTTCAAATTTCAAAATCTGATAGACAAATAAACTCCTTTTAAATGAAACAGTAAAACATATGTAACAAATGGAGTTGGGTAGAATATACAGTGGCATGTGAGAAACAGCAAACACATATTGTATCAGACCACAGCAAGTATATGATAACTGGGGGCACAACAATCAAAATGAGCTTGGGTAGCATAATGAATACTATAATGCCTGATTAACACTGCAACTAAATAAGTAATATCATGACCAATATGTCTACCCCCTTGTAGTCACAGAACAACAAAGCTAAAATGGCAGGTGAATGCATAAACTAAAAAAAAAAACATTTTATAAAAACAAAAGAACACAAATATCTGAAGCAATCCTAAGGGAAATGAAGAAAAATGAGAAAAATTGAGTAATTGAGGTCTCTGATATCCAATTATATGAGGAAGCATTAGCAATCAAAATAGAAATACAGAACCACAACTTAGGCTACAGAGTCCAAAAATAGAATCACACATTTATGCCTTTCATATCTGATAGGCAAATAAAATCCTTTCAGATGAGATGGGAAAGCATATTTAACAAATGTAGTTGGGTAGAATAAACAGTGGCATGTAAGAAACAACAAACACGTATGGAATCAGACCACTATTTAACACTATTCATAGAAGTTTGCTCAACAAGAATCAAGAATATCTGAAATTCTAAGATGTTAAAGGGAAACATAGGAGAGATGTTTTCATAAACTTATACCTCAGAGATTTGGTACATCAATGCAAATACCAAAAAGAAAAAAAACATAAATAAGCAGATTAGACAACATTAAATTAAAAAAATTATATAGGGACAGAAGTAATAGCAAATATAAAATGTTCATCTAGCACTCAAAATAGATTTGTGCATCACTGTTCAACAAAGGATCAATATCCAAAATAAATGAAGAAATCAACTCAATACCAAAAAAACTAATAAACCAATCGAAACCAGGGGGAAAGCCCAAATAGACATTTCTCCAGAGACACACAATACAGATGGTTATATATATTTGTTTATTAGAGAGATGCAATTCTAAATTGCAATAAGGTATCACATAATAATTATATTAATGACCTGGGATAAAAATAATCAACAAAGGTTTGTTTGGAAGTGGAGGAAGAACAGCTGAGCTGATACAGTGTGTGTGTGCGTGTGTGTGTGTGTGTGTGTGTGTGTGTGTGTGTGCGTGTGTGTATTTGTAACGTGAACTGGTATAGCCTCATTGAATAGCATCTGGAGAAGATTCTTTAAAACTGGAAAGACCGTATGATACAGCAGTGGCACTCTTTATCATTTACTCAAAATATCAAAAGAAAAACACTCACTTGAAAGAAAATTTTCAAACCTATGTCATAATATATAATAGATCTGTGATAGTCAAAACATGGGATCTGAATCAACAGTTCACTGGATAAATAGTGCAGTGGGTAGGGTGTTCACTTTGCATGCAGCCGACCTGGGTTCGATTCCTCCACCCCTCTCAGAGAGCCCAGCAAGCTACCGAGAGTATGTAGCCCCCACGGCAGAGCCTGGCAAGCTCCCTGTGGTGTATTTGATATGTCAAAAACAGTAACAAGTCTCACAATAGAGACGGTGGTACTGGTGCCCCCTGGAACAAATCTATGAGCAAAGGGATGATAGTGACATGTACCAGCCAAATCTCTATTGCTCATTCTTAATATATATATATATATATATATATATATATATATATATATATAGTGGAGAGCCTCCACAGGACGGCGTGCTTCTTAAACAACACCTGTTCTTGTTAATTTCACCGTGCTTTGAAAACTGGATGTCCTGTCACGCCCACAAGGTGTAAGAAAACAGGATTTCCTGTCATGCCCACAAGGTGTAACTAGCCTATCAGCTGCAGACACTTGGGCATAAACAAGCAGCGAGAGGTATATAAGGAGGGAAGCTGCCTAGCTAGTGGGTTCCCTCCTGGTTCCTCCTCGTTCGCCCTTCGTTCATCGTCCATCCTTCGTTCGTCCTCTTTTCCGTTTGCATGAGAAGGTTTCTTAATAAATCGCTGCAAGAAGAATCTCCGGGTTGCGTGTTATTTTACAATATATGTATATATATGTCCACACAGTGACCAAGCTCATTGAGGTTTCTCGAGAGTTCATGATGCTGCTCTGTCTAACGTTCATTGATTTAAGAAGGCCTTTCATTCTGTTGAGACTGAAGTGATCCTCAAAGCCTTAGCCAAACAGGGCTTTCAAACTCAATACATCAGGATCTTCCGTGAGCTGTATTCCAATTCACCACCAGGATCTTACCATTCTACAAAGAATTGGTCATCTATGTAAAGAGAGGGTTTTGTCAGGGTGACACCATTTCACTGAAACTCTTCAGTGCCACCCTCTAGAACATCATGCAATGACTGGAATGGGAAGAAATGGGAATGAAGATAGATGGTCGGCAATTACACCACCTCCGCTTCGCTGATGACATCTTTCTAATAACACCAAACATTAGCCAAGCAGCACAAATGCTGGCTGACTTCAACTTTGAGTGTGGAAAGGTCAGACTGCAGCTGAATCTCACGGAGTCCATGTTCATGAGTAATGGACTAACTCCTGATGTTCCATTTGCTCTCAATGGAACAAACATCTCTGAATACAGCAGTTATGTGTACCTAGGTCGAGAACTCAACATGACAAATGGCCTGGCACCTGAGCTGCGCAGGAGGAAGAGAGCAGCATGGAACACCTTCAAAAGCATCGAAGAAGTGGTTAAGAGGAAGAAGAACCTCAGGCTCCAGGCACATCTTTTCAACTCCACCGTTCTTCCTGCACTAGCATACGCCTCAGAGACCTGGGCCCTAGGAAAACAGGATGAGAACGCTATTCGGGTATCCCAAGGAGGAATCAAAAGAGCTATGCTTGGAGTATCACATTTCACTCAAGTGAGAGAAGGAATCTGGAGTATCGACCTCCATTGAGGAATGAGAATCAGGGACAATGTCTCATTTGCAAAGGAGTCGAAAATCAGATGGGCCAGACATGTAATACAATTCAGAGACTACCGCTGGACTAGAGCTGTTATCCACTGGATTCCACGGGATGTCAAAAGAACGCATGGCCGCCCACCTACGAGAAGGTCAGATTTCTTTGTCAAGACCCAGAATGAATGGTTTGAGGCTCTTCATTTTCCTGGAGCAAGCAGATGCCATTGGGTTACACTAGCATGACTGGGATGGGTGGAGACATTACTGGCTCTTGCTCAAGCAAATCGGTGATCAATGGGATGAATGTAATAAGCAATAATATGCAATAAGCAATATTATCAAAGGAAAACTATTATCAAAGGGAAAAAAACAAACATCAGTTGTTGAATTTAAAGACTCACTATAAAAGCACACATACACACACAAAAGATGCCCTAACGTCTTTCCTGGTTCAAAGTCTGAAATTGAAAATATCCCTATGAACCAAAAGTTGTGCTGAAAAATCTAAAATAGTACCATAAATTATTAAATGCAATTCTGCTCCTGACAATAACAAATAGATCACACAGCTCAAATAGTTGTAATAATTATCTGTTTTAAGTAATTTGAACTTTGAAATGTCAGTAAATAGTAACATCACCAAGTTTTAGAAAAAAAGGAATATATACAGACAGGAAAGGGATTGGATAGCACTTTCTCATTAGCAATATTTGACTCTCTTATCCTGTTATCTTCTGCTACCTTAGCACTGTGGCACTGTCATCTGTTGTTCATTGATTTGCTCAAGTAGGCACCAGTAACCTTTCAATTGTGAGACTTGTTACTGTTTTTGGCATATTGAATACACCACTGGTAGCTTGCCAGGCTGTGCCGTGCAGGTGGGACACTCTCAGAAACTTGCTGGTCTCTCCGTGAGGGATGCATGAATTGAACCCGGGTTGACCATGTACAAGGCAAAAGCCCTACCCACTGTGCTATCATTCCAGCCCTCTGTTACCTTACTCTTTAAAAATTAAATGATGTTAGACTAGAGAGTTAACAGAACAAGTAAGGCATTTGCTTTGCAGCAGTATAGCCTAAGTTTGATCTCAGTAGAACATATGGCCCCCAAAAGCACCAGTATGAGTGAATGCTGAGCTAGAGCCAAAGCAAAATCTGAGCAATGCCAGTCGTGGCCCCCAAACAAACAAACAAACAATGGTAAGAGGAGTCAAAGGAGCAAATATTTTTTTGTTTATAAAAATATCAAATGTAAACAGACATTCCAAGGAATTTGTCCTATTAACCCCCTGCTCCTGTTGTGTTTGCAGAAAGTATAGTCCAGTTTTGTGTTGTTTCCTCAGGACTAAAATCAGAATAAGATTATCTCTGATATCTAATCAAAGTATTAGTAATTCTTTACTAATCGTTATAATTTAAAAAATATATGAAGACTTTAATAAATGTAAAGGAAGGTACAGCTTAGTGATTAGAATTCTCTTCAACAATAAGGCATAAATTACAAAAGTATGCACGCCCATAAAACATGTCAAAATACATGAAGACTAAGTATAATAAAATAAGAAAAATAAATTGTAGGATAATGTTGGTTTCCCTCCCTCCCTGGCCATTGGGAGCTTGCGTTTGTTGATTGCCCCCCAACCTGTCAATTACCTTTGTCTCCTGATCAGACTCTGACTTGTAAATACTGTCTTTCTCCTCTCCTTACTGTCCTTCTCTCTAACTCGCAACCTTCTCCTCTAACTTTGTGTCTTTTCTTCTCTCTGCCTCTGTCTCTTCCTCAATCTTTCTTGAACTCTGTCTCACTCAATCTACTCTTCCTTCTGTCTCTGTCTCCATAACTGTCTCTCTTCTCCTCTCTCCTCTGCCTTCCCTGCAGCCGCTCATTTTCTTCTCCCTCATTATGTCTCCACAACCACATCTCCCCACGGGAAGCACAATCAAACGTTTTTTTTCAGTCTTCCAAACCACCTGCAGCCCATGAGGGCAAAACAGCCCTTAGGGTGTGTTTCTCCTCTCCTTAGACCAGCAACTTGATTGACATCTTTAATTCTCTTTCCTAATATTTACCATTCTGTATGGACATAGTAATAGACACTTTAAAGGTTGTAGAGTGACTCTCCTGGGGACCTCTCGCTACAGACTCAGACTACATTGCTCAGGCCAGATCAATTTTTCCTAACCCAAGCAGAGTCCAAATCGAGTTATTACTTTTTGGATCATGACAGAATTTGCCCATGATGAAGCTTTTAACTTATAGTTAAAGATATGCGTCTATTTTCTAAAGCAAATAATTTCCAATAGACACAGAAAATCAGTTTCAGAGAAGATAAGTGGACTTTGAAGAGTTCTAATCAAAAATATTTTTATAGTTTAGACATTCATAGCAACATATTCCTGATATATTTAAGCAAAAGTATCAGTTCAGGATGTGACAAGTTCAAACTGATGAAAGTAGCAATGCATTGGAATGACTCACCTAGAATGAAATACTGGCAACAGTAATGAAACAATAATTATGTTTAAATGGAAGCCTTTTAGCAAAGCTGACTGATTTAGATCACCATTTGCTTTTACCAGAATACAGACTACTATTGAAAAATCAATAAAAATGAACTTTCTTTACTTATTTTTAGAGATGTGTTTTTCTTACTGAGGTTAACATGGCAACAGAACCATTTTTCAGATTTTCATTTGTGGAGTGAGTGATAGGAGTGGCAGGTTGGGAGGATTCAAAGGGCAGTTCCTCATAAAGAACTACATATTAATAGATTTAAAAGAACAAGTTTGATTTTAATGATATGAACATTATTTTATATAATGTTCAAAATGAACATTATTTTATATACTGTTGATAAGTTTAAATGTTTTTACTCAGAATTTTGACAGAATTAGGTGTAACTGGAATAAATTAAAGTCAGCCAGAAGAGCATTGGAAAAGCAATACATTCCAGAGAAAAAAGAATCACATAGAAAACAATGTTGTGTTCTTTCCTATTATGTGAGGCATAATAAAATTTATAAGCAATGACTTATTCTTTCAATTCTTTTACCATTTCACTCAATGAAATACTGTCTAGAGACTATAATAGTATACTCCAAAATACCTGTCCACCATTTGGAAAGAATTCTAAGCTTGATGCTAGCTAAAAATTGAAATATGTGGAAGCAAGTACAATTATAAATTTTAAAACTTGAACACACCTCAAAAGAAACAGTTACCAGAACACAAAAACAGTTTAAAGAATGGGAAAGGATATTCACCCAATACCCATCTGATTTGGGGTTGATATCAAGGATATACAGGCACTGGTTGAACTCTACAAGAAGAAAACATCCAACCCCATCAGAAAATGGGGGGAGAAAATGAACAGAAACTTTCTCAAAGAAGAAATCCGAATGGCTAAAAGACACATGACAAAATGCTATACATCAATAATCATCAGGAAGATGCAGATCAAAACAACAATGAGATATCATTTCACACCTCAGAGACTGGCCCACATCTGAGAGAACAAAAGCAACTGGTATTGGTGCTGATGTGGGGAGAGAAGGATTACTTCACTGCTGGTGGGAATGCCGACTGGTTCAGCCCTTTTGGAAATCAATATGGACAATTCTCAAAAAAATTAGAAATTGAGCTCCCATTTGACCCAGGAATACCACTCCTGGGAATATATCCCGGAAGACAAAAAGGTATAGTAGAAATCACATGGCATTTGTATGTTCATTATAGCACTGTTTACAATAACCTAAACCTGGAACAAACCAGAGGGCCCCAAAACAGATGACTGGTTACAGAAACTTTGGTACATGGGTCTGGAGTGATAGCACAGTGGGTAGGGCGTTTGCCTTGCATGCAGTCGACCAAGGTTCGATTCCCAGCTTCCCATATAGTCCCCTGAGCACTGTAGGGGTAATTCCTGAGTGCAGAGCCAAGAGTGACCCTTTGATACATCTACACAATGGAATACTATGCAGCTGTTAGAAAAGATGAAGTCATGAAATTTGCATATAAGTGGAACAGCATGGAAAATATCATGTTAAGTGAAGTGAGTCAGAAAGAGAGAGACAGACATAGAAAGATCACACTCATCTGTGGAATATAAAGTAACAGAATGGGAGACTAACACCCAGGAGTTGTAGAGATAAGGACCAGAAGTTCTGCTCCACGGCTGGGAAACTGGCCTCACATGTTGGGGGAAAAGACAGCTCAGATAGAGAAGGGAACACCAAATAAAGGATGATGGGATGACCCATTCGGGTTGAAGATGCACGCTGAAAGTAGACTATAGACAGAACATGATGGCCACTCAATACCTCTATTGCAAAATACAACACCCAAAAGGAGAAAGAACAAAAGGGAATGCCCTGCCAAAGAAGTGGGGTGGGGAGGTGTGGATAGGGTGGAGTGGTGGGAGGGATATTGGGAACAATGATGGAGGAGAATGGACATTGTGGAGGCATGGGTAAATGATCATTTTATGACTGAAATGCAAACACGAAAGTTCATAAGTTTGTAACTGTACCCACTAATAAAAAATTTAAAAAAGAACTTGAACATACTTGATAGAAGTTGTCATAAAGAACTATATAAATCAATTTCTTAAGTAATATAAAGCTAAAAATATTGTGTGAGCTTTATAAACTAAGTAACATTTTGGGGAGGAGTGGTTGGTGACCACACATGTGCTTACTCCTGACTCTCTGATCAAGGATCAGTCCCGGTGATGCTTGAGGGACCAAATGTGGTGCCAGTGATTGAGATTAATCCTGGTTAGCTGAGTGTAAGGCAAGCACTCATACACTATAATATCTTCTCTGGCCCCTAGTAACACAACACATTTTTGTACATATAATTCAATATAGGAAAGCTTGAATATCTTGTGCATGTGAAATTTGGACTTAAAAGAACAAGTCATAAAAGAGATTTAAGACAAATCTTAAAAGAGATTGTTGTGTGTGGGGGGGTCTTTTTCATAAAAGTTTCTTCAAAGAACACTTATAAAACTTGAAAATCTATATTGTTTTCCCTTCATTTTTAAAACATTTATTATTTTTTAAAAACTAGAAGGCCAAAGGAATAACCTAATGTGGCGAGCACATGCTTTGTTTGCAGAAGAGCTGGATTCAATTCCTGACACCACATGGTCCTTCGAACAGCAACAGGAATGAGTTCTGAATACCAAACTCTTTTTTTTTTAATTTTATAAAATGGTTCACAATATTTCATTACATTTAGTATTCAAACACCAATCCTACCACCATTATATCTTCTCACCACTATATTTTGGGTGTCTCCATCCCGAACCCCAAACCCTACCCCAAAGCAAAACAGACATAATATAATATTTCCCTCTGAGGTTGGTTGCCTCCTACTTTGATTCCCATCAAATCTGGTATGGTGCTCTTGGACGATGGGTAGGTTGTGTTCTATGAAATATCCGCGGCCCTGCAGTCCAGGGAAAGGCTCACTCATGGGTGAGGCTCGGCCTGAGTATGTGGAGAGTGGCCATGAGCAGGGTGGCGGTTCAGTTTTGAGGTTTTTTGGCTGCCAGGGTTGGGTCTCTGGGAGTGGGGGAGTCTCATCCACCTCCCTCTGGGGCATCCCAGTGAAACAGCCTGGCACAGTGAATACCAAACTCTTAAGCAGAGCCAGGTATAACATTAAAATAAAAAATAAAGATTAAAAAATAAGTGAATGACAGAGAACTCTAATGATCACATTTAAGAACCTATAACACATTAAGTTAACTAAATTATGTGTCTTATATATGCTCATATAAACTTTCTAGTTTGTGTAGGAAACTCAATGTTCATATAAATGTTCTACATATAGTTTGGAGCAACTTGTCAGCTTTTAGTACTGCCAACCTTACATAATATGTCAAAACCTTACTAAATATTAAGATTTTGCTTAAATTCAATATTCTTTATGGTATCAAATATTTTATAACATTGCTATTTAAATTTTATGCTAATGTTTTAGTACATGCCACTCATAAAAGCATAGTTTCATTTATTTATCTATTACACCATTTATTTATAAACATATATTAAATGCCTACTTTAAATGAAGATAAGAATTTAAGTGACATGGGACAGAAGAAGAAAAACCCAAGCAGAACAATTTATTAATTGTCATATACTTTATGGCAGGACTGCATTCTGCACACAATGGAACATAACAGTGACATAGCATAACAATAACAACTAAAGCAGACAGATTATAATCAATAAAAACCATCTAGGAAGTTTCCAATACTTCTGATATCCTTTTATCTATGCCTTTGAGTAATTATCTTAGTCTCCTCGAGTGTGGACAGAATCTGAAACTTACTTTGAATCCACAGGATATGGCAAAAGTGAAGAGATGACTCTGTACTGACTATATGCATTAGACAAGCTTTGTTCTTTACAGACTAGCATGAAAACCCCAGCTGACAGCCATGATGCAGAATGCCACTGTGACACAAACTACCTGTAAAGAGAGCTAAATGGTAAGAACTGGAAGCTGAGATCTTGAATTTTCAACCACAAGCAGCTAAATGTTTCTAACTAATGCTTAATATTGAAAGAGGATCTTGATTTTTAGATGAGCCCACAATTTCCACTGACCCCTTAATTGCATCTTGTGAGATTCTGAGCACAGCAATGTAACTGAGGGTAAAATATCTGACCCACTAAGACCCAAGATAGAAAATGTTGATATTTTTAGCCACTAAACTTATAGTTATTTCTTACACCATCATAAATAATAAACATAGGTGCCTGGGAGTTAGTTCAAAGAACTGGAGTTAGCTCATAAGGAATGAAAGGGCATGTTTTTCATGCTTAAGGTACAGGCTTGATCACTGGCTACATGGTTTCTTAATTACAACCAGGTGTAGCCCTGGAGACCCCCAGGCACTGCTCAGGTGATCTATATCTCCCATCACTGACCATTACATGACTAAATATCAAAAGGAGTGGGTTCCAGACACCCCTGGGTATAGCTCCTTTGAGGGAGACAAAGTGAGAGACAGAGAGAGGGAGATGGAGAGGGAGAGCAAGAGGGAGTTAGAGCAAAGGCTTTCTCAATGAAGTGTTCCTTGAATAAAAATTGATTCTATATCTCACTTTAAATACTTATATAAGTTAATACCTACACATCTCTCAAATTCAACACAAGCCCTACATTCAGTACGTTAGCATAGCTGTTTAATGAATCAGAAACAATACATCAATTTTTTCCCTAATGCTTGTTAAAAGAATTTTGAAATATTGGAAGTGATCTTTATTAAGTATTTAGGACAAAATTAAATGGTGCATATTACCTCAAATAAACAAAATTACAAGGCATTTTCTTCCTAGGTCTATCAATTTACTGATTATCTGATTTTTTCAGATTCTCCTCATGTGACAATTTCTGCTTCCTGACAACCAGACCTAAATCACTGTATCTTGATGATTTTCCAAGTTATTAAACAAGTATTATTCATATTAATCTATATGAAAGTTTAAGGTGAACATTTATATTCATTTGTTATATCCTAGAAACAAAACAACTCCATTATTGACTTTCAAAATATTTATCATAACGGGTCAAAGTATTTCTAAAATTGTTCTTAAATATTTTTAAATAGTACAAGGGTTCACAACAAATAATACATAAAAGATCACATATGCATACACATATTCATAGTTAGTTTCTTGTGCATATTTTTGGGTTATCCTAATTATCTTCTAGACATTTATTTCTCATTCTCAAACAGTTCTCAAAAATTGCAGACTCTAATTCTTCTTAAAATATTTTTAATATATTTTGAATTCTCTTATCTTTGTTCTCAGAAATAGCTTAACAACCACATTTTCATATTTGAGTATCTGTTCCAGATGTCTTAATAGTTTTTATTTATACTTACCAATGAATTAATGCCTTTAAACTGTTTTTCCAATGAGATGTGAAAAAACTATCGTTCTTCCCAAACCAGGACATTATCTGGACAAGCCCAGTCAGCAAAATCAGTCATACATTTGGGATGTTGCAGGAAAGAGAGTAAGTCTCAAATTATGTAGTTTTTCTTCCTGCATCATATTTGACTTTTTGGCATATAAAGTCAATCAAGAACAAAGGGTGGAGGATGTCTGAAAAAGTTTCTACCGGTAGCTACTTCCTGCTGTTATTCAGCTAAAACATATTTGTTGCTCCTATTAAGCAATTCCTGTCATCTGAATGTGAAAGAGTTATAATTCATTTTGTCTAACCCAATTATCAATGCTAGGTAGCACTTTTTTTATGACATGGTTTCACCACTAGGACCATGGTTTCAGAAATAAATGACCTACAGATAAAATAGCAGGTGCTTGGAGATGTTGAACAAAGCATATGTTATTATGAAAAGAGTTGCTGTGAAATGTGGTAACAAGTCAATTGCTATTAAATTATATTAGAAGATAGCAGAAGATGGAACTGTAAAGTTATATTCAGCCAAAGAAAAACTACAATAGTCTGGAGCACAAAATTTATACTCACCTCACAGTCATTCAGTTAATGTCATTATTCCTGAATGGTCTCATCTGTTCTATGTAATATATGGTTCCTTTTATTTCAAAAAAATTGAGTCATGCCTTAATTACTAGCAAAAGAATATATGTAATTAAATATTTGGCACTGCCTTTCTTATTGTCACCCATCTATGTTTCTAAGTTGCTTCCCTTTGGTTCATGGTGCACCAAAAAAGTGAATTAAGCAAATTTATAAATTCTAAGGATGTTTACTGTGACATAAAAAACATAAATAGGAAATCTATGGAAAAGTTGTTAGATTGATTGAAAGGAATGTTTACTAGAAAGTAGAAGAAATAGTAGATGCTTTTGTACTGAAGAGAAAGAAAAATACTGTTCTGTATGTACATCTTGGCAGTCTTTACACAAATAGCTGAGGTCTGAACTGTTACAAAGATAACTTGCTTAATTTCTGTTCTAGTTCGAACATGCATTATGGAATTACTGCCTTTTTCTGACCATAATTATTTAGAAGTTATAAAATAAATGCAGAGGTATGTACTCATTCACATGGCAGGAGGAGAAAAGAACAAAGGGTGAAAGGTGAAACTGTGTATGAAATTTGATTTTGATTCAATTTCACATTCTTTGCTCTTAAGGTCTTATATTGGCATATTTAAAATAAATGTCTAAAGTTCATAATAAAAGTTCCTATTTCTTCAGTCTGAATGTATTTTTTCTGATAGGAGACAGATAGTAGAATGTCAGCAATTTAGACTTTTGTCAGTATGGAATCCATTTACAGGGAGGTTTAAATTTTTTCTAAGAAACTTTGTCTATTGAATAAAAATATACATTGTGATTTAAGTATTTAGTTGACTATGAAAAGTTTGTTATTTAAACAGGAATTAAACTTTACTTCTCTCTATGTGTGTAACTGTCACCAACCCCACTATCAAAATTCCATTGTCATTGGACCACCCAAGAGAGTCCTCTACTCATTCTTTCCACCCCACCCCTTTCCCTCTAGCAACCATCATTGTTTTCATGAGTCCAGGAGTCAGTGATATTTTTGCCAGTTCATTTACTTTCACTGTATCACTGTTATCCCATTGTTTATCAATTTGCTCTAGTGGGCTCCAGTAACGTCTACATTCGTCCTAGTTCTGAGATTTTAGCAGCCTCTCCTTACTCGTTTTTCCCAACGATTGGAGGTTCTTTTCAGGGTAAGGGGAATGAGACCTGTTATTGTTACTATATTTGGCACATGGAATATGCCACAGGAAGTTTGCCAGTCTCTTCCATATGGGCAGGATACTCTCGTTAACTTGCTGGGCTCTCCAAGAGGTGTATATATGTGTACATATATGTAATATATATATATATATTTCTTTACCATGATGTATTACATGGCCACGTGGTCCAGGAATCCACGAATATGTTTACTCAAGTGTAAGCTTTGGCCTGAGCATGTGGAAAGTGGCCTGGAGCATGGCGGCAATGGGGTAGTGGAGGTCGGCTGCCGAGGCTGGGTCCCTTGGGGTAGGGAGGGCTCTCACCCGCCCTCCTCTGAGGTACCACTGGTGTGGAGTCTGGTTGTGTGGTTATGGGAGTCTTATTTTATGCTCCCTTCCGGGAGAAGTAGCTGTGAGTTTTGGAGGGTGGCCAATGAGGAGATTACCTTGCGGCAGCAGGTGGTGGCTTGTGGGTGTGACTCCTGGTTCACTGGAAATTGGAGGAAGCAGGCAGAGGATCTCTGCTCCGGGGTCCCATTGAGCCCAGAGTCCAAGATCACAAAGTTCCACATGACCTCCGCATTTACTTTAGTAATTTAAAATTCACATTTTAGTAAAACCATCAAATAATTGTCTTTCATTTTATTTCTTTGCATAATTACCTCATCCTGTTAATTTTGTCATATAAGGTTAATTTCATCTGTCTTATTGAGTATATATATTTTATGCAGATTCTTTATTCAGTTATCTATAAATGGGCGTTCAGATTGATAGCATGTTTTGGCTACTGTGAATAATACATGAATAGAAGAATATAGCAAATCAAATGTTATTTAAAATTAATGTTTTTAGAGCCTTTGGAGAAATCCGTAGAAGTATTATTGACGATGGCATGGAATTTTCATTTTGTAGAATTTTGTTTTGGGCCACACAGTGGTGCTCAGGGCTTACTCCTGGCTCTGCACTCAAGGATCACTCCTGGATGTGATCAGAGGATCATACAGGGATGCCACGAATTGAATCCAGGTTGGCTGCATGCGAAGCAAATGCCCTCCTCATTGTACTGTCTCTCCAGACCCTTGCTTTAGTATGAATATAAAGTATTAACCATGGTATTTGCAAATGTGTGCAATTTTACAAACATACGCTTAATAATACTTGTGTTTATCAAGTATTTCATTTTTTTACTCTGTTGATTCATATTACTTTGATTTTAATAGGCTAAAAATATTTTAAAAATTTGTAGTCATTTTTAATTTAATTTTTGAATTCCAATATAGCACTGTCTTAGCACTGTCATCCCATTGTTCATCAATTTGCTTAAGCGGGCACCAGTAATCTCTCCGTCGTAAGACTTGTTACTGTTTTTGGCATATTGAATAAGCCATGGGGAGCTTGCCAGGCTCTGCCATGCAGGTGGAATACTCTCGGTAGCTTGCTGAGTTCTCCTAGAGGGATGGAGGAATCAAACCCAGGTCAGCCGCGTGCAGGGCAAATGCCCTACACACTGTGCTATTGCTCCAGTCCAATATATTCTTAAGGAATTCCAATATATTCTTAATGAAACAGCTCAATGCTTACTAAGTTTAGGCAATATTTCCATTATAGTAACATGCATATTTTAGTCCCTATCTTAATAACATTTTTCCTTTAAATAATTGATGAATTTTTCTTTAGGAAACAAAAATAATTAAAACTGATTTAATTATAAGTTTTTGTTCTGATACTACAATTGGAGTTTCTTTTCAGATTATCGCTGAGAAAAAGGACTCAGTCAAGTGTATATCAAAGAGTAAATGTATGAGATTCAATATAATTTAATATTTTATATTCTGCAGTCTGCAATTATTAAGCATTTTATTTTAAAATTAAAACACAAAAATAATGTGCTATTTTATTTAACAATTGAATTTTTTCAAGCTCCAGTGACACAATCAGCTAGCTCACAGTCCTTATAGGACAATAAGTGCAGAACAATTTTAATTATTTTATACCTAAAAAGTAAATATCTTATGATTATAATTCTTCTGTTGTTATCATAAAATTCTCATATGGTCTAAAATCTAAAATAGTTGCCATTTTGGGGGGAAGAGGCTGGGGTGCCAGAAGATGACCTGCATTAAATTAAAAATAGGTGATTTTCACAGACATGGTTTTCGCTTTCGTTATCTTCAAACATTCATCATCATCATCATCATCATGCCCTTGATCGTCAAATTTCTCGAGCGGTCTCCGTAACATCTCCATTCGTCCAAGCCCTGAGATTTTAGAAGCCTCTCTCTACTCGTCCTTCCAATGATGCCATACTGGAGGTTCTTTCAGGGTCAGAGGAATGAGACCCAGCTTGTTACTGGTTTTGGCATATGAATACACCATGAAGGAACCAGCAAGGAACCCAGGTGTGTGGACCCGGGGCTGAGACATCCAAGGCTGCTTGGATTGGGACTGGGCCTCCTCTGCCCAGATTTCCCATCTCCCAGTGCTAGGTAGTCACACCCAGGGACTGCCCCCGGCGCCGTGTAATCTTCAAAAATTAAAAATAAAAATCTTCATGGAGACTTATATTTTGAATTTTTAGAGAATGAGAAGTCATATTTATTTCTCCACTGGTGCAGTAAAACCCTTTATTTTTGCTGCCTGCACATTTGCTTTATACATTTATTTTAAATTTGCATTTTAATTATTTTTCTTCATTTAACATGGTTGCAAGTGTCAGCACTTATATTTTTAATGTACAATGTCATCACGGGTTCAACACCCCAAAGTGCCAAGACCTCCACCAGTGTCCTTGTGTCACTTCTAGTTGGCCTCTCCTCACTCCGTCCCACTCCACCTCTCCTCACAGGCTCTCCCACTCCCTCTCTCCTCTGTATTTATTTTAAAACATTAGGTTCCACCTACACACTCTGAATATTCAGCTACCCAGTTTGTTCATGTCTCCAGCATTTTGTTATTGCTTAGTATTCTGACAACTTTTTTTAAAATATAGCATACATTGCTTTCAGAATTTATTATAGAAAAATCATTTTTATTTATCAAAGAACACAAATGCCTTAAATAATAAAAACAAATACTTGAAAACTATACAGTGATGGGGAAATACTTCCATAATAATTTAATAAGACATATTTATAATAAAAGCAATCCAAAATAACTTTCAACATATTTTTGTTATGAAAATAATAGCACTGTAGCACTGTCGTCCCATTGTTCATCAATTTGCTCAAGCAAATTTGCTTCTGTTATCTTCTATTATCTTAGCACTATAACACTGTCATCCATTGTTCATCGATTTGCTCGAGTAGGCATCAGTAACGTCTCCATTGTGAGACTTGTTACTGTTTTTGGCATATCGAATATGCCATGGATATAAATAATAATGTAAATAAATATTCCAGAGTACCATGAGTTTAAATTACCATGTGCATTTTTTCACTTGTTTCCCTTTACTAATATTTAGCTCTCTATGTTATGATTATGATAAATGGCACTTATTTCATGTACATGTGTTTTTATACATATGTAATTTAAATTGATGCTTTCTCTGACACATACTGTTCTATATACACAAATACACCAATAATTTTTGCCTTCGTAAACAGGTACAATAAACGTACAGTGTAAATATTGTAAAATGCACTTTACTAGATACATTTTACAAAATTATACAAAAATGTAAACTTTATGTAAAATGGTTTCCCAAGATATCATATTTACTAACATGTTTTTATTGATTTTCCTTATAGAATTTTGAAATGTGAATTGCAATTTCTGTTTTACATATAAGGAAGCAGATTCACTAAATTTGTGGTGTGTATAAGTTAGTAAATTAATAATAATGATAAGGGTTTTTTTTTTTGTATTTGGGCACACCCAGCAGTGCTCCTGGTACTATATGAGATACTGGATCAGACCTTGATCAACCCCATGCAATGCAAGTGCCCTATCCACTATATAATCTAGCCAGCCCCAGAATACTAAGTCTTAACATTTATGAGAGAAGGTAAGTTTAACTGTTGAAATCTACATTCTTCCAAGTTCCATATTTCCTCTATTAAACAACATATTTCTATGCACTCATATCAAATTTATACCTAGATTAAGACGCCTGAAAAACAGCAAGTCAACGATCTAATTTAACTTAAATTAAATTTGAAAGAACAAACTGAACGTAAATCAGAAAATAAACCATAAATATTACAATGGAAATTAATGAACTTTGTAGTAGGAAAACAGTAGAATAAGTTGTCAAAAACAGACTGGATTTTTAAGAATCCACAAAAATAATCACAAGTTTGGTTTGTTTTACCAAAGATACCGAGAGTGGAAAAAATAGAAAAGGCAGGAAAACCCAGACCAGTAAGAATCAGGAATTAAAATTAAAGAGGTAAGCTCACCAATTTTATATTAACAGAGAAGTGCTTTAAACTTATGAAAATATTGTTAAAACCACACGCCAAGTTTAGAAGAAATATCTCTACTAAGACAAAAAAAATTACATCACGGAATTTAAGAAGTCAATGAAAAAAATCTTAGTGTTTCCCAAAGTGCTTCCTGGCAGAGCTCAAGGGACCTCAAGCCTACTATTTTTCTGCTATTTGAAAATCTAACCAAGGTCAACTAAATTCAAGACATTTACCTTACCCCCTGCAAGATTGTTCGGCCCTTGTGGCATTTTTAATAGTTAGGAACAAGAGAAAGAGTTAGGAACACCTGAGAAACAATCTTGAGATTTTTTAATGGTTAGGCATAAGAAAACGTTTTAGGGACACCTGAGAAACAATACAAAAAAATTATATTATGATATTATGGATTTGTAAAAGGTAACTTTTGGCCCTTAAAGAACCCAAGAACGGTTTGTGAATATCCGCCCATGTTGCCCTGTGCACTTAAGAGATCAATAAAACTAATCTTTTCACAAGTTCCCCATATTGCCTTCACCCTATGACCTCGTGCTTTACTGACCTAATGAAATTACCTACTGCCTTTTCCTACTTTGCTACACCCTGCTGTTCTATAAAGGCATTTCCAATCTGATGCTCCCATTTGTCTGTTTTAGAGGCTGCCCTGGCTCCTCCCCTATTGCCACTCTCTGCCTCGGTCTTTATGCCTGTGAGTATAATGAATCTCTTTCATTTACATTAGTCTCCTTATTGCTATTAAAGTAATTGCATCTGAGAGAGCACCCTAAAACCTGATTTTAAGTATTTTTTACAATAGATATGGCGACTGTTTGGAGGATTACCTGTGGTTGTTTCTTAACAAACAAGCAACGCAGAAAACAGAGCAGTTGTGCCCTTCCTACTCCTAAACACTATAGGAACAATTTTGAATATATATTATACACACACTCACACATATGCATATATTTATGTAGGAAGAAAATGTTTCATAAAAACTTCATGAAGCATCTGCAGTAGAAATGGTGAATAGGCGGAAGGAAATATTGGTAAGCTCAAATAAGTGGAGGTTGTTGAGAAAGATCACAGGAAATATCACAGAACTCTTTGAGACCACAGGAGTTTATGGAACTTTACCATAAGCAAGATGTGTGGATTTTAAGAGCAGCGTATTATTGAATTGAATCAAAGCAAAATCTTCCTCATACCAACCAGGATATTCCCAACAGGAATATTATGTTCAATTATCAAATATATTTGTAAAGGTCAAAAATCCAGTAATAGTAAATGAAACTCACCAGATCACTGTTTTAAATTAGTAAACATTAATTGTGCACCTGAAATCAGTTTGTGAAGTGGGAAATTGCCAATCCACAATGAAATTAGATCTTGATATCTCTAATGATTTATACTAAAATTAGCTTTCCTACAGTTTGAGAGAGGTTACCTTATGATAATTTGGGGAATAGCTTAAGTTTTGTTATTATTGTCACAAACATTTATAAGACAGTTTGCTTGCTTTATACAATAAACCCAATTAAGTTTTGTAGTTATGCATTTGTTGGTTTTGTCATATCCATTTTGGATTTAATTTAACATGAGTTAGAATAAATTGGATTTTCTAATGGTTTCAGGCAGAGGTAATGATAAAAACAAGAAAATAAATGTTTTTCATAAAGCAAAAGAAAAAGGGCTGATCAGATACTATCAGGTCTACTCCTCTTCCAAAATCATAGCTACTTCCTCAATCCTTTAACATTAGTATACAATATTCAAATAAGTAGACAAATATTACTAAAAGAGTAATGATGACCAATAAAACCACAGAAGCATGTTTCTGCTTTATTTCCAATTGAGAAACATTTTATTTGTTAACATAATTTATTATTCAGTACCACAAGATAGTATTTGAAGCAGTATCCAAGTTTAGTAGATATTTTTAAAGTTGTAGATTAGTGATTTTTAAATTAAGTGTCTTTGGGAAGGAGTGATGGTGCGGCTGATCTGGGTTTCATCCTGGGCATCAGGAGTAATCCTAAACCTTGCTGGCTGTGGCCTAAGAATTTTTTTTAAGTGTTTTTGTTGCAGAACAGATGACTTTAAGACAGAATGTGTATAGGACATATACCAAGGAGGTTGTAGTTTGAAGGTAAGATATTGATGGGGGAAAAGAGGAATAATGTCAAATCAACTTATCAAATGCTCCCTTCATATCTGAAAATTTTACTGGGAATTGACTCTTATCCACTCTAACTTATGACACACTGTTATGGAACTCATATTTTGATTTGGTTTGATAGTAAGTGATTCATTGACATCTCAATTTTTGCTTTATTGTGAGATATTATAGTATACAAAATATGAATTAGCTTCCCAGTAAGGAGAAATGTCTGAAACAGAAATGCTAACTCAATAAAGTGAAGAATAATGTCATAGTTAAGATTGCATTAACAGAATTCTCAGTGAACTGTGCTACAAACAAGATTGAGAGTTTTGTGAAAAGAAAAAAAGAAAAACATAATGATGTCTGAATATTTCTGAATCTTTTAAATAGCTTGAAGTATGTTGTTGGGTTAAGAGTTGTAGTACATGGAAGGCGTTGCGAAGTTACTATTAATTTACACTGTTTTCTGGTTAATGTTGGAAAATATTGGAAAAACTTTTCCAAGGGTTACTTCTAAAACCTAAAGAAATTAATAAGTTGAGGAATGTCTTTATCATATTTTAATCTGCTACTTTCTAGCACAGTAGAATTATGAGTGAAACTCCTAGAAATAGAAAATGAGTCAGAAAAGAATTTAGTATTCATAAAACTTTCCTTAAAATACAGTTCTAAGAAAATGTGTCTCATAACTGCATCTTTGATCAAGGACATCAGACAATAGTGATATTACATGAAGTTACTTCAAAATATTAATATGTGTGGTCTTCCTAAGGGGCCAGGCTTATTCTAGCCATTATGATCTTTTATGCATCTAACTCTGCAACTTGTTGGTTAATTTTATGACCTCTCTTTTTACATGGGTAACTTAAATCACTGTCTACATTTATTTATTTTTCACTAATTCTGGCAATTTCCAAAAAAGTTTTCAGGTGACCTCAGAAATCTAGTTCTTGTCTTTATTTTTAATTTCCAAGTCACCAGCCCTTCAGTTTAGAATGACCTTATCAGGTTCTGAGAATTTTGCACTTTATAAATATAATATTTTAAAAGCATAAAAGATAAAGTATTTTAAAAGCATATATCTGTGGAGGTGCAATTGAGAAGACCCTCAATGTTGTCTGAAATTGACCAAAGGGTCGGGTGATTCCAGATTGATAAAGTAGTTCTCTTAACAAGGAAAGTTGCTCATGATGTTTTGTCTCTGCTGGTCACAGGTCTAGAGAAATGTACATGTCTTCATCAAACCTCAAAAGTTTTAAAGAAGTTTCAAGTGTTCTGTTAACATTTAGCATAGCGGGTAGGGCGTTTGCCTTGCACATAGCTAATCCGACCCGGGTTCAATTTTTCTGTCCCTCTCGGAGAGCCCGACAAGCTACCTAAGCTACCAAGAGTATCTCACCTGCACAGTAGAGCCTGGCAAGGTACCCGTGGTGAATTGGATATGCCAAAAAACAGTAACAAGTCTCACAATGGAGACATTACTGGTGCCTTCTCGAGCAAATCAATGGACAAGGGGATGACAGTGTTACAGTGCTATGCTCTTGAAACATTTGGGAGCATTCATAGCTAGGAACATGCACTGCAGGGTTATGATGCCATTGCAATTGGAGGATGTGAAGAAATTGCAACTGCCAACGACTAACTCTGAGTTAATTTGGAAGGCAGCTATGCTCCCCACTTTACCACCAACACAAACTCTGAGTCAATTTGTGTGTAATCTTGGTGACCTTTGCCAGCAACCTCTCTGACCTAAAGTTTCTAGAATAGTTCTAATAAACACTTATTTTGTATTATAGTTAAAATTTTTTATAGAAATAAAGAAGTATTTGGCCCATAGCACTCAAGGGACATCTGAACAACACTATAACCTGTAACCAGCTTTTCATCTATGAATTTAGACTGGTGGAAGCTGCTGAAACTAATGATACACTGTAGAGCAGACTGTTTCTCAAACTTTAATGTAGTTGGGATCTTTAGTGGAGCTTACTAGATACAGGTTGGGCTGTACAAACACGTTTAAGACACAGAATCAAAAGTAAATATGGGAATTTGTTTTCCTAACCAGCATGTTCCCAAGAAAAGGTGATGTTATTGGTTAAGAACTACTAATGTAGATTAAACCAAGGTTTAAGATTATTTTAGCACTTTAAAGTTGTTATATTAGTCTTAAAATTAAAAAGACTTGAAGTCTAAATTTCTGTCACACCAGTGTATATGTATATTCTTTCAAATGTAAACCTATGATTGATAACTGGAACGATAACACAGCGGGTAGGGCATTCACCTTGCAGCCGACCCAGGTTCGATTCCTCCACCCCTCTTGGAGAGCCCAGCAAGCTACCGAGAGTATCTCGCCTGCATGGTAGAGCCTGGCAAGCTACCCATGGTTATTTGATATGCCAAAAACAGTAATAAGTCTCACAACGGAGACGTTACTGTGCCCACTTGAGCAAATCGATGAGGAACGAAATGACAGTGATACAGTGAAACAAAAATTACCCTTTACTATAGCATATGCCATAAACAGAAAAAAATCTTGAAAGAAAAATTCTATTTTATTGTGCCTGTTCTAGGAAACAGAATCATTTATTGACATTTTATATTTACAAGCAATACCAGTTGACAGAAAACAAATAAGAATATCATACAAAAATAATATAAAACCAAACATTTATTACTCTTTCACATACCCAAAGGTAATAATGTTAAATTCTGGTATTATATATTGGATTTATATTTAATATTATATTTTGTAATATAATATTATATTTTGTAATATAATATTATATTTATAATATATAATGTAATATAATATAAAATCTTATATTTCATAATATAAGATTTTAACTAATAGTATATATAATTACTTATCAGCATATTTTCTTGCCAAAAACATCTTCATATAATTCTGATATTTTATGGTAGTTATTATATAAATATCAAATGCTTGTTCTTAAAATATTAAGTTTTATTTCTTAGTATTTATTTTATAATAAGAATTTTATGAAACACTAGAGTTTTGAGACAGTTTCATAATATTCTCCTTACAACATAAGTGCTAATAAATCAAACTTTGTTTTAATAGACAGGATTCTGATACTACCACTTAAGATGCTGTAACCAAAATTATTCTGTCTAGATCTGCCCACAACCTGTAAACCCCTGTAAGTCAAATTCTGTTTTTCTAGCATGATCATATGTGAGGTTTTAACTTCTTTTCATCAGTGAATATTAACCCTATGTAGGTAAATGAAAATCAGAGTTGTGAAAGAATTATATATATAGAAGTTAGTGTGCTGCACAACTTGGATAACATTTGTCTTGGGAAAAGTATGTTCTCATTTAAATCTAATCTTTCTAAAACTACTATTCAAAGACAAGACAGTTAAGTTATTCATTTCCATTAGAACAGAGTTTTTTAACTAGGCCCTCACAGGGTCTTGTCAGAAAAAAAACCCGGTTAGCAATATTTTTGGCACATGGCATTTGTTCAGCCAGATGAAACATTCATGAGATATGAGAATTTTTCTTTACTAAAAATTTCAGTTTTTGTTTCATTTCATTTAATTCAGTAAAATCTTTGTATTTCTCTACCAAAAACACATTATTGTTTACAGAAAATATTTTCTGATTCTAAATTCAAAATTACCAGTCTCTTCTTTGTATTGATTTTTACTGAATTAGACAATGATCATCATTTGTATACCTTAAGAGCAGGTCTGACTCTGGGGGGGGGGACTCCAAACAATAATAGTGAGGTTTTTTGTTTGTATGTAATCAAAGTAAAGAGAAGTAAAGTGAAATTTATCAGCTACACAGACAGGGTGGGGGGCTGGGGGGCGAAGGGGGGCGGGGAGGGGGAGGTTTACCGTGGTTCTTGGTGGTGGAATATATGCACTGGTGAAGGGATGGGTGTTCGAGCATTGTGTAGCTGAGACTTAAGCCTGAAAACTTTGTAACTTTCCACGTGGTGATTCAATAAAAAAAAATTAAAAAAAAAGAATCAAGATAAAAACTTGGTCTGTAAAAGTACAAACAAAAACCCAGACCTTAATTTAGGGTTATCCAATAAAATACAATGTATATTAATCAAAAAATAATTTTATTTTAGCACATAAACTAATGTTTTATTTTTTATCTTTTTGAGGGGTGATTTGGGGATAACTGGTGGCACTCAGGAATTATTCCTGACTCTGGCTCTATGCTCAGGAGTGATACCTGGCTTTGTATGGGGTACAGGTTTGCCATACATGAAAGGCATGCTCTCCTTCTCCTGTCTGTATATCCAGACTTCATATATTATCTTAAGTCACTTTTTCTCATATTGTTATATATTGCATAAGAAGGCAGGGCAAATCACTTCCGGACACTGAGAGTCTCTCTGAAATCTATTTCTTTTCTTATTATTGAAATATTTTAAACTTTTCTTAATCTATAGTTTGTATATTGATATACCATACCTGAGTTCTATATTTTATCAGACATAAAAAATAGATACATTAATATGTGTATAATCCATAATTTAAATTTTATCACAAATAATATTAGTTCCCTTTGCTAAAAATGAATGGTTATTTTTATTTATGAGGTTTTTGTCTATATCATTTATTCTATACACTCATCCATCTCTGAAAGGATTATCTTAATTTTTGTTTGTTTTGTTCCACATATAGTGGTCCTTAAGGAGTACTAAGGGCTCAATCCTCAGGGTTCACTCTAGAAGGTCTGAAGGAACTTTATGGGGTGCTATCTATACAGCTGAGGCCTGGTCTAGGGTCACCTTATTTATTTATTTATTCGTTTATTTAAAAATTTTTTTTAGTGAATGGTACAGTTACAAGCTTATGAACTTTCCTGTTTGCATTTCAGTCATACAGTGATCGTTTACCCATCCCTCTCCCAGTTTCCATTCTTCTCCACGAATGTTTCTGGTATCCCTCCCATCACCCCCACCCCAACCCCCACCATCCCACCCTGCCTCTGTGGCAGGGCATTCCTCCTTGTTCTCTCTCCTTTTGGGTGTTGTAGTTTTCAATAGAAGTATTGAGTGGCCACCATGCTCGGTCTATAGTCTACTTTAGGCATGCATCTTTCAACCCGAATGGGTCCTCCCAACATCCTCCACTAATTTTAACTACTTTGGGTCAACTTGGTTTACTAATTTTTGTTGATATATTGATTTACAAATAAATTGCTTTCAATAAGATTTTGAAGCACTATATATAAAACATCTAAGAGCACTAATTAAATCACAAATGTTGGTTGTAGTTACAAAAGTGAAAATTTGATTGTATCTATAAACCATAATATGGAGAATATAATTTTAGTATACTTTAAATTTGAGTCACTATATTATTACATTTAATAATATACATTTAGTTGCATTTATAGAATATAAAGTATGAACATTTTACATATAATGATATTTCTGGGCTAAAATAGCAAGAACCCATGGCTAAGATCTCCAAGCCTGCTCAGATCAGAACTGGGACTCCTCCACCCAGATTCCCAGTTTTCCAGTAGCTTGGCAGTTACATTCACAAACTTCCCTGGTGCCATGTAATCTCATCAATGGCCAAGATGCAGAGACTGTAAAGCAAAGCTCTCAGAAGAGAGCGATGCAGAATCTCGCCTGGCAAGCTACCCATGGCATATTCAATATGCCAAAAACAGTTACAATAATGGGTCTCATTCCCCTGAACATGACAGGAATGAATGGAGACATTACTGGCACCAGTATATATATATATATATATATATATATACATACATATATATGTATATATATGATAATATAAAATGATATATAATATTCTCACTGTCACTGTCACTGTCATCCTGTTCCTCATCGATTTGCTCGAGTGGGCACTAGTAACATCTCCATGATGAGACTTGTTACTGTTTTTGGCATTTCGAATATGCCACAGGTAGCTTGCCAGGCTCTGCCATGTGGGCAAGATACTCTCAGTAGCTTGCCAGGCTCTCTGAGAGGGGCAGAGGAATTGAACCTGGGTCAGCCACATGCAAGACAAATACACTATCTGCTGCACTATTGCTCCAGCACAATGATATATAATAATAAATAATAATATAATATATAATAAATTCATTATATAATTATATGTAAATAATATATATACTATTTATGGCATATGCTATGGAAATATTGCTTAGCCACATGAAATTATATTATTTTTATAATTTTATAAGTTTAGTATTCATTTCACATGGCAATCTGTAGACAGATTTAAGGTGATTTCTAATTTTCTGATTTATAAATTGAAATGTTAATGGTTCCATCCACAATTTTCCCTTATACACAAATGAGTTCAAATATTAAATCTTAAATAACTTCACTTTAAGTTTAAAATTTGGATGAGATGATAACAGAAGGAGATTAATGGGTGATCAAATACATAGGCCAAATGCCATTACTCTGTTAATTTTGCTCTAATGAAAGAGTTATTTTGTTCTGCTTCAAGACAATGAGATAGAGATTAAATCTCACACCCTACACAGTATGAAATGCCTCATAAATTAATTTTCCTTTACTGTGTCTTGTTGCAACTTTATAAATGTACAGAAAGTAGAGACCCTTCATTTGTAAAGATTAAATAAAATGTGACATGAAATAATCTTTCTAAATGCCATAAAATATTAGCTGTGATATTGTTTACCTATTCCATATACTTATATTATTATACTTTCCCAAAGAATAGTACTAAAATTATTCCTAATATCTCAAAATATTTATAAACAGAATTTATGTGGATAGGCAGAGAGAAAGTAATGATAAAATCTTGAAGCATCAAAAACAATTTTTTAGGAAATTGGCTGGGGAAACTAGAGAGAAGAGACAGTGAGAAAAATATGATAGAAAACTAGATGTCTTTTTCTTTAAACTAATAATGAATCAATGTTTTCCCTATAGTAAACCTTATTTACTGACCAAAATGTTGTTTTTACTTACCCCTCCTCAGAGACTTTTATTAGGTCATTTGGTTGCCTCTGAATCTGGTATAACTGAAGCCAAATTTCTTCTTCAGTGTTCACAGAATATAAACAAAATTATTTATTAGTTTGGTTTCTACTTCATTATATTATATGACACATCTATTTGCTTTATTTTTGAATATTAGTCAGTAGAGTCACATCTTAAATATAAGGCTTTCTAGTATAAAAACTTACTACCTAAATAATTTAAGAGTGTAATGCATGGAATGGATAACATTGGATACAGTAGATCTGAGAGATGTTTATTGATTTTACTTTTAATGTAAACTTAATACATTACTATATATTGTAGTAAATTTTAGTTTTATTATATTATCCAAAAACATGTACAATGCTACTAATCTTTTAAAGTCAAAGGGGATATTAGAAGTTGCATTTGCTAATGTTCAATGTTCAGTGTATAGTGGAATTTTTCAAATTAAATATGTATGAATGATGAATATATTAGCTACAGAGCATAACTCTTAACAGATGAAGAATGACTACAGTTATGTGAAAAGAATATTAGTAAACTTATTTGCTTGCAGAAAAAATGTCGCATCCCTAAGTATCACTGGGAGTTTTTAGTAGAGTCTTGATGTGTTTTATTTCTCTTCCAGAGGCTTTATAACTCAGAGGGAATGATTTATACTACTAATTTACATAGTATATAATTTTAAATTACACTAATATATATTGTTTTTTCTGATATATAGTAAGACACTTGAGTCAATAAAGTAGCAGAAAAAATTCTAATTAATGAATTACTTGTACTTTAACTCCATAAGGCATACAGAAAGCAGTACTCATAATTGAATATTTTCCACAAATATGATCTTTAATGTTTTCTAATACAATATTTGTGAAAATAAGGTATCCTTTACAGGTATATTTATTCCAGTATTAATGTAATCTTACAATTATACTAGACAAAACTGTATGTCTATTATCACCTAATATAAGTATTTCTAGAATAGAAATTATGGGACTTTTATGAGCATATTTGTTTATTGTACATTCTTTTTTACTTTCATTCAATACTGAGAAAAATATTTACATATATTTGAAGTATGCTTTGTGACTAAACAGATTCAAAATACAGGTTAGTCATTAATTGTCTGTTGCTGATCAAAATAAGGCAATCTATTTTCTGTATATGAACAATAAAGGAATATTCAGCATATATATTTTATAATGAATTAATAATCTATGGAAGGCATATACAGAATAGTATATGGATATTTTGTAATGAAATATAATACTTATTTAACTTATAGAAATTATAAATATATTGATACTGGGATAATACCATTCACTAGCATAAAGAAATGAAGACTACAAATTTATATATGTTACCTGCCTTATTCTGTAATATTCATGACAAATAATGCTAAACAAGATCCTGTGTAGAAAATAAAAAGCTTCAATTCGGCTAACAACTAAAGTTAATAAGGTGAACAATTCAAAATTGTGTTTATGTGTGAAAAGATCATCAAAAGATTAAAAAAGAAGTACATGGAATATACAAATCATAGTATAATAGTTTTCAAAGGATAGGACTAGAATATTATCAATAATTGTGATTTATTCTGTGCTTTGACACAGGTTCTATAAAAATTGCAAAAGAAACAAGGTTAAAAATCTATAAGAAAATATATTATGGGCTGGAGCACTTGCCTTGCAGAAAGCCAACCTGCATTTGACCCCTGGTATTCTACATGGTTCCTCAAGCACACCATGAATAATCCCTGAAGATTGCCAGTATGACTCACCCCCTAAAATGAAAAACAAAAGTATGTAAAGTTATTTTATGAGAAATAAACATATTTTAACAAATTTAATGTTTTTAAAGAGATAGATATGTTGAGTATTGTATATTAAATTGCACAGTGTGCAAAGGTAATTTCAAAAGTCTACAGAAAAATAGTTGTAACATGTTTTGTATAAATGTAAAAATTATACAAAAGTTACCTAAATATTTAAGATATGACATACTCCTGGCTAATTATTGTGGAACTTGAATGCTTAGAACTCAGCAATTCAATGTTCAACTGGATATACTTTATTATGAAATGAATACCCACTCTGGTTCACTTTTTTTTTAATTCTTAAAATTATAGCTTATATTTTTAAATTATTTTTTATTAATGAATCACCGTGAAGGAACAGATACATATTTACATATTTTCATGTTTGTGTTTCAGTCATACACTGCTTGAATGCCCATCCCTCCACCAGTGCCTGATCTCCTCCACTGATGACTCCAGTAAACCCTCCCTCCACTCCACCTCTGTGACAGGGCATTCCCTTTTGTTCTCCCTCTCATTTTGGGTGTTGTGGTTTGCAATGGAGGTATTGGGTGGCCATCATGTTCAATATATAGTCTACTTTCAGCACGTCTCTCCCATCCCTAGCAGGTCCTCCCACCACATTTTACTTGGTGTTCCCTTCTCTATCTGAACTGCATTTTCCCCCCAGCATGTGAGGCCGGCTTCCAAGCCATGGAGCAAACCTGGTAGTTACTTCTACTATTCTTGGGTGTTAGTCTCCCATTCTGCTATTTTATATTCCGAAGATGAGTACAATTCTTCTATGTCTGCCTCTCTCTTTCTGACTCATTTCACTTAGCATGATACTTTCCATGTTGATCCACTTATACGCAAAGTTCATGACTTCATCTTTTCTGACAGCTGCATAGTATTCCATTGTGTAGATGTACCAAAGTTTCTTTAACCAGTCATCTATTTTGGAGCACTCTGGTTTTTTCCAGATTCTTGCTATTGTAAACGGTGCTGCAATGAACGGACAAGTGCAGATGTCATTTTGACTATACATTTTTTGCCTCTCCGAGATATATTCCCAGGAGTGGTATTGCTGGGTCAAATGGGAGCTCAATTTCTAATTTTCTGAGAAGTGACCATATTGTTTTCCAAAAGGGCTGAACCAGTCGGCATTCCCCACCAGCAGTGAAGGAGAGTCCTTTTCTTCCCACATCTTCTCCAACAGCAGTTGCTTTTGTTCTTTTGGATGTGTGCCATTCTCTCTGGTGTGAGGTGGTATCTCATAGTTGTTTTGTTCTGCATATCCCTAATGATTAGTGATGGAGAGCATTTTTTCATATGCCTTTTGGCCATTCGTATTTATTCCTTGAGAAAATTTCTATTCATTTCTTTGCCCCATTTTCTGATGGGATTGGATGCTTTCTTTTTGTAGAGTTCAACTAGTGCCTTACTGTTTTAAGGCATCTTATGCAACATATCAGATGGATGTTTCTGAACCTAAACAGTATTCCTTTCAAGATAAACATAATTTTGCTAATCCCCTCTACTATAGCCTGTTATCTCAGTTCGAAATATTTGACTTATCCTATTGCATAAAAGTTGGATACGGTTTAGTTCAGTGAGTTTTTAGATTATAAAATGACATGCTTTTTAAATGAACTACCATGAAATTAACTTTCCATTTTGTTTTCTAGTTTTTCAAAATGCATTCATTTTTAATCATTACTATTTTTAAAAAGCTCAAAATTTGCTTTTTATTTAGCATAATTATAAGCTAAAATTAATTATAGCAAAGAATTTAAAGTAAAAAATAAATCTGATTTTCTTCAGATAATTATATTACTACAGGAAAGAAAAAACAAGCTCTATAGGAATTTTAAAGAGAAGAAAATATTATATAAGAAAATAACTCATGTCTAAAACATTTTTAACAAAACTATTGAGCACCAACAATATACCAGAAATTAGACTTTATATGGATATACATTTATATATATCCACATCAAAGAACTAATGATAAGAGCTCTAACATACCATCATCAATAAAGACAAACAAAACAGCCTAAACATAACATAAAGTAGTTAAATTCAAAAATCACTATCCAAACTCCTTTTAAAAGCTCAGTCCCTGCTAGTTAATAGATGAGGAATTTTAATGAAATCAAAAAAATCATTCTGCCTGACTTTAATAATCTCTAAGGGATATATTAGCAGTTTACCTTCTACAAAACTTATTTGGTTTTTAGGAAAATAAAATGAAAATATGTAAGTGAAAGTCCACCTAAAAATATTATAAATTTCATATTTTGGTTTTTATCCTTTATTATTTGTGTTAATATTATTATCGGTAGTATACTACATGATTATTTACTGACACACTATCTCCAAAAGTATGATGAGTCAGGAAATTATATTGTTTCTTAATTAAAACTTGCTAGAATCCTATTTAATAGAAGAGGAGAAAATTAATCATGAAATATTCAATTAAACCATCAGAGAAACTTGGCCTACAATTAAAAATACTTGGGAAATTGTAGTCATTAAAAGCACGAGGAGATGAAAGAGAAATATAGTCACTGGATTATGATAGAACTCTACAGTTGAATTGAAGATGCTACAGATGTGTTCTTTAAGCTAGAAATTGATCCTGAAAGATGTCATGATGATCATCTTCAAATTCATAAGCACCTATATTTTCAAGTGGTAAAAATACTGATTAAATTTACCTCAGCAAATCGTTAAAGTATTAAGCCTTTCAAAATTTTTAAGGAAACATCAATAAATGTTATGCGCATGTCCATCTTGAAAATATTTAGAGTTGTTATAGTCATATTATGTCTTGGTGATATTAATATTTAAGTGACACACAGAGTAACACTTGTTGAGCCAGGGATTAGTGAAATATTACAAGAGAATTAAGAGAATTTTGTATGAAAAGAACTTTACCCACAGCTCCTGGAAGTACATAGCACAGGTCAAGAGGGACTTATAGGGAGATCGACACAAACCAGGCAAAGAGAGAAATAAAATCTGGGGTCGAACATTTATTTTGGAATCACTGGCTAAGGTTCTCTGGTATGCTTCTGGATTCCCTGGCTAAGGCTGGATAAGTCTATTCAAACAAACAATTTGGGCTTTCAGTAAGCTTCAGAAGGGTCTTATTTAAGGGAAACATAGAGGAAGGACTTTAAAGAGGCGGAGAGGATGGTTTATCCTAATGTCTGCTAAGATACAGCTATTGAGCCATTACCTAGAAAAGCACTTGCATGAGGACATTAGTGTCAGTTTATTGTCCCTGCAGGCTGCTTAGTGAGGCAGAAAAATTGTGAAGGCAATCATACAGCAAAGTGGTTTAGCTGAACTCCAGGCAAAATTAAAACCAGATTCAAACTTGATTGGGAATATTAGCAGCTCTAGTTAATAGATTAACAAAATGATTTAATAGAATAAAATATTTTTTAAAAAATAGTTGACAATGAAGTCACATAGTCTCTATGATGAAGGAAAATGTAAACTTTGTCATATAACTTTTTATAACAGGAATTTCATAGTTGTACTTGATACCTCTTAGGTGAAGTAGCATAATAAGGGTTATGTTTACTAGTTCTTGCAGAAAAATGTGATCCAAAAGTAGAACTGGAAAACTTTTTAAAAATTTTTTTCACACTAGACAACAGTTTGCCTGCCAAAAGAGTATGCTAACACAAAGTCCAGAAAGGAGATTTATTATCTAAGTTAGTACTGAATTTAAAGAACAAGTTGGTAGTTTGTATGAATCTGTGTATCTACAAAGTACTTAGAGAAAGAAGTGTTTCTGTAGTCTTGATCAAATTTCTGATGGCAAGTATGTGAACCAATATTTTCTAGTGTCTTAATCCCCTTCTCTATCTCTCTGATCAAATTTGTGCTGATTTAAAATATAAATATGATTGCTGTGACAATATAAATGTTACTCCATAAGTAGGAAAATGATAATATTGCTTTCCACATATATAAATAAATCATGGGAAGATAAAGATTTGCGTTTATAGGGGGGATAAGACTATACAATTGTAACACTGTAGCACTGTAACTGCAGCACTGTCATCCCGTTATTCATCAGTTTGCTCAAGCAGGCACCAGTAGTGTCTTCATTGTGAGACTCATTGTTACTATTTTTGGCATATTGAACAAGCCTTGGGTAGCTTGTCAGGCTCTGCTGTGTGGACAGGATACTCTCAGTAGTTTGCCGGGCTCTCTGAGGGTGGAGGAATTGAATCCCAGTCATCCTCGTGCAAAGCAAACACCCTAAACACTGTGCTGTTTCTCCACCAAGACAATTCAATTGGGTCCAAAAATACTATTTATGGATATTATAGTTGCATTGATGAAACATGCTTATAAAGTAAATTATAGGCCAGGATAAAATACTTTCACATAACGTTTTTGATGACTATTAGCCAAAATACATAAAGAACACTCAAAATTCAACTATAAGATTATAGTAGCCATAATAAATGGGTGAAACACACAAACTTATGTCTTATCAAAGAATATATACTGATGGCTAATAGAGTTTTTAAGAATGCCTCATATAACATGTCATGCAATTAGAGCTTTGGTATTAAAACTTACCATAGTATCCAACAAGTGTGCTACATATTTCCCCCAAATATGTTAACCACTTACAATAAAGGTTTGAATATACATATTTATAGATGATTTTTCTTAGCTGTTGACTCTTAAAAGCAACCAAGTTGTCCTTTAGTAGACTAACAGGTGGATATAACACAATTAAATAATTATGTAAAAAAGGGGGCTGGAGAGATAGCACAGTGGGTAGGGCATTTGCCTTGCACGCATCCGACCCGGGTTCAAATCCCAGCATCCCATATGGTCCCCTGAGCACAGCCAGGGGTAATTCCTGAGTGCAGAGCCAGGAGTAATCCCTGTGCATCGCCAGGTGTGACCCAAAAAGCCAAAAAAAATAATGTAAAAAAGACTATTACCTAGGCATGAAAAATTGGAATGAACGTAAATGCAATAACAACAAGAAAAAGAAATACATTTAAAAGTAAATAATGCCTATGGGCACCAAATAAGCTCAAGAACAGCCATGATCCAGAGACTCACAAGTAAATCTCCAAAGAAAGAAACACAATGCAGAGATGTCTCCCACCCCACACCAGGCTGACTTCATCCAGGGTACCTTGGAGGGAGGCAGGTGAGTCCCTCCACCTGACCCAACAGAACCTCTGCAGCTGCAAACACCAGAACCAATCAAATCCACAGAAAAATCCAGGTATGCAGGTTTTGTGACTGAATCCTCCAGGCTACCACAGGGTCGGGATTGGGTGCCTCTCTTCATCTCCCTTTGCTTCCGGGTACCTTTCCATGAGCTGTCCCCAGGTGCCATATAAACTCACAAATGGCCCTAATTCAGAGACTCACAAATAATTCTCAGAAGGGAGCAACAACTTGCAGAGATGACTCTGGACCCCAAAGTCACCATTCAGTTAAAAATTTGACTCCAGCTCTAACACCCTATTTAAAACTTCAGAGTTTCATGAGTGACATCTCATACGTTCGGTTGAAAATTTAACTCCAGCTCTAATACCTATTTAAAACTTTAGAATTTCTTGAGTGACATCTCATACTTTATGCCACTGATATACCAGGAGTAGCACACAGCATTGACCAAGGTGTAAAGTAGAAGGAAACAGGTCTTACCACACAAGGCTTACGCTGTAACAAATGCTAGTGATCTCTTATACAGGTGCTTCATAGCTCCAAGGCTAGATGCAACAATTTTCACACATTTTCCTCTAAGTAAAACTTTATGGGTCACTTTTAGTGGATTATTCATAAGTGTTACGCCAGCGACACCGTTTCCCAAAGACCACCAAGGAGCCGACTCTGATGCAAACACATGAGGGTCTTTATGGCAAGCTCAAGCTTGGTCTCCCAGTCAACAGTGAGCCCTTAGAGAGCAAGATTTATATAGGGTTTACAGTAGGAAATGGGAAATTCAAACAGCATTATTACAGGATTGGTTGATCTTTACAATTTGAAAAGCACAGTGCTACATGATAGGCTACATTCAATTTTAGCCCGTTTTTTTTCTCATGCATGTAATCTAGGGGGACCATCTGTGTTGTAGGCTCCTGGCAAGGTGCTTCTGATTAGCTATGGCCTGGGAGGTTCGGGTTTTAGGCACCCTGTGGTGTTTCTAAATATGGACTCTTTGTTCTCAGAATGAGCTGTTAAAGTTCCAGTAAATGGAAACTCTGGCCTATGATGCCCTTCTGCTAGTGAAATTTGTCATGGTTTTGGTTCCTCAATAACAAGCAACACAAAATAAATTATTTAATATGTAACTTTTGGAGCAGGTTTGGGTGGTGGTGGTAAAATTAGAAATAACAGGTTGAGGACCTGTAATAGTGGTGGGATTAGTGTTGAAATATTGAATGTAATAACTTTTTGTGAACAGCATTATAAAAATTAAAAAAAATTAAGTAAATAGTGTTTGACTCCAACAATAAGACATTTCAAAAATGTAAAATCTGACAGCATAAAAGAATCAATGTTTGCAAGAAGCTGAGTTGGGAAGAGATGAATAAACAGAGTAAGATAAATGATTTTATGGCAGTTAAATACTCTGTATGATACCATAATAATGGGCATACATCATTATACATCATTCAGACTCTACAAATATACATTATAAATTCTGACTCTGGTGATTATGATGTATCAATGCAGATTATTTTCGATAACAAATGAAGCACTCTCGTGAGGATTGTAAATCATAAAAGAGGTTAGGAATGTGTGGGACAGAGTGTATATAGAACATTTTCTGACAATTCCTTCAATTTTGCTGTGAATCTAAAACTCTAAAAAATATAAGTTCAAATGGATTTTTAAATGAAAATGCTGTCTATTTCTCACTGGGATTGATATAGGAATTCAATTAGAATATTTTGATATAAAGTGAGCTTTAGGCACTTCTAATAACTTTTTTCCATACATGATTAATTTCAACTGAGTTTAGTATTTATAGTTTATCAATATTTGCAAGTGTCCTTTTATATCAACTGCATTCTGTAACATATTATACCACTGAGCTTTCAAGCTAAACCCTTGTTCTGATCATTTTTCTTAAGTCATTTGCCCAAAATAAAGGTAAGAATAAAACCATCATACATTTCTGAAGTTCCAAGACTTTGACTAAGTGCACAATAAATATTTTAATTTAAGTAAGAATTTTTACATGCACATTATTAAGGTTTCAGGTTAAAAAAATAAGCAAAAAAATCATAACATGACAACAGCCACAATTAACATCAAGTAATTTTTCATTGTCTAATGCTTTAAAAATGTCAGATTTCATAGAATGTAATCAACTGGAATGTAAATGTCACCCAAAGCTACATCCTGAATAATGAGAAGGTCAATGAAGCACAATCCTCGATATTTAATATTTCACTGTGAAGCATTTGGGGAATTGGACACATTGGCTTCAGATGTTCTTTGTTCATGACAACGTTATCAATGAGAGAGGAAAGTGTAAATAGGGTAATATATTTTCCTGACAAGGATTCTAACTACAGGGGAAAAGGGAAAAGGGAACATTTTCCTATTCCAATTTTTTATGACTTTAAAAAATGTCCAAAATGGCAGAGCTCAAATAAAAAGTTGAATGCAAAATAGCTTATACATATTAAATTGTAGTTAACATTAGACAGAAGCATAGATAAGCAGTACTAAATATATTTTATTTTTATCTAATTTTAGACATTTACAGGGCTATCAAGTATTGCTTTATGTTATGTCATATTACTATCTCACAGAATATTTAAGTTAGCCAGGCAATTAACTGTGGAACAATGTAAATTGAAGTATAGAAGCTAATTGGATGTTACCACTTTGTCAACAAATGTTCATCTATTATTCCAGAATCCAATCTGAGATAACACATTACATTTTGTTGTTGCTTACCCTTAGCTATATTCAATCCGTTACTATTTCCTTATTTATCCTGTCATGGTTTGTTTTGATTTAATTTGAAAAGAATCCTTATTGAGGTACTGTCATTTAAATACTGTTAATGATGGTTTCATAATACAGTATTCCAACACCATACCTATCTTTCCCCAGAGTACCCACTTCTCTGCAACAAGGTCCCAAAGACACTCCTCACCACCATGAATTCCAGCTTCAGCCCCTGGCAAAAACAAGCTCAGTTCTGTGAACCAACTCTCCTCTTGTGTTGCAACCTCACTACGTATCTTTAAATCCCACATCTGAAAAACATCAAACTAACTGGTGTGATATTTTTAAATTTATCACATTTTTTTTTGTTTGGGTGGTTTTAGGGCCACCAGCTGTACTCAGAGCTTTCTCCTAGTTCTGTGTTCTCCTGGTTCTGGCCTTACTCCCTGTGTGGTTCTGAGGGCCAAAAAGGGTGTCAGGGATCAAACCCAGTTTGGATGTGTGTGAGGCAAGGATGCTACCTGATGTACTATTGCTAACTATTGCTAAGGCCCATCAATTTAAATATATATATATATATATATATATATAATTAGATTACAGTTAGACATTACTGGTAAGGCTGCCAGAGAGGTAATACACCCTAGACTGACTCATTTTAGAAGGCATTACCATGTCAATGTTCATGACCAGGGATATTAAATCATGGGCCATTTAAAAAGGGTTTGTCTGTAACTTGTCTATTGCAATGTTACTATTTACCCTTTGTGTGCTTGCAACATAGCTTCAACAATCTTCCCTTCATGCAACCTTTCAAGTCTATTTTCTCAAATTCTAGCACATTGTGTTTCTCTCCATCTCTTCTGGAGCACTTTTAATACAGTGTAGCTCAAAGAACTGAGATCTAAATTATTGTGTTTGCAGCTACGGCAGTGCCACTCCTAATTGCCTTCATTAGTGAACACAGCTAGGAGATACATCTGTACTAGATCACACATGCATGCTCATATTCACACATAAGTTTTTCCCAATGTGTTGAAAATACAAGCATGATTTTCTGTTGACGCCCTCACCTCAAATTCAGCAACTCCGTGTTCATTGTAGTCTTTCCCTTTTCCTTATAATAAACATTTTTCCTATTGTTCAGAAATCTGTTAATAATGTACTTTTTCTACCATACTTTAAACATAGACCAGTTTAAAACTTATAAACCACATTTTTATTTGAGCCAAATTTACCCACTAGAGTATAAAGTTCCTGTTTTGTTTTTGTTTTCTTTAGTTTCACTGTATCAACTCAATGGACTGGAGCAATAGCACAGCGGGTAGGGCATTTGCCTTGCACGTGGCCAACCCGAGTTCAATTCTTCCGTCCTTCTGGGAGTGCCCGGCAAGGTACCGAGAGTATTCTTCCCGCACGACAGAGCCTGGCAAACTACCTGTGGCGTATTTGATATGCCAAAAGCAGTAACAACAAGTCTCACAATGAAGACGTTACTGGTGCCCGCTCAAGCAAATCGATGAACAATAGGATACAGTGCATATAAACTCAAAATAGTTTTTATCCAGCATATAGAGGCTAACTTCTTTTTTTCTCATATTCCTCAGTCTTATTTTTATCATTAGCTGTTCTATTTTTATCCCACATACTAGATGATATTTTAAAAATTAATGTGTGACTTCTTTGCAGTGTTTTCTGTTATTTTTAACAAACGCAGAAGCATAGTTTTCTGTCCAGAATTCCATGTCCACATTGAAATCCTCTGTCTTTCCAGGGATGACTAATACTCAGGCCTTAGTATTCTCTGATCTGTCATTCTCTAAACTTGGTTTCCTTGAGTCACAAATAAGAGAAATGACACAATATTAATCTTTGGATAAGCTTTCACTAGAGAAATGCACCAAGAGTGTGTCTATGTTGTTCTACAATGGTTGTCTCTCTTTGTCCTTCAGCTAGTTTTCTATTGCACGACATGCCATCCACTTGCTGAAGGAAAATTGTACTTTATCGTGGTTTGCAGGAAATATTAATGAATTAGCATTAAATTTAACCATGCTTGAATCTTCACATTCCTTAAATATGCATTTGTGTTGTAAGGATAAAACTATTTTCTAAAAGTGCTTTAAGAGTAAAGATGAACTTTATAATCCTTCCACTGTACTGAAATGTGGTTTGAATGTCTCAAAATCTACCCTGAGTAGGAACAAATTGTGTCATTTAACTTTTTTTAATGATAATTTAAGAAACAGAAAAGCTTGACCTTTAGTTATAGAAATATTTAATTTTTCAAATAATAATGAAAATTTTAAAATTACCAAAATAATTTACATTTATTATCTCTATTATATTGGTTTTAATTATGTAGAAAATGCATAAAGAATAAGTTTTTATAAAAATTTTAATTGGTATCGAAAATAGTTCTGATTCCTTATGTGAATTGAAGCAAAATGTCTCAAATAGTCAAATTACTATAATTCCCCAAACTATTTTTGAAGTGGAAAAGATAAGCTTTAACTTCAGAAAACTTAGTCATAAAATAATTTTATTCCTTTTAAAACTACATTTCAGATAATAAAAACAGAATTTTAACAAGCTGGCTATGATTTTACAATAGAGTCATTTAATAACTTTTAAATTACACTGATTGAATGGCTACAAGACCAAGAACTAAGGAAAGATAATATTAATGATCCTTGCTTATCTAGAACTACTGGTACTGTTTTATTCTTTAAATAAAAAAAATTAATTCATCATCATTATTTTATGTAAAATAATGTCTGACAGAAGCTAGTTTGTCTAAGCTTTAATTTAACCTTACTATGACTTTTCTAATAAGAACATACATAAAACAGTAAATCTATTTCATATATTTTGCCAATGTCGTAACTCTCCATGTTAGTCACTGATTTTTCTTATGTTAAATAAATCTATACTCTTTTTGTTAGCAATTTCACCCTTTCATTTACACTTATTTTACACTTTTTTTTTAGTTACAAAGCTTTCATGTTTGAGTTTCAGTCATACAATGATTGAACAACCATCCTTCTTTCAGTGCACATTTTCCACTAACAATGTCCCCAGTATCCCTCCACCCCTTTCCAACTTCCCCTTGCCTCTATGACAGACGGTTTCCCCCATACTTTCTCTCTACATTTGGGCGTTATGGTTTGCAATACACATACTGAGAGGCTATCGGATTTGTTCCTTTATCTACTTTCAGCACATATCTCCCATCCCAAACAATTCCTCCAACCATCATTGATTTAGTGATCCTTTCTGTATCCTAGCTGCCTTCTCCCCCAGCTCATGAGACAGGCTGCCAACCATGAAGCAAGTAGATACAGGGCCAATATTCCTGGCCCTGTCTCTACTGTTCTTGAGTGTCAGTCTCATATTTTTATTTTATATTCCACAATTAAGTGCAGTAATGCTATGTATGTCCCTCTCTTTTTGACTCATTTCACTTAGCATGATACTCTCCATGTCAATCCACTTATAAGCAAATGTCATGACTTCATCTTTCCTAACAGCTGTATAGTATTCCATTGTATAGATGTACCAAGTTTCTTTAACCAGTTCTCTGTTCTTGAATACTCAGGTTGTTTCCAGATTTTGGCTATTGTGAACAGTGCTGCAGTGAACATATAGGTGCAGATGTCATTTTACTGTGCTTTTTTTGCACCTTCGGGATATATTCCCAGAAGTGTTATTGCTGGGTTATATGGAAGCTCAAATTCTAGCTTTTGAAGGAATGCTCATATTGTTTTCCAAAAAGGCTGGACCAGTCGGCATTCCCACCAAAAATGGAAGAGTCCCTTTCTCCCCACATCCACTGGTTGTTCTTGTTCTTTTTGATGTGTACCAGTCTCTGTGGTGTGAGATGATATCTCATTGTTGTTTTGATTTGCTTCTCCCTGATGTTTACATGTACAATATTTTTTATATGCCTTTTAGCTATTCGTATTTATTTTTGAGGAAGCTTCTGTTCATTTCTTCTCCCCATTTTTTATAGGGTTGGGGGTTTCTTCTTGTACAATTCTACATGTCTTGTACTTCTTAGATATTAACCTTTTATCAGAAGGGTATTGGGTAAATATTATTTCCCATTCTGTGGTCTCCCTCTGTATTTTGGTCACTGTTTCCTTTGAGGTACAGAAGCTACTTAGTTTAATGTAGTCCTATTTCTTTATGTTTGTTTCGACCTGCTTGGTCAGTGGTGTTTCATCTTTGAAAATGCTGTTAGCTTTAATGTCATAGAGGGTTCTGCCTCCATTTTCCTCTATGTATTTTATAGATTCATGTCTGATATTGAGGTCTTTAATCCACTTTTATCTGACCTTTGTACCTGGTGTTTCACAGAGGTCAGAATTCATTTTTTTTTTGCAGGAAGCTCTCCAGTTTTTCCAGCATCATTTGTTGAAGAGACTTTCCTTGTTACACTTTACATTTCTCGCTCCTTTATCAAAGATTAAGTGATCATATACTTGAGAGTCTGTGACAGAATATTCAACTCTCTTCTATATTTCTGCAGCCTGTTTCTAGTCTAATTCCATGCTGTTTTAATTACTACTGCTTTGTAATACAGTTCAAAGTTGGGGAAGGTGGTATCACCCATCTTCTTTTTTCCCAAGGATTGCTTTGGCTATTTGTGGGGGTTTATTTTTCCATATGAATTTCAGGAGATTTCTGTCTATTTCTTTGAAGAACATCATGGGTATCCTGGTAGGGACCATATTAAATCTGTAGAGTGCTTCGGGGAGTATTACTATTTTGATAATGTTCAGTTTCACCCTTCAAAAGTGATTTAATCTATAAAAATGTGTCTCTGATCAGTTTTATTAAACAATCATTAATAACCCTCTATTTCTTGATAGATATATACTAATAATATCTGTGAGTTCTCAGATTATTTCAAAGGAATAATTGATGCTTTAAATTAATTTTAAAGAAAAATAGCAGAGTATGTGGTTTAGTGAGCATAAGAAAATTGTGTATCTATGAAACATTCAAGATTAGAGTTTTTTTCCCTTTAACTCTTATCATCAAATTGTCTTTAAGTATTAGGAGTAGTATTTCATAAAATTTTGTGTCCAAAAATCTAGAATCAATCATCTAAGTTTTTTAATAATAAAATTTGGTACATTAAACACAATATAGCCTAGAAACTTTTCTTTAGAAATACACAATTCTTTCTTAGCTAAATTATACCAAAAAAATCTTAAAATCTGAGAACTATAGTCTATGAAAATTAAGTTTTGCCTAACAAGAAAAATAATGGTCATAGATAAGTGATAATCAATTAATTCTTCAGTTCAAATCTATAGGACAAGTGGAGGGAGATTTATCCTGCATTCTGTCCAGAAATATAGTATCTATTCCTGGCATTGCTATGTGTACATATGTTTGTTAAATCATGAAAATTATTCTGATTCTACCCAAATCCTCTCTCATCTAAATAGTATTTGGAGGACCTAGTTGCCACTATCAGTGATACTTTGGTCACCTGGTCAAATGCTAGGACTTAGCAATGTGGGGCTAGGGATTCTGGGGGCCACAAGGACAATCCCAGCAATGCTGAGGGACACCAGGGCCACACCAGAGGAGCTGCCCACACCAGTGTGGTGCTGGAGTTAAAATTCAGATCTCTGCATATATGAAGTATGACTCTGTGATCTCTAAGTATCTCCTACAGCACCCTCTGTGGCAATTTTTTAATCTAAATGTTTAGATGATAGCCCACTTCAATCAGCTTAATCAATGGTTAAATAAATAGCAGTATTCCTATAGTAAAAAAAATAAAAAATAAATGTTTAGATGATCAGCCGAAGTTTTGCTCACATTTTCTAATCTTCTGCCATTAGGCTAGCTTACTTTACTGGATAATCACCTTATCACTATTTGCCATTATAATTCATTCCTGATTTTTCACTGGATAGAGGTTAGTTGTCTGGGGCTTCCTTTATAAAAATAGATTTTTTTCTTCTCTTAGATAAACTAAATGGATTTTGCCAGTTGTCATTTCACTTTTTATTCAAAGTACAAGATAAGATAGAGATTTCTGCCTCTTCCCATTCTCTTCATAATTGAGGTTTTTCCTGTGTGCTTTGAGAATAAAATTCAGGGGAAATGGTTTCCTTCTTTAAACCCCTCTGTTATTTCCTCTAAAATAGTATCTGCCATTAACAATAATTTAGGTGACTTGTGAAAGTACAATTTCCTGGAATCAATAATTTGCCTTACACAAAGAAATAAAGAGGTTCAAGAGGTCATCTTAAATTGGGTAACACTAAAACTGAGTCAGAAACAGCGGTAATAAAGCACAGTAATGAAACAATAAAGTTGAGAACACTAAAAAATGTGAGTTGCTGTAGATTTAAATTTTTTTATGTGGCAAAACTTTCGCTCAAAGAGACTATGACAGTTAGTTTAGTGCATTTTAAAGTGCTTTATTAATCAATCAAGATGTAAGGTGACCCTGTCCATCAATTTATACTAAGAAGTATGATGATTAAGTAGCAAAGTTTGATAACATATAAGAAAATGGAGGAGCTAATCCTTTGACATGAAATTCCCATTCTTTGAATATAAACCTGTTATACAGGTATCACATCTGCTTGCATGAAGTTTTTTTTATTGGTCTTTCTTTACCACATTTGGCAATTTTGTGAACCTCCCGTTAGTTATTGTTTCAGCATTTTCCAGAATAAAACTTGTTAGAGGACTGTGAAATATTCCAACAGACTGACTGAGTGCTTTGCAACTTAGCACCACATAGTCTCCCAAATACTACAAGGATTGATCCCAAACTAAGAGCTTGGAGTAGCTCTTGAACACTGCCAGGTGTGGTCACAAATAAAAATAAAACTAAAAATAAAACTTCATTCAAACTGAAAGTTTGTTTAAAATTATATGCTACGTGTAATTGAATTGCTATGTTTTTGATACATTTTCACTGTATCACTGTCATCCCGTTGTTTATCAATTTTCTGGAGCAGGCACCAGTAACCTCTCCATTGTGAGACTTGTTACTGTTTTGGTCCTATTGAATATGGCACGGGTAGCTTGCCAAGCTCTGCAGTGTGGGCAGGATACATTATAAAGGAAAAAATTCTTGAAAGACTTTATGAAAGGCTCTAAATAATAAATTACATAAGTTTGTAACAGGTAAAGTATATATTTTTGGCTTAAAACCCTGGTTTTTGTACATGCAATATTATACCCAGAAGACCATCATTTATGTGAATGCTGGTACTGCTATTACCTATGAGGTAGAATGCTCACCAAGTAAAAATGATTCTTTAGGGGCAGCAAAAATTATGGCTCTAAAAAGATACATCAGCAAAGTGCAATTACAATGCCAGCAGTTTTCACTTTCTGTGCTAAGTACTGAATTGCCTTTTTATGCTTTATTTCCCTTCTCAGTTCAATTGATTAAATAGAGCTTATTGTTTTAAAATAACAGCAATATAAAAAAATTGTAGGTAATTCCCTTAGCTGAATTTGCATGAACTATTCTCCACTGCTTAATAGGATTACTATATGTATTGAATATGGTAAATTTTACTCATCTTCAAAAGAGAAACAATGAACTGTTTTCTATAGGATCTTTGTTTCAAATAGCCAATTAAACTCATTCCCTCAACTCCTCAAATTTGTAATAATAAAATGCCTAAAGGTTTAACTGCAGCAGTGGTTATAAATCCTAAATTACATATACAAATTCTTATCATAAGAGTGACATGACAAAACACATTTTCTCTTCAACATGCTATCAAAATGTAAGATTTGGGACAATTTTTATATTTCCTTTGGATATATTTCAGAACATCTAAAGTATTTTCTCATTGTCTTTGGAACCAAAGATTAACTTACATTTTCTTTTTTTCTACACACACACACACACACACACACACACACACACACACCAGATCCACACACAAATGCATGAATATGCACATTAAATAAAGATTCTATACTAGTTTTAAATAAAAATTGTTTTGTTGTTTTGTGGGGTTTTCAGCCATACCCAGTATCTTTTATTTTTTTTTTTTTGTTGATGATGATGTATTTTTTTAAGAACTAAAATTCTTAAGCATCAGTGTAGAGGCTTCAGTGTAGATGTAGAGCATCAGTGAAGCAATTTTCAGTTTACAAGATGAAATCCTAACTGAAGTGTATTAATCTATAAAAGTGGAAAATAGATAAAAACGTAGTTGAGTATTCTGGTTACACTACTATATTTAGTGTACTATAAGTTGATTTAGATAATTAAGAAAGTTTGTTGAGGAATCAAAGACTTAGATTTAACCTTTGATGTTTAAATTGCTGAATATTTGATCACTTAATTTTCATATGCCTCTAATCTCCCATTTTTAAGGTGCAATTATAAAATTATTCATCCTTTTGTTAAATAGGTGAGAAACAAAATTACTGGGCCCAATGTTAAGTATATGGTAAATAGTCAGTATATTATTAAAAGTGTATATTATTGTTGGTTTGCTCTTTCAAATTAGGCAACCAATAGCATTTAAAAGCTTACATATCACTTTACTTGAGTTCTAAAGTTAGTATAGTAAAGTGTTTCCCAGATGAACATTTTAATAAAGAAATTCTACCATAATCAAAACAGACTGAAGTACTATTCACGTTTGCATCTGTAGTCAATTATGGACATGTTTACATAACAGCTATTTTGAGACAGGACTTTCCTAACACATATAATAAAATACTATCAAATAAGGCAAAAGAAAATTCATACTTGGGGCTGGAGCAATAACACAACGGATAGGGCATTTGCCTTGCACGCTGCCAACCCAGGTTTGATTTCCCACAGCCCATATGGTCCCCCAAGCACTTCCAGGAGTAATTCCTGAGTGCAGAGGCAGGAGTAACCTTGTGCATCCCCGGGTGTGACCCAAAAAGAAAAAAAAAGAAGAAAATTCATGCTGAATATATAATGTATAGATGTGATAATAATTGAAAAGAGAAGGGGAAGTTGAAATTGATAGCATTATCCATAGCAAGATATAAAGATACATTACCTCTCAAAACAGTAGCCAAAAACTATCCAATGAAATAAGTAAAAATGAAAAGGTGACATAAATAGGACATAAAAGCTGTAGTAGATAAAAATTGTGATGGCTAGGTAATGATAAAATTAAACATCAAAATATTACATAAATGCTAACATTAGGGTAAATCTTATTAATCTAACAAAATTTATCATGTTGCTAATTGAAAACCTTTTAAAATGTTAAGTACTGATATAGCATATGTAATTTGTTATATTTAAAATACATGTCTCATTTATGTTTGAAGACAAAGGAAACAAGAGAACAAAATGTTTTTTTCAAAAACTTGAAAACCATTACAATGTCTTTAGCTTTCACTCTGTGACTGTAATAACTAGACAGTAATAAGAGTAAAATAAGGATACCTGGCTGCTGTGTGGGGGGAAAAAATGTAGCTAGAAATGTTGCAACGATTGAAGCAGTAATACAGATAAATGGATCACTATAGTTGCATTGGATGAATGACAAATGGTTTGAAGTCAAAAACAGTGTTGTGTTAAAGCTGATATGATTTCTTGAGATTGAACGTGAGGACAAAGAAGAGGAAAAAAAGAGTTGACTGTCAAATGAGACGGAGATGGCTATGGGTGAAGCAACTTACAGCTTTTGTGATGGCTGTATTGGGTTTCTGAGAAATTTTAGACTTTGTAGCAGGGGTGTGAATTTAGATATGCATCTTCAGTTCATCTTAGTTATAGACATGCATTTGTATGTCATGGGTGAATAGGTTGTATTAAAAATCCTGGGATTAGAATGACACAATATAGGACGGAGTCTACACGTAAAGTAAGTGACACACACAGAAATGGGTAGCAGAGATGAATGACCGACAAGGGGCAATGAATTTTATCATGACAGCTTTACTTTCTTCCCCAGTATTTAAAATATTTTGCTAATGTTTTCTAGTCTCCATTGTATCTAACATGATATCAGTGGTTATCTGGGTCATTTGAGTCACTATTACTATTTCACACGTGAAGTATGATATTTTTCTTTTGTTTTCAATATTTACATAGTTCACCTATGTCTGCGTTGTACTTTCTATGATTCCTTTTGATTTATCTTTAGTGTATTCAGAGAGTTTTTTAGGTTTATAGTTTTATGTTTTTCACTAAATTTTGTAAACTTTTGACCATTAAATTACCAAATATTTCATCACTGCTCCCCTTGATTCTGGGAACTCATATATGTGTAGAATATCAGAGATTACCTTTAATTTCTTCACTTCACTTGTATAATTTGTCATCCCATTGCTCATCGATTTGTTAGAGCGGGCACCAGTAATGTCTCCATTAGTCCCTGCCACATGCAAGTGCAGCTCAATAGCATCGCTCGCTCCAGGAATACGAAGAACATCAAATTAATTTTTTAAAGTATATTTTTTTACTTTTTAAAAACTTTGTTCTTTAGGTGAAACTACTTCTATTTAAATCTATTAAGTGAATTTTTATTTCAGATGGATTGTTTTTCATTTTAGAATTTTTGTTTATTTTCAGAATTTATATTTCCCTGTACATTTAACACATTTATGTTGAATATTTTATTAACATCTGCAAGAAAGTTATAGTTTTAGTTATTGTATAAATTATGGTTATAATTATCTTGTTGGATTAATTTCTATTATTTTTCTATTTAGAAAAAATTCTTTTTAAGTTATTTTCTTCATGTTATTTTAGATTTATATGCACATTTTTAATAAACATGTAATATAAAGTCTGAGTTAAGTAGTATTCCCCAAAAAATTACCTGTTGAAATTAGTATACAGGTAATTTGTTTAAGGTGAAACTATTAAAATTGTCTTCAGTGCCTGACTGTCTTCACTGGGGCCCCTCAGAGGGGGTGGGTTGAGTTTCCCTTCCCACCCCGAGCAGAGCTCCCATAGCTGAAGACCTCCGGAACCCAGCCACAGCCATTCTCAAGACCCCTCTGCACATGTTTGAACAAGCCTCACGCATGAAGGAAACCAACAGAGGAACCCAGGTGTGTGGGACCTGGGACTGAGATCTCCAAGCCTGCTCAGATTGGGACTGGGCCTCTTCCACCCAGATCCCCTATTTTCCAGTAACTAGGCGGTCACATCCAGAAACTGCCCCCCAGTTCTGTGTAGTCCCATCAATGGGCAACATCCAGAGACTATAAAACCAAGTTCCCAGAAGTGACAACTTACAGCCTAGTTCTCCCTCTCAGAGAACCTGGCAAACTACGGAGAGTTTCCTGTCCACATGGGAGAGCCTGACAAACTCCCTGTAGCGTATTCATATGCCAAAACCAGTAGTGACGATGGGTCTCATTACCCTGACTCTGAAAGAGCCTCCAATGTGGCACCCGCACCATTGGGAAGGACAAGAGAGGCTTCTGAAATCTCAGGGCTAGGACAAATGGAGACGTTTCTGAGACTGCTCGAGAAATTTGACAATCAATGGATGATGATGATGATAATGATGATGATTAGTGCCTGGTAATTTAAATTGCAAATCAGTGATTTTTACCTTATTCAAGTTGCTTGGAGTTCCTTTGTGGCTGGGTATTTAGGTAAAGGATTTAGTTTAGTTTGATCAATTATTTAATCTCCTGTCAGCTAAATTTGGAAAGAAAAATTATTTGCCATCTAAATCTTCTTACTTCTGTTACTCTGTGATGTAGTTTTAAGAAAAGATGATGAAGGCTTTATTTCATTTTTATTTTCTAAGGATAGTTTTGGCATCTGGTGTCTTTAGTATTTCTAGATACATTGGTTCTTTTGTTGTTTCTGTGAAGGTCATTACATGTTCACTTAAGAAAAAGTGAATTCTGTTTTTCTTTTTAATTTGGGGGCTTGGGGTCACATTTGGATGTATTCAGGGCTTACTTAACTCTGCACTCAGAGAAATTCTCCTTATGAGGTTTGGGTTACCTACCATATGGGATGAAGGGGATTGAACCTGAGTCTGTTGTGTGTAATATAAATACCCTACCTGATATACTATGTCTCCAGTCCCTTACTTGAAAAAATAATTTAATTTAATTGTAATTTAGGTAACATGGTGAATACACCATGGTGAGTTTGCGAGGCTCTCCCATGTGGACAGGAAACTCTTGGTAGCTTGCCAGATTTTCCCAGAGGGAGAAGAAGGCTATAAGATGTTGAATACTGGATTAAGTAAAAGCTGCATTTGGGTGGTTTTGATATTGGCAAATAATTGTTTTCTGCCTATGATAAAAAATAGGATGCAAGTTACAAAATTGTGTAGCTGCTATGTTTAAACTCTAAAAGACTGTTGATAAAAGGCAGTATTTTATTCTAAAAAATAAGAAACTTTAGAATTATAAGACAATGAAAACCTGGGGTTTAAACAATAATAGACTGTCATCTAAATGATAGATAAACTGTTAAACTATAAGGTAAATATAGCTTTTGCGTTTTACTTTTAGAAAAGTGTCTAGTTCATAGCTTCTAATCTCTATGGATTTCTCTGTAATTTTATTTCATCACTGTCATACTCTATATTTCAGTGTAGAATAGTAGATATGGAATTCCTTCATTCAAATTGCCTTCAAATCATCTAATTAAGCAAATAGACATAATGTATTCCAAAGTTATTTCTGATACTAGTCGATCAATGTTGTCAGACATTGTTGCTCATGAGTGCTTTAGAAAATAATTTTTTTTGTGAAGGGTAAGCGAGCAATTCTCAAGGAACCCAGGGACAGTCCCAATCAATAGGCCAGCTGGAGAGTTCGATGCTAGAGTCAGAGGTTTAGATGCTGTTTATTAAATAGTATTATAGTCATAGTAAATAAATTTAAATATTAAAATGCATAAACAAAAATAGATAAAATATTTCTTGTTTATAATGCTATATTGCCAGAGTCTGTGTGTGGGTGGTATGTATGGAGGTGGCCCCTTCCTACTCCTTACTTATCTCTGCCAGGTAAAGCCTGGCAAGCTACCCAGGGCGTATTCGGTATGCCAAAAACAGTAACAAAAAAAGACCTCATTCCCATGACCCTGGAAGATCCCCCAATATGGCAGCATTGAGAAGGACAAGCAAGGAAAGGTTGCTAAAATCTCAGGACTGAATTAGGCTGCCAAAATAAAGAAAAACTAAAATTACTGTCTGTACTTTCAACACATGTATGCTGGCATTAGAAGCATCAATCAAGGACCTGATGGTGCAAGTGCAGAAGTCAAGTACGATGTCATCAAATTGACCAAGACGAGAAGGCATCAATCACATCAGGCAGTTTTTGACACTGGAAAAGAACTGCTCCTCAGAACATGTGACAGTAGAGGCATCGGTGGTGTTGGTGTCCTTGTCAAGACGAACCTAGCCATGAGCATGAGCGTTGATTCATTTGAATGCTTAACAACCTAAATTGGATGCTTACTTTTGAATAGATGTGGCTTATTGCCGGCAGTTTCTATCTTTGTCATCTATGCACCAATATCTAACTACAATAATGAAATTTAGAAATTCTACACGGAGCTGGAGAAATTCTATAAAGACTACACCTTCTACAAAGTCATTGTTGGTGATTTTAATGCCAAGATAGGACCGAGAAGTTCGCCCAAAGAAATTCACATCAGGACCCACGGCCTAGAATGCAATGAACAGGGTGAGAGACTGTCTGAGTTCATCATGTCGACCAAGACCATCCATGATTCCAGAAAGACCAAATATAAATGTTGAAAATGGGAGTCTCCCAGTGGATAGTTCCACAGCAAAAATAGACCACATCATATTCACTCGACGGTTTTGCCTGACCAATGTTGCTGTTGTCCCAAAATTCAAAATGGGATCAGACCACCATATCCTTCCTGTGAAATTCTACTTCACGAAGTGGGGAGAAAGGATTGCAAAGTTTAAGAAGAGAACTCTCAGAATTTTCACCAACTGGGAGCGCTTTGGCACTATTGCGGCAATATGGGAAGATGCTGTTGTTGACATCATCGACAAGGAATACTATCAACTGGTTCAGCACCTCCATGATTGTGCGAGGAACACCGAGAGAGAAAGCCACAAAAAGATGCATGTCTTCGAAACTCTCGAGCATATTCACCAACATGGTTTGAGGTGAGCCTCAGGCAATCACAAGCTAATGTCCGAGCTTGAAAAGCTATGCAGAGAAGTGATAATGGAAAATCTCAGAGAGGGAAGAGCAGCAGTGTTGGCCGATGTGACAGAAGCAAGGAAAAGTATTCGCAATGCTCGCCTGTCCATCATCAACTATAAGACCAAGATGACTGCCCTCCACGTTCTGATGGATCTATAACATCTTCCAGAAGGGCAATGGAAAATGTTATCCACGACTTCTACTTGGATTCTTCAATAGCCACATCCAAATTCCTGTATACCAAATTCCTCAGGATGGATATGTCATTCCCCGCATTATCCCTTCTGAAATCCAACACACCATTTCATCAGTAAAAATGCATATAGCTCCCGGTCCAGACAAGGTGGTCCCCTGGTCCTGAAAGAGCCCCCAATATGCCATTGGACTACACTAGCATGTGATAGGGTTAAATGGAGACGTTACTGGCTCCCGCTGGAGCAAATCAATGAGCAACGGGATGACAAGTGATGATAATGCTATCTATATTTGACATTTTTGCACTTGTTTGAATTAATGAGAATTTGTTGTCCTTAGATTTTAATTTTGCCATATAGAATAATGGTAAAATTAAATCTTCCTTATATAGGATAAAGAAGAAAGTCATTTGATATATACTGAATTAATTATGGAACTACTTGTTTATTTTTCTAATAGCAGCTTTTTAATTTCGTTAGCAAGATATAGCCATTGACAAATATGTCTCCTAAGCATGTTGTCTCCTAAGCATATCTCATAAGCTAAATATGTCACTCAGCAGATTACTTCAAATTGAAAGTTGAGGAAATCAAAAAGAATGGTACACAAAATAAGTGCATTCAAAATTAAATTTTGTATTAAAAAAAACAGTTTAATCCCTGTGAGTTTTCACAACACATGAAAAAAAGATAAAATGTGAAAGGAAGTTTGTGGTGGTGGGCCTGCACAGGTAGAACAGGGCAGTGGTGGTCCGTGTCCTGGCCCAGGCTCTTCTGGACAACAGGCGAAGGACAGGCAGTGGGCAGACTCCCCAGGCATCATCTGATCTCTCCCTTCATGGAACAGTTGTAGTCGTCGTTTTCGCAGTCATCAGAGTTCCATCATCCAAGTCTCCTCACAGACCTCAAAGTCTCCAAAGTCTCAGTTCCCCTCCTCGCCTTCAAGTCTCATCGTTGACCTTCTGTCCTAAATGTCTATTCCTCAGCATCTTGTCTTCATCTCCTTCCCAGAGTCCAGTTTCAGAGTCTCATCTTCAGCATCTTCGATTTTCTCTTCAGAAGCTCTCCTGTGTTTTACAACCAGTCTTATTTCGTCTTACTCTGTCGTCTCAGTCTCTGGTCTTCTTTTGTGTTTCTCTTCATCTCAGTTTTTAGCCTCCCCTGCAAGATTCACTCCATCGTCTCCAGTCTTCAGTCTCTCCCAGCAACCATTTGCAGCACAGTTATATAGGAATCATGTATACTGGGGATACAAAGTTGGGGTTGAACATTAACAAATCAGCAAAGAAATGTAAAGGCCACTCCTTTTCAAGGACGAAAATTTCATTTAAGAAAAAAAAATTTCGTTTAAGGAGATTACTCAAGATTACTAGGAGATCTGCCCAAGGGTGGTATTTTATCCAGAGTGTATTGCTTTCTCCTCAGCTAGTAATGCACTTAAAAAATCATAGTAAATTTCATCATCATCATCATCATCATCATCATCATCATCATCATCATCCCATTGATCATTGATTTTCTCGAGTTCTTGAGTGATCTCAGTAACGTCTCCATTTGTCCTAACCCTGAGATTTTAGAAGCCTCTCTTTACTTGTCCTTCCCAATGGTGCTGCATTGGAAGCTCTTTCAGGGTCAGGGGAATGAGACCCATCATTGTTACTGGATTTGGCATTTGAATATGCCACAAGGAGCTTGCCAGTCTCTTCCATGTGGACAGGAAACTCTTAGTAGCTTTCCAGGTTCTCCGAGAGGGAGAACTAGGCTATTAAGATGTCCTATGGCCGCAAAGTGGCTGTGTGCTTCCCGGAGCTTGGTTTTATAGTCTCTGAATGTGTGGAGAGGGCCTTGTGAATGGCTCTGACTGTGTTCCAAAGGTCTTAGGCTGAAGGGCACTATGCTCAGGGTGGGGAGGGAAACTCAACCCACCCCCTCTGACGAGCCTTGGTGAAGATAGTCAGGTGAAGACAGTCAGGTGTGGGGGCAAGAGACTCTGCCTTAGTAAATTTACTTATAATATTTCTAGCAACGTCATGTTGTATGAGCACAGTAAGAGATATACCAAACCTAAAGTTTGGCTCTTCCTGTGGACATCTTCCAAACCACAGTTCTTAGGCCAGGTTAGTCTTTCCTAACCCATGTAGGGTCCTTATTCAGTTACCTCTTTTGGGTCATGACAGATTTTGTCCACAACTGTGCTCTTAACTTACAGTTAACTATTATGGCACTTGGCCTGGCCCATTTCGAGGCCAGGGTAGCTCACAGCTTGCCCAGAGTCCATCCAGTCCTTTGTGGAGTCCCTGCTCTTGGAGTGCTAGGAACTAAGGAGAACTGAGGCTTAAGTCAAGTAAATATGGATGCCGAGGAGTAAATATTATTTTGGAGTCAATTAAGTCCTATGTTACATAGCATAGCACTAATTGTGTTCCTGTGTATAAAAAAGATATTGCTAAATAAACCATGAAAATGATATAAAATGATTTTCTATATAAAAATATAGAAAAGCAATATATTATTATTAGTGCCTGATGGAATTGGGTGTGTCTCAGTTGCATTGTTGTGGGAGTGGCTCAATAAACCTTAAGTTTTCTGCGGGAGTGTTATCCAGTGATATCCAAGAAATCTCAAACTAGCTCTGGAAATTTTTCTGCTTATTTACTGAATGAAGAATTACCCTTCTCTCTTCAATTAAAAGATGACAAGGATGTCACTAAGTAGCAAATTTCTACTACTTATTTTATGTAAAATTAGCTACAAGTAAATATCTTTTTACAATTGCTTGCCTAATAAACTGGGTGGAGTTACAGTAATAAGAAAGAAACCAAGTATTTTACTTCTTTTGAATCTTATGGATAAAGGTTAGAATAAATTTAAGTGTTTTAAAAACATATTTTGGTGCTTTTAATTATGTGTCAAAAATAAAAAGGTATATTTTTTTTTACTTTTAATTATAAGATTATAGATATAGACATTTATTGCCTCATGGTATGTTATTTTCAAGATTAAAAATCTAAGTTACAAAATAAATTGTCCATATGTTGTCCATACTCTTACCCAAAGTAAAAGATATAATTTAAATATAAAGACTTGGCTCGTTCTTTAAAAGTAAAGCAGATGCTAAAAATAATATACTTCTTTTCACACATAATACCTGAGAATGCAAAGGGAGTATAAAAGAAGTAAAAGTACAAATTAAACTTTTGACACAATTTTATGCTGAAAATGCTCTAATAAAACCAAATATTTTATGAGAAAAATAAGATATTTATTCTTAATTTAAAGTAATTCTAGAATTTTATTTCTTGTTGGAATATAGATCTTAGCATTAGTCTTGGCTATGTTTTGGGGGGTCTGAAATGAAAGTAGAGCAACAAACACAAAATAGAGCAATGACACTACAACAAACTAGAAAATTTCTACACGGCAAAGGAAAAAAATCAACAGAACTAAATGCAAACTATAGAATGGAAGGCATACTTGTGATACTTATCTATTAAGTGGTAAACACTCAAAAGGAATAATGAATTCTTACAACTCAATGGTAAACAAACAAAAGTAAAATTGAAAAGCTTAGATATCAACATGGACAAAGACAGGAACAGGAATTTATTCAAAGAATGAGCCATTTAATGATTACAACAACATTCATATTAGATGAAATTTCTACAAATAATATAATGTCTTGAGTTAATTATAACATACCATATACTTCAAATTTTGCTTGGTAGCTTTCATACTGAGTGTTTATGTCATTAAAAGAAATAAAATGATAAAGGAAACTTTGAGGTTTTATTTTCAATCTTTGTTTGAACAGGCACCAGTAATGTCTCTCATTGTGAGACTTGTTGTTACTGGTTTTTGGCATATCAATACACCACGGGTAGCTTGCCAGGCTCTGCCATGCTGGCTTCATACTTTCGGTAGCTTGCCGGGATCTCCAAGAGGGGCAGAGGAATCGAACATGGGTCGGCCGCGTGAAAGGCAAACGCCCAACCGCTGTGCTATTGCTCAAGCCCATTCTCAATCTTTAGTGTCTAAAATTGTAATTATTGTGGAGTGTTCTTATCTTGGTCCTGATGTTAGTAGAAATGATTTAAATATTTTTATGAAGTAAGATGCCATCTTTGAAACTATATGAAAATTGCTTGCTTTAATTTTTTATTTTTATTTGTTTTTTTTTCTTTTGCACAAGTGCTGAGAGGCATTCATGGATATTGAAAGCAATATCTTTCGGATTAAAATAGATAATAGCAGCTCAAATACAAGGTAGGCCTAGTAAGTGAATTACTGACTGCTCATCAAAGTTATAATAGAAATTAATTATGTTAGACAGGGTGTGAAATATTGAATAATAGATTTCATATGTAAGATATAATATCCTTCACTTACCTTTTTTTTTGTATGATTTTGTTTTTGGTTGGGTGGGAAGTGGTGACAGACAATGCTTGACAGTGCTCAGGAGATTTTCTGCTTCTGCCCTAAGCGATCATTCCTGGTGGGGCCTGGAGGATCTTAAAGAACTACTGGGGGTTGAACCTGAGTTAGCCATATGCAAGGCAAATGTCTTACCCTCTGTACTATCTTTCTGTCCTCTTTATTATAACTTTATATACACTCTGTTGCTTATTCTCCAAGGTGATGTCTGGTCCCAATTATTTTTTTAAAGAAAAATTGATACGTAAATATGTGAGGACAAAAGCTAAAATCTCTTCTTAGCTAATTTGAAAATGTTATTGATATTCAACATTTTCTTCCTTCACCATTCATTCTATGTTTACTCACTCTAAACCACCATTTCAATTTACATAGTGAGGTGGCCAAATTCCACATTACTAAGGAAATGTTGGTCTTGGTGTTTTTGAGGTTGCCTTGAAAATTTAGTATTATCACTAAATTTTGAGTCAATAAAAATTGTTCAATGTATCTTTTTGAAAACTTCCAAAATTACTCCACTGTCATCAAATCTAATCTTTATATTTAGTTTATAGCAAGAATATTAATTTTCTTTAATATAAGATAAGGTAAATAAGTGGAAGTCATAGTTCCAAGGCCTTTTTACGTGTTAAATTGTCACAACCTAGAAAATGGACTCTCCAAGTCAAAATATCCTATAATAATGACAGGGGATACATTATCTGTAAGTGATTCATAGGAAGTTGATAAATGATATCAATCCTCTGGGTGAGAAAAATAGGATATGGTTTAAGGTGTCTGACTTACATGCAATCAAGCCCCAGTTCAATTTGCAGTTCCACCAGTTCAAATTTCAGTTCCACCTGGTCCCCTAAATATCACCAAGTGCAACCCTACAGACCCCAGTGCATCTTTTGAGTGTTTTGGGTAATCCCCAACATCACAGACCCAAATACTACCATATCCTTGGCTGAGCATTTAGCTGCACAACTGGTTGGTTGAGAATATCTGGGATGGGATCACAGGCCACCTGAGTATCTCTCGGGATAACCTGACACAACCAACTCTCTTGACCGAAAGATGTGAGACTTGTTACTACCATTCAATTCAATATTACGAGCTGTTTGGTGTTCAGCAATTTGTGTTGACTCACGCCTTTCAACAATTTACAATGCTACTGGAATCTGCTTCTTTTGAAGGAGCAGAGTCACAATTATAGTATCAATTTAGTGCCTGCATTATATTTGATAATTTAGTAATCCATTCTAATGTTTTGAAGGCAACTGTTTAAAATGCAATGGTGGGAACAGAGAAAGAGTACAATGAATTAGGTACTTGCTTTGTATGCAGCCATCCCAGGTTTGATTCCCAATATCACATATAATCCCCTGAGCACCAATAGGAGTGATTTCCTGATCAGAGCCAATAGTAAGCCCTGTCAGGTATGGCTCCAAATCCAAAATAAAAAGACAATTAAAAAAAGCAATGGTACCTACAACAGGATCAGTGGTTGTGAATGTCACTTTACATTAAAAGGGCTTAATGTCTGTGCATTTCAATCTTTTGTTAACATTTTGGATTGCTTAATGTTATAGGCTTTTTGATAATAACATGTTGCTAGTTCTTCGGACATCTATGCTGAAGTCCGCTTAATCTGATGCTAATATAATTATTCCCACTTTCTCTGATGTCTGTGCATCTTCCATCCTTTTACTGAGCATACAAATATTTGGATTGTGTAGATTGTGTACTGTTTAGACTTGTGTGGGTATGTAAACTGACTTTTAATTAGCCTAATTTTTATGTAATGTTTACAGATTTCTGGATTATAGCATTTTGTGAAGTCTTTTATTATAATAATTTATGTCATAGTTCAATGTCACACATCTTACTAGAAGTTTTCCATTTTTCCATTGTCATGTTAAACATTTTTCTCCTCTTTTTTATGTCATTGTTATTTACTATTTTTAGAATTTCTTGTCCCATCTTCTAATGATTATAGTTCTTAAAGTTTTGTGCAGTTTTACTATTTATTTTTTTCTTAGATTCTTATTAGATTCGAGCTTATTATTTTACTCTAAGTATACAAGACATTGTATACTTTGGAATATTAAAAAAAGCAACAATTTAGCAATCAAATGCTATTACATTACATAAAAAGTGTATTGGGAAAATAAGAATACTTGTTACTACACCTCAAACACTCTTTATTTCTTGGTGAAATTTAGGCTGTATTCTCCAGTTTCTGTTGCCAAACAACCTTTATATTTCTGGAATTTAAATTTTCAAAGTTATTATTTCCTTTAAATCCTGTTACATTCTCTTTTTAATCATGATCTTCTTAGTGCTTTGAGCTGTTTAAATAATTCTGTAAATGTTATCTTATTTCTTAAAATATTTATTGTCACATTTGGGGGGTGGAGGTTAATTATATCTATTAGATCAGTAACCTTTAATATTTTTGAGCTTGCAATCTGCAATAGGCCATGAGGGGCAGTTTAAAAGGACTATATTAGACTGTAAAAGGTTATTGATGTCATTTCTTTCTCTGCTGCTGCACTTTTTTGACTAAGATTTCCTTTTGAGTTTTTCTTTTTATTTTTTTCTGTCTCCTTGCTAAAATTACTTATGAGTCCTTGAAAGTTTCCTCTTTTCCACTAGAGTCTTTAACATACAGATAAACCATGCTAAAATTTTAAATTGCAGCTGACTTTTCTACAGGGTAATTTCTAATTCTCTTTCATATCTCTTATATTGAAATACTCCCGGCAATGCAGTCCATATACATTTTTATGAAAACTTTAACATAAACACAAATGTGCAAAATTAATGTTGATTATCAATGGAATCAAAATTAAGTTAGCCTTAGATGGAGTTTACCACCTGCTTTGGTCTGCATTCCAAAGACAGAATGTCCTGCTCCCATGCCAGGCTGTCTTCACTGGGGCCCCTCAGAGGGAGGTGGGCTGAGTTTCCCTCCTTACCCCAAGCAGAACCCTGGCAGCCAAAAAATTGCAGAACCCAATGACAGCCATGCTCAAGGCCACTCTCCACACCCTTGGACGAGCCTGAAGGAACTGGCAGAGGAACCCAGGTATGAGGGACCCGTGGCTGAGATCTCTAAGACTTCTCAGATAGGGTTTGGGCCTCCTCCACCCAGATCCCCAACTTTCCAGTAGCTTGGCAGTCACACCCACAAACTGCCCCTGGCACCATGTAATCTCATCAACAGCCAAGATCCAGAGACTATAAAACAAAGCTCCCAGAAGAAAGCGATGAGGAATCTCACACAGCAGAGCCTGGCAAACTACCCATGGCCTATTTTATATGCCAAAAACAGTAACAATAATGGGCATCAATCCCCTGACCCTGAGTGCGACAGAGACAAATGGAGATGTTACTGGAGCCTGCTTGAGCAAATCTGTGAGCAATGGGATGACAGTGATATAGTGATCAAAATTAAAGCATCATATTATGTTTTGATTTCAATCAGCTGTAAATAAGATCTCAAATTAGTCCCAAGACTTTTAATTTTATAACCCAAAGAAATATTGCAAAAAGATTTAGAGAGTTGGCCACTGTAGATCAACTTAATTTGACTTAAAACTGACAGCCGTATCTTTTAATTTGGGGGAGAATAATATAAAGCAGCCACAAATAGAAGAGACCTGAAATTCATTTCTATAATTTTTGTATGTTGATTATAGAATATGCATAAATGTATAACATTTGAAAAGTAAAATATATTTAGCTTGATTATAAATCTTGATTTAAACTAATTTTCTGGCAATTGATTCACTCATATTTTTCTGACTTGACTGCGGATAGCAAGTTGTTTCCAATATTGGAACCAGAGTTTCTTCTGAAAGATATGTCATTCATAGCATTTCTTATCTCTAATACTAGAGAAGTATTGTGGTAGAGAATATGTTCACTATTTTATTTTTTCTCTCCAAATACTTAATTTTTTAAATCATAGACTTAAGGTTGGAATAGTTTAAGTATTTTTGTATTGAAATGAAAAGATTAGGAGGAAACTTTGTGATTTTAAGCATATTTTCTCTTAGTGACATATGCCACTAAAATTTGAAAGCAAGATCATATTGTGAATAAGGTGCTTAAAGTTTTAATGTAAAATCTTCAATTGAAATTTTTGCTTCTAAGTTCATTTAGGATTGTCAAGTGAGTTTTGCATAACAGTTAAATATTTGACTATAACATAGTACTTATGCTTGACCAAAAGTATACCGCATATTATCTATAGCTTTTATCTTCTGTGTGAAACAAGTGGACTGTATATGAATCATTATTAAACATCTTTGGAAATATACCTCTTTGGAGTAGGTATATTCTGGTGTTTACATTGAGTTGCTAAAATGATCACTAATAATAGTTTTCATTAAATAGGTTCAAATCCAATGTAGTTAAAAAATATCAACAATGTCATTTCAAAATGTGATTGCTAAGTTAAGCAAAGTCACTTTGAATAAGTATCAAGCCCTTCAATTAGCCAGAAAATTTTATTTTTTTAATCCCCAATGACGCTTTAAATATAAATGAGGAGACTGTATTTGCATACTATTAACAGCTTCAGTATGAACAAGGATATTTGAATACTACCTGAAATTTCATCACCTTATCTATTCAAAAGATTCAAAGAAAGAGGGATACAATTTTAACACATACAATTTGATCATTTTAGTAAAAATTACATTTTAGCAAAGATGAATTTAGATTAATGTGTAGGAACTGAAAAAATTCTAAAGGTTCTGAAATATCTGTTAACTAATAGAGTATCCCAGAGTAAAATGAACATGAAATGATTCAAGGACAAAAATCTGAAAATTTTCTCTTATATAAAAAAAATTGCCCCATTATCTGTTTCTAAATTTAAGCACTGACCTCTTCATCATTATTAAAATAACCCTATTTTTAGCTAGGATATGTTGTCATATTTGATATAACAGTTTAACAAGTCACTTCATCTTTTCATCTTTACAACACTGGAATTTTAATTTTAAAATAATTTTATAAATATTCAATATCAAACTAGAGAATAAGTAACTTACTGAAAGTCACCTAGTTGACATTAAACACACTATTATTCAAAAACATCAAGCTTCATTTTTAAAAAGTGGATGAGGTAATAGCAAAAAGTACATCTTATAGTTTAACCAGTTAAATTTTAATCTTATTCCATACTAAGCTAATAATAATGTTCCTGCTTTCCAAACTAGTAATTTTAAATAAATCACTGACATTTATTTCATTTTTTATTTTCACTGTTAACATTTTTCTTTCCTTGAAATATCTCTTAGAATGAATTTTTTTCTGTTTATTGCTGTAGCACTAATCCTATTTTGATCTCAGAAAACCATGATTGTCTCTTTTAGCTTTTGGCAACAAATTTGTCCCCCTGCCAGCTGAATTATTCTGAAAAGCGATGTTGTTCAGATTACATCCAGGATAAAATATCAAATCCTACTTCATGATATAGGTCATTGCTGCCTCTCTCATGAACTTTTAAAATTATTTTTATATATTATTTTTCCTAATGCATTAGTTTCCCTGTTTCTGAATTTATTTTATTAAAAAGATAACGTGTTTTGATTTTCCCTTTAGGCAAAGATAGATTCCAATTGTTTAACCGATTCCAATTGTTAATGGTGTTAATTCCTTAATGTGTTAAAGGTTAAATACATATATTTTATGAAGAATACCATGATAGTCCCTCACTATTGTCCCAACTCATTTACCATCTTTTATCATATATATATACACATATGTAACTTATGTCTGCATATTTTTATTGTGTCTTTATCTGATTACATCACATTTATTTTGAACTCAGCATAAAATATATTAAATGCCTTGCCCTAACCCCATAAGTCTTATTTAATTGAATACCTTTCTTTATATTAGGTGAAATTCATTTTAACATAAAATTATTTATTTTAACGTATACAGTATTCAGTAGCATTTAATCCCCTATATGCTTTGATGCCATTATTTATAGCAACAGTGAAAATATTTCTATTGACCCTGATTAAGACATGTGCATGTTACATTTGAACAATGATCTCGGAGAATCTGTGTCAGAATAGAGATATAGTAAAGGGGTCAAGATACTTGCTTTGCATGCAGCCATCCCCACCTTGATCTCTGGTACCACTGATGGTCCTCAAACATAGGAGTGTTTCCTAAGCAGAGCCAGGAGTAAGCCCTAAGCAAAACAAAGTGTGGCTCAACCCCACATCATCTGAAACACACTGCCCTGCAAAAACCAGAAAGTTGTGTTCTAAGAAAATATAATTTCATTTTATAGAATTTATAACAAGTATTTATATTTTAGTCTTGTATGTATTTTCTTCAAAAATATGGGTGCTTGGGCCAGACACATAGCACAGTAGTTAAGGCACATGCCTTGCACATAGCAAACACAGGTTCGATCCTGCAGTACTGCAGGAGTGATATGGTCCCCCAGTACTGCAAAAGTGATAATTGAGCACAAGGCCAGAACTGAACTCTGAGTACAGCTGGATGTGTGGCTCACCACCTGCTCCCCTAAAAAAGAAAAAAGAAAAAGATGTACCAATCTTTAATTACCCATGAATAACAGTTCCAAGGACTCCACCATTCTTCCTGCACTAACATACGCCTCAGAGACCTGGGCCCTTGGAAAAGAGTATGAGGACGCTATTCGGATATCATGTTTCACTCAAGTGAGAGAAGGAATCCAGAGTTCCGACTTCTGTCAATGGTCAAGAATCAGAGATGCTGTCTCGTTTGCCAAAAATCAGATGGGCCGGACAAGTAATGCGATTCAGAGACAACCACTGGACTAGAGCTGTTTACCAACTGGATTCCACGGGACACCAAAAGACCGAGTGGCCGCCCACCAATGAGATGGTCAGACTTCTTTGTCAAAACCCTGAATGAACAGTTTGAGGCTCTTCCTGTTCCTATAGCAAGCAGATATCATTGGGATACACTAGCACTCGACAGGGACAAATGGAGACATTACGGGCACCCACTAGAGCAAATCGAAGGTCAACGAGATGACAATTGATACAAGTGACAACAGTTCCAATGACTGGTGATCATTATTCCTAGCAGTTATAAAATTGGTAATCAGCACTCATCTAATCATTGTAGAAACAGACAAGTAGTCTTTAAAGACGCACACTGACAGTGCAAGTACATAGAGAATTCTAGATTGTGGTTCCTAGTGTATGTGTAGAAAACTATGTATCCACATACCATTGTTGTTCTATTTAGCTGTTAAGCTGCATGATGACTAGAGTTATACCATAACACAGTTATGCAGTACGAGTTTATGAAGCATTATTTAGACTAAAAAGAAGGTATGAAAATTATGTGGCAACAATTATTCAGTGAAATGATAGCATATTGATTAATCTTTCTATGTTGAATTAAAATCTGCATGCCCAAATTTTTAAAAATGTGTTTTTATGTTTGGATTGTTAGCATTTTTCTGAGGATTTTTTAAAAATAATTTTGGATTTGGGGCCACAAATTACAGGATTGAGAGTTTATTCCTGCCTTGTTGTCAGTGATTATTCCTTGTGTTGCTCAGGGACTACATAGGGTACTGGGGATTGAACCTGGTAGGCCACATGCAGTACAAGTGCTGTCTCTTTAGTTTTCTGTTCAGAATTTTTAAACTATTCATTAATGCTATTAAGTAATACTATTACATAGTATTTTTTTAATCTGCTTGCATTTATGTTGGTATATTCCATTATGTTCAGGAAAGAAAATATATATATATACATGTATATATATATATATATATATATATATGTTGTGTGATTCTTATGGGTTGGAGCAATAGTGCAGCAGGTAGGGCATTCGCTTTGCATGCGGCTGACCCGGGTTCAATTCTTTTGCCCCTCTCTGAGAGCCCGGCAAGCTATCGAAAGTATCTCACCCACACAGCAGAGCCTGGCAAGCTACCTGTGGAGTATTCAATATGCCAAGAACAGTAACAACAAATCTCACGATTGAGACGTTACTGGTGCTCCTTTGAGCAAATCGATGAGCAACGTGGTGACAGTGACAGTGACAGTGATTCTTATGTGTTTGAAAATTTATCTTTAGCTTACAATGTGAAGCAGGTTTAGTATTCAGGGAAATATCTGTCTTATGATAAATCTATTTCTTTGTCATTTTATATTTCACATATTTCATAACTCTTATCTGGCAAGGATATACTTATAATTTTTTATATTTAAAAGTCAACTATTATGTTACTATATAATTTATATCGTTCTTTGTCTCTGGTAACTGGTTTGTTGTTTTCATGTTTTTACTTCAACCTTTGTATTTGGTATTATATCCACTCTCATCACTCTTTTGGAAATTATTATTTGAACTCTTTTATTTCATCCTTCCACCATTAACCTATTTTAATCTTTTTATCTTCAAGTTATATAGAACTGCTTATTTTCTTTTTTCTTTTATCTTAGTCTTTTAGGCACACTGTGGTTTATAAAATTCTCAGTAGTAGACTGTTCTGTACCTGTGGCATCACTGTCTTCTTCAGGTTTTTTTTTTTTTTTTTTTTTTTTGCTTTTTGGGTCACACCTGGCGATGCACAGGGGTTACTCCTGGCTATGCACTCAGGAATCACCCCTGGCCGTGCTCAGGGGACCATATGGGATGCTGGGATTTGAACCCGGGTCGGCCGCGTGCAAGGCAAACGCCCTACCCGCTGTGCTATCTCTCCAGCCCCTTCTTCAGGTTTTAATGAAAATAAGCCTTGCAAGTTTTCCTCTGTTGGGTCACAAGAATTCCCCATCTTAAGTTTTTATGGAAGATAAATGAGACCAAAAGGCAGACGCAGACCACTTCGTATTGATAGACAACTGTTTCAGGAATCGAGGGGACATAGAAGGATTTCTACTGGGCTACTGCAAAGTGAGTTTTCTGCACTTGCCTTACAAATACTAAAATTTTGCACAGTCTAAAAAAATATTAGTAAAGCACTTGACTTACAAAGTATTTTATAGTTGACTTTTGATATGCAATGTTCCATCACTCTTCCTGCCACCACTGTCAACTCCCTACACCAGTTTTCCCAGGTACCCTCTCCTATGTCCACCTCCATCCCCATCCTGCCATCTTGACAGGAATTTTTTAAAGATTTGTCGTTAAAGTTTGGATCCATGACTTCATAAAGTTTGGGTTTCTGTTATTTCTGCGGTTTGGATATTTATCTCTATCACCAATGTACCTGAATTCCTGTTGCTTCTCATGTCTCTTTCCCCTTCCTCCTTCACCCTCTTAGCTTTTCCTTCCTAGACTCTGGGGCCAAGGGCGATCCAGGCATACCGCTTTTTCAATTGTTGTATTTCCTCATCCAACTACTCTAAATACCACCCATATTAACCTTTCTCTAGCTATCTCATTTAACATGTTATCTTCCAGTTCCACCGAGGTCTTTATTAGTTTAATCACAGAGATATTTATATGCTATAAACAACATATGCAGTGTCAAAATTGTGCATTTGGAATAGTTTCTGAACATGAAATAAGAAGATGAAATGTACATTATAAGAAGAGGAAGAGAGAAGAGCCTCTAATTTTCTTGCCCTATATTGCATGTTAATAAATGATCATAGGGCTGGAGCAATAGTACAGTGGGTAGGGTGTTTGTCTTGCACACGGCCTACCCGGTTCGATTCCCAGCTTCCCATATGCTCCCCCAAGCACTGCTAGCAATAATTCCTGAGTGCAAAGTCAGACGTATCCGCTGAGCATCACCAGGTGTGACTCTCCAAAAATTATAAAATAGATGATCACAATTTCTTGATTGCCTTTACTAACTTCCCATTTTATTAATTACTGATTCTGGGGAGCTGTTTTGATTTCATTACATTTTTATATTAAGGGGATGAGGAATGAGCTCTAGGTCAAATGTATAAAGTACTCAAGATTTCCCTTACCTCAATAGTTCAAAAATAGAAAATAAGTTATATTTGGCATTATTTTTGTTGGCACTGGAATTACATAAGGTTTATATAGAATAGAAACAATGCATTTAATACAGTAAATGGCCCATGTAGCTAATATAAATGTTCATTACAAATGCATTTATCTAAATTGTAACTACACACCATATTGAGACAATGATACTAATGTTCTAACATCTCAGAGTAATTACCAGATGAGAAATGAAATTACTTATTCTTTCATGATCAGTTATTTTATTATCTTATAATGTGAATGCTTATGTATCATAGTAATATATGTATTTTTTTTTTCTTTTTGGGTCACACCCAGCGATGCTCAGGGGTTACTCCTGGCTTTGCACTCAGGAATTACTCCTGGCGGTGCTTGGGGGACCATATGGGATGCCGGGGATCGAACCCGGGTCGGCCGCGTGCAAGGCAAACGCCCTACCCGCTGTGCTATCGCTCCGGCCCCAGTAATATATGTATTTTTATCTCTTGAAAGATGTTACTCAGGGTCAGAGAGAACATAGCAGTTAAGACACTTGCCTTGCATGTAGCCAACCCTGATTCAAGCCTAGACATCAAGTATGCTTCCTTGAACACTCAGGATAGTCCCAAGCCCTCTATGCAAATTTAACGTATGGTCTTGTTGTACATGGTTGACTTAAACCATATGAAATTGAATTGTTCAGGTTGGCTTACAGATGTTTTATTATTTTTTTCCTATCCTGTAGTTCCACCATCATAGATTCAATCAAGGATGTAATTTGGTTGAAGCAGTGACTGATGAATTCATGTATTTGGAGTGGAAATAAAATGCAGATTTTAGTGGGTGAGAAATACTTGCACATAAATCAAGTTTTTTTATTAATTTAAACCTAAGCAACCTCAATTGAAAAACTTTATACACTAGATTAATTTTCTCTAAGAATTTTTATTGTTCTAATATTTAAAGTAAGTATAAAGATAATAGTTTTATGATTATATTTTATACTTTGTTGCTATGATATATAGAGAGTAAACAAATAAATATGCATGAATATAAACTTTTTAGAAGGAAGTCTGGTACATGAAAGCACTTATAATTGAAAGGATAATTTTAAGTATCCACAGGTTTTAAGAAAACTCTAAATGTGACACCAGGTTCCAAGTAAGATGATTTATAAGTTAGTTAAATTACTGCCATTAGAGTCATATTGTCATCATAATTTCAGATTAAAAAGCATTTTAAGTATATATTGGAATACAGATGTCAAGTAAATTGATACTCATCCTGATTTTAGGGTATAAAAGGCCATATAAGCATGACAGCTTATACATCATACGCAACTACATTAGAAAATAGCACAGCAGGTAGGGCAAACGTTTGCCTTGCATGCAGCCGACCCCGGTTCGATTCCCAGCATCCCATATGGTCCCCTGAGCACCGCCAGGGGTAATTCCTGAGTGCAGAGCCAGGAGTGTCCCCTGTGCATCGCCAGGTGTGATCCAAAAAGCAAAAAATATATATCTAATTTCATGTTATAAGTGCATTTAAATAGGTCAAACATAAATTATGCAGTTACAAGAATACAAACATTTTTATAATGTTCAACATTGTAAATGAATACTTTATTGTACTGTACTTTGTGAGATCCTTTTACCAGCATTAGCTTTTATCATTTTTACTTCTTTCCCAAGTTACAAGAAATATACTAAAATCTATAGCTAACACCACGAACTAACTCAACACATATTTATCCAAATATGTAAGGCATAACTTAAACATATAAATAATAGAATATAAAGTTATAAAATACTGAACATTTTGTGGTCTTCTGACAATTATATAAAATATTAAAATAGATGGCAGGTTATACATTTATATATTTTAGCATATACTTATGATGTCTCTATAAACAATATATACATAAATAAACCAATTTATCTTCTGTACTATGGGACTGGAGCAATAGCACAGCAGGTAATGGTGCTAGCCTTGCATGCTGACGACAGGGTTTGATTCCTTTGTCCCTCTCAGAGAGCCTGGCAAGCTACCGAGAGTATCCCACCTGCAAGGCAGAGCCTGGCAAGCTACCCATGGTGCATTCGATATGACAAAAACAATTACAACAAGTCTCACAATGGAGACATTACTGGTGCCCGCTCAAGCAAATCGATGAACAAGAGGATGGACAACAGTGCTACAGTGCTACCATGGGATAATTGTGTCTTGTTTATCTTACAGTCAATCTTGAAGTGTGGGTAAGTCAACATTTCTATCCTCTGATTTCCTTCACTTCATAATATGTCATATTTATTTTGTTATTTTCTTAATGAGGTGATAGTCTCTCAGAATAATATAAATTGTTTAATTAATTCCCCGTACATAATTAAAAACAGTGAACTCTATTAGTGTCACTGATACTGAAAACAAATAGAACATTTGAAAATTAAAACACTGTAATCTCACTCTAGCAATTTCTTTGAATAAAATAGTCTAAATAATGTTGACCCTGTTAGTATAAATTATTCAGAATAAACTCAAATAACTTGGGTTATTATTGAATTCAATATCTGCAGCAATTTAAGATAATGGTAAATGGTTAATTCATTAAAAATTTAATTGTCTTTATATAGTTTAATTATATGGTAAAGATTTATAATCATAATATTAGAAGAAAAAGTATAGAAAATAATACAGTGTTTAAAATGGAAGAAATATTGAACTCCATCAATTCTTTTTAAATTTCATCTTATGAAATTACTATGATTTATTAATTTATGCATAGTTGAGCTCTTGACCTAACAGCATTCCAAAAATTATCCCACTACCAGTATTAACTTTTATCTACCAATGTTCGCAGGTTTACCATCCCACTCTCTCCCAGGTCCCCACCCACTACTAGCCTGGCACCTTTTAAGTTTGTTTGGTAAAGTTTGGGGCTCATTATTTTTATGTTGTTGACTCTGTGGTTTGGATAAGTATTTATGCCATTCTTTTGTGCCATCAATGTACCTGACTTCCCTTAATCCCTGCCATCATTGCTCCGTTGCTTCTTATCTCTTTCCACCCTACACACCTGGATTTATTATCTTTTCTGTCCTTATCCTTGTTATTCTACTCCAAGAATGAAGTAGGCATCCATTCTTTGAGACATTGCATTTCCTCATTCAGTTATTTTTAATAGCACATATAACTTAGATCATCTTGTTTTTCTTTTCATATTCTGGCTTACATCATTTAACATGATATATATTCCTGTTCCATCTAAGTTGCAGTGAATTGCATGATTTCCTCATTTTTTTTTTTTTTTTTTGCTTTTTGGGTCACACCTGGCGATGCACAGGGGTAATTCCTGGCTTTGCACTCAGGAATTACCCCTGGCCGTGCTCAGGAGACCATATGGGATGCTGGGATTTGAACCCGGGTCGGCCGCGTGCAAGGCAAACGCCCTACCCGCTGTGCTATCTCTCCAGCCCCGATTTCCTCATTTCTTAAAGTCGTATATCATTCCATTGTCTCTATATACCACATCTTCATGATCCACTCACCCACCATTAGACATCTTGGTTGATTCCATATATTAGCTATTGTACTGTGCTGCAAGGAATAATAGTGTGCATATATCCTTTTGAATAAATGTTTTTCTGTTCTGGGAGTAGATACCCCAAAGTGAAATTGCTGAGTTATATGACAACTCAATCCACCTCAGTTGGGTTGGGTTTGGTGTTAAATGAAAGATATCATGAACTGAGGTATGGAGAAGCAACACAATAGACTAAAGTTGGAGTCTCAAGGTTTGCTGTAGTAGGTGTCTGCCTGGGGCCTATGGCTGGAGATAATGAAGTCCAGCTCTGGTTGGCAGCCACCTGAATTGGAAGCATTGTTTGGCATCAGACAGGGTAGAATCCAGGCCTAGTGAAAATGGTTCCAGTTATAGGAAACAAGGAGCAGAACTTTTGGCAAAAAAGTGGGGGTTCTCAGAGTTCTCAGTGTATGGCTATAGTGTACAGCCACCTCGGGGCAGATGGACAGGGATAGTGAGGTCCATCTTTCGCAGGTTGGTCTGTGGGGTAGACTGGCAATAGAAAGGGTAGATCTCAGGTCAGGAAGTGGGTGGTGGCATAATGCTTGAAAAGTTGGGGTCCCAAGGTTCCCATCATATGGGATGTGTTCGAGCATGTTGTGTTCAAGCATTACTAGAGTGTGGCTCCAGTGAGGAGCCTGCCTCAGGCAGATGGGCAGGGATGGTGAGGTGCAGCTCTGTCAGTCAGTCACCTGGTTTGGGAGGACAGTTTGCCTTCACACAGGGCAGATCTGGGCTAAAGGTTTGGAAAGCAGCACAGTGGTCAAAAGTTGGGGTATCCCGGGTTCCCATCATGTAGCTGCCATCTGCAACCTGCTTGGGGCCTAGGGTGGGGAGAGTGAAGTCCATATCTGACAGCCATCAATCTGGGGATGGGATAGTTTGTTATCAAATGAGATGGATTTTATGCTTACAGTGTAGAGCGTGGCGTAACCGGTTAAATATTTGGTTCCCCAGTGTTCTTAGCATATAGCTCCAATAAGCAGCCTGCTTAGGCACCCAGCTGAATCAGTGAGTTTAGCTCTGGCAGACCCCCACCTGCATCTTGGGGGCATTGTGGGCATAGGTTGGCATGACATGTGGTACAAGAGGGGCCAGGCACTAGGAAAACCATAATAGGTGAAATGTTTAGGTCCTCAGGGAACTCAGTATGTTGTTGTGGTCACAGTCTGCTCAGGGCTATGGGCAGGGGAAAAAGGCCCAGTTCCTGAGAGAAGCTCCAGCAGGAACTCCGGTGGGCACCCACCTTGCTTTGGCATCAAACGGGGTGGAAGACTGGCCTCAGGAGTTTGTAGCAACGTGATAAATGAAGTAGCCTACTGGAACCCACATCATAATTGTGCACATTTCAATAATAATGATTAAAAATAAAGATATAGAATACAAAAAAAAGTTGGAATTGCAGGTTTTGTAGTTTGTGGCATTGATGGAGTTAGACAAAGAAGGACCCATGGCAATGGAATTATGAAGGAAGTAATAAAACAAATAGGGCCAAGACTTGCAGCACAGGAATTTAGCCTGATAATACCCTCACCTGGCACTGGTAACAAACCCAGAAAAGGCTGGACCCTCACCTCTGAGAGAAGCTCTAGCAGGAAAAAAAAGGCAAGGAAAGGAATTTCAAAGAATAACATCAAACACTACCAAATCTATCCACCCTAGCAAACTTTTACCTAATTAAAAGCCTCACACATGTGGTGACAGGTTGTGAAAACCTTAAAAAGCCACTTTGAAAACAAAAAAAAAAGAAAAGGGGCTGGAGTGATAGCATAGCTGGTAGGGAATTTGCCTTGCATGAGGCTGACCCAGGTTCGATTCCCAGTATCCCATATGGTCCCCCAACCACCTCCAGGAATAATTTCTAAGTGCAAAACCAGGAGCACTGTACTTCGCCAGTTATGACTCAAAAAGAGAAAAAAGTCACTTTGAACAATGTAAGCATGCATATGCTACCCTGATGCTGTGCCAAAATGGCCGAGCTCATGTGGTACCCAAGCACATGTTGCCCGCATCTCCCCCCTTGAGATGTGTACTTTCAAACTTTCATACCTAACCCAGAGATGGATGTAGAGGCTCTCTCCACCTTTGGAGAAGCCCACGTTCTCTCTTGAGCATGTACCCACAGGAGTGGGGAGATAGTTTGGCATTAGACAGAGTGAATTCCAGGCCAAGAGAGTGGGGAATGGTGCAATGGGTAGGATAAAAGTTGGGGTGCATGGAATTCCTATATGTGGATGCTGTAGTCAACTTCCTTGGGGTTATTGGTGGAGTGAACAAAATCCAGCTCTGATGAGCAACCACCTGGCTTTGGAGAGATTAGCTTTGTGTCATATGGAGCAAATTCCAGGCCAAGGGAGCAGGGAGTGAGTGATGGATGAAAATTTCAGGACATTACTGTTCCGAGTGTGTGGCTGCAGCCTGTTGTACTCCATAAATTGTTAATACTAATGTCCAAACATTTATATTTATTGTACCAAGTTGTTATTTCAGTCAAGCACTTAGAATGAAAGATTATAAACAAACTAGAAAATAAACTTGTCCATAAGTACATACGGATGCCCTGCTCCTTGCAATTAGTTTAATATATCAATTAACTTGCCATGTTCTGTTAACAGGACTGGAGCGATAGCACAGCAGGTAGGGCTTTTGCCTTACATGTGGCCGACCCAGGTTCAATTTCTTCATTCTTCTCAGAGAGCCCGGCAAGCTACCGAGAGTATTTTGGTAACTTGATACTCTCACACAGCAGAGCCTGGCAAGCTACCCGTGGCGTATTCAATATGCCAAAAACAGTAACAAGTCTCACAATGGAGATATTACTGGTGCCCGCTTGAGCAAATCAATGAGCAATGGGATGATAGTGCTACAGTTCTGTTAAAACTATATTTTCTCAAATATGTTTATAAAAATAGAGAGCATAGTTATCAAAATTATGAATAACACATGGTATGAAATATATATTGAAATCTTGGGAGCTAGAAATGAGAAGGGAGAACTGAAACTGAAACTTGTCAAGAGCCTGGTGAACCAAGTTTTTTAATTTTTCATTCTTAAGGGAAAAAAACATTTTTTCACAAGTAATTTGTAAAAACAGAACAAGAAGCTACATTTGATGCCAATATCTGTGAATAAAGCACATTTTAACTTAGGATTTTGAAGTAGTAATAACCTAAGTAATTATCTCTACAAGATTTCTACAATACCTCTGTCAATTTCTATATTCAATGAAAAATCTCTTATTTTTAATGGGTCTGGAGCATCAGTACAGCAAGTAAGGTGTTTACCTTGTATGTGGCTGACCCAGTGTCAAACTCCAGAACCCCATATAGTCCCTTAAGCCCACCAGGAGGGATCCCTGAGTGCAGATTTAGGAGTAAACCCTGAGAATTGCTGGGTGTGGCCCCCAAACAAATTTATGTGGGCCAGCTATCTAAAATTCTAAGGCAGGACAGAGGGCATCCTCTACCGAGAGTATCCTGCCCCCATGGCAGAGCTTGGCAAGCTACCCGTGGTGTATTTGATATGCTAAAATAAAAGAGTTGCAGTTCTTTCCTTGCACATAAACACTAAATGAAATAAAATAAAATAAAATTCTCATCAGCTGTGTTTATTTAATAAATATTATCCAACCAAAGAACATCAGTTGTGAGAGAACATAAATCTTTTATAATGGAATACTAATGATGAAATTACAGAATAATAGAATATAATGCACGTAGGGCAAAATAAATATTTCAGAGACAGTTCTTCAATCTCTTAATGAGTATTCATATTTAGACATTATTACCATAACAATCATGGTTTATATTACATAAATCCAGAATAAAATATGAACACAACTTTTTTCAAAGGTTGCGCAGGGTCTTAAAATAAAGGCTTCTTCCTGTCATCTTCTTTTATAGAAAGTGATGAAAACAGTGTCTCTCTATCTTGGAGAAAAAACACATCTATAAGAAGCTTCTACACAAGATCACAGATTCTTAATATTGGTATTCATGTCCTGTAGTGCAACTCCACTGTGTTACAGGAAATATCTTTGTTGTGTCAAACCATAAGAACTGGGGCTCAGGGGAAAATGTTACCATATCTAAAGTAAAAAAAAAATAAAATTCATTTGGGAAATTCCTTATGGGAATATGGCATGTCTTCCCAGCAACTGATACTACATTGCTGCTTAGAACTGCTTGATATTTTTTTATAAATTATATAATCAATGGTTCATATCTTTAATTTTTTTATTTTGGTGGACTGGAGCAATAGCACAGTGGGTAGGGCATTCGCCTTGCATGCGGCCAACCTGGGTTCTATTCCTCCATCCCTCTAAGAGAGCCTGGGAAGCTACCGAGAGAATCCTGCCCGCACGGCAGAGCCTGGCAAGCTACCCATGGTGTATGGAGGCTGGCCTCACATTCTGGGGAAAGGGCAACTCAGAGAAGGGATCACCAACTATAATGTAGTCGAAGACCATGTGGGGGAAAAGAGTTGCGGGCTGAATGAGGGCTAGAGACTGAGCACAGTGGCCACTCAACACCTTTATTGCAAACCACAACAGCTAATTAGAGAGAGAAAGAACAGAAGGGAATGCCCTGCCACAGTGGCAGGGTGGGGTGGGGGGAGATGGGATTGGGGAGGGTGGGAGGGATGCTGGGTTTACTGGTGGTGGAGAATGGGCACTGGTGAAGGGATGGGTTCCCGAACTTTGTATGAGGGAAGCATAAGCACAAAAGTGTATAAATCTGTAAATGTGCCCTCACCGTGATTCACTAATTAAAAATAAATAAATTAATTAAAAAAAAACAGTAACAACAATTCTCACAATGGAGACATTACTGGTACCTGCTCAAGAAAATCAATGAACAATGGGACGATAGTGTTACAGTGCTATAGGATTTCAGATAGATTCAAAATAATTGGGTCAGGGAGATAGTATTGGGATTAAGTTGCTTAATATTATATTCAATCAATCTTGGTTCAATCCCCAGTACCACATGAACCCCAGAACATCACAAAGTATTGTTCTGAATAGCCACAACACTCCTAGGGTGGCCCAGATAATCCCAAAAGCCATATCACCTGGAGCAGTATTGCATCTTTGTTCCTTTCATTGAGATTTTATGGTTGGCAGAATCTCCCTCTGAACTTTACTCTCATCATCCTATTGATAGTCAATTTTCTCAAGTGGTCTCAGTAACGTCTCCATTCGTCCTAGCCCTGAGCTTTTAGAAGCCTCTCTTTATTCATCTTTCCCATAGGTGCTCCATTGGAGGCTCTTTCAGGGTCAGGGGAATGAGACCCATGATTGTTACTGGTTTTGGCATATGAATATGCCACGGGAAGTTTGCCAGGCTCTCTCATACAGGCAGGAAACTCTCAGTAGCTTGCCAGTTTCTCCAAGATAGAGAAATATGTTGTAAGCTTCCAGGAGCTTGGTTTTATAGTCTTCAGATGGTGGTTGTTGATGGGATTACATGGTGGCAGGGGCAGTTTCTGGGTGTGACTGCATAGCTACTGAAAAATGGGGGATCTGGGTGGAAGAGGCCCAGTCCCGATCCGGGCAGGCTTGGAGATCTCAGCCCCAGGTCCCTCACACCTGTTTTCCTCTGCCAGTTCCTTCATGCATGAGACTCATCCTAACGTGCGGAGAGGGGTCTTGAGCATGGCTGTGGCTGGGATTCAGAAGTCTTTGGCTGCCGGGGCTCTGCTCGGGGCAGGAAGGGAAACTCAAACCACCCCTTCCAATGGGTCCCAGTGAAGACAGCCAGGAGTGGGGTCAAGAGACTCTGCAAGAGAACGTTACTCTAAGAAAATAAAATAAATGATAAAGTTTGTGCATTATTTTTTCTCATTTTTAGTTTTGGATAGTACCATACATATTTCTGTATTTAAAAATATCATGGTCTTTGTAACATGACTACAATATCATTATCATTTATGGTTTGGTGTATACCAGTATAAACCTCAACACCACCAAAGTGTCTGAGACCCTGCACCACTACCCATTTTCACTTCTATTCCAGCTTTTTATTCCTCACATCCCTTCCTCCGCTACTTTCTAATCTCAGTTTTGTTATCCAAGGGCATGTCTTTATCATCATTTGTTACTGTCTGCTTCCACAGTTGTTTTTCTACCACAAATGAATGAGATTATCTGATATTTGCCCTTCACCCTTTGACTTATTTAATTTAACATGGTTTGTTTGAGTTTCATCTGTAGTGTATATTTCTGTATTCTAATTGAAGCAAATTTCAAGCTATACATTCTCTGTTTTTCTGCAGTGTTGCAGATCAAAGTGAGGACCTATGTAATTTCACTGTAAAGTGAAATTTCAGTAGTCACAGTCATCTTTTTGGCATATCGAATATGCCACAGGGAGCTTGCCAGGCTCTGCATGTAATTATATTACATATATTTTATAATTGTAATTACAAAGAAAAACAACATGCTGGAGAATTATGTCAGACACTATCTAATTGTTTTTTTTTTCTCTCTACAGTGCACATTGATGGCCATTTAATTGGCTGTTGAGCACTGAGAAGGCCCATCAGCCTCTGTTTCCAGAATTTTTCACCATCTTATTATCCTGTCCTCTCAAAAAACAATAGTTTTAGATTTATTACTAACAAAAATCATTGTATAGTATTATAACCAGCATTTAAAAAATTGTGAAAATCAAGGAATAAAAGTAAGTTTTAAAGATAGCAGATTCCTCTCTGCTGCTACACAGCCATGGCCCCGGAGGCCAGCTAAACTACTTTGGGTACCAGCAGCTTCTTGCAGAAATGTCTGTAGACTGTGAACTGAGCCCCAGCCGCCATCTTATGAGGACCACAAAAGGGAGGTACAAGCTTGCAGAGTTGCAATTTCTGGCAGAAATTTGCCTGGACTTAGTTACTAAAATACAGAAATCCAAAACTGTGTGGCCGCTATTGCAGCTGTGCAACCTCATATCTCTTCATTGGCAGCAATGGAAAACAAATTATCAAATGCTTCCTTTTCAACGGCAGAGAGTCTCTTGCTCGCACACCTGGCTGTCTTCCCCGGGGCCACCTCGGAAGGGATGGGCTCCAGCTTCTCTCCCCTCCCTGAGCAGAGCTCCTGGTGGCCAAAGACCTCCAGAGCCTAGCCATAGCCATGCTCAAGGCCCCTCTCCACATGTTCGGATGAGCATCATGCGTGAAGGAACCAGCAGAAGAACCCAGGTGTGTGGAACCCAGGGCTGAGACCTCCAAGTCTGCTTGGATCGGGACTGGGCCTCCTCTACCCAGATTTCCCATCTCCCAGTAGCTAGATGGTCACACCCAGGGACTGCCCCTGGAGCAGTGTAATCCTGTCAATGGCCAGCATCCAAAGACTTAAAAGCCAGCTCCCCAAAGATATCTTATAGCCTACTTCTCCCTCTGGGAGATCCTGGCAAACTACTGAGAGTTTCCTGCCCACATGGGAGAGCCTGGCAAGATCCCCATGGTATATTAATATGCCAAAACAAGTAACAAGCTGGGTCTCATTCCTCTGACCCTGGAAGAGCCTCCGGTATGGCATCATTGGGAGGACAAGTGGAGAGAGGCTTCTAAAATCTCAGGGCTTGGATGAATGAAGATGTTACTGAGACCACTCGAGAAATTCGATGATCAATAAGATGATAATGATGATGATGATGATGATGATGATGATGATGATGATGATGATGATTCCATCTCTACAGGTCTGACTTGTGGGGGGGGACTCCAAACAATTAATAGTGAGTTTTTTGTTTAAATATTGAATGTAATCAAAGTAAAGAGAAAAGTAAAGTGAAATTTATCAGCTACACAGGTGGGAGGTGCGGGGTGGGGGCGTGGTGATGGGGAGGTATACTGAGGGTTTTGGTGGTGGAATATGTGCACTGGTGAAGGGATAGGTGTTTGAGCATTGTATAACTGAGATTTAAGCCTGAAAGCTTTGTAACTTTCCACATGGTGATTCAATAAAAAAATTTCAGGGGCTGGAGCGATAGCACAGCGGGTAGGGCGTTTGCCTTGCACGCGGCCGACCCGGGTTCAAATCCCAGCATCCCATATGGTCCCCTGAGCACGGCCAGGGGTAATTCCTGAGTGCAGAGCCAGGAGTAACCCCTGTGCATCGCCAGGTGTGACCCAAAAAGCAAAAAAAAAAAAAAAAAAAAAAAATTTCAAAAATAAATAAATAAATAAATAAATAAATAAAGATATCAGATAGAAGATGAAGAAATAAATGACATTTAGCTACTATGTAGACACTGAATTAGACCCAGAATAGAGAAAAGGTACAGTAAAATTATGACTAAATTATATTAGTTAATGATTTTTCACTTAAACTTTTCAACAGACATCACTAAATTAAAGGAGGACATGAAAGAAACAATGGCACCAACAGTCGAGAAAATACAGGGAGAAATGAGAACAGAAATAAAAAAGTTACCAAAAGAAATGTCACAAATAAAGGATTCTGAAATTAAAAAATCAGTGGGTGCCCTCAATAGTAGAATGGCTACAGCCAAAGACTGAGTCAGCGAGCTTGAAGATGAGTTGCAGGAAGCTCACAGGCAACAAAAAGCAATGGGAAAAGACCTCAAAATAGCTGTTAGGCGAATCAGAGATCTAGGAGATGATTTCAAGAGGGATGACATTAGAATCATCCGAGTACCAGAAGGACAAGGAGACAACTCCAATGAAAAAGCCACAGTTAAAAATATCATTGCTTAAAAGTTCTCAGACCTAGAGAATGTGGGCATCCAGCTCCAAGGAGCCCGAAGAGTGCCAGCTAAAAGAGACCCTAGCAAAAAAAACCTCTAAGACATATCATAGTCAGAATGATGGATGCCACAAATAGAGACACAACACTACAAGCAACAAGGTCAAAGAAGGAAATTAAATACAAAGGAGCACCCCTTAGATTTACAGTAGACCTATCAGAGGAAACCCTCCAAGCCTGAAGACAATCGGGGGATATAGTGAAAAAACTGAATTAAATGAATGCCTCACCAAGAATACTTTATCTGGCAAAACTCTCACTCAAACTCGAAGGAAAAATACACTATTTCATGGATAAACAACAGCTCAGGAACTTCATAGACTCAAAACCAAACTTAAAAGAAGGAATAAAGGGGCTATTGTAAGATAAAGGAAAACCCTATAAGCACAATAAACCCCTACAGAAAGATGACATAGAACCCCATGACAATGATCTCTCTCAATATCAAGGTCTAAATGCACCAATTAAGAGACACAAAGTTGCAAAATGAATTCAGAAAGTAAACTCAACTTTCTGCTGCCTAGAAGAAACACATCTGAACAGTCAGAGAAAACACAGACTCAAAGTCAAAGGATGGAAAACAATCCTGCAAGCAAACAACTCCCTCAAAAAAGCTGGGGGGGCCATACTAATATCTGACAACATAGATTTCAAGTTGAAAAAGATTAGAGGGGACAGCAAAGGCCATTTTTTACTAATCGAGGGGTATGTATAGCAGGAAGAAATCATACTCCTAAATGTGTACACACCTAATGAGGGACCAACTAAATACTTAAAACAACTACTAACAGATTTTAACAAGGACATTTCTAGCAACACAGTAGTAGTTGGAGTCTTCAACACTGCCCTATCCCCTCTAGATAGATCAATAAGATTAAAACTCAGCAAAGAAACACTGGTTTTAAAGGAAGAGATAGAGGAGAGAGAGCTAATAGGTCTATACAGGGCTCTGCATCCCAAAAAGAAAGAATACAACTTTTTTTCCAGTACACATGAGACATTTTCCAAAATAGACCACATGCTGGGTCACAAAACATACCTCAGTAGAATCATGAAGATTGAACTTGTATCAACTATATTTTCAGACTGCAATGCACTGAAGATAGAAGTTAATCACACTCAGATACGGGGAACCAAATCAAACACCTGGAAATTAAACAACTCAATGTTTAACAACGAGTGGGTCAGGAAGGAAATCAAGGAGAAAATCAAAAGATACCTGGAAACAAATGAGAATGAAGACATGAGTTACAGAACCTATGGGACACAGCTAAAGCTGTGTTAAGGGGAAAATTTAAAGCTCTGCAAGCATTCCTCAGGAAGGAAGAAAGGGCCTACATAGTTGACTACACAGTTCAAGATATTAGAAAAGGACTAACAAAAGGAGCCCAGCTAGGCAGAAGGAACGAAATAACAAAACTTAAAGCAGAAATTAACGACATGGAAACTCAAAATACAACCCTAAAGATCAATGAAACCAAGAGCTGGTTCTTTGACAAAATAAACAAGATTGATAAACCACTAGCAAGGCTCACAAAGAGAGAGAGAGGTAACCCTAATAAACTGAATCAGAAATGAAAAGGGGGGCATCACAACAGAAAACAAAGAAAGTCAAAAGATCATCAGATTACTTTGAAATTCTGTATGCCCACGAAACAAGAGAACCTAGAAGAAATGGATAAATTCTTGGATTCCTATCATCTCCCAAAGTTGAACCAAGAAGATATAGAATAGCTGAAGAGACCTATTATTTTCAAAGAAATTGAAACTATAATCAAAAGACTTCCAAAAAACAAAAGTCCAGGTCCAGATGAATTCACTAGCGAATTCTTCCAAACATTTAAAGAGGACCTATTACCAGTTCTTCTCAAGCATTTCCAGGAAATAGAAAAAACAGAAACTGTCCCAAAGTTTCTATGAGGCACAAATCTTCCTAATACCAAAAGCAAATAAAAATACCACAAAATAAAATTACAGGCTTATATTCCTGATAGAAACAGATGCAAAGATCTCAACAAAATATTAGCAAATAGAATCTGACAACTCATCAAAAAAATCCCACGACCAAGTGGGATTCATCCAAGGGATGCAAGGATAGTTTGACATTTGGAGATCAATAACATAGTCCAGCATATCAATGAAAGAAATTATAAAACCACATGATCATATTGATAGATGCAGAGAAAGCATTTGACAAGATCTAGCACCATTTATGATGAAAACTCTTGCCAAAATGGTATAAAAGGGACATTCCTCAATATAGTCAAAGCCATCTACTACAAGCCTATGGAAAGAATCATCCTCAATGGGGAAAAACTAAGAGCCTTCCCTCTAAGATCAGGGATGAGACAAGGATGCCCACTCTCTCCACTTCTGTTCAATATAGTACTGGAAGTACTTGCAATAGCGGTGGTTAGGCAAGAAAAAGATATTAAGGGCATTCAGGTAGAAAAGGAAGAAATCAAGCTCTCATTATTCGCAGATGATATGATACTATATTTAGAGAACCCTAAAACTTCTACCAAGAAACTTCTAGAAACAGTGGACTTGTATAGTAAAGTTGAGGGCTATAAAATCAGTACCCAAAAGTCCTATAAACAAATAATCAGAGAAAAGAAAGTGACATGAATAAAGGAATTCCCTTCACAATTATGCCTCAGAAAATCAAGTACCTTGGGGCTGGAGTGATAGCACAGCGGGTAGGGCATATGCCTTGAATGCGGCCGACACGGGTTCGATTCCCAGCATCCTGTATGGTCTCCTGAGCACTGCCAAGGGTGATTCCTGAGTATAAAGCCAGGAGTAACCCCTGTGCATCGCCAGGTGTGACCCAAAAAGCAAAAAAAAAAAAAAAAGAAAAGAAAATCAAGTACCTCAGTATCAGCTTAACTAAGGATGTTAAGGACCTGTACAAAAAGAACTACAAAACTCTACTTCAATAAATAAAAAGAAGACACGAGGATATGGAAAGATATCCCCTGCTCATGGATTGGGAGAATTAACATCATCAAAATGGCAATACTCCCCAAAGCATTGTACAAATTCAATGTGATCCCTATAAGGATCATGACATTCTTAAAAGAAATGGAGCAAACACTCCTGAAATTAATATGGAACAATAAGCTCCTAAGAATAGCTAAAGCAATTCTTGGGGAAAAGAATATGGGAGGCATCACCTTCCCCAACCTTAAATTCTACTACATAGCAGTAATTATTAAAACAGCATGGTACAGAACCAAAGGCAGAGCCACAGACCAATGGAACAGAGTGTAATATCCTGACACACACCCTTAAATATATGGTCATCTAATCTTTGATAAGAGAGCAAGAAATGTGAATAGGATCAAAGAAAGCCTCTTTAACAATTTGTGCAGGCACAACTGGACAGCTACATGCAAAAAAAAAAAAAAACAATGGGCTCAAACCTCTACCAAACACCATGCACAAAAGTCAGATCAAAATGCATTAAAGACCTCAACATCAGACCAGAATCCATCAGGTAAGTTGAAGACATAGTTTGCAGAACTCTCCATGACATTGAAGCTAAAGGTATCATTAAAGGCGACACCCCATTGGCCAAGCAAGTGGAAACAGATATAAACAAATGGGACTACCTTAAACTGAGAAGCTTCTGCACCTCAAAAGATACAGTGACCAGAATACAAAGACAGTCTACAGAATGGGAAAGGATATTCACCCAATACCCATCTGATAAGGGGTTGATATCAAGGATCTACAAGGCACTAGTTGAACTCCACAAAAAGAAAACATCCAACCCCATCAGAAAATTGGGCGATGAAATGAACAGAAACTTTCTCAAAGAAAAATTCCAAATGCCAAAAGACACATGAAAAAATACTCCTCATCACTAATCATCAGAGAGATGCAGATCAAAACAACAATGAGATATCATCTCACACCGCAGAAACTGGATGTGGGGAGAAAGGGACTCTCCTTCACTGCTGGTGGGAATGCCAACTGGTTTAGCCCTTTTGGAAAACAATATGGTCACTTCTCAAAAAATTAGAAACTGAGCTCCCATTTGACCCAGCAATACCACTTTTGGGAATACATCCCGGAGAGGTAAAAAAGGTATAGTCGAAATGACATCTGCACTTGTCTGTTCATTGCAGCACTGTTTACAATAGCCAGAATATGGAAAAAACCAGAGTGCCCCAAAACAGATGACTGTTTAAAGAAACTCTGGTACATGTACACAATGGAATACTATGCAGTTGTTAGAAAAGATGAAGTCATGAAATTTGCATATAGGTGGATCAACATGAAAAGTATCATGTTAAGTGAAATGAGTCAGAAAGAAAGGGATAGACAAAGGAAGATTGCACTCATTTGTGGAATATAAAGTAACAAAGTGGAAAACTAACACTCGAGAACAGTAGAAATAAGTACCAGGAGGATTACTCCACAGCTTATAAGCTTGCCTTGCACGCTGGGGGAAAAGGCAGCTCAGATAGAGAAGTGACCACCAAGTAAAGGGTGCTAGGAGGGCCCATGTGGGATTGGAGACGAGGACTGAAAGTAGACTATTGTCAGAACATAATGGCCACTTAACATCTCTACTGCAAACCATGACCCTCAAAAGGGGAGAGAGATAGCAAAAGAGAAAGTCCTGCAACAGAGGCGGGGTGGGGTGGGGTGGGTGGAGGACAGGGTGGGTGTGGTGGGAGGGATGCTGGGACCATTAGTGGTGGAAAATGGACTCTGGTGGAGGGATGGGCACTCAACCACTGTATAACTGAAATGCAAGCATGAAAGTTTGTAAGTCTATAACTGTACCTCATGCTAATTCACTAATAAAAAAATTAAAAAATAAATAAACAAAATTTCACTAAATGATTTGTGTTCTGCAAGATAAGGGCACATATTAAAAGTTTTGCTAACCTTATTTATAATTTCAATTGGTTTAAAATTAATTGGTTTAAAATAACCTTTAATATTTAACATTTTCTTATTTGTAGTTCTATGTTATTAAGTTTAATACATTTTTATTACTACCAGGAAAATTCACGTTAATTTTAGTGAAAGTATAATTCCTGTCTTTCCAACTGGTTTGATTAACTTAATCATTGATAACCTACCCGAAGAAATTTGTGTTATTCAATTGCTGTTTTACCTCACTCACAAAATGTTAAAAAATAAGCACAAATCCTGAAAAACACCATATTCAAAAAGGAATACTTTATCTTCTTTTCTGCCTTTTGTTTTGCTATAATTACTTCCCAAAGGAAAAGTAGCATCTCTATCTTTTGTGGGGAGGTTGAAGGTTCACATTTAGAAGAACTTAGGGGTTACTTATGACTTGGGGATCACTTCAGATGAGGCTCTCTGGGGTGGGGAGGGGGCACTAGTGCTGGGGATTGAACATGGTTTTTGGGGGGTATAAAATAATCCTCTTATCCACTGTGCTATTTATCCAGTCCCCAAAATACTTTTACTAAATATGATCTCAAAATTTGCAATAAGCCTATAAAAGACCAAGAAATAATAAACACAAAACCCAAATTCAAAGACCTCTCTTATCTGCCTGAATAAACACAAAATCTAATGAAGGCAGAATAATGTATTTTCATTCAAATATTTAAAATTTATGCAGTATTCAATAAAGTTTTGAGTCACTGATCTTTCAAAGCATGTGGTATTGTATACACCAAAAGAAACAAAACATGTGAAAAATTTTTTTTTTTGAAATGAGAGGACTAACTGATATACCGTGTACTTCAACTTGCTATATTGGGTCATTATTGACTTTGAAAATACATTCCCAAGGGCCATGCAGCTACTTATCACTTTGCTTGACAAAGCAGTATAAAACCTGACAGTTGTCAAAAATGATTTCTAAAAGCTCCTAAAAGTGTCCTAAAAATAAAAGAAAAGTTCAACCTCTGATCTTTGTTCAAGTGATCTCAGCTTTAGAAAGTACTATCATTTTGAAAAATACAGCTAATTGATATTGAAATGATAATAATTAAGTCTTCAGAGTTGTCTAAAATCAACACTGTAGATGACTTTTAAATTTAGTAATCTTAATGGAAATTATCCTGCCCCTTTTCACTTTATCATGGCATCAAATTCTATAATCTTTGTACTTAGCAAAGTACAAAGTATCACCCCTGCGATCCTGTATACTCAGGTACACCTTGCATAGAAATTTGATTTGTGTTCTCCTTAACTTCCTTGCCTTCTTCCTTCTTTCAGGAAATATTCTTGTAAATAGCTGTGATGCAATCCTGACTTTGTTGTCCTTTCTATAGAGTCCAGTCTGAGAAGATTTAACATAATCCTAAGTGTCATAAAATTTATGAAACAGAAAATGAACTTTGGTTTAAAGTTAAATGAGCATTAATTTAAAGTCAAAGCCACCAGTTAGTCTGCCAAGAAATCCTGAATATCCTTGGAATCTCTGGAACTAACCATGACTTGCCTTCCCTAACTATGAGAGATGGAGAATCTTCTGACATTATGATGTTTCAACTACGTGAAATAACTGTGATTCCCTGTAACCAACTTCAATGAATATTTTAGCTAGATTTTCTGCACAACTTTCTGCAGGTTCAATATTATTTTTTGTTGCTTTGCCTCACTCTCATGTATGGAGACTGCTTCTTTATTTAAACCTCATGAACCTACCTCTTCTAGCTCCAAACTTTTCCTCTGCAGCTTCCTCATCACTCTTATCCTTCACAGAATCAAAGAGAGTTAGCTCTTTCTCTTAATTAGTTTTTGACTTAAGGGAATGGTATTTCTCATTTGATCTTTTATCTAGCTACTAAACTTTTTCTGCTGTTTCACTTTATAATCGCTGGTATATGCACTAGAGTAGTATTTTTAAGATCGTCTAAGAATATTTCCTTTACGTTAGCACCTCTCTGACTTAAAGGTTTTTAATAAGCAATTCTCACTATTTCTAGCTTTTTTATTTAAAGTACAAGATACATGACTTTTTTTTCACCCAACAGTTAGAGGTCATTATAAAGTTATTCAATAGATTGACCTAATTTCATCATTTTATTTTAGATAATAGGGGGCCTGAAGAGAGTGAAAGGGGTATGATCGCTCAGTGAGGTAGGCATACACTCATAAATTCATTAAAGTCTAATACATACATTTTATTAAAGTCTAATCATAGGTGTAATTTGTAGTGCTTTGAAATGGTTAAAATCATAATAACAAAGATGACTGTTTTCTCCTGGACACCCATGAAGTGGCTCTGGTGACATCCAGCATTGCTATGCATGAACAACATTATTACATCCCAGACATAATCTAAATAGTCATATATGCACCAAAATGCTGAGTGTCTTTGGGAGAGTGGCTAGGAAATCCTGAAAACAACAATTAAAATTTTAGAAACAGTGTGCATTATCCAAATGAGCACTGAGACATAAAAACAACCATTGCTATAGAGGAAGGAAGACACAGATTTAATGCTACATAGTAAAAAATCTTCAACTTATAAACCCAGAGAACTTACAGCAAAATAAAGTGAAGAATGTGTGTATTCTAGTAGTGCATGTAGACAATAGTATGAAACCTAGTCATTTTGTATTAGTTCTTATTGTTTACAATACTTTTTAAGATTTCCCTTTTATTATGTTCTTGAACTTATTAAGGAATGCTAAAAGAGGGTATTTTGGAGGATTCTATGTTACTAAAATCTGTTTCATGATTTTCTCATAATTAGAGTGGGCTATAGATTTAGCAAATAATATTATAGAAGACTATGTGCCAGTCTGTTTTCACTTGGGGTGCCTCAGAGGGGGGCGGGTGAGAACCTTCCCCGCCCCAAGGGACTCAGCCCTGGCAGCCAAACTCCACTACCCAACTGCTGCCAAGCTCCACGCCACTTTCCGGATGCTCCAGCCAAGCTTCACGCATGAATAAAATCCCATGGAACCTAGATAATGCGAAACTTTGTGACCTTGAACTCTGCACTTAATGGGACCCAGAAGCAGAGTTCCTCTGCCTGCTATCCCCCAGACTCCGGTAACCCAGGGATCACACTCGTAAGACACACCCTGACACACCCAAGTATACATTATATTATATATAATATATAGTATATTATTTCTGTTGTGTTTTGGGACAGGTATTGGGGTTTGGGATGGAAACACTCTGAATTTGGTGGTGGGAAGGTGTAATGATGGTAGGATTTGTGTTTGAATATTGAATGTAATAAAACATTGTGAACTAACTTACAAAATTAAAAACTTAAAATAAATAAAGGTAAATACTAAACTCATTATCATTGTTTCTTCGGACTGATCAACTGACCAAGGTATTTTGTCAAACTTCGCTCTTAATTATTCTATTTTTTTTCACTTTCAAGATTATAATTTACACAGTGAAATTTGTTTGGCTTTGGCATTTAAGTAGTCTTTTAGTTGACTTCAATTTCTTTTGACAAAACTCAGTAGCATGAACTGCAGTTAAAGGGGTTGCTTGTTTTTATTTTAAGCATTTCTTTTTTTTCTGTTCCAGGTTTAGTAAGGTTTCCTAAAAAGTCCTAGTTGTTTTTATTAGAGAATATTATTTACAATAAGATCTACATATACATGTACTACATGTACATTAATTGCTACTGTGGTATACTTTCTTCTAGTTATCTCATCTGGTGGAAATATGCATAAATAAATATGCATACATAGAATGGTGTAAATACAGATAAACACTTTTAACAGTCTACATCTATAAAACATAAAATACAAGTACATGTTGTCTCAACACTGGTCCATTACCATATATACCATTCATAATCATTTTGCTTTTCTAACACTTACAAGGTTAAAGATAAGCTTCCACAATCCAATCTACTATCCATTACTTTAACTCCCTTACACCTGCATAACATATTGAAATTATTGACTTGTATCAATACACCCAATAGAAATATTTTATAAGTTATAAAATATTTGAATGAATTCCTTTGTATTTAATCTTATATACTTATTTCTAAATTGTTTTATTAGACACTGCTTTACCAAAACATAAGGTGTATAATGTGTCTTATTACTGTCTATAATCCCAAACTCTGAGCATCTCAAACTCGTGAAATATTTTGGGATGTTTGTCCTCATTAGAGTTTGGGAATCTAGGGTCAAATCTAGAGATAGTTGGGAGTTAGTTATTTTAACTTCCATAAATAAAGTCTAATTCTGAAGATTTAATAAATTAATGATTCATGTTACCAACATTTGCATTATCATACAGAATAACTCTTGATGCAAAGTTCCTCTGTGCTCACAACCTTCACAACCCTAGCAACCACTGATCATTTTTGTCAGTTTCTATTTATCTTTGCCAGAATGTCTTATGCTTAAGATAATATAGTTTATAAAATTTTAGACTGATTCTTAGCAGTTTGCATTAATGTTCTTCCATATACAATTTATAACTTGATGGATACTTTATACCATTGAGTACTATTTCACTGTATGAATTTCTTCAGTTATGCTGTCATTTTAAGTGTCAAGCATACCGTGGTTGTTTCTAGCTTTTAGGAAAATTGCAATGATTTTATAAATACTTGGTTTTAATATATGAAACTATTAAACAATTGGCTAAGCTAATTAGTGTATACTTATTGAACTGTCTGGTGAGATTATAATGAGCTTTATAACATGCAGCAAGTGTAGCTGTGTATTTCTCACCAGAAATGATAAGAATTTGCTATTTTGTGGCCTTATTTCATCATACTTGGTTTTGTCAGATTTTGTTATCATACTTGTGAGTTTAGTCTTTCTGATAAGTTTAGGATCATGTCAATTTTTGAACATACTCTTCCTATTAACAAATGAAATGTCTTTCATATTCTTGTTTTCTGTATGTACTCTTCCAAAGTGAGTTTCGTATTAAGATTTTTTTATCAATAACTCTTTATCACTGAGTCATGCTTTTTTCTTTAGGGGCCACACCTGTGCTGCTCAGGGCTTACTCCTAGCTCTGCTTAGAGATTAATCCTTGCAATGATGGGAGGACCATATATGATATTAACGATTCAAACCAGGGATAGCCAAATATAAGACAAGCAACTTTCATTCTCTACTATCTCTAGGATGTACATCTTGGACTAAAAATAGAGATCAGTTGTCAAAAGTGTTGCTTTTAAGGACAGGAACCCAAGTTTAATCCTCAAAACTGTATGCCCACTAAATACCACATGTTGTAGCCCTGGTGTCTCGAAAGCACCACTGAATTTGAGTAGCACCACATCCAGGGGGTTAAGCATTAAACCATTTCCCCACATATCACTTGGAGTGGCACCTGGCTTTCCTGAATACTGCTTGAGAGACCCTCTTCATAAATAAAAGATCTTCATCTAGCACAATTTGTTGAAAGACTCTATGGAGTCAACTTTGCTTGTTTTTGAGAGTCAGTGACTTCTATTTCTTGGAGCGTACTCTGCACCCTCAGTACTGCTCCACTTACTGTATTACTATCCCTTCCATTGGGAATTTGTTTACTGTAGCTTTATAGTAAATTGTGGGTTTAATAGTGCCAGTTCATTATACACATATCTAGTCTTTTACTTCTTTTTTCTGGCCATGCCCACCCAGCAGTACCTGGCAAGTTACCTGTGGAGTATCGCATATGTCAAAAACAGTAACAACAAGTCTCACAATGGAGACATTACTGGTGCCCGCTTGAGCAAATCAATGAACAACGGGACGACAGTGACAGTGATACAGTGATTGTGGGCATGTCATATTGTAATATGATAAAACTTCTGTTAGCTCTTTGAAATACCAGCCTGACTATTCCTTATCTCTTAATTATCAACATAAACTTGAGAATAAGTTTCTCTATGTTTATAACATCGCTTACTAAAATTTAGATTGAAGTTCCTGTCTAAATACTGACTGAACTGTAAAGAATTGATATTTTTCTAGTACTTTTTAGGCCATAACAAGAATTATGTTCTAATTCATTGATTTTTCTTAAGGGTCTATTATCAATCAATGTATTTTGCTTTATTTATATATTTTTTCAGTTTAAATTCATTTATGTGATTTATATAATTTTAAATATGCTAAGGTTTGCTTTCTACTAAGAATAGTTTACATTGGCAGTATTTAATTTGTTTTTGAGGATATACATTCTACCATTGGTGGTGCCCATTAATGGTTATTATATCAAGAATTTTAATGTTAGCAAAATGATTTTACTTCTGACATTCACCTTTTGTTAGTATAGAGAATTTTAGCATTGGAGTATAAAAGATCAGTATATATATATTTCATATTAAATTATCTATAATTTTTTATTAAATGATAGTAGAAAAGTGAAAAGAGAAAGATATTTTAAAGTACATGACTGTTTCAATATTATACCTGTGACGTTGAATTCCATATGCTGCTGGTAGACATTAAACACATGCAAAGATAATAATAACAATGGCAATGAACATGATCCATTTTTTAACCTAGATAGGAAAAATAAAACATACAGATTCCTCTTCTGTTGTTGCTCTATCTATTAATTCATACTTAAAGAATGATAACTTTCAAGTATGCCTTAGAAATTTGATTACAGATCAGTTGTAGGGAAATTAAAGTATTTAATTTTGAAAATATTAGCCTAGGGAAACTGATTGGGCATTATAGGATTTATTTATTTAATGTTAAATTAAGATAACGTTAAATTAAAATACACATATGTGGCTGTGTAATTTCACATCTTCACAAAGTATGTTACCATGCCACAACCACCACCAAAGTACCAGAATCCTACTACCACAGTCCATGAAATCACTTCCTCTTTTAAAAATATCTTTAGAGTTAATCAGAAATCAACTAAAAGATTCTATCTGCCCTTTTAAAATTTAACAGATAATGTTATCCTAATAACATCTAGCAACATTTCTTGAGCTATTATATTATATATCTATATCTTTTCCACAAATTTTTCCCATTAAATTTTCATTTGAATGTATATTAAATTTGAATAGCAGTCTGCCCTTCTCTGCTCTCAATGTCATTTTAATATCTTTAAGTAGCTAAAGGACAAAAATGTTAAAATGAATATTTTCTATATCTTGATCTAGTATTAGACTAGATTAATATGGTATTTTATATTGTATCTAGAATTTTGTATAATAATTTGAAGCACACACTTCTTATTTGTGTTCTATTCTATATCAATCTCACACAAAGTGCTTTTCCATTTTTGGAACTTTTTTAAAAATTTATTTATTTTTTAATTAGTGAGTCACAGTGAGGGTACAGTTACAGAATCACACATTTTTGTGCTTGTTTTTCCCTCATGCAATGTTCGAGAGCTAAGTGAAATGAGCTAGAAAGAGAGGGACAGACATAGAAAGATTACACTCATCTGTGGAATATAAAAATAACAGAGTAGGAGACTAATAACCAAGAATAGTAGTATATAATACCAGGAGGTTGGCTCCATAGCTTGGAAGCTGACCTCACATGCTGGGGGAAAGTCATCCCAGATAAAGAAGGGAACACCAAGTAAAATGTGATTGGAGATCCTGCTCGAGAAGGGAGATGCGTGCTGAAAGTAGACTAGAGACTGAACAAGATGGCCACTCAATACCCCTATTGCAAACCACAACACCCAAAAGGGGAGAAAGAGAGAACAAATTGGAATGCCCTGCCATTTTTGGAACATTTCTGGAGCGAATAGCACAGGGGTAGGGTGTATGCTTTGCACGTGGCCAACCGGTTCCATTCCTCTGTCCTTCTTGAAGAGCCCAGCAAACTACTGAGAGTATCCCAACCATACAGCAGAGCCTGGCAAGCTACCGTGGCATATTCGATATGCCAAAAACAGTAACAATAGTCCCACAATGGAGATGTTACCAGTGCAAATCAATGAACAACAAGATGACAGTGTGACAGTGCTTATTATATTTGCTCTTAAAAATTGCCATAGAAAACTACTTTATAGTAAAGAAATGAATACAGAACTGTGTTCTATGTTACTTACAACTATACATATTTATCTATATGCATACATACATGAATATGAATATATATTTCTTTAAAATCAAACATATGTAAATTTTTGACACAAGAAAGGAAATTCACCCCACCAGGACCTTATTTTAATATACTTCTTAGTATTTTTATTTAGATCTGACAGACAGTAATAATGTCACAAAAGACTTTATGAATTTTTCAATACGTTTCATTTCTTTCACATAGAATTTATCATTTAATTCCAAAAAAGTTACTTTGGTAGAAGCACAAGACTAACTAAAAATGGTGGATTAAAGACTTCAACGTCAGACCAGAATCCATAAGGTACATTGAAGACAAGGTCTGCAAAACCCTCCATGACATTGACGCTAACGGTATCTTCAAAGATGACACACCAACCAAGTGGAAACAGAGATAAACAAATGGGACTACATTAAACTAAGAAGCTTCTGCACCGCAAAAGATACAGTGACAAAAGTACAAAGACTGTCTACAGAATGAGAAAGGATATTCACCCAATACCCATCTGATAAGGGGTTGATATCAAGGATATACAAGGCACTGCTTGGAATCTGTAAGAAATAAATATCCAACTCTATCAAAAAATGGGGTGATGAAATGAAGAGAAACTTTCTCAAGGAAGAAATACGAATGGCAAAAAGGACATGAAAAAATGCTCTTCATCACTAATCATCAGAAAGATGCAGATCAAAAAAACTATAAGATACTACCTTACACCATAGAGCCTGGCACACATCCAAAAGAACAAAAGCAACCGCTGTTGGTGTGGATGTGGGAAGAAAGGAACTCTCTTTCACTGCTGGTGGGAATGCCAACTTGTTCAGCCCTTTTGGAAAAAAGTACAGATGCTTCTCAAAAAATTAAAAATTGAGCTCCCATTTGACCCAGCAATACAACTTCTGGGACTATATCCCGGAGAGGCAAAAAAGTATAGTCTAAATGACATCTGCACTCGAATGTTCATTGCAGCACTGTTTACAATAGCCACAATCTGGAAAAAATCAGAGTGCCCCAAAACAGATGACTGGTTAAAGAAACTTTGGTACATCTACACAATGGAATACTATGCATCTGTCAGAAAAGATGAAGTCATGACCTTTGCATATAAGTGGATCAACATGGAAAGTATCATGCTAAGTGAAGTGAGTCAAAAAGAGAGACAGACATAGAAAGATTGCACTCATCTGTGGAATATAAAGTAACAGAATGAATATAAGTACTGGGAGGTTGGCTCCATAGCTTGGAAGTTTGCCTCACACTCAGGAGGAAAAGGCTGCTCAGATAGAGAAGGGAACAACAGGTAAAGTGTGGTTCGATGACCCGCTGGGAATGGGATAAGCGCGCTGAAAATGAACTATGGATCAAATACGATGGCCACTCAATACCTCTATTTCAAACCACAGCACTCAAAAGGAAAGAGAGAACAAAAGGGAATGCCCTGCCACAAAGACGGGGTGTGGTAGGTTGGATGGGATGGATACTGGTATAATTGGTGGTGGAGAATGGGCACTGGTGGAGGGATAGGTACTCGAACATTGTATTACTAAAACACAAGCATGAAAAGTTGTAAGTTTGTAACTCTACCTCAGGGCGATTCACTAAAAAAATAAATAAATAAATAAGTAAAAAGACTAACTCAATGAACAGAATCTCAATGAACTTGAATATTTTACATATTAAGAGACCAATAATCTCTCATATTTTATACCAGAGGCAAGACTTAGTTGAAATTCTCCTCATCTTTCCCACATCATTATATTTTTCTCCATTTTATTAGATCCTGACATGTTAATTTGACTTACCTTCTAGGTTTTGTTGTTCTCTTAAAATACAAAATTTAATTCTGCCATTAAATGATCAGAGGTAAACACATAGACTAACCTTAAAAGAGACATCAAGTTACTATGTACATTTGCATATGAATGTTATATATAATTAAATTCATTACAAATAGGGGGTTAATAAGTGTTAATAGGAAATATAGAATAAATAGTTTGTAATGGGACCTAAAATGATATTTGCCTCATTGATAGTAATGGATTGAAATGGGGATACAATAAACCGACACACACATATTAGAAATGTTGAATTGTATAAACTTGAAACTTATGTGGAACACAAACTATTTCAAGCAACATTTTTTTTTGATATGTGAAGACATTTAATTATAGGAACGCAGTACATGTTTAATGAATGACTGGATAAAAGTGAATGTTAATTTGAAACAATGAATATAATTAGATTCTGAAGGTGGGGTTAATTGAATTTCCTTGGGCTATTAGTGAAAATCTGAATCCTGAAAATCAGAGGTCCAGTTCAAATTTAACTCATGTTTCGTTCATAAGACATTTACTGCCTCAAGTCACTTTCTTCCAGAAGCTATTTTTCTAAAGTGAAGTATGAAAAGAACTTCCCTGGAAGTGGAGTGAACTTATGCCAGTAATTATAGAGAGGAAGTGAAAGAATATTTAAGATGTATTTGCTAAATAACTGTGTTACTTTAGCTTTTTATGATGAAGGGAGATGTACAAACAGATGTCTAAAATAATAAATAAAATAGAAAGATAATAGTATTTACTACTATGGTAGAACAGAACACACAAATATATCTGAAGTTCTAAATTCTATAAGTTCTATAAAGTCTAAGAAAATCAAAAGAAATTAGTGACCAAATGCATCCTAATTGGGCAGCTTTGAAATCTTCTCAACTGTGTTTATTTTTCACTTCATTTTTTTTGCTGTGAATCACAATGACATCAACCAACATAAAATAAGTTTAATTACATTTGTATTAATGTTTTATTCCTCTCATCAGATGACTCATATTCTGAGCTAAATCTGTCAAAAATGCATAACAAAACAGAAGCAATCATAAAATTAATACATGACATAACATTTCTAAAAGTACGCTGATTTGGCTTCATGAGTTCCAAGTTGGGGAACAAACCTAGGTTGTTTGAAATTGGCCCCTATACACAGAGGGCAATGAGAGACAAAAGAGAAGCAGACTCTGATTTTATTTAGGGTCCATTTTCCCCACTTTTTTTTAATCAGGAGAAGGCAAAAGCTTTTCAATAATCCACACAGTGACCTAGTAAGGATGATCTATTTGCTTAGGTTCCATTTAGTGCTCTCATTGGACCAGTAGGTATTATTTCCTAAGGCCTTCTCCAAGGGACAGCCCACTGAGACCCTATATAGGCTTCTGGGAAGAAGGAGATTTTAGATACCTGTTCCAATTAAGTTAGATATTAATGTCTTTACAGAGACCTGGCAAGCACTCATCTCACATAGTGAGAGTCTGAAAGACTGAAGCAAAACAAATAGATAAGAACACAAGTTTAAGCAATAAGATTAGTTCAATGGAAAATAAAAGCAGTAGAAGTTCATCCTATAAGAGTGCTTCAATTTATGAACCAATGTTTTTTAGTATTCAACTAAACAAACCATAAAGGAGGGCAGTCTTTTTTTTAACTATTGTAGCCAACTGTAAAAAATCCAAACGCACACTCGCGGAAGGGGTGATGTGTGTGTTGTTTGAGGGGTCTCAGGGCGGCGTCTCTCTCCTCTTGCTTTCAGTGCTCTCGAGCCACTGTGTATGGACCGGATCCGGATGGCTCCTTCTTTGTGCTCTGCTTCTGTGTGCCACTGTGCTCTCTTCAGTCTGTCTCTGTATCTCTGTCTCTGTCTCTGTAGTCTCTCCTCTGGTCTCTTTCGACCTCTCTCTCCCACTTATGTCTTCTTTCTTGCTTCTGTGTCTTCTCTCTGTATCTTCTGTGTCTTCTCCCTGCTTTCGTGTCTTCTCTCTTAACTTCTTTTACAGTTTTAGTTTATATAGCAATTCCATAGGGTGGTGACACAAAAGTGGATTGAACATTAACAAATCAACAAAGAGGGGTAAGGTCACTTCTCCAGGAGATTAACAAAATCCCATCTAAAGAGATTACTCCAGATTACTAGGAGATCCGCTCAAGGGTGGGATCCCACCCAGAGTATGTCACTTTCTTCTTTCCTAAGATAGTAATCCACTTAAGTAGTTGTAGTAAATCTACTTCAAATATTTCTAGAATTGTCATTCTATATGATAGCAAGAGATATATCGAACTTAAAGTTTGGTTCTTCCTGAGGACATCTCACTATATTTTTTTTAATTTATTTATTTTTAATTAGAGAATCACCGTGAGGGTACAGTTACAGATTTATACACTTTTGTGCTTATACTTCCCTCATACAAAGTTTGGGAACCCATCCCTTCACCAGTGCCCATTCTCCACCACCCGTAAACCCAGTGTCCCTCCCACCCTCCCCAATCCCATCTCCCCCCCACCCCACCCTGCCACTGTGGCAGGGCATTCCCTTCTGTTCTCTCTCTCTAATTAGCTGTTGTGGTTTGCAATAAAGGTGTTGAGTGGCCGCTGTGCTCAGTCTCTAGCCCTCATTCAGCCCGCAACTCCCTTCCCCCACATGGCCTTGGACTACAATGTAGTTGGTGATCGCTTCTCTGAGTTGACCTTTCCCCGGAACGTGAGGCCAGCCTCGAAGCCATGGAGTCAACCTCCTGGTACTTATTTCTACAGTTCTTGGGTGTTAGTCTCCCACTCTGTTATTCTATATACCATAGATGAGTGCAATCTTTCTATGTCTGTCTCTCTCTTTCTGACTCATTTCACTCAGCATGAAACTTTTCATGCCCATCCACTTAACTACAAAATTCTTGACCTCCTTTTTTCTAACAGCTGCATAGTATTCCATTGTATAGATGTACCAAAGTTTCCTCAACCAGTCATCCGTTCTGGGGCATTCGGGTTGAATTCCCATTTGACCCAGCAATACCACTGCTGGGAATATATCCCAGAGAGGCAAAAAAGTACAATCGAAACAACATCTGCACATGTATGTTCATCGCAGCACTGTTTACAATAGCCAGAATCTGGAAAAAACTCACTATATTTTGTAGACCACAGTCCTCAGGTCAGTTTAGTCTTCCTAAACCAGCAGGGTCCCAGTCTCATCATTACTTTTGGATCATGACAGCATTTGTGTATGACCATACTCTAAACTTATAGTTGAGTATTGTGGCACTTTGGCCTGGCCCATTTCGATGCCAGGGTAGCTCACAGCTTGACCTGGATCCATTCAGTCCCTCGTCGGAACCCTGCTTTTGGGGTGTTAGGAACGAAGGGCAACTGAGTGAGAAAGCAGATGCCCAGGAGTAAATATTATTCGAGTCAATCAGTCCCAAGTTACAAAGCATAATATTAATTGTCTTCCTGTGTCCATACAGAAAAGACATTGCTTTAAGGTAAACTAAGTTCCCCGCGGCAAGGCTGAAAGGACAAACCCAATGTTATCCTACAGGCAATGAGAGTTTTGCTTTGCTCCATAGTTTCTACTTCTCCTGAAGTGTTTAAATACAATAATTAGTTGGTTATAATATACTTAACTATTCCTAAAATATTACAAAGCAATTCTGTAGCACTATAGCACTGTCGACCCATTGTTCAATGATTTGTTTGTGTGGGCACCAGTAAAGTCTCCAATGTGAGACTTCTTGTTACTGTTTTTGGCATATCAAATTCACCATGGTTAGCTTGCCAGGCTCTTCCATGGGAGTGGGATACTCTAAGTAGCTTGCCATGCTTTCCAAAAGGGAAAGAAGAATTGAATCCGGATCGGCCACATGCAAGGCAAATTCCCTACCTGCTGTGCTATTGCTCCTGTCCAAGTCCATGACCATTGTGTAATATAATATAATCCGTGTGAGATGGTTCAATGAGTTTTTCAGGAGATCTATTAGCACTGTCTTCTGTTATTTGACCAAGGGTGACAGGAAGTCTTTTAATTATAACCTTACTTACATATACTCCAACAGTAGGAATAAATAACCTAATCACAATTTATCCTAAATGATCTTGATAATCTGCCAGCCTACTACTTTTACCTCCTTCAAGTATTTATAAGAAATTCTTCCAGCTAAGGAAAATTGCCTGTTTATCAGTAGAGTAAAATAATAAAACCCTCTAAATTCATTACCCCTCAAACTCTCAACTTTCCACTCAATGTTGGATTAATCCTTAGTGTATCCATGGGGAGCACTAGCAAATTTACATAAGGTATTTTTATTTATTTCTTTATTAATAGGTGAGCTGGCATTTACATTAGAAAGTTCTAAAAGTGTTCACATTCTTCTTACAGACCTGCATTCTTCCAGAGACATACTATTCAAATCCTTTAAATATCTGACAAAATATGACTTGTCTGATCTGGCAATGACTATGAAACTAATAGAAAAACTAAGGTATTCTTGTGATTGAGAATTCTTCTAATAGATTAAAACAATGTATTGGAGTATTATATTGATTATGAGCTTTACATAAGAATGTGAACCTAAAGCCCTCGATAGAGCTAAACTGGTAGCCGGCCTGGGTTTGATTCTTAGCATTGTATGGCTCCCCAGATTCCAGAGTATTGTCCAACAGAATCAGAATCACAGGTGTGGACAAACACTGGTACTCATAAGTTTAGTGGTGACTGATTATTGGACAGACAACCACAGAGCTTGTCGTTATAAACACAGAAAAGGTAGGATACTAAAGCCCAAGGGGAGCAGGAGGATTTTGTTCACTGCTAGAACTCAAGGCTTTAAGTTTGTGACTTGCCTATCAGATTGGCTTTGATCTTCAACCAAAGAAAATTAAGGAGTTGGACAACCAGTGGAATCAAGTGGAATGAACTTTTCCTTCTTTTATATCACTTTATTGCACTTGTTTCTTTTCATCTACTTAAAAGAGTATTTGCACAATTACTCTCTTAGAATATAAACTTCTCAAGAGCCATAGAGATAATACAGGAGATTAGACACTTGCATGCAACTCTGTTCAGTCATTCAATCTGAGGAACTGCATACAGTCCCCAAGCCATCCCTGAGCACAGAGCCAGAAATAAATCCTGAGCACAGCAAAGTATGCAGCCCCCCATACACAGCATTTGTAACCTGTCTTTTGCCTTGGTTTACTCACTCGGTTGGTATTTATTCTATTTTACTTGTTAAATTTAATATACAATTCTAAGAAATATAAAATGCCTACTCACCTAGTGCATACATTTTAGAGACAATTGAGAAATGTTCTGTAACAAAATAAAAATATATTAGAATAATATTGAATTTTCTTTCTTCCACAATAAGCCATAGTTTGAAAAAGAACATTTTCCATCCTAATGTGAACAGTTATTATTAATGTACTCAGAGTTAATAATATTTAAAACTGCATCATTTATGGAATATAAATAGCATAATTTTTGGTAGTGGAGGCATTTGAAGAAATAAAACAAAAATATCTCCTATATGGACTCTTGGTCTGTGCATTCCACCCCCCCTACACAAACTACATTAATACCTTTAATATCTTTATATAAGGATGATGTGAGCAGAAACTATTTAAACTTCTATTCTATTTAATTCTAGTAATAAATGTCATTTTCATCATCCACCTCAAATTCAATTTTATCTCCAAAGATGTGAATTTGAAAATTTATATAAAATGTTTTAGGGAAAAGCATGCAAATAAGTCAAACAGATATCCAAGTTCTAAGCTTATGTTTTGATTTTTGTGGAGTGTTTTAAAGTTTAAGGGTAATGTGACTGTCATCACAAAAGATACTGCAGGGATTTTTGCATGTAGGCATCAAAGTAGTGATGACTGCGACTTTAACAAAATAATCTAAAATTTCACACACTGTTCAATTCTGTCATCACACTAATAGCCTAAATTAGGCAAAGTCAATACCACTGATCTTCCACAAGTCTACAATTCTGTGAACAGAGAAATTGTCTCCAAAGAATACATGTAATCAGTGGTCCATTTTTCTTTCTTTCTAACACAAGAAAGACTGTGATGTTTTCCCTTTGCTATTTGAACAATAGTTATTCTATATCCTTGCAAATAGCTCAGTCTTCATTGGTATTTTTTGAACCTCTGAGGAAGTCATTTGGTGCAATCTGAAAAATGATAGTGGGGTTATTTAGAAAACCTCTTGTTCCATGTCATTTTTTCTCATTTTGACTTTTCCTGGTACCTGAGTAGAAACACTAATGTAACTGCAAACTTCCCAAACTTATATGACCTGAATTTAATTGGCTTTCCTAGACCACTTGGTTTCATCTGTAAAACAAACAGAAAAGCAGATGAAAATAATACTTTTGTTGTTAATTAAAAGATACAAATTTTGATAAGACTTTATTTGGTCATATATGCTTCAAATGCTACTTTTACTTAATTTAGAACAATGTTTTTAATATTAGGTAAAATAATGGTAATTACATGTTTAAGTAACTGGCTTTGTTAATGATATGAGAGGAAAACAATATGCTAGAAAATATAGTTGTTAAATTATGGAGTTTACCATACTAACAATGATGACTGAATTAAACTCTCTTTAAAATCATATATGAAGTTAAATAAAATGCACTCTGTAGCACTGTCACTGTAGCACTGTCATCCCATTGTTCATCAATTGGTTGAGCGGGCATCAGTAATGTTTCCATTGTGAGACTTCTTGTTACTGTTTTTGGAATATTAAATATGACACGGGTAGCTTGCTAGGCTCTGCCATGCAGACGGGATACTCTCGGTATCTTGCCAGGCTCTCCGAGTGGGACAGAGGAATCGAACCTGGGTCGATCATGTGTAAGGCAAACGCCCTTCCCGCTGTGCTATCACTGCAGTCCAATCACATATGTTCCAGGTGATATATTCCAGAAAGTAAAAGAAAGAAATACTGAAGTAAAAAGTTAACATCTTGGAAAGCATTTCTTCAAAGTAAGGTGAGAAAAAATGCATGTATTTTTTATATTTCACTAGAAATCATAATAAAATACAGTGAAAAGTAACCAAAATCTTAACAATGGAAAATAGAGTTGCTGGCATGTTCATTTCTACTTAGATATAAATAGTGATGCTTAACTTAATGACAGAGAAGAACAACTTAATGACAGAGAAGAGCAATGTGATAATATTCCAATTGCACTACTCATTTCTGCTTCCTTGCAGAATAACATACTAGTAATATTTTTCTTCCTCTCACAACTTATGTTTTTTTCTTCTCTACTAGTTCATTACTCTTGGCAAAATATTTCACATAAAACTTTTATTTTTAATTTTTATTTTTTAATTAGTGAGTCACCATGTGGGTACAGTTACAGATTTACACATTTTATAAAACTATTTTATTATGAATGAAGTTTGCCTCATGTTTCTGCCTTTTTGCTGCCTTTTATGATAAAACTCACTAAATTTTTATTTGCAGGTTTGTTTTACAATGCTTCTCCCAGTGCACTTTAACATTTTCTAACTTGACACCAGTTTGCCCTCCAATCATGTCAACCAGTCAACACTATATTATTCAATGCAATATTGATTCTCAAGCATCATCTTAAATTTTATGGAACTTCTGAAATATTCAGACATTGTTCTTTGTTCCTAAAGAGAGAACTGCTTGTCTGCCACCATAAATGATCTGCTCCCTATTTTTATCCCTTATTAAAACTAATAAACCTAGTACTATGTGAGGGCTATAGTGTTTGACACATTTGACTGTGGATCAAAAATTAAGATCATTACTATTACTTAATTATGTATAGCTTTTACAGTAAGGAGTTGTGAAGAAGACTGACTTTGAAACCCAGAATTCAATTATCCAAGGACACTTTGTGGTAAAACAAAGAGAAAAGAGAGACCTGGGAGAGATTTGATGCCAGAGCAGTGGATGATCCACTTTATACAAAGCAGCCAGGTGTCTGTGGCTGAGATTTTTTTGCTCACTTCCTTTTAATTTATGGATGACTAGTTTTGACTCTTATAATGTTGGCAGAACAAATTTATAAGGAAAGACAGATTGAGAAGAAAAGAGTGAGGAGGATTCTTACTTGGTTTCTGCTTAGTCTATTCTGAAGTAGTAGAATTACTTAAAAAATATGTTTAAGAAAAGAATCATCCCAACTTGACTGAAAGAAATTTTATGCTGAAAATATTACTACCTGACTTTCTCACCTTTTCAAAAGTTAAGTCTCTTAAGTTATTGAAACATTATATACATGCAAGTAGTGATTGACTTTATGATCATACTGGATAAAAACAGAGGCAAAAAAGTATTTAAAAATTATTATGATACAACAAAAATTCTATTACAAATTTTAAAACACAGTTTTCATTTATGCATGTGGTCATTAGTCACTAATAGTACTCCAAGCACACCATATTGTAAAGAGGAAACTATGGAAGCATATAAATGTATTTTAAAGTGATTTACTGGATTAAAAATACTAGCAACTGCCTAATGAGCTTGTTCTATCTCATACTTTTTAGTTAAGTGATCAGGATATTGACAACTTCGTGGTATATATAATTGAACAGAATGGATTGTTAAAATTGAATTCCATCAGTGTTTAATATGCAGGAAATTCTCCAGAAGTTAAATGTAATTGAGATTATCCAGCTGGAATGAGTGAAAGTATGAATAACAAAATACTGCAAATATTACTGCCTGGCTCTCTCACCTATTTTTAAAAAAACAAATGATAAACCTCTGAAGCCTTTGAAATGTTGTATAATGTAAGCAAACCAAAATTGGCTTTACAACATCAAGTAATAACTGTCATTTAAATTAAAAATTGCTATTTCTCTTGATACAAACAGCTGCATACATTGTGATACAGGCAATTCCAAATACAGGACCTCTTATTTCATCTTCATGTCCTCATATACCACAGAGGACTAAAATGGCATTTTGGGACACTTCTAAGTGGTGTGACAGAATGAGAGTTTAAAACTTACTTAAACTTGAATCAAAATTTGGCTTTCCATGTTCCATGAAAATTTCATACAGAAAGAAATACATAAGTCCAGAATAAAATGAAATCGCCAACATTTCTACCTCTGTTGCTGAGTAGAAGGCAGTTCCAGGGGGGAAAAAATCAAACACTTAATACCTCTACTACAGACCACAACATCCAAAAGGAGAGAGAAAGCAAAAAGGAATGCCCTGCCACAGATGCAGGGTGGCATGGGGGTGTGTGAAAGCAGCGGGGGTGGTGGGAGGGATGCTGGGAACATTGGTGATGGAAAATGGCCACTGGTGGAGGGATGGGCACTCAACCACTGCATGACTGAAATGCAAACACAAAAGTTTGTAAGTCTGTAATAGTACCATAGAAGTGATTCACTAATAAAAAAATAAACAAGGAATATCTATATATTGAACTGAAACTCTCATAAAGAGAATCAAGATAAAGTTTAACTAACCTGATATTTGGTCTTCCTCCGTAAGTGAAAAGAAAAACTGATCAAAAGCAGAACAACTTAGAATATCCCATACCTCAAAGTCTGCAAACAAAAAGCAGAAAACTGGTTCGAGCTTGTTCTAAACGCAATGTTATTTTACCAAAGTGACTGATCATTTCCCTTTTATTTTCTAAAGTGCTTAATCTCAATCAAACTATTACTGGTAGAGCAACATTCTGAATGAAATCTCTCTCGGGTTGGAATCCTCACTTCGAATCTCTATTAAGCTTTAACATTTATTAAGATATTCTATTTCAATGAACATGGGTAGGAAATGATTGACTTGCTACCACATCTGCCAGTATATTTGCTTTAATTATGAGAAAATGATTTGAGCCATTTAAATAAAGAAAGGTAGCCAACATGTTTCTAATGGTAAGAGAAATAGAGGGAAAATTGCTTTAGATGATCAGCCTACTTATAAAGAAGAGGATGAAAATTAGACAGACAGAAAAGACTAACAAAAGTGCTGCTGAATACTACTGAAAATTAATCACCAGCTCAAGATAATAATGTAAATAGGTAACTTAAATGGGTATCTCACTTCAAAGGCACTATGAATCCTCACTGATTCTATGCTGAGTAGTTCATTTAAATAAAATGATGCTTAAGAGGTCAAACAATTTGAAATCAGTGTGATACATAAACAGAGGCCTTTTAATTACTGGTTTTTGTCTGGATATTGAGTAATGTTTACTCAATTTGCTGGTTTTAATGGTTATGCCAAAAAAGGAACCTTTGCCTGAATGGTTTTATTAAGGCATAATACTTCATACAGTTTGTTCATGTTTGATCCCACACAGTTTGATCCCTCTTAATACTTGGTAAAACTGTTATTCAAAACTCAATAATGGAGAGACAAGAGTTGATGGAAAAAGGGGTTATATTTAGATGCTACCTACCTAAGGTGAATTTTCATCCTCAAAAATCACCTTTCTTTATGTCTCAAGAAGGGGTTTTTCAGGGTAAGAAAAGGAGACAGTGCCAGAATGAACATTAAAATCCTCTTGTGAGTGCAGTCCTTCTATGTCTGTCCCTCTCTTTCTGACTCATTTCACTTAGCATGGTAGTCTCCATGTCTATCCATTTATAAGCAAATTCCATGACTTCATCTCTCCTAACTGCTACATAGGATTCCATTGTATAGATGTACCAAGGTTTCTTTAACCAGTCATCTGTTCTAGGTCACTTGGATTTGTGGAGTATAGAATAGCATCACATGGGGCTGACACCCAAGGACAGTAGATACAAGGGCTAGCAGAATTGCCCCATAGCTGGAAGCCTGCTTCATGAGCAGAGGGAGAAGGCAGATGGAATAGAGAAGGGAGTGAATAGAGATCACTAAGAAAATTATGGCTGGAGGAATCAGTTGGGATGGGAGATGCATGCCAAAAGTAGAAAATGGACCAAACATGATGACCTCTCAGTGTATTTTGCAAGCCACAATGCCTAAAAGTAGAGAGAGAGTATGGGGAATATTGTCTGCCATTAAGGCAGAGGGAGAGTTGGAAAGGGAGGGAATACAAGAGATATTGGTGGGGGGGAATGTGCACTGGTGGAGGGATGGGTATTTGGTCATTTTGTAATTGTAACCCAAACATGAAAGCTTCTAACTATCTCACAGTGATTCAATAAGTTTTTTTTAAAAAATCCTCTTCTGAGATGATCCCTTAAGGAACATTCCATCTTATCTACAAATCTAAATGAAAGTAAAGGTTTAGCTCTTGAATAAAGCTCTTAAATTTGTGAGTCGAGTAAGACCGAAATTCAAACATTAAAGCTTTGTAACTGTATATCACTGTGACTCAATAAAAGCAAATAATAATCTTTAAAAAATGGAAAAAATAAAGAAAGAATAAACTGAGGAGAGGCTGTCTTTATCTTTTGACTGTATGGCAAGGACTGTTTTCTTTTGCCTTTGTTGAGTGATGGTATTTTGCTTAGACGATTTTAATTCTCCAGCATCATTTTTTTTTCATTTTTGTGGAAACTGGAAATCAAAACTCAAGTCAAAACTGACAGATTTCCAGCAAGATGATCTTTCATTTCTTTACTTGGGCATTCCAACATAAGAAGACAGTCACTATATTTCCTTTTCATGCTAGTTCTTTTAGTCCTTATTGGAAGGTGATTAAAAGAAATAGGGTGCTGATTCAGATCTAACTATTTCTTGATGAATGCAACCATCATAGGGAGAAGGCAAGATAAGAACAACTGATCTGGTAGGGAACATATAACTACAGAGGTTAACTATCTTCTTTTGTCAGGACTCCTCCCTTGAAAATAACATTTTGCCCAAAGTTTGCTGCTTTAGAAGCCCACCTTAGGAATTTCTTGAGACGTTCCAAACTCAGAAGTTGTTTTGTCCAGTTATTTCATAAAACTAGTCTCTCAAACCTGAGAATGAGTCCGGTAGAAGTTGTGTCTAGTTCCATGAGAGAAAAAAAAGAAGATAAAGAAATGTTAGAATCTAAGCAAGAGCTCCAGGAACAGCAGATTCTACATCTAATTGTTCTTCCTGACTTAGTCTGGTGTTCTAGGCCTGCAGAAGAAGCAGCACCATCACTCTTTGAATCTGCAAACTACATCTAATTTTCTACCTCTAGCTTGTATAGTCTTTGGGAGTCTATCTGAATGGGTAAAGTCACAGAAAATTTTAGGATTTGTTACAGGTTACAAGTAAAAATATTTTTTTTTAAATTTTAAACAAATAATTGAGAAGAGCAGGATCTGATTTCCACAGAAAGCACATTATTGAAACACAGTTTTCTCTCCACCTTCACTGCTGGTCTACTAAATAATTAGGTAAATCACTATTTCCTTCGAATAAACACAGTAAGAATTCTACAGATTCCTTTTTAGTTTAACTTTAGATTGAGTATAAAAGGCCTTTTGGGCTCAGGAGTCCTGTCACTTCTCTTTCTCCAAATCAGATTCCACCTACCCAATAGAAGTCTGAAATCCTTATTAGCACAAAGTATAAAGAATATTTTTTCATATTTCCAAACTGCAGGCTTCAGAAGTATCTATTTTAATTTTAGTTTTACCTAACTCCAAAATCCTTCTATTCTCCCCTCTTCTATTTTGGATCTGAGCCTATTCCATAGCAGTGCTCTTGAGCAAATGTAGATGAATTACTTATGAGTCCTTAGGCCCTCCTATATCCAAGTCTGAATGGCATGGTTCCTGCTCCAGGTTCATCTGGGGAGGATTTATATTTAGGGTGGTAGAAATCAAAACGAGTTTTAGGGCAACTAAAACTTAGGATAATATTCCCACTATTATATATATTTAATATTCCCACTATTTTATATATAATATAACATATAATGCTATTTATATATATCAATATAACGTTATTTATCATCAGGAACTCAACATGTCTCACAAATGCAAAGTTTATGCTTTTACTTCTAGCCACATCCCAGTACCTTATTTTCCTTTTCCTTTTAAATGTGTATATGTATATGGGAGATAATGTTATTCATCAACTCAGTAGATAATCCTACTCTATACTGAGAATATGCTGATAAGCTTCTAATTTTTATCTTTGTTTGGGGACTTTTTTTCCCCCAGCTCTGGATATTTCTACTAATAGAGGTTTAAATTCTGATTCTTTCCTCAGATATGGCCAGTTCTTAATAAGTCCATCAAAAGCATACTTAATTTCATTTACAATGCCTTTGTATCTCTCACATTGAGTTATCTCTGGACACTGCCCATTCCTGCATTTTGTCTATTTTATCTAGTGAACTCATAACATTTTATGGATAATGCCTTTTTAGTTGTGATTCTTGCTCCAATTTTTCAAATTGTGTTGTTTTATGATTTCCCTTTTGGTATGAGTTTCAAAACTCTCTTGGTAGCTAAATGTGTTATTTTGTGTAAAAAAATATTGCTGCAAATAAGCCTTTAGTGATGGTGTGATAAGATATTGTAGCAGATGGTAAAGCATTCTGTCGTCCTATGATTAGGTCTCAGTTTGTCAGTCTTTGAAGTCTGTTACTCTGTCTATGCTTCGGGGCTTCACAATTATTTCTCAGAATTCTTTCTTATGATGAGTAAGAAGGCTACAGTGCTCTGTGGTTAGGCATTTCCCTAATGTGGAAATCAGAGTTTGCAGGAGTTAACAATTTTTCTTCCCTTGAGTCTTTTAGACAGTGATTATAAATACTCTATCAAGGGATTCTTGATGCTGGTGATTATCCCAGAATGACAGACTTTTATAAGAACATTTCAGAAACATGCTTTGGCTATATTTTTTCTGTACTTCTAGCACAACTTAATTTAATGTAGAATATTTCAGAAACACTAAGATAAAAGAAATAGTGTCTAGAATCACCTTCCTATGTTGTGAGCACTCCTTTTCAATAATTGTTCACATCTACCAAATTCAAAATGGTGTGTTTGCCTCTACCTGCCAGAAACAAAATAGGATTTTTCTCCATCATTAATTTGTGAATGTGGTCCAGCTCCTGGAGGCAAATTTGCATCATTATGGGAGTCTTTCTGGGACTTGGACCTCATGAAATTACTTCTTGTTTGCACTGAGCCTCTAGAAATTCACCAATTATAGAAAATTCTGTACTGGCTTTGATTCTAGGGTGGTTTCTCACCATTTTGTATGATATTAGCTAGCTGCATAGATAGATAGATAGATAGATAGATAGATAGATAGATAGATAGATAGATAGACAGGTAGATAGATATCTCATCATATTAAGACAATTCGTTAGTCCATTTATTTTTGCTTTATGAAGATTATTTTTAAATCATAAATAGGCATTGAATCATTTTCAAATAACTTTTCTTCAACATTTTGCTCCTATATAATATGATTGCTTTTGTTATTGCTTTGTCTCTTGATTAATTATATTTTTTGTTGAATGTATGTAAATGAATAGACATACATACCTGGAATAAGGACCACAATCCATGACATAAACAAAGATTTTCTAGGACGACAGAGGAGTAAGGAGGAAGGGATTCCGTAGAATCTGATTAATAAATTACAGCCATCAGCAGTCATTCCTGACAGTGCTGGCAATTGAACCAGGATCAAGGTTCTTGAATTGAATAGAGGATCAAGGTATGCAAGACAAGTGATTTTCTGCTTCCCCCAGAACACTCTTTGAGGAGACATAGTTATAACTAATATATTCTTTATTGGTTTGAAAAGACAGTCTTTTCGGAGCGAGACTATCTGTCATCATTTAAGCATATATCATCTTGTTTCTTATAAAGTATCATCTATATATGGCTTTACGTTTTGTTCCTTTCCTGTAGCGCTCTACACTAAACAGTCTAATACATATTTTTATTTAAATTTGCTTTATCTCCAAAGTTTATATATCATCTGGTATCTTTATACAGATTAAAACTCTCCCTAAGAGATGTGGGCTGAATATAGACTATAGACTATAGACTATAGACCAAACTTGATGGCCACTACCTCTACTGCAAACCACAACACCCAAAAGGAAAGAGAGAGCAAAAGGGAATACCCTGCCATAGAGGTGAGGTAGGGTGGGGTGGGTGGAGTGGAGGTGGTGGGAAAGATGCTGGGACCATTGGTGGTGGAAAATGGGCACTGGTGGATGGATGGGCACTCAACCACTATATGACTGAAATGCAAGCATGAAAGTTTGTAAGTCTATAACTGTACCTCATGGTGATTCACTAATAAAAAGTAAAAAAAACCCTCTCCCTAAGGAAAGAATTTCTTTTTTCTATTATTCAGTGGTCATAGCTTTAAGAAAAATTGTGTATTTTAAAAATTTTATTTAAATGATGAATTGAATAATATAGTTTTCTTGCAAAAATTTATTATTTTTGTTAAAAATTTACTTATCTACTAAGAGGCTATATGAAATGGTAATTATCTCTGTGTTTGTTCATTTTTCTTCTGGTTGAAAAAATAAATAGTTTACTCATATGTACATTTTCAGAAAGAAAATATATATAAAGTATCTATCTACATAATATTAACAAAATAATATTACACATAGATGAAGTCATACTTCTTGATCTCAGAGTTAAAACATTATAGAATGCTAGTTAGAAAAAGTTTGATATGACATTTCTATTAATAAAGCTTAAAATAATATGTAGAACAAATTCTATAAAGAGAAAATTATTTTTATACTGCTTTATATTCATAAAATTTAGTTTCATGATTAATGAGAAAGTTCAAATCTGTCAATAAAAAAAAGTCAGCTTTATTTCTGTCAAATTTTGGAAATGTTCAGTGTATGTAAATATTTATATTTCTCTTTCAGAAAAAAATTAAAATTTGGTAAAATTTAAGAAACTATACATATATTACTGTATTTGTTTCATAAAATTTTTATTCCTAGTCAAGACATATACAAAATTTTGCAGAACTGTTTTTTTGTCTGTGTGTGTGTGTGTGTTTCTTTTGGTGGTCACATCTGGCGATGCACAGGGGTTACTCTTGGCTCATGCACTCAGAAATCACTCCTGGTGGTGCTCAGTGAACTATATGGGAAGTTGGGAATCAAACCTGTGTTGGCCTAGTGCAAGGCAAACAAACACCCTACCTGCTGTGCTAACGCTCCAGCACCAGAACTGTTTTAAATTAAATTCATTTAATTGACTGTGCGGATGTGTCCCTATGAGGAGCTGCTATGGAATTTTTTATATTACAAAGTGTAATATAATTTTTACTGTGCTTTAGTTTGGTCCTCTGAGAGTTTATTTAATTTAGTCCCAGAAATAATCATACTTTCAGCAATAGATTTATATGAATTAAAACATATGTGTGCATACACATTAAAATTAATGATTAAAATCAATGATGTTTTTCTAAATTCTTCAAATATATAAATGTATTTTTGTGTATATTTTTAAATTTTTTTCATATTTAAGGTTGACAGTCTTATTTTCTATTAACTTTTACTTAACTCTGAAGAATAATTCGTTTTTTTCTTGTCCATGACACTGTTCTTCAGGGTTTTTCTAAACCTAAATAATCGTAAAATCTCTTTCTTTCTATGTTGAATATTTTTTTATTTGGCACATGATCTTATATTTATATATAAGACCATATATATAATATATATATATGAAAGAGGTGCCCTATAATTTCTTTTGGGAGTGGAATAGAGAATAAGAGATGAGGGAGGGTAAGAAAACCAATAACTACTTATCTCTAATATGAGTAGCAGAGTTAGGAAAAAGCTTTTTATTTGGATAAAGTCTGGCACTATAAACTCATGTAAGAAAGTTTATGGTTACATGCTACCAATAACCAACTAATTACATCATACAAAGCTAATCTATGAATCTACATAATATCCTTATATTTAGTATCATTGCAAGTAAAAATGTGCATTTTTTATCTCTTCAGGCATTATATAATTTTATATATAGCAACATATACATTATTCAATACCTAGAATAACAGCTATTTTATGGTCTTTTTTGTTTGACACCAAGAATTTGAAATGACCTAATTTCATCTTCTTTGAAAGATATAAAGAGCAAATGGTTCCAGAAACCACCACATATGTCTCATAGTTCTGTTCCTAGAGGAGGCACACAAAAATTCTAGATCATATGGCATATTTACATTTGGAAGACATAATATTGCCAAGAGTTTGATTTTTAAAAAAAAATCCTTAAAAAGGTAAAAATGAAAACAAAAGACTTCAGTGATGTAGGGGCTGAAGAGATGGTATGGAGTGTGCAATGCTTACCTTGAATGTAGCCCACTCTGATTTGATCCCCAGCACCACCAAGATTGATACCCCATCACGAGTTTAAGAATAAACACTGAGCACTACTGAATATGACCCAGGAAGCATTTAAAATTAAAGAAAATCACTGCCCCATCTCCCAAAAAAATAAAAGGACTTTAGTGATTTTACAGTACATCGGTTATTGTTCCTTATTTAAAATCTTGTTTTTAAAGCAAGCTTGGTTCATATTTAATACATTGGCTATTAAAATATCATTTTATAATGTATAACTATAATAAATCCACAAAGATCATCGGTATATTATTTGGTTAGTTTTAAGAATTGATTCACTCAATGGGATGAATTGAGTGAATAACTTTCATTACAGAGAAATTTGGCATTAAGTCAGATTTTTCATTCCTCTCCCAGTTCTTCTATACTCTAAGAAGCAAAATAATAATTTTAAAGTCATTATACTTAATTGGTTATGGTTATCTTTTCCAGAACTTCTCACAAAGGTACAGAAGGCATGCACTAGTTATGATCAAAACTTTGTTAATGTTAACAATTTTACTTTATTAAGCCTCATATTCATGTTAAATTACATAGGTTACATTATATTGTGTATTTACATAGATCTTAAATTGTGTATTTACATAGATCTTGGGTTTGCACATTGTTATTTATAACTATTCTCTTGTTATATGAATATTGTATACTTTAATCATTATCCTGTTTGTGAACAAATAAAAGATTTCCGGTTTTGGCTATTATCAATATATCTTCTTTGTTTAGTTTTCAGAACAGATCACCAGTCATCAGGAGCTACTCCCAGCTTAGTAGTCAAGGGTTACTGCTACGGGTGGTGGGGAACCATATGATATTGTGAATTAAACCTGGACCTCCACATACAAAGCATAAAATCTGTCCATTTATCCATCTCTCTAACCTAATAAATATTACCATCCTGCTTTTTGCAGCCATGTTATTCATTGTACTAAAGCAAAATTGATGTCACTAAATAAAGTTATATGACAGTTTAAGATACTGTATCATATTGTTACTAATAACTGGAGTTGTCAATTTTATTTATATAACTCATTATCGTGACTATGTTCTCTTGTAGTTTCAATTTTTATCATGCAAATAACTGTAAAAACAATTTTTCTCCCTGTTATGTTATGCCTATTTAATATATTGTGGATTTGAATTATAGAACTATTAAAATTTTGATGTGTGAAATGTATTGATCATATTCTATGGAATCTTATCTGCCTTATTCCTCTGTATTTCTGTGAAATCTGTGTTTATCCCAAATTTGCAAAACTACTTCCCATATTTTTTTTGGTAGAGGCATTTTAGGTATGGTCTTCTGTTTAATTATATGGTTAATTAAAAGCCTATTTTCAATGATGTGAGCCATAAGTATCAATTTTGTGCATGTTCTTAATTTTTTTGTGACCACTGCTCATGGTGTCCTGGACAGTACTCAATTGGCCATTGGTTCAGTGCTCAGGTCTGAGGACTTATGCTGCACTAGCCTTGCAGTGCTGGGAATTGCCAGGTGAGGGAATGCTTAATGACCTCCAGACTGCATCTGACAGTGCTTTGGAACATTTGAACTACACCTGGTGATGCTCAGAAGGCCAAGAAAGTTGGAAGCATTCTGTGTTCTAAGTGCAATGGTATCTTTCTTCTTCTTCTTTTATTTTTTTTATTGAATCACCTTGTGGAAAATTACAAAACTTTCAGGCTTAAGTCTCAGTTACACAATGCTCAAACACCGATCCCTTCACCAGTGCACATATTCCACCACCAAGAACTATAGTAAACCTCCCCCTTGCCCCCTTACCCCCTGCCCCCCACCCCGCCTCTGTAGCTGATAAATTTCACTTTACTTTCTCTTTACATTGATTACATTCAATATTTCAACAAAAAACTCACTATTATTGTTTGGAGATTCCTCCCCCAAAGTCAGACCTGCTGTAAAGGAAGCATTTGATAATTTGTTTTCCATTGCTGAGAATGAAGAGATATGAGGTCATGTGGCCACAATAGCGGCCTCGAGGTTTTGCATTTCTGTATTTTAGTATTTTAGTAACTATGTCCAAAGAAATTTCTGCCAGAAGTTGCATCATTGCTAGCTCATACCTCTCTGCTACATTATATTCCACATAAGAGTGTAATTTTTCTATGTCTGTCTCTTTCTTTCTGACTCATTTCACTCAACACGATAGTTTCCATGTTGATCCACTTATATGAAAATTTAATGACTTCATCTTTTCTAACAGCTGCATAGTATTACATTGACCAACAAAAGGAGCCCAAACCAGGCAGAAGAAAAGAGATAATAAAACTTAGGGAAGAAATCAATGACATGGAAAACCAAAATACAATCCTAAAGATCAATGAAACCAAGAGCTGGTTCTTCAAGAAAGTAAACAAGATTGATAAACCATTAGCAAGACTCACAAAGAAAGAGAGATAGAGAGAATGCTTATAAACAGAATCAGAAATTAAAAGGGGGACATCACAACAGAAACCAAAGAAATTCAAAAGATTATCAGAGATTACTTTGAAAAGCTGTATGCCATGAAACAAGAGAACCTAGAAGAAATGGATAAATTCCTGGATTCCTACAATCTCCCAAGTTTGAACCAAGAAGACTAGAAATACCTGAACAGTTCTATTAATATCAAGGAAATTGAAGCTGTAATCAAAAATCTTCCCCAAAACAAAAGCCCAGGTCCAGATGGATTCACTAGCGAATTCTTTCAAACATTTAAAGAGGACCTGTTGCCAGTTCTTCTCAAGCTTTTCCAGGAAATTGAAAAAACAGAAACCCTCCCAAACAGTTTCTATGAGGCTCATATCTCCCTAATACCAAAAGCAAACAAAGACACCACAATTAAAAAAAAAGAAAACTACAAGCCTATATCTCTGATGAACACGGACGCAAAGATTCTCAACAAAATATTAGCAAACAAAATTCAACAACTCATCAAAAAAATCATACACCATGACCAATGGGATTCATCTCGGGGATACAAGGATGGTTTAACATTCGGAAATCAATCAACATAGTCCATCATATCAACAAAAGAAAAGATAAGAACCATACCATATCAACAGATGCAGAGAAAGAATTTGACAAGATCCAGCACCCATTTATGATGAAAACTCTTGCCAAAATAGGTATAGAAGGGGCTTTCCTCAATATAGTTAAAGCCATTAACCACAAGCCTATGGCAAGCATCATCCTCAATGGGGAAAACCTAAGAACCTTCCCTCTGAGATCAGGGACGAGATAAGGATGCCCACTCTCTCCACTCCTATTCAATATACTAATGAAAGTCCTTGCAATAACGGTTAGACAAGAAAAAGGCATTAAAAGCATTTAGGTAGGAAATGAAGAAATCAAACTCTCACTATTTGCAGACTATATGATACTATACTTATAGAACCCTAAAACCTTTACCAAGAAACTCTTAGAAACAATAGACTTGTATAGTAAAGTTGCAGGCTATAAAATCAAGACCCAAAAGTCCATGGCTTTCCTATATGCAAATAATGAGGGAGAAGAAAGCGACATGATAAAAGCAATCCCGTTCACAATTGTGCCTCAAACAATCAAATACCTCGGAATCAACTTAACTAAGGAGGTAAAGAACTTATATAATGAAAACTATAGCACAGCGGTAGGGCGGTCGCCTTTCAAGCAGCCAACCCATGTTAGATTACTCTTCCCCTCTCGGAGAGCCCGGCAAGCTACCGAGAGTATCACGCCCGCAAGACAGAGCCTGGCAAACTACCCATGGCGTATTCAATATGCCAAAAACAGTAACAATAATTCTCTCAATGAGAGACGTTACTGGTGCCCACTCAAACAAATCAATGAGCAACGGGATGACAGTGATAGTGAAAAATCTTATTTTTTTTTTACCTAGATGAATTTGTAATTATTCAGAATATTTCGTTGAATGTTCTTCCCTTAGTGAATTATTTTGTCAGCCATGTTAAATTTTTTTAAAGATGTAGATACGAGAGAGAGAGAGAGAGAAAGAGAGAGAGAGAGACAGCCAGAGAGAGAGACAGAGAGAGAGATGAATGTCTTGACCTCTGGGAACTGGGTTTGAAGTACAGCAGGTAGGACATTTGCCTTTCACAGTCAACCTGGATACAATCTCTGGCATCTCAGACAGGGCCAGGAGTAATTGCTGAGTGAAGAGTGAGGACCAGCACCTGTGCATCACCAGGTGTGACCCCCAAATCAAAACAAAACAAAAAACAAAATAAAAATAAGATTCTTGACCTCTAGTGGGCATTAGCCTATTTTTCTCTAAAATCACACTTCCATTAAGATATTGATAATGGTAGTCTAGTTCGGTCTACAATTTTTGTATCATTTTCAAGATTAAACTCTTTTGAGTCATTGATGTTCCATTTTTGCCCCTTAGCATCACACTATCAAAATCTATAAAAGCCTGCTCTAAGGGTCTTGGATCTATCAGGTGTTTGCAAACAATAATCCAAAAGTCAAAGTTGGTCCTCTTTTTTTAAAGCAAAATTTCATCAGAAGAAAACTGTGCCAATTCATTTACATATTTTTTGTGCTACAACATGCTATGATATGTTGACTAGTTGTGACAGGGACCATCTGGCTTGAGAATACTAAACTACATCTTCCATTAAACAGAAAAGAAAAGCCAGTTTGTGTTCTACATCAATTCATGTAGAGTCTGTGTGTATGTGTGTGTCTCTTAAATATTGTTTTAAATAAAAATATTTATACATTGATCATTGATTTTTAAATTAAAGTTTTATAGTATTAAGTGATTTTTATGATTTTGTTACATTCACCCATATATACATATATATAATTTGGTTTTGTTACTATATCAAATTTCAAGAAATTGTTAAATTTCACTATTATTAGTTAATAATTAATTATTTTGTCATATATGTTTAATTGAAATAACATTACACTTTAACTTATATTTTACATTTGCATTAATAAAAATCAACATAGATATATATTTTTGCACTGAAAACTCAATTCTATACTTTTCTCTACTTTATTTCTTTTGTCCTACCTGCCCCAACCACCCCCCACCTGTTTTATTTCTTTTAGGCCATAACAGACCTTTTGTGCAGTGTTTCCCAAAGTAGGCAATACCTTCTCCCATCCTCAGTCTGTGGCGAGGGATTGCTGAGATGATCCTGGGAAGCAGTGAGGGGCCATTGGGTATATGCTTTCAGATTATTTGTTTAAAGAAGGTCAATTGCCAGTGGGGTTTCTGAGTATTATTTTTTAAAGGGGAATAATAGGCCCAATAATTTTGGGAACTTCTCTTTTAGTCCAAGAAACCAAGAAACTTGTGTTTTAGTTACTCTATTTTCATTTCAGTTCATTAATTTTTTTATTGGGTTTTCCTTATCTATCACATATAAGTAAAATCTTAGTATTTGCTTTCTCCATCAAACTTATTACACTAAGCATAACATCATCTAGGACCATCCATATTATTGTAATTGTCACAATTTAATTTTTTTCCTGAAACTGAATGATAATATATTATGTATATATACCACATCTACTTTATTAATTTGTCAAGTTTGTACACATTTCACTTGGCTGTTGTAAATAATGTTTCAATATATACAGAGTTTGCTATATCTTTCCAATTAGTATTTCACATGTTGGGTAAATGTGTTGAAGTAGAATAACCAAATTTTAATGGAATTTCTATTCTTGATTTTGGAAAAATTTCCATACTACTTTACATAATTTTTCACCAATTTATATTTCTACCAAGAGCATGTTATGATTATCTTCTCTCCATATCTTCAATATTAGTTCTTTCTTATCTTTTGGGAAATAGTTATTCCACAGCTATCAGGTTATGTATAATTTTTACTTCATGCATTATTATATTACAAAAAATAAATTTTTCTTATGAAAATGTGCTAGATACAATCAAAAGAAAAAAATCACGTTTTGCTTAACATAAATGTATTTGCTTATTCATAGAACTATAAATGCTAAATACTATTAAGAATATAGTTATCTAAAATCCTTATCTAAAAATACATTAAAATTTGGGGGCTTGGGGATGGAGCAATAGCACAGCAGGTAGGGCATTTTCCTTGCATGTGCCCGACCCAGGTTTGATTCCCAGCATCCCATATAGTCACTCGAGCACCGCCAGGAGTATTTCCTGAGATGCAGAGCCAGGAGTAATGCCTGAGTATTGCCAGGTGTGACCCAAAAAGAAAAAAAAATGGGGGGCTAGAACGATAGCACAGAGGGTAGGGCATTTACCTTGCATGCAGCCAACCCAGGTTGGATTCCCAGAATCCCATATGGTCCCCTGTGCACCACCAGGAACAATACCTGAGTGCATGAGCCAGGAGTAACCCGTGTGTATCACTGGGCGTGACCCAAAAAGCAAAAACAAAAAAATATATATATAATTTAATTATCTTTAAATTATGATAATTCATTCAAACAAATAACATTATTTTGTACTGGGCCAGAGAGATAATTTCTAGGACTAAGATGCTTAGATTGCATCATAGCAGATCCTGGTTCAAATCCTGGACACTGCATGTGGTCCCCAGAGTATTATCAGGAGTTATCCCTTAGCAGAGCCAAGAATAACCCCTGAGCCTAGCCAGGTGTGATTCAACTGCCCTTCCCAAATTATTTTTATTTATCGGGGAAGGAGGGTGCAAACATGTTAATGCTTAGGTTGTATTCCCAATTCTTTACTCAGGTACAACTCCTGGCAGTACTAAAAGGACCATGTGTGGTGCTGGGGATTCAAGCTAGTGTAAGGGAAACAGAAAATAAGTTACTTATTTATATGGTTTAAGAAAGGGTATTTATAATTTCTTCACAGAAAATGTATTAGCAATGCAAAAGCATAGACATTTTTTCCATTTTCCTAGTGGAATATTTTCATTGATCATAAAATATGATATATTAAATCTTCTTTATGCAAGAGAATGATTCATGAGCTACAGATCCACGTCATACCTAATACACCATAACTAATTGAATCTTATCTAAATTATATTATTGTGACCCAATTCAGTGTGCTTTTCTGACACAAGCTACAGTGCAAGTTTGAACCAAAAAAACTATTAAAGCTTTGATTTACCTATATATAATTTATAGTCAGTGGATTCATGTCCTAGAAATCCTTAAATAAAATAAGCATACTCAGAGTAGTAAAAATAGTTTAGTCTGAAGTATACATTATGCAAATCAGTATTATAAAGTGGGAATTATTTCAGTTACTTTTTTTCACTACCATTACTTTTAGAAATAATATCACTGTCACTGTCATCCCGTTGCTCATCGATTTGAGTGAGCAGGCATCAGTAACCTCTCCATTGTGAGATTTGTTACTGTTTTTGGCATGTCGAACATACCACGGGTAGCTTGCTAGGCTCTGCCATGTGGGCAGGATATTCTTAGTAGCTTGCCAGGTTCTCAGAGAGGGACAGAGGAATAGAACCCGGGTCGGCCATGTGTAAGGCAAAAAATTTGCATGTAGTTTTATAAACTTTGATTAATTAATTAATATAAATCAGTAATTAATATAAATCAGCATCAACATGCATTAGCATGTCTATATCTCTACTACTATAGATATTGATATTGAATAAAAATTAAAGTTGGAACATTTTAGAGTACATAGAATAATGCATACTTCATAGATAAATGAATGAAAGTAAAATACAAAATGCTAGATTAAGTATTATGAACATCAGCTTCATCTCTGTATCTAAAATTGCAGTGCTGCAGTGATAGCACAGCAGGTAGAACGTTTGCCTTGCACCCGGCAGCCTAGGATTCAATTCCTCCATCCCTCTCTGAGAGCCCGGCAAGCTACAGAGAGTATCCCGCAAGTATCCCACACATAACTACAAGTCTCACAATGGAGACATTACAGGTGCCAGATTGAGCAATGGGATGACAGTGATACAGTGATACAGTGATCTAAATTTTCAGGAAAATACTTTACCTGTGTATGTAAAACAAAGTATTAAATGAATACAGTAGGGTTATCCAGTAAGATTACAGAGAATTTTTTTCTCTATAATATTTTAAATTTAAATCTCCTATAAGTAGATTACAATGTGTATCCCCTCTTTTTCAACAAAAATTGCAGCTAATTGCTATTTTCTAAATTTATATCCTTTTGTTTTTAAAAACTGTACATCAGAGAAAAAATGTTTTTAATTACAAAATGATGACTGTGCCAGAGATCTTTTGTTTTCTATCTTCCTATTTTCCACAATATTTCATACTTATATTCTGTCTATCTCAGTTGCATTATATTTTTGGCAGGAATATTTCTATAAACCCACACTAGATTCTACATGAGACTGAAGTTCTTGACACTTACAAAACACACTTAAACCAACATGAGTAATAGTAATTACTATTACTACCTGGTATCAGCACTTAGACTTTATTTCAGCAGCAAATCTGATGAAATCAACTATGCTTGCCCTGACTTATAAATCTTTCCAAAGAGGTAATGTTTCTTTCCTAAGACATACATATAATTTCAAGATAAGAAGAACTCTGGGGCTCAGAGACAATGCAAGAGGTACGTCATTTGCCTTACATGTGACTGACCCTGGTGTGATACTTAGCACCATGAATGCTCTTCCTAGTACTTCCGAGATTCAATCCTGATCACTGGACTAGTAGTAACACCTACGTACTACTATTAGTAGTATAAAAAATGAAAATGAAGAAAAACTTAAAACTTCATTTATATATATTTTGTTGTTCTCTCTCTCTTTCCTTATTCTCCACCCCATGTCATTTATGGTCTTGGGGTTACACTTGGTTTTGCTCAGAAACTCTTCCTTGCTCTATGCTTGCACATGATTTCAAGTTGTGCTCAGGGAATGATGCAGTGAATGAGGCACTGTCAGTTATTTAACTGAAGTTCCCGCATGATTCTGCCGTTAATTCTAGTGTTTATTACGTATTAGAAGTGTCATGCATGCTCCATACATACTCTAATAAAAGCAGCTATATATAGTGTTAATCATTATATGTGTTTATCACATACTAAAAGTTAAGGCTTATCTATACAAAATACCTGTTAATACATAAGATATATCTGAGATTTCAACATTAAAAATATTTTGTTCTGTTTGGTTGAAGGATGTATCCTCCAAAACTATTGATAAAAGATAACTTATTTACTCTGTAGGAAAGGAAATTAATTGAATATTCCCATAACATAGTAAAATGTAAGTAATTATTGAAAATTACTTGGAGTGATTCTTAAATTTAATTTGGGGAGAGCATTGTCTCCCAAATTGTACTTCTAGCAGTTTATCAATTGGCAGTCCAAAGAGCCAAAGATCCAGTGATTCTTAGGTTCTGTAGAGCTGGGAATTATTGAGTCCAGCTTCAGCGCTCTGGGATTTCAAGGTTTATACTGTACCATGCTCAGGGAACAAGAAGGTGGTTGGATTGAACTCAGGTTGGCCACATGTATGGCATTTTTTAAAAGATTTTTTTACTTCTCTATTCAAATATTTTATTTTTTGAAAATTATTTTTTATGAATGATGTTATTTATTTATTTTATTATGTTTATTTATTTTTTAGCATTTTTAAAATTGAATCACCATGTGGAAAATTACAAAGCTTTCAGGCTTAAGTCTCAGTTACACAATGCTCAAACACCGATCCCTTCACCAGTGCACATATTCTACCACCAAGAACCACAGTAAACCTCCCCCCCACCCCCCAAACCCCCACCCTGCCTCTGTAGCTGATAAATTTCTCTTTACTTTCTCTTTACTTTGATTACATTCAATATTTCAACAAAGAACTCACTATTATTGTTTTGAGTTTCCCCCCCAAAGTCGGACCTGCTGGAAAGGAAGCATTTGATAATTTGTTTTCCATTGCTGAGAAAGAAGAGATATGAGGTCATGTGGCCACAATAGGGGCCGCGAGGTTTTGCATTTCTGTATTTTAGTATTTTAGTAACTAAGTCCAAAGAAATTTCTGCCAGAAGTTGCATCATTGCTAGCTTGTACCTCTCTGCCACTTTATATTCCACATACGAGTGCAATCTTTCTATGTCTGTCTCTTTTCTTGATGAAGTCATGAAATTTGCATATAAGTAGATCAACATAGAAAGTATCATGTTGAGTGGAATGTATGGCATTTTTGAGCCCTTGTATTATCTATCTGGTCTTCATTTCCTTTTAAAATACAGTTTTATTTATCGAGGGCTTACTAGATGGGTAAATAAATTGGTACATTTTGTTAAATAATATTAAGGTTTGAAAGATAATACCAAGATTTTGGTGATAGAACAAATGATGTGATAAAAGCAAGAAAAACATTACACCGAAATTATAAAAACACTTATGCTTAAGTTAAATATTTTCAGTAATTTTGAAAGGAATTAATTTCTTTTATATTATTTTAGTGTTGTCTTTTACATATATATTTCTTGCCTATTCAAACTGTCTTTATTGTAGCATATATAATTCTCAATATGTCAGTTTTTGTCTGTTTCACACTACACCTAAAATGCAAGCTATGTGTGTTAGAATTTTTTTTTCCTTTACTATATCCCCAGGGCCTAGATCCATACCTGGTATTAAAAAGGCACAGAAAATATATGTGGAATGAAAAACAATTACAGAAGATTAATCTTTGTGTTCATTCCATATCTCAAACATGTCATGACCTACTTACAAGAGGAAGTAAAAATATGTCTTTCATATTTTTAGAAAGACAGGGAAGCAGTATAATTCTTATGTATTATACTTGCTAATAATACAATTTGACTTAACTGCATTAAGATATATATTTTAATAAGTATAAAATACCAGTTGCTAATAAAGTACCTATAATTTTAAAATGTTATGTTGAAACATGAATATTCAGAGATAGTGAATACAAGAAATATGATTAATCTATCCATTCTATGAATAAAATTATGAAAATTAGTAAAATTAGACTTGCAATTTTATGTCTGGCATGAGAGGGGTATTTTCACTTATGTTGTATTTGCAAAACATTAGCATGAAGAGAAACAGCATATTTGGAAAATAGGTATTTAAAAAAATCAAGATTCTTTGGGGAATGCTGTTAGAGCAGTTTACTTAATCATGATGTTTCAGATTTTCAACATATGTCCATCACTTTAATAATGAAATTGTAAATTTTAATAACTCCCTCCAACCACTAAAATCAACATTTATTTTCACTTTAAATATATTACGCATTATTTTGTAATCGTTATTTCGGCGTTAAAGAATTATAGAAAAGAGCGTTGATAAGAAGAATCTTTAAACCATGAAGCTGACTAAGCAAAATCACTATTCTTTATGTTGGTCTCAAGTAAAAGATTCCTATGAAGAAACATTTGCTGACTTATACCATCCCTTCTCTTTTTTTGAGCTTTCCTTGACGTTTGAATATAAATTCAGGTTAGTGGTTGAATATTATTATTATTTTTTTTTTTGCTTTTTGGGTCACACCTGGCGATGCACAGGGGTTACTCCTGGCTCTGCACTCAGGAATTACCCCTGGCCGTGCTCAGGGGACCATATGGGATGCTGGGATTTGAACCCGGGTCGGCCGCGTGCAAGGCAAACACCCTACCCGCTGTGCTATCTCTCCAGCCCCAGTGGTTGAATATTATTAACAAAATAATTCTGTGTTATCTAGTCTTGACATAGGTTATGTTAATATGATTTATCCATAAAGTTGTGGTTAAGTCATTCAGTAGTTTTATTCAAGCCCAGTATATTTGCTATTTAATGTAATGCAGTCAGTACCTTTCTGGATAACTATAATTGCCTCCATGGAGGATGTGAATATATTTGCACTTTTCCTCCAAGGTTCATAGTACTCAGCCACAAACAAAAATGGGTAGCAAAGATTTCCATAGTTGCACAAAACCCATCCCATATATCTAGCTATGGTTACTGTTCAGTTATGATTGGTTATTCTAATACCATAATATAAGGTTAAGTTAGTGAGGGAAATTTTGCTAAGAGGTAAAATGTTATCTTTTATGTAACACCTTTAAAAATGTAGCACATGGGGCCAGAAATATGGGCCAGCATAGTGGAGCTCATGTGGAGGTCCAGTTTGATACCTGAGGCTGCATGCTCCCCAGTACCTCCACGATGACCCCTCGTATTTCAAGACAGGGAAGGACCACATCTATAAGGGTGAGCACAGAGACATTCATTCCCATCATATTATAATCCTCTTTTACCTATCCACAACTCTGTAATGAACATACAGTACAATATGGAACACAAATTTTGAGCTCTGTTGAAAGCAACAAACTATTTAATAAAGACCCAAACAAAATTTCAAATAGCTTTTTTTCACTCAAAAGTTAATAGTGTTGGGGCCCAAGTGATAGCACCATGGGAACACTTGCCATGTCAGGACCGTGTTCAATCCCTAACAACCAATATGGTCCCCGAAGAATCACTAGGAGTAATTCCTCAGCACATAGCCCGATGTAAGCCTTGATCACTACCAGGTGCTTCCCCCCAAAAAACAAAGCTAACACTGTTAAACAAAATGTCACCTACAAGTTTTGATTTGGTAATTTTAAATGATTTTCTTAGTCACTGTCACTGTCACTGTCATCCTGTTGCTCATCAACTTGCTCGAGCGCATAATCGATGATCTAAAAATAAAGTAGCACGTTTTATTAATTTAATAGTAGATAAAAATAATAAAGTGGGTTGCATCATTAAAATTAAGGGTTATATTAAATAAAATAACAAATAAAAATAAAATATTAAATAAAACAGTTGAGAGAAGGTTGAGAAACCATGTTGCTAGAGAACTATTTTGTTTCCCAAAGAAATTTTACAATACCTGATTTGATCATAAAGTGGTACACAGAGGTAGACATAGTACAGTGCATTGGACAGCCACGCCCCCATACCAGTGAATTACCAGACCTAATTTTTTAAATGGTCCACAGGTCAGGAACCCTTATTTTAGGGAAGGGAATGTTGTCCAAAATCAGGATTGGCTTAGAATCCTGGATTTCCTATCTGCAGTGTTTCTCATGTTAAGGGTATTGGGATCAGGGCAGCCTTTTCCTAGACACACTGGCAAGTGCTTGATTTTATTGTTGGTAAATTAATAACTTCAGCCATTTGTATGACTATTTCTCATATGTTGTGGATAGTGATGAAAATAAAGCTGAAGGTAACTATTTTGGAATGGATTTGCAGCCACTGTGCAGACTAAGAGTTACAGCATTTTGTTCGTTTTGGGGACACACCCAGCAATGCTCTGTGGGTTACTCTTGACTCAAATCCAACATTTGTAAACCAAGCACTCCTGGTGGTGCTTGGTGTACTATATTGGATGCCAGGGATTGAACCCTTCCCCAATCTCTCCTGTCTGTCTTCCTTGTGTTGGTAATTGATGCCTTATACAAGGCAAGTGCTCTCTCTACCACTGAGCTACATCTGTGCCCCTCCTCACCTTTGACTAGGAAGGAAATGGTATCCACACACTATGAAGCCTTTTGATACCGGCTTCAACATAATGCTGAAATTGTTGGATCTGTCACTATTTTGCTACTTTTACTTTTTTATTTACTTTTTGGGTCATACTCAGCAATGCTCAGGGGTTACTCCTGACTCTGCCTCAGGAATTACTCCTAGCGCTGCTGGGGGGACAATATGGATGCCAGTGATCAAACCCAGGTCAGCGAGTGAAAGGCAAATGCTCTCCCTACTGTATTATCGCTCTGGCCCCCACTCCTTTTAATCTTCACGTTTATTCCTTGCATGTTTCTACTAGGTACGGCAGAGCCTGGCAAGCTCCCTGTGCTGTATTCGATATGCCAAATGCAGTAACAATAAGGGGTCTCATTCCCCTGACCCTGAAAGAGCCTCCAACATGGCACCATTTGGAAGGACAAGTAAGGAGAGTAAAGACAAGTAAAATCTCAGGACTGGGATGAATGGAGACTCAAGCAAATCAATGAACAACAGGATGACAGTGATGACAGTGATGATTAAATAAAATGTTATAATTGAACTTCAAAAAAAGTATGAACATAAATTTCAAAACATAGCAAAAAGGATGATACCTAACATTTTAAAAAGATGGAAAGTTATTGTTAGTAAAATAATAAAACCAAATTTAGGATTAGATATTAGGAAATCTAAGAGATAATTTCCATGATTTACATGAGTCTTAACATTTGTCACATCAAACACTTCTACAGATAATGATAAGACTAGCTGGCCAGAGAAATCCTGTTTGAGATTTTAAAGAGCAGGGAAATGGCTCAGTTTTTATCTAAAGCATGTTCTGGGATCCAAGTTTCAACCTTGGCACCACCTGAATCCCTAAATACTACCAAGTGTGACTATCAAAGGTTCTAGCACCACTGGTGTAGTTCTAGTGGTTCCCAGCACCTAAGGTTCCAAGAGCATCCTCAGCTACTAGCACTGAAGCCTGTTGGTCCAGTTGACTAACCAGGGAGTGGTTCCTGGAATCCTGAACACAGCTTGGGAGGCAATTCTCCCTCATCCCCAAAAGGATGTGAGATCTATAGTGGGGGTGGTCCATATCTACAATTGAATCTATTTATAAAATAGGAATAAAGTCAGATGTGATTGACAAAGGGCTATTGTGTTTCTAAAAGATGGATTGTAAAATGTTTGCAGGAATTCTTCTAGTATTTTAATATTTTGTGCCAACATGTGCCAGAAATTGAATGCATAGAGCAATGAGAATAACAAGTCACAGAATTGTGCACATGGATGATGGAATGTCACTTCACAGTTTTTCCTCTGCCGTTGGCTTCTACTTGGATCTACAAGTAACTAGTCTCTAAACTCCCCAGGGCTCAATAGCCTCAACTATTACTGACATTTTCCATGATTATTCTTAAGGTATCTTAGGTAATGATAGGTAGTCTTTATAGTACTACATTATTACATAATTTACTCTCTCTTTTACCATACTGGCATTTTTCCTTAAGAATTGCTGTTAGTGTTCTGGTTCTAAAGTTCATTTTTTTAGTAGATTTCACCAAATCTTATTTTTGATATATATTTTAGGAATATGTATATATTTCTTCAGATATTTATGTATATGACTAATAGTGTATCTAAAAAAGTAGCAATATATATTTCACATATATATTTTTAGATATTAGTATATATGACTTATAGTGCCTAAATTTTGGAAAATTTTTCTCTTCCTTTATTTTTTTATGTAGGGGTACTGCTTTTAATTCAGCCATTGATTATGCTGATTGAATTGGGCAGGAATTCCGCATTACTTCTTTTAAATTAAAAAAAATAATTTAATATCCATGAGATTGACCATTACAAAGCTGTTCATAATGGGGTTTCAGTCATATAATGATCCAGCATCCATCCTTCCACCAGTGTACATTTCCCACCGCCAATGTCCCTGTTTCCTATCACCATCTCCCAACACCACACCCTGCCATTCCCAGCCTCCCTCTATGGTAGACAGTTTTCTTCTTGTTCTCTCTTTCCTTTTGTGCATTATAGTTTGCAAAAGAGGTGTCAAAAAGTTATGGTGTTTGTTCAAGGCATTCATTAATTTGGGGCGATGGTAAAGCTGGAGTATTTTTCAATTGTGTGGCCACTTTGAGGTATGGATGTGACTGCTGAGGCATCTGTAAGTACAGGGAGGTGGAGGGAGGTAGCCCATTCTGACCCAGAGAAAGCCTGGAGATTTCAGTCCCAAAACCCACATACCCAAATTTTAAGCAGATTATATCTTGGTGAGGTCCATTCTAAAATGGTGGAATCAGGCCATGGGAATAGTGGCAATTTTGGATTATGGAAGAAAGAGGGTGCCAGGGGCTTTGCTTGGGCAGGCCCCAGGCCAAACCGGCCCTCCCATTTACCCTGGCCTGTTCAGCCATGTTTGAGTCCAAATTTAACTGTGTTTTTTTTAAATCTCTTTCAAGATTTATTTAGGAGTCTCTGAAGCAAGGCACTATGGCAATTTTGGAGTATCAGAAAGCTAAAGGCACCATCAGGCTGCTAATGCACTTGCCTCACAGGTACAGGTTGACCTAGTGGTGATACCATACTCCCAGAATTTTTTTCAATATACAATTTCAAAGAAGTAATTTGTAATAGTGCATTTTATATAAATAGATACAATGACACTCTGTATAGACATGCTTTTGTATCATGCTGGAAGCTTTGCGGTAGATTAGACCATTGAAGTTATTTATGCCTGTATCTTCTGGTAATACTTCCAAAAACAAAACTGACTAGAAAAAGAATAAAATGCACCAAAGCCAGCACTTTAACATAAGTTTAAAATGGAAGAACATAGAGGTTAAAGAGATTGTATAAGATTAAGGTGCTTGCCTTGCACACAGCCACCTCTAGTTTAATCCTCAGCAACATTTGTGGTATTCAGAGCACTACCAAGAGTGAACTTTGAAAGCAGAGCCAGGAGAAGTCCCTGAGTATGATATAGTATGGATCAAAACCCAAAACAAACAAAAAGTATAATATCTGAGGTCACTAAAATTAAAAATAAAGCAAATAACTAGAGAAATCAATACACATTATTCTACATTATCTTTCTCATTTCCTGAAGTAAAACTTCACATTGGAAAATGAGACATACAGTATATAAGGAAAGAGTGAGAAAAAGAGGAACAGGAAGAGATAAAGGAGAGTTATGAGAAAAGAATAAAGAGACTAGAAATAATGTTATTCTAAATAGCACAGTGGTTGGGCGTTCACCTTTCACGCGGCTGAACTGAGTTCGATTCCTCTGCCACTCGGAGAGGCCGGCAAGCTACTGAGAGTATCGAGCCCGCACGGCAGAGCCTGGCAAGCTACCTGTGCATATTGGATATGCCGAAAACAGTAACAATAAATCTCTCAATGAGAGACGTTACTGTTGCCCGCTCAAACAAATCGATGAGCAACGGGATGACAGACAGTATAAAACATTGCTTTGCATATAATAAAATATTTTTCTCAAATGTGAGTTATTACACCTGGTTTATATTTTGTATTTTAATTTTATTTATTTATATATTTTATTATTTTTTAAATTTATTTTATTGAATCACCATGTGGAAAGTTACAAAGTTCTCAGGCTTATGTCTCACTTATACAAATACTAAAACACCCATCCCTTCACCAGTGCCCATATTCCACCACCAAAAACCCCATTATACCTCCCACCCCCTGCCCCCCACCCCCACCTGCGTAACTGATACATTTCACTTTATTTTCTCTTTACCTTGATTACATTCTATATTTCAACTCAAAACTTACTATTGTTGTTGGAGTTTTGCCCCAGAAAAGACAGCCCTACCGCCAAGGAAGCATTTGATAATTAGTTTTCCATTGCTGAGAATGAAGAGATATGAACTCCTGCTGTTCCAAGTAAATAACTCTTTTTTTTTCTCCTTCCCGTGCCACCAAGTTTGTGCCTGCTTAATAGTCCTCATAATATGGCTGACACCACGCTGTCTGACAAGGGAAAAAAAAAAAGAGAAAGAAGGATATTTCCTGTCCTCGGCCGGCGTGGGGCTATGGCTTAGTTGACAGTCTAGAGACATGGCTGCAAGCAGTTTCTGGAACCAAAAGTAGTCTAGTTGGCCTCTGGATCCTGGTTGATCAACAGCAAAGCAGCTGCACAAAAGTGTGGCCACTCGGTCGAATCTCAGTAGAGTGTGCGCTGGTATTGGCCCCAGCCCGAGACTGCCCAAGCGTCCCACTATTCCAAGTACATAATTTTTTTTTCTCCTTCCTGCGCCACCAAGTTCATACCTGCTTAATAGACCTCATAATATGTCAGATGCCACACCGCATTTCTCCCCGAAAAGGGAAAATAACTGAGAAAGAAGGATATTTTCTCTCCTCGGCCAGTGTGGGGCTATGGCTTAGTTCACAGTCTAGAGAAGTGGCTGCTAATTTGATTACCTTCAATATGTCAATAAAAAACTCGCTATTATTGTTTGCAGTTTTCCCCCCAAAGTCAGACCTGCTAAAAAGGAACCGTTTCACATTGCTGACAATTAAGAGATATTAGGTCTTGGATTTCTGTATAAAGTCCAGGGAAAATTCTGTCAGAAATTGCATCACTGCAAGCTTTTACTTCCCTTTTGTGGTGCTCATAAAATGGAAAAGCCTGGAGAGAGAAACCCTATCCCCCTGGCAACGCATGAGGCAGTGGCTCGGTTCACAGTCTAGAGGCATTTCTGCGAACTGCTCGTGTCCAAAGTAGTTCAGTTGGCCTCCGAGATCATGCACGTGCAGCAGCAGAAAGGACACACATGTGTGGCGGTTGCGCTTAAATATCGGCAGAAGGCGGGGCCGGTACCCCCCCCCCCCCGCTCTTTGGAACTCCCGCGCCTCCCATAGCAGCTGGGCTGGTACCTCCATTTTGTGCTCAAAAAGCGGTGATCCTCATACTGTACCCAGAAAGGAAGAGTTGAGAGAGAGAAACCCTATCCCCCTGGCGCTGCATGGGCAGTGGCTCAGTTCACAGTCTAGAGGCATTTCTGTGAGCTGCGTGTGTCCAAAGTAGTTTGGCCTCTGGGATCATGCTCGTGCAGCAGCAGCTATATTTTAATTTTATTTCATGTTGATATTTGCTTCAATGTTATGTCTACATCCACATAGAGCCATTTTTTATGTTTTCGAAGTCTCCTTATTTTGTTTCTTGATGTTTAGTTCTGCTGTTGATTAATCCAGCTATTTTTTGTTTGTTTGGGAGCCATACCCAGCTAGGCTCAGGGCTTACACCTGGCTCTGTGCTCAGGGATCACTTCTGACAGTGGCTGAGGAAACCCTATCTGGTGCTGGGGACTGAACCCTGGAAGGCTTAGTGCAAGGCAAATGGCCTCTCATTGTACTACCTTTCTGACCCGCCCCTATTACCAGAATTTTTAAGCCCCCATCGGCAAAAGTCTTGGTCATTATTTCAGAACAAGTAACTAAAAACAGTTCTTTCACATAATAGTATATTGACAAGTATTTTTATTCAATCCCTTGGATGTCAGGTATATTCATTGCCTTTTTATTTTCACATCATGGTTAACTTTGAAAAAATATTAATTTTTTCACTATGTGACAGGGCCGTCTTTGAAACACAGAATATCTGAAAAAGAAAAAGTAGAAGGAGCACATATGATGGTCTCTGGGGTACCATCAAATGTGACCTGGGAGGTACCTGAGCATCAGAAGGGTGGCCCTAGGTGTCTGTGGGATTTCAGCACTGCATTCTCGGGCCCTGCACTAGAACCCTAGCCAAGTTAGCCTAGAATCACCAGGAGTGAACTTCAAGTCCCTCAGCACTTCTTGGGAATGGCCCCAAAGGAAGAAGTACACCCTGGAAAAATATATTGTTTATGTAACTTGTAAAGTTTAAAATGCAAGTTCAGATATATTTCTAAAAGTAAATGAAGACATGAATTTAGAAATTCGAAGAGAAAATAGAAGAAAATTAATTCAGAAAGAGAAGCTCTTATCAGTATACTAACATTGGAAGCAAGACCATAATGGGAAGCATATATATATGTATGCATGTATGTATATATATATAAAGACATTTTTTAAAAGTCTGAACCAAGTTTTATATGTTTAGTTTAGTAGTTTTTGAATATAAAAAGTTATGAAGTTTCAAACAAATTTGAGTTTAGAGAATTCTGTTTTATATGGAAACTAAAATGAGCACTACTGAAAGAAGAAATGTTGGAAAACTCGGTCCAATTACTGATACTGAGCATTTTAGTATAAATAATTTTAATGTAATACTAAAAAGTGGGGATAAGGATGGACAACTTAAGTTTAAATTCCATATGGTGTGTCAGTACACATTTTAAATAGCAAGAATAGGAACATAAAATGAATTCGAATAAGCTCACCAATTCTTTTTAAAATCTTACTAAATTAGCTTTTCGTTGAGGTATGACTTATATATAACATAATATCTTAGTTTCAAGTGTACTTGATTTTTACTTTAATTTATCATAAGATTATTTCCACATTTAACACAATCTATTTTTCTTTTTTTCTCTTGCTTTCTGGAAATAGAACATTCCTACTAAGAGGCATTTGTTATACTAGTGTTCAGGTGTAAAAAAGTTATGAAAATTAGTAAATAAGAATTTTTTGAGGGATTAAGTTCACAGGTACCAATGCTGGTTACTATCCCAAGTTCTGTGCTCAGATGTCCTTCCTGGTGATGTTCTAGTGATCACGTGGTACTGGGGATAGAAACCAAGTTTTCTGGATGCATGGTATACATTTAGCTTATCTCTCTGTCCCTGATTTTTTTCCCCTGTCATCTCCAAACCCAAACAGTAATCTTTCAAATCCTTATTAAATCTTGTTAATATTTTTTTCTTTCTCTTTTTTTACAATACTTAAGATCTCTCATTTATCTGTCTAGAAATGTTCTTTCTTTTGCAGGGTACAGGGAGAGACCCTATGTAGTATTGCTTATGTACACTCCCCATTGTTGCTTGGAAGTCATGCCAAGTAGCTTCAGGATACTGCAGTGCTTGGATGAAGCCAGACCTGTGCCGTGGAAAGTATGTATATGCTCTGTACTTTCAGTGATTGCTCTGACTCCAGAAATGTTATTTTTAAAATTCTTAGTCTTGAATGATACCATAGAGGCACATGTATATTTATATATACATATATATGTATATATATGCATATATATACATATATACATAGCTACTGGCTAGTTATTGTCACTGAACAATGAAGTATTTTCTAGTTTTGAGCTACTATAAATATTAACCAAAATTAAATCTAAATTAAAGTTTAAATTCAATTTTAAAATTTATGTCATTTTTTTCATGTTTACCTTTTCTTTAAAAGACCCTTTTTTGCTTTGTACTTGATTTTACTCCTCCTTTCTATGAGGTACTACAATGTCTACATGTGTAGGAATAATATATTTATATGCTTACATGGCATATAATGACATTTATAGAAATTTATACATTTATCTTGCCCTTGTTATATGTACATATATATGTATATATGTGTGTATGCCTGTATATATGGAATAATTTATGTACTTATCATGCTTTCATAAAGTGAAATATTTCTCAATGAAATTTGAAAATTGTCAGTTATTATTTCTTTAGTAATCCTTAATTAAATTTCTTTTATTTAAACAAAAATTTAATTTAAATAAATTTCTCCACCATTCTTCTTGCACTAACATGTTCCTCAGAGACGTGGGCCCTACGAAAACAGGATGAGAACGCTATTCAGGTATCCCAAAGAGGAATTGAAAGAGCTATTCTTGGATTATCACATTTCACTCAAGTGAGAGAAGAAATCCTGACTTCCGACCTTCGTCTAAATCAAGAATCAGGGATACTGTCTCGTTTGCCAAGGCATTGAAAATCAGATGGGCTGGACATGTAGTGCGATTTAGAGATGACCGCTGGACTAGAGCTGTTACCGACTGGATTCCACGGGACGTCAAAAGACCACACGGCTGCCTACCTATGAGATAGTCAGACTTCTTCATTAAGAACCTGAATGAACAGTTTGAGGGTCTTCCTGTTCCTGGATCGAGCAGACACCATTGGGCTACACTAGCACATAACAGGGAAGAAAGGAGACATTACTGGCACCTGCTTGAACAATTCAATGAACAACAGGATGACAAATGATACAAATTTCTTAATTTCTATTATATTAGTCATTTTCTGTTTGTGATGGGCTCATTTTTTCTTAGTTTTAATTTTGAAATGGTAGGTAGGTGAAATGATAGAAGCGTTCATTAGCAGCACCATTTTGATAATCATATTGCAATACACATGTATAACCAATCAACATCTGTACATGTAAAAGTTTTGCAGTGATGTATGCCCTATCTGAGCAAAGCTAAAGTGAATGTTCTTGTGGAATATGTTTAGATCAGTTTACTCAGAGGATTTTATGACTTACTACTCAGAGTCTGCAAAATTTTCTCTATTTTTATTTGTTTGTTTTAATTCTTCTGAGTATTGAGTTTCCCAAGAAGAATAAAAGAGGAATGAAAGAGGGTAAAATGTTTCAGTGGACTATGATAGAGGGATTGTTATCCTTTGGTGGTAGGTACAGTTTGGTAGCTTTTGTTTTTTTGTTGCTTTTTGTAATCATTTAAAACATATGGTTAGAATGATGTATAATTTTACATTATTGATGCACAAAATTATTGCATACCACTACCATCTTTGAAAAGGTGTAAAGTGGTAACCTTAAAATATAGTCTTGTAGACCAAAGTTCCTAAACATTTTTAAATTATATTTTAATTTTTTAATATTATCTTACAAGGAATCATATTACAGGTGTTTGGTGCTTATCTTCCTGGGCCAATTGTAGTTTGTTCACCAACACTAACAGAATAACTCCTGAGCACAGACACAAGAGTAGTCCTTGAACACCCACAAAAAATTAAAATTGCTTTTAAAATTAATTTTATCTCACTATATATATATAATTTTTTAACTGCAGAATCATTTTCATTAGAATCAATTTATTGGGGCCAAAGAGATAGCTAAAAGGTCTATAGTGCATTCTTCACATGCAGAATGCCTGGGTTTTATTTCTGGCACCAAATGGATCCCCCGAGCACTTCCAATATAACCAAATCAACAATAAAAATCTCATAGCAATGTCTCTTTTATTGCTTTGTTTTGTTTTGTGTCTTTTAATCTTTCTTAATTTGAACCTTATGCGTTTCTGTGATATTGTTTTTCCTTTATGTTTGTGTTTTCTTTATAACTGTCTTGTTAATGCTCTTTTAATAACAAATTAATATTCAGGAGATTGCTTAATTTGTGGTAAATGTATGAGGTGTGGATTGTAGAAACACCTGTTTACCTGCTGAATTTGATTCTATTAATAGCAGGGCTTAGCAGAATATATTGAATCTGAATTTTTGGTAGCTAGTTTAGGTTATAAATTTGATTTATATTGAGATAAATTATTTACATTTTGCCTTGTGCTTTTTCTCTTAAGGAGTCTTGATTCAGAAAAGACTGTAACATGCCTAGCATTCCATTGTCTTTGCTATGTTTGTATAAGGCTAGAGTGGAGTAAGCTTGATGTGAAATTATATATATATTTTTATATACTTTTTTGTGGAGCAAGTAAAATTTTCTTCAAATATTTGTGAGATTGTAGTCTCTAAAAATTTTGAAATCACAGAAAGACTGCAATCTAAAACATGAGAATCCCTTGGTATGCTTTTAACACATTCCCTTTGCAGAATAAAAATTAACTGCATTTAAAAATAACAACATAATATTCTGGTTTCTTTTTCACCTTAATATGAGCATGGTGCTAGAGGGGAGGCTGAAGGAGATGTGTAAGAAAATGGAGGTGGATGAGGGGTGAAGTTAATGTGCATTGGGGATATTCTAAAACCATACCATGACATTTAAATCATGTGAGGGCAACTTACTGAACAAATACTTCCTTTCTCACTAATTTTAGGTGCTAATTTTAACCTCCTTTCAGCAAAATTACATACATAAATTTCAAGTCTTAATGCAAAAGCTAAACCACTCTCTGGACTTAATCTGTTTCCATCAGTAATTGTTGGCTCCAAAAGTATAAAAATAGTACAACCACAGTTTTATCTTCTGAATGGAATGCAATCTTTTCCTTTTTCTTTATTTAGTCTTAGACAAAGATAGAGCTACTAACAAATACAGGTGTTTATATTGGGGTTTTGGCCAAAATTTCTCTATAAAATGGTTGAATTGGAATGTTATCCCTGTCAGACTTTAAATTTTTTTTCTTAAATTATTTCATACATAATGAAGGTAAATTCCTACTATGCTAATAATTTTGAGCATCTAGAAGTATACTTACTTTTATTTTTATGCATTCTCAATCATCAACTATGAAGGCAGTACCTTATGACTGTCATTATCTATAAATATGGTTGTAAAATTTTTTCTAATAGTCAAAATGTTATATATTACAATTTGAATATTCTCTTTAAAAATAGTAATAATATGCATTATTAGAATGGTAGATTTTTTTCAGGATAATATTTTAGAGTTGTATAATAACCAAAGTATATTGGTTTTGGATAATAGGCTACAAGAGCATTCTTTCTTCCAACTAAAAATAAAACAATAAATATGGAATTCAGGCTTATCTAATTTAATCCACTTGCACTCCTAGAATAACTTTAGTCAAGTGTTTAGATACTTTAGAACTTTTTTTACTGTTTTCCTCACTGATTCTGGTTTCAATGTGTGTTATTATACATACCAGATACAGCTGATGGGGAGAAGTTATCAAAAACCAATTAGCTGGAGATGATGTCCTTTTATTTTTAGTGGAAACTGATTTGGGTTACCGAAGAGAGCAGAATATATACAGAAAGTTTGCACTAATTCAATGCTTACATGTATCAAGTTCCACACACTATTTAAAAATTTGAGGCAGAGTATCAATCTGAGATCAAATGCAGCAAGTCTAAAAATGCAAATTGCTCAGAGAACAGTATTTATAACACTTGTACTGTGGAAAGCCAACCAAGGCCTCCGTTGGAAGGATGATTACATTTCAAGATGTTATAGTTTTTAAGTATAAAAAGGACGTGTTTAAACATATAATGACCACTTTGGGTTATTTTAGCATGAAATGTTAGAAGGCATATGATTTGTAAATAAGTTTTCTTTCAAGAAAAATAGATTTACATCTTTATCTTTAGAATTGTGAGCTAGTGATTAACTTAAAATATTGACTAAAGCACTCTTGTAAATATCTGGCTTTTCAGAAGAGTTGCCAAGTATATTTCTTATTTCTATATGTTAATATCACTAGGCAAATTCAGTCTGGGCAATAGCCTTAAATTTATAACTCCCCAAATAGTAAGTTACAGTTATATTTTTTCTTATGAGCTGCATGTTTTTTTAAGTAGTATGAAAAAGTTGAGAAAGGTAGTGACCAAGTAAAAACGACAAAGGAAAGATGCTGTCATTACTTAGACACATTTTAAATACCATATAGTTCATTGTATCACTGTCGTCCTGTTGCTCATCGATTTGTGAGCGGGCACCAGTAATGTCTCATCCATCCCTGTAGTGTTCAGGGTCAGGGGAATGAGGCCCATATTGTTACTGTTTCTGGCATATTGAATACATCACAGGTAGCTTGCCAGGTTCTGCCATGCCAGATTCTGCATTACTCTCTTCCCGGAGCTCTGTTTTATAGTCTCTAGATTTTGGCCATTGATGAGATTACATGGCAGCAGGGACAATTTTACATGGTACCAAGGGCAATTTGTGGGTGTGATTGCCAAGCTACTGGAAAACAGGGGACCTGCGTGGAGGAGGCTCAGTCCCAATTCAAGCAGGCGTGGAGATCTCAGCCACAGGTCCCACATACCTGAGTTCCTCTGTTCTTTCCTTCATGGGTGAGGCTTGTTCAAGCATGTGGAGAGTGGCCTTGAGCATGGCTGTGTCTGGGTTCTGGAGGTTTTTTGGCTGCCGGGGCTTTGCTTGGGATGGAGAGAGAAATTCAACCCGACCTCCTCTGAGGTACCTTGGTGAAGACAGCCTGGAGCGGGGGCAGGAAATTCTGAGACTATATATATATATATATATATATATATATATATATATATATATACATATACATAGTTATAGGATTTAAACATAGTATTTTATTTAACCATTTAGAAATTCACTTAAAAGATATTTATGAAGTGGATTTTCAAAGGTGAAAGGTAGAAGAATGACTTGGAATTAAATGTTTAACTTACTGGAGTGCTGAGCCAAATTCTTCATTCTTGATCTTTTATTTGCTAATTAATTCACTTAATGTTTATTTTCTACACTGTTCCAGACTATTTTAGATAGAGAGCATTAATAATTGAAATAAAGTAGACCAAAAGAATCTACCATTTGGTGCTAACATTCTGGTGGACTGTGGAAACAGAGATGGCAGGAGGTAGAAGGATTTTAGAACAAAGATAATGCAAAGGGATATGGAAATCATGATCTCTTTCTAAGGACATACAGAAATATGGGGGTAATTGGTATTAGACATAGTATGTTACTGTTAATAATCATTTTCAAAACTGAGGAACAACTTTTGGCAAACACTTCTTTTTATTATTATCTCATTTTCTCAGTTACTTGGGAATGTTAACTTTCCTCTCCATTGCTATTTGGGAAGAACTCATGTCAATTATTGTCCTCATCACACTACTAATTGGATGTGATTCCTGACCTTTTATATACGATAAACTGCAAACACTGTAGAAATGTTTAAAGTTTTGCTTTCTCTTCAAGTTAACAGTTTAGCTTCTGCAACTTTATAGACACTGTCAGAAGACAGACTTTTACAAAAGGACTTTATCATTCATGGCCTGGTAGGCAGCACTGAGTGGTTAGGATTAATCAGGAAACTATCCATTTATAAGAGATATGCTGGCAAGCCAGACTTACCTATTCCCAGAAGGTGAAATTATCTTTAATAGTCTGGCAAGGAAATTTACTTGCCTTCTTCCCTGGAGCGACATCCCATTCTCTCTTCCAAAGCCGCTTGCTGTACAAAAGTCCTTGAAAAGATATCCCAGAACAAAACTTGTCAGTAGGTTTTTTTTTTTACAAGGCATGAAGAAGCACATAACCATGGAGAATATGTTCCAACAGCTTTATGCTCACTCATCAACATTCCACATGCCAAGATTTTCAATACTACCAGTGAAGTTTGCAATATTCACTCTCTTCTGTCTTGGCCAGTGTACCTTAATTGTTGACTCCTGAATCCTATGGATTTTCTGACTTTCTGGTCTTATGGATATCCAAATCCAATAAATATGTGTGAAATTATTATAAAATGTAATTAAAATTGGATTAAATATAAAATATTTCAAAAATTTTAAGTAACTATTATTACTTCAATATTCCACGATTCTTCATGGAACTTACTGACTTATTTACTGTCTATTTTCTTGCCTGGTAGAGGATGTACAAACCATTTATTCTCAGTGTAATAATTGATGACACATTAATTATTCCCTCAAGGACATTTGTGTTTTAATAACCACATAGTCAGAACTAAAGGATTTTTTGTTATTTGTACCCCCCAAAAGTTGTTTTGAGTCAGGAAAAACATTTTGTGATACATTTAGTCCTTTAAGTTTTGAAGATTCCAACCAGAGTGTATAGTGTGTGGTCTCAGTTGCATAAAATAGTGTGATGTGAGCAAGACCTGCTTTTTCTAGAGAAATTCTGCTTTTATCTATTATATATAGCACTTAACTACCAAAGATTTTATTTAATTAGGAGGTTTCTGACTAAAGAAAGAAAACAATGGCAAAAACATCTGAAAGCTACAAATCTAATTTCTTTATGTTTTGGCATGATCCACTTTAAAATGTTTTCTTCTTTTTCCTATTAACTGTTAAAAATTACTAGTTGAAGATTCCTTCCTTGGTTCAGATGATTATGCTTTAGCTTTCTCTTATCTACAAGTTTAGCCTTTTTATTCCAAAGAAGCTTAGTGGAGTCTTTTAAAATATATAAAGTTAACCATGGCACAATTACTCTAACTCCTAAGAAATATATGTTTAATCCATATAAATTAAGTTTGCAAATATACCTTAAAATATTCAGGTTATTGAAAATATTTTATTTCAATTAATGAATATATCATACTAATTTTTACATAATTATAGAAAGTATAGTTTTCTATTACATAGGGTGTAACAAAAATGCAATGTCCAGGAGTATTGGAAGCATGACACTAAGAATATAGCACTTAGTTTGCAGAATAAAGTATCTTGAATATAACTGATGGAAAGTTGCATTATGACTCTTCAAGAAAAAATGGTTCTTTCTAGAACTATATTCCCACAATAACCAATTACTTCAACTCACAAATTCAAAAAACCTCTCAGTCTTAGTGACTTGATCATTAAAACTGCATAAAAGAGAAATGATTATAATATCAGGAGGCAATTACTATTACTTGGAACAAAAATAGCTGCCTTTTTCTTCAGATAAATTATTTTTCTCTTCTAAAACTACAGAATTAAAAAACAAGCACACCTCTCACTCTCAGTCATCACTGTCACTGTCACTGTCATTCTGTTGCTCATCGATTTGCTCAAGCGGGCACCAGCAACATCACAATTGTGAGACTTGTTGTTACTGTTTTTGGCATATCGAATACGCCATGGGTAGCTTGCCAGGCTTTGCTGTGCAGGCGAGATACTCTCGCTAGCTTGCCGGGCTCTCTGAGAGGGGCGGAAGAACAGAACCTGGTCAGCCACATGCAATGCAAATGCCCTACCCTCTGTGCTATCAATCCAGCCCCTCCCAGTCATCATGTTATTAAAATCCAAAGCTAACTTTAATTTGATTGTTATTTCTATGGAGAAGCTCTAACAACTACTTAAGCAGAGTCAGTATTTTGATATTCATAGAAATTCAAACTAAAGTAAGCAGAGGCTACAATAACTTTTTCCCATTCACACTCTTCCCCGTGTCCATTCCCTTCAGGGCTTGGATGCCTTTAGCCTTCATGATCATTTTCTAAATACATTGTGATAATCAGGCTACTTAGGTTCACAGTGATGAGTCCTTTCTACAGGAAGGCTGCATCCCTCCTGGAGTTTCATAAATAAATCAGTCATTTTTTCTCTGCTTCTTAATCCTTGAAAATCAATATGCTTCTTTCTCTTTTGGGTTTCCAGGAAGATTCCTTATAAAAAATGTAAATAAGTGATGCTGGATAACAAAACTACTTCTAATTTCAAGAATAAAAAGTTGTCATTTGTAAAAGAAAGGTGCTAATGCATGAGTAATCTAGATACTTAAAAAGCATAATATGTATTCATAAAGATTGTCTTATAGTAAGGCCTTAAAATTAAACAACATGTTGTATCCATCTCATGAGTTTTATGACAATTTACATTGCAAATTTCTTTCACTGCTTTCAAATAATTGTTGTGAACTACTTTTTATTTGCTTAATGTTTATTTTATCTTTTTTTTTTTTCATATTTTATCTTTTTTATACTAATAAAAAATAGATATTTTATGTTTTTATGTACTTTGATAAATTTAGATATTGTTTTATATTGGTGCTTATTATTTTTATCAATATACCAAATTTTTTTCATTAAATATTGCTTTATATTCAAGACTATATTCGATTGCATTTTTTTCTGATTTTTGGTTTCTAATGATTAATTATTAAAACTCACCATCTAAAAACAGTAGCTCTGTCACTCTCATATAAAAACAGTAAGTTTCAAAATACAGCCAGTTTAGATGGAAATTTATAACTTTAAAATAGGAAAAATAGTGAATACAAATAAGTTAAATATCCATCTTTTTCTTTTAGGAAAGCAAATAAAATCCAAAGTTTAAAATAAAAACAAAAGCACAGCTTAAATTAATGGTAATGAAATAAAACATATAAATAAATAATGGCCACATGCTATTAAAATTTTGATTCTTCAAAATTAGTAAGAATGTTGATGAGTTAAATGACAACTCATTTAAAAATGAGTTTTTTTAAAAACTAAAGTACTAGAAACAAAACTAGTTTTTGTTTCTAAAACAAAACTACTAGAATTTTGGGGCTGGAGTGATAGCACAGCAGGTAAAACATTTGCCTTGCATGTGGCTGACCTGGGTTCAATTCCCAGCAACCCATATGGTCCCCTGAGCACTGCCAGGAGTAATTCCTGAGTGAAGAGCCAGAAGTAACCCCTATGTATCCCTGGATGTGACCTAAAAAGCAAAACAAATAAAAACCCCTAAAATTTTGAACGTTGTATCATTCTTCGCATATGGATTTCTATTTTATAATAATATAATAATTTTTACATTTACTTAAATAAAATGCATAAGTTTATGGCAATTGCAATTAAACATCCACTATATACAGTTTCCTCTTTTCAAAGGAAAACTATCAAAACTTATCCAGGAAAATTTTGAAATTTCTGGTAATTACTATAGTTCTGCATGTAATATATAAGCAATCTATTCTCAAGGGAAATTCTGGATTCAAACAGTTACATTGATTAAATACCAAATAAGTAATGCTAATCTTACATTAGAAATAAATTAACTATTTCAGAAAATAAGGTTTTGGTGAGGGTAGCATAAACAATATTGAAGCATCATTCAAAACTTCCTTTTATGTTCTCCCCAGGCTCTTTGTATTATCTGTGGAACTGCGTAGATGACACATTAAGTTTATATGAAATTTTAAAGACAAAAAAAGGGCATTTTTGAAATGAAAAGTGCTAAAGTGCTCTAGGGATGATTTGGTTTATTTTCGGATGAGAAGCAAGTGCAAGAGAAATGAGTGAAATGAGAAGAGTTTGGAGACAAGTCAATTTACCTATTTAGGAGGTGTTGGCATTACAGAGCTGTGGGAAATGATGACTCCTTTTATTAAATGTTGCAAGATCCATTGGAATATCTTATTTAAGTAAATAAATTTTATATTTACTGTGTTACATAAACTGAATTATAGATATATTACAGATCAATATATTAAATGCTTTATTACTTTCAGACGTTAATACACAAAATATACAAGAGTCTTTCTAGCAGGCAAGGGGTTTTAAAATAGAATATTAAATATAGACTGAATATAATGCTAAAGTATGATAAATTATGTCTGACTTCTATTTAAAATTGTTCATAATTGCATTATGCTTATAATACAAAAATTGGAAAAAATACAAAATTTCCTTTAACATAAAATAACATGTCATCCCATTAAATGATTTCTTAATAGAATAGTATATACTTAAAAAAATCAAGAAATTTCTATCACATGTAGCAATACAAATCTCACAAAAGTTGGAATGAAAGAGACCAGAATCTAAAGTGTAGCTCTTGTATGATTTCAAAAATATAAAATGTAATGCAAGATTATACAATAATTTTAAAATGGGAAGCAATGCAAAAGAAACTATTGTTATGAATCAAGTTAAGAGCAACATTAAATGAGAAGAGAGTGCTAGAAAGCATATGGGAGAGGGGCTGGAGCAATAATACAGCGGGTAGGGCATTTGCCTTGCATGCGGCTGACCCAGGTTCAATTCCCAGCATTCCATATGGTTCCCCGAGCATTTGGGAGAGATTGCAATTTTAGACATATACTTATTTCTTTAAGTACCTGATTAACTGAATATTTTCTTCGTAATAGATTAAGCTATAAAATTCTGTTTTAACTTTATATTTTATTGTATAATAATATATAATGGGTTTAAAAAGAGTGAAACATTGAAAAGAGAGGGGAAGAATAGGACAAGAAGAGAGAAAAGTCTCTAAGATCTAGGAGAGTAATCAAATGGTAATTTAGCTTAGGTTATCTAAAAAACAAGTCCTATAGTGTAGTAGATATCAGTTTGAACTTTCTGGCTTATTAATGACTTTTCTTAATAACTTAAATACTATTTTCAGAATAACTATAAAACTCATCATCATTAGCAACCATTGTATTTATAGTTTTAGCTGAAAATATAATTTGAAATTTTATACATGTCCATGCGTGATTGTTCACTATCCAAGGAATCCTGAAGAAACAATTAAAATATGTTACCAAGAAGTACTGTGCCATCTTTATTAAAGAGAATCTTTATAAGATCAAAGATCTTGGAGAAAAAGCTCAGTGAACCGAGTGAACATGGCATACAGGGGTCCGGGTTCCACCCCTTCCACTGTACTGAACCTCAATCACCACTGCAAGTGAACCATTCTCACCACAAATTAACAAATATGATAACTAAATGATATTTCAAGTGCTAGTGTCTCAGAACATGATACTGCTACAGTAACCAATGTAATTTAACTATATTAATTTTACAGTAAAAGACCTGTTTGTGAGGCCAGGGCTGTAGAACAGCTGGTAGAACATTTGCCTTCCAGGGAACTGACACATGGGTTCAATCCAGCACCCCATATGGTACCCCACGCACAGCCAAGAATGATCCCTGAGTACAGATCCAGGAATAAGCCCTGAACTCAGCCAGGTATATGCCCCAACCAGAAACAAAATTAAAACCCCTTTTTTCCAATATCAAATTTCTTTTTATTTGTGGGCTCATATGTGATCAAAAAATAATTCCATTAACAGGAGTTGCAAAATCTAAGTAAACATTTAATATAATCTTAGTAAAATAAGCTTAGGTTATTCTCTTATAAATTTGAGATAACATAAATTTTCTGATGATGCCAAATGTTTTACTAAGTTTCTATATTATTTGATTTATCAGAAGCCCTCAGGACTTTTCAGATGTTTTATAAGAACTAATACCAATTTAGCAGTTTCAGTTGAATCTAAAAATTGACTTTGAAAACTGTAAAACCTTGGATAATTAAGATTTAATGAGAAGAGCAAAAATCTTCACAAGATGAAGTTTAATAGGTACTTATTTGATCTCATTGCATCCAAAAGCTAACAAAACACACTCATTTTTATTTAATTCTCATGAATACTGGCAGTACAAATCAAACAAGTTCTGGCAGCATTTCTAAAACTATAAAAAATTCTATATCATTGAAAACTGTGTTTGAATTTTCAAGAAGCTGGCTTTGTTGTTGCTATTCATTTTCCTTATGCATTTGACTTACTGAACTTGTTCTACACTAAAGGTACTTTGGTCATAAACATGTGAAGCCAAACTATAATTTTATATTTTGGAAGATTTTTTCAAATTGAATCACTGTGAGAAATGTGATTACAAAGTTATTCATGATTGTGTTTCTGTTATACAAAGTTTCCAACACCTATCACTTCACCAGTGTACATTTCTCACCACCAATGTCCCCAGTTTCCCTCCTACCACCTCTCCCTTTGTCTGTCTGTATCTGTCTCTCTGTCTCACCGTTTCTCTTTCCCTCTCCCTACCTTTCTCTCTGTCCTTTTTGGGCATTGTGGTTTGTAATACATGTACTGAAAGGCTATTTGATTTGCATTTTATTATGACTCAGAGATGCTTAAATATATTTTTCATCAACTTTCTATATGCAGATCATGATATTATATCTGTGTGGATAATATTTTGAAAATACCTTAGGAAAAACTGTAATACTGGTCATTATTTTTGTGTCTATATTAATCATAAGAAATAATGTTTGAAGTAGAGGATGTTGGAAGGACCCATTCGGGTTGAAACATGCATGACAATGACTGGTCCAGCCTTTCTGGAAAACAATATGGACAGTCCTTCAAAAACTAGAAATTGAGCTTCCATATGACCTCTCAATACCACTTCTGGGAATATATACCGAGGATGCAAAAAAGCACAGTAGAAATGACATATGTACCTATATATTCATCGCAGCACTGTTCACAATAGCCAAAATCTGGAAACAACCTGAGCGCCTTAAAACATATGACTGGTTAAAGAAACTTTGGTATATCTCCACAATGGAATACTATGCAGCTGTTAGGAGAGATGAAGTCATGGTATTTTTTTTTATAAATAATGGATAAATATGGAGAGTTTCATGCTAAGTGAAATGAGTCAGAAAGAGAAGGACAGACATAGAAGGACTGCACTCGTTTGTGGAGTATAGGATAACATCACATGAGGCTGACACAAAAGAACAGTAGATACAAGGGCCAGGAGGATTGCCCCATAGATGGAAGACTGCTTCATGAGTAGAGGGGAGAAGGCAGATGGAATAGAGAAGGGATCACTAAGAAAATGATGGCTGGAGGAACCAGTTGGGATGGGAGATGCATGCCAAAAGTATATAATGTAATAAACATGATGACCACTCAGTGTCTGTGTTGCAAGCCATAATGCCTAAAAGTAGAGAGAGAGTATGGGGAATATTGTCTGCCACGGAGGCAAGGGGAAGGTGGGACAGGAAGGTTATGCTTGGGATGTGGGGAATATGTACTGGTGGAGGGATGGATGTTTTGTCACTGTGAGATTGTAACTCTAACATGAAAGCTTGTCACTATCTCACGGTGATTCAATAAAATTAAAAAAAAATTGAAAGAAAAATGTGTGCTGAAAGTAGACTGTTGACCAAACATGAAGGCCACTCAATATCTCTATTGCAAACTACAAGACCCAAAAGGAGAGTGAAAAAGGGGTAATGTCCTGCCACAGAGGCAGAGCAGGATGGCGGGGGATGGGGTAGGGTAATGGGAAGGATACTGGGAACATTGGTGGAAGATAATGGGCATTGGTGAAGGGATGGGTAAACGATCATTGTATGACTGAAATGCAAACACAAAAGTTCATAAGTTTGTAACTTTACCTTCACGTGATTCACTAATAAAATATTTTTTAAATAATTAAAAATAGTAATAATATAACTACATGCATGTTTATGCTATTAAATAGTGATAATATAATTATATGTATGTTTATAAGCACATAATTATATGGTTATGGAAATAAAGTTGAGCACTGGAAAAAAATTGTGGCAAATAGGAAGTTGCTCTTCAAAAAAATAAATAAATAAGGTTTGACTTCATAAGTTTTGCATCAGAGAGATATTACAGGAAGTAAGGCCTTGTAAGCAAGTACAACCCCCATTCAAATTATCAGCACTATTTATGGTTCCCTGAACTCTGTCACAGATCAGATTAAGCAGAACCAGAGACTCTGAACATCACCAAGACTATTTCCCCGAAACTTCACTTTTCATTCATTGTTTTCTGTTGACTTGTTTCATCATTTTCTTCTAAATCACCACTTTTTAAATTTTGCAATGCTCTAGATATTTAACTAGTAAAATATTCAGATGTTATGATGAATGTGATGCTTAAGATTTTGAAGGTATAGTAAGACAAGTTCCTGCAATCTGTTACTGCATACTACGTTATCTGCTTCACAGACTTCCTATACAATTTCACCAGCATGTGTAGAAAATTTCCTGAAAAGGGCCTATAATCATGCGGTTTACTTTATCCTTACTCTTACAATGTCTTTAATATAGGTTTCCGTGGGGCTGGAGCAATAGCACAGCGGGTAGGGCATTTGCCTTGCATGCAGCCAACTCGGGTTCAATTTCCAGCATCCCATATGGTCCCCCCAGCACCGCCTAGAGTAATTTCTGAGTGCATGAGCCACGAGTAACCCCTGTGCATCACTGAGTGTGACCAAAAAGCAATAAAATAGGTTTTAGTACTTTCTGCATCAAAATTGAGCACTTAATTTCTCTATGTTCCTGAATGTTCTTTCTATATTTAGTGCTCAAACACTGTTCAAAAAAAATTTTCTTTAACATATGAAAAAATATATAAAAACAAAAATATATCTGTTATAATGAATTCATTTTCTTTCATACATTTCCAGAATTAATTTTTTAAAACACTTTTACTGAGATCATATTCTGAAATTTTACAGTGTACCAAGTTCTGCATCTAAAGATGAGAATCCTCAATAGGACTAAACTTTGAAACAAATTACTAGAAAATTCAGCAAACAAAAGTCTGATTAAATTGTTTGACAACACCCTGGGATGGAGATATCCAGTGAAGAGTAGTCACCAAACAAGAGCTATTTTCACTCAACAGATGAACATAATAGAGAGGGGAATAATGAAATCTGTGGGTGCTAATTTATGGCCTTTTAAAAATGTACATAAATGCATGCATCACACATTTTTAATAGGGAGAATTATGTGGAGCAACATAAAATGGAAGCAATTTCTTCTGATTTATTATTTTCTCCTTTGAAGATCTTGCATAAAAAAGAAAACCAACTTGGCAATCTACAATCTCCTGTAGATTGAAGCAGTTCTCATCTGTAGATTGATGTTAAAGCTTCCTTTACCTGCATAAATACTGTCTTCTCTCTTTTTTAAAAATTTCTTTCAATATGCTTTTCTGACGTTTATGAGACAGCAAATAGAGTCCCTGTTGACTAGTTTAACACCTGCAATTTTGCTTATTATAAGCATAAAATCTGAGTAACTTAGCAAAAATTTCTTATAGTGCCTCAGAAGATTCTCCCTAGCACAGTCTCTCACAATCATTAACTCAGTGAATATTACACAGTTCAATAAAGGCAGATTGTCTCCATCTATGATTCCAAGGGATTATGTATACCTTGATAATTTACTGCTATATTTCTAATATTGAGAACATTTCATGTGTAAGGGATTCCTCCATGACTTCACTTAAACCTCCCTATAATTCAGTACATATTCATTAAACACTATCAGTGCCTATTTAGAAAAGTCTGTGTGGACACTTGCTCCAGGTACGACAAGGAAGGTAAACAGAATATCCTATAAAGTCTAACAAAAAGCACAGCATATATGTGCTAAGCCTTCATTAAAGAGCCATAGACACTTAAAAGATGTGTGCTGGGGGCTGGAGTGATAGCATAAGCGGGTAGGGCGTTTGCCTTGCATGCCGCTGACCCGAGTTTGATTTCCAGCATCCCATATGGTTCCCTGAGCACCGCCAGGAGAAATTCCTGAATGCAGAGCCAGGAGTAACCCCTGTACATGGCCAGGTGTGACCCAAAAACCAAAAAAATAAAAAAGACGTGTGCTGCTATACCCCCAACACCTGCAGTCATTTTTGTGTGTGTTTGGGTCAAACCCAGTGGTGCTCAGGGCTTACTACTGACTCTATGCTCAGTAGTTTTCTTGGCAGGGTGCAGGGACTGTGTGTGATGCCAGGGATCAAGTTGGGTTTGGCTATGTGCAAGGTCAAGTGCCTTAAGCCTGAACGATTTCTCTGACTCAAATCTATGTTGCCACAATTAAATAATTTAGATATAAATCTTTGCACATTTTTCTGTAGCAAATACTACACTCTTAATAATAATGAGATAAAAAACAATAGAAATATATTTTCAATTAAAATGAAAGAAATGAAGTCTACATTTGCCAAAGATGCATTAAACAAAGCAGTTTTAACATATACAATAAGCTGGAAATAGTAACAAAATGTTTCTTTTTTGTGAATGTTAAAATATTCTTTTACAAAAATCTGCATGAAATTCACAACTTGCTTAGACAGTGTTAAATCTCAACTTCCACTCCTCATTAACTTTATTGCTTTCTAACTGAATTAAGGGATGAGGAAAAGGGTCATCCTCAGTCATTTTAATAGTGTTCTGCAAATCTATCAGTATTTTCAGTAAGATTTGGGTCTTGCTGATTTCCTTCTCTATCTATTTCTGTTTTAAATACAGCAGAAAGTTCTCAAGGATTTTTCTTCTTTATTTGCAACACCTAAAATATTTAGTTTTATTTTAAATTTAGGGATCTTGCATTTTCTTCAAGGTCTTGCAGAGACTTGTTCAATTCATTTATGCCTTGTACACTCTCCTGCAAGCCAACAACTTTTTAAAACTCATTCTTCATGTTTGAAGCTCTAAAAAAGTTGGCTCACTATTTTCTTCAAAGTATTTCTGCAATTCATCTTTTAACTAAAACACCTTCACTCAAAGTCTTCCTCTGTTGTATCATCAGATTTCTTTGTTTAGCAGATGAAGTACATTGACTTTATCCATATTTTCACACAATTTTAAAACACATTATAAAGGGATTTGTAATTGAGTGATAAACTTAGGCACTTTTGCGACATTCAGATATTTTTCCATTTTATCTTCAAGAACTGTTGACATCGTATCTCTTGAAAACGCATTTGTACGTTGTAAGGCAATTATTTTTGTTTTCTGTAGTTCTGTTTTTTCCAGTTAAAATCTTTTCAGAAGCCTGAAGATAGTACGGCTGCCCCAGGTTTGATCCCAGTCATCCATATAACCCTCGAGCACAGCCAGGAATAATTCCTAAGAGTAGAGCTAAGAGTTAGCCCCTGAGCAATGCCAGTATGGCCCACCCTTCCACCCACACAAAAAGTTCTTCTGAAATAAATTATTATACTGGTGAGACACAAAATGCAAATAAATAAATTGCAGAAATACAGCAAAAATGATGATACAGTTACAAATATAGATTTTCTAGGACAGTTTCCCTGTATAAAAATAAAACTACACTGTGTGTATCTCAACCTTTGCTTGTCTCAGGCGGCTTTTTCTTATATTTTTCAATCTCCAAATATGTCTTTAATTTCAGCAACATTTACAAATAACAAAGCTAGAGCTTGGTATTTGTTGCTAAAATTTTTTGCTCATTATACGAAGAAACTGCTGTCTTAAAGTATTATATAAAATCTTTTCAACACTATATTCACTTTTCCTTCTGTTTGAAAAATTTTAATTTTGCGCACTTCAAGTTGTCCTAAAATTTTATTCACTATAATTTTATGTAAATGAAAACGTATCTGATTTATTTATTTTTTCACTTAGTTTCTTGTGATGACTCTATCATTCTTTGTACTATTTGTTTGGATAAATTTAAGATTTATCAAAACCTAGAGTGAAAGTGCCAGTTTTTACTTCATCCTAGTTTTGATTATCTTAGCTTTCTCCTTAAACAGGGCTAATAAAATATATTCAGAAATAGCAGGTGTAATCTAGCATTAGATTAGAGGCTGCCCTAAAAGCCTCCACCCCTCTCAGAGAGCCAAGCAGGCTACCGAGAGTATCAAGCCCCCACCGGCAGAGCCTAGCAAGCTACCCCTGGTGTGTTTGATATGCCAAAAACAGTAACAACAAGTCTCACAATAGAGACATTACCGGTGCCCGCTGGAGCAAATCAGTGAACAATGGGAAGACTGCTACAGTGCTACTATCTTAATTTCCTTAATTACATTTTTCAGTTTAGATTTTCTGTTTCTTCTTGCTTCCATGTTAGAAGAAAGTGATTTATTCATTCCTTCTAGATAAATGTATCCCAAAATGAACAATACCCTGGGCTGGGAGACACTGGGAGAATCCAGGACATAGTACTAGTAGCCTCAGGTACAATTAGTCAACACTTCATGTTTGTTTGCTTAAGGAAAATAGATTGATTTCCAGTGGAATGCTGAGGGAGTTTTTTGTTTGTTTGTTTTTATTACCCTTAAAGGGGTGGAAGGTGATAGGCCAAGTATGTTTGTGAACCTTTGTTTTCTTGTTGCTTTTTTAAACTTTAGACAAGTTCTTTGACTATTTCTTGCAAGACTGGCTGAGTGGTGATAAATTCCTTTAGTTTCTGATTTGGCAAAAAACATTCCTCTAATTCTCCATGATTAACTTTAAGTATCAGAATAGTCTTGGTTGCAAAGTTTCTCTTTTCGGGACCTTGATTAGACCTTGTTATATCCTCTGGTCTACAAATTTTGTTGAGAAATCCATTGCTAGTGTTGGGAATTTCTTTATATGAGTCCACTTTCTCCCTAATTACTCTTAAGATTCTTCGTGTTTTAACTTGCCATTTTAGTTAAACTAAGTTCATTTGATGGGAACTCTTTAAATTTACTTATCTCTTTTCAGTCTATTTTTTATTTTTTAATTTTTATAAAAAATAATTTATTCAAGCACTGACTTACTAGTAATTTTCAGGTATACAGTGTAGCAATACATTGTATAATACCACATGAATCTATATGCAGTTACATGTAGCTACATCACACCCACCACCAGAGTATCAGTTCCTCCATGTTCTAGTGGACTCTCACCTTCTTTCTGCCCCACAACTCCCCACTTAAGGAACTCAGTTTTGTAGTCCGACTCTCAAGTTGTATTATCATTGGTCATATATTTTTATTTCCTAAGTATGTTTCTTTATACTTCACATAAGAAACTCATTTGATATTTTTCCTCCTCACTTTTGCTCTGTAGCATTTCATTGTTCACATATACCCAAACTATTTTTGTTTCTTTTTTTTTTCAGGGTGGAGGTCTCAGCCACAGGTCCCAAACACCTGGGTTCCTCTGCTGGTTCCTTCATGCATGAGGCTCCTCTGAAGGTGTGGAGAGGAGCCTTGAGCATGGCTGTGGTTGAGCTTCGGAGGTCTTCGGCCACGGGAACTTTGCTTGGGGTGGGGAGGGAAACTGAGGCCCACCCCTTCTGAGAGACCCCAAGGAAGACAGCCAGGCGTGGGGACAAGGGACTGCATCACTCTCTTCTGGGAGTTTGGTTTTATAGTCTCTGGATGTTGACAACTGGTGGGATTACACAGCGCTGGAAGCAGTCCCTGGGTGTGATCGCAGAGCTACTGGAAAATGGGGAATCTGGGTGGAAGAGGCCCAGTCCCAATCTGAGCAACTAGGCGGTCACACCCAGGGGACTGCCCCTGGCGCCATGTAATCCCACCAATGGCAAACATCAAGAGACGATAAATCCAAGCTCCCTGAAGCTTGACATCGTATAGCCTCGTTCTCTCTCTGAGAGAACCTGGCAAGTTACTGAGAGTTTCCTGCCCACATCAGAGAGTCTTGCAAACTCCCTGTGGCATATTCATATGCCAAAACCAGTAACAATGATGGTCTCATTCCCTTGATCTTGAAAGAGCCTCCAATGTGGTACCATTGGGAAAGATGAGTAAAGAGAGGCTTCTAAAATGTCAGGACTAGGACTAATGGAGACATTACTGAGACCGCCCAAGAAATTCCATGATCAACGGGATGATGATGATGATTTTTTTTTCAGACCACACCTGGCAGTTCTCAGGGCTTATTACTGGCTCTGTGCTCAGGGATCCCTTCCAATGGTGCTTTGGTGACTGTATGAGGAACAAACCTAGATGCAAGCACCTGCTATGCCCTTTGTATTTCTCTCTGGCACAAAAGTCCACACCTTCTTTATCCACATTTCTGTTCATCAGCACCTAGGGTGTTTCACGGTCTTGGGTACTTTATGCAATGAATGTAGATGTGAAAATATCTTATGAATGGATGTTTCTATGCTCATGAGACAGATGCCAGGAAGTGGAATGACTGGATCACATGAAAATTCAATTCTAAATGTTTTTCGTAATCATTTTTTTTTAGAGGCCAAAATAGACTTTTCCACCAATAGTTAACAAGGGCTCTTTTATTCACCACATCCTTGCTACCACTGTTTTCCCCCATTCATTTTGATTTATGCCATTTTCATTCTTCTGAGGTGATGTTTCACTATAATTTTGATTTGCATTTTTCTGATAAGTGATGAAAAGTTATTTTTTCATATAGCAATAGGCCATCTGTATGTCTTCTGGCAAAAGGCTAATATGAAAATTTATAAAATACAAATGTTAACAACAAAAACATAAACAATAATTATCTAAAAAATGAGAAGAGCTATTCTGAATAAACTGAATAAACACTTCTCCAAAAGTTTATTGTTTCTTTAAATTAGATTTTCATTTATTTTGTTTACTCCTTCAGGAAGCTACTATAATGTAAATTTTATTCCCCTTGGTATTATCCCATAAGTATCCTAAACTAATATCTTCTTTTATTCCATTTTGCTAGTCTATTCTGCTGTTTTCCATTAACCTGTCATCCCATTTGCTGATTTTTGTATGCTGTTTTACCTAATCTGATGGTGATCTCTATATTATTATCTCTGAAATTATGTTCTTTAGAATTATGATTTAGTTTGGTACTTTCTGTGTTATTATTGTAGTTCTCATTTTGTTCAACCTATCACTGCTCATTTCAGTGAATGTCTCCATGGCTATTGATTATAATCGTCAGGTAGTTTACTTAATCATTGCATTGCAATTTTCCATAGATTTTGATTCACCATTTGGGGTATATTTTTCCTGATTTGCTTAACTCTATGTTTATTCTATGTACTAGGTTAAGAAGGTATTTCTCCTACTATTGATGTATTGATTATATATTAAAATTAAACATTGAGAATGTCAGCCACACTGAAAATTAATGATAGTTATAAGAAGAGCTTTTGAACAAAGAAAAATTATCATTACATCAAAGTAAATAGTCTAACTTAGTATAGTAGCATAAGTAAAAATGGAATATTGATAAGACTGTTGGATGTTGTAAATTTTAATTTATTTTGGTGTGTGTGGTGGGGTGTAAAAAATCACAAAGGCAGCACACGCACGGGAGGGAGAAATGTGATGATGTGTGATGTCATTCTGTTGTCAGCAGGCACTCAAGACAGCTCTCTCTCACATGCGCCGCTCACGTTCGGTGCTCTCGAGCCGCTGTGTAAGGACCGATGGGGACGGCTCCTCCTCGTGCTCTGCTTCTGTGTGTGCCACTGTGTTCTCTTCTGTGTGTCTCTCTGTCTCTGCCTCTGTAGTCTCTCCTCTGGTCTCTTCTGACCTCTCTCTGTCTCTGCTCCTGTGTCGTCTTTTGTCTGTGTTGTCTTCTTCGCTTCTGTGTCTTCCCGTGTGTTTTCTGTGTCTTCTCTTGTGTCCTCTTCTGTCTCCCCTCAGTGCCCCCACTGTCTTAGTTTATATAGCAAATTACATAGGGCAGTAGCACAAAGGTGGGTTTAAAATTAACAAATCAACAAAGAAGGGTGAGACCATTTCTTGAGGAGATTAACAAAATCTCATCTAAGGAAATCTCATCTAAGGAGATCCACTCAAGGGAGTGATTCCAAACAAGGGTGTGTCAGGGTGTGAGCTAGTAATCTGCTTAAATAGTTATAGTAAATCTACTTCTAATATTTCTAGCAATGTCATTCTGTATGAGCACAGTAAGAGATATATCAGACTTAAAGTTTGGTTATTCCTGAGGACATTCACTATATATTCCAGACCACAGTCCTCCGGCCAGGTTAGTCTTCCTAACCCTAGCAGGTTCCTATCTCGTCATTACTTTTGAATCATGAAAACATTTATCTATGACCATGCTCTCAACTTATAGTTGAGTATTGTGGCACTTTGGCCTGGCCCATTTTGATGCCAGGGTAGCTCTCAGCTTGCCCTGGGTCCATTCTGTCCCTAGTCGGGACCCTGCTTTTGGGGTACTAGGAACTAAGGGCAACTGAGTTGAGAAAGCAGATGCCTAGGAGTAAATATTATTGGAGACAATCGGCTCCCAAGTTACAAAGCATAACATTAACTGTCTTCCTGTGTCATACAGAAAGGCCATTGCTCTAAGATAAACTAACTTCTCTGTGGCAAGGCTTAAAGGGCAAACCCCATGTTATCCTACAGTGGGGACAATTGGTGCTCAGAGTGTCCAATGTCCACTCTGGAGATTCCTGCCAATTTTAGCAGGGACCACATATAATGGTCCCCCGAGTACTGTTAGACATGGCTCCTGAGTAATGCTAGGTATGACCACCTAAATAGATACAAAACAAATTTTTAATATTTTAGAGAGGTTAACTGAGAAAAGGAGAGCATAGACCGTTATTAATGAAAAGTTTGCTGCTTTTGATAAAGTATTTGAAAGATTTAATAAAACTTCAAACCATTTTATACAATTATTAACAATTTGCATTTCCTCATTTTGTAACAAATTTGTTGACACCCTCTTTATACTGTCTCAAAAATAGTAGCAGTTATCATAAATAATTATAATTTCAGTAAATGAAATACAGAATAGCTCCCTGAATCACATCTTCCTACACTCTTTTCAAAATGCAAATGTCTTTGTTTTGCTATATTTAAAATATCTTTTCCTGTGTGGTTCTTGAGGATATATTTGCCAGCTGTTGTGGTATTTTGATTTTCTTTCTACTTCATTATAAATTATTTTATTCTATTTCAACCTGAAGCTAGAAGACACTAATTGTCCTTAAGGTACAGAAACATATAATTTACATATGAAAGTTTCAAAATTTCCTAGAAAATTAAGGTGATTGCTGTTCAGGAAAAATATCAGAAGATAACGCACAAAAAAGTCAACATCTTACCCATCAGTCTCGCAAACTTCTAGCACCTTCCCAAACTGTTTCAATCAAACTCAAGCATCTCTAGTAATCCAAAAGTAAATTTTAAAAGTACATCCAAAATATTAATCATTGAGATTAGTTTGAGTTAACTGTAAAGTTCACCTATACCCTCTGTACTTTGTGTGTACACTGATTCTGTCCGTTTCTACTTCACATTAGATTAATTATTAATAATTTGTCTTTTATATGTATTTTGAGTTGCTTATGAATGATTAGAATGAGTTGCAAATGAATGATTACTGAACAGATTAATTCTAAATCATGTCAGGGCAATATTGTGAATGCTACTGATGAAGGACTTGGAAAACACTTTCATACCTTCAAACTCAAACTTTTTTGCCTGAACCTTTTGTTTTTACTGATAGTTGACAGATGGGATATCACTAGATTTCCCTTAAGCTAAAAATACGCATGGTTGCAGAAGTGTCACCAATAGATACTTTTTGCTGAAGGAGATGAAATTAAGAGAAATTCAAGATATAGCAACAGAGGAATATAATTAGTACCTTATGGCACTTATAAATTGCCTTTCCAGCTAATTCTGAATAAATTTCTACTGCAAAAAGAGTCAGCTATTCAAGTATCAGGTAGATGATGACTTAAACAATACACATAAGTTCTGTTGTATCTTAGAAAATGTTTTATAGTCATATTTTGCTGATGTCAGTACACAATGACAGGTTGTGAATTGAAGAAGAAAAATATAGAAATAGCAAAATTACAAATTTATTCATAGTACCCATTACAAAGTGCAGAAATTTCAGCATTTTCTCTATTACAGTTCCTAATTCAATCATGAATGTCTGCCTTGCTGTATATCCAAGGGAATAATAATTTACAGCTTAACCTAGAAAATGAAATATTGTTTGTATGCTAACATATTATGACAAAATCTCTATAAATAGCAAAAATATACTTTCAATTGTTTAGCCACTTTAAAGTCAATTTTCTGTCTTCAAATGCTTGCTTCCTATCCAGTTCTGATTTTCCTCAGGATGACCAAACAATTTTTAACTTTCTTCAATGTTCTCATAGAAGGAATAAGAAGGTCTTTTATATTGTTGTTTTTTCCTTCAGCTTTCCTTTCTTGTATACTGAGGCACAGCTGGTATAGTCCAAGCTCATGCTGGTGATCAATGGGATGTGACTTCCAGACGGTTCTTTGGGGAACAATATTCTGGCATCTCCTTCTGGATATCATGATGCAAGCTATTTGTCCCTGGTCATAAAGTTCTTTTTTAATCTCTTAAGCTTGTCTGAAAATTTAGTAACCTCTCAGATTTAACACTGAAACTTCTGGGTATCTTCACCCTTCACACATTTTTTTCCTGTTATTTGATATTTGACATTGAACTTTTGTCTTGCAACATGCTGAATATACGGTTAATGAAATGATATATTTAGAACAATCTGAATTAATCCTAAAAGAGAAGTCACTGTTCTTATCAACCTTTGTTTCTGCCTTAAATTCACCCAGGCTTGATAACCTATTATATAAACCAGCAAAAAAAAAACTATTGATAATAACTAAATAAATGTTGCATTTAATACAGTTGGTATTCAAGATAATTAAATATGGAATTATAGAAATGCTGAATAAGAAGTTACAATAAGTGTAGAGATAGATTCATTAGACACATGATTTTCTTGTGCACCAAGAATAAGTATGTGGAGGATATGTTACTTCCAATAAGATTGAAAGCATAGCCATTCCATTAGAAGATGAACTAAGTAGCAGAAAAATGGACTAAAATATGAAAAAGTAATTAGAAATGCCTGACCTCAGGTCAAAGGATTCTTTATGCTGATACTAAAGTTATAAAAACTTTTTATAGGACAAGAGATGGCAAAGAGAACCAGGAGCATGCAGATATTTATTTATTTATTTATTTAGGCTTTTTGGATATCACCTGGCACAGAAATTACTCCTGGATCTGCACTCAGGAATTAACTCTTGGTGGTGCTCAAAGTCCATATGGGATGCCAGAGATTTATGCCAGTGTTGGCGGCATGTAGGCAAATGCCCTACCTACTATACTATGCCTCTGGCCCAAATATGCAGTTAATTTTCATCCAGAAGATATACACTTTCAGTGTTTATGATTGGCATTGGATTTGAAGAGGACTCATGCTAAGGTATCATGAGGAATTTTGAAGCAAACAAGTTGGTTGGGTGGCAGAAGTATAGTCTGTAAATCAAAACATAAAATTGTCATGCTAAGGTATCATGAAGAATTTTGAAGCAAACAAGTTGGTTGGGTGGCAGAAGTATAAAGAAGTATGTAAATCAAAACATAAAATTGTCTGTCAAAGGCCTTAGAGAAGACCTTAAAGCAAAAGTTAAAATTAATACATTAAATTATATTTACAGAAATATTTAATAATACAAAACTTACAGGATAGTATACTGTTACATTTTCTTATTGAAAAAATTAGAGGTATTGAAGATGGAGTAGAATTGTCATGTTAAAGGAACACGTATAAGATATAGTGAATTAATGCAAAATTGAGAATTTAGGAATTGACATTTTCCTTTGATAAGAAGGCAGAAATAAAACTATGTGAATAAATTGATAGAATAAATTAATATAATGGAGAAGAGAACAGAGATTAACATAACTTGCATTAATGAGAACTTTGGAGGTGTGACAAAACTCAGACTTAAAGGTCTCAGTTTTGTGTAACAGAATTGTTCATAAATCTTATAATAAGTTATCTAAATAATTCATAAGAATTGTCACACTAAGGAACAATTATGGACAGCAATGTTACAATTAGTGACACCACAAAGAAAATATAACTTACTTTTATAAATCCAGGGCTAATGAGTTAAATAGAGGTGGCTATGCGTTTTTCTTAAACTATGTGCATTACTTTTTTTAACCCAAATGTAGAAAAATACTCAGTGCTTTTAATTATAGTGTGTTGACTAAAGAATGAGTATTTTCAAAAATTTTCTTTCAAATATATTACTGTACTATACAATTTATATTTATGAATGTTTCCAAAGATAGCTTTGAGTTTTCCACAGTATTCCTGTGTTAAATTTTCTTTTCAATTTTGCAGCATGAAATGTTGTATGATGACTTTACGTGGTGTTTTTTTTTTTTTTTTGGGTCACACCCGGCAATGCACAGGGGTTACTCATGGCTCTGCACTCAGGAACTAACTACTCCTGGCGGTGCTCAGGGGACCATATGGGATGCTGGGAATTGAACCTGATTCTAGGCAAATGCTCTACCTACTGTGCTCCAGCCCCAATTATGTATTTTCTTAATGTAGGTTAGGTTAATGTATCCAACATAAGGCACGAAACTTTTGATTTCAAGTAATAATATTGTGTGTAATTTTTATTTTGCTTTCTGGGTCACACCTGGTAATGCACAGGGGTCACTCATGGCTCTGCACTCAGGAATTACCCCTGGCGGTGCTCAGGGGCCTATATGGGAGGCTGGGAATAGAACCTGGGTCGGCCGCATGCAAGGCAAAGGCCCTGCTCGCTGTGCTATCACTCCAGCCCCTATTGTGTGCAATTTTTAAAAATCTATCTTTATTTCTCTCCCTCATCTCTAAAACCTCACATTATATTCAAGATAATCATTCTATATCTAAAATATAAAGTACTTTTATGACAGGTATTTTTTACTTTTTCGTTGGACTTTCATTTAAATCTTTTACCTATTTCATTAAATCTTTCCCTATATATATTCTAGCATTTAAAATAAAATTACCTACAGGCTTAATTGTATATACAACATGCTATAATCCATTTTTAAAGTACAAAGTCAAATACAAATTATAGATTATGCTTAGAAACTAATGATATTTCATCATTTAGGAATTCAGTATTAGTTTACACTATATATATATATGCTTATAGCATAATTTTTCTTAGTCTCCTATAGTGAAACACCAAAATTATCACTTCAAATTTTTTTTTAAATTTATTTATTTTTAATTAGTGAATCACCGTGAGGGTATAGTTACAGATTTATACACTTTTGTGCTTATACTTCCCTCATACAAAGTTCGGGAACCCATCCCTTCACCAGTGCCCATTCTCCACCACCAGTAAACCCAGCATCCCTCCCACCCTCCCCAATCCCATCTCCCCCCCACCCCACCCTGCCACTGTGGCAGGGCATTCCCTTCTGTTCTCTCTCTCTATTTAACTGCTACGGCCCGCAATAAAGGTGTTTATTGGTCACTGTGCTCAGTCTCTAGCCCTCATTCAGCCCGCAACTCCCTTCCCCCGCATGGCCTTCGACTACATTATAGTTGGTGATCCCTTCTCTGAGTTGAACTTTCCCCAGAATGAGAGACCAGCCTCCAAGCCATGGAGTCAACTTCCTGATACTTATTTCTACAATTCTTGGGTGTTAGTCTCCCACTCTGTTATTCTATATACCATAGATGAGTGCAATATTTCTATTTCTGTCTCTCTCTTTCTGACTCATTTCACTCAGCATGAAACTATTCATGCCTATCCGCTTACATACAAAATTCATGACCTCCTTTTTTCTAACAGCTGCATAGTATTCCATTGTATAGATGTACCAAAGCTTCCTCAACCAGTCATCCATTCTAGGGCATTCGGGGTTTTTCCAGATTCTGGCTATTATAAACAGTGCTGCGATGAACATACATGTGCAGATGTCGTTTCGATTATACTTTTTTGCCTCTCTGGGATATATTCCCAGCAGTGGTATTGCTGGGTCAAATGGGAGTTCAATATCTAGTTTTTTGAGAATTGTCCATATTGTTTTCCAGAAGGGCTGAACCAGTCGGCATTCCAACCAGCAGTGTGGAAGGGTCCCTTTCTCCCCGCATCCTCTCCAACAGCGGTTGCTTTTGTTTTTTTGGATGTGTGCTAGTCTCTGTGGTGTGAGGTGGTATCTCGTAGTTGTTTTGATCTGCATCTCTCTGATGATTAGTGATGTAGAGCACTTTTTCATGTGCCTTTTAGCCATTAGTATTTCTTCCTTGGTAAAGTTTCTGTTCATTTCTTCGGCCCATTTTTTGATGGGATTGGATGTTTTCTTCTTGTAGAGTTCAACCAGTGCTTTATATACCATTGATATCAACCCCTTATCTGATGGGTATTGTGTAAATATCCTTTCCCATTCTGTGGATAGTCTTTGGATTCTGGTCACTGTATCTCTTGCGGTGCAGAAGCTTTTTAGTTTAATGTAGTCCCATTTGTTGATCTCTGTTTTTACTAGATTGCTTAGTTCCGTGTCACCTTTGAAGATACCTTTATCTTCAATATCGTAGAGGGTTTTGCCGACCTTGTCTTCAATGTACCTTCTGGTTTGTGGTCTAATGTTGAGGTCTTTAATCCATTTTGATCTGACTTTTGTGCATGGTGTCAGGTCAAGGTCTAAACCCATTTTTTTGCATGTGGTTGTCCAGTTGTGCCAGCACCATTTGTTAAAGAGGCTTTCCTTGCTCCACTTCACATCTCTTGCTCCCTTATCAAAGATAGGATGATCATACATTTGGGGTTTTGTGTAGGGATATTCCACCCTGTTCCATTGGTCTACGGCTCTGCCTTTGTTCCAGTACCATGCTGTTTTAATTGTTACTGCTTTGTAGTAAAGTTTGAGGTTGGGGAGGGTGATGCCTCCCATTGTCTTTTTCCCAAGAATTGTTTTAGCTATCTTTGGACGTTTGTTGTTCCATATGAATTTATGATTGCTTGATCCATTTCTTTGAAGAATGTCATAGGTATCCTTATAGGGATCACGTTGAATCTGTATAATGCTTTGGGGATTATTGCCATTTTGACAACATTGATTCTCCCTATCCACGAGCAGGGTATATGTTTCCATTTCCTCATGTCCTCTTTGATTTCATGGAGTAGCGTTTTGTAGTTTTCTTTGTAGAGGTCTTTTACTTCCTTGGTTAAGCTGATTCTGAGGTACTTGATTTTCTGGGGCACGATTGTGAATGGGATTGCTTTTTTCATGTCCCTTTCCTCTGCCTCATTGTTTGCATATATGAAGGCCATGGATTTTTGGGTATTGATTTTGTAGCCTGCAACTTTACTGTATAAGTCTATTGTTTCTAAGAGTTTCTTAGTAGAGGCTTTAGGCTTCTCTAGATATAGTATCGTATCGTCTGCAAATAGTGAGAGTTTGATTTCTTCCTTTCCTATCTGGATGCCCTTAATCTCTTTTTCTTGTCTAATGGCTATTGCAAATACTTCCAGTACTATATTGAAGAGGAGTGGTGAGAGTGGGCATCCTTGTCTTGTGCCTGATCTCAGAGGAAAGGCCCTTAGTTTTTCCCCGTTGAGGATAATGCGTGCCGTAGGCTTGTGATAGATGGCTTCGACTATCTTGAGGAAAGTTCCTCCAAACCCCGTTTTGGCGAGGGTTTTCATCATGAAAGGATGTTGGATCTCGTCAAATGCTTTCTCTGCATCTATTGATATGATCATATGGTTTTTATCTTTACTTTTGTTGATATGCTGGATTATGTTGATTGATTTCCGAATGTTAAACCATCCTTGCATCCCCGGGATGAATCCCACTTGGTCGTGATGTATGATCTTTTTGATGAGTTGTTGGATACAATTTGCTAGTATTTTGTTGAGGATCTTCGCATCGGTGTTCATCAGGGAAATTGGTCTGTAATTTTCTTTCTTAGTGGTGTCTTTGTTTGCTTTTGGTATTAGGGAGATGTGTGCTTCGTAGAAACTGTTTGGGAGAGTTTCTGTTTTTTCAATTTCCTGGAAAAGTTTGAGGAAAACAGGCAACAGGTCTTCCTTAAATGTTTGGAAGAATTCGCCAGTGAATCCATCTGGGCCTGGGCTTTTGTTTTTGGGGAGGTTTTTGATTACAGTTTCAATTTCCTTAACACTGGTGGGTCTATTCAGGTATTCCAAGTCTTCTTTCTTCAGTCTTGGGAGATTGTAGGAATCAAGGAATCCATCCATTTCTTTTAGGTTCTCCTTTTTTTGTGGCATATAGACCTTCAAAGTAGTCTCTAATGATCTTTTGAATCTCACTGGTTTCTGTTATGATGTCCCTCTTTTCATTTCTGATTCAATTTATTAGAGATTTCTCTCTTTCTTTCTTTGTGAGTCTTGCTAGCGGTTTATCAATCTTATTTATTTTCTCAAAGAACCAGCTCTTTGTTTCATTGATCTTTCAGATTTTTTTTTGTTTCGACGTCATTAATTTCTGCTCTAATTTTTATTATGTCTTTCCTTCGGTCTGATTTGAGTTCCTTTTTCTGGTCCTTTTCTAAGGTCTTGAGTCGTGAAGTCAAGCTATCTATGTGGGTCCTTTCTTCCTTCCTGAGGAATGCTTGGAGAGCTATAAATTTTCCCCTTAACACGGCTTTAGCTGCGTCCCATAGGTTTTGGTAGCTCGTGTCTTCATTCTCATTTGTTTCTAAGTATTTTTTGATTTCTTCCTTGATTTCCTTCCTGCCCCACTCATTGTTCAACATTGAATTGTTTAATTTCCAGGTGTTTGATTTGATTTTCCGTATTTGTGAGTGGTTAGCTTCTATCTTCAGCGCATCGTGGTCTGAAAAGATGGTTGATGCAATTTCTATTTTTCCGATTCTATTGAGGTATGTTCTGGGGTCCAGTACATGGTCTGTTTTAGAAAAAATTCAGTGTGCACTGGAAAAGAATGTGTATTCTTTCTCTTGGGGGTGTAAAGCCCTATATAGGTCTATTAGGCCTCTCTCTTCAATCTCTTCTTACAGAGTCAGTATTTCCTTGTTGAGTTTTGTTCTTGTTGATCTATCTAGAGGCGATAAGGCTGTACTGAGGTCTCCAACTACTATTGTGCTGTTAGTGATGTCCTCTTTGAAGTCTGTTAGGAGTTGTTTTAAATACTTAGCCTGTCATTCATTAGGAACATATACGTTTAAGAGTATGATTTCTTCCTGTTGTACATATCCCTTGATAAACAGAAAATGACCTTCGCTGTCCCTTTTGATCTTTTTCATCCTGAAATCTATGTTGTCGGATACCAGGATGGCCACTCCAGCTTTTTTAAGGGGGTTGTTTGCTTGCAGGATTGTTTTCCATCCTTTGACTTTGAGTCTATGTTTACTCTGTTTGTTCAGGTGTGTTTCTTGCAGGCAACAGAATGTTGGGTTTAATTTCCGGATCCATTTAGCCACTCTGTGTCTCTTGATAGGTGCATTTAGGCCATTGACATTGAGAGAGATTATTGTGATGTGGTTTTGTTTCATCTTTCTGTGGGATTTGTTGTTCTTATGGGGCTCCTCCTTGTCTTACAGTAGCCCCTTTAGACCTTCTTTCAAGATTGGTTTTGAGTCTATGAAGTTCCTGAGCTGTTGTTTATCCGAGAAATAGTGTATGGTTCCTTCGAGTTTGAGTGAGAGTTTAACCGGATAAAGTATTCTTGGTGAGGCATTCATTTCGTTGAGTTTTTTCACTATGTCCCACCATTGTCTTCAGGCTTGGAGGGTTTCCTCTGACAGGTCGGCTGTAAATCTGAGGGGTGCTCCTTTGTATGTGATTTCTTTCTTTGACCTTGCTGCTTGCAGAATTGTGTCTCTATCCATGGCATCCATCATTCTGACTATGATATGCCTTGGAGTGTTTTTATTTTGGTCTCTTTTTGCTGGTACTCTTCGGACTCCTTGTATCTGGATGCCTGCCTTCTCCAGTTCTGGGAATTTTTTAGCAATGATGTCTTTGACTGTGTTTTTTTCATTGGGGTTACTTCCCTGTGGTTCTGGTACTCCAATGATTCTTATGTTGTTCCTCTTGAAGTCATCCCCCAGGGCTCTGATTCACTCTATAGCCATTTTGAGGTCTTTGGCCATGAGTTGTTGTTGTCTATAAGCTTTCTGCAGCTCATCTTCCAGGTCGCTGATTCTGTCTTTGGCTGTAGTCATTCTACTGTTGAGGGCATCTAGTGAGATTTTTATTTCATCTACCAATTCCTTTTTTTGTGAGACTTCCGTTCGTAGGTTTGAAATTTCTGCTCTCATTTCTTCCTGGATTTTCTTGGTAGACCGTTCCAGTGCTTCATTCATCTCCTCCCTTAATTTATTGGATGTCTGTTCCATGGTTGCTTGGAGTAGGTCGACTCTCCTCCAGAGTTCCTCTCTGAATTGTTTATCTGAGAGGTCGTAGATGTGAGTAGCCCCTGTTGATGTTTCTGGTATCTTTTCTTCCCCCTCTCTTCTCGGAGGGGATTTTCACTGCTTCTTCATATTGTTACGGAAGTATAGAGTTGGAACTTTGTAGTTATTTATTCCTGTTCCTTCTTGTGGAAAGAAGGGGCTCTGATTGTGCTAAACTTCCCTTATTCACTGACAGCTTTTATAGTGTCAAACTAAGCTAATGGCTATTTTGCGTACGTGTTTGAGATCGCAAAAGTGAATTTTCAAAGAAATACACAGTACCGATTGAGCTGAGGTAACAAAGAATAACTGCGCATTTGTGCATTAGTGGCCACTGCTACGACAGTAGGCCACTCCCACTTTGAGACCACACCCACTAAGACACAGGCCACGCCCCCAGTGTCTTCCTGTTAGAGGGGGTACGGGGTGCGCGGGGTGCGGGTACGAGGGGTGCAGCTTCAGGAACTCGGGGGACGCAGATGGCCGCTGGAAGCGGGGGATGGGAGGGCGTGGCCCAGGGATGGTCCTGGTACCTGATGGACGGGCGCAGTTACAAAGCCGGTTCGGGAGACGGGGTGTGCGGGGCACGCAGGGAGCGGCTTCTCACTTCAAATATTTTAATTCCAATAAAACAGAATATGGAAGTTCCTCAAGAAGGATATCACTATTTCTTCCATTTCTTTAATTCCATTAATTCGTAATTGTTTTTTTATACTTCATTATCAAAGAGAGAATTTAAATGTGTCAGAATCAGTGGTTCATCTGTCTATGGAAGACAAATAGAGAGAAAATATATCACAGTAACTTGACCAGCAGCAAGGCAATACAGATTTTCATTTGCATTATTTTACTAGCTTCCTTTTGACCTCGGGTCACAGTTTTACAATACTGAATTGCAATTTAGCTTCACAACCTATAAATAACAATATAGGGAGCCAAAGAGGATCATTTTACTAGATCTTTGAAGCAATAGAGAATTTCATATACACACACAAAACTATGAATAAATTGACTGTATCTCTCGTTTCGAAATTAACCCTCAGTATTTTTGGCAAAATAGAATAAACAAAAGAGCACAAAATGCTTAACATGTGACTTCTTTCAAACCTTTCAGTTCTACTGTAGCATCTCAGTTGTACATGCTATGACCTTTATCAGGATTTTCTTATTCAGTGTTCTTAATTTCCATCAGTAAAACATTACTGTTCTGAAAGCCCTTGTTTATTTCCCTTCTTCTATCCCAGTGCACCTTAGGTTCCATTCCTCTGAACTTTGCTGTCCTTTCCATCCAGAACACTCAAAACTGCATGGTTTCATTACATATTCACTTACTAAAGTATTTCTCATAAATAATTGAATGTTAGAAGAATAAATAGTTATATACTCATTTTTGTCTCAGCATTCATATGGCATAGGTTCTCTTGAATGTCTATGGGGATATAGAGATAGTATCACTGTATCACTGTCATCCCATTGTTCATCGATTTACTTGAGTGGGCACCAGTTACGTCTCCATCAATTCCAGCCCTGAGATTTTAGCAGCCTCTCCTTACTTACTTGTTTTTCCCAATGATTGGAGATTCTTTTCAGGGTCAGGGAATAAGACTTGTTATTGTTACAGTATTTGGCACATTGAATATGCCACAAGGAGCTTGCCAGGCTCTTCCATGCGCGCAGGATACTCTTGGTATGCCTGGCTTTCAGAGATATATATATATACACACACATACATATATACATATATGTGTGTGTATATATGTGCATATATGTACATATATATATATTTCCCTTTATGATGATGTGGCCAGGAATATGTTCACTCCTGTGAGGCTCAGCCCGAGCATGTGGAAAGCGGCCTGGAGCGTGGTGGCAGTGGGGCAGTGGAGGTTGGCTGCCAGGGCTGGGTCCCTTGGAATGGGGAGAGCTCTCACTGGAACTCCACTGGGGCACTCCTGGTGCAGAGTCCAGTGGCATGGTTAGGGGGGCCTCATTTTATGCTCCCTTCTAGGAGAAGCAGCCATGAGTTCTATAGAGATAGTAGGGGCACTTATTTAGTGCACTTCACTTGTAGAGGCCAACCACATGCCAGAAATAAGACATGTGTACTACTAGATATGGCACAAAAACTAAATAAACATCTGTAACTTCAACTACAAAAAAAGCAGCTATAAACTATGAATTCATTGATCTTTACTAATTTAAAATGGTAGACAAATTAATTTATAAGGTAGATCTTGGTAATGATCATCCTCAAGTTTGGCTATTTTCAAAACCAAAGATCCACTTTCTTTTATTAAAAGGAAGTTCAAATTTTCTTTATTTACCTCACTGAGGTATAAATAATATTTAATTGGCATGTTAAAAAGCTTTATATTTACAGATTCATATTTAAATACCAAACAGAAGTAAAGGACAAAGGGCTCCTAATTCTCTCGCAAATATAATAGTTATATTATTCTTGAATAAAGTTGTCAAAATTATTTCTCAAATTGCAAAATCATAGTAAATTCTCATTTTTACCATTTAACATGTGTATAAGGAGTCCAAAAATTCAATATGATCTTTGTATGCAAGACTAAATAGTATTACAGTGCTTTCAAATTATATATCATGAGATTCTGTGCTCTTTATGAAATTTCTGAGTGGAAAATAATTATCAGTATTTAAAATTTCATAAAGAGCATTTAGTTTTATGGGCTCTGATATCATTAACCATGATATTGAAGGATGTTACCACAAAATTTCTTTTTCTCAATAAAATACCAATGTCCTTGTAGTATAAATTCAATTGAAGGTGGTATCAGTGCCATTTATGGAATATACTGATCTTTATAACCACATTATCACCTTTCTATTTTGTGAGTCACAGTGGTGTTTCTTCCTGCTAGGCATATTCATTTTTAATCATCTTTTATTTGTGCTATTTTCTGCTGTGCTCTAAATTGTCATATGTATATAACCCCTTGCTGCTTTATCCCCTCAAGTCTGTTTAAAGTACAAAGTCTCCTGGACTAAATTTTTGTTTTGTTTTACTAAGTGCCAAGTACATCACCATCTGTACATCTTACTCTGTTATCAACTAATCACAAGGAGGCAAAAATTTTCTATACTGTTCTTAAATACATAATATTTTCTATAAAAAAGCAAAAGACAAGGATGGAAAGAATTAATATTTTTAATATTTTAACTATCCAAATTTCAGATCTGCTGCTTTTACAGTGATATTAAATAGCTGGGTGTTAAATATTAATATTTTTCAAAAGTATTATGGTATCAAGCATAGTGTGAACACAAGAAAGATTTATAATATAATACAAGCCTACAAATACAGTTAGCAACCCCTTTACAATGCTCACATGTGTTATTTAATAGTGCATGGAAGTGAAAAACATTCATTGTTCACTTGAGTTGCCTTTTTTTGTCAAATTCATCTCTTTTGTTATAGTCCTCATCTATTAAATTAAATTCTGTGCCTTGCCAGAAAATCAGGTATATATTTTTCAATCTTTTAGAAAAAACATATTATAATAGTGAGATTTTTGAAAGTCTACTGAATTTGAAAGTATGGAATAATTAAAAATTCATATAAATCAGTTTTATGCTATACATTTTTTACAGAAAATGATTGGAAAAGTCAAGCATTTTTCTTACTCCCTCATTTGATTCTCTTCTTTTCAATACTCACAGATATACAGATTTTCATTCTCGAGTAGTCATAGATTATGCACTACTGCTTCCTCAAATCTTTCTATGTACAACAAACAAAAAGAGCATTGATACTGCTAACAATGCAAATCATCATAGTGTTTATTGAAATATAGGCATAGCTATTGACACAAGTAGGATTTCAGCAGTGCCACTCAGTGACATGAGATACTATCATCACAAAAATTTAAATCTAAAACCATCCTGCCATCAGACTTTACATTTAATATACACATTTGATCAGCATGACTATCAGTTGGCTACATGTTATTAAAAAGGCAGTCACGAGGGCCAGAGTGATAGTATAGCAGGTAGGGCAGTTGTCTTGAATGCAGTCAACCTGGGTTCTATCCTTGACATCACATATGGTCCCTCAAGTACTTCCAGGAGTAATTCCTCAGTGTAGAGTCAGGAGAAACCCCTGAGCATCACCAGGTGTGACCCCAAATGTAAAATAAATAGATCAATTAAAAGGCTGTGTAGACATAGAGAACACTGGATACAAACAGTGATTGTGAGGTATAGCAGTGGTGGGGGGCATGATCATAGATATTAGAGAACACAGAAATCCCCTTTACAGCTACTGGTGCCCAGAGGAGTTTCCAGGAAAGAGGGGACACCAGCGTCTTTAGGAGTGCACCAAGAGTGACATTCAAACTATAACACAGGATCTGCACCAATGTGTGACCCCTCCATCCCCAGGTACACTGCCAGTGGGAGACGGGAAGGTAGCCTTCCACCAATGGCTGCTCAGCTTCTCACATGGACAGCAGTCAATTTTCCCTTTCATAGTGCATTGGACCCATATCTCAGCCTCCTGTACCCAACTTTCATGAGAGTAGCCTAGCTACCCCAACCACATTAGGTCAATAGTCCACTAGCCTAAATCTGTACAATGTTGCATTCCCATTCTAAATGAAATCTCTCCTGAATCAGTGCTTGAAGCCCCGCACAAGTCATACAGGAGCACCAAAGAGGAAGGGAATATTGCTGAAGGGGGAAGAGGAGACAACCATCTACTGAGCTGGCCCAGAGCCTCCCCTGGCAGCGAAAGGAAGACATGTATAGTGAGTTGGAAGGGTCCACCTCCAGACTAACACAGCATCATGTAGAAACAGCCCAGATAACCACCATGAGGAATGGATGAAGAAAGAGCCCTGAAGCCTCAACAAGGAGTACCGACATACATAATATCTTTGATAAGGAATTCAGAAATGAAATGATGAGGACACTTAATAAGCTCAAAGAAACAGTGAAATGGACTGTTCCATTAAAATACAGGATAATATGAGAGTAGAAATAAGAAAAATACAAACAGAAGTGTCACTATTAAAAAACTGGTGGAAGAAATAAAAAGCACAGTGGATGCCACCAACAGTAGAAGTACAACAGCTGAAGACAGAATCAGTGAGCTTGAAAATGAGCTGTAGAAAGCATCTAGGAAAAAACAGAAGATGGAAAAAAGCACTCAAAATAGCTCAGAGGTGGTAATAGATGAATCGGATGAATTCAAGAGACATAAGAATCATCGAAGTACCAGAGGTACAGAGAGGAAACCTGAATGATGTAGCAACAGTTAAATACATCAATTCTAAGTTCTCAGAGCTAGAGAATGTAGGCATTCAGATCCAAGAAACCCAAAGGTTACCAGCTAAAATAAAACCTTAATAAAAAGACTCCAAGGCATATCATGATTAGAACAAGGAATACCATAGATAAAGACAATACTACAAGCAATCTGATCAAAGAAAGACATCACATACAGAGGAGCATCTCTTAGATTTACAATAGACTTATCAGATGAAACCCTCCAGCCCCGACAGTAGTGGGATATAGGGGAAAAACTCAGTGAGCTGGACACCTAACCAAGAATACTTTGTCTGGCTAGGCTCATTCAGATTCGAAGGAACAATATACAACTTTATGGAAAAATAACAGCTAGAGAACTTCAAAGACTGAAAATCAATTTTAAAAGGATTGAAGGGTCTATAGTAAGACAAGACAACTTCACAAACATAATAAACCATTACAGAAAGATGGCACAAAACCCCATGACAATAATTTCTCTCAATATCAGTGGTCTAAATGCACCATTGAAGCGACACAGAGTGGCAAAATGGATTTAAAAACTGAATCCAACATTATGCTTTCTACAAGAAATACATTTGAATAGTAAGAGCAAACACAGACTCAAAGTCAAAGGCTGAAAAACAATTCTTTAATCAAAAAAACTTTAAAAAAGCTGAGGTGGCATACTTGTGTCTGACAACATAGATTCCAGAGTGAAAACAATTAGAAAGGATAGAAAATGCCATTTCTTAATAATCAAAGTATATGTACATCAAGAAGAAGTTACACTCCTAAACATATACGCACCCAATGAGGGGGCCAGCAAAATACTTAAAACAATGGCTAATAGTCTTCAAAGAGGACACTGGTTGCAAAACAATAGTAGGTGGAGACTTCAATAATACCTTGTCATCTCTTGTTAGACCAACAAGACTAAAACTCAACAAGGAAATACTGGTTGTGAAGAAATGCAAGAGAGAGGGCAGGTGTATTCATATATATATATATATATATATATATGTATATATATATGTATATATATGGGGGCCTTTTCATCCCCAAAAGCCAAATACACACTTTTTTCCAATGCCCTGGAACATCTTCCAAGATAAAGCACATTCTGGGCCCCAAAATATACCTCAATAGAATCAAGAAGATAGAAATTGCATCAACTATCTTTCAGACTGAAAGATGCACTGAAAATAGAAGTTAACCAAACACAGAAACAGAGAATTAAGTCAATTACCTGTAAATTTAACAGCTCATTCCTGAACAACCAGTGGGCTACAGAGCAAATCAAAGAGGAAATCAAAAGATACCTGGAAACAAATGAGAATGAGCATACACATTATCAGAACTTATGGGTCACAGTAAAGCAGTGTTAATAAGAAATTATATATCTCAGAAAGCATTCATCAAAAAGAAAGGAATAACTCAACATGGATTTTCTTCCATGTACCTTATGGACTATTGTACTTTAGTGAAGAAAGAGGATTTTTTTTGCCATATCAACTATGTTTTATACGGTATCATCACCTAGAGAATAAAGTGAAAATGAGTACTTTCCCAATTTCTTCTTCTTACCTAATAGATGTCCTATCTCAATAGAATTATGCAATGTAAGGAAGTCTAAAGATTCAGAAACCTGTATCTTCTTTTTCTTTTCATATTGGAATATGCTCTGACACTTTTAGTTGTTGACTAGTTTATTCATCAATTATTTATTTCAAAACAGGGTCTCACAATATTCATTTATTTATTCACTCATATTTATTCAATACAGTTCTCTGAATATAGAGAAATAAAAGCTAAGTCTCAGCTCTCATAAATTTTACATTTCAGTGAGAGGATAAATACAGAACCAAATGATTAAAAAGTTAAAACATTAGATATCAGTATCATCAATAAAAATAAACCAAAGATGGGAAGGAAATTACTAAAATAGGTAGATAATATAGCTGAATGTAAATAAGATAAGGAAAGGTCTCACTGCAGAGAGGTGAGGAACAAAGCAGAAAGGAAGGGAGTGCAGATGTCTTGATGATCTTTCAAGTAAAACAAAAGAAAAAATTCAACATTAGTACTTGTAACAGCCCATAGCTATCTGTTTGGAGATGCAGTATTTAAAGTGCAATAGAGCAATAGTCTATTTAGTCTAAAGCAGGTGAAAAGGGAGTTAATAATAGTATAAATGGTCAGAAAGATATTAGAATTTGAGAAGAAAGGTAGAAGCCTTATAAAACTGTAGGTTGCTATAATGAATTTGCTTTTCTCTTTGAGTGGTATGGGAAATCATGAGTTTTGAAACCTCAATGTGGCAACATATGCTTTATATTTTAAAAACAGCTTTATGCGGTTTGGAGTATAGCTCAAAGGAGTGGCACACATTGCCTGTGTGTGTGAGGCCCTGATTTCTCTCTTTAGCACCATATGTTCCCCCGAACAATACCTGGTAGCATCCTGGAAAGCAACAAGAAACTACTGAGTCTAAGTATCATCAGATCATCAAGCTGTCATTAATCATCTGGTCTTACTAATCAAGTATTACATGGAAGCAATCCTCAGAGCCCCAGAGCATTGCTAAGGAGCTCTCCCAAAATAAAATTTAAAAACCCTGTATATTTCTACATTTCTTTAGGTAGAAGATAAGCAGAGAGCTAGTCAGATAGATTTATTCCCCAGATGTTGCATGTAGAAATGATAATGGTGCTAAGTTCACAAGCAAGAAACAAATTAGGAGGCTCTCACAGTTAGGAAGATCAGGTCAGGAATGGTGTTAGTTCAAATCATGGACACTAAAGGGAAGATATTAATCTATTAGTTGAATTTTGAATATTTAACTGAAGTATAGATAATAGTTTTGCTGGAAAATTGAATTTTGATTACTATTTCATGAACCAAGGATGGTCATGAATTTTTCTGAAGCAACAGTCTTTGGGGACTATGACCAATATACTTAGTAGGAGATACTTTCCAGGTAATATTGTATGTGTCTAGAATTCAAATATTTAGGGAACAATCTCAGGATGGATAATACTTTTATATTTTATTGGCATTTAGATCATATTAAATGCATTGATTACTAAGTAATAGATTGAAATAAGTAGAAAACAATCAAAGAATTATACATGTAGGTTCTAAAGCTCTGAGAGAGCAGAAAGATACGTATAGCTGCCATTGACATAAAAGAGGAAAAGGAACCACAGAATGAAAGTCCTTGGGCAAGAATAGAAAAAAAATGTATGAGCACTACAACTGATTGAGCACTGAGTAGTGAAAAATGCTATGTGTATACCTGAAATCACTCTGTCCATTATGATGGAGTGTGAAGGAAGTAGCAAAAAAAATAGTTTAGAAATAGTTAATGCTCTGACAGGGTAAATACTCAAGATACATTTGAGTCAGGTAATGAAATTCTCTTATTTTTAGACAGAAGATTTATGTGATTAGATTTTCCTTTCAAAAAATAGTTCACTTGTTTTCTACCAGAGTTTCTGGAAAGATAGGACTTTGAAGATCTACTGTCATTCAGATACACACATGTTCATCTCTCACCTATTCTCATTTTTTTTTCCAAAAAAAGTGTACTTTAATTTTATGCATATGCCAGCAGAAAAACAGTGATAATATTGAAGTCTGCAGAATGCTATCCAAGGGCAGTTGACTGGGCTAGTTGGTTCCAGGTCTGCTCTTCATGGACATCAGGAAGCTGAAGAATAACCATTTGCTGGTATTGGGTGAATGATAGGAGCTGGTAGAACTTCCTTTAAAGGCCACTACAACCTGGCTAGCCTCCAGGGGTAATGTTTATGCCTTCATTATAGAAAATAAAGAGCACTGTCTTATACCAACGTGTGTTTTTTTCCAGTAATAGAAAGGCCATTACAAAAATTACAAATAAAATTTCTACTCCCCCAAAATCAAGCAGAATCAATGTGTAAGCAGAAATAAGACGATATGAAAGCATTTAAACTGTAAGTTAATACTCAGAGAATATGTTCAGAAAACAATATGATGATTGGTATATTCACACTAAGAAAAGAAATTTTAAAGAGCATCTAATCATTAAGCAAATAAATAAAGATCATTTCCCTGAGCTGAAGAGAAAAACTGAATGTGGATTGAAATGAGAATATAAATTCTAAAAAAAAAAAATTGAACAATTGTATTCCTAGAAGGGGAAAAAAGTTCCTCCCATGTAGGTGTTACATAGATTTTTGCTATGTAAATTAATAAAACTCAAATTGACAACTGACTGAATTTTACAGTATTTTTAAGAAATTGTGATAAAATAGCACATAACAAATCTACTTAAGAGAAGAGCAACCAAAGTGGTGGAAAAACTCTAATTGGCATAAAATTGGAAACAAACATAGGACCTTGGGGTTTTCTCCAAAAGTCTGAAATAGTTTACCTTTAATACAAAAGGTGAAAAATATATTATCAGTTACTTTAAACAATTATCATGGCGATACCATTGCAAAGTATGATTCAAAATTACATTTACGCTAAATATGAAAATCTTAATTTAAAATGTTTAAATATAAAATACATGACATATAATCGTAGTAGTATGTATAACAATAAGTGTGGCTTATTAAAGCTACTAACAGTAAATTTTCGTTCAGAACTTCCCCAAAATTACTGTTATAAATAATGGGCTTTATATTAGAATGTAGCTACTAGGTGCTACAGCCATGAAGAAGTTACAAATGCAAAACTATGCATTATTATGGTCTTTCCCTTGACAGAATAGAACAAATCCCCTACTAAGTAAGGCAGCATGGTATCAGGAGTAGAACATTAAACTTAATGATCTCTAGGTTACTTTCTGTTTCTACAACATCAATTGATGACTTCTATATACTAGACAGTTGCCATTTCTTAGATGCATTTCTTAGAAAATTCTGTAGTATGGTATCTCCTTAACACTACTAATTTCATTTGGGAGATTTTAATAATGTTTCGATGGGTGAAAAAAATGTAGGTAACTTTTAAATCTCTGAAAGAAACTACTTGAGAAAAAGAAACTCCACAGATATGTATTACAAGCACATATAGAAGTATTGTGTTCTTCTCAGAATATATTTGACAATAATTCCAACTTGTTTCACATAACTCCCATCCTCCTTTGGTATATAGAAAAGTATTAAAAGAGAAATAGCAGCAACTTTTAAAAGGTCTCTCAGGACTGTAAACATCTCCTTTATAGCTTTTTGAGATAGACTAACTCATGGCACATTTTTAATGTGGTTCTAACCGTAAATGTTTATTGACTTGCCTTCCTGCAGTCAGTTTTTCCTATATCACTCATCATGTTATATGACATTAATTCATTACAAATGATGAAATATCCCATCGGAAGTATAAGCTTTCTGTACTAACAAACTCACAAAGGCAAAAATAACAATTTGAGTGGTACCATGTATATATCTGATGAAAGATTGCTAAATTGGTCTATTAAAATATTCCTAAGACAATAGGAACATATATAAATGACTATGCAGAGAATATAATGAAATTTTTCTTGTTTTTCACCCCTAGGAATAATATTCCACTATGTCAAAATAGAAAGGGAAAACATATTTTTTGGGGAAAAGTGAAAGAATATTCAAGTACAAATGCAAGCTATTAGAAAACAGTACATGCAACAATATGCTAAAGCAGCTTATTCAGCTGATTAAATATTAGTTTCTCAGTAATATTTATTTTGTTAAGGAACTAGTACTTTTAATAAGCAAAATGACATTGAGTGTTTTTCTCCTATTAACAAGTCTATTTTTAACACTTCCATTTAGTTTAAATTTCTGAGTAAATGATTAGGAGTTCCCTAGTGGCCTTATAATCTGATCTCCTACAGAGTTTATTTCATCAGCTAGCTGAATCTTCAAGCTAAAATAACCACATGTGGAAAGGGATTGTAATTTGATGTTTAATTTAGTTGTATGTTCCATGCCCCCCTTCTGTAGAATCCTCAGGGTTTTGTTTCCCTTTTTAACTCAAACCATTGTATCTTTTCCAAAAATGAGCTTTGGACTATTTTCTCCAAATGTTTCCAGGGAATTAGAGTTATTGCTGTTTTTCTTTTTCTTTTTTTTTTTTTAATTTTCTACTTCAGGTATCTGTTGAAATACTAGAACCCTGGGGAAATTTAAAATTAAGCATGCTTTGCTTATATTACTCTCTTCTCTTTCTTGTATAAAGAAAGGGGGAGGAGGTTGAGGTAGACATATGTGAAGACTACACCTGTGTTATCTCCTTTTCATTATCATCAAACCTGATTAGACACCCTCCTAAACTCTGTTTTTTTTTTGGTGTGGGAAAGAGGAGGGGAATATACTACTGATTATATATATATGTATTTATATATATAATTCAAGGTCAAGGTATATGGTCCTCTAACATTGCTTTTAAAAAATTATTTAACTTTGGAATAATATTAAGCTACTAGGTTAACATAATAACTGTGCTTTTCTATAATAAATGTTTATTTTAATATGTTTTGCTCCTAAACTTAAACTTGAATAAGTTTAATAGGATACAAATTTTTGAAAGCAAGCAAAATTTCATAAATTTGAATCACAATATAGATGCAGCCACTTTGGAAACTGAAGGAGTTTCCAAATTTGTGTCTGCTATTCAAAAGACTAAGTTATATAAGAGCATATAAAAATATGAAAAGAGAGTAGATTGTTGGTTTGAGCTTTTAATAAATTAACTCTTACCTAAAATTCAAAAGCATTCATTTCTTGAGCCATTATAGAAATCTATTTTGACACTGTCATACTTTTTTGCTCAAACCAGAATATGTTCTCATAAGCTTTTGATGAACATGCTATGTATTCAACTGATAAGAGTTCAGGAATATTGAAATTTATTAAGTTAAAAATTCAGATGGTTGTCAGACAATGAGACTTTTTCTTTCAACAAATATCTAAGTACACTATACTTTATCCAATCTTATCACAGTACTAATGCGAAGAGAATAAACAAAAATGGAATTATTTTGAAACTAATTTTTAAAAATGTAATTTCTCACTGGCCCTCCAGAAACAAACTACAAAGGAAACTTGTAATTCTTAATTTTGTTTTTGTTTCTGGGCTTCATCCGTGGTCCTGGAGGCTTACTTCTGGCTAGGTGTGCAGGGGACCAGATATGTTGCTGAGAACTGAACTCGGATTGGCCATGTACATGAGTATGCCTTATCTACTGTACTATCTCTCCAGGCCCTGTAGTTTTGTTTTCTTGGTTTGGGTTTTATTTTCCCTGTAGTCTTTTATATAATTTTTTCTTCCATGGAAGTCAAAATTATGTCTGAAAATAATAATCTCATATTTCTAATTATTGCACTTAATTATTGCACTATCAACTTTGGAATGTGTTTTCTTTTTTCCGTTTCTTATCTGGGATCCTTTGTTTCCAACAAAAATATTTCTATTGGTTTCATGCATAATTTCTTTCTCTAAATTCAACTATGTAGGATAACATAGCCTCAGTAGTTTAGGTTTATTGGGTTACTCCTGTTACAGTGCTCCTATTCCTCTTTGTTTATTTGTAGCTTCTTTCTTGGTGTTCTGTTGACTTGTAAATAATGTTTTTCTCTTCTCCTTGAGTCCTTTGCATAGTTTATTCAGAGCAAGTCCTTTTTGTATGGACACAGGAAGACTTAACAAATGCTATACTTTTGTAACCTGGGAGTCATTTGACTCTACATGATATTTTCCTCCAGGGCATCTGTTCTCTTGACCTAAGCCTCAGCTGCCCTTACTTCCTAGCACCCCCAAAGCACGGTCCCGATGTGGGACAAGAAGGACCCAGGGCAAGCGGTGAGTTGTGTGCTACCCTGGCATCGAGATGGGCCTGGCCAAAGTGCCTAATGCTTAACTATAAGTTAAGAGCTTGATCATGGACAAATGCTGTCATGATCCAAACAGTGATACTAGATTTGGACCCTGCTAGGGTGAGGAATGATTAATCTGGCCTGAGTGCTGTGGTCTGAGCCTGTGGCAAGATGTTGCTGGGAGAGCTGCCTTGCAAGCCTCAATGTATCCCTTACTATGTCCATACAAAAATAACTAGTATTGAGATGTTAATAAGTTCCTGGACTAAGGAAAAGAAAAAAACCTTAAGAGTGAGGAAGGGCTTTGGAGTGCCCTGCCCTCAGGAAGGGCTTTCTTATGTTGATTTTGCTACCTGGCTGGTTGTAGCCAGAGGGCAAGGTGGGAGAGACAAGCGGGAGGAGAGAGAGAGGCCAGAGAGAGGCAGCAGTTGAGCAGTAGATCCAGAGAGAGGCTGGAGCTGGGAGTGCGGGAGATGAGAAAGATTGAAGATTGAATAAACGGTAACTAATCAGCAACCAGCTTGGTCCTCGTTCTTCCTTCGCCTGTCCTTGACCACTGGCAGTCCCGATCCAGTCCACACACTGCGGTTCCAGAGCACCGAACGCGGGTGGTGAGACAGAGCCGCCCCGGAGAGCCCGCGAGTGCACTGGCCCCTCGGCGAGCTTTAGTTTTTTACACAACTATTTAGAATTCTGTTCAAAGTTCTATTCCTTTCAAAGATTCCTTCTAAATTCTACTCTTTGGAGAATCTTCTGAGCATCTTCTGAGAAAATAGTAAATTTTTTAGTTATTCTCTGTTTCAAAATGTTTTTATCCTGTAGCACCATTGCACTGTGGTCCCATTGTTCATCAATATGCTTGAGCGGGCACCAGTAGCATTTCCAGTGAGACTTGTTACTGTTTTTGGTATATCAAATATACCATGGGTAGCTTGCCAGGCTCTGCTGTGTGGGCGAGATACTCTCGGTACCTTGCCGAGCTCTCCGAGAGGGGTGGAGGTATCGAACCCCAGTCAGCCGCATGCAAGGCAAACGCCCTACCCACTGTGCTAACCTATAAATCAAAGAATTTGATTGGCAACTGCTTTCTAACTTGATACTACTGGTTTTGAATAGTACTTAATGTATAAGCAAATTTCTATCCCACTTCTCCCTCCGTATATATTATTTCCTTTAAAACAATTCCTATAATCAACCTCTCCCATTATCATTTATATTTTCTGACAAGCATTTTTCTCATTCTCATTTATTTTTTAAGTCTTTTTTAATAGTTAACTTTTTAATTTATCTAATTTTTTATTTTAATTGATTTTTTTCAAAGAAGAGAATAAAAACTAAATTGTCAATAGTTTTAAAAGGTTGCGGAGATGGTATTAGGCTCAATGAATCTAAGAGAAAAAGTTTGAAAATTAGATGACCACATTGTAGATAAAATAATGCATCTACAATAATTTTTGTTTTAAATTACCCAGGACAATTGCTTAAGAGGACTACTGTAACTTTTAGATATTGTTTTTCATAAGTTTCCAATTTATGAAAACATTATTTTCAAATAAAATTAGGGGAAATTGAATTTTAAATATTTTGTCAATCAAATCTGTAGTTTCAATATATTTAACAAAGAATAGAATCTCAGTTCTTTTAAATATTGAAATCTGTATATAGAAGCATTTTTTAGGAACCTGGCCTTATCCATTATAAAGATTAAAAACTACTAGTTCTCATTATCACCACAATTATTATCACTACCATCTCAGTATTGATGATCAGAAAATGTTATTTGGAATATAAGTTTATATTACTTTGGGCGCTGGAATGATGGCACAGCGGGTAGGGCATTTGCCTTGTATGCGGCAACCTGGGTTCAATTCCCAGCATCCCAGATGGTCCCCCAGCACCTCCAGGAGTAATTCCTGAGTGCATGAGCCAGGAGTAACCCCTGTGCATCGCTGGGTGTGGCCCTCAAAAAATTGATATTACTTCCCTATAAGGTTCTTATTTAGTAAATGCTAAGGACTTTAGCAATATGATAAAGAGTAACTAGCAATAAACGTAAAAACTATCTCTAGAAGTTTATAATTAGAAAATTTTAAATACCTCCAAACTTTTCTTACGAATAGGATAATTGATAGGATAGAGAGAGAGAAAATAAGAGAAGAGATAGTATTGGACAAATCTCTAGAATTAGAATAGAGGGGCTGGAGCCATAGCATGGCGGGTAGGGCGTTTGCCTTGCACGCGGCCAACCTGGGTTTGATTCCCAGCATCCCATATGGTCCCCTGAGCATCGCCAGGAGTAATTCCTGAGTGCAGATCCAGGAGTAACCCCTGAGCATTGCCGGGTATGACCGAAAAAAAAAAAAAAGTTTAGAATTAGAATAGAAAATAAATTGCTAGATAGTTTGGGGACTTTCGGGAGAATACCAAACTAGAGCTCAGGATGATATGGCAATAAAAGATACTTTTATAAAAATAACTAAATTTATTTATAAAATAATTAGAAGTGATTGATGCTTACTTAGAAAGAGCTGAGAACAGTGCTGTACTGACACAGAACAACCTCATAATTCTCAGAACTTCAAAACATGTACAAAGTAGAGACTGGTTTTAGTGGAGCACATAATTTCCGTATATTACATGGTGCTTAATTCTCCCTAAAATAATTTAAAAGGAAAATCCAAAATTGCAAACATGTTTCCACATAATGTGTCTGGATAAAAACTTCAAAGATAGTTATATCATTTTTAAAATATTAGGCATTCAATCAAGCAAGAAAATAACCAGTGGTCAGGGGAAATAAGACCTAATTAAAAAATTACCTGTGGAGTATATGCTTTTCATTAAAAGTCCTGGGGGCTTTGGCCTCCAGAACCTGGTTAGTCCAACAGATGTGGACCCTAAACAACTGAAAGATTTACTTGGGACATGAGAGTATGCTCAGGAGTAGAATAGTTGACTGGAAAAAAAAACACTACAATTGACAAAAATATTAAAAATTAGCACAAAGAACATTAAATTTTGTTATAACCAGTCAGTACTATTATACCCAGTCATTCTTGGTTGTAACCAGTACCAAGAAAGTAAAATAGCATCATACGCATAGAAACTGTACAAATATACATTTTAGAAGTCACAACAATAATATTTGAGATCAATGAAATTAATGTCAGATTTATTATCAGTGGGAAATTAATAAAGTTAAAGACATTTCTATAAAATCCAACAAAAATGAAACAGAAAAACAATGAATGAATAACAACTCAGAATTAATGAATTGTGGAACACCTTCAAGCACCCTAATATAATTTAATTTTAATTCAGTGGAGAAAAGTGGCAAGAGGCCAGAGACACATATTTGAAGAAATAGTAAATAGAAAGTGTAAATATAGTGGTAATAATCAACAGTAAACTCTAAAACATAACTAATCTAAGCAAGAAATCTGAAAAGAAGCATGAATGGAAAACCATTACCATGTTTATCAAAACTTATAGAGAAATTTGTTAAAATGATCTTAACAGGGAACTAATACATAAATATAATTAAATGTTAAAATTATAGCAGGTAGTCTATTGGGTAAAAGCACAGGAAGAAAGTTTAAAAAAATATTTTGTGTTGTAAAAATGATAAGACTTAAAAGTTTCAGTGAATAATATGGATAAATATCCCCTGGAAAATCTGTGCAAATTAATTATTTCCAATGTATAATAGTTGGAAGTGTTTATCTCAAGACACCAGATACACAGTATAAAAAATATTAAAGAAATCCTCCATGAAGAAGAAAGATTATATAAGTTGGAAATATTGATTTCCACAAATGAGCGTAGAGCATATCACTGGTAACTGAAAGGGAAAAAAATTTAACATTCTTAATGAATAATAAACATACTTATATATTTAACAAAGAAATTGAATCAGCAATGAATCACCATCAAAAATGAAAAATATCAGACCAAGACATGTTCACAATGCCTGTAATAAATATTCATAGTACTGTACACTATCAACAGTTCTACAAATACTGATATCAAAATTAAGAAAAAAGAATTTATGAGAGATCAGAGATAATTCACAGTGTTAGGCACTTGCCTGGTATGTAGTCAAGCTATATTCAATCCATGGCACCACATAGGATGCCCATAGCCTTGCCAGGAGAGATGATTGAGCATAGGAAGCGTGGCCTAAACCTCCCCCTGCCACCAGTATTTGAGTTAACTAAAAATTAATTAGATAATTTATATGAAATGGAAAACATTTTTGAAATATAATTTCAAAACAAGAAAAAAATCCCTTCTAAAATAATCCAATTTGCTATTTTAAAATATTCTATTAAAAAATCATATGAGACTAACATTCAAAACCAGGGGCCAGTAGGACTGTCATGGTTGGCTTGCCATAAGTGTGTGGGGTGTGAAGGGCAGTTAGGATAGAGAAGGAACTAGTATAACAATAATAATTAGAAATGATCACTCTGGACAATAACTGAGTGTTGAAAGTTAGGTAAAGAGATATGCATGATAGCTTTTCCGTTCCTGTATTGCAAATCATAATACCTAAAAGGAGAGAGAGAGGGAGAGAGAGAAATGAGCGAGAGATAGAGAAAGAGAGAGATAGAGAGGGAGAGAAAGAGGGAGAGGCAGGCAAGGCTGGGCGTGGAGGAAGGGAAAGTGGGGAAAACTGTGGTAGGAAATGTGCACTGGTGAATAGATGGGTATTGGAACATTAATTATATGACTGAAATCTAGTTGTTAACAACGTTATCACTGCATCTCACTGTAAAAAGTACTTAATTAATTAATTGTTCATTTATACAGATTACTAATAAAGTTTTCCAGAAATTTAAGAAAACAGAATACCAACTTTAGAGAAACCTTTCCTGTAAAGTAAGAGACCAATCCTTGTGTGCTTTTCCCTTTTGACTGTCATCATAAATATTTGACACACATTTCACCCTTCCTGATATTGCTTGCACACAAGTAACCTAATCATAGATTTCTAAATAAAATATACTCTGATAGCACAAACATTTTCCTTTAATTCTGGTATGGTACCACATTAAACTCAGTTTTTCTTAAATTCAGGACTTTTACATGTGTTCTATACGTGTGTCCTTCTAATTGTTCTGTCAATATAGTTTCTGTTTCTTTTATGTGGGGACCATAATTGGCGGTGCTCATGGCTTACTGACATGTTGAATATTGCCAATTGACCTTTTGGAAAGCTGATGGACATTGTTCAGACTACAGTAATATACTTTATAGTCATAAAGTTCAGGATCAGCGACCCAAATTCCAACCTCATTACATGGTCCCTAGCGCACCACTTTGCAATAAAAAAAATTATAATATTATAAGCAAAACTAAAGGTAGAGAGCTAAGTTAAGGAAATTGTGAGCATTCCCTTTGTTGCATCATTAGAAGTCATGATAAAATGAACTCCTTAAAAACAAATATTAAATACCCTTTGCTCAAAAATCTTTTTTTCGAAGTTCATTTATATTTAATACAATATAGCATTGGATAAGTCTGTACATTAAAATCCAAGCATTCCTGTAGAGTGCAAAAACAAATTATCCAATAATAGCTTTGAAAGTGTCACACATTTTAAAATAGTTTATTCATTTATGCCAAAATAGCAAAGGTGAAATTTTGAGATTTCATATTTAGTGGCAGGCCAAGGTTATAAAGCAGTGACTTGCAGACGTCAAATATATAATTTCAAGGTGACTGTCCCTTTGACAACACCAAAAGCTGCTTTGTAAAATGCCTTTTATAATTCTGGTTATAAAAGAGTTAGTATAGAGTAATTAAGGTGTTTGCCTTGCATGCAGCTGACCTCATTTCTGTTCTCTGCCACCACACATGGTCCCCTAGCACCATCAGACATCCCTTCTGGACACAGAGTCATAGTAGCCCCTGAGGATTGCCAAGTATGTTCCCAAATTCTAAATAAGTAAATAAATGGTTAATGAGCAATTTTGACTAAAATCAAGAACAGAAAGTAGCATGGAAAGTGTAAGATTTTAATATAGAATTTGAAGTTGAAGCATATTGATATAGAAGAAAATCTAGAGTGATAAATTGGGGGTTCAATATTACTTTCATCCAGTAGAGAATTATTTAGGTACATAATAGCTTCTAGTCAATGCTTATAAAATAGGGGGCATTTATTAGACTTAATACTTTTCTTAAATTGGTTAGATACCACTATTATTTGAGTTCAATTTCTTACTGTGAAAGAAGAGCCTGAATGAATGCGGGATATATTTTCTTTTCATCTGGTCTAATATTTTTTCATTCAGACAGAGCAGGATTGCACCCAACTGCTCAATATGCTCACTACTATTCTCTATTGCATAGGGTATCTTAATTATTTCTTCAGTAGGGCAATATTCCTACAAGTATATTCTATTCTCTTTGCCAACATCTTTGTCTGAAGTTTGAAGAATATGCTTTGTGACCTTATTTGCAAGTTAAAAATAATCTAGACCAGGGAGATGACCTTTTAGTTACTGAAAGAGCATTTTGTGTTTATTTCCTGTGTTATAGTTCCCCAAAAAGCAATGTGGTATTATTCAGAACTCCCTTCATTTTTGTGTGTCTGTACTTCATGAAAGGAACTGTAAGATTATACAAATCCAGTATTAAAACAAAGTTATTGGCACATATACCCATCCTCAGATTAAGAAAGACAAAGATGAGATCTTCAGGAATAACTTGAATTGCAGATTACAAAACATTCAGAATGCAAGGGCCAACATGATAGTATAGTGAGTAGGGTATTCGCCTTGCATCAGCTGACCTGGGTTTGATCCCCAGAACCCTATATGATGGTCCCCTGAATCCTCTAGAAGTGATCTCTCCAGAGATAAGAGTAAGCCCTGAGTGTCAACATGTATGACCCCAAAACAAAAATACAACAATAAAAAGAATGCATTTTAACTTCTAGCACAAATAAAATATTTTAACATTGTTCATATATTAAGACAATAAAAAATATAATCATTAAAATGAAAATATACCACTGCTGTGGAAATATTACTTAATTTTAAATTATTAAGGTAAACAATCTTACTTAAAAAGGTTAGAAAATATAATGACAAATATATTTGTCTCCAAATTTCATAATAAATTTCCTCTTCCTTCTAATTCCTTAGTTCTGATATTTGCTCAGGCAAAGTATATAAAAAGAAATTGGCTTTGAACTTTTAATTAGCATATAAAAATCACATGAAACTTATTATGTCATGAGAATAATAATGCAAAAATATATTTATTTTAATCACCCGAAATGGCTCACTTATAAGTAGATTCATTACCATGAGAGACTTTTTATTCAAGATTTGCAGCACAAGTGATCTTTGCCATGTACCAGGTTAGTAAGAAGATACCTAGATTATTTTGCATTTAATATATTTAGTACTTATATATAGATAGATATAGATATAGATGCTACAGCCTTAGCAATGTAGAAATCTGTAGCAGATTAAGAAACCACTAGAAACTAAACCTGTGTTTTCCCCTATTTGTTGTATGCTTTGCTTATTGTGACGTAGATGTAGGTGGCCCAGTTATAAATTTTATTCACAAAAATGTTATTCCTACAGTCATATATCTTTGCTGAACAAGGCTATGCTAAAATTCAAGCCTTCAAGAGAAATAGATTTGTATAAGAAAAATATAGCAAGAGGTTGAAAAGTTCAAAGAATTAAATGAATAGGGCATGACACTTGGTCAACATCTAAAATGAAAACATCAAATGTAATATCAGTTATGCAGAAATAACATGGATTTCCAGGGCAAATATGATTTATTTATGCTACACTGAAACATTGTGCCGAGGGAAACAACATCCATCACTGTAAGAAAGTACTGTTTCTGGGAGACCTAACAGCCATGAAATCATATTCTGAGTCCAACAAAGACCAAATCAAGATTTCAAAAACTGACAGCTTGCTATTTATCCCTCTTAAATACATAAAACTTCTTTCTTGTTACTGCTTAGGACCACAACTAAATCTCATGCTTTTCTCTAACTCAGAGAAAAACCACCTCCATAACAAAAGTGTTCTTTTCTACATGACTTGTCAACTTTCTCATACACAGATTGCAGTATCTTTGAAACTGTTTCTTCTGCCTTAAGGTAAAGAAAATAAATTAAAACCTGACTGATTTTAACTCATAAGAAATGTAAGATTCTCCCAACTGATATTTTTATTCAAATTGTATATTAAAATCAAATAGTTCCTAGCAAAGCAGTGGGAATCAAAGGCAGTGATTATGAAAATCAAGTATTTTGCTTAAGAGGGAAAAGGAAAATACTTTCCCTTGTATTAAAGGTGAAAATAATATTAAAATAGCAGTCACATAGGTGAACATGGCAGAAATCAATTATTCTAGTTGAAAAATGCTTACAGAAATCTAGAAATCTGTAGCAGATTAAGAAAATACAGTGACGGGCCAGAGAATAGTACAGGGGTCAAGGCACTTGTTTTTCATTCAGCCAATTCTAGTTCTATCCCTTGGCACTGCAAGGGTAGAATAAGTCTTGTATCAGTGTCCTCTTCAATTTTTTTTGTAATACTAAATTTTGTAATACTAAATTTGTAATAATAATTTGAGTTTCTCTCCCCTCCACAAGCAGAGCCCTGGCACCCAAAACCTCCAGAATTTTTATTAATAAAAAATAATAAAAACCTCCAGAACCCAGCCACAGCCATGCTCAAGGCCCCTCTCCACACATTCGGACAATCCTCATGCATGAAGGAATCAGCAGAGGAACCCAGGTGTGCGGGATCTGGTGCTGAGATTTCCAAGCCTACTTGGATCGGGATTGGGCCTCCTCCACCCAAACCCCCATTTTCCAGTAGTTTGGCTGCCGCACCCACAAGCTACCCCATGTAATCCCATCAATGGCCAAGATCCAGAGACTATAAAACAACACTCCCGGATGTGCGAGCTGCATTGTGGCCATTCAACCTCTTATAGCCTGGTTCTCCCTCTCAGAGAAACTGGCAAGGGACTGAGAGCATCCTGCATGCACAGCAGAGCCTGGCAAACTCTCCATGGTTTATTTGATATGCCAAATATAGTAACAATGAGGGTCACATTCTCCTTACCCTGAAATAGCCTCCAATGAGGCACTGCTAAGAAAAATGAGTAAAGAGAGGCTTCTAAAATCTCAGGCCTAGGATGAATGGAGACGCTACTTGCATCCACTCGAGCCAATCGATGATCAACAGGATAACAGTGATACGTTGAAAACTAAATTTCAGTTTATGTTCACTTAAAAATAAATTTTAATATTTTAATAATAAAATTAATTAAAAACCTTCAATGGTTCACCACTTCATTGTGGTGAGGGGGTGGCAACGGGGCCAATTAGCAAAGAATGATCAATAGGTGCTGCCCAGAAATGCAGGCAGGTGCAGGTGGACTCTTTGCATCGCCTACGTTGATCTGACCAATACGTTCTATATGTGAGCAGCACGTCCATGCACAAGGTTTGCAAAATGTTTGTTAGCGTGCAGATCATTACAACATGCCACCCACACAACAGAGCCTGGCAAGCTACCCAGGGCTTATTGGATACGCCAAAATCAGTAACAAAAATGGGCTTCATTCCCTCAGTCCTGGAAGAACCCCCAATACAGCAGCATTGAGAAGGATGAACAAGGAGAGGTTGCTAAAATCTCAGGGCCAAACCAGGCTGCCAAAACGAAGAAGGACTAAAATGACTGTTGCACTTTTAATGCACTTATTCTGGCATCAGAATCATTCATGGAGGACCTGATGGTGCAAGTGCAGAAGATCAAGTATGGTGTCATTGGATTGACTGAGACAAGAAGACATTGATCACATCATGCTGTTTTTGACACTGGAAAAGAACTGTTCCTTTGAACATGCGCCAGTAGAGGCATCGATGGTGTTGATGTCCTCATCAACATGAATTTAGCCATGAGCATTGATTCATTCAAATACCTAACAACCTGAATCGGACACTTATGTTTGAATAGATGTGGTTCATTGCTGGCAGTTTTTATCTACATCATCTACGCACCAACAAAAACTATGATGAAGAAGAAATTGAGAAGTTCTACATGGAGCTGGAGAAGTTCTAGAAAGAAGACCACACCTTCTACAAGGTCATTGTCTGGGATTTTAATGTTGATAGGATCGAGAAGGATGCCGGAAGAACTCCACATTGGGCCCCTTGGCCTAGAATGGAATGAACAGGGTGAGAGACTGTCTGAGTTCATCATGTTGACCAAGACCATCCATGTAATTCACAGTTCCAGAAGGCCGAATCTAAACATTGGACATGGGAGTTCCAAAATGAAATTGACCACATCATATTCACTTGACGATTTTGCCTAGCCGATGTCGTTGTAATCCCAAAATTCCAATTGTGACCATACCAACGTCTCCTTACTTCACGGAGCAGAGAGAAAGGGCTGCAAAATTTAAGAAGAGAACTCCCAGAATGACCAACAACTGGGAGCTCTTTGGCACTATTTCAGCAATTTGGGAAGATGCCATCATTGACAACATCAACAAGGAAGATGATCAACTGGTTCAGCACCTCCACGATTGTGCGAGGAACAACACGAGAAAGAAAGCCACTCAAAGAGACCTGTCTTCGGAAACTTTAAAGCTCATTCACCAACGTGGTTTGGCACGTGCTTCAGGCAATCACAAGCTAACGTCCGAGCTCACAAAGCTGTGCAGAAAATCGATAAAGGAAGACATAAAATTTTGCTTTGTAATAATTAAAATAGTTAAAAGACAACTATTAATTTTGTAACTCACAGTGCTTTAATAAAATAAAATTTTGAAAAAATTAAATAAAATCTTTTAAAAACAATTTCTCATAGAACTAGAATAAATCAGATTGTAACCAAAAAAAAAAAAAGGAAGACCTCAAAGAGAGAAGAGCAGCAGTGTTGGCCAATTCAGCAGAAGCCAGGAAACGTATTCGCAATACACCAATTACAAGACCAAAATGACTGCCTTCTGACATCCTGATGGATCTATTACATCTTCCAGAAGGGCAATTGAGAAGTTTATCGAAGACTTCTACTCGGATCTCTTCAATAGTCATGTCCACCTGCCCACATCAAAATTCTGCAGGATGGATATGTCATTCCCAGTGTTGACCTTTCTGAAATCTGACACACCATTTCATTGGTAGGAAGTGTATAGCATCCAGTCCAGACAAGGTCAGACCCGAACACCTGAAGAATCTGCTGCCAGTACTCATTAATATACTAACCCAGCTCTTCACACACTACCTGTCTGAATGTAAGGTTCCATCCCAATGGAAAACCAGCAGGACCATTCTGTTGCCCAAGAAGGGAGACATCCATGACATTGGCAACTATCGCACAATCTGCCTATTGTCCATCGTCTACAAGTTGTTCACTTGAGTCATCCTGAATAGGATTGGCAGAACACTAGACGAAAGACAACCATGCAAGCAAGCCAGGTTCCGAAAAGGATTCAGCATGATCGACCATATCCACACGATGACCAAGCTCATTAGGGTTTCGAGAGAGTTCAAGATGCCGTTCTGTCTAATGTTCACAGATTTAAAGAAGGCCTTTGATTCTGTTGAGACTGAAGAGGTCATAGAAGCCCTAGCCAAACAGGACGTTCAAACTCAGAACATCAAGATTCTCCGTGAGTTGTATTATAGATTCATCACCAGGATCTCATCATTCTACAAGGAAGTGATCATCAACATTAAGAGATGAGTTCAGCAGGTTGATACCATTTAACTCAAACTCTCAGTGCTACCCTTGAGAACGTCATGCAACTACTGGAATGGGAAGGAATGGGAATGAAGATAGATGGTCGACAACTACACCACCTCCACTTTGCTGATGACTTTGTGCTAATAACACCAAACATTAGCCAAGCAGCACGAATGCTGGCCGACTTTGACCGTGAGTGTGGAAAGGTTGGACTGCAGTTGAATCTCCTGAAGACAATGTTCATGAGAAACAAAATAGCTCCTGCTTTGCTCTCAATGGAACAAACATCTCTCCGAATGCAGCAGTTATGTGTACCTACATCAAGAACTCAACATGATGAATGACCTGGCACTTGAGCTGCACAGGAGCAATAGAACAGAGTAAAACGCCTTCAAGAGCATCGAAGAAGTTGTTAAGAGGACAAAGAGCCTACTTCAATGTGCACATCTTTTCGACTCCACCATCCTTCCTGCACTAACATATACCTCAGACACCTGGGCCCTACGAAAACAGGATGAGAATGCTATTTGGGTCTCCCAAAGAGGAATTCAAAGAGCTATGCTTGGAATATCACATTTCACTCAAGTGAGAGAATGAATCCGAAGTTCTGACCTCCATCAATGATCAAGAATCAGGGACACTGTCTCATTTTCCAAGGCATCAAAAATCAGATGGGCTGGACACGTAATGAGATTTAGAGATGACCTACGGACTGGATTCCATGGGATATCAAAAAACCACGTGGCCACCCACCTACGAGATGGTCAGACTTCTTCATCAAGACCATGAACAAATGGTTTTAGACTCTTTGTGTTCCTGATGAGAGCAGATGCCATTCGGTTACACTAGCACGGGACAGGGACGAATGGAGATGTTACTGGAGCCTGCTTGAGCAAATCGATGAGCAACGGGATGACAAGTGATACAAGAATAAAAAAATAAAAGAATAACTTAAAAGCTGCCTGGATCATAAGTATACCAGAACCCATGAGTAATAATCATGGTTGTCTTAAAATAAGAGTGATTTTGTTTTAGGGGATCAAGGATCCCACTATATCTGGATAAGGTTAAGCAAGGGAAAGGTAATGTGAATAAAGAAAGGAAAAGGAATAATAGGGGGATAAATCATGCAAAGCTATGTTAGCAATTATAAACATGATTTTTTTCAGAGATTTCTTTAAAAATCTTTGGTATTTTGAATTGATAGTATTATTTGACTTATTCCTTCAAGTTTTAGTTTCTTTCTAGTTATATGTAGACCTAGAATGAGAAACATTATTATATCAAATAGGATGGTTTATTATTAGGTTTTAACTTAATCCAAAATGGTGTTGCCCTTGTCCTATGTGTTGACTTAAAAAATAGTGAAAATGATAAGATTATAGATATACTGTGAAGATAGAGCAAAAAGAATAATCTGATACAGCAGTTATAGAAAGAAACAACAAATAAAATGACTTCAAAGTTGTGATATGAGCAATTAAATATTAAATTGTTATTGCCTATAATATGAAAGGCCAAAGAGGTGACATAATTAAGGGGGAAAATATCAGGGTTATTTTCTTTTAAATTTTGGCTACGTTGAATAAGTCTTGTATTAGACCCCCAGGTGATGCTGAGTATAGAGGTTCAGTATCTTTATTTATTCAATAAACATTATTATATGGTAAAACATACATTCAAAAACAAGTTTTCTAAAATTATGAAAACAAATAAGATCAGTGGTTTAGTTAATAATTTTTTCATGCAAATTTCCTTATTATAATACTTGTATGATTACTGTATAGGTAATATTATTGGGCAAACTAATTGAAGAATGCAAGGAGCTCTCTATTATTTTACTATTTAATTATCAATGAGTCTACAGTAATTTCCAATTAGGATTCTGAAAACTTAAAGTAAGATGAAGACTAACATGTAAGTTTTGGATTAGCAACATATCACCTTTACAGATGTTCTTCAGATAATAACTCATGACCTTCATAAAAACTGACAATGGCACAGGATGGGAAGTCCTGCTTAAATCTACAGAAGAGAAATATTGGGAGAAAAAAGGAAAAGAGCTAAGTATTCACAAGAAAATTTAATAACTTTGCTGAGCACAAGAATTTAGTGTTGGCTAAAGAATTAATGATGAAGCAACACTTATTTAGACAGCCAAATGTTATATGGCCTTCTATTATTCTCGTGGAAATGATCCAGTAGAAGGATTGAGAAGTTGAACAATGATTCATCACGCAGCATATTACTTCTTGAGCTGTGTCTTTAAGTAGAAAGAAGAAATAGATACTAATGAAGAAATGTTTGCTTAAGAATTAGATACAATCACAGAGCATAATGATGATAGATATTTTATTTTAGGGAATGAACTGAAAAAATGAAGATACCTAATAGAATGTGTTTAAGATTCTATTTGAAATTAGTAATAATTTAAGTAAAGTAAATTTCTAAATTGCTTAATTTTTAAAATTTAATCATTTTTGGTATTGAGGAGCTACATGCCCGAATTGGCTGACCAAGTTAGAGGATTGGCAAGTAATAAAAAGTATTTTTTCCAATGAGTAAATCTAATGATGAGTTTTAGAGCCTAACCTATAAGAATATTAAAATAAAATATTACTTACAATGCAATACTTTGAAAAAAATAAAACTGTTATATAATATATATAACATATATAAATACAAGAGAGTAGACAATAATTTTCACTGATTACATGGTAAGTAACAATGCTTAGTCAACAAGAATAAAAGTGCACTTTCATATCAATGCTCATTCTTAAAAAGAGCAAACCAGGTTTAAAAACTTATAAGCAATGCTAAGAAAGTTTCTGTAACATTTTTTATTAGAAAAATGCATTGGCCAGTGAGTAGATATCTGATCTATCTACTATGAGTCTAAAACCCATGCTTAAGAGTAGATAGCAAGAAAGTAAATAGCAAAAACTGTAGTTATTTAAGAGTTATTAATAAGTTTTTGTTGTTAATCCCTACTATTGTAGGCTATTATTGACCATGTGCATTTAATATCTTCCCTTTTAAATTAATGTTTGTTTCATATAGCTTCTTATATGTGTCCTATTAAATAAAGTTTTACAGAGACAATCACCTCTGCAGCTTCTTTTTTCAGTATCTGTGTTCTCTTTGCCTTTCGGTGTTAGAGGCTGCCTTTTCACTTATTACAAAGGGTCTGATCGTAGGCATCAAATAATACCTGCATATATCCCTACTTGCAAATACTACATATGAACTATTAAAGCTTATAGAAGCTTTGGTAATTAATACCAGACTAGAGTCCAAAGATAAGTTCTTATCTGAAAAGCACAGTAATTATTTTAAGAGAAGTAGCTCTTGATATAGTCAAATCTCTAATTAATGTGTTAGTCTTTATGTTACTGTATCACTGTCATCCCAGTCGATTTACTCCAGTAGGCGGACACCAGTAACATCTCTATTTCTCCTGGCCCTGAGATTTTTAGCAGCCTCTCCTCACTAGTCTTTCCTAATGACTGAAGTCTCTTTCAGGATCAGGGGAATGAGACCTATTATTACCGTTTTTTGGCATATTGAATATGCCACAGGTAGCTTGCCAGCCTCTGTCCATACAGGCAGGATACTCTCACAGTAGCTTGCCGGGGTCTCCGAGAGGTATATATGTATATGTATGTGTGTATATATTACTCTCTATGATTTGTTGCCTACTGTCAACTCCATCAAATATGGTATGCTAATTATGTAAAATGGGTAGGAATTGCCTTATAATGTGTATGGTCTGGAAAGTAGCCTGGAGCGTGGCGGTGTTTGGGGAGTGGAGGTTGGCTGTAGGGGCTGGGTCCCTTGGGGCGGGGAGAGTTCTCACCCACCCCCTCTTGGGCGCCCTGAGTGAAAATAGCCTGGTGCTGTTTTCCTAACTACAGAGAATATATTTTTTTAGGTTTAATAAATTATTAGTAGTAGACAAAACTACAACTCAACAATGAAAATAAAAGGAAAACAGAGCTGCAATTGGATTTAAAGTGGTAGAACACAGGCTCTACATCCGCAAGATCCTTCATTGGACTTCTTGTGGCACAATGCCCTCCAGAGTACCACCGTGGTTCCCATGAACACTGCCCAGAACACTGCCCAGAGTCCCTATCCTGTCATCCCATTGCTCATCGATTTGCTCAAGCGGACACCAGTAATGTCTCCATTGTGAGACTTGTTGTTACTGTTTTTGGCATATTGAATACACTACAGGTAGCTTGCCAGACTCTGCCATGCAGGCAAGATACTCTTGGTAGCTTGCCAGGATCTCCAAGAGGGGCGAGGAATCGAACCCAGGTAGGTCACGTGCAAGACAAATGCCTTCCCCGCTGTGATATTGCTCCAGCCCATCCCTATCCTACTGTCCCCTAAACATTGAGTGAAACCTGAAACAACAACAAAACTGAAACAGCAAAAAAACAGCTTACTGGGGCTGGAGTGATAGCACAACAGGTAGGGCTGCACGCGGCCGACCTGGGTTCAAATCCCAGCATCCCATATGATCCCCTGAGCACCGCCAGGGGTGATTCCTGAGTGCATGAGCCAGGAGTGATCCCTGTGCATTGGTGGGTGTGACCCAAAAAGCAAAAAAAAAAAAAAAGAAGAGCTTACTTTTCAAAATCCAAGCTAAAAGAAAATAAATATTTAAGAAAAAAATCTTCTAAGCAATAAAGGCCGGAACTAGCTCATAATTTAAAATAATTTAGTTTAATTAAATTTTCAATAATATAAAAGTGATTAATGTATGCATGGATTTCATTAATAGCAAAAGAAGGCCCTCAGATCGTTCAGTATAGCAGGAAAAACTGAGCATGGAGTCTAGCAATATGATGAAAAATTAATGAAAACTAATTTGGTGTCCCTACAAAAAAGCATTTTTATATTCTTATTATGTAATGTTATGGCACTTATGATTTGTCCAATGTATCAACAATCTCAAAATAGTTTTTTTATATTACAAAAATAAAAAGAACAATAGACAAAGCAGAGGACTACAGTATGATCTTACTGCTATTGTATTTTCGTGAAATCAAGCAAAATACAGTGAAAAAGTCATGTCCTAGGTCATCAGATATCTTGAAAAATTTTTGGAAACACTGACATTTCAACAAGCTAAATTTCAAATTGCCCCAGAAGTGTTTAGCCATTTATTTTTGAATATATTTCTTGGGAACTAAAATCCTCACATGTCTAATTGTCAAAATGTTAATGTTTTTTAAAAAAAACTAAGGGCTTTAAATAGAATTTTATTATTATTTGAGATAATAAAAGTGTATCGACTGTGGAGCAAACAGAAATAACATGAACCTGCTAAAATGACCTTTTACAGATGTCTATGTTTTTAATTTTATCTCTTATGCCAAATCAGTTACATTTTAATCATTAGAATAAGTAATTATATTAGTAATAATTACCATCACTTATTGACCACTAATCATGAACTAGAACTCATATTAAGTCTAATTATAAGATCTTGAAGGTCCTAATTTGTACTATTCTCTGGCTCCCAATCGTGTATATGACCTTTACTTGTTTTATTAGCTAAGAATCTTTCAGCTATAAGTGTGAAGAATCAAATGCAAATTGGTCTTAGTTAAACAGAGGATGTAATGGTTTCTATAAATTAAAAGGTCAGGGGTATATCAAATCAGGCATGGCTCCAGGGCTCAGAGTAGTTTTTGAGAACCTAATCTTATCTTTGTCCATTTTACCTTTTGTTCTGGTTTCTTCTATATTGCTTCTGTTTATCATTTATTTAATAGTCTCACTTCTGACAGTTCCTGAGTCACAATCCAATAGCTTTTCAAATACAGGAATGATTGTTTCTGTTGTTCTTGTTTTTATCAGAGGTCTGTGGTTCTTTTTGACCTGGTTCAAAAGATAAGCTTATAGTCCATTTTACAATTTCCACATCAGACTTACCAAACCATGACTTACTGATGGATAAAGAGGACTTCATGCTTCTAGCCACAGTCATGCTTTCAGTCTGACTCACAACATCCTCTCCAATATCAGTTAATGTTGAACAATTTTCAAGATCTTTCTGGTACTGTATGAAAAAAGAATCAAGACGTACTGAGGATATGGAATGCATTTATATAATCACTTTGATTTGGATGAAATACTTAGAACGTAATATTCCAAAAACTTTTCATTATTTATTTGAAGTTCAATTTTAAATGGTCTGTGTTTCTATTTTTTCAATCTTACTTCACTAAAGATATCATTTTCATGATAAAAGCTTATAACATGTGTTTAATGGACATTCATAAAATAAAATATGGTTAATAACTGGAAACCAAAAAGCACTTGGCAAAATATTAGCTTTATGCCATAATTATTTAAAACAATTAGAAAATGACCAACAAATGGATCCCAAACAAGGGAGGAGAAAGGAAATAATAAAACTTAGAACAGGAATTAATAAACTGAAATCACATAAAACAATCCAAAAGATCAATGAAACCGAAAGCTGCTTCTTTGAAAAAATTAACAAGATCAATAAGCCACTAGAAAGTCTCACAAAGAAAGAGAGAGAGAACCCTAGTAAACCAAATCAAAAATGAAAGAGGAAACCACAGAAATTCTAAAAATTATCAGATTACTTTGAGAATCTTTACGCCATGAAACAAAAGAACCTTAAATAAATGAATAAATTCCTGGATTTCTATAACCTCCCAAGGCTGAACCAAGATTTGTAATACCTGAACAGAAGGTGAGAGAGTGGAAGAGGGAGGGAGAGAGAGAAAGACAGAGCAACGGAGGTGCCTGTGATAGAAATGGAATGTGGGAGAGAAATGAAACATTGGTGGTGGGAAATGTATACTGGTGAAGGAATAGGTGTTAGAAAAGAAACAAAAGGGAAAAAGTACTAATGTGATTACCATTTTTTCACATAAAACCATATGTTATTAGCTTTAGTTAAAGATACATAAATTGGGGTATATAGAGAGGCTAAATGACTTGTTGAATGTGAAGCAGCCAGAATGGATGAGGTCAAGATTGACCTAGATATGTACTCCAGACATTTATTCCAGGTAATCCTTTTGTTTCATTGCTGGTGCTTTTCTAGCAGAAACAACAAAGCTACTTAGATTAAGACTAACCTATTTTTCTATATGCCAGATTTTTTCTAGTGCTACAAATTACAGGTAATGTGAAAAGTTCTTAATACTTGAATTCCAAGTGTACTATTACTGGCTGATGATTAAATCATAATTCTCTGACCTATTAGAATAAAATTTAGTCTCTCTCAGTCTATAAAAAAAGGGAAATCTATCAGAACTTTTCGTGAACGTGAACTTAGATGAACCAAGTACCACAGCATTTTCTTCTTTCTCTTAAAAACACTAGCCCTTAAGACCATTCCAGATGTAGGTGTTCACATTGTGATATTATCCACCTACCATGGCTCTACATTCATGCTTAGAATTCAATGCTTCTACAAGAAATTTTTAACTGAACCATGAGTTCTGTAGATTGAGATATCATCATTTAAAAACTTAGTACAGGGGCCGGAGCGATAGCACAGAGGGTAAGGCATTTGCCTTGCACTCGGCAGACCTGGGTTCGATCCCCGGCATCCCATATGGTCCCCCAAGCACCGCCAGGAGTAATTCCTGAGTGCAAAGCCAGGAGTAAACCCTGAGCATCGCTGGGTGTGACCCAAAAAGCAAAAAAAAAAACTTAGTACAAATGTTATTTTACACATCTTAGAACTGAACAGTCCCCAGAGCTACTTTTACTCATATTTTAGTTTGCTGTAAATCTAAGGGATATTCTTTATATGTAATTTTCTTCTTTGATCTTGCTGCTTTCAATATTGTATCTCTATCTATGGTATTCATCATTCTGATTAGGATATGTCTTAGAATCTTTTTATTCATGTTTCCTTTAGCTGGTAACCTTCTGGCTACTTGGATCTGGATGCCTGTGTTCTACAGGTCTGGGAACTTAGTAGCAATGTCTTTAAATGCTACTACCAGTTTGGGGGTTGCCTACTGTTCCCTCTGAGACTCAGGTGATTCCGATATTGTTCTTTTTGAGTTCATCCCATTGAGGTCTTGTTTTATCTTCTATATTGACTGGATGCTTTCTGTAGCTCATTTTCAAGCTCACTTATTCTTCTTTGACTGTTGTTACTCTAGTGTTAAGGAAATCCAAAGAGTTTTCCATTTCATCTACAGAATTTTTTATTAATGACACTTCTATTTGTAGCTTTCTTATTATTGCTCTCATTTCCTCAGGTATTTTATTATTTGTCCATTCCACTGTTTCTTTCACATCCTCCATTATCTTTTTGGATCTCTGTTCCACTGTTTCTTTGAGCTCATTAAACACCCTTACCATTTCATCTCTGAATTCTTTATCAGATAGATTTTGGATGTGGGTATTTCTTGTTGAGACTTCAGGGCTCCTCTCTCCCTCCACTCCTCCCTGTGGGGTTCTGTGCTATTTTCCCAGGGCACCTGGGCAGCCTGGGAGTGGTGATTTCTTATCTCCCTTTCGAGGATATCCCCTTCTTTTTGGTGTTCCTATGCAACTACGTGGGGCCTCTTTGGAAATGATCTTATGGGATATACAAGGGGAGCATAACTGGCCAGCATCCTCCTGACGGGGAAACAACACCCACTGCAGTTCTAACGTGACTAAGTGAATTTGAAACCTCACCTGGTCCTTGGAGTCTTAGCTGCTGCCACCACCAACACCAACACCACCCCGAAGTCAGTTTTTTCACAACTAACTATACAACTGTCCCTCAGACAAACTTACAAAAGCTGCTGCTATAGTTTAGCAGTACAAAGGGACTGTAGATAGAGGTTCAAAACTAGACTGATGATGACTATAATCTTTCACATAAGGGTAGCATTTATTATAGTTTAAATATTGACAATATATACATAACTTAACTAATTTAAATAGACTACTTAGGAGGCTCTGCACTCAGGAATTACTCCTGGCCGTGCTCGAGGGACCATATGGGATACTGGGAATCGAACCCGGGACGGCCGTGTGTAAAGCAAATGCCCTACCTGCTCTACTATCCCTCCAGCTCCTAGAAGGTCTTTTTTAGCTTAAATATTCTAAAGCTGAAATATTGGATTAATGGGATTGAGAGATAGTACAGTAGGTACTACCTACCAGTTGCTACCAGGTGGCAGACCCAGCCCAGTGCAGATACATGAGTAAGCCTGGAGCACAACTGTTGTGACCCTGAAAACTACAAAAAACAAACAAACAAAAAATCAATTGTCTGAACTAGAGTTATCTGTAATCTAGATAGTATCTTAGGGTGATTTCAAATATCTTCAAATATCAAATCTTTACCCTTGTATAAGAAAACAAAGAAACTCTTTAATTCTTTCTAAAAAATTAGGGGCTGGAGCGATAGCACAGCAGGTAGGGCATTTCCCTTGCACACGGGCAAACTGGGTTCGATTCCCAGCATCCCATATGGTCCCCTGAGCACCAACAGGGGTAATTCCTGAGTGCAGAGCCAGGAGTCACCCCAGTTTGCATCGCAGGGTGTGACCCAAAAAAACAGCAACAGAAAAAAATTATCAGTACTACTTAGCAAAAGAAATTGGAGAAAATACATTGCTATGGTGGACCTCTTATATTTAATTTTCTAATTCTCTATTTTTAAGTTATTCTGTTTTCATACACACATCCCAGTTGTTCTCTCCTGAAAGGAGGGTGGTGGAAGGTGGTATGGACTTCACTCCTCTCAGGTAATCTTATTTCTATTATAAATAGACTTTTTCTTTTACTTAATTATTTTTTGTTTGTTCATCAACTTCATAACATTTGTTTCGTATTCAGGTAAAATTACCCAATAATTCTCATTCTGCCTTTTGATCTATCCCATCTCTTCTCTAAACACCAATTTTGATTTTCACACTGAGTTTCACCATAATTTCATTAAAAAACATTTTTTCTAACAGACAAGTTTATATGGTAAGCAGAAGGTATTGTACATATAAGATGGCAGAATTTTAAAATAGATTTGCATCCACTCATTTGTCACAGGTCTTGCCAAAGAAACAAGACATATAAAAGGCACATGTGTCTCTCTGGTATACATCTTCCTTCTCTCGCACCTATCCTCTTCTTGGTAAGGTTGAACTTGTTTAAGGATGGAGCAGTTTGACTTTTTCTTTGTAAAATCAAGCCATATGGGAACTGAGTTGACACAAAAATAAATGGAAAGAAAATTTTTAACTTATGGTTTCTTAAAGTGAAGCCTCGACTTTCTGCTTTATAATTATCAAGTTCCTTGTGAAAAATTATTCATACGGGGATTATTTTGAAATGCCAAATTTCTATTAATGGCTAATAGCATCAATAATTTAAGAAATTCAGATTTTTAGAATGAGAAACCAAGTATCTGAATACCTTTTTTATGACTGTGATGTAGAATTTATAGAAAACTATAGCATAAGCTTGATATATATAGCACTGTAGCACTGTCATCCCATTGTTCAATGATTTGCTTGAGCGGGCACCAGTAGTGTCTCCATTGTGAGACTTGTTACTGTCTTTGGCATATCGAATATGCCATGGGTAGCTTGCCAGGCTCTGCCGTGTGGGTGGGATATATAAACACACACATACACATGCATATATATGTATTTTTTGAAAAGTAATTTTAACACTTTTTAAAAAAATATTCTGCATATAGGTCTGGTTTCTTGACCCTGTCATTGAGAGATGTCTTTTAGCTAACTTCTTCAAGGAAATTGAATGAGAATATATAAATAAAATTCTTACATTAGGTCTGGCTCATACTAAGCACTAACTAGAAAGCATCACTCTGAAAACAAGCAAATAAAGTAAACATATTACTAAAAAGAAGTCATAGATAATGTGAATTCCTTCTACAAACCAAGAGAGTTTAAGAAATACTTTTTTTTTTTCCGATTAAAACTACTGAAGTTTTTATTGATATTTCTTTGGAAAGTTTAATGTCTGAAATGAGGGAACAATGACTTAGTTGTGTTGATATTTTTAAAGTTTAAAAGTTTATTTCTATTTTATTTTACCCATTTTTTTCTACATATGAGTGATATCACATAGTATTGGTTTACTCTTTCTGATTTACACAGCATAACAAAATATCTTCCAGCCCCATTCATGCCAATGCAAACAAGAAAGTTTTATCCTATCACTGAATAACATTCTGTTGTGAGTATATATAGCTGAACATATATGTAGATTTTTATTTACATTTTTCTGATGGTGATGATGAACATATTATTATGCCATATGAATGTCTTCTTAGGAGAAGTATCTATTCAGATAGTTTTGCATTTCTTTTGCATTTTTTCTGTTAAATTTTTTAGTCTTTTGTGTATATTGCATAATAATCACTTGTATGGCATATGGTAAGAAAATATATGCTCTCATTCAGTAGAATGTTCTTTCATTTCAATGATAATCTTTTCTAGCTTAGGAGTTTGTATTTTGATGCAGCCCTTTTTTGTTTTGAAGCTCAAATTGTTTATTTGCAATAGAAGTTGTTGGAGGGAAAAATGCATTCATCAATAATATAGTAACCTTTAGAAAAGGTAGCAACTTTAAAATTATACTAAACACCATCTGAAATAATTTTCCTTAAATTGAGCAATTGTTCAGAAATGCCATAAATCAATTTCCAAAATCTAATAACAGTAAAACTGAGTGCTGAATATATTCTTATTCAAATTTTTAAACATTAAATCTCTTCAGTGTTTGAGAGATCACATTGTACTAGATAGGCTAATTACTAATTAGCAAGCTTTTCACAGGTTGGGACCTTTACTGTTTGTCAGATTATTTACTCTTTTGAGAAATTGTTGTGCCCTTATTTTTTTTAAATTTTTTTATTGAGTCACCATGTGAAAAGTTACAAAGTTTTTAGGGTTAAGTCTCAGTTATACAATGCTCGAACACCCATCTCTTCACCAGTGCACATTAAGTAGCCGTCAGAAAACATGAAGTCATGAAATTTGCATATAAATGGATCAACATGGAAAGTATTATGTTGAGCGAAATGAGTCAGAAAGAAAGAGACAGACATAGAAAGACTGAACTCATATGTGGAATATAATATAACTGAGAAGTACAAGTTGGCAGTGATGCAATTTCTGGCAGATATTTCTCTGGACTTAGTTGCTAAAATACTAAAATACAGAAATTCAAAACTGTAAGGCCGCTAAGTGCAGTAACTCAACCTCATACCCCTTCATTCTCAGCAATGGAAAACAAATTATCAAATGCTTCCTTTTAAGCAGGTCCAACGTTAGAGGGGAGACACTCCAAACAATAATAGTGAGTTTTGTTGAAATATTGAATGTAATCAAAGTGAAAGTAAAGTGAAATTTATCAGTTACACAGGCAGGGATGGGGGGTTAGGGGTGTGGGGGGGCTAGGGGTGTGGGGGTGCGAGGTGGAGCTATACTGTGATTCTTGGTGATGCAGCATTTTTAATTATTATATTATTTCTCTTGTCATTGGAGTCAAATCCCAGAGAAATCTTTAACTTTGATATAAATGAGCCTGGAGTGGAGCGATAGCACAGCAGGTAGGGTGTTTGCCTTGCACACATCTGACCCAGGTTCAATTCCTCTGTTCCTCTCAGAGAGCCTGGCAAGCCACCAAGAGTATCCTGCTGCACGGCAGAGCATGGCAAGCTATCCGTGGCATATTTGATATGCCAAAAACAGTAATAATAAGTCTCACAATGGAGACATTACTGGTGCCTGCTCAAGCAAATCAATGAGCAAAAGGATGACAGTAACAGTGATATGTTACCTATATTTTCTTTTTTTTTTTTTAGTTCTTTTGTTTAGGGGCCATACCCAGCGATGCTCACTGATTTCCACTTTGTAAAATTCTAGTCTTGTTTTCTCTTCCACTATCTACTCCACCTCCAACCCCCACTAATTGATTATTGGTTTTATATTCCAATCCTAACGGTTACTATTGTTAATGCTCTTTAGTCTTTTGTTTGATCTCCCTGTTGTCCACAAATGATTATTTAGTATTTGTACCTCATTCTGACTTATTTTGCTTTACATGATACCCTGGAGTTCCATCTATGTTCCAGAGAACATCATGATTTCATCATAGAGCTACAAAATATTCCTTTGGTGAAGTTTTATATCATTTTCTTAGTGCCATAAAATGTTCTATTGATGAGATTGAGTAAAGTTGCATTTTTAAATATCTGTTAAGATGATATTATAATTTTTATTCTTCATATTAATATCATTGGTAAACAAAGTTAATAGAGCAGTATATTATTTATCTTCATAATAAATCCCATTTTGTCATAGTATGTGATTCTTGTAATTTATTTTCAAACTCAGTTTGCTAGTGTGTTTTTGAAGAAAATTTTTTTATGTCTACGTCTTTGAAAATATAAAGGAAAAAAAAGAAAATATTGGCATCATGGTATGTTTCAATGATTTCCCTCCTTTAGGAATTCTTGGGAGAGATCTGGAAGGATCTTTATCCTCCTGAGACAACCAAATTTGACAGAGGAGCTGCTGCTACGTTAACATTCTAGAGAGGCCTGATTCTCATCAATCACCCCACTGTTACCCTTATTCTGGGAAGATGGGTCCTGAGTTGAAGCTCAGGCAATCTGTTCTCTCAGTGAATACATTTCATGGAGCCAGGGTTGATGCTAAGGAGTGGGAAAACAGGAAGCAGTCAGGGGAAAAAACATTAGCCTCCATGCTGTGGTCCCTGTATGAGATGTACTTCATGTTTGCTTTGAACTTCACATGGGCATAGGGCATTCACCACCATACTGTTTTTATTCCTTCACAGTGCCTTGGGGTGGGTTCACAGTTTTGCTGTCTTCCCCCAGAAGGTGGGAGGGCAAGTTCCTTTCCTCACAGTTTCTATACTTTAGCTGCTTAGATTTTGCTAACATTCCTTCTATTGCAACCCTTTAGTCTTTGATGTGCAGGACTTCTTAGCCTCCTCACTATGCTATTGTATTTTCTCAATAGTGATTATTTCCTGAAAATTTTTTTAATTTTTCCATTTAAAACTTTAGTTGTTCATCCATCACGTTTCTCTTAGTTTAAATTTTTCCCCTTTGAGTATTTCAAATTGTGTTTTTTAAAAACCTTATCAAGCTTACTTTTTAATTATGACAATACATAAAATTATAAAGAATATAGTCTTGCAAACAGGAGTAACGTTCAGAGAACACATGTTTCTTGTATATATTGTCTGTCTTGTTTTTTGTTGGTTTTTTTATTTGCTTTTTTGGTCACACCCGCGATGCACAGGGGTCACTCCTGGCTATGCACTCAGGAATTAGCCCTCGAGGTGCTCAGGGGACCATATGGGATGCTGGGAATCAAACTGGAGTAGGCTGCCTGCAAGGCAAATGCCCTACCCACTGTGCTATCGCTCCAGCCCCCAAGTCTGTCTTGTTTTTAATGCTCAGCATTATAGGGCACAAAGAATAGTTCAGTCTTGGGCCCTAGCATCAACCAAATGACCCAGCTGGGTGAGAATTACAGGGAATGGTCCGCAGGCCAGGACCCCTGACCTCCAAGTTGGAGAACACCCGAAAATAAGATTGTGCTCTTTGTGTATGAGGTCGTTTGAAATACTATTTTATCTGTTGATCTATTCACTCAAGATCTGTTCATTTAACATGGTCTAAAAATACTAACAGCCCAGTATAAATAGGAAGAATTCTGAAATCTTAAATAACTGGTTCATCAGGAATTAGTGACTGATTCTAAGATTGGTATAAAGCTGAAGATGAGTCATGATTTTTATATAAGTAAACAAAGGTATAATATAAGCGTATAGTATTATATAAAAAGAAGTTTGGAGCTATAGTGTAAGGACTCCCACTGAAGAAACTGCACTGTACTGTAGCACTGTCGTCCTGTTGTTTATCGATTTGCTTGAGCGGGCACTAGTAACGTCTCCATTGTAACTTGTTGTTACTCTTTTTGGCATATCGAATATGCCATGGGTAGCTTCCAGGTTCTGCCATGTGGGCAGAATTCTCTGGGTAGCCTGCTTGTGCTCTCCAAGAGGGACGGAGGAATAGAACCCGGGTCGGCCACGTGCAAGACAAATGCCCTACCTGCTGTGCTATCGCTCCAGTCCCACTGAAGAAAAATAAGAAAAAAAAATTATCAAAATAAGTGAAACTAATTTCTACTGATTATTACTTATGGGCAACATTTTTTAAAAAGCGAGTTATTAAACATGAAGAAAACACATTATTAACAACAGCAAAACAAAAAGTCATACAAAAGGTTTATCTAGAGTTTATTTTCTCCTGTAATCCTTAAAGGTGAATCTAAATATGCAAAAAATTCTAAGTATTATTTGTAATTTTTAATAAAAGTACTTAATTTAAATAGCACTGAAAAATGAGACAAAGTAAGAATGCAGTACTTTGGACATTGGACAACTAACTTGGGTTTTGCAATCTGGCAAAGGAATGAAACAAAATATGGTAGAATTTTAAAAATAAATTATTTTAGGATTGGGTAGTTTAGACCACACACAGCAATATGAGAACTTACTCCTGGCTCTGTGCTCAAGGATCACTATCATCAGGACTCAAAGGACCATATTAGGTGATGAGAACTACACCGAAGTGGGCTGAATTCAACTAACCATTGTACTTTTGATTGCTCTGGTGCCAAATGTGATCATTTTAGGTTAACATATCCATTAGAAATTTAATTACTAATTAAAAATGTAACAAGTACTATTTAGAAAAACTAATTTTAATAATTTTGAGACTACTGAAAAATTATGAATGAATATGAAATGGTATTAATATAAAATATTATTAAATATCTTAGTCATATAATAGAATTATGCTAAAGAAAAACAATTTGTGATTTGTAAATCACTATATATATTTTAATATGCCATGGTATAGCTATGATAATTCTCTATCTTGAAGTCAGTTTCACCTGAAATGATAATTATTATAACTCTGGGGCTGGAGTGATAGCACAGCGGGTAGGGCATTTGTCTTGCACACCGCTGACCCGGGTTCAATTCCCAGCATCCCATATGGTCCCCTGAGCACCACCAGGAATAATTTCTGAGTGCAGAGTCAGGAATAACCCCTATGCATCTCCAGGTGTGACCCAAAAAGCAAAAAAAAAAAAAAAAACTCTTCTAGCTTTATTTTGATTTAGTGCTAGCATGGAATTTCTTCTGGCTCTTTGCTCAGACATTACTTCTGGTGGTGTTCAGGAAACCATATGGTGGTGCTTAAGATCAAACCAAGGATAATGACATGCAATACAAGCACTTTAACACTGTATTATCTCTCCAACCCTCTGACAGTGCCCTCTGAAAAATCTTTATAAAATTTTTCCAAGAAATAGCTGTGTGTATAGAATTTCTTCAGATTTAATTTGTGCAAAAATACCATTACTTCTCAATTTTTTAATTATAATTTCTCTAGGTACAGATTTCTATTTGATTTTTGTGTGTTTGTTTTGGGGCCGTATACAGTAGTGTTCAAGGGGCCAAAGTGGTACTGAGGCTCAAATTCCAGTTGACCAAGTACAAGGTAATCACGTTGCCTACTGATGTTTTAAAACTATAATCTTTTAAAAACTAGACTCTTAAAAACTATAATTTTGAAAACTACATGTAAAAGAAAAACATTCAAATCAGCACATAATCTAAGAATGAATTGCCTGCATTTGCACACTGAAATATGTTAAGACTTTGATGAAAGAAATGAAACACAACACAAATGAATGAAAAGATTTTCTGTTAATGGTTTAGAAGAATTAACTTTTAATCACACTACATAAAGCGATTTTTATTATAATCCAATCCCTATCAAGATTCAAAAAGAATTTCTCAGAAATATGACAATTATAAGTTGTATGTGTGACTACAAGACAACAAATAGTCAAAGAAAACCTGAATGGGTTGGTGGGGGCAATCAAATGAAATTACACTTTCTGATTTCAATGATTTTACTACAGTATTACAAAATATACAGCATTGGAACAAAAATATATTAAAAAAAGCTGACAAATAAAATAGAAAAAATTCATATCTCAGGACTCTTTAAATATCCTCCAAAGCTATAATACCAACAAAGCACCAATAAGTTTACCTAAATGATCATCTTTTTAATTGCATAAGTTGGAGATAGTGTATGCAATGGGGCAGGGAAGGTTTAATTTACATGTAAAAGAAAAACATTCAAATCAGCAAGGTCCTCTCTTGAAAACCACTGTAATTGTACAACAGAGAAAAGAATCATAAAGGATTCTTTCTGAGATTTAGTCTCAGAGTATGAAGTATCAGAATATGAAAAGCATCATGGAGGAAACTTTCAGAGTTACACCCTCAATATGGATTAATAATACCATAAGGGTTAAATCGTGTCAACCAGAGTTTGGTACCTATAAACACCAAGGAAATTTGGAAATATAGGAGGAAAGAAGCCTAAAGGAAATGATTATTGTAGGAGAAATGATATACTTAGGAAATGAAAACTATAGAAAAAGTCAGAACCATATGGTTGTACTAAGTGTAGCATTTTGAGGAACTGCCTGCCAAACTTTTTCACAGCAGATGTACCATTTTACACTCCTACCAAAATGTATAAGTGCAGCTATTTCTCCATAACAATTGTTAATTTCTATAATTTCTAAATAACCACCAGGCATGCATGATATAGTGTCTCAGTATGCTTTGAATTTGAAGTTAATGAGCAATGATGAGCATTTATTCATCAGCTTACTGACAATTTGAATATTTGAATAAATGCTTTTGATTCATTTCGAGTTAATTTTCACATAAGATTTTATAAAGAACTGCATTCTCATTGTTTTATATTTGACTATCCAGTTTTCCCAGCAGTTTTGAAATTGGAAGTTTTATTGCAGCCAATTGAGATTGTTTCACAATCTGTTAGGTTATTCTGTGTCCCTTGCATTTCCAGCTGAATTATAGCATCAGCCTTTTTTGTCTGAGAGGCCAGAGGGAAGGCAACTGACTTTGAAATATTAACTTTTGAAATTCATCATATAGTATGTCTATTTCTTCAATTTATTTTAACTACACTTTGTAATATACAAGTCTATAGTTCCTTTATCCCATATATATGCATAAAGTTTCTTTTCTTTAGGGCACTATTATATAAAATTATTTAAATTCTATTTGAGTAGTTACAATGAAATTATATATTCTTGTATAATAAAATAAGAAAAATGAAATATTTTATAATTTCATTATGAGTTGATAAAAATACAGTTTATTTTAATTTTTACTTGGTATCCTGTCATACAACTAAGATCATTCATTAGTTTTAGCAGTTTTTAATAAAATCTTAAAATCTTAAGAATCTCTTAAATCACATGGTGTTCTATTTTCTCTCCTTTCAATCAGATGCTAATTCTTGTTCTGGCTACTTGCCACAGGTGAAACTATAAAAACACTAAAAATAAAAGTAGAGGGTGTTCTATTTAGAAGGGAAAAGTGCTCAGTCATTTAAACATAATGTTAGTTTTGTGTTTTACATAAATGCCTTTTAATTTGTGGAGGATGTTCCCTTTCATTCTCTTGTTGACTATTATAGATTGAAAAGCTTTTAAAATTATAAGTGATCAAGTTTTTCTTTAGTAATATGGCTTATTAAATTAACCAAACTTTATATTTTTAACCTACCAACATTCCTTAAATGAATCATGATTGTTTATCATACATCATAATGTTTTATGGTTGAATTCAGTTTGCTCTCATTTAAATGGGGGAAATCACATATATGTTGCTAATAGTCATCTATAATTTCCTTTTTCTTGTGATGTCTTTGATTTTGCTTAAAAAGTATTTTGGTAAGATTTGGTAAGACTGTATAAATTTATTTCTCAAATTTAGAATTTATAAAAATTGCATTGTATTATATTACTTTTGAAGCTTTATTCAATGTTTTGCTTGTATTAAAATTTCAAGCAGTTATAATTCTAAAAGCTGACCGTACAAAGCAAGTATAATAAGTCTTTTGAGATCCTTGAATTCCTGGTTTTTAAATATTCATAAACTGTTTTATAATCATTCATCCACTTCCACTATTGAAATATCTCTTATTAATATAGTAAACAGAACGTTCTCAAGGAAAACTATAGATTTATTACTTTTTGTTTTTAATGTTGTAGCCATACATTGCAGTGCTCCATTTGAACACGAGATATCCAAAATCATTGCAGAATGATGTTTTATACATTCATTTGTGGAATATGTCACTTTCTAAATGAAGAAATATTTGGTATAATATTTTAATATTCCACTGTAATATTTACATTGGTAACACTAAATACTGAAATACTTGTATATGGTGTAAATAGAATCTTTCTCTAAAAAATGAATATAATAATCATGAAAATTAACTTTGAATTCAATTTTAAATATATATTCTTCACTACATTAATGTTTTAATAAAATAGTACACTTTTCCATACTATAAATATTAACTTTTTAATACTCAAAGAATGTCAGGTTGTAACATGAAAATGACAAAGGCTTTCTTAACTGCAATTACTAAAACAAATGATATTACTTGGTAATTTACTATACCTACTATTTACTACATATTTATTATAGTTGTTATCTTTTTAAAAACTGCTGCCTGGTATTAATTAAATCCATGCTTCTGATAAATGAAACATGTAATCTATCGCTAAGTTATAGCCCTGTCCTTATTGTACTTTTTTCTTTGTTTCTTGTGCTACTCCAGACAGTGCTCAGGGCATCTTCTTGGCTCTGCACTCAGTAATCACTATTGGTGGGGCTCATGGGGCCATTTGGGAAACAAGGAATTGAATCCAAGTTGCTCACTTAAAAAGCAATTAGCGTACCTGCTGCACTATCACTCTGGTCCCAATATAGTACTTCTTTTTTTTTAAAAAAAAAAATTTCATTGCATCACCATGAGCTAGTTACAAGCTTTCATGTTTGGGTTACAATCACACATTGATCAAACACTCTCCCTCCACCAGTCCACATTCTCCACCACCAGTATACCAGTATGCCCTTCCTTTCTCACCCTTCCTCTGCCTCCATGGCAGACAATATTCCCCATACTCTCTCTATTTGGGGGCATTATGGTTTGAAATACACATACTGAGAGTTTATCATATTTGGTCCATTATCTGCTTTTAGCACACATCTCCCATCCTGACCGATCCTCCAGCCATAATATTCTTAGTGATCTAGAGAAGGGATCATTATAGTACTACTTAGATGATACTTTTAAAAGTTGTGTTAACTCTAAACACATTTTACTTAGAGTGCAGCATAATTTTGAATTATCATAAATGATGAAAAATTTGTATAAAAATACCTCCCATCTAACATTAAAAATCATCTAAGCTCTGGTCTTTTAGTATTTTTAATTATAGTTTAATTAACATTGTTACAATAGTGTTAATGTTTTTGGTATTGATGTACAAAGTTATTACACCCCACCACCACCAAAGAATGCAAGACCCTCTCTCACTGTCCTGTCCTTTCTTACAAATAAAAAGGCCAAATACTTGATTCTTACAGTTAGATTCAAGTTATAAGATATACAAGTATAAGCTTTGGCTTATATTCTTGTATATCTTATCCCTTATTGTTTTCTTACTTGACAAGCTATGCAAGATGAAATATTGCACTCCCAAAGCATGGCTGTTGGAAATCTAATGGAAGAAAAATATGAATTGTAAAAGGCATTTCTAACAGACAAAATAACATAAATTTATAGTTCATTTTTCTCTATATATCACATATAAGTAAAATCATATGGTATTTGTCATTCTCTATCTGTTTATATCATTTAGTTGAATAACCTATGTGTTCACCCATGTTGTTGAGATTGTCAGGGTTTCATCTCATTTTTAAGCTTAGTAGTATTCCATTCAGTAGATAAACCACATCTTCTTTATCTAATCATCTGTGGATAAATATGTAGGTAATTTCTAATTATTAGCTATTGTAAAAGATGAAACAATAAGCACAGATTACATACATCAACTCAGACTAGTATTTTTTAAATTTTTCGGTTGTGATACTGAACCTAAAGTGTAATACTGAATCATATGGGATTTCTATTTTTAATATCTTTACTAATCTCCATGCTATATTCCTGAAGTGTCTTTATCAATTTACATTCCCACTGATAGGATACAAGGATTCAATTTACATTCCCACTGATAGGATACAGGATTCTTTTCTTCACAGACTCTCTACTACTTGTTATCATTTTGTTCTGTTTTTGAATTTTTTTCTGTTATCCTTTAGACAATATAATTACAAAACTATTTATAGTATTGCTATAAAATCACTGTATCACTGTATAACTTTCATCATGTTGCTCATCGATTTGCTCGAGCAGGCACCAGTAACATCTCCATTGTGAGACTTGTTACAGATTTTGGCATATCGAATATGCCACAATATAGAATTTTATACAATGTTACTGCTCACCACCACAGTAAGTACCCATGACCCTCTCCCATTGTCCTTTTGATATGTCTAGTATGATGTTCATTCACCCCATGATATGCTGATAAGTTTTATAATCAAAACCAATGGTTTGTCATTATTCAACACTGTGTTTTTCATTATTTTGTATATCTACTCCACATATGATTTGTTTTCTCTTAACATGATATACTTGCTTAACATTTTATGTTCCGTTTTTATCTGTTTATTCCCTCCTTATAGAACTTGGGTCATAAGTTTTCAATATTAATGATGTGTTCAATTTAATTTGCTAATTACTTATTTGGTATAGGAATGCAACTGGGTTTGAGTCACAGGCACTCAGAGAATAGTCAAGAGACATATGTTAAAATATATTTTCTTTTAAATGGGAGGAATCAGCCTCCCCAACTTCCAACTCTACTACAAAGCAGTAGTCATTAAAACAGCTTGGTACTAGAACAAAGGCAGAGCGGCAGACCAATGGAACAGGGTTGAATACTCTGACACATCCCCCCAAATATATCACCATCTAATCTTTAATAAGGGAGCAAAAAAGGCGAAGTGGAGCAAGGAAAGCATGTTTAACAAATTGTGCTGGCAAAACTGGACAGCTACATGCAAAAAAAATGGGCTTAGACCTCCACCTATCACCATGTACAAAAGTCAGATCAAAATGGATTAAAGACCTCAACATCAGACCAGAATCCATAAGGTACATTGAAGACAAGGTCAGCAAATCCCTCCACGACATTGAAGCCAAAGGTATCTTCAAAGCTGACACGCCACTGGCCAAGCAAGTGAAAACAGAGATAAATAAATGGGACTATCTCGAACTAAGAAGCTTCTGCACCTCAAGAGAAACAGTGACCAAAGTACAAAGACAATCTACAGAATGGGAAAGGATATTTACGCAGTACCCATCCGATAAAGGGTTGATAACAAGGATATACAATGCACTGGTTGAACTCCACAAGAAGAAAACTGCCAACCCGATCAAAAAATGGGCTGATGAAATGAACAGAAACTTTCCTAAAGAAGAAATCCGAATGGCTCAGAGGCACATGAGAAAATGTTCCACATCACTAATCATCAGGGAAATGCAGATCAAAACAACCATGAGATATCATCTCACACCACAGAGACTGGCCCACATCCCAAAAAACAAAAGCAAGTGGTGTTGGCGTGGATGCGGGGAGAAAGGGACTCTTCTTCACTGCTGGTGGGGATTCCGACTGGTTCAGCCCTTTTGGAAAACAATATGGACGATTCTCAAAAAATTAGAAATTGAGCTTCCATTTGACCCAGCAATACCACTCCTGGGAATATATCCCGGAGAGGCAAAACGGTATAGTATAGATGGCATATGTATTTCTATGTTCATTGCAGCACTGTTTACAATAGCCAGAATCTGGAAAAAACCAGAGTACCCCAAAACAGATGACTGGTTAAAGAAACTCTGGTACATCTACACAATGGAATACTATGTAGCTGTCAGAAAACATGAAGTCATGAAATTTGCATATAAATGGATCAACATGGAAAGTATCATGTTGAGTGAAATGAGTCAGAAAGAAAGAGACAGACATAGAAAGATTTCACTCATATGTGGAATATAATGTAACTGAGAAGTACAAGTTGGCAAAGATGCAACTTCTGGCAGATATCTCTCTGGAGTTAGTTACTAAAATACTAAAATACAGAAACCCAAAACCTAGAGGCCGCTAAGTGTGGTCACTCGACCTCATACCTCTTCATCCTCAGCAATGGAAAACAAATTATCTAATGCTTCCTTTTCAGCAGGTCTGACTTTAGGAGAGAGACTCTCCAAACAATAATAGTGAGTTTTGTTGAAATATTGTATGCAATCAAAGTGAAAGTAAAGTGAAATTTATTAGTTACACAGGTAGGGGGGGCTAAGGTGGGGTGCTAGGGACGTGGGAGGTTAGGGGTGTGGGGGTGCGGGGTGGAGCTATACTAGGATTCTTGGTGGTGGAATATGTGCACTGGTGAAGGGATGGGTATTTGAGCATTGTATAACTGAGATTTAAACCTGAAAACTTTGTAACTTTCCACATGGTGACTCAATAAAAAAATCAAAATTAAAAATATATATATATATTTTCTTTTAAAGATAATATGTAAATAAAGCGGTCCTTTTCTGTCTTTATTCAATGTTACGTTATATGGTAAAGGAAACTGGTAAAGGGAACTGGCAGAAAGATCAGGAAATCTAACCAAGAAAACTCAATCCTGCAAGAATCTGAGATATAGAGGAGAAACTCGGGTTTTTCCCTTAGAGAAACTGAAGGAGTTAACTACCACTAAACTTCTTTACAAGATGTGCAGATATTAAATTTTTTTTATAATTTTTTTAAATTTATAAAAATACAAATAAAGGTATAAACAAACAAAATGGAAGCATCATACTAATCATATCAATATTCATCCTAAAAGAATTGAAAACAACAGCTGAAAGGCACAAATGAATAGATGGGCTTAAAATTATTTTGGTTTTGTTGTTGTTGTTGTTTGTGGCCAAAACTAAGGGATGAGTTCTGTGCTCACGGTTTGCTCTGGGTGGAGGCCCTACTATCTGTTGTGTGCATTCTTATGCAGAGGCTTTCTGACCCTTAGGAAATGCATCAAGTAATTGCTTCACAAGTTTTAAAGAAGAATTTGGACCTGGATTTTGCATTGGGAGCTTAAATTTTCACTTTTGATACTAGAGAAGTCATATATTTAATGAAGTTTAATTTCTTTTTTTTTCTTTTTGGGTCATATGAGGCAATGCACAGGGGTCACTCCTGGCTCTGCACTCAGGAATCACTTCTGGTGGTGCTCAGGGGATCATATGGGATGCAGGGAATTGAACCAGGGTCAGCCGCGTGCAAAGCAAACGCCCTACCCTCTGGGCTATTGCTCCAGCCCCTGAAGTTTAATTTCTTAAAGAACAAGCATAATTCTTTGAACCAGCCAATTTCCAAGCTTTTACTTTAAAAAAATATATATTACAATAATGTTTTTAAGTATCACTCACCTCAGGCTCAGTTTGACCTAAATTTTTTGAACCATTTCAGTATCTGAAACAAGAGGAAATTAATCAATTTACTCTTCAGCACCAGTCTGCCATGCCACTCTGGTTAAGTCAAAGTCACAGTCCCACGATGACAAGGGTCCCTGGTGCTTTCAGGCCGATAGACGTCCCCTGTCCCACCATGGACGAGGAACGGGTTGCAGACACATACCAGGCAATAATCAACAATCTTTATTCCCAATTCCACAGACTGGATAGAGGAGAGAACAACTGCTCGAGAATCGGGGAATGGTAACAGATTGGGAAGCTCAGCACAAAGAAATTTAACACAGACACAGAAATTGGACTTCATGAGCCATGGAAGCACTGCAATGGGTGAGACACAAGGGTGGCAGGTAACTCAAGTAACATAACTGCCCAGAAAATGAAATAGACCACAGCCAAACCGAACTGCTCATAATAAAGGAGCAATAATCACAAATTATAGGGGCTGGTGCCCCCATTGGGCACTATCCTTTGCCTGAGGCAATGTTCCTGAAACTCAGCTGGGTAGCATCACACAGATGGATCTGAGCAGTACCAGACAGGGATCCAACATTGCTCATTCAAATATGATGCTTCTACAGATCTGATTAGTCATTGAAAATTTTACTTTGACTAGTACTTGTCATATCACATGCACTAGATATTTTTTATGATGATTAAGATGTGATTTAATCATTAGGACAAGGAATATTTATCTCTCCTTTAAATCACCCATTTCTAGCTTTCATTTTAAATCTTTATCTCTAATTCTCATTTCTAAATGTCATCCCTATATAAATATGTGTACTTATTATTATTTTCAGAGAGTCTCTTGCCCGCATGCCTGGCTGTCTTCCCTGTGGCCCCTCAGAGGGGATGGGCTCCAGCTTCACTCCCCACCCTGAGCAGAGCTCCCGGCGGCTGAAGACCATGGAAACTTAGCTAAAGCCATGCTAGAGGCCCCTCTCCACAAGTTTGGACAGGCCACATGCATGAAGATACCAGCAGAGGAACCCAGGTGTGTGTAATTCCATCAACGGCCAACATCCAGAGAGAGACTTAAAAGCAAGCTCTCAGAAGCACGCGGCCGCAAAGTGGCTGCACAATATCTTTAGCCTTCTCCCTCTGAGAGAAATTGGCAATATTCTGAGAGTTTCCTGCCCACATGGGACAGCCTTGCAAGCTTCCCATGGTGTATTCATATGCAAAATCCAGTAACAAGCTGGATCTCATTCCCCTGACCCTGATGAGCCCCCAGTGCAACATCGTTAGGACTTCTAAGATCTCAGGGAAAGGATGAAATGAGATGTTACTGAGCCCGCCCGAGAAATCGGTGATTAACGGGATTTCGGGATCATGATCGTGATTATGATTCTTTAGCTTAGAACATAATTTTATTCTGCTTTATCCAGCATCTGACCCAAAAGTAAATCTTTTACTGATTATGAGGGTCAGTGTTGTGTTTTTGCCCTCTCTCTCAGAAAAGAGAATATTAGCCCCAAAGAGAGATATTTCAAGTTTTGGTTCAACTCTAAAACAGGAATTAATGATTACATAAATTGCCTAATTCAATTTATTAATGATGAATGCTTCATTCCTTGGGCTTTGACTTTAAATTTCCCCCCTCTTATTTCTTATTCTAGCACTCATCAGAGTAATAAATGGTGTTATTATTCACAACACCTTATCTACTCCAAAAATACAACAGAGCAGTAATTATTGGTAGAATGATTATATCATTAAGCTTTTTAATTCACATACTAATGGGCCGCAATTTATTCAAGATAAATAGGTTGTTATGTATGTCTAACAAATTAAAACATCAATAGACTTAAGTTTCTCCTAAAACAAATTATAAGATAAATAGCATGAATAATTCAACAAGGTTTGAGCTCCATTTTTTCAAAATATTTTATAAATAATCCAATATTCAATATTAGGTAAAAGAGGCAATATTTTAAACTGTATATGTTAGCTGGATCTAAAAATTAAGACATTCTCATGTAACAGTAAATGCAAAGAACTTAACCAATCAATTGTTCTAACTGCAAACATAAAATCTCTACTGAAAAGTCACATAATAAGTGATATACTAGAAAATACAGGAACAAATTAAATAGTAACCTGAGATGTTTAACTTAAAAGTTTTAACTTGACAGTATTAGTTTTTAAGAACTACTCTAACAAATTAGCATAGACTACATTACCAGAATACCACACAGACATACTCTTTTAGAACTGAAAACTGAAATTAGTTTCACTACATCAAGACTTCTTACATTTTCCCACGCATAACCTTTTTTTCACAGAGAAATTTTTATGCAACCCTGGGTATATACCCACACATTTGAAAATAATTTAATTTTTTAAAAAAATTAGGTGACCCCATCTCCATGTGGCTGCAACCCACTGTTTAAGAAGATAGGCATTAGACCAATAATTTAAAGTAAAACACCATTTCCTGGGGGATCCAGGAATGATGGGGGTGTAGTAATAACTTCAGGTCTTATTGGAGGACTTTTTTCTGTTTATTTGCTCAAGGATAGTAGATTTCCAGGGCTGGAGAGAGAGTACAGAAGATTGGGTGCTCCCCATGAATATGGATTACTAGAGGTTTCCATGCAACCTAATATGCCCCCCTGATTTCAGCCAGAAGTGATTCCTGAATGCAGAACCAAGAGTAAACCCTGAGTACTGCTGGTGTGGGAGAAGAAGAGGAGGAGTAGAGGAAAAGGAAGAGGAGGAAGAGGAAAACAAGAACCAGAAAAGCAAGAAGAGAAATAAGAACAAGAAGTAAAGAAATAGAGAGGCAAAGAGAAGAGACAGGAAGGAAGGTAGGAAGGAAGGAAGGAAGGAAGAAGGAAGGAAGGAAGGAAGGAAGGAAGGAAGGAAGGAAGGAAGGAAGGAAGGAAGGAAGGAAGGAAGGAAGGGAGGGAGGGAGGGATGAAGGGAGGGATGAAGGGAGGGATGAAGGAGGGATGAAGGGGGAAGGAGGGAGGGATGAAGGGAGGGATGAAGGGAGGGAGCTAGGAAGAAAGAAAGAAAGAAAGAAAGAAAGAAAGAAAGAAAGAAAGAAGAAAGAAAGAAAGAAAGAAAGAAAGAAAGAAAGAAAGAAAGAAAGAAAGAAAGAAAGAAAGGAAGGAGGGGGGGAGGGAGGGAGGGAGGGAGGGAGGGAGGGAAGGAGGGAGGAAAGAAAGAAAGAAAGAAAGAAAGAAAGAAAGAAAAGAAAGAAAGAAGAAAGAAAGAAAGAAAGAAAGAAAGAAAGAAAGAAAGAAAGAAAGAAAGAAAGAAAGAAAGAAAGAAAGAAGGAGGGGGGAGGGAGGGAGGGAGGGAGGGAGGGAGGGAGGAAGGAAAGAAAGAAAGAAAGAAAGAAAGAAAGAAAGAAAGGAAAGAAAGAAAGAAAGAGAAAGAAAGAAAGAAAGAAAGAAAGAAAGAAAGAAAGAAAGAAAGAAAGGAAGGAAGGAAGGAAGGAAGGAAGGAAGGAAGGAAGGAAGGAAGGAAGGAAGGAAGGAAGGAAGGAAGAAAGAAAGAAGAAGAAAGAAAGAAAGAAAGAAAGAAAGAAAGAAAGAAAGAAAGAAAGAAAGAAAGAAAGAAAGAGAGAAAGAAAGAGAAAGAAAGCCAGGTTTGCCTGCCAGCCCCAAACCCACAGCCTGCATCTACAGCATCTATACCATTGTTTTCTCTCTCTCTTTCTTTCTCTCTCTCGATCTCCCTCCCTCCCCTCCCTTATTTCTCTCCTCTCTCTCCCTTCTCCCTCTCTTTCTCTCCTCTGTCTCCTCTCACTCCCTTCTCTCCTCTTTGTCTCCTATCTCTACTGTAGACACTGACCTGCAATACTATTAAAGTATAACTTTATCTCCTTTCAGCACTCAGTTCTTGTCCATAATGATCATTTTCAAAGAAAAAGAGAGAAGAAAGAAAGAAAGAAAGAAAGAAAGAAAGAAAGAAGAAAGAAAGAAAGAAAGAAAGAAAGAAAGAAAGAAAGAAAGAAAGAAAGAAAGAAAGAAAGAAAGAAAGAAAGAAAGAAAGACTGCCAGTAGAAATTCTGAGTGCAGAGCTATAATTATCCCCTGAGCATCTCTGGATGTGGCCTCCAAACAAAACAAAACACACACAAAAAGAAATATCACTATCCCTACAACCTTAGGGCACTTTTAGCCATTCTCCCTAGTAAACTTAATCTTACAGTCAAGAAACTAAGATTGTGTTTTCATGAGACATTATCTTTTGATTTGTTTGCTTCTTTATATACCATGAATATGTGAGATCATCCTTTGTTTGCTAATTTCTTTATGACTTATTTCACTAATGACCCTCTCCACTTCCATCCTGCTATTGCTTAATATGTTAAACCATTAATATATTGAGGAAAGTTCATTGCATCCACACCCAGCTGTACTAAGGATTATTCCTGGCTCTAAACTCAGAGATTGCTTCTCAAAGGTTTATGGAAATCATATGGCTGCCAGCAATTGAACCCAGAAGTATAGCATGCAAGACAAATGCTCTACCTACTGTACTCTCTCTCCAAACTCTTGTTGAGATTTTTTTATCATGAATTGATGTTGGATCTTGTCAAAAGCTCTCTCTGTAATTATTGATATGATCATATGTTTTTATCTTTCCTTATAAATTATAATATATCCTATCCTTTTATATCATGGTATATTAATTGATTATATATGTTAAATACTTGATCTTCAGGTATTTATAATGTGTTCTTGAGCACCTAAATGCTGTTAGTTTAAAATATTCTAAATGGGAAATATATATCTTTTCTAAAGAGATATTTTTAAAATAAAGTAATTTTGCTTTTGTTTTTGTTAATCCAGTCTCAGGGATTAGCCCTGGCTCCACACACAGGAATTACCACTGACAATACTGAAGGGACCATTCTGAGATGCCTGTGATTGAACACTGCTTGCTACAAGCAAGGCAAGAACTTTACCTGCTGTACTATAGCTCTGGCCTGGTTTCTTTTTTGAAAATATTTAAATGAACATTATGAAATATATTTTACAGAGCTATTTATGAATGAGTTTCATTCATATGATATTCTGAGACTATCTATCCCTTTACCAATGTACATCATTTCTCACCACCAAAGTCGGCCAGGTTTGCCTGCCAGCCCCAAACCCACAGCCTGCATCTACAGCATCTATACCATTGTTTTCTCTCTCTCTTTCTCTCTCTCTCTCAATCTCCCTCCCTCCCTTATTTCTCTCCTCTCTCTCCCTTCTGCCCTCTCTTCTCTCCTCTGTCTCCTCTCACTCCCTTCTCTCCTCTTTGTCTCCTATCTCTACTGTAGATACTGACCTGCAATACTGTTAAAGTATAACTTTATCTCCTTTCAGCACTCAGTTCTTGTCCATAATGATCATTTTCAACTATTATTGTCATAGTGGGGCTGGAGCAATAGCACAGTGGGTAGGGCATTCGCCTTTCAGGCAGCCAACCCCTGTTCAATTTCCCCGCCCCTCTCGGAGAGCCCTGCAAGCTACCAAGAGTATCACGCCCGCACAGCAGAGCCTGGCAAGCTACCTGTGGCATATTCTATATGCCAAAAATAGTAGCAATAAGTCTCACAATGAGAGACATTACTGGTGCCCGCTTGAACAAATCAATGAGCAACAGGATGATAGTGACCTTGACAGTGATTGTCATAGTTTTCTCTTCACTATCCTAACTGCCCTCCCCATACCTGAAAAAAAAAACTCATGGTAGGAATCTGGCTCTATTTCTTTTACTAAGAAAATCGCTCTTTTACAACTTTCATTTGGTAAAGAAATAGTAGAATATTACTGAAATATATAAATGTTGTCTGTGTTGTGAAGAGACAGAATATCTCTGAATTTTGAAGCAAATTAAGGTAAGTGCAGAACTGAGAGTAGGCTTTAAAATCAACAGCTTTGTGTTCTTGGACTATAACCAAGGTAGCATACAAATGTTTCAAAAAGTAATTTCCCTTACAATGAAAAAAGTAAAATTCTTTGCACTTGCCTATAAACCACCCAAGATGATTCTGATGTACTCTAGACTTAATTCACTTAGACCATTCAATTTTCTCATCCTGTATTTTCTAAAAGGGCAAAGGAAAAGCTAAGATTAATAGAGTAATATTTCAGTAGTGTTAATAGAAAATTTTATTTGTATCATTCCTTAGTGTTCAAGATGAACTTACCTGTACTTCACCTAATTAGAGCTTAAAACTAATCTCTACAAAAATTGTAAGACAGTTCTCTTTGATATTAATAATCAAATAATTTACTTTCATAATTTAACCAAAATTTTATAAGAATTTCAGAGAAAGAACTTTACAACACAAGTTTATATGCATATGTATATATACACACACATTCCATGAGGCATGAATATTGCTAATTCCCATGGTATTTTCCAAAAAAGATAAATGGAATTATTCATCAAATTACCCATGAGATAAAAAATGTGGAATATATAATGGCACACTTTATACTAATTAATATATTATTAAATTCTTTATTGACATTTATACTCTTATCTATTGTTGCACCTGAAAACCTAGAGCCTTTAGTCACTGATTTTGTTCATAAATTCACAATTTGTTGTGGACTTGAATTTATTCAGCAGCATTAATTGAAAGAACTCAGCTCACATTTGGAAAATCTGTTCTATAAGGGCTTTTATTTGAGAGCAGGGATTCAGGAGACCTTGTGGTGCTGGGCCATCAACCTGGGCCTCTGGCATGCAAAGTCTATGCTTCAATCCCTTGCAATATCTCCTGGCTAGAAAAATTTATTCTTGCAATATCTCCTGGCTAGGAAAATCCACTCTTACTTGACACCCAGGCCTAATTGAGAGACTGCATAGGGTGTTTTATGAAATGGAAACTAGTTTCAAAAATGAAAAACCCCACGTTAACCACAACAGGAGATAGATACTTGGAATAGAAAATCAACTTACCTATTTGAAAGAAACTAAAAGCCACATTTTCAGAAGTCAGGCAGTAATTTTCAATAACATTTGCTAAGACTGAATATATAATGGAAAAATGAGCTATTTTAACGTTTTAAAAAATTTTTGCTTGGCAATACCAAATAAAACTTGAAATATTAAAATAAGCATATATTTAAATGGATTGACATTGTTAAATAAAGTGAAAAAGGACAGAGGAAAAACAAACAGGAAACATATTCTAAGCAAATTTTAAGAAGGCCAGAGGTAAAAAGCAGGTTTATATAACTTTATAAATAATTATGTAATATGTGTATTTGTCTAAACATCCTTGGTATTAGAGAATACTTTTTTTTACACAATTGTTTGAGTCTTTATTTGCACATGAATTGTTGTCACAATATATGAACATGGTGGCTTAGTTGTAAGTAGTACTTTGTTATGTAGGATGAAATTGTATCGACATGTCATAGTTACTCAGAGTTCATTAGAGTTCATTCGGGGAACTGTACAGTCTATGGGTTTGAACAAATGTATAATTCCTGTAACCATCAGTGTAATACCATGCAGAGCATTATCACTGCTCAAAAAATCTAACTCCTTCCCATAATCCCTGTAACCACTGATCTTTTTATTGCCTATATAGTTCTGTCAGTGACTTTATTTATTTATTTATTTATTTTTTATTCAATCAACATGTGGAAAGTTACAAAGTTCAGACTCAGGCTTAAGCCTCAGTTACACAATGCTCAAACAATCATCCCTTCACCAGTGCACATATTCCACCACCAAGAACCACAGTAAACCTCCCCCCCCACCCCGCCTGTGTAGCTGATAAATTTCACTTTACTTTCTCTTTACTTTGATTACATTCAATATTTCAACAAAAAACTCACTATTATTTTTTGGAGTTTCCCCCCAAAGTCATATCTTTTCATTCTCAGCAATGAAAAACAAATTATCAAATGTTTCCTTTCCAGCAGGTCTGACTTTAGAGAAAACTTTTAAATAGGTCACCTGTGTCAATAATGCAGTTGATATTTGAAAAAGATATTGTGCAAATGTAACTGAAATTTTCATTCTAGATATGCCCAAGCAGCAGTCTTATCTTTAGGTCATTCTATTTTCTTGTATTTCCTATATAAAATTAATTTTCTTCTAACGTTAACATTCTACTTTCAAACAAATTAAATGCCCACTCCATTGCAAAGTCTAGATTAAGTACTAGTACTAGATTCCATTGTTGTAAAAACTCTCTCTCTCTACATATATATGTACACCTATATATAGTTTAACATTCCTTTAGATACTTAAATTGATAAATTCAGACTCAGTATAGGCATAGTTTTTTTTATACAGATTTCGTGCAGTTTAAGAAAAAATAAATATAATAGTTATGTTTACACTGATGTAGGGCACAAGAGAGCCTGGCAAGCTACCGATGGCATATTCGATAAGCCAAAAACAGTAACAATAATGGGTCTCATTCTCCTGTAGTAGCCTCCAATATGGCTGCATTAGGAAAGATGAGAAAGAAGGTGTTGCTAAAATCTCAGGAATGAGATGAATGGAGAAGTTACTGGCGCCTACTTGGGTAAATCGATGCACAATGGGATGACAGTGACACAGTAACAGTGATACTGATGTAGGAACTTTCTTTACAGTGATTTCAATATTAATGAATATATTTGCATACTTGATTTTAATAATATAAATATATTAGGGCCATACTTTAGCTTTTAACTTAATAGAATATGAAACCACAGAGGAAAAGGAGAATTGAGGCTTTGACGTTTTATTTTATAAAATCCTGAATATTTCCTTGAAATCAGTGTTACTGCTGCTCCCCACATCAGTCTAAAGCATGGTTCTAGTATTATTAAAACCAAAATATGCATAAATATTCATTAATACTGGTATTTTAAAATACCAAACATCACCAAGTTTCAGTAAGGTCTAAAATAATTATGAGTCTTGTCTTTTGCAGTATTGTTAGGTATTAGCTGACAGCACATACTTCTCCATTACTGAATGACCTCCCACTGCATTTAATTTGAATGGTATTCTGACAGCTTTAATCAACCATAAAATGTTTCTAGCAGAAAACAGTCTAAAACGTTCAGAAGGTTTGCATAATTATTCAATATTGTCATAAATAATAAGCTTCATTTTCAATGTTCACTTTTCCCCTACCTCAACCCCAATTATACTTTTCAAATAAAATTGAGCTACACAATAAAAAGCTTAGTAGGATATGATTAATTAACATCCATTTCCCCCACAATGGGATCTTCCCTTCATAATGGGAAACAAGTGGGAAATACCCTTGCTTGAATAAATTAGTTCAGCAACTCTTTCTTCCTTAAAAAAAGTACAAAAATCTATCATTCAGATATTCATATGGAAAATGTACCACAAAGTATACTACCACAAACTGAAGTACATAAAGCACTGTTATAAAAGATTAGGTAAGCGTCCCATTGTCTCTGAATAAGACACTTTTATTTTTCTTGTTATAGGTGTATTTATATGGGTTCTATCTCTACATACCAGGCAACAAACTGTCATGTTTTAAATTTTTTTGACACTTAAACTCCTATGAAGCCAGAATGTTTTTGAATCCTGAATGGTAAAGAGAATGGTAAAGAGAGTGCTCATCCCATAAGTTATTCAGACTCAGGTATAGCAGGTGGATCTCCAACATAAGCAATAGTAGTTGGTGGTTTAGAAAGATGGTGAAGGATATAGCTACATGTACTCAAATGCAATATATGAAGAAAATAATCCCTTCAGATAGAAGAGCTTCAGAAAGCTCAGACTGGGGCCAGAGAGACATTATAGGGTTTAAGGTGCTTGTTGTATATCCCTCTGAGTCTTATTTGAATCCCCATCACCACATATGGTACCCTGAGCACTGCCAGGTATGCCTCAAAAAATCTAATATACTGCAGTGCCTAGCTCAATAAATCACTTGTTCTTAGGTATTCCCATAAGGACTATTACCTCTTTTAATATGAAAAGTGCTCATAATGTCTGATTTGCAGATACAGATAGAAATCACTTTATCTTTTTTGCTAACTAGAGAACATTTATTTCAATGAATAAAACTAACACTGTAGCACTGTCATCCTGTTGTTCATCTATTTGCTTGAGCAGGTACCAGTAACATCTCCATCGTGAGAATTGTTAATGTTTTTGGCATATCGAATATGCCACAGGTAGCTTGCCAGGCTCTGCCCTGTAGGCAGGATAGTTTTGGTAGCTTGCCGGGCTTTCCGAGAGGGACGGAGAAATCAAACCCAGGCGAGCCGCATGCAAGGCAGATGCCCTACCTGCTGTGCTATGGCTCCAGTCCAATAAAACTACAATGGTAGAAAAAAATGAAACCCAGAAAAATTGAACAATTTATTTTAAAGATTAGGCAAGCAACCCATTGTCTCTGAATAAGATGTCTCTGAATTTAGCTCGTACTGAGTTACTGAAAGGTAAGCTATCAAAAATATAGCATATTTCATCAACAGATTGAAATTTCAAGTAGTATATAATGGAGCCAGATGAAGGAGTATTTTAAAAATAAAAAAGTATTCTAGCTTTTAGGTTTACATCTTACATTTGATCATAGACATATGAATAAAATTAGACATGTGAATCAAGTAATTTATTTTAGTCTGTTTTAAATTTTGCTCCACATATTTTTTAAAACAGATTATCTAAAAATATATGTCCTTAATCGTTCCTAGTCAATTCAGTTAAAAGACTATTCTAAGTTATAGAATACTTTGAAAAGAGATTTTCAAACAAGAGGGTAAAATTCACCCACAATATTACCTCATCAATTGTCCTGATGCATAGAAGGATTGGCTTTGACGTGACTAGAAGTAAATACCTTCTGTGTACAGGACACTGGGCTTCATACTGCTACCACATGACCCAGAAGAACCCCAGTCAAGAGCAGCCCACAAACAAAAAAATTACATTAACTTAAATGTTACATTTAAATGTAACATGTATTAATATAATAAAAATTACATTAACTTAAATTAAAAATATAAATACATATTTAATAAAACAATGACAATAAAGTTGATATCTAGAGGACATATATTGAATTATAGTTTCTGTTTGGTATTAATTATTTTTCACTTAAAATCTTCTCTTATTTATTTCCTAATGGCCTGGCAAGCTACCCGTGGCATATTCGATATCCCCAGAACAGTCACAAGTCTCACAATGGAGACCATACTGGTGCCAGCTCGAGCAAATTGACGAACAACAGAATGGCAGTGCTACAGTGCTACTGAAGAGGGAAGTAGTATATCTTGTTTTCAACCACTGTAGTTAGAACACTGAGAAAGAAGATATTCATTATATATTTTTAGCATTTAATTCTAAGTGTGATTATTATTAATATTTTTAGTGCTTAATTTTCACTTTTTTTCCTGTACTACAGTTTTATTGCCCCTTTAAGATTCTCTTAAAGATTTTTGGTATTAGATGTGTTTATATTTATATTTGTATAAATGTAAATGGGCTGGAGCGATAGCACAGCAGGTAGGGTGTTTGCCTTGCACACGGCCAACAGGGTTTGATTCCTCCATCTCTCTCAGAGAGCCCTGTAAACTAGCGAGAGTATCCCGCCCGCACAGCAGAGCCTGGCAAGCTACCCATGGGGTATTCGATATGCCAAAAACAGTAACAAGTCTCACAATGGAGACATTACTGGTGCCCACTCGAACAAATTGATGAACAACGGGGCGACAGTGCTATAGTGCATGGTTTATCTTTACTTCTCTTAAAAATATATTAGCATTTCAACACTTTCCATCTCTATATCTAAATCCAATTAAAGATAGTGTTCAGATATACCACAACATCTATAATTTTTTTTTCATTCCTGTACTTTAAAATCTAGAATGTAGTAGTAAAAACAGAAGGAGATATCATGGGAGAAGAATTGGTATTGACAATTTAGCCTTTCTAGGAACATTGAATCTCTCTGAGATTGTTAAACAAAATTATCAAGGCACTATCCCTGAGAGATATTTTTCATGGTGAACTTTTAAAAGGAATGTAAAATAATTGAATTGCATTTGTGTTCTAACAAAAAAATAAGTTGAATTTCATGTATCTCAGCACTTAAAAGCTTCCTGGTGGATTTTAAATTGGCAGCCACCATTATTGAGTGATAACTTTAAATTTATAAGCCACACAACTTTTTTACTTGAAAAAAAGAAGTGTGAGTGAACTAAGACTGAAATATTTTTAGTTGGAAACATAGAATTGTTTGCCTTGAAAGTTAACTCTAGCCAATCCTCTTGACCGTAATGAACATGTTTCCTTATTCAACAAGTCAGTCAACTAAATATCTTGCAATATCTTTAATCATAGGCTCACAGTAATTGTTCCTTAATACTTGATAAGATTAGCTGTGGATTAAATCTATAACTCATCCCTTTTACAGAACTCTTCTCTAATACCTTTTAAAAACTGGATAGATAGAAAACTGTCAAAAAGTATGTGTTTTTTTTTTTGATCCTCCCTTTGCATATTTTTATTGCTTAATTTTCAGTTTTTTTCTGCACTACAGTTTATTCTGAGGAATATAGCTCTTCCCCACTTGTAGGATAACATTGGTTTGTCCTTTCTGCCTTGCCACAGGGAGCATAGATTTATTGGGTTACTCCCATCACAGTGCTCTCATTTCCTTGTGTTTATTTGTAATCTCTTTGTACTCTGTTTCACCAACCAGTCAATCACCTTTAAATCCTAATTAGACTCTGTTAACTTGTAAATATTGCTTTTCTGTTCTCCTTAAGTCCTTTGCGAAGTTTACTTTAAAGCAATGTCCTTTTTGTATAGAACCAGGAAGACAGTTAATATTATGCTTTGTAATCTAGGAGGTAATAGACTCTGAATAATATTTACTCCTGGGTATCTGCTTTCTTGACTTAAGCCTCAGTTGCCCTTAGTTCCTAGCACCCCAAAAGTAGAGTCCCGACGAAGTACCGGATGGACCCGGGGCAAGCTGTGAACTACCCTGATATCAAAATGGGCCAGGCCAAAGCACCATAATACTTAACTATAAGTTTAGAGCATGGTCATGGACAAATTCTGTCATGATCCAAAAAGTAACAACAGGATTAGGACCCTGGTAGGGTTAGAAAAGACTAATCTGGCCTGAGCCCTATAATCTGAGATCTATAGAGAGATGTCCCCAGGAGAGTCACCCTGCAAGCTTAACGTATCTCTTACTGTGTCCATACAAAATGACTAATATTAAGAAGTAGAATTAAAATGTTAATTAAGTTATTGGACTAAGGAAAGGAGAAAAACACCCTAGGTAGCTTTTTTTGCCTTGAGCCTGATCTGCAATCAGGAAGGGCTTTGATATGGTGATCATGCTACTACCGGGATATGGGAGCTTCTGCCTGAGTGGGAGACTGACAGAGACTGGAGAGAGACCAAGGCAGGGAGTCGGAGTGAGGGAGACAAGAGGAGATGGGACTGAGGGGTTTAGTGAGACTGGAACAAGCATGTGGGGAGAATGGAATAAATGGCAACTGATCACCAACCAACCCAGCCCTCATTTCCTCCTTCGTCTGCCCTTGGCATCAACCACCCCAGGTGGAGAAGCAGCGCAAGACCACCAAACACAGGCAGTCAGGAAGAGCCTTGGGATTCCTAGTCACTTGGTGATTACACACCCACTAAAATACTTAAAAATTCTAATGATATTAAACAATAATTTTTGAAGTCATGTTTCTGAAAGTAGTGATGTTAATTGTTGTAATCTTATAGAGAAGAAATAAAATGCAAGTACTACAGGACATCCTGTTTTTTTTTTTCTAAAATGTTTAGTGTCTAATAAAAGCACTGTATTTTGCATAAAATAATTACTAATTATAATGGTAAATGTGTACAGTACAAGAACTTGAGTAACATATATGTTACTCAAGCTTGACAACCTTAATGCAAATAACAATGAAAACATTATCACAAAAATATGTCTCTATATATAATTCTGAAAATTGTCCCAATTTTTAAGGCTGAAATACATACTTTGAGTCAGTCCAAACTGGTTTAATTATGATCATTTACCAGCACCCCCATCAGAATTGCCTAAAGAGTAAAATTTAAATAAGATAAAATCAATTATATCTTCAGACCTGTCATGTTTTTGTGCACATATTTGAGTATCTAAAGACATAAGAGAAAATAATAATTGAACAAATTTAGAGGCAGAAGAATCAATTTAAATACACTATCAAGATTTGTAGATACTGATTGAACACATATAACTTAAAATACCATGTAAGGAAAATAAATATGTGATATATAATTTTAGCATGTAACGGATGGTGTGTAGCTTATATAACAGGAAGCCAAAAAGATGAAAAATTCAGAGAAAAGTTGCTATCATGAAAAATTATAATAAAAATCAACAAATTTAATGCATTTGTTATTAGAGAAAGAAATGCTGAGACCAAGTCAGCATTTAAAGACATAAAAGATCATTGCATGGTCCCCTGAGCTGGGAGGAGCCCTCCATCCTCAAGGAACTGTTTTAAATTTCAATGAACATAGAAAGAAATGATACCAGGGTATACTGTAGAAGACTGCTAAAAATCAGTCAGAAAAAATATGTTAACTAATTTCCCAACATACAAGTAAAGACTGTAAGACAATGGGATGATATTATCTGCCAACTTTAAATTCTTTATGTAGTAAAAATATCCACCAGAAATAAAGACACATATTATAGATAATGAAAATATTATTTTGTCATCAGCATAACTGCACAAAATAATTAAAGGTGCTTGTGAAGCAAAGTAATTCTATATGGAAACTAAAATTTAGGAGACCCAGAGATAGACTGAATGAATTTTATCATGGTGAGAGGCCTAGTTTGTATCCCCAGAACCACACGGTTCTCCTGATAGTTGCCAGGTGCAACCCCAAAACAAACCAAAAAAGTTAAGAAACAGTGCAGAGAGTGTCTCTAAAAACCAACTTATCTCCATGAACACAGGGAGCAGTTTTTATAAGAAAACACAAAGAAACCCACCTTTAGAAAGGGTGAGAAATAGACCAGTGATCTTCAGAGTAATTAGCAAGTTACCTAGTATTCTGGTCCTTGAGTCTCTAATGTATCTGTAAATAAAGATCTTTAAAACTTTCTGCTTTAGGACAAGGGTGGTGGGTAGGGGGACATTCACAACCATCCATGCCCCAACATTTTTTTGGTCATTTTAAATGAATCAGTATGAACTAATATTGAACTTTGAGCCATAAATGTTCATAACCAAGAAAAGAATATAATTTATTACTAACAAATTTGTAGAGAAGGAAAGTGAGAAAAATGAAACTGTCAAAAAAGAAAGTTCATCAAACAGAAAGGCACTGAAGGACAAACATACATGTGCTAATATATAGACACAATATATATCTCTAACAAGATTAAAATTATTAAATACACACATAAAATATATTAATTTAATACATCTTGGCAATTCAAAATCATGAATGGGTACACCAATTTTATTTGTAAAAACATAAACATAAATGAAATTTCTTTATTAATTTATTTGTTATTGGGCATTTGTGTTTTTTCCATGTCTTGTCTATTGTGGATAGTGATGCAGTGAATATAGGCAAGTACTTCTTTTTCCAGACTGGAGCCATACCACAGCAGGTAGGGCATTTGCCTTGCACGCAGCTGACCCGGGTTTGAGTCCTCTGTCCCTCATGGAGAGCCCAGCAAGCTACCAAGAGTATCCTGCCCACATGGCAGAGCCTGGCAAGATACCCATGGCGTATTGGATATGCCAAAAACAGTAACAACAATTCTCATAATGGAGACGTTACTGGTGCCCTCTGGAACACATCTGTGAGCAACAGGACAACAGTGCTACAGTGCTACTTCTCTTTCCAAATTAGTGTTTTGTGTTTTTGAACTAGATTCAGAATTACTGAATTAATAGATAGGATAGATATTTCTCAAAAAGTGAAAGTAAACTGTTTTACTATGAGGCTAAGTCAGCCTACACTTTCACTAACAGTGAGGAAAGGTCATATTTTTAGTGTTGATATCATTTTATGAATAAAATGCAGTTTATTTAAGAAAAATCACAATCTACAGTGTTAGAAATGTTTTCAGCTGGATAGCAAGCTGATGTATTTGTAAATGTTCACTAAACTGTATGCAAGTGACATCTTACGTATTACACCTAGTAAAAAAACTTAAAAGTGAAAACTTCCCCAGACTATTATAATGCACAGTTGTATTTAAGAAAAAATGTAAAAGAAGAAATATAGAAATAAAACGAAACATGGATAGAGGTGGCTGTACTTGGAGTAAGACATTGAGATTAGTTTTTACCAAATTTAAAGGATCAGAGGAAGCCCCTGCCTGGCACCTTTCCGCCGCCGCCGTCGGATCCTGACCAATCTCCATCCTGCAGGTAAACAGGCAATCCCTTGGAGAGCCTGCCTCAGCGCGGAGAAGTCCCCTCCCCGCCCCCTGCCCGCCGCGGCTCGGGGCTTCTCCTGAAGCCCCTGCCTGGCACCTTTCCGCCGCCGCCGTCCGATCCTGACCAATCCCCACTCTGCTGCTTAGGGGCGTGTCCTCATCTCAGGGGGCGTGGCCTAAAAGTGGGCGTGGCCTCTTTCCGGAGCGGCCAATGCTAACGCGGCCGCAGTTATTTATTTTTTTTATCATTCCATGCCTTCTCCTTTGGCCACAATTGATAGAATTCATTCTATCTGTGTCTTAGTGGGCGTGGTCTAAAGTGGGCGTGGCCTCCTCTCAGAGCGGCCAACGCTAATGCGGCCGCAGTTATTCTTTGCTACCTCAGCTCAATCCGTACTGTGTATTCCTTTGAAAACTCACTTTTGCGAGCTCAAACATTTACGCAAAATAGCCATTAGCTTAGGCTGACAGTATAAAAGCTATCAGTGAATAAGGGAAGTTTAGCACAATCGGAGCCCCTTCTTCCCACAAAAAGGAAGAGGAATAAATAACTACAAGGTTCCAACTCTGCACTTCCGTGACAATATGAAGAAACAGCGAAAATCCCCTCCACCAAGAGAGGGAGAAGAAAAGATACTAGAAACCTCAAAAGAGTCTCCCAACATCTACGACCTCTCAGATAAACAATTCAGAGAGGAAATATGGAGGAGAGTCGACCTACTCCAAGCAACTATGGAACAGACATCCAATAAATTAAGGGAGGAGATGAATCAAGCGCTGGAACGGTCTACCAAGAAAATACAGGAAGAAATGAGAGCAGAAATGAGAGCAGAAATTTCAAACCTTCGAACCGAAGTCTCACAAATAAAGCAATCGGTAGATGAAATAAAAATCTCACTAAATGCCCTCAACAGCAGAATGACTACAGCCGAAGACAGAATCAGCGAGCTTGAGGATGAGCTGCAGAAAGCTTACAGACAGCAACAAATAATGGCCAAAGACCTCAAAATGGCTATAGAGCGAATCAGAGCCCTGGGGGATGACTTCAAGAGGAACAACATAAGAATCATTGGAGTACCAGAACCACAGGGAAGTAACCCCAATGAAAAAAACATAGTCAAAGACATCATCACTAAGAAATTCCCAGAGCTGGAGAAGGCAGGCGTCCAGATACAAGAAGTCCGAAGAGTGCCAGCAAAAAGAGACCCAAATAAAAAGACTACAAGGCATATCATAGTCAGAATGGCGGATGCTGTAGATAGAGACACAATTCTACAAGTAGCAAGGTCAAAGAGGGAAATCACATACAAAGGAGCACCCCTCAGATTTACGGCCGATCTGTCAGAAGAAACCCTCCGAGCCCGAAGACAATGGTGGGACATAGTGAAAAAACTCAACGAAATGAATGCCTCACCAAGAATACTTTACCAGCTAAACTCTCACTCAAACTCGAAGGAACTATACACTATTTCTCGGATAAACAACAGCTCAGGAACTTCATAGACTCAAAACCAATCTTGAAAGAAGGTCTAAAGGGGCTACTGTAAGACAAGGAGGAGCCCCATAAGAACAACAAATCCCACAGAAAGATGACACAAAACCACATCACAATAATCTCTCTCAATGTCAATGGCCTAAATGCACCTATCAAAAGACACAGAGTGGCTAAATGGATCCGGAAATTAAACCCAACATTCTGTTGCCTGCAAGAAACACACCTGAACAAACAGAGTAAACATAGACTCAAAGTCAAAGGATGGAAAACAATCCTCCAAGCAAACAACCCCCTTAAAAAAGCTGGAGTGGCCATCCTGGTATCCGACAACATAGATTTCAGGATGAAAAAGATCAAAAGGGACAGCGAAGGTCATTTTCTGTTTATCAAGGGATATGTACAACAGGAAGAAATCACACTCTTAAACGTATATGCTCCTAACAAACGACCGGCTAAATATTTAAAACGACTCCTAACAGACTTCAAAGAGGACATCACTAACAGCACAATTGTAGTCGGAGACTTCAATATGGCCTTATCACCTCTAGATAGATCCACAAGAACAAAACTCAACAAGGAAACACTGACTCTGAATGAAGAAATAGAAGAGAGAGGCCTAATAGACCTATACAGGGCCTTACACCCCAAAAAGAAAGAATACACATTCTTTTCCAGTGCACATGGAACATTTTCAAAAATAGACCATGTACTGGGCCCCAGAACATACCTCAATCGAATCGGAAAAATAGAAATTGTATCAACCATCTTTTCAGACCACGATGCGCTGAAGATAGAAGCTAACCACCCACAAATACGGAAAATCAAATCAAACACCTGGAAATTAAACAATTCCATGTTGAACAATGAGTGGGTCAAGAAGGAAATCAAGGAAGAAATCAAAAGATACTTAGAAACAAATGAGAATGAAGACACGAGCTACCAAAACCTATGGGACGCAGTTAAAGCCGTGTTAAGGGGAAAATTTATAGCTCTCCAAGCATTCCTCAGGAAGGAAGAAAGGATCCACATAGATAGCTTGACTTCACGACTCAAGACCCTAGAAAAGGACCAGAAAAAGGACCCCAAACCAGACCGAAGGAAAGAAATAATAAAAATTAGAGCAGAAATTAATGACATCGAAACCAAAAAAACAATCCGAAAGATCAATGAAACAAAGAGTTGGTTCTTTGAGAAAATAAATAAGATTGATAAACCGCTAGCAAGTCTCACAAAGAAAGAAAGAGAGAAAACTCTAATAAATCGAATCAGAAATGAAAAGGGGGACATCATAACAGAAACCAGTGAGATTCAAAAGATCATTAGAGACTACTTTGAAAGTCTTTACGCCACAAAAAAGGAGAACCTAAAAGAAATGGATGGATTCCTTGATTCCTATAACCTCCCAACACTGAAGAAAGAAGACCTGGAATACCTGAATAGACCCATCAATGTTAAGGAAATTGAAACGGTAATCAAAAACCTCCCCCTCCCCAAAAACAAAAGCCCAGGCCCAGATGGTTTCACTGGCGAATTCTTCCAAACATTTAAAGAAGACCTATTGCCTGTTTTCCTCAAACTTTTCCAGGGAATTGAAAAAACAGGAACTCTCCCAAACAGTTTCTATGAAGCACATATCTCCCTAATACCAAAAGCAAACAAAGACACCACTAAGAAAGAAAATTACAGACCAATTTCCCTGATGAACACCGATGCGAAGATCCTCAACAAAATACTAGCAAATAGGATCCAACAACTCATCAAAAAGATCATACATCACGACCAAGTGGGATTCATCCCGGGGATGCAAGGATGGTTTAACATTCAGAAATCAATCAACATAATCCAGCATATCAACAAAAGTAAAGATAAAAACCATATGATCATATCAATAGATGCAGAGAAAGCATTTGACAAGATCCAACATCCTTTCATGATGAAAACCCTTGCCAAAATGGGGTTTGGAGGAACTTTCCTCAAGATAGTCGAAGCCATCTATCACAAGCCTACGGCAAGCATTATCCTCAACGGGGAAAAACTAAGGGCCTTTCCTCTGAGATCAGGCACAAGACAAGGATGCCCACTCTCACCACTCCACTTCAATATAGTACTGGAAGTACTTGCAATAGCTATTAGACAAGAAAAAGAGATTAAGGGCATCCAGATAGGAAGGGAAGAAATCAAACTCTCACTATTTGCAGACGACATGATACTATATCTAGAGAAGCCTAAAACCTCTACTAAGAAACTCTTAGAAACAATAGACTTATACAGTAAAGTTGCAGGCTACAAAATCAATACCCAAAAATCCATGGCCTTCATATATGCAAACAATGAGGCAGAGGAAAGGGACATGAAAAAAGCAATCCCATTCACAATCGTGCCCCAGAAAATCAGGTACCTCGGAATCAGCTTAACCAAGGAAGTAAAAGACCTTTACAAAGAAAACTACATAACGCTACTCCATGAAATCAAAGAGGACATGAGGAAATGGAAACATATACCCTGCTCGTGGATAGGGAGAATCAATGTTGTCAAAATGGCAATACTCCCTAAAGCATTATACAGATTCAATGCGATCCCTATAAGTATACCCATGACATTCTTCAAAGAAATGGATCAAGCAATCCTAAAATTCATATGGAATAACAAACGTCCAAGGATAGCTAAAACAATTCTTGGGAAAAAGATGATGGGAGGCATCACCATCCCCAACCTCAAACTTTGCTACAAAGCAGTAACAATTAAAACAGCATGGTACTGGAACAAAGGCAGAGCCGTAGACCAATGGAACAGGGTGGAATATCCCTACACACAACCCCAAATGTATGACCATCTAATCTTTGATAAGGGAGCAAGAGATGTGAAGTGGAGCAAGGAAAGCCTCTTTAACAAATGGTGCTGGCACAACTGGACAACCACATGCAAAAAAATGGGTTTAGATCTTGACCTGACACCATGCACAAAAGTCAGATCAAAATGGATTAAAGACCTCAACATTAGACCACAAACCATAAGGTACATTGAAGACAAGGTCGGCGAAACCCTCCACGATATTGAAGATAAAGGTATCTTCAAAGGTGACACGGAACTAAGCAAGCTAGTAAAAACAGAGATCAACAAATGGGACTACATTAAACTAAAAAGCTTCTGCACCGCAAGAGATACAGTGACCAGAATACAAAGACTATCCACAGAATGGGAAAGGATATTTACACAATACCCATCAGATAAGGGGTTGATATCAATGGTATATAAAGCACTGGTTCAACTCTACAAGAAGAAAACATCCAACCCCATCAAAAAATGGGGCGAAGAAATGAACAGAAACTTTACCAAGGAAGAAATACGAATGGCCAAAAGGCACATGAAAAAGTGCTCTGCATCACTAATCATCAGAGAGATGCAGATCAAAACAACTTTGAGATACCACCTCACACCACAGAGACTAGCACACATCCAAAAGAACAAAAGCAACCGCTGTTGGAGAGGATGTGGGGAGAAAGGGACCCTTCTTCACTGCTGGTGGGAATGCCGACTGGTTCAGCCCTTCTGGAAAACAATTTGGACGACTCTCAAAAAATTAGATATTGAATTCCCATTTGACCCAGCAATACCACTGCTGGGAAGATATCCCAGAGAGGCAAAAAAGTACAATCGAAACAACATCTGCACATGTATGTTCATCGCAGCACTGTTTACAATAGCCAGAATCTGGAAAAAACCCGAATGCCCCAGAACGGATGACTGGTTGAGGAAATTTTGGTACATCTATACAATGGAATACTATGCAGCTGTTAGAAAAAAGGAGGTCAAGAATTTTGTAGTCAAGTGGATGGGCATGAAAAGTTTCATGCTGAGTGAAATGAGTCAGAAAGAGAGAGACAGACATAGAAAGATTGCACTCATCTATGGTATATAGAATAACAAAGTGGGAGACTAACACTCAAGAACTGTAGAAATAAGTACCAGGAGGTTGACTCCATGGCTTCGAAGCTGGCCTCACGTTCCGGGGAAAGGTCAACTCAGAGAAGCGATCACCAACTACATTGTAGTCGAAGGCCATGTGGGGGAAGGGAGTTGCGGGCTGAATGAGGGCTAGAGACTGAGCACAGCGGCCACTCAACACCTTTATTGCAAACCACAACAGCTAATTAGAGAGAGAAAACAGAAGGGAATGCCTTGCCACAGTGGCAGGGTGGGGTGGGGGGGAGATGGGATTGGGGAGGGTGGGAGGGACACTGGGTTTACGGGTGGTGGAGAATGGGCACTGGTGAAGGGATGGGTTCCAAACTTTGTATGAGGGAAGTATAAGCACAAAAGTGTATAAATCTGTAACTGTACCCTCACGGTGATTCTCTAATTAAAAATAAATAAATTTAAAAAAAAATAAAGGATCAGAAAAAATACTATTAATACCTTAAAATACATTTGGAATGACTGACATTTGAGTGTTGAGATACAGATTTAGAAGTTTCAAGTTTTGAAAAATAAAACAAAAAAAGAAAAATAGAAACTTTCGAGCTTCAGTTGGATAATTCTCCAAAGTGTTGTTGTAATAAGAGATTAACAAGTGTTTTAGGACAAAACCCTGGAGTACTATGATCAATGGCCTGGAAAAGAAGAGGATTGAACTGAAGAGAATATGAGAAATACAAAGTGAGAAGAGAATAGCAACTTCAGAGGCAACGAGCCAAAAATAAAAATTGCTTGAAGGAAGAAACAAACTGCCTGTTTCAAGATATGTTGAGATCCAAAGAGAGGAAATTCCAAAAGACCATTAAATTTCCAGACATACATAATATAAAAATAAGCCATATGTCATGATATATCATATCATGATATGTAGATGAAGTAAAATATGCAAAGGATTTTGAAATGAACCTTAAGATAATATATTATCTATAATATATAATATATAATATCTTATCTATTATACATGGAAAATAAAAGAAATTAAATGAATTATGCATCTCAGCAAAGAAATAAAATTAATAAACATGGAAAGTGATAACACCAAGAAGAAAAATTTAAAATACGTAGGTCTTTACAGAATCACATTTTAACTACATTTTGAATGCAATATATAGCAGAACCCAGCATAATTTGTTCATATTAACATTGAACATATGTATATATAATTTGGATATTTGTCTTTTGCAGCTAAGAAGATGCAATATCTTAAATTAAATAGAATTATCAAAATTTTATTTCTGTGAGTAAGGTATTTTTTTCAAAGACCTTAAGAAAATACTTTGAACAAAGAAGCTACTGTTTTGAAAATAGAGCTTCATTTCTTTTATTTTTCTTTTTTTGGATCACACCTGGCAATGCACAGGGGTTACTCCTGGCTCTGCACTCAAGAATTACCCCTGGAGGTGCTCAGGGGACCATATGAGATGCTGGGAATCGAACCCAGGTCGGCCGAGTGCAAGGCAAACGCCCTACCTGCTGTGCTATTGCTCTAGCCCCAGAGCTTCATTTCTTATTATACACATTCTCTTCAAGGAGTACATTAGTCTTGAAAGTTCAATTTCTACTACCTTAGGAGTGGTCAATTCTACGCACCAAATCATGGCTACGACTTTTAGAAAACTGACTTTGAAACTACCAACTTGTCATCACTTGTCACTTGTCATTGCATTGATCTTCAATTTGCTCGAGAGGATGCCATAACATCTTTATTCGTCCCTATCACGTGCTAGTGTAGCCCAATGGTATCTGCTCACTCCAAGAACAGCAAGGTCCGCAAACTGTTCATTCAGGGTTTTGAAGAAGAAGTCTGACCATTGTAGGTGGACAACCACGTGATCTTTTGACATCCCATGGAATCCAGTCAGTAACAAGTCAAGTCCAGCTGTCGTCTCTGAATCACACTATGTGTCTGGCCCTTCTGATTTTTGACATCTTGGCAAATGAAATAGCCTCCCTGATTCTTGATCGTCAATGGAGGTCAGAACTCCGGATTCCTTCTCTCACTTGAGTGAAATGTAATACTCCAAGCATAGCTCTTTCGATTCCTTTTTGGGATACCCTAAGAGTGTTCTCATCCTGTTATCATAGGGCCCAGGTCTCTGAGGCGTATGTTAGTGTAGGAAGAATGGTGGAGTCCAAAAGATGTTCCCTGAGCTGGAGGTTCTTTGTCCTCTTAACCACTTCTTAGATGCTCTTGAAGGCGTTCCACACTGCTCTTCCTCCTGCGCAGTTCTGGCACCAAGTTGTTCCTCATGTAGAGTTCTGAACCCCGGTACACATACCTGCTGCATTTGGAGATGTTTGCTCCAGTGAGAGAAAATAGACCTTCAGGGACTAGTTCATTTTTCATGAACATTCTATTCAATTCCCTTTCTGATTATTAGAATATATACACAGACCATTTTTAATCATTTTTCCTTAACTAATTAATGTTTTAGGATACTGTGTATTTCTGTACCAGTTGTAATGTCCCCGTTTTCATTTTTGATCTAAAGAACAAAGTGGAGATATCATCCTTCTGAATTTATTTTATATTTTTTGATGATGATGATGATGATGATGATGAAAATTTGTTTTGGGGGCAACTCCCAGCTGCACTTGGAAACAATATGCCAGGTATCAAACTGGGATCATGCAAAACAATAATCTCAATCCATATAATGTTTGTCCAATCCCCTTTATGATTTTATTTTTTTTGAAGCCACTTCTGATGGTGCTCTTGGAACTATATGGGTTTCCATGAATCAAATTTCCTTCCTCTGGGTCAGCTGAGTGCAAGGCAAGTGCCCAACTGACTATACTATCCCTCAACCAAATGATTTAATATTCATTCAAAATCCTTAGTAAAACTGAAGTCCACGATATGAAACTCATATATCTCATAGAAGAAAGCATAGAAAACATATCTTGGGCACTGATACTAGCAAGTTTCACCAGTAATAAAAGCAAAAATAATAAAGACTAGAGTCTATAACAATAAAGATTCTACTGTAAAAACCAGAAATAGAATAACTGGCTTATACTTAGGTTCAGCTTCTCAAACTTAAAAATTTTCAGCACTAAAGGTTTTCTTAATGCCAAACAGTCAAAAATTATTTCAAAATCAAATGTTCAATGGAACTGAGGTACTTATGGCAATGCAAGCCTGTGTTGTGTTTCTCTGTCTCGAAGATGTAAAAAGTGTGAAAGTTTAAGAAGCCCCAATATAAAGTCATTTTTAATTTGTTAAAGAATCTCAATAGAGGGTACACAAATATACATTCCCAACAATAGTTGTGCAAGTAGTATCTTCCTTCTGCATTTTTATGTAATAATTTTTTCTCTATATTATAATGTTAAATAATAGTTTTACCCTATGTAGAAAGGATAAATAGGCTATGAATTCTTAAGGGAAATTCAAAATACTCAAAGGCAAAATAATGAGAAATAATACAATTGTGTTAACCTAAACAGGTTTCCAGACTTCCCAGAATGGGTCGAGTTTGGCGGTATACAAAAAGCAGAGTTACTTTAACTGTTAATATTCCAGTGTCAGGTAGAAAAGTATTCATTTCCCTCAACTTCACACAGATAATCAACAAATACATATCCTTAAGAACAACCAACCAAGATATTAAAAGTATCTTTCTCTGATTAGTACCCAGGTTGACAGAAACATCATCCAAATCTTGGCAATGTAATTTGAAATTTAAGCTAATGAAAAATTATAGTGCCTCTCTTATGGCAGAAATTTCTTCTTTCTAAAAAGTGGCATTCTATGCAGCTGTTAGAAAATATTAATTCATGAACTTTGCATATAAGTGGATCAACATAGAAAGTATCATGCTAAGTGAAATGAGTTAGAAAGAAAGGGACAGACAGACATAGAAATATTGCACTCATCTGTGAAATATAAAATAACAGAATGTGAGACTAACACCCAACAATAGTAGAAATAAGTACCAGCAGGTTTGTTCCATGGCTTGGAAGCCAGCATCACATGCTAGGGGAAAAGGCAGCTAAGATAGAGAAGGGAACAACAGGTAAAGTGTTGTTCGAGGACCCACTGGGGATGGGAGATGCTCTCTAAAAGTAGACTATAGATTGAACATGATGGCCACCCAATACCTCTATTGCAAACCACAACATCCAAAGGGAGAGAGGTGTCCGCCATTTTATGGGACTTTTAAGCAAGTATGAACTTGGTGGTGCGGAAAAAAAAATGTGCTTTGAACTTGAAACAGCGGGACGCCTGGGCAGTCTTGGGCTGGGGCTGGTGCCGTCTCGAGCTCCGCCAAGATTCGACCCAGGTGGCCATGCCTTTACACAGCTGCTTTGCTGCTGAACGAGCAGGATCCAGAGCCAGCTATATGACTTGGGGTTCCAGCGCGTGCTTGCAGCCATGTCTCCAGACTGTGAACTAAGCTTTTGCTCCATGCTGCCCCAGGAAGGGAAATGATTCAATCTCCAACTTAAATCTCCCTGGACTTAATTACTAAAATACAGAAATCCTAAACCTTTATATCTCTTCATTCTCACCAGTGGAAAACTAATTATCAAATATTTCCCTGTCAATAGGGCCGTATACTTGGGGGATAAATTCAAACAAGAATAGTGAGTTCTGTGTTGAAACTCCAACAACAATAGTGAGTTTTGTGTTAAAATATGGAATGTAATCAAGGTAAAGAGAAAAGGAAGTGAAATTTATCAGTTATGTAAGGGGATGTGGTTGAGGAGTGGGGGGTGGGATGTATACTTTTTTTTTTTTATTTTTTGGTGGTGGAATATGGGCAGTGGTGAAAGGACGGGTGTTTGAGCATTGTATAACTGAGACATAAGCCTGAGAACTTTGTAACTTTCCACATGGTGATTCAAGAAAATAATTTTTTTTTTAAAAAAGGGAGAGAGAGAGAAAAAGGGAATGCCCTGCCACAGAGGCGGGGTGGGGTGGGGGAGGTGGATTGGGAGAGTGGGAGGGATACTGGGATCATCGGTGTGGAGAATGGGCACTGATGGAAGGATGGGTACTCGAGCATTACATGACTGAAACACAAGCAAGAAAATATGTAAATCTGTAACTGTACCCTCACGGTGATTCACTAATAAAAAAGTAATAAATTAAAAAATTTTAAAGTGGTATTTATGAAGAGATGATCAGTTCTACTTTACATCAGTTGTGAATTATGTTGATAGTTATAGCGACCTCTTAGCACCTAACGAAGAGAATGAGTTAGACGACTACAGTGCCAATAGTTTTAGAAGGCTAGTTGAAAAGTTCAAAGAATCCAGATCCTGGTTATGCCACTAAACTAAGGTATTTTAAGAAATGATTTATGATTCCCACAAACTTCTTGTTAGTAAGAGAATAAATGTGCTTATTAATATAATTAAGGTTGAGAATCATGACTAAATATTTAATTATGGCCATCCCAACAGAGTTGTAAGATTAATAAATTATTCATGTAAATTAAAGTCTAAATGAATGGATGAATATCTTAATATAGGTTAAGTTTCCTGAGTCTTTATAAACTTTCTTAAATAGAGTAAAGTGGTTAGAAATAAAGGCAGGTATTAGGATATATACATCACAACATACAGAAACTTAAAATGTATCATGTAAATCTATATTTCTAAAAAACTATCTTTAGACTGGTACAATAGGTATTCTATTGAAAGGATCTTTTACAATTTATCTTTAGGAATTCCTTAAGTTGATTTCTTCAGGACTTTAAACACAATTATGTAAGGATATTATATGATGCATTTACCATTGATTATCTTAGGACTAGTGTTTTTAAAGCAATTTTTAAAACAAATATAGTCAACTAAAGATTTTTTAAGGAAAATTCATTAATATTTTTGCTATTTTCTACATCACTTTCACAGTTATGTCAGAGATAGACTAAGACTGTCTAAATATTCCAAAAAATTTCTGAAGAAAATGATAATACCAGGTGAGACAAAATAGGGATAAGCTCTGTTTACGTTTTCCTCTAATTACATCATAGGAAACTAATACCACAATTATGTTTAATATATATAGAAATTTTTCTCAAAGTTTTTGCAGAGAAGGGGAAATTTGTGCAGGAGGGTATGAGATAGAAATTCTCTTCATGCAAGAAATTCCTTGATAACAGGCTGCAATCAGGAAAAATATTTCCGAAGTGTAGAAATTTACCATGGGCATGGAGGGATGTCAAATGGGACACCCCAACCTTATGATTCTATATTTACACTATAATAAGAGGAAAGAAACTATCAGGTGTAAACTGAGTCCATCACTTTCTCCAGACACCATTTCAGTAACCTCTTCCAGTCTTGGTGTTAATATGGGGAGTAGGTAAAATTTGGAACCAGTATTGACAACTGACACTGAGCTCTATCCACAGCCAGAAAACAGTTGTTTCTCCAGTCTTCCTAGTTTGATTATCAGAAGTACTTTTTCCTGACAGACAAAACCAGATCTGGTCCATGCTGTTTCCAATGACTACTAGCAAATAAGAAGCATCTTTACAACTAACAAGCTCCCCAATGTCCTTGGGAAGCAAAGCATAGCCAGTTTATAAAGGGGTCCCATGGTCTGTCACATTATTTCCCAGTCTCTGAGTACACACTCTTGTCAGGAGTTGAAACTCAGGCACCCCTACCTTCAGAGCCACTAGACATGGGTCATTCACCTGATTCCTAGATCTGTGTCACCTGAGCAGCTGCCTAAAACTCATGATAGAAACTCTTGTCAGCGTTGCTAAATATCAGTGCAATAACATGTTCCAGAATCTCAAAACTGAAACCACATTAATAACAACCCAGATTCTCTTGAATTCAAGAGCACTGTTAGTAGTAAGTGTTCAGATCCATGAATTCCCTGACACTACGCAGACTGACCAGATCTTGGCATCAGAGCAGGTTCACAGAACTCATGGCTGTGACCCTCCTGTCACTGATTGGTCCTGCTCAAACCTGGTGGTTCACATGGGGACAAAAAATGTCTAGAGAGAATTACATATGATCCAGTAACTCCTTTCATATAGATACACATAGAAGAAATGAAAGTATATGTGAACATAAAAATACACGGGGTTAAGGCATTTACTTTGAACATGAATGACCCTGTTTTTCTCCCTGTCTAAGGACTCAGGAACTTAGACTATTTTGGCCCCTGAATCACACACACACACAAACACACTAATACTGAGACAGTCACAATTCTAGAGACAACCAAAATATCCATCCTTAATGAGTGTAACAATGATACTGAAGAAAAAAATCGTGGAAAGAAGGAATAAATAAAGTGGGTAAATGTACCTATTATTTAATATAACATGTTTGAAATACCCACTATAAGAAAATCTAGAGGCTGAGTAGATCAATGGTTGCCTTAAGGCATGTATCCTATCACTTGAGGGGTTAAGGGAATGGAGTTTTACTGCCCAAAGATAGACTTTTTTAATGGTATGACAATATATAAAAATTATAATGAATTCTTTGGGATATTTTTGTCATCCCATAAAAATGTTGAATTGTACACATCAAATGAGTGAATTGTGTAATATGTGAATTTTATCCCATTAAAGCTTCAATAAAGTTTTTAAAAATACATAAACCTTGATTATTTTATGCCATATGTCAAAGTTAACTTTAAAAGGATCATAGACTAAATATAATAGCAAATAATATTAAAATTTAAAATAAGCATCACAGCGGCTTAATACTTATTAAACAAATATTTCCTAATAAGACTCAAAGGCACAGACAATAAAGTTATAAATTGGGTATATCAGAGTTGAAATTATCTCCTCTGCTAAGATAGTAAAACAAATGAAAAAACAAGTCATAATTTGATCCAATATGTGCATATTTTAGTAATAATTAATCTTTATTGGCACATAATACCTGAGAGTTCTTGAGATTTAAGAATTACAGGGAATCAAATCCAGGATCTCACACATACAAAGCATAAAGTTTAGCACTTCAATAAAATTCATACTTACAAATATGACTTTTACCCAGAAGATACCAGGAATTATTGAGCCACTCAATAAGGTAACAAATTTTCCTTCAAAAACTTTGGCATTTGGGCTGGAGAGATAGTACAGTGTGTAGGACACTTGATTGTGGCCAATCCGGATTTGATCCCTGAAATTATATGTGGTATCTGAGAACTACCAAGAGCACTTCCTGCGTTCAGAGCCAGGAGTACCCCTGAACATCACTGGGTGCAATCCACAAAATAAGACAAAAGTGAAAGATGTCAATTTTTAAATAAATTATAAAGTAAAGCTCCTGAGAGATAGTATAGGAGTTAAGGTATTTGACTTGTACACTGTTGACCCCAGTTCATCACCAGCATTGGCACCTGGTCTCTTGAGCACCACTGATGGGGAAGTGGCCCCCAAACCAAACTAACATTAAAAATGACATGTGGCCTAAAGAAATAGTGCAGTGGCAATTAGCTTAATTTGATAATTATATCCCAACACTCCGTGGTCCCCAAAGCATGACCAATTCAGCATTTCAGGCCAATCACTACCAAAAGTGGCCTAAATAATCCCTGGCATCACATCCTAGGTCTCTAGCATTGAATCACCAGCCAGTTGGCCAGACAGTTGGTGGTTCTATCCCACTAGCCCCTACCACACCCTCTGAGCATGGCTTGAGAGGCTTCAAAGTAAAACAAATATAAATGACCGATAAAATACATTAAAATATGTTCAAATATATATAACCCAAGTGCCAAAGAAGCACTGTAACACTGTCATCCCATTGTTCATTGATTTGCTCGAGCAGGCACCAGTAACATCTCCATTGTGAGACTTGTTGTTACTGTTTTTGGCATATCGAATACGCCATGGGTAGCTTGCCAGGCTCTGATGTGCGGGCGGGATTCTCTTGGTAGCTTGCCAGGCTTTCCGAGAGGGACGAAGGAATCAAACCCGGGTTGGCTCATGCAAGGCAAATGCCCTACCCTATGTGCTGTCTCTCTGGCTGCACTACAGTGGGTATCACACAGACTCCTTATCACCTGCTCTACAGTTCCATAAGCAGGGGCTTTGCACTCTGTGCAGTTGATGACAAAGACGGGGGTACAAGAAAAGATCCCAATTCCCTAGGAAAGTGGAAAGCTTGATGTCTTGGAAACAAAGCAAAGCATTGCACTAGGGTAAGAACCAGATAAAGAAATATGGTACATATATACAATGGAAAACTACTTGAATGTAAAGAAAGATAAAATCATGCAACTTGATGCTATATGGATGGATATGGAGAGTATCAAACTGAGTGGAGTTAGCAGAGAGAGGGGAACAGACACAGAATGATCTTATATATGCAGGATATAAAGAAACAGAGTAGGTAAATATCGAATACCAAAGGCAGTAGAAACAAAGTCTATAAGATGAAAACTGGTCTTAAGGGCAGGATTAGGAGAGGGAAGGGAACACTATGACAAGGGTGAGGGAGGTGGTCACTCTGGAGGGGAAACTGGTACTGAGGGGGTAAAGTGATATGCATGACATCATATAAGTAACAGTATTGTGAACTACAGTGCCTAATTATGAAAAAATTTTGCAGCGTGGGGGTGGTTGCAGTGGGAAGGTAACTGGGGACATTAGTTGAGGGGAATGGACACTGGTGATGGAACTGGTGTTGGAACACTGTACATCTGAAACTCAATCACGAGTAACTTTGTAAATCACAGTGCCTCAATAAAAATAAATTTTAAAAAGCTAATAAAAATGTGAAATAAATAAAAATAAAATAAATAAAAATAAATAGGCATGTATACTTATATACACCTGTGTAGGTCGGAACTAGAACTATTTTAAATCCTATACCCAGTCTGTGCCATGGTATCAAGGAAAGTTATATGAATTCACAAATTAAAATCTGATGGTCTTGATTTATGACTAATGCATCATCTTAACACTGTGACATAGTTGTCACTATAGTCCATCTGGTTTTATAGTTATGGTTTATCCATGTTTGACATGAAATGTAGTTGACAGTAAAATAAATAATCCATAGGTGCTTTGTTATTTTACTATTTGTATAAAACATCCTAACATTTTGAACATTTATTTTATTGCTATTTTTTCCAGTGGCCAGCGTCATCTTATATATGCAAGACATTCATTTTACCACTAAACACAGCTGTAGCTTAACATTGAAATATCTTAACAATTAACACCACATATTTCAATAATAATTCAAACTAAGCATCTTTTATAAACTTTTGATTAGTTCCATGTATATGTAAATTAAATATCCTACCTCATTCTTTTAATTTGTGATTTTGACTGTAAAACATATATTTGGGTTGTGGGTCACATCAGGCAGTATTTATATCTTATTCCTGGCTCTGCACTTAGAAATCACTCATGGAGGGGGCCGGAGCGATAGCACAGCAGGTAGGGCGTTTGCCTTGCACGCGGCCGACCTGGGTTCGATCCCCGGCATCCCATATGGTCCCCCAAACACCGCCAGGAGTAATTCCTGAGTGCAGAGCCAGGAGTAACCCCTGAGCATCGCTGGGTGTGACCCAAAAAGCAAAAAAAAAAAAAAAAAAAGAAATCACTCATGGAAAGCTCTGTAAAGCATAGGTGCTGCTGCAGATCAGATATAGGTGGGCTATGTATTGCTCCAGTACCCAAAGTGCAACTTTTTACCACTTTTATATTTTAATAATCTCTTATAGAAGGGCTTAATGGCCCATGGGTAAAATACAACAATCCTCACATATTCTCTTCTAAGCAAAGTTTTATGGATCATTTTCAGAGGTTTATTACTAACAATACAAAATATATTATTTTGGTTCTACTTTGGGACAGTTGGGTTGGGTTTCAGGATGGAAATATACAAATATGGTGGTGGGAAGGTGTAATGGTGGGATTGATGTTCAAATATTTAAATGCAATCAAATATTGTGAACAACTTTATAAAATTATAATAAAACTTAAAATCATAATAATAATAACAAATAGATACAATAACATTATATAATTAGGGGGTGGAACAATAGTGCAATGGGGAGGGCACTTGCCTTGCACATAATCAGGTCTGCTACCCAGTGTCCCATATGGACCCCTGAGCCCACCATGGATGATTAATGTGTGCAAAGCCATTAGTAAGCCATGAACAGCACTGACTGTGGATCAAAATATACATACATACACAAATTTGAAAGTTACAAAATGGGTCAAATATCTCTCATATGTTTCAATCTTCAACCATTATTCACAATTTGAGAATACCATGTTTATCATTTTAATTTTCACATTTGTACTTGATATGCCTATAAATGAGCATGCTTTGTGTCTATGCATATATGTGCATGCTTCATGTACAGATCATATACAACAGTGACTAAAGTTGTCCATATTGGAAAACCACTCCACAATCTGTTATGAGTTATTTGTGTGTGTGAATGTGTGTATATGTGTGTACATGTATATTTAGTGTTTTGTAATTCATGAACCTATAACTTTGCAAGTAACACACAAGGTCATGTACAAAAACTATTGATTATTTTAGTGAATAAGTAATTTAAAAAGATTTTGTATACCTATACATGTTAAGTTAAATATCACTTTTGAAGGGAAGGAGACTTGTGTTTATCTAGACTGTAAAAACTAGGTTTAGATAAAGAATCTGGCAATAAAGCTGAAAGGCAGAAGGGATAAAAGAAACAGGGTATTAATGCTTATCACTCCTTAGGTCCATGCAGTTCAATAATAGTTTCAAAGGGATGTGATGATAAAGGATTTGCCTGTAGTTTGACACAGTGTGCAGTGATTCCAGTAAGCCTCTTGCGGAACAAAGAAAGCTAAGACACTTCTGAAGCTTGAATAGATGAATGACAGCTCTGAATCTAAGTGTCTGGCAGCCTCTGCCTCAGGCTTTTGTTATAAAGTGTGTGTGTGTGTGTGTGTGTGTGTGTGTGTACGTGTGTATATAAATCAGTTGATATATATATTAGGAAAATGATATTATTTTTCTTTATTATAGACCATAAATTTCTAAAAGTTGTTAAACTGTATTATCAAAATAGTCACCACATTAGCAGCAACGACCAAATTCTGAAAATGCAGAATATATTTATTTTACCTTGTATCAAACATTAATAAATTTAAAGATAGTAAATTCAGCTAAATGTTATATTGTCATCTTGAATATATATTATCCGTTAGAGAACATGCAAAGCTAAAATTAATATTTTACTTTTTGTTTACTTGATGATTAGATTGTTTTATAGAATGTCTTTATTTTGTGTCTTATGGTATATAATTTATTTTTTTCTTTTTGGGCCACACCCGGAGATGCACAGGAGTTACTCCTGGCTTTTCACTAAGGAATTAGTCCTGGTAATCCTGGTGGTGCTCGGGGGACCATATGGGATACTGGGAATCGAACCTGAGTTGGCCGCCTGCAAGGCAAATGCCCAATCTGCTGTACTGTCGCTCTAGCCTCAGTATATGTCTTATTCACAGACTTTACTATTTATATGCAGAATAAAAATTGCTGAAATTTATTAAAATAAAGATATTTTTATTTCCTTTTAGAAATCAAGTACTGAAATATAAAAATTATATACAAATTTTCTTTAAAGAATATAGAAAATATTAAAATGTTAAATTTTCCACAGTAAATGTATAGCCATCATTAATATTGTGATTTTATTAATTCATTTATAATTACAGATGAAGTTATCATATGTACTTCCATGTTTTTATGTACATATAGATGAGTCAGTATTTGATAAGTAGAAATAGTAGAAATATTTTTTATAGAATTAGACTTTTTTTCTCTTTTAAAAAAAATTTATTGAATTACCGTGAAATAGTTACAAGCTTTCATGTTTGGGTTACAATCACACAATGATCAAACACCTATCCATCCACCAGTGCACATTCCCCACCACCAATATCCCTGGTATACCCCCCATTTCCACTCCTCCCCCTGCCTCCATGGCAGACAATACTCCCCATACTCTCTCTCTACTTTTGGGTATTATGGCTTGCAACACAGACACTGAGAGTTCATCATGTTTGGTCCATTATCTGCTCTTGGCAACATCTTCCATCCCAACTGATTCCTCCAGCCATCATTTGCTTAGTGATCCCTTCCTATTCCATCTGCCTTCTCTCCTCTGCTCATGAAGCAGTCTTCCAACTATGGGGAAATCCTCCTGGCCCTTCTATCTACTGTCCTTGGGTGTCAGCCTCAGATGATGTTAGAATTAGACTTTTTAAAATAGATTGGGGGGACTAAAATGCTCTCTAATTTTTTTAATTAAAAATTATGAAATTAAGAAGATATTTATGAGAGGCTTCTAAAAATCTCAGAGCTAGAATGAATGGAGATGTTACTGAGACCACTCGAGTAAAGCGACGATCAATGAGATGATGATGAAGAAGATTTTTACATGTGTTATAAATATAGATTGAATGATTTGTGTTACTTTTTACAAGCTATAGTGATCCAACTAAGAGGTATCAATTTGTTTTGGACCAGACAGTGCTCAGGGAACCATGCAGTGTGGTGGACCTCATCTGCATACAGAACATGCCCCACCTTGTTTTTTCATTCTTTTCTCTGCATATTATCAACATAGCATATCAAAATAACTTTTTTCAAATTGTTTACTCTGCACCTTCTGTATTTATTTGTAAGTTGTGATTCTTTTTACCTGCATATGTTTTTATTTTAATTCACTCTAAAATATTACCATTTAAATGGAGCATTTTTTTCAATGGAACATTATTACTATTATTTGACTTTTAATTTGTTATGTGAAAATTAAATCAACCATATCAATCTTGCTCTCCATATATTCAACTTATTCGATAATTGTTAACAACTACTTTTTAAATATTTTTTACTCTTTACTAGGATTCTATGAACTTGCTTGTTTGAGGTGCTATGCAAATTGCCATTTACTAACCAAATGAGTATTAGAGTTTAATCAGGAGAAGAGAAGGAACTTACAACATTTTCTTTAGGGGATGATATTTTCATTGGAAAGTCCATGCTTTTGTGATCTCTGTCACCAGAATTTAGCGTCCCCTGATAATAAGTGACAGTACAGTTTTTCGTGTATTTTTTGACTATATGTATGTCTTTTTTGAGGAAGTTTCTGTTTATCTCTTCCCCCATTTTTTGGATGTGATTTTTTTTATTTTCGATCTTGAATATAGAGATATCCAAGTCCATTTGCCAAGCTTGAGGTTTGGTTTCAATTGCTGCATGATTCCTCAAACTGGGAGCAAAACCCTGAGTACAGAGTCTGATGGAGCCGTGGAAACCACTGTATATGACACACACACAAAAATAAAAACAAAACAAGAGAACCTGAATTTTCTCACTGATTACATCTTATTCTATAAAAACACCCAAAAAATAAAACATAAAGGTCATATATCCTATAATACTATTCATGAAATATTCTAAAAATGACAAAAGCTCCCTTTTCATATCTATGATCCCTAACCCTAACAATCATGAGCCAAGGAATTAGACTATGAAGAGCAAGCATGGTGAATATCACTGTGGTAATAGAGTGTCTCCTCACTGGAAGTATGGTTACTTGGTCTCCATGAGTGAGCAAATTATGTAAAACTACACATACTGTGTATGCCAGTGTCCATTTCCTGGTGTTTCCATATTATGATACCCAAGATGCACCAATAAGGGAGAGCATGGGTTCTGCTTAAGATCTAATTGCTGCTTCTGATTAGTTAAATTTTTCCAGGAAAATAATGCCCACATTGAAGAACCACATAAAGGTACCACACTGAGGATGACTGTGAATTAAATGGGGCATGTTCTGTAATGGACGGAGCAGTAAATTTTCTTGACAGGAATCAACATATATTCTGCGTGACTTTAATATTCCTGTATATGCAGTCTCTCAGCCAGTACCTCTATCCTGTAGTCGAATGGCTTATTCGTAAACCTAGCATATTCATAAATCAAATATAATGCACCAATTTAAAGACAAAGAGATGCAGGAGACCATGGGATATATTGATGCTAATGCATAGTGTACCACAGAAGCCTCTGACATGATAAACTAGCAAAAGTGCCTTTTTAAAGTGCAATAAAAAGAGCAAGTTAGATATATTTTCTCAGATCTTCACTATACTTTTTAATTCACTGTTCTCCAGGATGCAATCATATTCCAAGTCATAAGTCATCACCCTACCTTTATGATGCTCCCAGTAGATAGAAATCCTTCACAATGTTTGGAAGTAGAAGAGTTCTTTTTATCAATCTATCATTCTCTAGGATTCATTTGAAAATCTTGTGGGTTTTTTAGTTTCATTCAAAAAGGACAATAACTTCCTCCAGAATTTCTGTAAATGCTAATTAAATTTTAAGTGATGTCTGCTGCCTGATCACTTGGATCTTCTCATGCAAAACAAGAAGTCCAGGTGAGCAGTTATCTTTAGGATAGGAGTAATAGATCTTAAACATCAGAAGGATACTGCTTTTATACCATATGGAGGTAAGGAGTAATATGTAATGATATTCAAGTGATTTGTTATAGGACTTACTTTTTTGAGATGTCTAAAGATATTTAAACTTATCCACTTGATTAGAAAAAAATAGAGGTTTGTGTAAATACCCATTCTTCTTAATGTTTTAAAAAATAGGATATATTTTAGTCTGAAATCACTGTATCACTGTCATCCCATTGCTCATCGTTTTGCTCAAGTGGGCACCAGTAAGGTCTCCATTGTGAGACTTATTGTTACTGTTTTTGGCATGTCATGGGTAGCTTGCCAGGTTCTACCATGCATGCAGGCGGTATACTCTTGGTGGCTTGCTAGGCTCTCCGAGAGGGATGGAGGAATTTTACTTAAAAAAAAAAATCAGAAATGAAATAACATCCAGACTAAGTTAGCTCTCAAGCAAACAACAATTAATTTTGTATCTAGTACATAGAGAGAACAGAAACCCCCAAATGACACTATCCTTAAAGGAGCTCAGCCTCAAAACTAAATTTCCTATGAAAAAATATGAGAACAGAATAATACACATTTTATATTTATATTTTAAATTTTCTGTATTTTCCAAACTTTAAAAACAAGCATGCATTGAATTTGTAATCAAAATATTATAACAAAAATATATTACAATAAATAAATTCAGCCTGAAATATATCCTATTATTCTTTAGAAATGGTAGCTGTGAGGCCAGATACATAGCTCAATAAACTAAGAGCATGATTTGCATCAGGGCATCCAGGTTCAACCCCACCACCACATAGGTTCCTTTCCCTGCCCACTAGCACTGTCAGGAGCAATTGAGGAGCTCAGAGAAAAGACTAGTAATTCAGCCTCTCTGGGTGTGGTACAAAAACCACCTCTACCAATACAAACAATGACAACAAAATAATAATAATAAGTAGTAGTACTGGAGAGACAGTGTAAAGGGGGAGGGATTTGACTTGCACTCAGCCAATCCCAGTTTAATCTCCTTCACTACATATGGTCCACTGAGCATATCCAGCTCTACCAAAAAAAAAAAATCAGAAAGAATAAAATAATACTAATTATAATACTTCTCAACTGCAGAGGTTCTATAAAGAAGACCAATCCTCCTACAAGATCATTGTTGGTGATTTTAATGCCAAGATAGGACGAAGAAGGTGGCCCAAAGAACTCCACTTTGGGACCCATGGCCTAAAATGGAACAAACAGGGTGAGAGACTGTCTGAATTCATCATGTTGACCAAGACCATCCATGGTAACTCACAGTTCCAGAGGCCGAATCTAAACTCTGGACATGGAAGTCTCCCAGTGGACAGTTCCACAATGAAATCGACCACATCATATTCAATCAAAGGTTATGCCTGACCGATGTTGCTGTTGTCCTAAAATTCTAAACCAGATCGGAACACAGTCTCCTTCGTGCAAAATTCTACTTCACAGAGCAGGGAGAAAGGACTGCAAAGTTTAAGTTAAAGAAGGGAACTCCCAGAATGACCACCTACTGGGAGCTCTTCGGCACTATTGCAGTAACTTGGAAGATGCTGTCCTTGACAACATCGACAAGGAATACGATCGACTGGTTCAGCATCTCCATGACTGCATGAAGAATGCCGAGAGTGAGAAAGCCACAAATAGATGCCTATCTTTGGAAACTCTCGAATTCATTCATCAACATGGTTTGTCTCAAGCCTCAGGCAACCACAAGCTAATGTCGAAGCTCGCAAAGCTGTGCAGAGAAGCGATAAAGGAAGACCTCAAAGAGAGAAGAACAGCAATGTTGGTCAATGTGCCAGAAGCCAGGAACAGTATTTGCAATGCACCCCTGTCCTTCACCAACTACGAGATCAAGAAGACTGCCCTCTGATGTCCTGATGGATCTATCACATCTTCCAGAAAGGCAATGGAGAGGATTATTCATGATTTCTACTCGGATCTCTTTGACAGCCATGTCCACCTGCCCACATACCAAATTCTGCAGGATGTATATGTGGTTCCCAACATTCTCCCTTCTGAAATCCAACATGCCATTTCATTGGTAAAGACGTGAATAGCATCTGGTCCGGACAAGGTCAGACCCAAACACCTGAGGAATCTGCCACCAATACTCATCAATACACTGGCTTGGCTCTTCACACGCTACCTGTCCGAATGCAAGGTTTCGTCCCAGTGGAAAACCAGCAGGATAGTTATGTTGTACAAGAAGGGAGACATCCATGACATCTGCAACTATCACCCAATCTGCCTGCTGTCTATCGCCTACAAGTTGTTCACTCATGTCATCCTGAATAAAATATACAGGACACTAGATGAAGGACAACTATGCAAGCAAGCCAAGTTCTGAAAAGGATTCAGCATGATCGACCATATCCACAGTGACCAAATTTATTGAAGTTTCATGAGAGTTCAAGCTGCTGCTCTGTCTAACATTCATTGATTTAAAGAAGGCCTTAAATTCTGTTGAGACTGAAGTGGTCATTTAAGCCCTAGCCAAACAGTGCGTTCAAACTCAGTACATCAAGATCCTCCACGAGCTGCATTACAGATTGACCACCAGGATCTCACCATTCTATAAGGAAGTGATCATTGACGTAAGGAGAGGGATTCGGCGGGTGATACCATTTCACTGAAACTTTTCAGTGCTACCTTCCAGAACGTCATGGACGACTGGAATGGGAAAGAATGGGAGTGAAGATAGATGGTCAGCAACTATACCACCTTCGCTTCGCTGATGACATAGTTCTCATAACACCAAACATTAGCCAAGCGGCACAAATGCTGGCTGACTTGGACCGCGAGTGTGGAAAGGTCAGGGTGCAGCTGAACCTCAATAAGACGATGCTCATGAAAAATGAACTAGTCCCTGATGCTCCATTTACTCTCAATGGAATGAACATCTCTGAATGCAGCAGCTATGTGTACCTGGGTCGAGAACTCAACATGAGGAACGACTTGGCGTCAGAACTGCGCAGGAGGAAGAGAGCAGCATGGAAAGCCTTCAAGAGCATCTAAGAAGTGGTTAAGAGGACAAAGAATCTCTGACTCCAGGCACATCTTTTCGATTCCACCATTCTTCCTGCACTAACATATGCCTTAGAGACCTGGGACCTATGATAACAGGATGAGAACACTCTTCGGGTATCCCAAACAGGAATCAAAAGAGCTATGCTAGGAGTATCACGTCTCACTCAAGTGAGAGAAGGAAGCCGGAGTTCCGACCTCCGTGGATGCTCAAGAATCAGGGTCTCATTTGCTAAGACATCAAAAATCAGATGGGCCAGACATGTAATGCAATTCAGAGACGACCGCTGAACTAGAGCTGTTACAAACCGGATCCCAAAGGACCTCAAAAGACTGCGTGGCCGCCCACCAAGGAGATGGTCAGACTTTTTTACCAAAACCCTGAATTTGAGGCTGTTGGTTTGATGCTCTTTCTGGTCCTAGAGCGATCTGATATCATTGGGCCACACTAGCACATGACAGGGACAAATGGATATGTTATTGGAGAGAAAATCAAAGATCAACGAAATGACAAGTGTTACAAGTGATATAAGTTATAATACTAATGGTGGACATCAATAGTCTGACATCAGGCACTGCTAGTATCCCGCCCTTGCATGTTTGCTGATGTGGCCAGATGCCTAAAATGATAATGAGTCCTACAGTAATGAAAAATGTCGTATGCAAGATCTTAACTATTAAGCTGAACAGAAATAATATCAAAAGAGCCCTTTCAAATAGGCAAACTCTCAGTGCTTTACTCACAATTATAGTCGTTCTTTTAAAATATTTCTGTCTGGCACACAAACCCCTCAAATATTTCCACAAAGAATTAATTAGGCCCAGAACTTCTTAGAATACGTTCACAAGAATCATCAAATTTTAGATGCAGACTGAGATTTCTCATTCCCAGTTATGCACCAGAAAATATAAATGCTTCTATTTATGGACCACTCTTTTAGAAGCAATAAAAAACTCAGTGCTCTTGTGAGCATGAGCTTTGTGGCATGCCCCAAATGATTTTTTTCAACTGCACATCATTTTTACATTAATATTTCATTCTCATTATTTGTCCATTTACTAGAAAAGTTGTGATATGAGAACGTTTTTGTTTATTAAAGTCAAATATAAATGACATTTTAATTTTCTATATCTAGCAGCATTTGTCCATGAATACCTTGATGTTCAAATTCTTATACATATTTTATCTAATGTAAATATTAAAATTGCCTTCTAGGCACTGTTATTCAGCCCATTCTTTTGTTATACACTTTTTTAGTGCACTGCTCTATTTATTTGCTCTTAATATATCTTCTTTTCTACTGTAATTGATAGATAAATATCATGTTAAAATATTTATATTAACTTATTTTGATGATAAGCATCAAATAAATAAAATATTGATGAGGACTCATCAAGCTGAAACACACAATTTCTAATAATTTTTACAGCTCAAAATATCTTCTGTTCATTCTAGGGCTTGTTTCACAGAAACATGCAAATTATCACAAGACAACAGTGGAAAAGTTAAGAAAGCTCAACAATCAATTGGCAAATGTAGCTTTGATTTCTTTCATACTTTATGATCCATTGTTTTATAAAGGCTTAGGTGCTCTCTTGGATTTGTTCTCTGACAAGGATTTGTTTTTTCTAGTACTTCTAGAAATAAGCACTGATCAAATCTGGGTGGGGCAACAGACCAAAAATAATAATAATATGAATTAAGTTCTTTACTGAGTTAAGTAACTCTTCTCTTATATCTACTGTATTTTATTCATTTGACTTAACACTTATACATTCATAACCAGGGTAATCTGAAATTGAAAACTGAGATACAAAATATTTTTGATCTTCACATAGTAGCCTTCTTTCCCATTGTTCATCAAGATTGTCTCTAGTCTTCACACTTTTTGATTTGGGGACACTAGTATTCTTTTCTAAGATATTTATTCTTTACTAATAATTAATGTATATGTCATTTTCATTATTCTGTCCCTCTTTTGAGCCTATCAACAATGTAACAAGATTAATTTCTACTAATTTATAACTAATTTAAACTTGCTGATGCTATATCACTGAGAAAAAATAATAAAGACACTGTAGTCTTTTAATATTATTTATAAGATTACGGTTTTCAAAGTATCTTTGCAATTTTTCTTCAAAATCCCTCAGTAATCTATTTTTAAACATATAAAGTGTTTAAAGTGGATATAAAGTGAATCATTTATTGTAAAACATAAGGTCACCTTTTGCATAATTAGCCCTCACAAGGCACAATGTTTTCTGTTTATAACGTAATTTAGTGATATTTCAGTCTACTTTATAAAAGAAATGATGCTGGGCTGGAAATGATTCTTCAATTCAAGGTCACTGAAAGAGAATGTAGATAAGTGAAGAACAGAAAAGAAAAGATGGCTGAAGTCTGGTTAGAGCAAGTTGTTGCACTATTTCTTTTTAATGGTACAGTTTGGGTGGGGAGTGGTAGTTGTGACAGGGACTGGGATGGAACCGAGGCTTTATACTTGTCAAGTTGACCTCTATCATTGAACTATATCCTCAGCACTTAGGATTCATAATTGAACAAAATTTTATTTATGCCATATAGTTTTCAGAACCTGGCAAGCTACCCATGGTGTATTCAATGTGCCAAAAACACTAACAAGTCTCACAATGGAGATGTTACTGGCACCCGTTCAAGCAAATCAATGAGCAATGGGATGACAGTGATACAGTGATTTTTCTTACTCTTAATATTTGAACAGTCACCTGTCATGGTAGTAAATATCTTTATGAACAGTACTCACTGCATTTCTTTTGGACTTTCAAGTCTCAAAGGGACCATAAATTTATAAAATTTTATCACACATATAGTTGGATGAATACTGATGCATATCGTTATAGAAACAAATACAAAATTATATACCAAGGACTCTTTTGCTGTTTTGGTAGTCTATGTGCCATTTTTATACTGTTATCTTATACCTGTTTAGCTTCAGCTTTCCAAAGATGTTTGTACTCATAGTTAAAATATACTTAGCATTAAACATCCAACCCAATCAAAAAATGGGGCAAAGAAATGAACAGAAACTTTACCAAGGAAGAGATACGAATGGCCAAAAGGCACATGAAAAAGTGCTCTACATCACTAATCGTCAGAGAGATGCAGATCAAAACAACCATGAGATACCACCTCACACCACAGAGACTAGCACACATCCAAAAGAACAAAAACAATCGCTGTTGGAGAGGATGTGGGGAGAAAGGGACCCTTCTACACTGCTGGTGGGAATGCCGGCTAGTTCAGCCCTTTTGGAAAACAGTATGGACGATTCTCAAAAAACTAGAGGTTGAGTTCCCATTTGACCCAGCAATACCACTGCTGGGAATATATCCCAGAAAAGCCAAAAAGTATAGCCGAAGTGACATATGCACTTATATGTTCACTGCAGCACTGTTTACAATAGCCAGAATCTGGAAAAAACCCGAGTGCCCTAGAACAGATGACTGGTTGAAGAAACTCTGGTACATCTATACAATGGAATACTATGCAGCTGTTAGAAAAAATGAGGTCATGACGTTTGCATATAAGTGGATCAACATGGAAAGTATCATGCTAAGTGAAATGAGTCAGAAAGAGAGAGACAGACATAGAAAGATTGTACTCATCTGTGGAATATAGAATAATAGACTATAAGACTAACGTCCAAGAATAGCAGAAATAAGTACCAGGAGATTGTCTCCATGGCTTGGAGGCTGGTCTCTCATTCTGGGTAACTCAGGGAAGGGACCACCAAGTAAAATGTGGTTGGAGGTCATGTGGGGGAAGGGTGATGCGGGCCGAATACAGACTAGAGACTGAACATAATGGCCACTCAACACCTTTATTGCAAACCACAACACCTAATCAGAAAGAGAGAACAAAAGGGAATTCCCTGCCATAGTGGCAGGGTGGGGTGGGGGGAGATGGGACTGGGGAGGGGGGAGGGATGTTGAGTTTACTGGTGGTGGAGAATGGGCACTGGTGAAGGGATGGGTTATCGAACTTTGTATGGGGGAAACATGAGCACAAAGATGTATGGATCTGTAACTGTACCCTCACGATGACTCTCTAATTAAAAATAAACTAATTAAATAAAAAAATAAATAAAAAATAAAAAGAATATACTTAGAAATCTCTGAAATTCTCCTGCAGGAATGCTTAAATTGGGTGGGAGAAAGCGCATATGGAGTACTTTCTTGCATGGTACGTGGTTGACCTTAGTTTGATTCCTGGTATGTGGTTGACCTGAGTTTGAATCCTGGTTCCCTGATCACTGCCTGAAGTGGACTCCAAACAAACAATTAAAAAGAATGCTTAACTCTTGTATGTTCATCGCTGCACTGTTTACAATAACCAAAATCTGGAGTGTCCAAGAACAGATGACTAGTTAAAGAAACTTTGGTACATCTACACAGTGGAATACTATGCAGCTATTAGAAAAGATGAAGTCATGAAATTTGCATATAAGTGGATCAATATGGAAAGTATCATTTTGCGTGAAATGAGTCAGAAAGAGAGGAACAGACAGAGAAAGATTGCACTCATCTGTGGGATATAAAGTAACAGAACAGGAGACTAACACCCAAGAATAGTAGAGATAAGAACCAGGAGGTTTGACCTATGGCTTGGAAGCCAACCTCACCTGCTAGGTGAAAAGGCAGCTCAAACAGAGAAGGGACCACCAAGTAAAGGGGCTTGGGAGGACTCACGCGGGTTGGGAGCTGCTGAAAATAGACTATAGACCAAACACAATGGCCACTCAATACCTCTATTGCAAACTACAACACCCAAAAGAAGAGAGAAAACAAAAAGAGAATGCCCTGCTACAGAGGTGGGGTGGGGAGGAAGGTTGGGGGGGGGGATACTGTGATCATTGGTGGTGGATAATTGGCACTGGTGGAGGGATGGGTACCCAATCATTGTATGAATGAAACACAAACACAAAAGTGTGTAAGTATGTAACAGTACACCACGGTAATTCACTAATAATAATTTTTTAAAAAAAAATGCTTAACTAAAATACCATTAATCAGGCAGGCTGAGTGGTCAAAACACAAAAAAAACTCAAGTGACCTTTCTTAGCTATCTGTATGAAGGCACTTAGGCTGGGAACAAAATGGCTTCCTATATCTGATTGAATCCGTATAGCATTCAGATCCTGATCTCTCTGGTTCTGAAGCAGTGAAAAATCAATTGCATGCCAATACTGTTTAAATTCAACAGCCATGAATTTTGTACATGGTTTAAGCTTTTGTAGAGGTTTATGTTGTAAACTATTATCACTGACTGAAAATGTGTCATCAGCTGCCTGTTTATATTAGGCACCCACTTTGAATTTATATATGTTTGCATGTGTATAGTTGTTTATAGATATGCATACACATATACATAGGTTCGTGTATATTTATGTTTACAGCAGATAGAAAATAATAGAGAAATAAAGAAAAAATATTACTGAAGAAATGTCAAGCTTACATCTTATTGATCAGAAGGAAAAGAAAATATAGGTAATAGACCAGTCTGTCTAAAATTTTAAAAAAACTAAGGGAAATAGCCATGGCAGTAGAATTTAAAGTTAACTCTGATAATGAGCAAATCTATTATCCTCAAATTAAATTAGGATTTCAGCACTGGTGAACAAAAGGCAGACACTGATTTTGATGATTGTATACTAAGGAAATTAAGAGAAGACTGCTGAAAATCTTCAAATCAATGGGATCAATTCCCCAGCCATATTCTTCCCTGCCAGTAACAGAAGAATAGATAACAAGTTAAGCCAAATTTTATTAGTTTCTGCAGATGCTATAATAATAATATGAATATAGAATGTCCTCTCCTTAAAATTCACTCTCTGCTTTTTTTCATAAAATAGTTCCCATGTTTTGCTAGTCAACTGAATTAATAAGATAGGGTTCAATGTTGGAAATGTGTTCAAATAGAATACTTTGTCATGCTTTAAACTTCTCATTATGTATGCTTCATATCTGACCTTAACTCTCAACATCAAGCTTTTATATATTCAATTTTTAACACCAATATTAGAATGTAGTTATTTGGAAATTTCATTTTAATTAATTACAATTTTTAGAACATTGTACGATTTGTAATTTAAAAAAATTATGTTTTATTTGTTTGTATAGTTATAAACTCTTTGCATTGGTCTTGTCTTGAAAATGCTATAGTAGTTCCTTAGAGAATAGATTTTCTTTACATTTCATAGCATTAGTAACATGACTTTTTTGTTTGTTTATGGGCCATACCTGACTGCTCATGGCTTACAACTGGTCTTGAGCTCAGGAGTCACTGCTGGAGGGCTCTGGAGACCATGTGGAGTGCCAGGGATTGGCCACATGCAAAGCAAGCACCTTACCCTCTGTAGTATAACTCTAGCTCCCAGAAAATGTCTTAAGCATAATTAAATATTCATTTAAATGAGTACTCTATGAACTTTCACTCTAAAATTTTTAAATCAATTATAATATTTTATAATCTCTATATTGATAAAATGAATATAGATATTTGTAGTGTGTGAAATATTAAAGACAACCATTCATAAGAAGATGAATCAGTGATAGGTAAATTATGTTACATAAATCCATACAGATAGCAGATTACTCACTATAAGTCAGAAATTGCTATATAATTTATTCCATGTTTGTTTAATTTTGTATTTACTTTATGGATTATTAGTTATTTGCCAAATAGAAATCTATACATCCTATAAAATTTTAAGCTTACAAAATCTGAGAAAATAGTATAGGTCTAGACTGACAAAAATGATTATGATAAGAAGTACAATAAATCATTCCTGGATAAAAATAAAACTATTTGCAAAATATGTTTTATTTTGATTCAGCCTCTATTTTACTGGTACAATTACTAGCTATAAAAATGTTTTATTTTATTTTCATATTTTCCTGAGCAAAGAACATTGCTACATCATAAATCAAGACAAGGTCAATTCTACGCTATAGAAAATTAATCCCAGCTTACATAGAAGTCAATAGGAATTGAGAGGATACAATTAATATAATGCTAATTCCTCAGTTTTCTCTGCCTGACTCTAGATTAATTAAAGTTCTGAGATCACTGCAGCTCTAATAGAGCTCAAGTAATCTTATGGTCTCTGAAGGGTAGAATAAAGGATGAACTAGACCATAAAAGACTTATGGCTTAAACTTGCTCTCTCCTTAAAACAAGCCACACATTTTAGTATATGCAAAACCACAAATGCACAATTATATTTTCAAAATGAAGAGAAATATTTGATTAAACTATATAAAGTAGATTTTCTATTATTTTCTCTTTAAAAAATTACTTGTTTTGACCTTGCATTGCTTTTAAAGAATTGCTTCTAAAATTGGAAATTGTTTATTCAAAGAAGACATGAAATTAGGAGATTACTGCAAATGATAATCTCCCTACAAATAGAACCATCAACAGTTATCATTCATGGGATGTAAATAAATTAATACTTCTAACATATTAGAAGTAAATATTCCCCCAGGATTATAACTATGACAAGAATAAAAAAGAACATAAATTTTTATGGATATGCAATTGTATTTAAATAGGGTTTACTGTTCCTACATAAAATTTTTCTAAAAGAGCAGTTATTATTATTAATGGAATTTATTTGATTTATGATCTTGTTTTTATTTCTAGAATGGTTTCATAGGATTGGCTATGTGTTTTTCATGAATCAAGGAGGGAGAAGGGAGTGGGGAAGGAGGTACTCTTGGAAATTACTTGTAGTGTAGTGTCTTTGAAACAGCATATCTCAGGAGATAAAACATTATTTTGCTGATAAGATGAGCTCAGGTTTATGTAAAACTCTGTAAGGTTTATGAAGCCTGTTTCTTTATTCACTTTGTAATCTTTAAGTATGAATAGCACAGTCAGCACAGTGAAAAGAAATACTGAGTTGGGAGATGCAAATATATATATTTTAGTAATTTTACATGGTAGTGGCTAGGATAAAACCATAAAGTAACTGGCTACAAAGACATGTTTGTGGTATTCACCTGTTCATTTCCTCAGTTATTAACTCATTCATTCCATATATGTTTGTTACAGTAGCAGGAAACCCAAGCAAGTGGAGGAGGCACATGCAGTCGCAGGGCTGTCTGGAATGTGCACACAGAGGGGGAAGTTGCCTATAAACATAGCACCCTGAAATGCGTGATCTTAAAGTCCAAGAATTCCTTAGTGTCACAAATCCACAAATCCTGGGAGTTCAAGACTACTTCTCACCAAGATTGACCTGCCCATCAAGCATCCAAAGAGTGACTCCAAGTGAAGAGATAGAACAGGATAAGGCAATGATATTGCAGAGTTTACCCAGGCTCAACCCCTAGCACCTGAACACATATAGTTCCCTGAGCACCTCAGGGTGCTCAGCCCAATAGACAATCCCCCCTGAGAATCCCCTATAGACCCCTGAGAACTTCAGGATGTGGTCCCCAAATCAAATTACAACAACAAAACTGGGATCTGATATTCATGTTACCTTACTACTGTCATCTACTTTGTCATTTTGTACTCACCCTCCACCCTAGTGGGTTTTTCTTAAGTAATCCTGGGAAGAATTCAACTTCTTGGCACAAAGCTATGAAGACCCAGAAACCTACTATGTCCTACTATGGAAGGACATCTGCAACTATGGGAAAATGGAAGGACACCTAAAGATTGGAACAAGATGTTTAAGTAAACACCCAAACAGCACAAGCCAGGGCCACTACTACTAACAGGGTAGCATTCCGATGCTTAATGTGTATAGCCCTCTTTGCTTTTACTTTTTCTGTTTCTGTAAGGTATGATTTTTTCCTTTTCTTCATAGAATTTCCAGCAGTCTCTTATTTGAGGTCTAGATACCATGTTGTCACCTTGTCCTAGTAACATTTTGGACTCATTGTAACATATTTAAAGTATCTATTGCAGGAATAATTCCAGCTTATAGGAAGCTTTCTCTTCCTTCACGCAATCTATTAGATTGGACCTTTTGGTTCTATCCATTGTATATCAATGCCGTGCTTTAGGTTAACATGCAATATTTGCACTGGAGTGATAGCACAGCAGGTAGGGTGTTTTCTTTGTGTGCGGCCGACCCAGGTTCAATCCCTTCGTCCTTCTTGGAGAGTCCAGCAAGCTACCGAGAGTATCCCGTCTGCATGGCCGAGCCCAGCGAGCTACCCATATGCCAAAAACAGTAACAACAAGTCTCACAATGAAGACGTTACTGGTGCCCGCTTGAGCAAATCGATGAACAATGGAACGACAGTGCAACAGTGCTATGAGTGTATGCAATTAAATTTTGAAACAGCACATCAGAATATGAATACTTCCTTCCAATTCCACTGCTATCATCTTAGAAGAATACATTATAATCCATGTCATAGTATTCTAACACTCTCACTGAACCACACAGATATGTCAATGATATATAAGTAAAAGACTTTTCTTTTTCTGCTCAAACACTGCATTTTAGAAAGAAATTCTATTTCATAAAATTAAACACACATTTTAACTCGATTTATAAACCATAATCTTTGTTATCCCACTAACCTCATTTATTCTGTCTCCTCTTGGTTACTCTACCAGTTCTTCTTGCAACTCCTCAAAATATGACAAACATGTGCCTACCTCAGGACCTTTACGCTTATTCTTCATACTAGAATGCATTGTTAGTATACATAAAACTCTACCCCCTGCTTCCTTTGACTCCAAGTCAAAAGAACTTTCATTTGAAAAGCCTTTCCTAACTGCTTTATATAAAATAGTTCTGTTTTAATTACTCACCAACTCACCTAAATTACTGAATTTTACTGATGCTTACAACAAACTAACATGGAAACACTTGCATTTTTCAGCATGGGATATAATAAAGAAGACGATTACATTAAATATTAACATATACAGCAAATTATGAATGCATTCTATGTTCAATATTTAGTTCTCTCTAGGGGTCTAGTGAGATTCTATATTCAGCATTCATATGGAAATTTCCCTTTTTCCTTGTTTCAAGATGCCTCCTTGTGAAGTTAATTTAATACTTTTCTCTATTTTCATGACATTTTTATAACTTGCATGGTAAACTGTATTTTTATTTCTGGCCATCTATTACTATATTAAGAAATCTATTAATTTTTGCTTTTGAAACTATTTGAAGCTCACTTTGCATACCATATTTATTTCTATGGCAATATCCTTTTCCAATAAATTATGCAAAATTCTGCTGTTCCTTGTTCAACAACAAACATCTACTACATATCAATGTTCAAATATTGGAGATATCCACAATCATAGACAAGAAACATCACATATGTGGGTCCAAACTATAGCCATATTTCAAAACCACAACCCAAGTAAACATCTAGAAGCAAGATTTATCTCAGCATAAATATGGGAACTCCTCTGGGGCCATGACAAAATAACAACTGAAAGTAAAGTAAAGGACTGGTTCTATAGCATATGTCTATTAATAAAAAGTATAGCTGGACAGGGGTTAGGATGCAACCAATCAAGGTTCAATTCCCTGACACTAAAAATGGTTCCCCAAGAACCACCAGGGGTCACTCTTGAGCACAGGGCTATGAATAGCTGCTGAACACTAACAGGTGTAACCTTAAGGTACAATCTTCCCAACCCTATTCCCCGCCAACCCCCCTCCCCATGCACGCGCGCACACGCGCACACACACACACACACACACACACACACACACACACACACTTTTGTAAATATATAAATCTGGAGAATCATTATGCAATATATCCATGAACTAATTTTCTGTTCATTCTTACTATAAGTTAGTAGACCTTATAGTTAAGATGACTAATTAAGATGTTAAGATGACTAATTTTCCATATGTCATCTCTTTATTTCTCACTTGTATGTAATTGACAGTGGCAAAACTCCAAAATATCAGAATTATTTGATCAAGAATTGGAACTTCGAAGGCACAGAAGTTAAAAAAAAGGAAATTTTAAATTATTTTGTCAGTAGATTTCTGATTGTAGTAAAATGTCTCATGCACTTCAAATAATATTTTTGGTACCAAAAACCATGTATATGACAACAGTTAGCAAACATACCTGCCAAAGACCTGCAAAAATAACATTTTAAGCTTTGAGGACTACATGGCTTCTGTTGTAACTCCTCAAGTCCCCTATACTCAGCCATAAGCAATACATAAATATATCAACATAAGTGCCATGATACCATATTATTTACAGAAACAGGTTAAATATCAAGTTGGGACCACAAGCAATAATTTGCTAAACTAAGACTTGTTTGGTAAAAAGGAGATTGATAATATAGAACTTAAAGGTTGTAATTCATGTTATTGCAAAGAAAAACATTTAGCACAACTGTTGTTGCCATGCTACAGGAGGCCTAGTAGTATACCTAGTAATTAGTAAAGCTAGTTAAAGTGATTTTAAAATCATTACACGAACACTGGCTGAGTCTAACAATGAATGAACGAAGACAGCTTCACAAAATAGAATGACTGAAGTAGAAATGGAAAACATAGAAGAACCAGGAAGCTAAGTATTTCCAACCCCCAACCAAGAAATCAAAGTTCAAATGCCATTGAACCATAAAAGAGTTAGGCAAGTTTTTCTTTAAACACAGTGAATCATGGATTGGGTCACAAAGCCATATTTAGATTGGATTTTTCAGTTACATCTCTATTGTCCCAAATTAATAAAATGATAAACTCAAATAAAGATAGGTCTGAGGATTTTCTTTAGAATAGCTGGAGGTATCCAGATTCTTTTGTATAGTGAGAGGTATCCAGATTGTCAAAAATTAAGCTAGAATGAAAAATTCAGCTTGAATTGCTTCCCAGACTATCTACATTCCTCCACTCTGAAAACTCCCTGCAAAATGACACCTTAATTTTACTAGAAGTAAGTAAATGCAAAATTACTCTGAATAAAAAGAGAAAAGGCTTAGAGATTACCAGTGCTGAGGTACCATATGTTTTCTCCCATCCCTGTGTGCATCTCAGAGTTTTATAAAAAATTAAAGTGGAACAAAAATATTGTCAAAAATACACAGGAGGTTTACTAGCTAAGGATCTTCATGGTAGGTAAAGCAACCACAGAAAAGATGAAATCTACACAAAATTTGAAAATAATGGTGGGAAAGAGCAAAAGCAAATTGTACAATCAACTAGAGAAAAGAAATTTCGAAATATTCGCAAGTAATCATTTTAAAAATATATAGATACAGGAATTAAAGGGATAATCTCACTGTACTTTACCATCCAACATAAAAAGGTGAACTTTTTGGTTTTTTGTTTGTTTGTTTGCTTCTTGGGTCACCCCCGGCAATGCACAGGGGTTACTCCTGACTCATGCACTCAGGAATTACTCCTGGTAGTGCTTGGGGGACCATACGGGATGCTGGGAATCAAACCCTGATCGGCTGCGTGCAAGGAAAATGTCCTACCCACTGTGCTATTGCTCCAGCCCCAAGGCAAACTTCTTAATGAAAATGTAACTAGTGTTTTTAAAATAATCAAGGGAACTATATGAGAATGCGTGTTCAGTAGTAGATTGTTTTCAAACTACTGAGTGGTTTTACTGTTTTCAATGAGCTTTGGCGCCTTTTCTTTATAAAACATTTTTTGATGTTTTTTGTTTTGTTTTGCTTTTTTGTTTTAGATCAAGTGCCAAGGAGATATGACAGTTCAAGGGATGGAGTGCATGCCTTATGTGTGCTGGGCCCTTCGCACTGCTCCTCCCACCCAGAGCATTGCCAGGTGTTGGTGGTGGCACTGAGCATTCCTTGAGAGATCCAACCCTCCCTTCTTCCAGAAGAAAAAAGCAAGATTTATATTCTAAGCACATAACATAGTGGTCCTGAGCATTTCATGTCAGCCCTCCCTGCACGCCTTCACACACCCTCCCCCACCCACAACAACAACAACAAAAAAAACAAACAAAAACCCACAAGATTTATATTCTGATCACTTAATTTCCAGTGAGGAAAAGAAACAAAAGGAAAAGAGAAACGTTCTCTGTCAATTAGGAGGTGAAAAACGAAGCAAAACAAAGTGGAGAAGCATGGTTGTAAAAAGCAAAAGACTCAACCTCTATCCACTACCACTGAAACTGAACAAGGACCTAACGCTGCTGTTCTTTGCTGGACAAACATAAAATGGTCCCATTGATATGATAATCATGTAAAGAGTACTTGGATATCATTCAAAATGAACATTAGATGTCTATGGACATCTATTGCAGAAAATCTGAGACATATGTAAATTAAATAAGGAGATTCGCAAACACATAGAGACATAGACAATACCATTAAAGTCTCCAAAACTATAAATCTATAACCAGAACAGAATTTATTTTTAATGCTTTAAATTTTTTCTGGATCAAAGAGTTAGACATTAGAAATCAAAAGAATTTAAGAACAAAAGTGTTGAAGTTGGGGAGTTGAGGAAAAGATGTCCTTGGCAGAGAGGTTCGGAAAATCATAAAACCAAAACAATGTTATCTGGAAAGGCGAGTTCCTGCTGCTGCTCCAGACCCAAGAAGAGAAACGATCCCACTGGTTTGGTCTCTGAAAGCTGCCAGTCCAAACGGGGAAGGCTAGAAACCCTTACGAGAGGAGATGTTTCAACAAGAAAAGGCCGTGATCAAACTGAATGAACTTGAACTCACCACTTGAATTCAAAGTCCTTGTCCCTTGGCATTTGCAAACAATAATCTTTTTTTTTTCTTTTGGGTCATACCCACAATGCACAAGGATTACTCCTTTCTCAGGGACCATATGGGATGCTGGAAATGGAACCCGGATCAGCAGCATGCAAGACAAATGTCATACCACTGTGCTATCAGTCCAGCCCCAAGTAATCTTTTATCTGCAGATAAAAACCCAAACCAGGACAACCTGAAGAAAATCTATTCCCAAGAAAGCCAGACACATTCCATTCAGGGGTCATTTTCATCGCATTTTGGGCTGCATAATTTTTTAAAAATTTTTTCCAACATAAATGATTTTCCTTCACTGTATTCTCCTGAAATTCTTTTCTGCAAGATTAGAAAATGAACTAGGGACCTGGATGTGATCAAGTGATTACTGTTTTATTGTTATGGGTGTTAATATATTTTGTTGTACTTTGATATTTATCAACTCAGTGCCAGCGGCCATTTTATGGCATAAAAAGCTGACTTCTGCTATAGGTGACTTGGTTAGTCAGGCAGAAAACCACATAAAGTGTCTTTTCAAAATTCTTGCCATTTCTCCAAAGGATTTAATTTTTCTTTCCTTATTTCAGTCAGTCCTATAAGTCCAGGTTCCAGATAAAAGCCTTACATCACCACCTGGCCCCACTAAGAGCTGAAATTTTCCAAAGTCGTGCCACTTTGGCAGATGGTCTTGGTTTCTCCCATTCAAACATTTGTGTTAAATGTTTTAAGAATCTTAGAGAAATAAACCTGCTTTTCACAACCGTGACTCTGTCTTATAATTACTTTTGTGTCACAGAGCAAAAACCCACCAGATATAGAAATTTTTCAGGATGCATTTAATATATACATATATATGTATGTATATATATACATATATATATATATATGTTTAGGAGCTACTATCCACTTTGACTGGAGCAATAGCATAGCAGGTAGGGCATTTGCCTTGCATGCGGAAGACCCGAGTTTGATTCCTCTGTCCCTCTAGGAGAGCCCAACAAGCTACCGAGAGTATCCTGCCCTCCTGCCCACGTGGCAGAGCCTGAAAAACTACCCATGGCGTATTTGATATGCCAAAACCAGTAACAACAAGTCTCACAGTGGAGACATTATTAGTGCCCGCTCGAGCAAATCAATAAACTACGGGATGACAACACTACAGTGCTATGACAGTGCTATGGTTTAGGCAATACAGTTACAATTACATAGTGTTCAAGTGTATGCTATCAGTGTACTTAGTTACTGCACACCCCATCAGGTAAAGGCCCATGCCCCCTTCCTCTCCCTATGGCATCTCCTGTCTGACACTCCTTCCCCTCTCCCCACCTCCCAGTATTTTTTGGTTGGTAGTTATGGTTTTGGTGCATACTGTTAAATTTCTTAGCACCATGTATATGCTTGAGACCTCTATCAATGTTCTCAATGTTACTAGGTGTCAGTCTGTATGTTCTGTCACCCCCTACCCACTTAACCTGGCACTCAAATTCCCAGGCATCCTGACTACCTGGCACCTTACCAGCAAGCTGGTGGTGGGCTAAGCAGAGGGTAGCAATACTCTCCTGACTGTGGTTCCTGCCTTGTACTCTGGAAATCTCCATGCTGCCCACTAGCAACATTTCAGGTGGAGAAGACTACTATGTGATTGTTATTAAATATTACTATATTTTATAATGTAGGGATGGAGCAATAGCACAGCTGGTAGGGCATTTGCCTTGCACACAGCTGACCGGCTTTGATTCCTTCGCCCCTCTCGGAGAGCCTGGCGAGCTACCGAGAATATCTCGCCCCATGGTAGAGCCTGGCAAACTACCCGTGGTGTATTCGATATGCCAAAAACAGTAACATGTCTCACAATGAATACATTACTGGTGCCTGCTTCATTTTGCAAAGGGATGACAGTGATACAGTGATACAGTGATTTACAATGTAACTAAAAATTGGAAGAAGACACAAATAATGTAACCAAATAATGTACATGTTGCCTATTCATAAGCATTAAAGAATGTATGTATAATCAGAACTTCTCAGAAACCATATTAGAAAGAGGTTCAATATGAACTTGGAACTAAGAGCATTTAACGTGATGTAGTATTGTAAGGGTAAGAAAAAATTTTCCCTTCATCCCTTTTAGGTTCTTGTACTTTGACTAGATTTTAGCAGAGAAAACAAAGTGGTTTTCAGATAGACTGAGGGGAGGAAAAAACTAATTATGTACATACAGAAACCAATAAAGATATGGAGAACTCAAAAGACAGCCAGGCATTTGAGGCTTAATATATCTTGAGCTACAGAAAGTGTTAGTGGTTTGAGGCTAAAAAGAGAGACATTCATTCATAGAAGACAGCAGAAAGATTTCCCAGTTAAGCAGTTTAGTTTCTTAGGGGAAAAATGGTATCTGTGGTAATCACTTTCTCCCTGGCACAGGTCTTCTTTCCAATGTAAATTTAGGCAGTTGAGGGGATTGTTACAAGAAAAAACACAGTAAACAAGGGTATGCTTGTGCTGATTTAAATCGCTGTCTTTTCTATAGAGATTTCTAGAGATTTTGTCATCATTCTCTTCCTGCTCAGGGAAAGAAAACACTTACAAATGGAGACTGGAAAGGACTAAACCAGCAGCAGCGTCTGCAGGATTGTCAGGTTTTCCTTTGTCTGCTATTCCTTTAAAAAATAAATAAATACAAAAACAAAAATGACAGTTCCACGGGTAGCATATCACCCACTCAGGTTGGTTTCCATTCTCCAAACCACATAATGGTCCCCCAGCAGTGCTGGAAGTGATCCCTGTGCATAAAGCTAGGACTAAACTGTAAGTACCACTTGGAGTGGCCCAAAAACAAAAAATGAAACTTTTTTGAGAAAATGAAAAAGTGAGAGTTTAAAATAATCTGTACACCAAGGATATTTTGGGGGTGGTTATTTCTATTGGGCTGGAGCGATAGCACAGCGGGTAGGGCATTTGCCTTGCAAGCGGCCGACCAGGGTGTGATTCCTCTGTCCCTCTTGGAGAGCTTGGCAAGCTACCGAGAGTATCCTGCCCACACAGTAGAGCCTGGGAAGCTGCCCATAGTGTATTCAATATGCCAAAAACAGTAACAACAAGTCTCACAATGGGGATGTTACTGGTGCCCATTCGAGCAAATTGATGAGCAACGGGATGACAGTGACAGTGACAGGTTATTTCTACTACCCTTCAGAACAAAGGTACCTCTTATAACCAAGCCTTTGACCTTTGTGAATACCCATTTTTAAAAATAAAAGCACATAATGTGTACATTAGAAATAGTCAATGCAGAAATAGGTGAATGATTTCATTTCTATCATTTGAAACTCAAAAAAACCAAAAGTGGTATCTCAGGAAGAGTATATTGGCAGAAAAAAAAATCAGAAACAATAACATTGAAATTGGGATGCGATAGATCTGGGGACGCTGGCCAGCACAGACAGAGGAACAGAGATGAATAAAGTGAAGAAATAGGAGACGTTTATCTGGGGTGTGCTCAGGGGCGAACCAAAAGGAATCTCTGAGGAAGCTGGAGTAAAGCAAGCACCTGGGAGAGACTAAAGGGATTTTTAAATTGTCTTAGGCAGAAAAGATAACCAATGGGAGTGATACATTTCCTAAACACAGGATAGAGCCTAGGGGGTTACCAGGCTTGAGATGGGCTGTAAGACCTTTCTTTTGCCTGAAGAAGCAGAATGATCTTTTTTTTAATTAATCAATTAATTAATTTTAAAATGAATCACCATGAGATACAATTACAGACTTACAAACTTTTGTGTTTATGTTTTAGTCATACAATGATAGAGTATCCATCCTTCCACCAGTGCCCATTCTCCATTACCAATGTTCTGAATATCCCTCTGGCCACCCACCCAATCCCCCCACCACACACACACACACACACACACACACACACACACACACACACACACACACACACACCCCTACCTCTGTGGTAGGCACATTCTCTTTTACTCTCTCTCTCTCCTTTTGGGACTTATGGTTTGCAATACAGTAGTAAGTGACCATCATGTTTGGTCCATAGTCTACTTTCAGCACGCATCTCCCATCCTGAGAGAGCTCTCCAAGCATCATTTACTTCATGGTCCCCTCTCTATCCCAGCTGCCTTTTCTCCCAGCAGGTAAGGACGCCTTCCAACCCATGGAGTGATCCTCCTGGCCCTTATCTCTATTATCCTAGGGTATTCATCTCCCATTCTGTTACTTTATTTTCCACAAATGAGTGCAGTCATTCTCTGTCTAGCCCTCTCTCTCTGACTCACATAGCATGATATTCTCAATGTTGATCCACTTATATGCAAATTTCCTGATTTCATCATTTCTAACAGCTGCGTAGTATTTCATTGTGTATATGTACAAAAATTTTTTTAACCAGTCATCTGTTCTTGGGCACTTGGGTTATTCCAGATTCCCTGATGATTAGTGAGGAAGAGCATTTTTTCATATGTTTTTTTGGCCATTAGAATTTCTTCTTTTGGCCAAATTTTCATTTGAACAGAAATGAAAAAATTTCTGTTCATTTGATTACCCTATTTCTGATAAGATTGGATGTTTTCTTCTTGCAGAGTTCAACCAGTGCCCTGTATATCCTTAATTTAACCCCTTAACAGTAGGGTATTGGGTGAATATCCCTTCCCATTCTGTAGACTGTCTTTATATTCTGGTCACTGTTACTTTTGAGGTGCAGAAGCTTCTTAGTTTAAGATAGTCCCATTTGTTTATCTCTGTTTCCACTTGCTTGGTCAGTTGTGTTTCATCTTTGAAGATTCCTTTAGCTTCAATATCGTGGAGGGTTTTGCTAACCTTTTCTTCAATGTACTTTATGGATTCTGGTCTGATGTTGAGGTCTATAATCTATTTGGATCTGACTTTTTTGCATGGTGTTTGAGGTCTTGAGGTCTGAGGTCTGATGTCTGAGCCCATTTTTTTATGTGTAGCTGTCCACTTTTGCCAGCACCATTTGTTAAAGAGGCTTTCCTTGCTCCACTTCACATTTCTTGCTACCTCATCAAAGATTAGATGATCATATATTTGAGGGTGTGTGTAAGGATATTCCACCCTGTTCCATTGGTCTGCAGCTCTGCCTTTGTTCCAGTACCATGCTGTTTTAATTTCTACTTTAATAGCATGCTGCTATTACTAAATTTTCATTTAGGGTTAAAAATTTTGTCTTGAAAATGCACCACCACTGATTATTTCTAATATGAAAAAAAAATGGACTGGAGCACAGTAGGTAGGGCATTTGCCTTGCACTCAGCCGACCGGGTTTGATTGCTACATCCTTTTTGGAGAGCCCACAAACTACCGAGAGTATCCTTCCCAAATGGCAGAGCCTGGCAAGCTACCCATGGCTTATTCGATATGCCAAAAATAGTAACAAGTCTCACAATGGAGATGTTACTGGTGCCTGCTTGAGCAAATTGATGAACAATGGGTTGACAGAGACAGTGCAGTGCTCCGGCAAAAATAAATCCTACAATTATGACTAGCAAGTTCTGAGGTCTCTCCTGCTCTTAAACTTATCAGCAACACCTCTAATTTACCTTGAGGGACTATGCCTTAGAAAGTGGTTTGTTTGAATTTATCTTGATTTCTCCTTTGCCTTGATTTTCCTTAGTAATAAACATTTTCCCTTTTTTTTCAAAAGCTTGTATTATACAGGAAAAGAGGGTGCAGGAAAAGAGGGTGCAGAATCTGAAAAGGAGTACCCATGGACAGTGCTGAAACACAAGATTGAGGATCCCAGCCCAAACCACAAGTTTGGACCCCGTATGTAGATGATTCCTTAGGAACCAAGTCCTGATAAGGCTCTGCAAGCTGCCAGGCTAAATGGAGAAGGCTAGACTTCCTCAGGAGAGGAGAGACTTCAAAAGAAAACAAAGACTTGACAAGACTAAAAAGATTAGCCAAGTTCAAAGTCCTTCATCCTTTGACAATGTCCTGCAATGTCCTAGCTTTGCTTTACTTTGCAAAGCTCTTATCTGCCTAGTAAGCTCTCAAGCCAGTTTACAACTTGGAAAAAGGCATATGAAACAAACAAACAACAACAACCGAAAATGAAACACAAACAAAAAGAGTTGCAAAAAGCCGGCAGCAAGTACTGGCTTTCAGCAGCCAATCTGGGGAATGTTCCTTCCCCCTTGTGGGGTCAGGGTGGGGCTCTCCTCTCTGAGAGACTGCTTTCTCTCAAACTTGTTTCTTTTTCTCCCTCCATGTAAAAGAAAATTTCATTGCCTCACTCTTTGCTTTCTGAAGTTCTTTGCTTCTGGAATAGGTAAGGAACCTAGGAAAGCTGAGGGAGGTCAAGACTTTAGTGCTTAATTAAGCATTGCAATAGCTTGTGCTGGGACTTTGGGCTGGGAGTGGGGATGGGGGTGGGGGGCGGGGAGGGGGCCTTTGCCTTGCACATGGCCCACCTGGGTTCAATCCCCAATATCCCATATGGCATATGGTCTCCCAAGCACTGCCAGGGGTAACTCCTGAGTGCAGAGCCAGGAATAACCTCTGAGCATCTCTGGGTGTAAAGAAAAAAAAGGAAAAAAAAAAAGAAGGAAAAAAAAAGAAAATGAGCTTGTACAGACTTGATCAGTCTTGATCTTAGAAGAGCCGTCGTAGGATTCTAGCACTATCTGCTGTGACTTCTACCTGTCTGCTCTGTGCTCTCCTCCTCTCCAACAGCAAGCACTAGGGAATCCATCAGATTCTCCACATAGTCTTCAGCCCATTTGAGGGGCCTCGTCCATTTGTGCTTGGGGCTTCCTCCTAACTCTGTGCTTGCAGAACACTTCTATCTTGGGGGAGCACAGATCAAACTCCAGTCCACTGAGTGCCAGTCATGCACCTTAACTCCTCTACTAGTTCTCTACCTTATACATTTTGGAATATCTCGCTTTCCTTTTGTTTTCATCAGTATCTGTCCTAAGGGATGTTCTCACACATTGTTTGTAAAACATTAAGACAGTTAGTTTCAGTTCTGAGTAAATGGGGAAGAGAAAACAGCTCAGGAAAGATTCCTAAAAGCTGTCATTACCCCCACACCCCAGTAGTTTAACAATGTTATCTTAAACTATTGTAAAGAACAGAGGACCCTTCATGATGAAACCCTGACATCAGAGTGCCTTGACATTAGACTTCACCAACTACCCTAACTATAATTTGCTACCAAACCAGATCTATATAAACTACCAACCCCAATTTGAGAGTCAGACAGCCTGGGTTACAACAGTCTCTTCAGATTGATTATACCTGAATAAACCTGCTTCATGTTTTTGTAGTGACCCTGTTCAAGGAATGGGCTGTCAGGCAGCAAGAACCCCAGAGTTGATTTTGCAACAATTAGAGCACAAAAAAGATGTCATGTTACAAAACCCCAGGGTAGCTGAGCTACTACACATGACCTCAATAGGTCCCAGGTTCTAGTGTGTTAGCAGAAATTTAAAAATGCTCCCAAAGCATCCAGATTCTTCAAGAAAAAAGAGCTGTGTTGATATTGGGTGAGAATGCCTCATAGAGCCTCAAGGCACTTGGCAGTGTCTCAAAGGATCCTATCTAAAGCTGAAGGACTAAATAAATGCTTTGCTTCAAGATTAGCATCACATATTATAATGACACAATTTATACAGCTGTTTGCTGATTTTCAGTGGCTCATGAAATAAAATTGTCAGCATTTTTCTTCTTGTTCTATACACTTGTGAGTAATTTTCCCTGGAAAACCGTTTCTTCAAGACAATTCTCATTCCCATGTTATATACAGAATAGAAACAACAGGTAGAAAGTTGGGTAGGAGATCAAGTTTCATTTGCTAAAAGCCTAATGCTCTCCTACCAAAGGAAATCGGGTGCATGTCACTGATGTGGAACAAAATGTTTAATGAAGCTGTCAAAGCAGTGACCAAATGAAGCAACATTAGGTCTTTATTGAGAAGACACTTTTCTTAAAGTCTACAGATGACACTTGATATTTTGGGGTATAAAAGGGGTGAGTTTTCCTAAGTGTTTTTTATTATTTGTTGTTAATCTTTGGTACAGAATATTATTGGAGTAAGAAAATAACCCAATTAGACTACTTGAAAATTAGGTTGTTGACTTCCTAAAAATCTTCTATTTTCTTAATATTTTATAATTGCTTGCATAATTTTCTTTTATGGTAGAATCCTTTCAATTACCTCATACATGATGATTATATATAGCTCTATCATCATATGATGTATTGTTTTATAGAGTCATATATGTGTATATGATTATATACAATCTAGTATTAACTGTGGAGGATCATACCAAATCATGTGTAGGGCCACTACCAAAAACACTCCTAGGAGTGCTCAGGGGATCTTGAAATGCCAGGGATTGAACTCAGGGCCACACTCATTCATGCCAGATATTTTCTGATACTTGAGCTAAATCACTATATCACTGTATCACTGTCATCCTGTTGCTCATTGATTTGCTCTAGCAGGTGCCAGTAACATCTCCATTCATCCCTGTCGCATTCAGGGTCAGGGGAATGAGGCCCATTATTATTACTGTTTGGGGCATATCAAATACGCCACAGGTAGCTTGCCAGGTTCTGCTGAGTGAAATTCTGCATTACTCTCTCCCAGGAGCTTTGTTTTATAGTCTCTGGATCTTGGCCATTAATGAGATTACATGGCATGGGGGTGGGGGAGGAGTTTGTGTGTGTGACTTCCAAGCTACTGGAAAATGGGGGATATGGATGGAGGAGGCCCAGTCCTGATCCAAGCAGGCTTGTGTGGAGAGCCTCCACGGGACCATGCTTTGTAGCGTTCTTTGTAATCAACACCTGTGTGCTTCGAAAACAACTCCTAATAAGGAAACAGGATGTCTTGCCATGCCCATAAGCTGTAACTAACCTATCAGCTGCAGACACTTGGGCGTAGGGAGGCAGCAAGGGGTAAAAAGGAGGGAAGCTGCCTAGCTAGGTATGGGATTCCTCCTCGTTCGTCCCTCGTTCCTCTTCTTTCCCGTTTTGCATAAGAAGGTCTCTGAATAAATCGGTGCCAGAAGAATCTCCGGGTTGCGTTTTTTCTTACAGCTTGGAAATCTCAGCCACGGGTCCTGCATACCTTGGTTCCTCTGCCAGTTCCTTCATGGGTGAGGCTCATCCTAGCATGTAGAGAATGGCCTTGAGTATGGCTGCAGCTGGGTTCTGAGGCTTTCAGCTTCTGAGGCTCTGCTTGAGATAGGGAGGGAAACAACCTGTCCCCAAGGGGGCCCCCTTGAAGACAGCCGGGTGGGGGCAGGAGATTGAGCTAAATCACAACCAATAACTTACTGTTTTTAGAATCTTTTGTTTAGTTTCTTATAACTAATTATCCTCAAGTCTGATTGATTTGTCTATATTTTGTTTTGAGGCCTGGTGGTGCTCATGGCTTATTCCTGACTCTGTGCTCACGAATTATTCTTGAAAGGTCTCAGGGGACCATATGTGATGCCAGGGAACAAACCCACGTTAAGCATGCAAAGAAAGCACCTTACCAACTGCACTGTTGCTCCAGCCTACAGTTTGTTCATCTTCTTTTGCTTTTTACAAAGTCACAACCAATACAATGTATAGAACTCCTTTTACAGTGCCCTTTCTTTAAAAAAATGTATGTGCATATGCATATTCATATGTATATAATATGGTAGTAAAACTATTACAATTATTAGTTACTACCAGGTACTAATTCAAGAATCTTTCTCACTTTTATATTGAGTGAAAATATTTCTCCACAGTCAACTTGGGATGTAAGGGGTAAAATGATAGAAAAATAAGCAGAAAGGCTGAACGAAGAAAAAACAGGTATTAGGTATTATGAGTGTTTACTTCAGATATTTCCTTTGACATTATCTTAGTATGCCTAAAATACTGTTAATAATACCTGACAATGTAAGTGATCATAAACTTAGCTTTCTATGACTAAGGCATAATTAAAAGGCACAGTGTCCCATCCCACAGATTAAGGAGAATGAAGTTCCTAATGGCACTTCTATTTATAACTTTATTGACATACCAATATATAATATTTATAATTCTCAGTGGGTTTTTTTGCTAAATAAAATCAGATTTGTGGACTGATGAAAGGATGAATATCTTACTTACCTCCTAATTTCTATTTGTTTCTCTGCAAAGAAAGCTTTTTTATTTTATTTCACTTTGATTAGTACCTTCTCATACTCTTTATCAAATTATTATTTATTTTCTTATACTACAAATGTTCTTTATAAAAACCATCCACATGGTATGTAAGTCATAGAAAACCTTTTCTGTAAAGCACTAGATTGATTGAATATTCAAAGTACTATAAATATTGCATCAAGAACTCTTCTGTTTGCCTAAGGTGTAGGAGAAAAATGGAAATAGAAAAAAGTTGGTCAAGTTTCTACAACTCCGTAGCTTTAAAAAGTATCTCTGAATTTTTATTTAACTTAGTTGGGTTTCTTTGTTGTTGTTGTTGTTGTTGTTTTGCATTTTTTAGGTCACTTTCAGCAATGCTTGGGCATTATTCATGGCTCTGCAATCAGGAATTACTCCTGGTGGTACTTGTAGGATGATACAGGATGCCAGGGATCAAACCTGGGTCAGCTGCATAGAAGAGAAACATCCTCTGTACTATTGCTCCAGCCCTGAATTCCTATTTATTCATTTAGATTTGCCATGATTTTCCCACATTGAACTAATTTCTGTGGAGGCACAGGAGAAAAATCCTCAATTCCTCTGGATTATTCTTAGGTGACTCAAACAAATGAATAAAATGATTACTAGGAGAAAAAATAAGTATAATTATATGCATGTATTGCATATCTGCATTTTAATAAAGTGTATGGAAAATCTACATGGATACAAATTCTAAGAAAATAAGACAAACTGAGGTCTCTAACTCTTAAACTAAGAAATACTCAAAGATCTAGGACAAAAAGAGGAGGATGGGGCATCTCATATGATGAGGAGAGAGTTGTTCATGAGAAAGTCAATGTTCCAAAAATTTGCTCTTCCATATGTGCTTGGCTTATTTTGATAGGTTTCTGGAAAGGGCCCCTAAATCTGGGTAATCTTAATTCTTTAAGTTAATAGTGACTGTCTATCTTGAAGTCTGAGGATCCTGGAATGACCTTCATTGTGAAGTAGAAAATTGGGTCTACTATAGAAGACATTAGGGATCCATAAAACCAAGAAATACTTGGGGCAATAGGTTATATCTGGAAAAGGATTCATCCTGCTGCTAGTTCAGGACAAATGACCCCATCCAGAGATCATTCAAAGGTAAGAATGATGTCCTAACAAGACTGAGAAAAATGAAGAAACTTCCAGAGCCTAAAATTCTTCTCTTTGACACCTCTTGAGCAATGACAGCTAAACCAAACTAAGGCAGCTTAGAAGAAACCCAAAATAATCAGCTTCCCAAAGCACCTCAGGCTACTACATACTGAAGTTGCTTTCATCTCAATTCTTTTTCATTTTATGACACTCCATTCTGGGGGTCCCTGTGCCTTTCTTCAAGAATAAAACATTTGTTTTTTTCAGGGTTCTTTTCCTTCTTTGGGGAAGCCTATTCTTCTTAGAATTTGTGTCTTCCCAGGGCAAAAGGAATAGTACAGCAGGTATAGCACATTTTTTTTTTACCTCTGATTGACCTGGATTCTATCCCTGGCATTCTGTATGGTCCACCAACACTGCCAGGACTAATCCTTCGTGCAGAACCAGGAGAAACCACTGAGATTCACTGAGTGTGGTCACAAAAATAAACAAAACAAAACCAAAAAATAATTAGACTTTTCTCTTAATTAAAAATATTTTGCTTCTACCTCATTTTTTGAAATTCTTTCTGCAACACAAAAGCAAGAAGACTTAAAATCAAGTGGAGGATGAGACTGGCTTCTAATTTTCCTGCTATGAGAATAAATTTGCAGTTGCCGAAGGAACAGAGATCCCACAAAAATCCATGTGGCAGAAACATGGAAGTGGATACATCAAGTGCTCTCATTTCAGCTTGACAGCTACCGTAGGATAGCAATGTTTAAGGTCTACATCATTGCTGTATCTTCTGAAGACTTCAATCTTGACCTCTGCAAACACATCCCAACCAACACTTCCATATGCAACACATATTGATAAAAAGCCTATCCTGGACATCTTGGAGAGTCTAAACATTTTGAGGGCAGTATACTATTTATTTCCATAGCATATTAATGTTATATGTCAATAGAATTTCTTGAGATTTGATTTAAAGATCCCGGTTTTATTGTTACTTTCTCCTAGAACCTAGCAGTCAAATGATACATTATGAACAGACATCAGTAGCTATATTAAGCTTAGGAACATAACATTTCTGGGAAAGATTGAGTCAATTTTGTACCAAAGTAGCATTCCATATCCCTCATATCAATTTCTAATCAATAATCTTTCCTAATATTAATAATAACCTAGATGTCTAAATTCCATGACTAATAAATATCTTTATTAGTAAATAATAAATATATTTGGGTGGGAGAAGTGGCCATATCCTGTGGTGTATGGGGGGCTACTTCTATTGTTCTTAGAGGACCATACAATACCAGGGATCAAATTTCTGTCTCCCTAATACAAAACATTTGCTTCAGCCATTTGAGTCAGGGACTACTAAATTTCTTAACATTTTAAATTAATTTATGTTAAAAGTTTATATAACTTTCAGCTTAACAATATTGAAAATTAGCATATATACTGTAATATATCAATGTATATGCTACATTATTTCAGCACTGAAAGTGCAATTCTATTAATAAACTTGTTTTTTTATCCTACAAATATACAATCTTTAAATTTTCTCTAATTAAAATGTTAAAAATCATTCCAAACTGGACTCTTTCATGTAGGCTTCTATCCAGACTTAATATCTAATTTAACAGTAGTTTCCATCTCACAGAAGAATCTAATTTTAAACCGATCACTCTAGATTTCCCTAATTGGCACCAGTGAGGTTCTGTGCGATAAAAAACCCATTGCCTGGCTTTGAGGGAAAGTGGTTTTACCTGATATAATCATCATTTGTTTGTGCTAATAACCTGTTACAATCATCTTTCTGTCCATAAAATCTCTTTATTTTTGTACAAGCCCATGCAATGTCTTTTTGTTTGTTAGAAAGTATGCTGAGTTATTCATGAATTATTTAATAAAACCAATTAGATGTCTAAATTTGTGAGTTTTGCTTTTTTATAACCTTAATACTTATGAAAGTAGTAATCTCCAACCAAGATATTCATTGATAAAAATTTAAATAACTATTTTGTGCTATATAAACTTATTTAGCACATGTTAGAGAAAAAGACACCTCAGAAATGAGCCTCAGAATTATTGATCTGGAGGAAAGCCAAAGAACAGCAAATTCGTTGGGCACAAGGATAAACATTGCAGATATATTATTTTGTCTGAGGCTGGCATTTTTGCAATTTATGTTATCCTACTAATAATCAAAATGTATAATTTAATGTTAATGAATTATTAATTGCTGTATTACTAAGGCCTAGCAAAAAAACCAGTGTTTAGTAAGAATTCAATAAATATTAATTAAAAGAGGTAAGGGAATGAATGAATGAATAAATACTAATTATAACAAACATATTTCATGTACTATACTTTCAATTTGGCCTGAATACATGTTTAAAATTCTATTACTTTATAAAAAAGCAATAAATTTTCTTATCAATCTCTTGATTTCTGTAAATGGAAAAAAATGGAGTAACAGTGACAAAGTATAAATTATCATAGGTGTGAAATCTATACAGTAACTGCAAAATATCTTAATCAAAGATATAAATAGTAAGTGCTCATAAATGAAGAATTTCAAATGCTGGTACAATTTTAGTTCTTCCAATTTTATCTAGAAGTTTAACATAATATTGATTAAAATTCCAACAAATTATTTGTGAGTGACAACAAAGTGAATCTAAAGTTTACATGGAGAGTCTTAAGACCCTAAAAACAAAGCAATATAGAAGAGCAAAAATGACAGATTGACTCTACATAACTTTAAGAATTACCAGAAAGTCCAACTATCAACACAACATTATATTTGCCTAAGAATAGACAGATAAATCAAACAGAATAGAGAACCCAGAAGTATTGCAGATCAAAAGCATAATATTTGACAAAAGCACCAAGGCAATCCATAAAAGATCACTGTATCACTGTCATCCCATTGTTCATTGATTTACTCGAGGAACCACCAGTAATATCTCTATTCCTTTCAGATCTAAGATTTTAGCAGCCTCTCCTTACTCGTCTTTCTCAAGAATTGGAGTTCATTTCAGGGTCAGGGGAATGAGACCTATCTTACTGTTTTTGGCATATCAAATATGCCACAGGTAGCCTGCCAGGCTCTGCCGGTGCGGGTGGGATACTCTGGATAGCTTGCCAGGATCTTTGAGAGGTATGTATATATCTGTTACTGTACTGGGGATATGATTATGCCACGGGGAGCTTGCTAGGCTCTCCAGTACAGGCAATAAACTCTCAGTAGCTTGCCAGGTTCTCCAAGAGGGAGAAGTAGGCTATAAGATGTCTCTTCCAGGAGCTTGGTTTTATAGTCTCTGGATGTTGGCCATTGACAGGATTACACAGCTCCAGGGGCAGTTTCTGAGTGTGACTGCCTAGCTACTGGAAAATAGGGAATCTGGGTGGAAGAGGCCCAGTCCCAATCCATAAAATATAATTTCATTAATAAAGAGTACTGAAACAACCCTATTTCACATGCAAAAATTTAAAGCGAGAATGAATACGGCATAGAGCTTATATTTACCACTTATATTAGTTCAAAACAGATAGCAGACCTAAATGTAAAACAATAAAACTCTAGAACACTTTAAAAGAAAATTTTCAAAGCTCTACACCAATGAACTAATTAAGGCCTATCACCTTCACTGAAATTTGTGATCCAAGAATGAGAACACAAATGATAGGGGTTCTGTGAAAGGATCACACTCAAACCCCTAATGCTCTGAAGTAGCATCAGCTCAATAACCTGAGACTAGAAATACACCAATAGTCACATGGGGAAAAGAACTACCATTTATGAAGTTCACTCAAGCATTAAGTTCCCAGATTATGTTGAAGCAAACAAAGGGAAATTAACCAATCTTGTTCGTAGGAATCATTGCAAAAATAACAATGGATCAGAAATTCGGTCTAACATTTACTATATTGCAGAGTTTTTACTATATTTGCTTAAACCCATCCACACCATGTAAAATCTCTACAGTAGTACTCAAACTTCAGAGATTTCTAGAGAAACTGAACTTTTCACAGTATCCAATAGTTCACAGTCTCAAATCCTCCAGTTGATTCTATATTAGACACATCAAAAATCTAAGTTGTTTGTTTCCAGTTAAAAATTATCAGAAAAAAAACTACATGAACTTGAGTTATAATAATAGGTATTTAAAAATACACCTAAGCATTATCCATAAGATATTAATAATTTGGATATTATTAAAATTAAAAAGTTTTGCTTTCTGAAAGACCAGAGAATGAAAAGACAAATATTAGACTGAAAAAATATTTACAAAATACATATGTGATAAATAACTTTTCAAAATATGCAAAGAACTCTAAAAACTATAGTAAGAAAACAATTTAATTTTAAACAGTAAAAAACAATCTAAATATGCAAACATTGAATGAAAAAACATGAAAGGATGTTCAATGTTACTATCACTAGAGAATTTTATATTACAATAACAATAAAATAACATTAGAATGGTGAAAATAACAATGAAAATAAATAAAACTAACTATTTCAATATCTGGCTGTTAGAAGCAACAATAGTAATTGTTGTGGCTGGGACCTGGTGGGGCCCCAAAAATGGTAGCTTTTTATAGTGAAGAGTAAATTGAATTTACCAATAAAAGTACCAGAGTACCTTGCTGCTATGGTACTTTATAAATAGAATGTTTTTTTTATTTAACCTTATCTTTAATTTTGGAGGATTTTTTATTTCTGAAAGAAAATTTTTTGGCTATTAATATTTCCACTTATTTACATTTCTCAATATATCCTCTTTTTTGAGTGACAACGTAGCTGGTCATGCATTGTTACTCAAGAAACCAAATATAAATTACCAATTTCTAAGTTGGTAATTTTTAAGTCTGAAAAACTGAAAATGCTTGCACTCTGGCATCTACTGCGGTTAAGGGCAAAATGTTGTGTGTCACTTTGTCAGTAATCTAGAGGCTTTTGAAATGTTCTGTTTAATATTGAGTCTGAAGCTTGATTACTATGTATACAAATGTTTGATTTAAAGTTTTATCCAATTTTTATTAGATTTCAGAATTATGTAAATTGAAGATCTTCCTTAACATTTGAAAATATAAAATTATTATATTTTCTTTAAATAATTTATTCCTTTTGAAAATATTTTTATGTTTTAGGATATCAATATATTTTCTCATGATTCACTTACTTAAATATCAGTGATATGCTATGGGGAAATTCATTAGATTTCCTATTTTTACAATCTACTATTTTTCATTTTATATCTATTCCAGGACTGGAGCAATAGCACAGTGGGTAGGGAGTTTGCCTTCACTCGGCTGACCCAGGTTGGATTCCTCCATCCCTCTCAGAGAGTGCAGCAAGCTACCAAGAGTATCCCACCCACCTGGCAGAGCCTGGCAAGCTACCCATGGTGTACTCGATATGCCAAAAATAGTAACAACAACACTATATGAGGGAAATGTAAACTCATAAGTTTGTAACTGTACATCACAATGATTCTCTAATAAAAATTAAAAAAACAAAACAATACAAAAATACAGTAACAAATCTCACTCACAGTGGAGACGTTACTGGTGCCTGCTCGATCAAATCAATGAAAAATGGGACGACAGTGCTATCTATTCCAGGACCTCTTGAGTCTCTTGAAAGTTTTTCTTTTGGTTTAATGAAAATTTGGTATACATTAAAGATATATCTATCTTATTCTCTCACTTACCTTTTCTTATTTTATTTCTATTTTGGTTTGTAATTTTTATAGATGTAATTTATTTTGTTTTAATTTTAATTATCGATTTTGCTTTCTTAGTATGCTATTTCTTTATAAATCTTTCTATTTTGTTTTGTTACTAAAGATAGCTATATTAAAACTTAAAAATTTCTGCTATTATAAGTTTGTAATTTTGTTTAACAGAGACACTCTGGAATTATATTTTCTGTCTTTCTTGCATCAATCCACCCCTTATTTTCTGCACACCATTTCTAACTAATCAATTTTAAAGTGCCTCCAGCTCTTCTAATTCCCTTGAATATGTTTAAGAAACAGAAAAAAATTAGGGATTAACAGTAGCTTAAAAATAAAGTTTTAATATAAAGTACATCTAGTAATGGAACCAATGCTTGCTTTAACAGTAATATTTATAGGTCCTATGTATTCACTTCTACATATTATGTAAGTCTTTCTAATATTGAAAATATTTTTGCAGTTTGATTTTTGTTTCTTTGGGAGTGGTGGTGGATCATAAAGTCTTCACAAAATGGGTCAGCTTTATTTTCTCATCTGAAGTATTGTAATTATTGTTCTGATTACCATCAGGTAATGAATTTGCAAAAAAACTTGTGCCCACTTACAGACACCCAGTCAAACCTGTGCATAGTTCCATATTTCTCATCATTTTCCTTTATTTCATTTTAGTGCAAAGTTCAAGTCATAGAATAAAATATTAAAACTTTTCTTCTCTGCCTGCCCCCTGGCAACTTGGGTGTCTTCACCTTTTAGAGGCCAATGGACAGCCAGGTATGGGCCTGAAGTGATGAGATATGCAGGGCCTCACAGGATGGGTTGGAGCCAGCCCTTTCCTCCCCTGTGCCTGCCTCAGAGACACTGAGTCACCACCCATGAACGGCCTCTCTGGCTCTTGATCAGGCTGCTTAATGGCCATGATTCCAGAGACACAAACAAATATCGGAACCCAGCGACTTTGGGCAGAACTCCCTGCAGATTTAACTATTAAAATTTCAGAATTCCAAAACCACTTGGCCCCAACTGTGGCCTCACAACATCATATGCTATTCATAATCAGCAATAGTGAGCAAATTGTCTAATGTTGCCTTTTCAGCAGATCTGAATGTTGGGGTAAAATCTCAAATAATAATGGTGGGTCTGGTGTCAAAATATTGGATGTAATCAAAGTAGAGAGAGAGCAATGGTGTAAACCATCTGCCATACAGGTAGGGGGAGGGTGTGGGATGGGGGATATACTGGGGTTTTTGGTGGTGGAAAATGTGCACTGGTGAAGGGACAGGTTTTGCATCATTGTATAACTGAGACTTAAACCTGAAAGCTTTGTAACTGTTCTCGTGGTGATTAAATAAATTCATTTATGAAAAAAAAAAACTTTTCTTTTAATACTATCTATCTGAAGGGTAAATAAATTCCCTTGCTACATAAATATAACAAAGTAATATTTTAATTAAGTTATGATGGAAATAGCTTTCAGTTTAATTTCTAAAAGAGTGATTGCTTATAGAGAGCAAAAAACCCACAGAAGATACTTCTGTTAGTTGTAGGGCAACTTATTTAATTCTAATATACCATGTGTCTTACATGATAAGTAAGAAGAAGAAAAATAAATGGGATCTCTTCATAAAAGCAAAGAGAGATTAGAAAAAAATGGTTCTTTGAGTAAAGTCTTTGAACTATATATACATACAGACAAGAAATGAGCTAATTGGACGAGACAGTTAAAGGTCAACCATATGGAGAGAGTCAAATGTCTTTTCTCTGAGCATTAATCCATGTCAGTGAACCGAGGGAAGGAAGAAAGAGGCATGAAGGAAAAAAAAAACTCTGAAAGGAGGAAAGGAGAAAGAAATGAAGAAAGAAAAGATAAATGCTATGAATTTAAGAGAAAGGGGAAGAGGATATCCTGATTTGAAAGATTTTGAGATATTCACTTCAAATCTCACTGGGGACTATTGAGAAATGTGTAAACAGCTCTTCCTGAGCTAGTTTAAATATATTTAATATATCTGTGAACTTAGCTTATTGAACTTCTATTTTAGTCATTCTCTGTCATGTTTTAGAACTAGATATAGCACCTCATGAAGTTCTTTCAACTTCTGCATATACTAGGCACAAAAGTTTGAGCTAGTTTTGCTGAGATTCACACTTCAGGATTACTGATCTAAGAGGTTTGTGAGCATATATAAACCTTTGGAAACTGATTTGAACTACACTCCAGGGCTTCTAGGGTTGTCTGCTACTTAATTAGACCTTTCACATAGGAAAAGTACAAAGATCTGGTGTCCTATCACCAACAGATGCTTAAGCCAGATGCTCAGAGCAATGCACACTCCATTTCCTATAATGTGGTCTATTGTTCATTTTTATACTGTTGAGAAGCCTCCATCAGAAAACTTTTTGAATCTCAGTTAAAGTAAATAGAATACAAACAGTAAAGGGCAGACCTCTGATATTTTTGCTGCATCTGATTATTTTGAGCAGTTTCTTTTTTTTATTCCATTGCTCATTCTTTAAATTCTATTGCTTTCTCTTTGGTGATTCTAAGTTGGACGAAGTGTGCAATGAATAGCATCCTACAATCCCAGATTTGCCAAAATATTTCATGATATTAATAGTGTCTGAAGTTTTGTGACCAAATATTAATCTACCCACAAGAGGACAGGCGTGTCTGTGTGTGTTTTGATTTGGGGGGCAAATCTAATGGTGAAAACAATTTACTCCTGGATCTGCAGTTAGAGATCACTTCTGGTGGGTCTGAGGGAGACATCTGGGGGACTGGGGATCAAACCCAGGCTGCACATTCAAAAAACGTGCCTTATCTGCTATTCTATCTCTACAGCCCATAGGCTTGAGAAAAATATGATGTTGAAGACACTGACAAAAACTGACATTGTAGTGAAAGAATGTTTCTGAGACTATATGAAGGTTCTGAAGGGGAAAAATATTGAATTATATTTTCTGTTTTAGTTTCCTCAATGAAGTGTTTATAAAGATTGCTATGAGGGAAATAGTGAGGAAACCAAGAAGGGCAACAAACAGGTAATAAACTCTGTTTATTCAAAATCACCACATAATTCACCATTAAAATATAGTTAACACAGTATAGTTTCTCTACACATCTGATAAAAGAAAATAATTTAGATCAAAATGACAACAGAGAAAGTGTTCTGTTGCATTCTCAACAAGGAGTTAACAAAGAACACAAGACACCCTGTAGTTTAAAATAAGGTAAAGAAAAACAGGGTGGAGAGGAAAAATCCATTCCAGGGCAACATGGAGTTGTAGCCCAGCTCACAGTCCCAATGCATTGCTGTAAGTAGCTGCTCTGGGTGACAAAATGGGTTAGAAGACCTCTGGAATCAAAGTCTTCAGGAGCAGAGGGTCAAAATGGTGGCAGCAGCAATATCCACGTGTCGAGAGCCACCTTCTAAGACTCCTAACCCAGAGGTACGGTTTTTGCAGTTTTGTGGCTCATAGGCATTCATGGGAAGCGGGCATTACCGGCACTCCCTCGGCCCAGATAAGATCCGGAGCTGCTGAGTGAGAAACGGACCCTCTGCTCCTAAAGACTTTGATTCCAGGGGTCTCCTAACCCTTTTTGGCACCCAGAGAAGCTTCTTACAGCAATGCATTGGGGCTGTGAACTGAGCTAAAATATCAGAAATCCAAAACCATGCGGCTGCTGTTTATAGAGTCTTCTCTGGAATGAAAAGAAATTATTAAATGATGCCTTTTCAGCAGTCCTGATTGTTGGGGGAAATTCCAAACAATAATAGTGAGTTCTCTATTAAAATATTGAATGTATTCAAAGTATAGAGAGAATAAAGTGAAGATCATAAGCTACTTAGGTGGGGGCTGGGTGGAGTGGTGGGACAAGTGCACTGGTAAAGGGATGGGGGTTCAATCATTATATGACTGAGACTTAAACCTGAAAGCTTTGTATTTTTTTCACAGTGATTCAATAATATAGAAACTTATAAATAAATAAATAAATAAATAAATAAATAAATAAATAATAAAATAAAATAAAATAAGGTAAAGGAACCCCTTGCACCTCGGAGACAAACAAAGACTGAAATCAAGAGAATACTATGCAGACTCCCATATCCCTGAATAGAAATTAGTTGGGAGAAGACATGTGAAGAAGACATGAATTGAAAGAGACTTGTGAACACACACAGACAACACATAGTCAGCCAGAGGAATGAGGATGGGAGCACAGTAGAGTGGAGTTATATGTCTTTGATCCAAGTAAATGCCATATGTGAGAGCAGGGGAACTTCTCACAGGCAGAGACCTTGACAAGAAAGACAACCAAGTAATCTTATTTCCTTGAATGACCTCCTCAGGATTTGTACTGAATTTGTGGGACGTTGGACCCCAGGGAAGAAGGATAACTACAGACCATATACACAAGCTCAAACATATACTCAACAGAAGCAGGACATCTCTAAGCCCTCCCCACACCAAAATGATGCATCAACTGCAAAAACAAAATAAAACAAAAAAACCTAATGACACTACGTACAAGAGCCAGGAAAACCAAGAGTAATCTAACCTAATCCCAGTGCCGTGCTACCCTACTGGAAAAGAAAGCTAGTTCAAAATTGTAAGGTGCTGCTTTAAATAGAAAATAAAAAATTATATAAAATTTAAAAATTAAAAAATTTAGAGAGAAAGAAATATGAATAGAAAATATATACCATATGGTAATTTGAGATCTCAAAAGAATCTGACAGCAGAAGTAAAAACTCTTCAGACTCCAGCTTAAAACATGAAAGATTTTATTTTCCTAGGCTTCAAATAGCTATAAAAATAAAGTTATAGAGGCTGGAGAGATAGTACTGTGGGCAGGTGGCTTTCCTTGCATGTGGTCAAATTAGGTTTAATCTCCGGTACCTCATATTGTCCCCTGAGCTCCGCCAGAAGAAATCCCTGAGCCCATAGCTGCTAGTGAGCCTTGAGTAATGCTGTGTGTTGCCCAAAGCTAACAAAAGACAACTATGTAGATAAAAAATAAGAATGGCAAATCAAACAGAGACAAATGAACTTAGAAAAACTAATCAATGATAAATTAAAACAGAAAAAATAATGAGCTCAGAAATTAAGCAGACTGTAGACTGAAGCTTTAAACAAGAATAGATATTCAAGATACAAAGAGCTCAAGAAATGAGATCAAAAGTAATATATGAAACTACGGAAGTAAGAAAATCAAATAGAGGATCTAATTAGTGAGTTCAAAGATAGAAAACTGATTCAAGTAAAAGAGAGAAAGAGGCTATTAAGCAAATAATTTAAATAAAAGGAGATATACCAAAACACAAAACAGTGAAACTATTGAGTTCAAGAGAAAGATAGAATATTGGAGTTAAGAGGGAGTAGGGAAGGTATGTTTATCAGATTATCAACAAACTTTTCAACATAAAATAGCTCACAAGAAGAGAACAGGTTAAAATTCTCAAAATAATCAATAAAAATTCTAGAAAAGAATATAATACCTGCATGACTCAGACATAAGTGACAAATCAAGAACTTAGAAATTAAAGATAAACGAATCTCTCCTCAAAATGTAAAGATAAGTTACTTTATTTAAATAAAAGATAAAATTGGAAAAATTAAAACAAGATAATAAGCAAAGCCAGAATGTAAAAAAATAAGGCAGTAGCATTTTCTCAAATAACATTAATCAATATAAATGTAAATGGATTTAATTCACCTATCAAAAGTCAGAGTTATCAGAAGGATTAAAATAAAAAGTCCCTATGCTATTAACAAAAAATTCACTTTAGCTTTAAAGATAAATATAGATTTATGATCACTGCATCACTGTCATCACTGTAATCCCATTGTTCATCAATTTCCTCGAGCAGGCACCAGTAACGTCTCCATTGTAAGACTTGTTGTTCCAATTACATATTGGATACGCCACAGGTACTTATCGAACTCTGTCGTGTGGGCAAGATACTCTCAGTAGCTTGCCAGGCTCTTGGAGAGGGGTGGAGGAATTGAACCCTGGTCTACCAATTGCAAGGCAAATGCCCTACCCACTGTGCTATCACACCAACCCCATCGTTCTTAGAAATTGATTCTCCAAAACAATTAAAGATATAAGAAGACAGTATTTACATTACTTATATAACATAAAATTTGAGTTCATAAGGAAACAAAAAATGAAATGGCTAGTATAAAATAATAAAAATATTGACACAATAGAAATATAGGTTACAAGATGTATAGGGTAATAATTAAAAGCCCTAAAGGGAAATGATAACAGACAAAATTATAGCAGGGAATTTAGTACCACATTTACAGCAATAGTAAAATAGTCCTGAACGAAAATTATTCAAGAAATAAAGATCCTAATGAGAAACTAGAAAAGTCAAGCTTAATAGTATAGATTTTTTAGTCCCAAAGTACCAGTATATGGATTATTGTGGACTGTGTCCCTGCGGGATAGGTGTTACCAGAGCTATATCCTGCAATGCTAGAAAGGCCATGAGATGCTACTAAGGGGCCTGCATATGCGGAGCATGCATCCAATCCTTTGAGCTATTTTATGAAATTAGAAAAATAAAGAAGGGAGGAAAAGTCCAATGCTTAAAACCTCACAGTGGCAGATTGAAATTGAGAGCCTCACCCTAGCAAGGTATCTGTATTTACTTAAAAAGAAAAAAAGAAATATTGATGGGCTAGAGCAATAGCACAGTGGGTAGGGCGTTTGCCTTGCATACCGCCAACCCAGGTTCGAATCCTAGCATCCCACATGGTGTCCTGAGCACCGCCTGGAGTAATTCTTGAGTGTATGAGCCTGGAGTGACCCTGTGTATCGCTGGGTGTGACCCCAAAAAAGCAATAACAACAACAACAACAAATTGTTGAGATAAGTTTTAATTGAAGAATTGTTTGTTTTTCAGGAATAAAATTCATTTCTCTTTGAAATATGTTACCACACCTACCTATAATCTAAGTAACAATATCCTTCCACAATCCAGTGGATTCCTTCTCCCCTTTGATCTTCCCTACCTTCATGTCCCTCCCTTTTAGGAACCCTCAGAAAATGTTGTTTTATTATATTTTTAAAATATTGTTTTATTGAAGTTTCTGTTATAATTACTTTTTATACCTTGAGTTGCTCAAAATTTGGCCTAAAATATAAAATCAAAATCAATAGTTCATAGTTTTTAAGGCAAACTAAAAACTTTTAAGATGTTCAATCTTTTTATATAAAACTTTTTTGTGTGAAAACAAGTTGACAATCTCAAAAACTTGATAATCTGAACTTCACATATACAGTGTTATATTTTCCTTTCACTTTATAGTTGTTATTCTGTTAGGAACACAATATGACTGAATGATATTATCATCGTTTTGAATTTCAATCCCTAACATATTTTCTTAAATGGGAAGAATTTATTCATTGCTCATCATCAATCCCTACAATTTGTCTGTTTATTTCAGTACTTTGTGTTTTAGATAAGCAGATCTAACAGTTCATATTTCCCAAGTGAATGTGAGGAAAAAACTAAGTAGTAGAAGAGACACAGAGGAAAACGTGAATTTGTAGTTTAAAATTTAAAACAAAATGATTATCCATGACAACCAGTCTTTCTAATTTATTCATAAATTATTTAATGGCCTTTGGGGCATAAGAAAATGGATTGGGACCCAGAATTACCATAAATAGTCCAGAGTATAATCATATAAATAGGGCACACAGTTTGAACTATTGAGTCAATTTTCTGACTTGCCTTTATTTGAAAAGGAATATGTATGTTGGGATGCTTGTGTGATTGCATAACTTAAAATACATTTGTTCTGAGAAAGTAAAATCAGAAAGCTATCACTGAAATTTTAACAAAAGCTCATTGTTTTGGTGGTGATAGAAACTATGCAAAAGTTATTTCACTATTAGATAAAGCTTTTTGTATTAGATAAACCATAGTATGATTTCAAGATAAAATAAAATTGGAATTGGAGAGATAGTCCATGGGTGAGTTCCTTACCTTGCAACAAGAAGTCGCACACTGATCACCAGCAGAGGTTACATCTGAGAAGGGCTGGGAATAAGCTCTGAGTATCACTGGGTATGGCGCCAAATCAAAATATTTTTAAAAAGAAAATTTTATTCTCGATGCTAAAATCACCACCAAGAGTAACTGCAAAGTTTATAATGAATCTGATCCAAAATGAAATTATAATTTCCTATTCACAGTAATCAGTGTATTCTTTGAATAATAATGAGTTCTCAAATTCTAAAGATAATTCCTAAACTATGATTTAAAATTTAATTATTTATGTTTTTTTATCTCTTTTGCCGTACTATTCCAATATCCAAGCTACATATAAACCAGCCCTATTCATTCCATGAGTTAATGTGGAAAATGGTGCTCTAGGTTGATAAACATGGGAATAAATTAAAACAAAGTCTTGCCATGAGGAAGATAGAAAAGTCAGACAGGATTTTCTTAACTGAAAGATAATTATATAACCAAAAATATATGACAAGCAGTGTAAACTTAAGTTCAATGTAATAAATTATAAATATGTTCCAGAGGGGGCTGGAGAGAGAGTATTTGCTTTTTAAGCAGGAAACTGGGATTAGAAGCCCATCACCCTGTATAGTCCTCCCTGAACCCATCCTGAACCCTGAGTGAAGAGCTAGGAATAAGCCCTGAGCACTTTCAGGTGAGACCCAAAGCCAAAAAAAAAATAACCTTTTTGGAAGCTTAAGAAAAGGTATAGTGAGATAATCTCATCAAAGGCCATGATCTAGCCAGAGACTCATTATAAATATCTTGGAAGAGAGCATAAAACGACTCAACATAGCCATACCACTGGATTTGGGGAACCCCAGGGGGGGGCAAATAAGACCCCTCTCTACTCCAACAGACCCAGGCCTGGAAGCCGAAAACCTATAGAACTCAACTGTTGCTGTGTTCACAGCTGCTCTCCACACACTCGGGTCAAGCCTCACCCATGACTGAACCTATTCCGGGACTGTGCAGCCATGAATACCTCACACCACTCATATTACAAGAGTAGCACACCACATTTGATGGGGTTTAAAGTAGAAGGCAACCAATCTAGAGGAAAATATATTTTTGCAGTATATATTGGCTGGAGCGATAGCACAGTGGTAGGGCGTTCACCTTTCATGCGGCCGACCCTTGTTGGATTCCTCCGCCCCTCTTGGAGAGCCTGGCAAGCTACCCATATGCCAAAAACAGTAACAATAAGTCTCATAATGAGAGACATTACTGGTGCTCGAACAAATCAATGAGCAATGGGATGACAGTGACAGAGACAGATATATATATATACATATATACATATATATGTACATGTACACAAAGCTCAACCTTTAATATGTTAGTAATCTCTTATAGAAGGGCTTAATTGTTAATTGTTTTTTTTCTTTTTTTTGGGGGGGTCACACCCAGTGATGCTGAGGGGTCACTCCTGGCTCTGCACTCAGGAATTACCCCTGGCCATGGTCAGTGGGCAATATGGGATGCTGGGAATCGAACCCGGGTCGGCCGCGTGCAAGGCAAACACCCTACCTGCTGTGATATCACTCCAGTCCCTAGAAAGGCTTAAATTCTTAATAGTCCCTGGGTGAAATACAACAGTCTTCTCACACTTTTTTCCAAGAAACTCTTTTTGGAGTATTTTCAGCAGTTTATTCAAAACAAACAGTACAAAATAAATCATCTTGGTTCTGTTTTGGGGCAGGGTTGGAGTTTGAGATGGAAACATCCAAAATATGGTGGTGGGATTGGTGTTCAAATATTAATGTAATCAAATATTGTGAATTGCACTGCAGCACCGTCATCCTATTGTTCATCGATTTGCTTGAGCAGGCACCAGTAACATCTCCATTGTGAGACTTGTTACTGTTTTTGAAATATCAAATATGCCACAGGTAGCTTCCCAGGCTCTGCTGTGTGGGTGGGATCCTCTCAGTAGCTTGCCAGTTTCTCCAAGAGGGACAGAGGAATCGAACCCGAGTCAGCCGCATGCAAGGCAAACGCGCTACCCGCTGTGCTATCTCTCCAGTCCATTGTGAACTACTTTATAAAAATAAAATAAAATTTAAAAAAGAAAAAAAAGAAAAAGTATAGTTTACATGTAGATACTTTGTTCTACATGAAGTAAAGATAATTAATGTGCAACAGCCAATTTGGAAGAATGAGTATTTTTTTGAGTTCAACATAGAGAAAAATATGAGAGAGAGGATAACAATAGAGAGAAAAACAGACACTGTGAAACCATTGTCTTCTTATGGCCAGAAGACATATTAAAAAGTATCCAATCATAACTTATCAGGAAAATGCAAATAAAAATGACAATGCATTATCACCTCCTACCACTGAGAATGGTATATAGCAAAAGTACTAAAAACGATCAGTAATGGAAAAAAAGTGGTAAAATTATGAAAACTTCTCAGAAAATAGAGCTTCTATATGAATAAGTGATTTCTCTTCTTTATATCTATCCCCTCAACCCAAAACACCAGTTCAAAAGGATATATGCACATCTATGTTTATTGCCTCTCTAAGAATAGCTAGGACGTGGAAATCAAATATTCAATGGCAAATGAATGGATAAAGAAGTTGTACCATATAAAATGGAATATTTTGTCACTGTAAGAAAAGAATTTAATGTAACCATTTGCCTGTATGAAACTGGGAGGCATCATATTAAGTAAAATAAGTCAAAAGGAGAAGGACAAATTCTGAATACCTATCTGTGTAAATAAAGAAACAAGACATGTGAAGAGACATATTGAATGATTACAAACCTTTGGCCTTGAACTAAAGCACTAAGATTGCCAAACCCTGGGGAAAGAGGGGATTAAGAAAGAAGTAGACCTCAGCGCGGAGAAGCCCCCTCCCCGCCCCCTGCCCGCCTCGGCTCGGGGCTTCTCCTGAAGCCCCTGCCTGGCACCTTTCCGCCACCGCCGTCGGATCCTGACCAATCCCCACTCTGCTGCTTAGGGGCGTGTCCTCATCTCAGGGGGCGTGGCCTAAAAAGTGGGCGTGGCCTCTTTCCGGAGCACAGGCCGCTAACGCGGCCGCAGTTATTTTTTCTTTACCATTCCATGCCTTCTCCTTTGGCCACAATTGATAGAATTCATTCCTTCAAAGAACTCCCTGAGGCCCTCCCTTTCCCCCACTTCCCGCTGCCGTCTGCGTCTCCCGAGTTTCTGAAGTCACTCCCTGCTCGCCCAGCGCACCCCGTCTCCCGAACCGGCTTGTAACTGCGCACGTCCCCCCCATCAACAGGAAGACACTGGGGGCGTGGCCTGTGTCTTAGTGGGCGTGGTCTAAAGTGGGCGTGGCCTCCTCTCAGAGCGGCCAACGCTAACGCGGCCGCAGTTATTCTTTGCTACCTCAGCTCAATCCGTACTGTGTATTCCTTTGAAAACTCACTTTTGCAATCTCAAACATTTACGCAAAATAGCCATTAGCTTAGGCTGACAGTATAAAAGCTATCAGTGAATAAGGGAAGTTTAGCACAATCGGAGCCCCTTCTTCCCACAAAAAGGAAGAGGAATAAATAACTACAAGGTTCCAACTCTGCACTTCCGTGACAATATGAAGAAGCAGCGAAAATCCCCTCCACGAAGAGAGGGAGAAGAAAAGATACTAGAAACCTCAAAAGAGTCTCCCAACATCTACGACCTCTCAGATAAACAATTCAGAGAGGAAATATGGAGGAGAGTCGACCTACTCCAAGCAACCATGGAACAGACATCCAATAAATTAAGGGAGGAGATGAATGAAGCGCTGGAACGGTCTACCAAGAAAATACAGGAAGAAATGAGAGCAGAAATGAGAGCAGAAATTTCAAACCTTCGAACGGAAGTCTCACAAATAAAGCAATCGGTAGATGAAATAAAAATCTCACTAGATGCCCTCAACAGCAGAATGACTACAGCCGAAGACAGAATCAGCGAGCTTGAGGATGAGCTGCAGAAAGCTTACAGACAGCAACAAATAATGGCCAAAGACCTCAAAATGGCTATAGAGCGAATCAGAGCCCTGGGGGATGACTTCAAGAGGAACAACATAAGAATCATTGGAGTACCAGAACCACAGGGAAGTAACCCCAATGAAAAAAACATAGTCAAAGACATCACTAAGAAATTCCCAGAGCTGGAGAAGGCAGGCGTCCAGATACAAGAAGTCTGAAGAGTGCCAGCAAAAAGAGACCCAAATAAAAAGACTCCAAGGCATATCATAGTCAGAATGGCGGATGCTCTAGATAGAGACACAATTCTACAAGTAGCAAGGTCAAAGAGGGAAATCACATACAAAGGAGCACCCCTCAGATTTACGGCCGATCTGTCAGAAGAAACCCTCCGAGCCCGAAGACAATGGTGGGACATAGTGAAAAAACTCAACGAAATGAATGCCTCACCAAGAATACTTTATCCGGCTAAACTCTCACTCAAACTCGAAGGAACCATACACTACTTCTCGGATAAACAACAGCTCAGGTCCTTCATAGACTCAAAACCAATCTTGAAAGAAGGTCTAAAGGGGCTACTGTAAGACAAGGAGGAGCCCCATAAGAACAACAAATCCCACAGAAAGATGACACAAAACCACATCACAATAATCTCTCTCAATGTCAATGGCCTAAATGCACCTATCAAGAGACACAGAGTGGCTAAATGGATCCGGAAATTAAACCCAACATTCTGTTGCCTGCAAGAAACACACCTGAACAAACAGAGTAAACATAGACTCAAAGTCAAAGGATGGAAAACAATCCTCCAAGCAAACAACCCCCTTAAAAAAGCTGGAGTGGCCATCCTGGTATCCGACAACATAGATTTCAGGATGAAAAAGATCAAAAGGGACAGCGAAGGTCATTTTCTGTTTATCAAGGGATATGTACAACAGGAAGAAATCACACTCTTAAACGTATATGCTCCTAACAAACGACCGGCTAAATATTTAAAACGACTCCTAACAGACTTCAAAGAGGACATCACTAACAGCACAATTGTAGTCGGAGACTTCAATACGGCCTTATCGCCTCTAGATAGATCCACAAGAACAAAACTCAACAAGGAAACACTGACCCTGAATGAAGAAATTGAAGAGAGAGGCCTAATAGACCTATACAGGGCCTTACACCCCAAAAAGAAAGAATACACATTCTTTTCCAGTGCACATGGAACATTTTCAAAAATAGACCATGTACTGGGCCCCAGAACATACCTCAATCGAATCGGAAAAATAGAAATTGTATCAACCATCTTTTCAGACCACGATGCGCTGAAGATAGAAGCTAACCACCCACAAATACGGAAAATCAAATCAAACACCTGGAAATTAAACAATTCCATGTTGAACAATGAGTGGGTCAAGAAGGAAATCAAGGAAGAAATCAAAAGATACTTAGAAACAAATGAGAATGAAGACACGAGCTACCAAAACCTATGGGATGCAGCTAAAGCCGTGTTAAGGGGAAAATTTATAGCTCTCCAAGCATTCCTCAGGAAGGAAGAAAGGACCCACATAGATAGCTTGACTTCAGGACTCAAGACCCTAGAAAAGGACCAGAAAAAGGACCCCAAACCAGACCGAAGGAAAGAAATAATAAAAATTAGAGCAGAAATTAATGACATCGAAACCAAAAAAACAATCCGAAAGATCAATGAAACAAAGAGTTGGTTCTTTGAGAAAATAAATAAGATTGATAAACCGCTAGCAAGTCTCACAAAGAAAGAAAGAGAGAAAACTCTAATAAATCGAATCAGAAATGAAAAGGGGGACATCATAACAGAAACCAGTGAGATTCAAAAGATCATTAGAGACTACTTTGAAAGTCTTTACGCCACAAAAAAGGAGAACCTAAAAGAAATGGATGGATTCCTTGATTCCTACAATCTCCCAAGACTGAAGAAAGAAGTCCTGGAATACCTGAATAGACCCATCAATGTTAAGGAAATTGAAACGGTAATCAAAAACCTCCCCAAAAACAAAAGCCCAGGCCCAGATGGTTTCACTGGCGAATTCTTCCAAACATTTAAAGAAGACCTATTGCCTGTTTTCCTCAAACTTTTCCAGGAAATTGAAAAAACAGGAACTCTCCCAAACAGTTTCTATGAAGCACATATCTCCCTAATACCAAAAGCAAACAAAGACACCACTAAGAAAGAAAATTACAGACCAATTTCCCTGATGAACACCGATGCGAAGATCCTCAACAAAATACTAGCAAATAGGATCCAACAACTCATCAAAAAGATCATACATCACGACCAAGTGGGATTCATCCCGGGGATGCAAGGATGGTTTAACATTCGGAAATCAATCAACATAATCCAGCATATCAACAAAAGTAAAAATAAAAACCATATGATCATATCAATAGATGCAGAGAAAGCATTTGACAAGATACAACATCCTTTCATGATGAAAACCCTCGCCAAAATGGGGTTTGGAGGAACTTTCCTCAAGATAGTCGAAGCCATCTATCACAAGCCTACGGCAAGCATTATCCTCAACGGGGAAAAACTAAGGGCCTTTCCTCTGAGATCAGGCACAAGACAAGGATGCCCACTCTCACCACTCCTCTTCAATATAGTACTGGAAGTACTTGCGATAGCTATTAGACAAGAAAAAGAGATTAAGGGCATCCAGATAGGAAGGGAAGAAATCAAACTCTCACTATTTGCAGACGACATGATACTATATCTAGAGAAGCCTAAAACCTCTACTAAGAAACTCTTAGAAACAATAGACTTATACAGTAAAGTTGCAGGCTACAAAATCAATACCCCAAAATCCATGGCCTTCATATATGCAAACAATGAGGCTGAGGAAAGGGACATGAAAAAAGCAATCCCATTCACAATCGTGCCCCAGAAAATCAGGTACCTCGGAATCAGCTTAACCAAGGAAGTAAAAGACCTTTACAAAGAAAACTACATAACGCTACTCCATGAAATCAAAGAGGACATGAGGAAATGGAAACATATACCCTGCTCGTGGATAGGGAGAATCAATGTTGTCAAAATGGCAATACTCCCTAAAGCATTATACAGATTCAATGCGATCCCTATAAATATACCCATGACATTCTTCAAAGAAATGGATCAAGCAATCCTAAAATTCATATGGAATAACAAACGTCCAAGGATAGCTAAAACAATTCTTGGGAAAAAGATGATGGGAGGCATCACCATCCCCAACCTCAAACTTTACTACAAAGCAGTAACAATTAAAACATCATGGTACTGGAACAAAGGCAGAGCCGTAGACCAATGGAACAGGGTGGAATATCCCTACACACAACCCCAAATGTATGACCATCTAATCTTTGATAAGGGAGCAAGAGATGTGAAGTGGAGCAAGGAAAGCCTCTTTAACAAATGGTGCTGGCACAACTGGACAACCACATGCAAAAAAATGGGTTTAGACCTTGACCTGACACCATGCACAAAAGTCAGATCAAAATGGATTAAAGACCTCAACATTAGACCACAAACCATAAGGTACATTGAAGACAAGGTCGGCGAAACCCTCCACGATATTGAAGATAAAGGTATCTTCAAAGGTGACACGGAACTAAGCAATCTAGTAAAAACAGAGATAAACAAATGGGACTACATTAAACTAAAAAGCTTCTGCACCGCAAGAGATACAGTGACCAGAATACAAAGACTATCCACAGAATGGGAAAGGATATTTACACAATACCCATCAGATAAGGGGTTGATATCAATGGTATATAAAGCACTCGTTGAGCTCTACAAGAAGAAAACATCCAACCCCATCAAAAAATGGGGCGAAGAAATGAACAGAAACTTTACCAAGGAAGAAATACGAATGGCCAAAAGGCACATGAAAAAGTGCTCTACATCACTAATCATCAGAGAGATGCAGATCAAAACAACCATGAGATACCACCTCACACCACAGAGACTAGCACACATCCAAAAGAACAAAAGCAACCGCTGTTGGAGAGGATGTGGGGAGAAAGGGACCCTTCTTCACTGCTGGTGGGAATGCCGGCTGGTTCAGCCCTTCTGGAAAACAATTTGGACGACTCTCAAAAAATTAGATATTGAATTCCCATTTGACCCAGCAATACCACTGCTGGGAATATATACCAGAGAGGCAAAAAAGTACAATCGAAACAACATCTGCACATGTATGTTCATCACAGCACTGTTTACAATAGCCAGAATCTGGAAAAAACCCGAATGCCCCAGAACGGATGACTGGTTGAGGAAACTTTGGTACATCTATACAATGGAATACTATGCAGCTGTTAGAAAAAAGGAGGTCAAGAATTTTGTAGTCAAGTGGATGGGCATGAAAAGTTTCATGCTGAGTGAAATGAGTCAGAAAGAGAGAGACAGACATAGAAAGATTGCACTCATCTATGGTATATAGAATAACAGAGTGGGAGACTAACACCCAAGAACTGTAGAAATAAGTACCAGGAGGTTGACTCCATGGCTTCGAGGCTGGCCTCACGTTCCGGGGAAAGGTCAACTCAGAGAAGCGATCACCAACTACATTGTAGTCGAAGGCCATGTGGGGGAAGGGAGTTGCGGGCTGAATGAGGGCTAGAGACTGAGCACAGCGGCCACTCAACACCTTTATTGCAAACCACAATAGCTAATTAGAGAGAGAAAACAGAAGGGAATGCCTTGCCACAGTGGCAGGGTGGGGTGGGGGGGAGATGGGATTGGGGAGGGTGGGAGGGACACTGGGTTTACGGGTGGTGGAGAATGGACACTGGTGAAGGGATGGGTTCCCAAACTTTGTATGAGGGAAGTATAAGCACAAAAGTGTATAAATCTGTAACTGTACCCTCACGGTGATTCTCTAATTAAAAATAAATAAATTAAAAAAAAATAATAAAATAAAAGTTCCACAAGAAAAAAAAAAAAAAAGAAAGAAGTAGATAAGAAGGGGAGGGTCTTAGAAACCTTTGTAGGTAATGAAAATATAGTAATTTTATATATAAAAACATAAAAATTAACATTACTGTTACCTAAATTACAATAAATAATAATAATTTCTAATAATTTTATGAAAATTAAAAGAAATATACAATAAGATTTAACCACAAAGAATAATGTATGTTAGTCAAGATCAGGGACCTAGGCAGTCACATTAGGAAGTGATATATTCAATTTTGATTGAGATTATTTAATCTATGTGTGAGTGATATAATACAGCCATTAATTTATTGAACATTTAAAGATATTCATTCATACTTAACAATATTTAATAGATTGAGATAATTAGAGGATTCAGCTGCTCAGTGAAGCAGAATTTGTGTTCACCTATACAGCTAGCAAATTTATGGCTAGGAAAACAAATTATTAACTAGATAATGATATCCAGAAACAACTAAATTAGTACTGGGGCTAATTCAATGAGTGAAAATTCTAGAAGCTTCCAGCTATGAGACAATCCCCCTGGCCCTTGTATCTACTGCCCTTGGGTGTCAGCCTCATGTTATGTTGTTCTATACAGCACAAATGAGTGCAGTCCTTCTATGTCTATCCCTCTCTTTCTGACTCATTTCAGGCAGAAGGAGGGGATATTGGTGATGGGGAATGTGCACTGGTCGAGGGATGGGTGTTTGATCACTGTGTGATTGCAAACCAAACATAAAAGCTTGTAACCATCTCACAGTGATTCAATAGTTTTCTTTTTTTTAAAAAAAAGAGAAAATTTTAATAGTTTTATTTTTTTAAAAAAAAAGAAAATTCTAGAAGCTTTTGTACTAGCAGTTACTCATTACACTGATTGCAGCTAAAATATTTTCCAGTTAGACATCACTCTTTTAAACTGCTTTACCCAAAATGTCACTGGTGAAGAGAGGGGCCTTGGAATATTGTATCACTGAAACACAATCAGGAACAATTTTGTATACCTCACAGTGATTCAATTTAAAAAAATAAATAAATAAGCAAAAAAAAAGTGCTCAAGAAATACTGTGTGGCGGGTAATCTGGAGCATACATACTGTCTACTCTTTCATTCTCTTGATAGTTTGCTAAAATTTTTTTTGGATTTTAATTTTTATTTAATTAATTAATTAATGCATTTATTTATTAATGAATCACCATGAGGGTACAGTAACAGATTTACACATTTTCATACTTGTGTTTCCCTCATACAGTGTTTGAGCACCCCTTCCTCTACCAGTGTCCATTCTCCACCACCAGTGAACCCAGTATCCCTCCCACTGCCCAATCCCATCCCCGTTCCTCCCCCCGCCGCCCTCCCTCCCTGCCTTTGTGGCAGGGCGTTCCATTTTGTTCTCTCTCTCTCCTTTTGGGTGTTGTGTTCCGCAATAGAGATATTGAGTGGCCATCATGTTCAGTCTATAGTCTACTTTCAGCACGCATCTCCCCTCCTGAACAGGTCCTCCAACCAGAGCTTACTTGATGTTCCCTTCTATATCTGAGCTGTCCTCTCCCCAGAATGTGAGGCCAGCTTCCAAACCATGGAGCCAACCTCCTGGTATTTATTTCTACTATTCTTGGGTGTTAGTCCGCAACTCTGTTATTTTATATTCCACAGATGAGCGCAATCTTTCTATGTCTGTCTCTCTCTTTCTGACTCATTTCACTCAGCATGATACTTTCCATGTTGAAATGGATTAAAGATCTCAACATCAGACCACAATCCATAAGGTACATCGAAGACAAGGTCGGCAAAACCCTCCATGATATTGAAGATAATGGTATCCTCAAAGATGACACGCAACTGACCAACCAAGAGGAAACAGAGATAAACAAATGGGACTACATTAAACTAAGAAGCTTCTGCACCACAAAAAATACAGTGACCAGAATACAAAGACAATCTACAGAATGGGAAAGGATATTTCCCCAATACCCATCAGATAACGGGATGATATCAAGGGTATATAAGGCACTAGTTGAACTCTAAAAGAAGAAAACATCCAACCCCATCTGAAAATGGGGTGGAGAAATGAACAGAAACTTTCCCAAGGAAGAGATACGAATGGCCAAAAGACACATGAAAAAGTGCTCTACATCACTAATCATCAGGGAGATGAAGATCAAAACAACTATGAGATACCACCTCACAGCACAGAGAATGGCACACATTCAAAATAACAAAAGCAACCACTGTTGGAGAGGATGTGGGGAGAAAGGGACCCTTCTACACTGCTGGTGGGAATGCCGACTGGTTCAGCCCTTCTGGAAAACAATATGGACGATTCTCAAAAAATTAGAAATTGAGCTTCCATTTGATACAGCAATACCACTTCTGGGAATATATCCTGGAGAAACAAAAAGGTATAGTTGAAATGACATCTGCACTTATATGTTCATCGCGACACTGTTTACAATAGCCAGCTTCTGGAGAAAACCTGAGTGCCTGAGAACAGATGACTGGTTAAAGAAACTTTGGTACATCTATACAATGGAATACTATGCAGCTGTTAGAAAAGATGATGTCATGAACTTTACATATAAGTTTGCTAAATTTTGCTGGCATAGATTAGAATTTCTTTTGCACACAAATATTATTTAATAAAAATACTTTATTATGCCTATAAACTTGCCCACAAACTGCCTCCTGGTGCCGTGTAATTCCATCAAAAGCCAAGATCCAGAGACTATAAAACAAAGCTCTTGGAAGCATTCATGGCTGAGCTACCTTTTATAGCATAGTTCTCCCTCTCATAGCATAGTTCTCCCTCTCAGAGAACCTGGCAAGGTACCGAGAGCATCCTGAGCACAGGGCAGAGCCTAGCAAGATTTCCGTGGCATATTCGATATGCCAAATACAGTAACAATGATGAGTCTCATTCCCTTCACCCTGAAAGAGCCTCCAGTGCGGCACTACTGGGAAGATCAAGTAAAGAGAGGCTGATGAAGTCTCAGGGCTAGGACAAATGGAGATGATAGTGACACCTGCTAAAGCAAATCGATGATCAACTGGATGACAGTGATAGTGATACTTTCACCTATTTCATGATCTCACCCAACCATATAACCAAGAGAAAACAATATCGTTATCATTACTATTGATTTTAGAAAATGAAGTAAACCATTGCTAGCAAAGTGATCAAGTGTCATGAACCTGGTTTAGTCATAAAGCACATGCCTTGAATGTGTATGACCCTGAGCTCAGATCCCTAGTAACACTCACACAGACAGACAGACACACACACATACACACACACACACAGCCACAGGTATTTTGTTGTACAAACAAAACATTACATCATTTTAAAATTTTCCAAAACTGGAAGAAAAAAAATCTGTGAAAAATTCAGATTCCCACCTAAATTTTAAAGTAAATCTATAGGAATCTTTTTATAACATATTTTAACTTGTATAATATTTTAGTCTTTCAATTTAAAAAATGGCAAAGTCTTATATCTATAGGATGCATTATCTCTAAAAAACTCAAAATCAAAATCAACATATTGATAGCACTGTACCATGAGTGAATCATATTTGTTTTTTCTTCTTTTTTTTTTCTTTTTGGGTCACACCAGGCAATGCTCAGGGGTTACTCCTGGCTTTGCACTCAGGAATTACTCCTGGCAGTGCTCGGTGGACCACATGGGATGCTGGGAATCGAACCCTGGTTGGATGCATGCAAGGCATATGCCCTACGCGCTGTGCTATCTCTGCACCCTGAGTGAATCATATTTGAATGTGGCTCAATTAACATAAATTGAAGCATTGGTGTCAATGTGTTAATAAGGCTTTGTTTTTAAAATAATATCCTTATTTTAAATATTAAATAAATATATACAATATATTAAACTTATATATTATACATGATAAATATGATATCAAATAATATAATAATATTATTATAATATTCTTTGCTGATGTGAAGTAAATTTACTTTAGAAAAAATATTCTAGTTTATTTTGTACCTACTCTATATAGAATCCTTTACTAAATTTTATGGTAACTGGTCTAGACATTGTCTTTCTTAATTAAAAGAAAGTCAAATGATTAAATGACAATTTGTTACTTAATATATAGACTTTTCCATTAAATTAAAATAAGACTGATACCTTCTGATCTAAAAGATAATTTTAATTAGGACTGAAGCTAAGATATTTGTATGCTAAAGTTTTAAGCCAGGTTTTGAGGTAGCAATGATTTTAGATAAATTAAATTTAAGCTTGAGTTTATCTTCCAAGTTGCATGTCATATTTATCTTATCTATAAACAAAGTAAAATACATTTTTAGTGTCCACAAAATCTTAGTATATGAATCTAAAAACTCTGGATCTACCAGTTCTGATGATTCAGCAAAGGAAGCATGGTTCAAGGACTTGGAGACTTAAAAGGAAAATCAGCCAACAATATTCTCTGAAATTAGGGGAAAAGGAAATAAGGACATAAAAAAAATGGAAATAAAATGTCAAAAGTGAGTCTGCAGAAAATGCAGAGGTTTATGTAACAAGGAATAGGTAAAGGTGATAGCACGTATATATTATATAAAGGTTAATCTGAATACAATTTTGTTTCATTTCAATGTTTTCATGTACTATAAAACTTTGAACCTAGATGCTAAGATGATAAAGTGTTATGAGATTTTTAATTTTTTTCTTTTAGACTGCACATTACCAATACATGTGCGAAAAATTTAAACAGAATTCATTAATACTGTCTTAATACAGTACAATTTTTGTTACTGCCTCCAGTAACTTTACATTATATTTTCTGTTTAGCTTTTTGAATTATATTCATGTCTAAAATAATAGAATCCATTGATTTCCTTTAGTCAATATGCTTAGCAGATGACAAAATGACAATAGAAATTCAAAACAAACTTGAAAATACTGTTCAAATGACATTTTCTTAAGGCATCACTCATGTCAGTACAAAGCATGTAGATAAGAAATTGATTTAATATTATTTAATCTGCACATTTTATTCTGATTATTTATAATGTTATGGATAAAATAAAATGTAGTGATAAAAATCTCTGATAACATAGTCTTTATTCACAGACTTTACAAGCATTAAAAAAACACATATTAATATCATGCCACTGACGTTTTAATATATCCCACTTCAGTTTTAAGATTTTAGAAGCCTTTAACAATAATTAAATATATAAAATTTACTATTTTTTCAAAAAAATCCAAATCATTGTTTGAACTGAAAAAGAAAAGACATCAGGCAGCTTGAAATAAAAAAATGCTGGCTATAAAATCAGAACTAAGGTTATAATGTTAGAGTTTCTCTTTAATTCTGATGTTTGACTTGCTCTACACTAGTAGTAAAAGAAAGAGGTTTATTATCACTCCTAAATTTTTTCTAGTCAATAGTATCATTTAAATAATCTAGTGATTCCAATGCAAACATAAGAGAGACCACAAATTTTAGCAGCATAAAATCTTGAATTTAAACTTTATGAATTTAAACTTTATTTTCAAATGACTTGGGTCATATTAAACTTTAGAAGTACTACTCATGTTCTTGCATATTAATATTTCTAATGACAAAATTAAGAATTTCTTCTACATTTGTCTTAAATTTTTTATCTGTAAATTTATTGAGTAGGTGTGAGATAATTCCTCTGAAGTATACAGAACTTGGCATCATCTTAATATGCTTTAAATTACTTTTAAAAAGTCTGAACAATAATGACTAGCATTATTTTAATGAATCTATAAGATAACTCTTAGATATATATTTCGTAGTGAATATTTCTCCCTAAAATCCTTAAATCTACATTTTAGGATTTAGTATGTCCTATTAGGAGGTGGTATTGACAGCTTAAAATCAATACATTTAAAACCAAATTAAATATTTGTTAATCTTATCCTGTATCCAACCCTAATAGATATAGAACTAACATATAATTATTTACTGTAGTATCACTTGTCATGTTCATTTTCATTCCCTCCTACTTTGCAACAAGAATGATTACTCTTTGTAATTCATTCTCACCAATTTCTTAAACAACTTAGTGAGTCTCAATAATATAAAAATTATGATTCAAATTCCATAAAGCTACTTTCAGGGCATTCATTCAGTAAACTTGTCATCCCTCCAATTTCAGTTCTCATAATTTCATGCTCTCTTCATTTCTAAGTTTGATGTACCATGATTTACATTTCTGTTAATGAAGGGTTTCTGTATCCAGTATTCCAGAAGCACATCTTTTTCTATGTGGCTGCTTCCCTCTACCACTGTAGTAAACACTCAGTAAACCAAATTCTGTAAACCAATTATTAAGTTGAATTATTTCATTATCTCTTAACATTGAACTCACACTGAATTGCATTTCTCCACAAAAATTAAGATACATCTGATAATCTGACTTTCCTTTCCCTTCTTTGTTCATTTGTACTTCCCACCACTCCAACTAAGTAACCTTGTCTCTTAAGACAAAATTTGGGTATGTTATGCAGAAAGCAAAATTCCTTAATTACTGTTTATCCTCTTTTCTGAGTCATATGCCTTTAAAATTGAGTAACTATTTTATTGCTGCACTTTCAGTTTATTTTTAGTTACTTTTCTTACATCTTCATCCTCTTATTTTTTTTTGTTTTTTATTCATAATTCTGTCAGTTGACTTCTAACCATGCAGAAGGCACTCTCAAGGATATTATCTCAGTTAGACTTTCAAAGAAAGCCATAATACGCAAATTGCAGAAAGGTTGTTCCAGGAAATGATATACTCTAAGCAGGGACATGCATGAGCTGGGAATTAGGTAACATGTAAAAATCCATGTAAATCTAGCAAAAATGAAAATAGTTAAGTTTAATGCAGACTTGATTTTGTTTTCTGAGTATTAAAACTTTCCAGGACTGTCACTCCAACTGAGATTTCTCTTTACCTTGGCACTAAATACGGACAATAAATAGACTTGTGATAATGACTGATATCATTTTATAGTAAGTACTATTTAAAGTCAACAAAAGTATCATTTCAAACATCATGCAGTAGAAAGAAAATAATTCTACATATTTTTAATTCCTGTTTGATCAGGAATTAATAAAAGTTTTCTTAAAAGAAGCTTAAGGAAGGGGACTGGTGTGTTGTGCAGTGAACTGGGAGCTTGCCTTGCAAATGCTGACCTGGATTCAAAATCTCATCTCCCATACGGTCCCCTCTGAGTCCTGCTTGAAGTGATCCATGAGCACAGAACGAGGAGTAAACCCTGAGCACTATTGGATGTGGCCCCCAAACAAAGCAACAACAACAAAATAAGTTTACAGTTAACAACCTTTCACATTGTTCTGAAACTACACTATTTTGTGCTAGGCTGTTTTTACCCTTCCATTGCAGTCTTCCTTACGTTTTGTTTCAAAGTTTTATTAAGTACCTCTGAGAAATAAATAAAGCAAAAAGATTATGAAATTACTTTCCCTCCCTCTATGAAGCTCTACTAAGTTTCTGGCCTGCAGTAGTCAGTAACTGTGGATTAACTTCTATTTGGGGGGACCTGAATTTTTCTGTCTCTAATCTTAGGACATTATGTTCTCTAGCCATCTGTTGTTTCTAGGTTCCGCCTACACAGTAGGGATGGGAAAAACAGCTTATAGTCTACTTCTTTTGATGGAAAGATTCATTTCTAGAGTGAGTGTGAACAACAGAACCCTCATTGCTTGGGTATATGAAGGTCGTGACAGCTTTGGTATGACTTGTGCCTCTATATCTATCAATTTAGTTGATACCAAATAAGGCAACTTTATACTTATTGTCATAAAGTATAATGAAAAACTCTTCAACAGAAAAGAATAATGTATGAAGTTTCTGTATTTGGGAAACCAGATGATGTTAAAATCATAAAGAGTTTTAAATGAGAGTTTATATAAAGACTCATCATGTAAAGGAATGGATACAGGTAACTTTATGAAGATAGTAACATCAAAAGAGTTTCTATTACTCAAAATGCTTTTTATTTTATCCACACTTTCATCTTTAGAATCTTGATGGAATACAGTTGTTGTCTGCATATATTACTTTGATCATAAGCATAGAGTGCGCTGCAAAATTTCAAATATTTTTTTAAAAGTTTTCATTTAATTAAAGAACCACAATTTACAAAGTTATTGATTGTTGGGTTTTAGGAGTACAATATTTGAAACCAATTCCACCACTGTGTCAAGTTTCCCCCACCAGTGTTGCCATGCTCCTTCCCACCCCTTCCTGCCACCTGGTATTTTAATCTTATAATTTTCATTCAGTTGGAATTTTCCACGAGAAAAATTTCCATAAATAATAAAAAAGTGCTTTTTAAGGTTCTTTCCATATTAAAAATAAATTATACCTGAGCACCCATATACTTATGACTTGCTAGTCATTGCTAAAAGACAACCATATCTGCTGAGAGCACAAAAGTTCATCTGTACTTACCCTTGAAAACTGAAATTTACTAGTGACATGTGTTATATTTGATAACAGTGTTACTTGGCAGAACAAACTAATGATGTTTAATCAACATCACAAGAGCACATTGAAACACAGCAAACAAAGCTACTTTGAAATAAACGATGGGATATATATTTTTTAAAGATGCATTTGAGTTTAAAGTTATTTGATTTATATATTTTCTTGACAAATTTTGTAACTATAATTTTAATATATTATAACAAGCATATATCAATTGCTTATCAAAATATTTTAACAGGATATCTAATGTTTTTCTTTTACCAGTAATGTATTCTCCATATGACATTCTTCAAAAGGTTATCTCTATTTCAAAAATGAAGGCAAGGTCATTAGGTCTTAAAATGGTAAAATAAGTTACATAAGTGTACTAGAATGATGTTTAAAATATAAAGCTTCATTGTCCATGTTGTTTCATCATTAGTACTTAAAATTTTTTTAAATTACATTTTACAGTACGACTGAAGTCATTGTTGTATGGATACAGAGATATGCATCAATCCCTCCATCAGTGTTTCAAGATATTTCCACTTTTATCCTACCATACCTTCCTCCAACCTTCTCAGATCCCACTCTCATTATACTCCTTAATACCTAATGTTAAGAGATTACTGTTCATTAATTTTGAAATACTATAATGACTAATATACATAAAAATGTCTTTATTTATATAAGATTTTGTTACTTCAATAATTAAATAGTATAGATATAAGATATCTATATTTTATTTAATTCAACCTAGGTTGAATAAACATGCAAATAGATTTATATTTAAAAATAGAAACATAATAATTTCAAAACTAAATCATGAAATATCAGTTTCAATATTAAAGCATTTCCTCTCTTACCATATGGAAACATAAAGTGTCACTAAAAGAGCAAAATGTTAGTATGAATAAATGTTCTTCACACTGGAATGTACATACAGGTATGCCAGTTAGAACTCCCTTAAGAATTCAATAATTTATCCTCCAGAAAATTCCTGCCATCTGTCAGTTACTCCTCTTTGGGAATAATTTTCTGCTACAGAGACATTTCAATCAATACAGTATATTTGAAGGTATATGACTATTTATGTGGAGTACTATATCCAATCCACTTTTCCATAATTTGTAATACTTATGAAATATTATCCAAGGTTTATATACCCACTGGATATAGAGAGATCTCTGATAAAAGACTAAGTTCTTCCCCTGTCTGTTCCTTTTCCTCCACTTATATAGGCATTATTGGTATTTCCCAGTCCATCAACTATATGTAAATTTACTAGAGTCTTTTCTTATTTAATCTTTTGAATTAAAAATGGTGCTAGGCTGGGAGCAGAGTGATAGAGTGGGCAGGATTCTTGCCTTGCACATGGTTGGCATGTGTTTGATCTCCAGTATTATCCCCCAAAAACTATCCCCAAGCACCACCAGGGGTGATTCCCTGAATGCAGAAACAGGAGTAAGTCCTGAGCACTACCAGGTGTGACCTAACACCGACCTCCCCAAAAAATGATGCTATAAAATAAGGACAAAAGTATTTTTGGAGATATGTCAACCACTATTCAGATAGCACATGTACGATGTCAGATGAAGCAAAGACTGACACTGGCATATGAAGTTGTCCACTAGTGAAGTGGAAAAGAATATCAGTCAAAGGAAATGGACTAGTGAATAAAACTATCAGACATTTGAAAACTTTGGGAAGTTGTAATTATTACAATAATCATTTGTAATATGTTTGGCTTTTCTGGATACTTTGGGTAAGTCAGAGGAAAGGTGTTTTTTAAAAGTACACTATGATTAGACAAAATATAAATTCCAGATTTTTGTAGTACAACATCTATAAAATCTTACCTCCAGTATTTTGCAGACAGTAAACAATCAGACTCAGGATATGAGATGAAAAACTCCCAAGTTTAAATTATCGATTTCAATAGGTGTATGATGCCAAACTCAAAAACATTGTTGGGAAGGAGTGAATATTTAAGCTTAGAAAATATGTACTATAAAGTAATTACCATTAAATCTCTTTCACAATCTTCTAATTCTGCAAAAGAGACTTACCATTTTTCATTAATATCCAGTGTTCCGGATTGTAGGTACAGTGGATAGAGCACTTGCCTTATATGCAGCTGACTCAGTGGATCCCCAGCACCACATATGGTCCCTTGAGTATCACCAGGAATGGTCCCTGAGCACACAATTAGGAGTAAGCCCTAACTACTGACAGGTATACTCCCTCCATACATAAATAAACAAATCCAATGTTTGCTCCACTGGCTTAAACCTATTGAGGGGGTCACTCTCTCTAATTCAAACTTTTAAAACCTAGCAAGGGCCCTAGGATACAGGTTCAGATATTTTATTGGGGAATCACTTAGAAGCATTGAAAAAGCAGTGGTCCACATGAAGTGAAAATAACCAAATGGCATGAACAATTTTATTTTTATCCATTTATTTATTTATTTATAAATTTATTTATTGAATCACGGTGAGAACAGTTACAAAGCTTTCAGGTTTAAGTATCAGTCATACAATGATGAAACACCTGTCCTTTCACCAGTGCACATTTTCCACCACCAAAAATGCCCAGTATACCCCCTATCCCACACCCTCCCCCTACCTGTGTGGCAGATGATTTCCACATTACTCTCTCTCTACTTTGATTACATTCAATATTTCTACACCAAACTCACCATTATTATTTGGGATTTTACCCAACACTCAGACCTGCAGAAAAGGCAACATTAGATAATTTGTTTTCTATTGCTGATTATGAACAGCATATTATGTCGGTTTTGGAATTCTGAAATTTTAATAATTAAACCTGGAGAGATTTCTGCCAAAAGCTGTTGGCTTCCAATGTTTGTTCATTGTAAAAAAATCTCAAGGGCGGTGCATGCGTGGGAGGGGGAGATGATATGATGTGTGTAGTGTTGTTCTGTTGTCTGCAGGCACTCGGGGCAGCTCTCTCTCACATATGCCGCTCGCGTTTGGTGCTCTCAAGCTGCTGTGTGTGGACCAGATCAGGACGGCTCCTCCTTGTGCTCTGCTTCTGTGTGTGCCACTGTGCTCTCTTCTGTCTGTCTCTCCGTCTCTGTCTCAGTAGTCTCACCCCTGGTCTCTTCCGACCTCTCTGTCTCTGCTTCTGTGTCTTCTTCTGTCTGTGTTGTCTCCTTCAATTTTGTGTCTTCCCGTGTGTCTTCTGTGTCTTCTCTTGTGTCGTCTTCTTCTTCTGTCTCCCCTCACTGCCCTCACTGTCTTAGTTTATAAAGTTTATCACTTGTATCACTTGTATTACTTGTAGTCCCTTGATCTTCGATTTGTTCAAGCAGGCGCCAGTAACATCTCCGTTTGTCCCTGTCACAAGCTAGTGTAGCCCAATGATACCTGCTCACTCCAGGAACAGAAAGAGCCTCAAATCATTCACTCAGAGATTTGATGAAGAAATCTGACCATCTAGTTGGTGGGCGACCACGAGGTCTTCTGACGTTCTGTGGAATCCAGTCTGTAACAGCTCTAGTCCAACAGTCATCTCTGAATCGCATTACATGACTGGCCCATCTGATTTTTGATGCCTTGGCAAACGAAACAGCATCCCTGACTTTTGACCATCGACGGAGGTCAGAACTCCAGATTCCTTCTCTCACTTGTGTGAGACATGATATTCCCAGCATAGCTCTTTTGATTCCTCTTTGGGATACCCTAATAGCATTTTCATCCTGCTTGCGTAGGGCCCAGGTCTCTGAGGCATATGTTAGTGCAGGAAGAATGGTGGAATTGAAAAGATGTGCCCAGAGTCGGAGGTTCTTCATTCTCTTAACCACCTCTTCGATGCTCTTGAAGGCATTCCACACTGCTCTCTTCCTCCTGCGCAGTTCTGGCACCAAGTCATTCCTCATGTTGATTTATAGTTGATATATATATATATATATATATAGTTGATATATAGTTTATATAGCAAATTACAAAGGTGGGTTTAACATTAACAAATCAGCAAAGAAGGGTAAGACCATTTTTTGAGGAGATTAACAAAATCTCATCTAAGGAAATCTCATCTAAGGAGATCCACTCAAGGGTGGGGTCCAAACAAGGGTGTGTCAGGGTGTGAGCTGGTAGCCTGCTTAAATAGTTATAGTAAATTTACTTCTAATATTTCTAGCAATGTCATTCTGTATGAGCACAATAAGAGATATATCAGACTTAAAGTTTGGTTCTTTCTGAGGACATCTCACTATATGTTCCAGACCACAGTCCTCAGGTCAGGTTAGTCTTCCTAACCCCAGCAGGGTCCTCGTCTCGTCATTACTTTTGGATCATGACAACATTTATCTATGACCATGCTCTCAACTTATAGTTGAGTATTGTGGTGCTTTGGCCTGGCCCATTTCGATGCCAGGGTAGCTCACAGCTTGCCCTGGGTCCATTTCATGCCTTGTCGGGACCCTGCTTTTGGGGTACTAGGAATTAAGGGCAACTGAGTTGAGAAAGCAGATACCCTGGAGGAAATATTATTGGAGGCAATCGGCTCCCACACTACAAATCATAACATTATCTATCTTCCTGTGTCCATACAGAAAGGCCATTGCTCTAAGGTAAACTAAGTTCCCTGAGGCAAGGCTAAAAGGACAAACCCCATGTTATCCTATAGTTCATGTGTCTCTGGGATCATGGCTGTTAAGCAGCTTGATCAATAGTCAGAGGGCAGCAACTCGGGGTCTCTCTGGGGTGGGGGAGGACAGGGGCTGGCTCCATCCCCATCCCATTAGGCCCCACATGTCTCATCACTGCTGGCACATACCTGACTGTCTAATGGCCTCTAGAAGATGATGACCACTGAGCATTAGGGGGAATAGATGGAGAGAAGACCCCTTTTTTTCACCTGGGGTGGCCCGGCGCTGGTAACCTAATGCGAAGTCCAGACGCATTTCTGCCAAAATCCACTGGGTATCGAGATTCGTTCCTGTGTCTCTGGGATTATGATCACTAAGTAGCTTAATCAGTAGCCAGACATTTTTTTAAATAAAAAGATATCTGAGAAGGGTACATATGAATTGAGTTTATAATATAAGGCCCAGAAAGTCAGAAAGCCTCTAGATGAGTGATTTTCACAGAAATGTCCTAGAGAAAATTCTATTTCCCAAAGTTTAAGTCTTGTTTGGGTTTATTTTGTTTGTTTGTTTCTGTGATAAGCTTCCAGAATCATTAAGAATCCCAGTGGTGGCTGCCCTCTGTAAGGCAGACATAACAGTAGGAAATGCTATTATTAAAATGGGTTCCTTAATAGCTATGGGGTAATACAAACCAAAAATAATGGAGACCATATGGAATTATCCAACCATCAAAAATAAGTTTGGAATCCTTATCCAAATTACCAGTAAGATGGAGCCTGACTCCAAGCACCTTGTAAATGGTTAAGTGAACTGTGTCCTAGAGATAGTAATATTTCAGTTAACACAAAAAAAAATTAGAACTGGGTGAGCAAGACATAAATTGTGACTGCCCCAGTAAAATTCCCCAAAACTTTGCAGAGTATCCAGACATGAATCAACTATCAGATCTAGAACTCCCTGATAAAAGGATAGATGAGTTCTCTAGGAAGAACTTTAACTACAGAGAGCATATATAATAATATTTCCTCCAACACTTTCCCAAAGATTTCTATTATCATTTACCTATAATTACAATGAGAATAGAAAAAATAGGCAGATTTGGAGAAGCATAAACATGCTTGAATTGAACTCAATGATACCCAAACAACTATAATATCAGTATCTCTACCCATACATTAGGATAATAATATCTTGGATACTATTCAATGACCTACATGCTTGTATATGTCTGGTCTGTGTATCTATGTCCACAAATACTTTGTCCATAAATCTTAATTTTCCACACAATAGCATCCACCACAAAATGGTACTAATAACATCGAATAACTCAGTCATTCAATATTAGCTAATATCTCTATTAGGCATCCCAGTGTTCGAGAGCTCTCCATAGAGCCTCAAATGGAGCAACCTTGCTGGAAGATTATATATGGACCCAATAGTGTGGACTCTCGGTCTTTAAATCTACTACTATGAAAACCAAGTTTCTAATTTTCAGTAAAAGAAATCAAATATCAACTTTCAATATATATTGAGGCATAATAAATATTTAATGAGTTATCTATGAAGAAATACCCTCTGTCTATAGCTTTAATACTTTTAGTATTGTGAATTTTATGGTACCAGTCTGATACTATGGAGCACATTCACCTTTGAGGGACAAATTAAACCACCTATAGCACAGCACTGACAATATGAAACAACTTCTTTAGGGAATGATATGGGAAGATAACAGCAAATTCATTCTTTTGTATCCATACATCCTGTAAGAGACAGTATCATTTGACTTACATGATATTTAGTCCATGAATATCTTCTTCATAAATATTATTGTGGGCCATTTCATAGTAAAGGTTTAGATGAGAGAGAGAGAGATAGAGAGGGAGAAAGAGAGAGAGAAAAAGAGAGAGTGAGAGAGAGTGTGTGTTTCTTCCTCAGACTTTTTGCTTCAACATTGTAGTAGTGCTCGTGCAACCTGGCATTCAATTTTCAAGTACATTTATAAGTTCTAAAAATGACCATGTTATCAGGAGCAAATATCTACTTCTGAATAAAATTGCCCATTCCCCTGCCACTTCATCATAGAGAGAACGAAATCTGACTTCTTATTTGATAGACACATTTCAAAGGGAAAATGACCAGAAAACTACTGTTCAATTTAAAACAAAGCCATATTGCTTTTAGTCTAGTAGTCAATTCCCATAAGAAATCTCCTGGTCTATGATTGTATCTTTATAAATATAAGATTCCTTTTTACTTTGAAATTTTTCTGAAGATTAACATACAAATTTTCTATTAACACTAACAAATATAGAGGTGGTGATGTCTTCTCTTTCTAACTTTGAAAAAAGCTTTCATAAATTATACTTAGTAGATTTTATACAAATTTAATGTATGTTTAGTATATATTTTCTTTTATTTATATATTTTTGAGGCCACACCTAACTATGCCCAGGGCTCAGAGATTACTCCTGATTCTGTGCTCAGAATTTACTCCTAACAAGACTCAGGGTCACTGAACCTGGGATGACTGAATATATCTGCTGTACTACCTCTGTGGTCATTCTCTATTAATCTTTTTGCCTAAAGGTATTATATTAAATTTTGTACCCAAACAGAATACTACAGAATTCTTATAGAAAGTTTTCAATATTAAATCAATGATTGATTTTAAAACTGATTAAATTTAAAATAAATTGTCATGTGGGGGAAGGGTGATGCGGGCCGAATATAGACTAGAGACTGAACACAATGGCCACTCAACACCTTTATTGCAAACCACAACACCTAATCAGAGAGAGAGAACAAAAGGGAATACCCTGCCATAGTGGCAGTGTGGGGTGGGGGAAACGGGACTGGGGAGGGTGGGAGGGATTTTGGGTTTACTGGTGGTGGAGAATGGGCACTGGTGAAGGAAGGGATGGGTTATCAAACTTTGTATGGGGGAAACATGAGCACAATAATGTATAAATCTGTAACTGTACCCTCACGTTGACTCACTAATTAAAAAGAAACTATTAAAATAAAATAAAATAAATTATAGCAAAAGTCTTGATCAGCAGGAAAGTAAATTTATTTTTACCAAAATTGTCAAATAAACATACCAATTTCATTATGTGATTTCAATGAAAATGCAGCATTTAAAAGACTCACAGATATATATGTAAAAATAAATTGCATTACCTGTAACTTTGGTGAAGGATATCTTTAGACATGATAACAGTGAAGGAAAATTTTATATATTTTTTTCTTCAAATTATCTAATAATCTCACATTAAATAGGGTGATTCTCATTTTAAAATATAACGGGTACAACCACATTAAAATTCCATATACAGTGTCTAAACATGAAGGCTGACCATCTCACAAAGCTCAAAAAGTGCCTATTTTCTAGCAGTTTCCACCCAATAGCTGCTCAAATCCATGATAGATTGAGCAGAGCTAGTAAAGCGATAAATGAACAGGCCTGAAGCACTTAGAAAGGAGAGTCACACGTTATACCAAACAGAGCAATATAATAGCTTTCTCATAGTCCATAACAGAGAGAGAAGTATCTTTTACTAAAGTATCAATCTGACATTTTTGGAATTTAAAAGCCTGATATGATTTTATGAGATCAGGTGATGTAACTGGACTTTATTTTGTTCACTAATTTAAAAAAAAAGTCTCCTTGCCTTATTCAGTTTACTTCTTCATGAAATGGAAATAATTCCATCTTCCTTTCAATAGCAATAGATTGTATGAGGCTATGATAAAGAATTCCAGAAAAATATGTCTTTACTTTTAAAATTTTGTCATTTTTTTAAAAATGAATTTGATCTTTAGTCATCATGAATATAGTGTAGCTGTGTTTTAATTGACCTCAAGGTAACCATAATGTGAACTTTTGTTGTTGCATGTTACTTTATACTTGAGAATTATAAATTATTTTAGAAACTTCGAAAGCCTCCATCACTAGTTTTACCAGATAGTTTATCTCCTTCCTGAATACTTTGCCAGGCAGAAAAATACTCTCAAGTGACAAAAAAATATTGATTAATGAATATAGTTATATACCAGATACTCAATATATGTTAAATATCAAGTTCTCTCTTAGGTACTAGAAAGAACAAGGATAAATATGATTCAGTTCTCAAACATGCTGAAACTGTACAACCTAAAACCTAGAGATTACTGAGGAAATCAACTCTAGAATTTTGGGGAATCATCATCATCATCAACAACCTCTTACTGAAGAACACTCCCTCAAGGAACCTTTAATAGTAGATCAAAGACTGACTTTTTGTGAAACTAAGCTGTTGCCCAAATTACATCTCCTTTGTTCTGTTCATTCAAATTCTTTCACTTCTGCACACTAGAATTTAATTCCTAAGTGAGGTATTGGGGAATTTATACAATACAGCTACACCACCTGATTAAAATACTGCTTTCATTTAGTAGCTATATATACTTGTCAAGTAATATGATTCTATTTCTTATTTTATTCATTTGTAAATACTACTAATCATAATATCTAGAATTGTGAATGCACCTAATTGAGTTTTCATAAAGCCCATATAGTGGTGCCAGGCCCACGATAATAATTCAACGACTACTAAGTTTCATCACTATTATCATCATCATTAGTGACTGTCCCACCAATAAATTGAAATATAATTAGTAGCAAACCACTGAAATATTTAGTCTCAAAAGCCAAAACCTGATCACAAGCCTCATTGTTAAGAATTATTAACTCCCTAGTATAGAAAAAAACCCTTATGATCAATTATTTTCCCATTTCAAATTTGGTCTTGGAGCAATAGGACACAGTTTTTAGATCTCTTACTGAGCTGAATGATAGTTATACTACTCACTTATGTGTTAGTGTATATAGCAGTAATGCCCTTAAAAAGTGTCCTTAAATCTTTCCACACCTATGGATAGGCACCAGTTTGCAGACATGTGGTTTAAGAGTGCTACTCTAAACCACACAGAATGAATATACTCTATATTCTCTCTTAAACCCAGTCTACCTCCAGTATTTTGCCTCAGAAAATGTCATTACACCCCATAGTATATTAGACAAAAAATTATCATTTTCTTTGATTTATCCTTCTTAGAACTTTGCTTCACACACCTATCTAATCATAGAGTTCATTGGACATTTTTTTTAGATCTCTCTGGATTTCAACCCTATCATTCTATCTTTATTTCATTGGCACTATAACACCATATCTAAATGGTTTTAAATCAAACACTGGTCACTTTTCCCCCTTATTTTCCGTAGTTACTGACATAAAATATTGAAAACACAAATGTTAATGCCCTATATTCAAATTATTTTATTGTATTATTGAGGTGGGCTGGAGCAATAGCACGGTGGATAGGACATTTGCCTTGCATGCAGCCAATTTGGGTTCGATTCCTCCATCCCTCTAAGAGTGCCTGGCAAGTTACTGAGAGTATTGGGCCCTCACAGAAGAGCCTGGCAAGTTACCCATGGCATATTTGATATGCCAGAAACAGTAATAAGTCTCACAATGGAGATGTTACTGGTGCCCGCTGGAGCAAATCAATGAGCAATAGGATGACAGTGATGACAGTGATACAGTGATATTGAGGTGGCACAGTTTGTAACAGTGTCAATGCTTAAAAAGTCAGTGCACATCTTCCACCAAAGTACCCCATCCTCCCCACTACTGTCTGTAGGTCACTTCCAGTCCATTTCATCACTCCCTATTTGTTGATTCCTGCTTGATAACAAGACATATATTTTAGTGTTTCAGTGCTTTTATGTCTGGGCAAAGTGATGTCAACTTTTGTTCTGTATGAGGCTTGGAAGGAATGTGACTACTTGTTCTTTCATCAAATTGCCCGCAAGTTGCTTCTGACAGAATATATCCTTTTGTATTATAAATAAGCTTCCCTATACAAAGTCCTCTATAATTAGTAGATAATGTTCCACTCAGGCCAGTAGTAGTCATCTTACTACATTTCTCTAAAAAAATTAACTTTTGTAAAGGCTTCAGGGAACTGTTTTTCTCAGTTTCATAATAGCTTTTTCCTCTCACTGAAAAGGCTCCCAACCCCTTATTTTATCCATTTGCCTTGCTGAGGCTTCTTCATCCCTTAACTGTACACTCTAGATTACTTTCCCAAGTCAAATTAAGTTAAAAAATGTTAGTTCTAATACAAGTTAAAGCACGTAGTTAAATTAAGTTAAAGTACATATATCTAATATAATTCTATTTTTGATTGTACAAAATTTTAAAGTTTAATTAATCAGAGAGTCTCTTGCCCGCACGCCTGGCTGTCTTCCCCCGGGCCCCTCGGAGGGGATGGGCTCCAGCTTCCCTCCCCACCCTGAGCAGAGCTCCTAGGGGACAAAGACCACCGTAACTTAGTTACAGCCATGCTGGAGGCCCCTCTCCACAGGTTTGGACAGGTCTCATGCATGAAGGTACTGGCAGAGGAACCCAGGTGTGTATAATCCCATCAATGGCTAATATCCAGAGAGAGACTTAAAAGCAAGCTCTCAGAAGATATCTTTAGCCTACTTCTCCCTCTGGGAGAAACTGGCAATCTTCTGAGAGTTTCCTACCCACTAGGACAGCCTTGCAAGCTTCCCATGGTGTATTTATATGCAAAATCCAGTAGCAAGCTGGATCTCATTCCCCTGACCCTGAAGAGCCCCCAGTGCAACATCTTTAGGATGGCCAAGTCGAGATAGACTTCTAAGATCTCAGGGAAAGGACAAAATGAGATGTTACTGAGCCCGCCTGAGAAATCAGTGATTAACGGGATTTCGTGATATTCGTGAATTAATCATATGATTTGTACAAAACATCTTAGTCGCTATCATACCCAGGAAGGATCTTATGTCTCATTCACGACTGGTTCCCTAGAGACTCAATAATTTTTGTTAATGTACATTATGTAGTTAATTCATGATTTAATTTATTAAGTCATAGTATTTACTAAAGGCCACCTTTTATTTCAAAAAGCATTTATTCACTAAAATATGGAAATTTTGGTTTTTGGGGGGTGAGGGCAGAGGGTGCACCAGGGTGCTCAGAGAATACTCCTGGCTCTGCACTCAAGGATCACTTCTGGGAAGGCTCAAGGAACCATACAGGGTGCGAAATAGATCCAGATTTGGCTACATACCAGGCAAATATCCTGTCTACTGTACTATCTCCCTGGCTCATGAAATTCTGACTTTTAATCCTACATATAATTTCAGAATAAGATGAAACCACCCTCACTCCCTAGTGTTCACTATTTATAGCACTGTAGCACTGTCCTGTTGTTTATCAATTTGCTCGAGCGGGCACCAGTAACATCTCCATTGTGAGACTCGTTGTTATTGTTTTTGGCATGTCGAATACACCACGGGTAGCTTGCCAGGCTCTGCCATGTGGGCGGGATATTCTCAGTAGCTTGCCGGGCTCTCTGAGAGGGACGGAGGAATCAAACCCAGCAAGACAAACACCCTACACGCTGTGCTATCATTCCAATTCACTCTTTATTTATAGAAAATTTAATTCTTACTGGGAGGTTTGCCCAGATCTTCACAATAGAATAGTTAGTAATTTATTCACATGCTAAAGAATGAACATATTTAATAACAAAAAATTAAAAGAAAGTTTCATCAACTGTGGGAGCTATCATTTTGCTAAAATGAAAGATGTAACTAATGGCATCCTGTTTCAAGGCTTTCAATAATCTCTCATGAACTATGAGAAATTTACCATTTTAGAATTACTAGCAAAACATTTTAACTATAAAATAAAAAACATGACTATGTATTTTTGTTCTTCAACGAATTTTATCCAAGCCCTGTGTTAAACCACACTCTTTGTTCTTGCTTTTTTCTTTCTGCAGAAATGCATCTGAAAGATAGCTCTGCAATGTTTAAAAGACACTTTAAAATAATTAAATTCATTCCATTCTATTCCCATTATAAATATTTTTGAAAGCAATCATATTCCTTACATATAATTTCAAAATTTATTGAGAATTTAAACTAAAATATTTTTTCTTTTAATTTCAGCTAGAAAAAAAATGCATCTCTAATTTCCATTTACCTTTTTGGAGACCCTGCTAAAATGTACTCCTACCCTGCTTCCAAGCACTTCAATACCCATAGCAATTTAAGTATTGTTCTCTGGGATTCTGACTTCAAAATCCAAATGGATTTTATTATAATTTGCCAGTTATCTTCCCCCCCACACACACACTGTCTCTTTCAGGGATTTTTTTTTTCTGCTCCCAACATCTATATAGTTCTCCTTGTCCATTTAAATCATAGTCCTAACTCTGCAGATTGCCAGATTTGTAAGAAATATAAATGAGCTTGTTAGACTCTATCTAATTCATATATATCATATAAAAAATAAAACAACAGATGTTTTACAAGCATTTGAGAAGAAATAGGTAATATATCATCTTTGAGGTCTTGATAGAACTCACTAGAAAAACCAGTTTTACTTGGGGTTTTGCTTTGGAAGACTTTTGTTTATTCTTCCAGTGTTCTTGTCTTTAATGGCCTATTCAGTTTCAAGACCAGTCTTTAGTCATACTTTGTTTGTAAAAATCCATTCATTTGGGCTGGAGTGTTAGCACAGCAGATAGGATGTTTGCCTTGCACAAGGCCAACCGGGTTCGCTTCCCAGTATCCCATAGGGTCCCTGGAGCACCACCAGGAGGAATTCCTGAGTGTAGAGCCAGGAGTAACCCTTGAGCATCACCATGTGTCTCTCTCTCACACACACACACACACACACACACACACACACACACACACACACACACTCATCCATTTCTTCTGGTTTCTCTAGCTTAGCAGCAAAAAAATTGTCCATACTAATCTAATATAATTATTTGTATAAAAATACTATTTGTTGCAATACTTTCCTTTTATTTATGACCCTTTATATTAAGGTTTTCTCTTTTTATTCCCTTTATGATCCTAACTAAGGGTTGTTTTAGAAGAAACAATTCTTTATTTCATTGATATTGTTTATTATTTTGACTTCATTTATTTCTGTTCTAATTTTCAGTATTCCCTTTTTTTTCCTGACTTAGGATTTAATTTATACTTTTTAAAGTTCCTCAAAGATACAATGTTATTAAAGCTTCTTTCTTTTTTCCTTGTGGAAATTCCAACTTAGTGCAGCTTTTGCTGTGTTCCATACATTATGCTAGTATGTGTCATTATTCTTATTTGTTTCCAAGAAAATTTTGAATTTCTCTTCTATTTCTTCACTGAACCGATGACATGCTATTTATACTTTACATTGAATAATTTTTAAATATAAAATGATTTATACTTCACATCAAATATTCAAAATGAATTATTTTGAAAACAATATTAATAGGCTATTATTCTGATAAGAAAAACATTGCAAAACAACAAGAACAAAATTCCTATAAAGCAATAATACTAATTGGCACAAATGAAAAAAATAAAAGTTTCCAAAATACTAGGACAACAACTCACAATGATAATAACAATAAAAGTTATAGTAAATTCATGTAACCACATTGAGAGATGGGGAGAAGAGCTACAATGATATATCTGCAAAAAAGAAAAATCCACAGACTGTCAAATGACCAGCAGATTAAGACATTCTCATTTTTAACTTACTATCAGAGAACTATAACAAAATAATGGCATACCAACTCGCACTTATGAAAATGGCATATTGCAAAATGTCTATAGGAAACAAGGGCTGACAGGGTATAAAGTAAAGAACACATATTCACTGTTGGGAATGTAAACTGTCTAAATCTCTATGGGGAAAAGTAGGGTTTTTAGATATTTAAAAAGGAATTACCATATGATCCAGCAATTCTTCTCCTAGGTATTGATCCAAACACACACACACACACACACACACACACACACACTAATTTGAAAAGATATATAAGCATTGTGTTTATCACAGCACAATTTATAATAGCAGAGATCCAGAAATAACTCAAGTTCCAATGACAAATTAGTGGATAAAGACTATTTGCCATATGTATACAATGGAATACTAATCAGGTATTCGAAAAGGTGAATTCTTGACACTAATCAGAAGATCATCACTGGTATCACTTGTCATCCCATTGATCTTCGATTTGCTCGAGCGGCTGCCAATAATGTCTCCATTTTGCCTGTCACGTGATAGTGTAGCCCAGCGGTATCTGCTCGCTCCAGGAACATGAAGAGTCTCAAACCACTCATTCAGGGTTTTGACAAAGTCTGACCAACACATAGGTGGGTGGCCATACGGTCTTTTGACGTCACATGGAATCCAGTCTGTAACAGCTCTAGTCCAGCAGTTGTCTAAATTGTATTACATGTCCAGCCCATAAGATTTTTTGACGCAAACAAGACAGCATCCCTGATTCTTGATCATCCATGGAGTTTGGAACTCCGGATTCCTTCTCTCACTTGAGTGAAATGTGATATTCCAAGCATAGATCTTTCGATTCCTCTTTGGAATCCCAAATAGCATTCTCTTCCTGTTTTAATAGGGCTCAGGTCTCTGAGGCATATGTTAGTGCAGGAAGAATGGTGGAGTAGAAAAAATGTACCCAGAGTCAGAGGTTTTTAGTCCTCTTAACCACTTCTTCGATACTCTTGAAGGTGTTCCATGCTGTTCTCTTCTTCCTGTGCAGTTCTGATGCCAAGTCATTTGTCATATTGAGTTCTCGGCCCAGGAACATATAGCTGCTGCATTCGGAGGTGTTCATTCCATTGAGGGCAAATGGAACATCAGTGACTAGTTAGTTTTTCATGAACATTGTAAAGGTGGTGGGATTCAGCTGCAGTCTTACATTTCCACACTCACAGTTGAAGTCAGCCAGCATTTGTGCTGTTTAATGTTTGGTGTTATTAGAATGATGTCATCAGCGAAGCAGTGGTGGTCTAGTTGCCAACCCTCTATCTTCACTCCCATTCCTTTCCATTCCAGTCATCACATGATGTTCTAAAGGGTGGCATGAAAAGTTTCGGTGAAATGGTATCAACCTGCCGAACCCCTCTCTTTACGTTGATGATCACTTCCTTGTAGAATGGTGAGACCCTAGTGGGGAATCCATAATGTAGCTCTCAGAGGATCTTGAGGTACTAAGTTTGAACACCCTGTTTGGCTAGGGATTCAATGACCGCTTCAGTCTCAACAGAATCAAAGGCCTTCTTTGAATTCTTTTCCGAACCTGGCTTGCTTGAATGAATGGTTGTTCATTTTCTAGTGTTCTGCCAATCCTATTCAGGATGACTCAAGTGAATAACCTATAGACAATGGACAAGAGGCAGATCGGTGATAGTTGTCAATGTCATGGATGTCTCCCTTCTTGTACAACAGAACGGTCCTGCTGGATTTCCACTGGGATGGAACCTTGCATTCAGACAGATAGTGTGTGAAGAGCCAAGCCAATGTATTGATGAGTACTGGTGGCAGATTCTTCAGGTGTTCGGGTCTGACCTTGTCTGAACCAGGTGCTATACGCATCTTTACTGACAAAATGGCATGTTGGATTTCAGATGGGAGAACACTGGGAACGACATATCCATCCTGTGGAATTTGGTATGTGGGTAGGTGGACGTGGATATCAAAGAGATCGAAGTAGAAGTCATGAATAATTCTATGCATCACCCTTCTGGAAGATGTAAAAGATACATCAGGACGTCAGAGGGAAGTCATCGTGGTCTTGTAGTTGACAAAAGGCAGGAAAGCATTGCAAATACTTTTCCCAACTTCTGCCACATCGGCCAACACTGCTGCTCTTCTCTCTTTGAGGTCTCCCTTTATTGCTTCTCTGCATAGCTTTGAGAGCTCGGATATTAGCCTGTGATTGCCTGAGGCTCTTGCCAACCCACATTGGCAAATGAGCTCTGAAGTTTCCGAAGACAGGCATCTTTTTGTGGCTTTCCCAATTTCGGCATTCCTCACAAAGAACAAGTATTGGTTCACCTACTCATATGTGATATGTATAAAAAAATTAAAAAGAAGAAAAATATAATGCCCAGTGAAAATATAAAACATAAAACATAAATATAAAATATAAAATAAAATACAAATAATCAATATGAAATTTTAAAAAATCTTTGAACTCCGAATACAGGAATGAGGCTAACAATTAGGGTTAGGGGATTAAGCTAAAAATGTTTCATGGAATATGATAATGAAGTATTGACATTACTTTGTGGTAGACATGATTTGGTAATATTCACTTCTGAGATATATTAACATTTATACTTTAATAATCCATTATTGCCTAAATAAAACATTATTAAACCAAAGAAAAAGCAGAATATTGACACAACCATTTTTAAAAATGCAGAATCATAGCCTAATAGGACATTGAAATCAACATGGTGTAGTGTTTGTGATATGATGGAATAAATGCATGTATTACATGGTACGGTTGACTATAAATAAAATATTTTCTATAGTTTTCAGTATGATAGGTGCAAATGTTTACTCTAAGTTTCAGAGTAAACAAAGGGTGGGTAATCTGATACATCTCTTGACTTATTTATTCAAGTCAGAATGAAGAAAAACAATGGTATAATTATAGGAGAAATAATAGGAAGTGAAAATTTTCTTAGCATAGGATACGAAAATAGAAATGAGATAGTTTGGTTCAAACTGCTAGAGGGAAATTGAGTTAATGATAATTCTTTCTAAGGGGGTAGAGTTCTGAGACTAAGAAGCATTCTGTCTTGATTATCAGAGGAGGAAGAGTGGTATGGGATATTTGAGTGTAATCACATTGAAGTTAAGTGAGAGTAATACTGGGCAGTAGAAATATCCTACAGATCTTAAAAAATTGGTGTGATAATAGATGAAAGGTCACAGCTGACCTTTTATAAATCTTATTCATTGATTTCCTAAGAGAACAAGACTCAGAAGTTTTTAAAATTGTTCTCAGAGGAAATGAAGCACATTTCATTTATCATATAGAAACTTATTTTTTAAAACAGTGTATTTACTTTTTCATCAAGTTATCTTTTAAAAAATTCATTTGGCAAACACTTGAATTTTCTGCTCTAGAAATTAATTACATACAAAACCATCTGTGAATGATGTGAAGAACTAGAAATTTATAAGCCATGCATATAGATTTATGCATACCTCATAAACATATATACAATAAAATTTCAATAAAGTATAGAGGTAATAATATTGAGCTACTATAGGGATTAATTTTTTATTTCTTATTGTTCCTATTATTAAAAATATACCTAATTTACTATAGAATAACAGACTATAAGACTAACACCCAAGAATAGTAGAAATAAGTACCAGGAGGTTGTCTCCATGGCTTGGAGGCTGGTCTCTCATTCTGGGCAACTCAGAGAAGGGAACACCAAGTAAAATGTGATTGGAGGTCATGTGGGGGAAAGATGATGCGGGCCCAATATAGACTAGAGACTGAACACAATGGCCACTTAACACCTTTATTGCAAACCACAACACCTAATCAGAAAGAGAGAACAAAAGGGAATACCCTGCCATAGTGGCAGTGTGGGGTGGGGGGAGACGGGACTGGGGAGGGGGGGGAGGGATGTTGGGTTTACTGGTGGTGGAGAATGGGCACTGGTGAAGGGATGGGTTATCAAACTTTGTAAGGGAGAAACATGAGCACAAAAATGTATAAATCTGTAACTGTACCCTCACATTGACTCACTAATTAAAAATAAGCTATTAAATTAAAAAATATATATACCTAATTTGAGTGGTATAGAAAAATATTTCCACACTAAAGTCATATAATTCCTTTGAATTTTTTTTACCAAACTGACTTCATAAAATCAATTATTATCAACATTTTAAATATTAGTTGGATATTTCTCTGGAAGCAAATGGTCTAGGCATAGACTATTTATATAGGTGTATGTATAAAACACAGGAGAAAAAATAAATATCTAAATTTTCAAAGTGGGTTATTATTTTTAAGAGTTCAAAATAGTTCTAGTTGGAACTATTTTTCATAAATTTAAATATATAGATATCCAATACAAGCAAGTCGTAGTTAAATGTCTTGGTAGAGTACCTCTCAAATTTTTAGATCGGAGCATGAATATTTTATAAATATATAAGGTTTGTATTTTAATATCTTTGAAGTACTTAATTAAATTAATTAAATTTTTCTATAGAACTCTACTATTTTCTTACCAAAGAAATAAAAACATGAATCACTAGATAGCTCATTCTTCTGGCAAAACTTCTACCTTTATCATAATTTATAAAGGAAAGATAGATTTATATGATCCAAAGAGAATCATCATTATTTATCATCATTAACTAGCACAAAAGTATTTTATCCCATCAAAAATCTGTATGATACATAAAGTTTTAAAGGATTTCAATAGCCAGATGAATCAACATTACCCCTTTATCTTCTTTTTTACTTCATTAATTTATATTTGAAAAGCACATGTGTTCCTTCTATAAAGGCAAAAAATGCTACCAGTTAAAATTGTTTATTATGAGGAAGGAGAAACAGCTGAAGCAGACAAAGCTCTTTCTTTGCATGTGGCTGACCCATATTCAATTTCCAGCACCCTGTATGGTCCCTGAGCCCTGCCAGGAATGATACCTGAGCACAGACCCAGAAGATAGCCCTGAGCACCACAGAGTACAGCCAACAATGGCCTCTCCCACTACCAAATTGTTTATGCTTAGATAACACTGAATTGGAGCAATAGCACAGTGGTTAGGGCATTTGCCTTGTACAAGGGCAACCTGGGTTCAATTCTTCCATCCCTCTTGGAGAAGCCAGCAAGCTACCGAGAGTATCCCGCCTGCACAGCAGAGCCTGGCAAGCTACCCGTGCCGTATTCGATATGCCCTAAACAGTACCAACAAGTCTCAAAAATGGAGACATTACTGGTGCCCACTCAAACAAATTAATGAACAACAGGATGACAGTGATACAGTGCAGATAACATTAAGCCACTCCAAACATTAGAAAAAGGCATTGCTTTTGATGTTTTACCTTTCAGCTTTCTTGCTTGCTCCCTTCCTTCCCTCTTTCCTTCTTCCTTTCATACTTCCTTTCACAAAATAGCTTTTATTAAACAAATCTTATTTAGTAAGATGACATGGGGTTGAGGGAGGAAAGGAAATGAATGTGTTCAAGAGAGAACATATAAGCTTCCAACTTTCATAATTTTTCAAAGTCTTATTTTTCTCTTTAGACATCCACAGTACCTTATTCTTGTAACTAAGCCTCCAAACCAGACTAGTATGATTTGGCCTTACAGGAGTTATTTGAGCAATAGCTAGTTGGTTAAAAAAAAAAGAACATTTATTTACAGCTGTCTAGGGACCTGTGTGAAATACATCAGTAGCTCCAATCTAGAACGGTAACTGTCCACATCAAGAAATGAACCATTACAATTGATACTAATCAGTCTCAGAGGGATTTAACTTGAATGAGAAAGTTCCAGTTCATTGTCTTTTATCACTTACAGTTAGAATGTTTTGCTAAATTTCCTTTATAAATGTTTCCATGCTCTATCATAGTAGGATCTTCTATCTTTTGAAAAAAAATAAAATTTAGTAGTGTTTGTAATAATTAATATGGTTATACATGAGATAGTTGTTTTATCATGAGTGCCTTAATAGTTAGGTCAACTAAGGAGAGCTTTATAAAGGTTACAGAGTCATTTGGGAATATTGGGAATATTGAATTGAAAAAGAATGAGGACAGCATGATTTTTTAAAAAATAAGTTACCACCTGGCATAAGAAAATTAGTATTGATCAAAAAAAATCATCTCTGAATCTATTTGACAATATCACAGAAAAACTAAGTTCTAAATCTATAGCTTGCCTTTGTAGTATTATAAACAATAAAGATACAATCACGGAGAATAGTGGATGTGGTAGAACATATGCCTGGCATGCATAACAATCTAGGCTGAAGTCCAAGATTCACCCCCAAATATTTCCACAACCTGCAATCATTACAAGTTGATTCCAGGATAACTAACAATTTTGTACCCAAATTGATATTCCTACATATTATATAAACTTGGGACTAAGGACAATCTGTATGCTACGTCAAGGAAGGTGTTAAGGCATTATGCATTTTAAAAGCTAGATGGAAAAATAATTAATTTAAAATAGGTATAAACAAATGATTATACTAAGCAACTCAAATAATTTACATATAATCACACATGGTACTAATCTATTCTAGGTTAAAAACTTATAACTTTATTCCTTTATGTTGCATTATTTTCTTCATCTTTTTTCTTACTGAAACTATGTCATCTGTGAATTTATCACCTTTCTTATTCATTCTTCACTCCCCCTAATTACAAAAGCTAAATGAGGACTGAAAATTCTATTATTTCTGACTTTAAAATCAGGGATTGTTCAATCTACTTCATTCTCTCCCTCTTCCTTCTTATCCAGACTGCTTTCAGTTGGCTAGCAGTTGGATTGAATTAACTAATTCCAGTAGGCTCTGAATAATAGTGAGACGAAATAAGCTTGCCCTCCAAGGAGTACACATATTTACACAGGAGAAAACAAACTTAACTAATGAAGTGTTTCCTAAGGTAAAATTTCTGGGTTAAGAATCCATTCATTTCTGGTAGAGTGACAATGGGGCTGAATGCTCTACTTCCCACAATCAACAGATCTTGACTCTTAAATAGATACATATAGTCCAAATAGGCAATTAAGCATTGTTATACCCTATATATTTTTTCAGTGATTGCTACTGGCAGCCATTGAAGCAGTTCCTATAACATTTTTGAAAGCACTGTTTTCAGGAGAAATTTGGCTCAGTTCTTAATAAATGTATTTATTATGTTTCTAATTTTTGCTGTAGTCTTAAAATGCTATTGCTTCCAAGGCTTTCATCAAGATAACCGCAATCTGATACTATTTTTTCCTCATCTGCTCTAGAATGTCTAGAGAGAAACACTATGAATTCTTGGCAACAATAAATATTTCCAAAGTTATTCATAATTCACAGCATAAAGTTACTTGAACTACTTTAGTCATGCAACAGAGTCATAACTGAACTTTGCTTTATAGCTACTTTCTCAGCTAAAAATTGTATTAATACTAAAACCATTCTAGTAAGCTACAGTGTCTAATTATCAAATTTAAAAACTCAACTTGCTAAACTTGGATGTCGCTCTTCGTGTGTTACACGAACTCACTTAGCTTTTCTTGCTCAGATGTCTGTTTATAATAGAATAGTTCTATCCTTTTACTCCTTATTAAGTAAACAATATATAATGTATATATATATGATATATATATATATATATATATATATGAGGCCAATTTTGTTGAAAGAGCTATGCTGGGAATATCATGTCTCACTCAAGTGAGAGAAGGAATCCGGAGTTCTGACCTCCGTCAGTGGTCAAAAATCAGGGATGTTATCTCATTTGCCAAGTCATCAAAAATCAGATGGGCCGGTCATGTAATGCGATTCTGAGACGACCGTTGGACTAGAGCTGTTACAGACTGGATTCCACTGGACGTCAGAAGACCTTGTGGCTAGATGGTCAGATTTCTTCATCAAATCTCTGAATGAACGATTTGAGGCTCTTTCTGTTCCTGGAGTGAGCAGGTATCATTGGGCTACACTAGCTCTCCACAGGGACAAATGGAGATGTTACTGGCGCCCGCTCAAGCAAATCGAAGATCAATGGGACTACAAGTGATACATACATATATATACATATACATATGTATACATATATATATATGTACACACACATTAGTAAATGAACAGTGTATGGTAAGTGTATAAGGGAGTTCCTGACATTGTTATAAAATGGGAAATTACTTTGTGATTAGCTTAGTGCTTCCTTGTTATGTTATTGAGTTGTATAATACATGACCAGATGGAATCAATGATCATTGTATGTAGGTTATGAGAAAAGAGAATGTGTTGATAAGACAACTAAAGCTATGTGTTTAACATTACATTCAATACTAGCATGACATTATAGGTAGCACTAAAAGTAGTATCTGTCAACTGCATAAAGTGGAAATAAGATAAAGAGACAATGAAACTCTGAAGGAAGCATGACAACATTAAATAGCTTTTTAGAACCAAAACCCAAAATTCCATAAAAACTTAGAGAAGTAAAAAAAATTATAAATTTGCCAAATTGATTAGAAACAGATGAAAATGATAAAAGACAATCTAGAATCTGTGATAGAAGATTGAGTGATTAAGATAAAAACCAGGAACCACAGACAAAGGGTAATCAAATGAAGATAAAGGTAACATACAGGGGCTGGAGCAATAGCACAGCGGGTAGGGCGTTTGCCTTGCACGCGGCCGACCCGGGTTCAATTCCCAGCATCCCATATGGTCCCCTGAGCACCGCCAGGAGTAATTCCTGAGTGCAGAGCCAGGAGTAACCCCTGTGCATCGCCAGGTGTGACCCAAAAAGCAAAAAAAAAAAAAAAAAAAAAACAAAAAAAAAAAAAAAAAGGTAACATACAGGGTGGTTTTATACCAGGTTACCTGCATGAAGAACCAATCTAAGTTTTTTATTTTTTTTTATTTTTATATTTTGCTTTTTGGGTCACACCCAGCAATGCTTAGGGTTTACTCCGGGCTCTGCACTCAGGAATTACTCCTGGCGGTGCTCAGGGGACCATATGGGATGCTGGGAATCAAACCTGGGTCGGCCACATGCAAGGCAAAGGCCCTACCCGCTGTAGTATCGCTCCAGCCCCCCAATCTAAGTTTTTTTAAAAGAATCTTACTTCATTGTGCAGTGGGTAAAGTACTTTCCTTGCACTTGGCCAATCTGAGTTGGATCGCCAGAACCCCATGCAGTGCCCTGAACTCTACCCAGGATGCCAGGAGTAGTGACCCATAAGCATAGTTAGGACTGAGTCCTAGCATTTCTGGGTGCAATTCCATGCCTTCTTTCTTTCTCTAAATATGCTGAGAAATGGTAAAAGTCCAATAAAAGTAGTGATACTCAAGAAAAATTCATCTCTTGGAACCTGAAAATATATTATAGAAAGTAGATAAAAGCATAATGGAATATATGGGAATTCCAGAGACTTTCATTTACTGAAAATGTATATATATACATATATGTGTGCATAAAAAAATCAATATATATAATCAATGCAATCATTGTTTCCACTGGCCATGTAACACCCACAGACCTCTCGTCACTCTCATGGACTATAAATTAATCAAACAAACTGAACACATAAAATTTCTATCAAATCTTTATACATGAAAATTGGTAAAAATGAAAGTAAAATAAAAAATAAGAAACAGGGACTGGAGATGCAGCCCAGGTATTCAGGAACTTGCATTGCACATGGCTAGCCCTGGTTAGATTCCCATTTGGTCCCTTGTAACCCATGTGGTCCCCTGTGACTCCACCTGGAGTGATTCCTGAGCACAGAGCCAGGAATAAACAGGCCAAGTTTATGAGCCCTGCAGTGTGACAAGGTCCAAACATGGTGGAGGACATTCGAGGAATGCTTCTTCCTGCAATTAAAGAGGGACAATTCACCCCCCCCCAAACACACACCCCGCAATACTTGATAACAGTATACACATAACATGAGCATTGTGGTTAATCTGTATATTTAGTCTTAGGAGTCTAGGAATATGATGACTGGAGACTCTGCCCTTATAAAACATGCAGCAGGAGATAAGCAGTTTGGTCAGTAAGGAAATTTATGAATGGATTACAGAAATGTGAACTAACAGATACACAGAAACCTCCAAATATACTAAGCAATTCTAATACAAAAAACAAAGTATAAATAGGAAAATCCCTACATGGACCCCGAACTAGGAGTGTAGTGCCCACCATAACAATTAAATATGGCCCTGATTATATGATTAATAGGAAAATATGTACCCACCCAGAGGAAAATTATAAACAGTCCCTGACTAGCTTCTAACCTTAACAGGGGCAAACAGCCCAGGGGGAAACAGGTATGTAGAAATAAATGGAAAGCATATAGAATATGACACATTAAACCTTCAGCAAAGAATAAGGTACAGTAGGCCATTGTGGTGTTGGTTAAATATAAAACAAAAGGTTGATCTCATAATTGCCTTATGAGATTAGAACCTAGAATCATTGGTGGGAAAAGAGTTGGTTACAGTTTAATGAAAAAGAAGGAAGGGACCCGGATCTCCTGAAAGCCTTAAAAAGCACCCTAAGATATGGAACGAAAAATATTATTGAAAATCTAGTTAGATATAAATCAATGTCTAATGAACCCATTGTGCTAATTTGACCAGTTTATGAGTTGTATATGTGAACCCTGCATGCTATGCTTGAGCAACTTAATTTAATTCTGTGCAACCACGAGAAGAGAGATAGAAAGTTTCTTTCCTAATCCCCTGCTGTAATGAAGTCATAAATTGGATGCATACATAGAAAATGGATATAAATATAGACACAAAAAGGAATAAAGCAGATCTGCTCCTACATCTGAAAAAATACTGTCCGTATTCTTCTGCCGACTCCACCAACCCACCATCCTGAACTTTTGTCGCAGATGGACTATGGCATTTACCCTAACCACAGATGTGGCAAAACTAATTATCCCCCTCCAACCAAACATTAATATTAAGTCAGTGTCCCCAAAATTGGAAATCAATGGTTTGTAGTTTATTGGAATGATTCAAATATAATGTTTTATGTATTTAAATATTAACATAATCTGGCTCTTTTTTTTTCAGAACAGCTAATTCAGCAGTACTTATGAGTAGAAAATAGAAAGGTAACATGTTCCACTTATTTGATATTTAAACATTTTGCTTTCTCTAGTTCTCCTTCATTTGTAGACATGACATTCTTCCTGCCCTCACTCCTACTCTCTCACACTTCTGACATTTAAAATTTTTAAACTGCTTATCACCTAAAAGTCAGTGGGGCGATTTAGAGAGCCAGTGCTTTTAAAAGTTCATTCTTAATAGGAAAGATATTTCATAAAGGAGTAAATAAATCCCAGGGAAGAGGAGAAGAGGAAAAAAAAACATGAAAATATTTACATTCTGTGAATTTTGGAAGGCCTTTTAGATAACATACTGCATTGCAGCAACTAGACTCATTTTATTTTCCACTTTCTCCATTAAAGAATCCTAATTTTGCTTGGTATAGTGTTGCTCTCAGCTGAAAATCCAACAAACATAATAAGCTTACTTTATTCTCAATCATTCCAACACAAAAGTCACATGCCACAGTTTTGATCAATATAAGCAGAAGTGGTATATAGTGTATGAGATAAGTTTAAGAGGTTGATTGAGTTGCAGTTTATTTTAGGCCATGCAGTATATATTTAGGCTTTACTTAAATACAGAAAGAAACTGCTGAGTCAGAGAAACTGGTTTTTTAAATCTTGTAACCGCAAGTTACAAGATATAATAAAAGCAAAACCAACCTCAAGTTTGATGGACCTGCTGATTTCCTAGAGCTACCAGACAACCCTTCATTTTCTTGCTCTTGCTCTGAACTAATTATTGCATAAAAAAACACATTATTTTATTAAATTTAGTTTTTTTGTTATAATTATTCCTAAATCATAAGTACAACCCCTCTACAAAAGATTAAAAAATAAGCTAACAAAATTAAGAGGCTTCCTTCACTAAGTACTTCTCTGCTTTTAATCAATGACCCAGTTCTCATATCCAGGTCTTCTAAGAGAAATCAATAGAGCTTAATATTTTAAACAGTAGATATTTTGAAGTTTTTCATGCATGCTAAGAATAGCTGATTAAAACTGGGAAATATCAAGCAGTTAAAAATTCTAAAAGGGAAATATATAACTACCTGACAACAAAATTAAAACTGATGGATTAAAAATATGATGAATTGTAAATATGGATAGGAGAATCATCACTTGTATTACTTGTCATCCTGTTGATATTCAGTTTACTTGAGCGGGACACCAGTAATGTCTTCATTCGTCCCTGCTGCTTGCTAGTGTAGCCCAATGGTATCTGCTCACTAAGGGAACATGCATTCAAACCATTCGTTCAGGGTTTTGATGAAGAAGTCTGACCATCTCGTAGGTGGGCGGCAACACGGTCTTTTCACAGCCCATGGAATCCATTCAGTAACAGCTCTAGTCCAGCAGTCATTTCTAAATCACATTATGTGTCCAGCCCATCTGATTTTTGATGCCTTGGCTAATGAGATAGCGTCCCTGTTTCTTGATCTTCAATGGAGGTCAGAATTCCAGATTCCTTCCCTCACTTGAGCAAAACATGATACTCCAAGCATAGCTCTTTGGATTCCCCTTTAGGATACTCAAATAACATTCTCATCCTGTTTTCCTAGGACCCAGGTCTCTGAGGTGTATGTTAGTGCAGGAAGAACAGTGGAGTTGAAAAGATGTGCCCAGAGTTGGAGGTTTTTTCTCCTGTTATCCACTTCTTAGATGCTCTTGAAGCCATTCCACACTGCTCTCTTCCTCTTGTGCAGTTCTGACGCCAAGTCATTGGTCATGTTGAGCTCTCGACCCAGGTACACATAGCTGCTGCATTCGGAGATGTTCGTTGAGAGCAAAAGGCACTGCAGGGACTAGTTAGTTTTTCATGAACATTGTAAACTTGGTGAGATTCAGCTGCAATCTGATTTTTCCACACTCACAGTCGAAGTTGGCCAGCATTTGTGCCACTTGGCTAATGTTTGGTGTTATTAGGACTATGTCATCAGCGAAGTGGAGGTGGTGTAGTTGCCAACCGTCTATATTCACTTCCATTCCTTCCCATTCCAGTTGTCACATGATGTTCTAGAGGGTGGCACTGAAGAGTTTTGGTGAAATGGTATCACCCTGCCGAACCACTCTCTTTACATCAATGATACCTTCCTTGTAGATTGGTGAGATCCTGGTGGTGAATCCGTAATACAACTCGCGGAGCATCTTGATGTACTGAGCTTGAATGCCCTGTTTGGCTAGGGCTTCAATGACCACTTCAGTCTCAAGAGAATCAAAGGCCTTCTTTAGATCTATGAACATTAGACAAAGTGGCATCTTGATCTCTCGAGAAACTTCAATGAGCTTGGTCACTGTGTGGATATGGTCGATAGTGCTGAATCCTCTTTGGAACCTGGCTTGCTCGCATGGTTGTCCTTCATCTAGTATTCTCCTTATTCTATTCAGGATGACTTGAGTGAAAACTACCATGCTCCAGTCCACTTTCCGGACACTCAGGCCAAGCCTCTCCCATGAGTGAAGCCCCACAGAACCAGGTAAAGCAGAACTTTGTGACATTGGACTCCAGACTCTACAAGACCCAGAAACAAGATCCTCTGTCTGCCTCTTCCAATCTCTGGCACCCCAGGGATCAAACCCAGATGCTCCAGCTCCAGGCCACTTTCCAAATCATAAGACACACCATAAGACACTCAATACCCATTTTTCATAATTTCTGCACCATATTTCATGGGGTTCAAATATGGTGTAAACCATGGGAACACCTGTAAGGGTGATTGGAGGCCACCCTAAAAGCCTCCATCCCTCTTGTAAAGCCTGGCAAGCTACCAAGAGAGTACCCCACCCGCACTGCAGAGCCTGGCAAGCTACCCGTGGCATATTCGATATGCCAACAACAGTAACAACAATCAGCCTCATTCACCTGATACCAAAAGAGCCCCCAATACGGCAGTGTTAAGAAAAATGAGCAAGGAGAGTCTGATAAAATCTCTGGGATGAACTAGACTGCCAAAATGAAGAAGGAAAAAAATGACTGTCTGTACTTTCAACGCACGTATGCTGGCATTGGGAGAATCCATCGAGGACCTGATGATGCAAGTGCAGATCAAGTATGACATTATTGGTCTGACCAAAACAAGAAGGCATTAATCACATCATGCCATTTTCAACACTGGAGAACTCTTCCTCGGAACATGTGACAACAGAGGCATTGGTGGTGTCGTTATTCCTTGTCAACATGAACTTAGCCATGAGCATTGATTCATTTGAATGTCTAACAACCTGATTCAGACGATTAAATTTGAATAGATGTGGCTCACTGCTAGCAGTTTCTATCTTCCTCATCTACGCACCAACATTCAACTACGATGAAGAAGAAATTGAGAAGTTCTACATGGAGCTGAAGAAGTTATATAAAGAAGACCACATCTTCTACAAGATCATTGTTGGTGATTTGAATGCCAAGATAGGACCAAGAAGGTCACCTGAAGAATTCCATATTGGGACCCATGGTCTAGACTGGAGCAAATAAAGTGAGAGACTGTCTGAGTTCATCATGTCGACCAAAACCGCCCATGGTAACTCACAGTTCCAGAAGGCCAAATCTAAACATTGGACATGGCAGTCTCCCAGTGGGACAATTCCACAATGAAATTGACCACATCATAATCAATCAAAGGTTTTGCCTGACCGATGTCACTGTTGTCTCAAAGTTCCAAACAGGATCGAACCACTGTCTCCTTTGTGCAAAATTCTACTTCACCAAGCGGGGAGAAAGGCCTACAAAGTATAAGTTTAAGAAGAGAACTCCCAGAATTACTACCAACTGGGAGCTCTTTAGCACTATTGTGGCAACGTGGGAAGATGCCGTTGTTGACAACTCTAATGAGGAATACGATCGACTGGTTCAGCACCTCCATGACTGCGTGAGGAATGGCCAAGAGTGGGAAAGCCACAGACACCTGTCTTTGGAAACTCTCAAGTTCATTCGCCAAGGTGGTTTAGCACGAGCCTTAGGCAATCACAAGCTAATGTCTGAGCTCGCAAAGCTGTGCACAGATGTGATAAAGGAAGACCTCAAAGAGAGAAGAGCAGCAGTGATGGCTGATGTGGCAGAAGCTGGGAAAATTATTTGAAACGCTCACCTGCCCTTCACCAACTACAAGACCAAGACCACCGACGTACTGATGTATCTTTTGCATCTTCCAGAAGGGCAATGGAGAGGATTATTGACAACTTCTACTCACATCTTTGACAGCCACATCTACCTGCTCACATACCAAATTCTGCAGGATGGATATGTAATTTCCAATGTCCTCCCTTCTGAAATCTGACATGCCATTTTGTTTGTAAAGACGTGAACAGCACCTGGTCCAGACAAAGTCAGACCCAAACACCTGAAGAATCTGCCACCAATATTCATCAATACACTGGCTTGGCTCTACACAGGCTACATGTCCATATGCAAGGTTTTCTCCCAGTGGAAAACTAGCAGGACCGTCTTGCTGTATAAGAAGGGAGACTTCCAGGACTTCGGCAACTATTGCCCAATTTGCCTGTTGTTCATCGTCTACAAGTTGTTCACTCAAGGAGAATCATATCCTCACAAAATAGCTAAGTTGGGATTCTGCTAAATTTATCTTGAAAATAAGACTATCCAGAAAAAAATATTCCATCTAAAATAAATCAGCCAATATTTCAGAAGATAATAATGTAATGCATTCACCATAATTAAAATTGTGTGATTCGAGTACAAAGGTACATATACATACAGGTAAATTTGTAAGGTGATGAGTATATTATTCAATGATGGAAAACTGTTAAAGTTTTTATGTGCAGCAAATCATATTTTAAATTTAAATAAAAGTTAGTTTTAGCTATTATAAACAGTGCAGCAATAAACACACAATTGCAGATGTCATTTCTACTATACTTTTTTGTCTCTCTAGGATATATTCCAAGAAGTAGTATTGCTGGGTCAAATGGGAGCTCAGTTTCAAATTTTTTGAGAATCACTCAGACTATTTTCCAAAAGGGCTGAACCAGTAGGTATTCCCACCAGCAGTGAAGAAGAGTCTCTGTCTCCCCACATCCAAGCCAACACCAGTTGCTTTTGTTCATTTGGATGTGGGCCAGTCTCTGTGTTGTGAGATGATATCTCATTGTTGTTTTGATCTGCATCGCCTTGATGATTAATGATGAAGATCATTTTCTCATGTGCCTCTTAGCCATTCAGATTTCTTCTTTGAGAAATTTTCTGTTCATTTCATTACCCCATATTCTAACGGGGTTGATGTTTTATTCATGTAGATTTCAACCTGCGCCTTGTTTATCATCGATATCAACCCCTTATCAGATGGGTATTGGGTGAATACACTTTCCCATTCTGTAGACAGTCTTTATATTCTGGTCACTGTTACTTTTGAGGTGCAGACGGTTCTTAGTTTAAGATAGTCCCATTTGTTTATCTCTGTTTCCACTTGGTTGGCCAGTGGTGTATCATCTTTGAGGATATCTTTAGCTTCAATGTCGTGGAGGATTTTGCCAACTTTGTTTCCAGTGTACCTTATGGGTTCTGGTCTGATCTGACTTCTGTACATGGTGTTAGGTAGAGATCTGAGCCCTTTTTTTTTTTTTTTTTTGCATGTAGCTGTCCAGTTCTGCCAGCACTATTTGTTAAAGAAGTTTTCTTTTCTCCACTTCACATTCCTTGCTCCCTTACCAAAGATTAGATGGTCATTTATTTGAGGGTGTGTTGTCAGGATATTCCACTCTGTTCCATTGGTCTGCAGCTCTGCTTTTGTTCCAGTACCATGGCGACCATGCCATTTTAATTATTACCGCTTTGTAGTAGAGTTTGAGGTTGGGGAAGGTGATGTCTCCCATCTTATTTTTCCCAAATATTTCTTTAGTTATTCGTGGGCTATATTGATATTCTTGAAATCCAAAATTTCATATATTGGAGATTGATGATGTGTCAGAATATCCCATGGGGGCAATAGAAATAAAATTATTCATATAAATTCAAGATTTTATACTTATCACTAATTTAAAAAATCTCCTTTAACCTCTAACTACTGAAAAAATAAAACCATAACAAACTAGTTGCAGTAATCAATTATCTTATCTAGGTTTTCATCTTTAATTGTTTCCATCATTTCATGTTAAAAGCAATTTGATACATCGAGCCAAATTTGACTCGGATTTAGAGTAGAAAATAAGCATGTTTTCCCTGGGAATTTTAGTAATAACAAAAAACTCGAGACTAGCTAGTACTACTAAAAGTATATTTTATTCCCACTTCGCTGCGCCTGCCGCTCCAGTATGACTGAGGAGGACAAGGGAGCTGCTTTGGACACCAGCAGCCCACTGAACAACCTGCAGTATGTGATTTGAGTGTTTCCGCCAGGCCGCCCGTTCGGGGGCCCGGCGTTTCTCTTTTTTTTAAATCTCTCTCCCTCTCTCTCAACCTCTCCTGGGCACAGCACAGCCTCCACCCCACTTCTCTGAGCACAAAATGGAGACACGCACCCAAATGCGTGGCGTGGCTGGCGGGAGATCCAGGGCGGGGAAGTACCAGTCTCCGCCCACCTCGGACACTTTCCCACTTCCGCCCGTGCAGGGGCCCGGTATTTCTCTAGGTTTTCCCATCTTATGAGCACCATAAAAGGGTAAAAGATTGTACCGATAGAATTTCAGGCAGAATTTTCCCTGGACTTTATACAGAAACCCAAAACAAGACCTAATGTTATCTAATCATCAGCAATATGAAATGGTTCCTTTTTAACGGGTCGGACTTTGGTGGGAAACCCTAACAAGAATAGTAAGTTTTTTGTTGAAATATTGAAGGTAACCAAAATGGTAGCCATCTCTCTAGATTGAACTAAGCCATATCCCCACGCCAGCTGAGAAGAAATATCCTTCTTTCTCAGGAAGAAACGCGGCGTGGCGTTAACCATAGTATGTCCATTAAGTTGACATGGACCTGGTGGCATGGGAATGGGATACAAGGCAATAAAGTATTATGTACATGGAACAGCGGGATGCTGGTGGAATCTCGAGTCGGGGCCGATACCAGCACACTACTTTTGGTTCCAGAAACTGCAGACTTTCTATCAGACTATCAACTAAGCCAGAGCCCCACGCCGGCTGATGACAGGAAATAACCAGCTTTTCTGTTTTTTTTTTTCCTTTGTCAGGCAGCGTGGTGAATACTAAACAGGCGTGAACTTGGTGGCGCGGGACGAGGGGGGAAAAAAATAGAAAAGTTATGTAACAAACAACGGGACTTAATATCTTTACATTCTCAGCAATGGAGAACTATCAAATGATTCCTTGACAATAGGACTGTCTTTTTCCTTTTGGCGGGAAACCCCAGCAACAATAGCAAGTTATGTGTTGAAACATAGAATGTAACCAAGATAAAGTGTAAACGAAATGAAACTTATCAATTACAAGGGCGGGGACGGGGGGGCGGGAGGGGAAGGGAGGTATATTGGGGTGGTTGGTGATGGAATAGGGGCACTGGTGAAGGGAAGGGTGTTTGAGTATTGTATAATTGACATAATCCTGAGAACTATGTAACCCTCCACATGGTGATTCAATAAAATTTTTTTAAAAAGTATATTTTATTATGGACCTAGTCAGAAGTCAAGATAAAGCATCACCATTATCCAATATCAAGAATCACTGATGGGCCAGAGAGATAGTACAGCATGTAAGGCACTTGACTTGCATACAGCCAAACCAGGTTCCATCCCTGCACAGTTTATAGTCCCCAACAACCCCCAAGAGTGACCCTTGAGTACAAAGCTAGGAGTTAGCCCTGAACACAGCTAGGTTTGGTCCAATCCTTTTCCTACCCCAAATTATTGAGGATTACAGAGATAACCAGTGAAAGACTAGCCATCATTGCCAGATGCTATCTTTATAACATGTCAATAAAAAAGAAACCATGAAGCATTTTGATAAAATATAGAGCAAGCTTCTTCTTTGTAGATACATTCTTTTTTTTTCCTTTTTGGGTCACACCCGGCAATGCTCAGGGGTTACTCCAGGCTCTGCACTCGGGAATTACCCCTGGCAGTGCTCAAAGGACCATATGGGATGCTGGGAATCGAACCCGGATTGTCCATGTGCAAGGCAAATGCCTTACCCGCCATGCTATTGCTCCAGCCCCTGTAGATACATTCTTGCTAATAAAAAAGGGAAGGATACATTTAAATAATTCCATTTACAGCCTCGAGGGAAATATTAAACCAAGTCGTGGGCATTAAAGATGTTTTAAATTATACAAAACCGTAGCACTGTAGCACTGTCGTCCCATTGTTCACGGAGTTGTTTGAGTGTCACCAGTAACATTTCCATTGTGAGACTTGATACTGTTTTTGGCATATTGAATATGCCACGGATAGCTTGCCAGGCTCTGCCGTGCGGGCAGGATACTCTCAGTAACTTGCCAGGCTCTCCAAGAGGGACAGAGGAATCAAACCCAGGTTGGCCATGTGCAAGGCGAATGCCCTACCTGCTGTGCTATTGCTTCAGATCCTATACAAAATGGCATAAATAGATATTGTGCTTATAGTAAAATGATATATATTTATTAAAAATTTTAATGATTAAATCTGATTTTAAACCTTTTAATTTAACTCTACCTACAAGAAGTACTGCCTATAGTGTAATAAGTTAAATGACACAAGGAATGTACTAGTAAAACACAGGTTTGAAAAACTCCCCATTTACAGCTTTATTTACAAAATAAAAAATACACATACAAGTTTATTTAACAAGATAGCACATGAATCATCGCAACTTTTTAAATAGTTACTTTTAACTATTTTCTAGTTTTATGTGTATTAATCATATTGTGGCTTTTTTTCAAAATACCACATATGTATGGCATAAGAATATATACTAATATACTTGTAGTTAAAATTACAAACTCAGATATATCTTTAAATTATTTAGGTCTAAGGAAATAGTTGACATCTAAAATGACAAATTTTTCTAAAGCTCAGTCGTAATGTATATGAAACTATTCCTCTAGATTTACATTGATATGTATTTCATATAAGAAATTTTAGCATTCATAATGCATTTGTACATATCCACACCCCTCTCCAAAAATACATACACAGAAAATGAATATCTAAGTACAGACTCTTCTATAAGACCCTCGGCTGTCCTAGGGTATAGGGAAGTTTATTTGTCCATATAGCCATTTCATTTTTAAAAAATGAAAGAACAGGAATACTACAACTACAAAATTATTTCCTGTCTGTTCCACATTTGTGTTTTACCCTTTATGCATACACGTGTGATTTATTACTGCAGGGACAAGGAAACGCAATAGAAATGGAAAATATTGAATGGGAGCAAGACAATGTATTTACCAAGAAAATTTAAAAATAGTATGAAAGTCTCATCAAATACATTATACATAACTTCTCTATATTTTTTTCAAATTTTTTGAGAGTTATAAAACCAGGGAGCACTTCTTGAAAAGACTGGATGAAGAATAATTTAAATAATTTAACAAGCAAAAACTATTCAAAGGCTTACCTTCAGAATGATATTATCTTAACAAACTGATCACATCTATAGTTACACTTTATCATGGTGCAGAAACATGTTGAATGTGACTTTCTTTTTCTACAAAGCACTATGGTGAAATTTTTAACAGGCCAACAGAAGGGATTCAGCACCGTACTTCACTTTATTTTTAAAGCCAGATGTGTACAAATAAGTTTCCACCATTCATAATTTGACTAAAGGTTAATATAAGTCACTTCATAAATATGTGAGGAGAAAGAAAATTTAACAGTGACTAGAAACCATGTTAACCATACCCTATTAATTTCAGTTTTATTCAGAAGACTAAAATTCTAGTGTGTCAGAAGTTTCCAATTCCCCAAGAACGGCGGGTCACCAGAAGAGACCAGGCACATTGGTGGGGAGATATTGACACTGGTGGTGTGTGGGTGAGCTAATGTCTAAAACATTCATACTAATGATGGTTATTATTTACTATACCTCCATAAGTAAAATCTCAAAAAATAAAATATATCATTATTTTTTAAAAAGCTGAATAATTTTTTTGTCTTAAATTATTTTTATGTAGGATTAAAATAAATGTTAGGGGACAAAGCTATAATACAGTGGGTAGGGAGTCTGCCATCCATGTGACCTATTCTGTTGATTCCTAGAACCCCATATGATTCCCTGATCCCAGTAGCCGTGATTTCTGAGAGCTGAGCCAGGAGTAAGCCCTGAATACTACTGGTTTTGAAAAAAAACTCTAAATACATAGTTTTCTTGGAAATAACATAAAACTTTTAAGCGTATTATATCTATTCTTGCTAAATGGGGAAAGAAAAAGATTTGCAATAAGTACTTTTACCCATTCCATATTTCATTTTTTTCTTGATTCTAGAGAACAATAAAATAATTTAAATTAAGGAAGAATGAGGGGCTGGAGCAATAGCACAGGAAGTAGGGCATTTGCCTTACACGCAGCCGATGAGGGTTCAATTCCCAGAATCCCATATGGTCTCCTGTGCATGCCAGGAGTAATTGCTGAGTGCAGAGCAGGCAGTAACCCCTGTGCATTGCCAGGAGTGATGCAAAAAACAAAATTAAAAAAAAAAAGGAGGAACAATTAAAACAAAAGAGCAAAGAAAATCACAATAGGAATCATCTATTATTCACCTTGAATAATTTTTGAAGAGAACTTAACCTTTTCTTCCGAAAAGAAAATGGTAGCCTGACTCTCACAAGTATTTGTGACAACAATTAGTAAGTTGTAACAAACAGTTTAAGATTTCAATGATTCACTCTACCTCTTCTTAATAATGTGTAATTTGAAAGCCGTTATTGCTTATTGCTGACTGGCATACAGATACTAGGATCCCTTTTTTAGGAGGGCACATTTGGCCCCACCCCAAAAAAGAGATGGGAGGGCCAAATGGTTGACCACATTTCAAGATACTGAGGGGACTGTTCCAGGATCTGTGCTCAGGAGTGACCCTTGGCCATGCTTGGGGGACCAACCAGAGTCCTGCCTGCAGAACTCACCTCCCGTACTATCTCTCCAGCCCCCAGTGTTGGGATTCTTACATGTATAGTGTGTATGTGTGTGTGTGTGTGTGTGTGTGTGTGAGCGTGCGCGCACGCACACAAGCGCACAGAGAATGTGTATAGATATTTGTTATCTCAATCAGTTACTATAAATTAACTCATTTTGGAGAAAATTAAAAAGAAAACCCAAACTATATACAGTTGAATTGTACATACAATTAAAAAAACATACAAAAATATTCAATTTTTATAAAATTCATAAAATGCTAAGTTTAAGTAGCTTCTTTATTTCTCATTTCATGAAGACTATTTGGAAATCTCATACCTTTATGTTTATGGACAAATGCAAAATAAACTGATTTTTCTTCACTAACTTCCTGTGCCAGAAATGCTTATGATAAAGTTCTGTAGTTTAGATATAATACTATTTTTAATTCCATTTTAAGCAGTCAGATTTTAATTACCTTTTTGGAATGTTACTAAACTCACATTGATTAGATAGTATAAAGTCAGGCAAGTCTATGACAGTATTACCATAATAATATGTTCTTGAGCTGAAGCAATAATACAGTGGGTAGGTTATTTGCCTTGCACACAGCCATCCAGGGTTTGGTTCCCAGCATCCCATATGGTTCCCTGAGCACTGCTAGGAGTAACCCCTATGCATCTCCGGCTGTGACCAAAAAGCCAAAGAAATAGTAATAATAAATCAAATTAACTATTTGATTAGTGGATTTTATAAGTGTAATGTTTACTATAAAAATAATAAGATGAATTTAATGCAATATTTACTAAAAGAAAAGGCAAACTTGCTTAAGTAATTTTACTGCAAAAATAGAGATTGCCCAAATTTGAATCGATGTTTACATCATATTGGAAATACTGTGAAATATTTAACATTATCAACCTGGTTACCACTTTCCTCATTCTAAACTGGCAAATCTAAAATTACTGTAAATTTCTTGAACTCTGTTCTTCAATATAGGAGCAACAACAAAAAAGCAGTTAAATATTTCTAATGAGGGTATAACCAAGACACACAGTAACAAACCAGCTGGTAGCTTTGAAAAAAAATTACAAGACTATGCTAACAAAATACATTAGACTTCATGTTTTCTACTGCATTCATGGGCCATATGGTAATGACATTATCCTATATTGGCAGCAGGAAAATTTTACAGAATAGAATTAGATTGACATTTTGTTTTAGTTTTGCATGCTAAGTTTGGTTATGAGCTAATCATATGTAAAATATAGTATCTGGTGATATGTGAGCCTTGATTTCACTTTTAATGAAAGAAAAATTTAATATGATGTTTTCATATTACACTTACCCAACATCTAATACCTTACTGGCATGAGTGAAAGAATATAGCTGATTGACTACAAGCTGTCTGCAATTACAAGAACTCCTTATAAGTTGCTGTTTAAATCCAATAAAGCATATGGACAAAGGCAGACCCCCAGTAACAGAAAGAAGTTGATGTGGTTTTCAATGAAGGGGAGGGTGGAGGTGTTGACAGAGCAGCATTTTTTGGTCAAGGGCACAGAATGTGGTATGGTTCTGCCACCCAGTGGCTGCTTTCTCACACGTGACTTGGCAGCACTTATACTTGCATGCCTTCTCTCTACTTCAGCAAAGAAAACAATTCTAGGGCAAAAAAATCTTAGAAATTGCTTTCTACCAAGTAATAAATTAAGCAGATTTCACAGAAAAATACAGATGCCCCTGTACTACATGTAAAAGAAAGCCCTTCATTAATCTGTACCTTCTTTACCTAACTGTTCAAGTCATCAGCCACCTTATCCCTCCATAGAGAAGTTTGATGTTAGCACATACACCTTATTCTCTCATGAGTTTTTTCTCTGAGTGTTTCGATCTCTCATTATCCTGGATGTGTTAGTATTTCCATGTCTTCTAATGGTTTTCCCCCACAGAATCCATAGAACCAATCCAAAGCCAGTACTCAGTACTTTAGTAAACTGACCTTTTTCTGATTATCTCTTTAGCATTCCGACTTACCTTCTGAAAGATAAGATTTTGAAGACAAGATTTTTCACCTTTGGTACTTTGGATTGTCTCAGCACTTTCTATGTCTCTGACTCATTAATACAAGATGAATTTATTGATGTTCATGTCCTTCTGGAAAGATTGTGGAATTGCTTACTTAACACAATTTTAGTTACAAAAAATAATGCAAACATTTATGGAAAGACTATTTTTCAGATATGGTCCTATCCTTCATAAGCCAGACTTCCCCATATTTTCATAAGCTTTAAATACATTCATGTCAAATATATTGCAACTTCAGATTCTTGGATTTAGAAAGAGTAGAGACTTAAGTAGAGCTGGAAATTTAAGATTGGATGAAATTTAAAAAATAAAAGTAGAATGTATATGTACTCAACTTGGAAATAAAATTCTCTGGTTAATCTTAAATGTGAGATAACAATTTTTATGATGGTCAAGAAAGTAATTATGTAAAATACCATCTTTTGCTTAATTTAGTTCACCATGGCCTATCTTTAAGTCACACCTGCCTGCTGCCTTGACCAAAATAAGCATTTACTCATTTCCATATTACATAAATATAATAGTTATAGAAGAGCCAGCTTAGATTTTTCTTTCATTATATGCTGAGCTTACAGCTAAATCCTGGTGAGAATTTTTAGATACACTATATAGATGAAAAAGTTGAAGCTTTAGGTGGCCATGTGCAATTTGCAAAATTATTGGTTATGAAAAAATCCCCTTTCCATGTAGATGGGACATTTACTATGGACAAATATAAGCAGAAAAGGTTTAAAGGACCTGATAAATGATTATGTGTGACACTTTATAGCAGCCAAGTACAATCCATCATGACAATGTTTTTATGAGAGCATTCACCTGCCTCATTTCTCATCTATTAGATGACAACTTGGCATATATATATGTGTGTATATATATAATATATATATATGAAACATATAAAAAACTCCTGGTAGTAACTATAATGTAGTCGAAGGCCATGTGGGGGAAGGGAGTTGTGGGCTGAATGAGGGCTAGAGACTGAGCACAGTGGCCACTCAACACCTTTACTGCAAACCTCAACAGCTAATTAGAGAGAGAGAACAGAAGGGAATGCCCTGCCACAGTGGCAGGGTGGGGTGGGAGGAGATGGGATTGGGGAGGGTGGGAGGGATGCTGGGTTTACTGGTGGTGGAGAATGGGCACTGGTGAAGGGATGGGTTCCCGAACTTTGTATGAGGGAAGCATAAGCACAAAAGTGTATAAATCTGTAACTGTACCCTCACGGTAATTCACTAATTAAAAATAAATAAATTTTAAAAAATAAATAAATAAAAAATAAAAGATAAAAAAATTTAAAAAAAAAGAAAAAAAAAACCTCCTGGTAGAGAGTGATGCAAAATCTCGCATGGCAGAGCCTGGCAAGCTATCTGTGGCATATTTGATATGCCAAAAATAGTAACAATAATGGGCCTCCTTCCTCTGACCCTGAACATGGCAGGGACAAATGAGATGTTACTGGTGCCTGCTTGAGCAACTTGATGAGCAATGGGAAACAGTGATAAATTTGGAAAACAAAATATCTTCAGTGGCGGTTTTGTTTAGAAGGTTTAAAAAAGAAAGCGTGATACATATTAATTGTTGTAAGAACTATGCAAGTCCTACTATATATATATGACATCTTAGCATATTGACTTTCATGTGTTTTTAAGGACATAAAAGCTAAAGCAATGTCATCATCTGTTGGGAGGAAATTTAAATATAAATGCAAATTTGTCTTAAATGTAATCAAAATCTAATAAACCAATATTTCCCTAGATAAGAACTGGCTCTATTTATTTCTATCCCTTTCCATTTGAGGTTCATTTTAAAATTCTCATTACTATATATTCCTATTTTTTTAAACCAAGCAAGAGCATGAATAACATCATTCAGATTAAACAAGTATTTTTTTCCTTTATACAAATAAATCATTTCCTAACATGGATTATTAACAAGTCTTGAAAACCTTTAAAATAGATACTGTAGTCCTAGCTAAGAATATAAAAATGGATTTTGAAAGGGCAAGGCATAGTATTCTTATAAAAATTTTTCCAAGTGATTCTTTAATGTCTTATTTTAGACCAGTGAGTAAAGTAGCAATTGAGAAATATTGGTTCTCCAAACAAAGATCTCTAAATAGCATGTCAGATTTATCTATGAACTTGTCAGAAATACATATTATAGTATATCATTGAGCCCTAATACTGAATAAAATTCTGGAGGTGGAGCCCAGAATTTTAATTTTTATAGAACTTTGAGGTAATGCTAAATGATGTGAATGGTAATGTTGAAGAGTTAACAATTCAGAAAAATAGGTTGAAAAGTAAAGTTGATTTAATAAGACTTATCAGTTTATCAGTTCTTATTTTTTTTAGAAAATAAAAACAATGTTCCCTAATTTTTTAGTGAGCACAATATAATAAATTATATTTTATCTCTAATCACTCTCTCTTAAGATTTTAAAAAAGTTACTTAATAGGTCACTGTCATCCCGTTGCTCATCAATTTGTTCAAGTGGGCACCAGTAACGTCTCTCATTGAGAAACTTATTGTTACTGGTTTTGGCATATCCAATACGTACAGGTAGCTTGCCAGGCTCCGCCATGCGGGCTCCATACTCTCAGTAGCTTGAATGTCTATATTCATAAATGAACCCCTAAATTATCATAATATATTCCATATGCAATGGGAAAAGCTTAGCCACATTCTTAAATTTTTTATTTTTTATTACGATACCAGAATTTATAAACAATTTCAAAGTAGAGATGCTTTTGGCATACAATATTCAAACACCAATCCCATCACTAATGTCCCCCTCCTTCCACCAATGTCCCCTGGTACCCACCAAGCTCCTATCATACCCCCTTGTGGGACATACAACAAATTTATTTCAGATGATGTACTCAAACAAAGAAAAGGAACTTAACCACAGTTTTATTGATAGGATCATCCCTTCTCAATAAATTATTCTTGCAAGTTTCTTCTGTCAGAATCACAAAAGTTTAGAGAGTACTACTGGTAGTCGTAATTTTATCTCATTTTATAGATGGAAACAAGAAGAAAAATTAAATTACACTAAAAATTAAGCAAAAACTTTTTTCACATGATATCAGGAGACCCCTGGGCAGAAAGCTTTCCTAAAAAATTACCTTGCTTGTCATATTATTTTGAGATAGAAAATAAAGTTTCAACTGACCATCCATCTGTTGAATATTGGGTTCACATTATAAACCAAAATATAATGAATTCCAATCCCGTGTTCTTTACATTTGCTCCATGGACAAGTCTATAACATGCACACAGTAGGCACTCAATATACATTTGTGTGACAGAACCAAAACAAAAATAACCTTATTTCCAAGACGAGGGAAAATACACTACTGATTTTTCTAGTCTTCTTTTCTTCTGGAAAAAAGGTATCTTGAGAAGTAATACATGGAATTTCTTGTCATGCAAATAAAGAAAATCAACATATGTGCATCTATGATGGAGATTTATGGAGGTCAAGAAATAAAACAAAGAGGAAAGAATTCAGTATAGTTCCTAAACAATATCCAGGATTATTTCACAGCATCACAAAGCTTGATATTATTATTAATCAGGATAAGAAAAAGGAATTAGATCTTCGAGAATCACAACCCAGAGGTATAAGTTCCAGTGATGTGGGGTGCAGGAGATCATGGGATGGGGGTGTTATTGACATGCTCTCTGCCAAGATGAGATCTGGTGCAGCTGAGCACAAAACGGCCCCTCTGCTTCTTAAAGACTATGACCCGGGAGGTCTACTAACCCATTTTGGCACCCAGCGGCTTCTTATAGAAATGCATCTAGACTGTGAACTGAGCTAAAATATCAGAAATCCAAAACTGTGTGGCTGGTGTCGCAGCCGCACAAGCTTATATAATCTGCATTCTCAGCAATGGAAAAATGATCAAATGATGCCTTTTCAGCAGGTTTGATTGTTGGGGGAAAATTCCAAACAATAATAGTGAATTCTCTGTTGAAATATTGAAATTATTCAAAGTATAGAGAGAATAAAGTGAAGATTATTAGCCACTCTGTTGGGGGGTGGGTGTGGGAGGGGGGTATATTGGGGTTCTTGGTGGTGGAACATGTGCATTGGTGAAGGGATGGGGGTTTGATCATTATATGACTGAGACCTAAACCTAAAGCTTTGTAATTTTTTTCACAGTAATTCAATAAAATAAAAATTTAAAAAAGAAAAAGAAATTAGTGCTAGCATATTATCAAGAGCTCATGTCTTTAAATTTTCCACCAGCACTTAAAATAAAGAATACTTTTGAGATATTAGAGTTTAGCTGAACTATTGACCACCATGAATTAGTGTGTAGTGTGAATTGCTCCACAACATTCAGATTGTTATGGAGATATCTCACATTCCTTTATCATTTTCCACCTAATACAAACTTTTCTAGCTACCATTCATAGTGGGCAATGTCAATATTATTGCATTTTTATGTCTTACTCCCAACAATTGATTAGACAAAAACACTGAAATTTACCCAGTTCAGAAACTGAAGCCTATTATTCCTTCATGCTCCATCCTGTTTTATCACAGGAGTGCCTGACCCCTACCTCAGCTCAGTGATAATTATGAGAGCTGCTCTAGATTCTTTCATATAATTCCACACCAAGTTATAGAACCTATACCTGAATTAGTTTTAATAGTCTTAGTGACTCACACAGCTTTTGCCTTTAACACAGTCACTCTTAGGATGTTTCATTAATTCGAGAATCAATTTCTCAAAGATTGTGTGACAGAAGGTGCCAACCCCTTCTCTCTTAAGGGTTCTGGTGCCATAAATATTCATTATTTGTGACAGACTATTTATCTCTCCAAAACTTGGAGTATAAAAACATCCCCATTCTTTCCCCAACTAATTTGCCAAATGAGCTTCTGAGTAGAACCTCTGGATTTGCTACCTGGAGAAGTACCCAATTTTACACATGTTATATGGAAAAACATTTTCGCTTCATTTAAAAAATCAAAAAACTTATTTACTTTCTCTAGAAGAAGAAAACTCCTGAACTTAAACATGTAATTCTGACCTCTGGTGAATTAATTTGGAATATCACTTAAACATCATTTAAACATGAGAAGCTCAATACAATATTCTAATAGGTCCTGGATCTATAAATTACTTTATCACTAGTAGATGTTGTTGTCTAGCAGAATTGTCAAAAAAAAAAAAACCTTTAACTTCTTTTTTTCATAATTGACCTTATATTTCATCTCAACTTTCTATTGGAAATTTTTTTAAGAGACTAATGTGGATTTACAGGAGACCTGTTATCTCCAAACAGTCACTGTCAGTGTCACTCCATTGCTCGTCAATTTGCTCAAGCGGGCACCAGTAATGTTTCCATTGTGAGACTTGTTGTCACTGTTTTTGGCATATGGAATATGCCACAGGGAGTTTGTCAGGCTCTGCCGTGTGGGCAAGATACTCTCGGCAGCTTGTTGGGCTCTCTGAGAGGGACGGATGAACCGAACCCAGGTTGGCCACGTGCAAGGCGAATGAATGCCCTACTCGCTTCGCTATAGCTCCAGCCCTTCCAAACAGTAACATTTTAAAATAGTCAATTCTGTATTAGTTCTCAGGGATCATCAGGACTATGGGAAGTAGGGAGTTGGCATTATCACCTAAGATTGCACACAAGGTCGCTCTACCCCTTTGATCTTGTAACACTCTGACTATGATATATATGCCTTATAAGGTACAAACTTTTCAAGTATAGATACATCATACACACACACAATATTTAGATGTACCGTTTCACTAGTGGAGCAGGTAGGGCATTTGTCTTGCATGTGGCTGACCAGGGTTCAATTTCTCCGTCCCTCTCAGAGAGCCTGGAAAGCTACCAAGAGTATCCCACCTGCACGGCAGAGCCTTGCAAACTATCCATGGCGTATTCAATATGCCAAAAACAGTAACAAGTCTCACAATGAAGACGTTACTTTTGCCCGTTGAGCAAATTGATGACCAACAGGATGATAGTGCTACAGTGCTACTTAAAATAACCTACAAGGGAGGAGGTAAGAACAGGAATAATTCTGACTAGATAAAGGAGGAAAGTTCATGCACACAAAGAAAATTGGAGCCTATGACCAGTAGCTGATTTAAAAAAAGGAATGTAAAAGTTATGTAAATAAAAGGCTAATGGAACGTGTTTGCAATGCCTTTATGGTTCTTCTGTCCAGTGACAAAACTGATACAACAGTACTAGATTTGATGACTTTTATTCAGAAGGAAAATGACAGATTAGGAGAATACAGTTCCTCATAAGAAGGAGTGTTCTTCAGAAGAGTCAACATGGAAACAAAGCATGATTGACTAGACAAACTTTCTTCTAAAGCACATTCTATTTTCCAGAATAAAGTAAGATTACTAATCTGATTTCAGTAGATAGTGATTGATTTTAGATTACTGGGGCATTTTCAATAAATGTATGCTGAAGATAATTTTGCTTTAATTTGGGGTTCCCACCAAGCAGTGTCAGGGGTTACTTCTGTCTCTGCTCAGGACGCCATATGCAGTGCTGAGGGTCAAATCTGGGAGGCTGATAAAAGGCAACCACCTTACACACTGTACTATGTCTATGATCTCTCACGTTGGTTTGTTTTGAACTGCAATATCAATCAGACCGCTGTCTGTGTTACTTTGAGTCCTTTTTAATTTTATTACCCTTTTACTTTTTTATTTTATTACTTTTATTACTTTTAATTTTTTTACTCTTTTACCTCAGATTTTCTGTATCAATTTGAGGTCTGAGCATTACAGCTTTAACTTTGGACCATATTTTCCAACTTCAGAAATATTTAAACATCAGATACTTTTAAAAGCATTTTTTATTTTACTTTTAATCACCTTATTGCAGAGTCTTATTTTTCCCAGATCCTATTATAAGAATTAATGTGATTCATATCTATGAGGATATTACTTTTCGAATAAATTCCTGAGCCTTTGTTTTTAGGAGAAAGCTAAAGCTACCACCGCATACAGCCTTTTATCATTATAACATTGTTGGGGTTCGTGCAGGGTACATGGAAGTACCCACTTTTCAAAAGCAAATGTAACCAGACCTCAAGTTTAAAATAAATTTCCATGTTCCAAAATCCTTTTAGTTTCAAGTAAATTGAAAATATAAAGCATTCTGTACTTTATGGTCTCAATCAAAATTCTAGTGGTCAAAATAAGCTAAAAAACACCTCCAGCTCTTTCAATAATGTAAATAAGCCATATTGCATCTTCAAGGATAGTTTAATCTTAGTAAGTTTCCCTTGCTATTATTGTTCCTGCCAGTTTTCTTCAATAAATGAAGTCATTACTGGTTCAATCTCTCAAGCTAGCAAACTTTTTCTCTGAGAAGTACAAAGAGCTGATATGATTTGGGTCTTTTTCATTTTACCGTATTTCTTTCCTGCAAACCCCCACTGTAGTCTCTAGTGTGACCTTCACTGACAGCAGATGCAGTCCATCAGGTCTCCGTGTTTACAGTCAGGCCAGACTGGTTTTGAATTGTGGGTTTTCTTCACCCTCCCCACACTATAGCCTTCACCCTTCTAACTACATACTAGATAGAATTTGGACAAATTATATAGCCTCTGAAAAACAACTGCACTATATGTAAAATGAAGATACAAGTGTACATTTTCTGAAATTGTAAGGATGAACCAGTAGTGTGAAAAATATTTTTGAAATACTATATATCATATAATAAACACTCAAACGATAATCATCTTATCTGTTTTCTTTAGTAGTTCCTTTCCTTTTGCCTGATAGCATTCTTCCCTTGACTATGCCTCTCTTCCCTTCCTTCCTCTATTCCTTTCTTCTGTCTACTTTTCTTTCCCTTAAAAGTTTTATTCTTTTCACTTGAGATGGTTCTTCATATAATAAAGAACCCATGATAATATTCCTGGTTAAAAGTTCAGACTCTCCTTTGTGAAGTAATCATAAATATCTAAATCCCTCAGTCATTTCAGTGTAAATCTTCTGGAACAAAACAACACTGGAGTCTCTCCTCTTATCATAAAGGGAATGATTAGATATAATCCAAATTCTCATCATACAGAGAAATGATCATGATTTACTAATCAGGAACTAGTGTCATGGAAGATAACTAAGTTGTCCCAGATGCTACAATCATCAGGTGGCAAGTACAACTTCACTCTAGAGTCTCTAATCCTATAACCTTTACAGTCATGCCAACATACATGCATTCAAATTCTGCACCTTTGTTCACGCCACCCATTACCACTAAATTCCCTGTATTCCAGATTTACAAGGTGAATTCAATCTTACATTTCTTTGCCAGCTCAAATGTCACCTTTTTTCTGAAGCATTTTTCCATGTCCAAAGGCAAAGATATTAACTTTATCTTCAATGAGCCCAAAACACATTTTCTCTAGCTCTCCATGTAACTGCTAAAGCACTGATAAACTAAAGTCCTCAAAGGCAGAAACTATTTTATTCATCACTGAATCATGGCACTTATCTCAGAGCCATTAAGTTTCCCCTCATAGTCTCCTTTCCCCTATTTCACGGAGTACTCCTTAACTCTGTCATCTATAACAATGCTAGAATGCCTCAAGCTCCATCTTGAAACTCATTTTAATTTGTATAGTATCTTTTGAAATAATTTTAGCAGTGTTTGATGAAAAAATGATCCAAATGCTGAATCTCTAAAATTTATTTACTCACTCAACTATGAATTTAATATACCCACTTTACCAATATATACAATGAATAAAATTTAAATAGGCTCCTGTCTTCTCCAAAATTTCTTCAACATTTAGTTGTGGTTATCCTTGACATTTGACTTTCTCAGGTATCCCACATACAGCCCATTAGAAAATACTCAGTAATACCAAAATATCTCACTCATGAAAATCTTATATTCAGTTTCTCCTATGTTGGGAGAGCTGTGTCTTCAAAAAAACAAAGTGGCAGGAGATATCAGAGAAGGTATATATAACAATGTTACCCAGTGTGTGTGCTGTAATTGTGAATGGAATACTATAGTTTGATACTGTGACTTTGATACGGAAGGACTCAGTGTGTATCAAGGACTAAGAATCCTGGGGACTATGTCAATAAGGAAAGCACATACTGCCAGGTTCCAAACAGAGAGGCTTTCTTCACCCTTGTTTGATTTTTCTTTTTTTGGGTCACGCCCAGCGATGCACAGGGGTTATTCCCTCCTGGCTCTGCACTCAGGGATTTCTCCTGATGGTGCTGGGGGACCATATGGGATGCTTGGAATTGAACCCGGGTTGGCCAAGTGCAAGGCAGATGCCCTACCCGCTGTGCTATCACTCCGGCCCCAATGAGCAATGACTTATTAGAGAGCAGAGGCATGTGCCATGACTGAATGATGGGTGAATGGATAGACATGGACAACTGCAAGCATGAGACAGTTGGCAAATAGTCAAGGAAACAAGATTGATCGGGACATACCCCATGCATAAGCAGCTGTGGTACCTGAGATCACAGGATAGTTTCTATGCCAACATTTCCTTGTAGAGATTGACTATATAAGCCTGCAACTTCCTGAAGGAGACAAGTGAAATTAGAACTTAAGAAAGAATGGCAACAATGAAGCTTGTTGAAACATAAGGGCCCCATAATAGGGTTATAGAAGGGTTACTCTCTACATTTGGCATTGGCTGATATACAAAGCACCTATTAGACACACATCTGGTGTCACTACTAGGATTTTATTCAATTATTGAGCGTCCTGGGGCCAGAGTGATAGTATAGCAGATAGGGCATTTTCCTTGCATGCAGTTGACCCAGGTTTGATCTTTGGCAACTCATTTAGTCCCATATATTCTTTCAATTGTTTTCTTGGCATGAAAACTTTGAGAAGATGCTCTCTTGGAGTGCCAAGAATCTCAGCATCACCCAGCTAACAACCATTGAGGAACTTCAGTGACTAGCTCAATTAACTTACAAACAATTTAATCTTTTCAAATACACAGTGTCTTATTTTGAAAGCAAACCATCAACAATTCCACTTAATACGCAAATAGCCAGATAAGGTAGACTGTGAAACAATCTAAAGGACATGATTTAAGTCGTGCACATTTTCTGACCTCAACTACTTTGTGTCGTATTAAGCCACCAAGGTTTGGATTCCTTTTTTTATAAAGAGATAGTAAACTTTGAAGTCTGAATTGACTACAGATTGCTGCAGGAATCACTTAAATGATACTTTAATCTTTTCAACATACTTTTCCCTGCATTGACATTTTATTTAAAACCATTCTTTGAGGTAGGAAAAGCAGGTGCAAAGCTCATTTTAAAGAACAAGAGAAATTGCTTTGGTTTTATGGTTTATATGTAGTGTCATACAACTAGCTAGTGGTGCTCCTTTCATTATAACACTCAGAGGAATAGAAAACTGAAAATTTGAAAGATTTAAAATACAACAGCATTATAGTCTTTAATGTGGATGAAGAGAAATGGCAAGTACCTGGACTCAAGAGATTTGGTTTTGCTGTTTATCTTTACCTCCTAGCTTGTAAAATCTAAATGCTTTATAAATAAATCTTTCACTGGATTTTATAGCTTTATTTTGGTGTCTTTGTTCTTTAGCTAAGTATGTCGCCCAAATGTCAAAGTATGTTGACATTTTAGTCAGTATTGAATGGTTGTTGATTTTTTAATAAAACTGAATAGGTTGATATGCAAAAGGATAAGTTATTTATACAGTGCAAAGCATGTACCATGATACAGTTTATTAAGTTACCCTGAAAATTTATGGTCCACCTACTGAAATCAACTGTTAACTTCTCTCAGCATTCACATTTATTTACATGTGAATAAATAAACATATTTATTTATTTATAAATAAAATAAAATGTTATTACTATAATAAAATTATATATTATTCCTCTAATGTAGAACAAAAAGATCTTTCTTAATATATCAGTTTTAATACTCTAATTCTACTGAATACTCTAATTCAGTGTATTCACTAACATGAATTTCTCCATATTTCTCCATTTAGTAACATTTACACAAAAATTAAAAATTTAGAGTTCCATAATATTTAACACAAACGTATTTTATATTCTTTATTCTCAACTCTTATCAGTTTGCCAAATAAAAGCTTATTGCCATAAATTTTAAATTTTTATTTGTACCAATTATTCCTAACGTCCTGCATTTTATATTATAAAGAAACACAGAAAATAGCCAATAATCTACAATGGTGAGATTTAAAACAGGACTAAACAGCTTGCATGTAAAATTTAAATTAACATGGTGGTGGCTGTAAGAACAAGACTCTGCAAAGTCTAATAATTGGGTTTAGTAGAACAACCTTTACAAAATCTCTGAATTTCTGGGGCCAAAGTGAGAGTACATGGGGTGTAGGGGTAGGACATTTGCTCTGCATGCAACCGACCCACATTTGATATTCCAAGCCCACCTAGAGTGAGCCCTCAGCTCAGAGGCAGGAGTAAGCTCTGAACGCTGCTGGGTAAGTCTCCAAAACAAAACAAAAACCCTCTGACTTTTAATAACTCCCATCTTATGAAGAGTTATTACAGAGATTATGTAATTTAATGTGTGTGAAAGTATTTCGATCTACAGTGAATTGAAGGGATAGAATGTGTCCTCTGAAAAATAGAACAAGAACTGATAAAAACCCAGAAAGTGATTTTCCACAAATGCCCAATTTACATGACATGATGCGGGCAGGTTTTTTTCTCAAAGAGAACTGGAATGTGCTAGATTTTTATCATTGACTCTGTGTGTGTGTGTGTGTGTGTGTGTGTCTGTGGTGTGTGTGTGTGTGTGTGTGTGTGTGTGTGTGTGTGTGTGTGTGTGCGCGCGCGCGCGCGCGCACGCGTGCGCGCAAACGCGTACCCTGGGGATTTTTTCAGGCTGCTCTCCATTTGCTTTTTATTACAACAGACTCTAAAACAGCGGTTCTCAAAGTTGCTTGCACATTAGAATCAACTGAGCAGACTTAAAAATACTGGTCTGGATCCCACCCTCAGAGATTATTCTGATGTAATTGTCATGGTTGTGGACTAGTTCTCAACCATGTTATTGGAATATTAGAAAGGCATTAGGAACTTTAAAAGCTCTCTAGGTGATTCAAATAAGGAAACACTGAATACCACTGAGCTAAATAAAGTCTCTCCTAGCCCTGTTTACACCCTACTTGAGATCCGCAGCACACTTATTTGTAGTTTGTAACAATTTGCAGGTCATAAATTACAATTTCTGTGCTATCCATGAATAAATTATTTTCTAACAACTTTAATCTTTTTCCAGTTTAACTATCTAAGTTTTTTTTAAAAAAGTGAATTTAAATCCATCTGTAGGTGCTAGATAACTGTTCTAAAAACTGTTAACTTGATGATTTCATATAATAGCCATTCATCTGAATAAGTGGTTCTTGGAATGGTCTCTCACATTAGGATAACCTGGTAGTTCTTAAAAATAAATGAAACTTGGATATTATATTCACTTCTTACTGCTGCTGTACAAATACTAAAAACTTAATGGCTCAAGACAAATTTACTTACAGTTCTTCCAGTATAAAGTTCAAAATGAGTCTCACTGGATAAGTCTCAAGATGATAGAATTGCTCTATATGTTTCTTTCTAGAGACTAAGTGAGAGTTCATTCTTTACCTTCTCTGACTTTTCGAGGTTGCCCGATTCCTCAATTGCATTCTTCTCTTTTTTATTTTTATTTATGTATTTATTTTTAAATCTCTGAAGGTCACAAGATTTGGGGGAATCTCACACTACATCTAACACTCTCTCTTCTGTGTCTTCTACCACATTTAAAGACTCCTGTGATTACATTGGTCCCACCTTGATATTTCAGAAAATGGAAAGTCAACTGATTAAGGACATCAGTCCCACTTGTCTCCTTAACTCTGCTGTGTAATGAATTCACAGGTACTAATAATGAAGATGTAAACATCTTTGTGAGGCCTATATTCTGCTTACTGCAGGTTTCCACCCTCCAAAGAAAAAATTTCATTGTTCTTGGCACATATATGCTTCACAAACTAAGTAATCCTAACATCCAACTTCATTTGATAAACACTGACCTAAATATTTTCATGGTTCCATGAAATTTTATGTCTATAGAAGGTTCAATGATGGTCAAATTAGATTTGGAAAGCATTAACCTAAATAAAATAGATGTTAAAGACAGTATTATGTAATAGAGAAGATTGTTCAGCCTTATTTTACCGGTCTCTCTCACTTAAAGAAAAGAAAAATTCATCACGAGAGTTATTCTACACAATGCTAGGTAGAGGTCTGGGTGGGTGGGCATGCAACTCTACCACCACTTGAGTCACATCTCTAGCTGTCAAACTTTTTGGAATAACACATACTGGGAGGATAAGGAAGATAATATTTTGGTCCAGAATCAGCAGTGCTCAGGAGCTACTCTAGCTCTGTACTCAGGGATCACACTCATCAGTCCAAGGAATTAAATAAACTCTGGCCTCCTACATGCAAAACACGCTCTTGGTTCATTGGGCCATTTCTCTAGGCCTAGGAATTATTTTTATTTGAATTTAATGTTCTGGAAGAAAATTATTGTATTTAATGATGTTTTAAAATTATGATTTACTGTTGAGCTGTTAATTCAGAAAATAGTAAAATCTTAAAATCAAAATTCAGCATTAAATACAAATTTGTCACACATATCTTTAAGAACCATACAATAAATTTATCACAGTTCAATTTATCTGTGTAGAGCTTGAATAGTCAGAAAATAGAACAGTTTTATTAAATAACAAACTTAGTGCTCTCAAGCCAACATCAGAGGGTTAATTATTTACACATGATCATATAAGAAGTTAAGAATATAATGTACTCATTTTATTTATGTATGCATGCTGTCAAAAAATTAGCTGACAAGTCAAATTAAGTCCACATTTCCTAGAAGACTCACAAATATAAAAACTCATTTACTCAAGCTTTTCAGCAGAAAACTATATTTCTGGGCAAGTATAGAATACACAATATTTACAATTATTTACCTACTGATCAGCACGGGAGTTTTGACCAGCTCCGTTTCCGATCTGGGCCGCTTCACCCCTCCTTAGGCAACCTGGTGGTCCTCCGGTCCCGGAGGGTCACCATATTGATGCCGAACTTAGTGTGGACACCCTGATGGCATAGCGCACTGCAGCCCAGAACTCCTGAACTCAATCGATCCTCCGGCCTCAGCCTCCTGAGTGGCTGGGACTACAGGCGGGCACCACAACGCCTGGCTGGACTAAATAGCACAGCGGTAGGGCGTTCGTTTGCTTTGCACACGGCCAACTCAGGTTTGATTCCCCCCCCCCACCCAAAGCAAGCTACCGTGGTGTATTTGATATGCCAAAAACAGTAACAACAAGTGTCAGACCTTACTGGTGCCAGCTGGAGTAAATCTATGAGCAACGGATTGACAGTGACAAATTTATCTGTTGAAAAGACACTCAAATATTTTTCAGAAACATCCTGATGTTTTAGAACAAGGATTATTTATATAAATAATCATACCACCGAATGAGAAGTTTTAGTTGTAAATGAGCAATCAAAGGACATACAAATATTCTCTCTTAAGTCAAAGGTTTTTCCATTAAGGGGCAGTGAGAAGACCTGTATGAATCTGAGATGTGACTTGCATATATGAGGGCAAAGGCAGAGTACTATTTCCTCCTGCCAATTCCTAAAGGACCTGCAGATTTCTCATAGTAAATATTTTAATTACTATATTTCATTCATATCTGTGGTTTTCTGATGAGTAACTAGCACTTTAATTCCTCAACCCTACCATATACATTATATAATTCAATTTCTTTCATATTCACATCATATTTATATTTAGACTTTATACCCTAATAAAAAGTAAAATTATAAAAAAAATTAAGTGTGGTAACCATTTATTTCTAGTAATTGAATTAGTTACAGGCCATGGGTACAATGTCCCCAAATTCAAACTGAATTTACAGTAGGGATATTAGGACAAGTTAATTGGAGTCTATTTTTAATTTCAGATTCTAAAATATCATAGTTCAAGTAATTATAGATTATTAAGAAATTGTACCACTATGCTGCTGACTAACTAAAACAAAAAACAAAACCTGTTGAGAGCTTTTCATACATTAGGATTTGCATACAATGATAAACATAAAACTCTACCTCTGAAGCCACTACCAGCATGCACGTCCCAGCCACACATTTTACTAGATGTGTGACCTTAGTTCGGGTATTTAAAATCTTGCCTTGAAGTCTCATAAGTAAAATACATATAATAATTATTCCTCAAGAGTGAGAATTATTAAATGCTATTATTTTTATTTCATTATACTTCTACATTTTATAAAGTCAGTGATTACGTAGACAAATTTTATTTAAATCTATTATTCTAAAATATATTAAAAGTACATTCACAATGTATAAAAGGAATAAGTAGAATTTGCTTACTCCATGAGAATTTAATTGCTCCATGAGAAATTCATAAGTTTTATTCTAACGACACAGATTTACAGTACCCACATTTACCAGCATGAGAGATTTGGAGGCACAGAAAAACCTAAGTCATTCCATGTTTATGTCAAATAAAGGAACAGAAATACAATAAATGGTAGATGTCCTTAGCAATTATTGCAACACAAAATAGTAAGAAAGGGTTGTATTATTGAATTTTCTCCTAGGATATTAGATTTCTAAAATGTCTCCAATTTTAAAAACATATATTTTTTAATTCCAACAAGCATGAGCAAGCTAAGGCAAAGTGGTAAATTGTTTACTACCAGTTAAAACAGCAAGCACATGTCTCTCCACTTTTCTCATACTATTAATTGACAATTTAAGTCCTGGATTCTTGCTCTGATCTTGTTCTGACCTGCACTATTTACTTCATTCCAGTTGAGATTTGGCCTGTTTTTCCAATTTTCTTATATTGGGTTTCTGTAGTATATTGATCAGTGTGCCAGACTGAGAAACACTCTGGTCCTGACTGTGCGTTACTGTTCTGACTCCTTCTAGGGTACACATGTTATCAAATTGAAACAGTTTTATATTTGTGTGTGTGCTTTTTTTCATTTTGAAAATATACATCCTTACTGACAAATTCTCCAGCATACAGCATTATGCTGACCATGATCTGTTATAGTTTCATTATTTCACTTCTATTCTAATGATTTCTTTTTTAATTCTGTCTTTCCAATTCCAACTTTGCTTGAAAGCTATTCCCCAAAATTCTCAAACTTAACTCTACTTATATTATTTCCTTAACTTAAAAGGAAAAACATACAATAACTATATACATAAATGCAGGCTTAAAATGACATAGTAAAATCTAAATATGGTCTGTAGTTAACAAATAATGGTGAACTGATGTCAATGTCTTGACTTTGATATTTTACTCAACCTGTATATGCCACCATTGATAAATTACCCTAATGTGTACATGAAACTCTTGGTATTTGTCATGCAATCATAATTACTCAAAATTTAAAATGAAAATATAAAACCCATACTTTGATTTTTTTCACAGTTTCAGTGGTCAAATGGATTTCTCTATTATATTTAAGCATATGTTCTATCACAGAACCACTGATATTTTCTTAAATATACTGCTGCTTTCTGAGACACTTTTACTCTGTGGTTTTTCAGTGCTTCTCTCTCCTTGGGTTTGACTTTGTAACAGAAGCCTTTCATTTGGAACATCCATGGTATTGTTTTCTTCAGACACTGCCATATTCCCTAAATATTATATACATTTTTTAGTTCCTCCCATTAAACCTTGTACTGTCTCCATTTTGACAGTTATATGCACTATTTAAGAAGAGACTTTCAGCCTGGGTTATATTGTAAGTTTTTTTCAGTTCCCCAAAATTCCACTAAGTACTTTGTGAGTATTTATTCACATGAAGGAATATTTCATCTTTAACATGCAAGGGTCATTATCTTGTGAGAAGTGAAAGTGGAGGTTACATCTAATCAACTCAAAAATTTTTAAACAGTTTTAGGAGCATAATAATACGATTATACTGTCTCTCTAGTCCTGCATAATAATCCATTTAAAAAGATCTAATGTAACCTCATGGTTTTGTATACTTTTCTTTATTAATTATTCTTTGCTAAACATAGTAGAAAGTGAAGGCATTGTTTAGTTACAATTAAAAAATGCTCTAGAATTAAACGTGAATAGAGTCAGCATTTGTAACAAGAAGGCAAACTAAGTTATATGCTGCATCAGTCGCAGGTAAGTTAAAAACAAATGCCAAATTAGCAGTCTCTAACACTGTAGTTACAACTTTTACCTTTTAAAAATATTTTTCAAGGGGCTGGAGCAAGTGCACAGCGGGCATTTGTCTTGCATACAGCTGACATTACTTCAGTCCCATTTGATCTCTCCGAGCACCCCAGGAGTAATTCCTGAGTGCAGAGCCAGGACTAACCCCTGAGCATTGCTGGATATAACCTCAAACCAAAAAATATATGTAGATATATTTGTAAATACTCTTTTTAAATTTGGCTTTCCTTTATCTGTTTACTATTTCTCTCTGTTGTTTAATTATAAAAGTTCTAAAACTCTATGGTCAATGAAACTTTTAAAATCAGCTCTTTGGTCACTTCAGTTTTTGATGTCCATCTCCTTACTAGCAGTGTCCTGAAGGTCAAGATCTGATCATTGTTTTCCCAGAACTTAGTCTGACACAGTATTATTATTTTGAAGAAAGAATATATAAGCAAATAAATCATAGTGTAACATTGTAGGAGGAATCATAGTAACAACATATTTTATATAATTAACAGCCTAATGTGAATCTGTATCTAGTTTCTAAATTTCTAATAGTTCCTTGTTTGGCTTACTAATAATGAGGAGCTTCATACAGATAATGTTTTCTATCATGAGCTATTTTTTTTTTGTGATTTTTGGCATTCTGTAATGCATTCATATTCAGCAAAGCATGTTAATAGATACTTTGTAGACACTGAACGTGCCTTACTTTATTTTTTCACTTTTTGCGTTAAATCTGGAGGTGGTAAAGATAGTAAATGGAACCGTGTTTGATCCATATATATATATATATATATATACATGTATATATACATATATAGACACACACATATATATGGTCTACTGAGCCCTTGCAAAAGTGATTTGTGAGCATAAAGAAGGAGTAAGCCCTGATTACCACCAGATATAGCCCAATAGAACAATAAACAAAAAGACTCATCCCTATTAATTTCTCATTAGTAAGATGATTTTATCAAATAAACTGGAGTTGGCAATACCTTCTATGAAAGCGTTTTTCAATTTGGTATCATATGGCCTTCTATGATCCCAGGGTATCCTAAGGGGGCCACAGAAAAGAAATAAGGATGGAAGGGGGCCATGGTTAAAAAAAAATGCATGAGAAACACTGCCTGTGGTTAGTATAGCTCACTAGTACAGTATAGCTTTAATGCCTAGGTAACACAATCATCATCATCATCATCATCATCATCATCATCATCATCATCATCTGGTTCATCTTTGAATTTCTCGAGTGGTCTCAGTAACGTCTCCATTTGTCCTAGCCCTGAGATTTTAGATGCCTCTCTTCACTCGTCCTTTCTAATGGTGCCACATTGGAGGCTCTTTCAGGGTCAGAGAATGAGAGCCATCATTGTTACTGGTTTTGGCATATGAATATGCCATGGGGAGCTTGTGAGGCTCTCCCATGTGACAGGAAACTCTCAGTAACTTGCCAGTTCTCCCAGAGGGAGAACTAGGCTATACAATGTCATGTGTCTGCAAAGTGGCCCTGGTGTTCCTGGGAGCTTGGTTTTATAGTCTCTGGGTGTTGGCCATTGGTGGGATTACATGGCACCAGGAGCAGTCTCTGGGTGTGACTGCCTAGCTACTGGGAAATGGGAAATCTGGGCAGAAGAGGCCCAGTCCCGATCCAAGCAGGCTTGGAGGTTTCAGCCCCGGGTCCCACACATCTGGGTTTTTCTGCTGGTACCTTCATGTGTGAGGCTTGTCTGAACGTGTGGAGAGGGGCCTTGAGCATGGCTGTAGTTAGGCTCCAGAGGTTTTCAGCCGTGGGAACTCTACTCAGGGAGGGGAAGGAAACTGAAGCCCACCCCTTCTGATGGGCCCCGGGGAAGACAGCCAGGCTCGGGAAAGAGACTCTGTGTCGCTCTCTTCTGGGAGCTTGCTTTTATGGTCTCTGGATGTTGGCTGCTGTGTTACCAACAGCCAACATCCAGGTAACACAATATCAAATGAAACTAAATTACATTTTTAGTGTATTAATTATGGTTTGTCCAAAATTTTTCAATTAATAATGTGCTATGGCAACTTAATTTTTACTTAAAATTGATCCTGTAGGGAATACATTTAATAATGCAAAGGTTAAAATAAAAATTCTACAAATTTTTCTCCTGAATAATATTTCAAAATTAGCAAAATCAAAGAGAACAATACAGCAGAGGTGAGAAGGGGGGTCCCGGTGATTCATAAGAAACCCAGAGCTGTTCAACCCAACATCAAAGGCTGCAGAATGTGGTACTGGGGGGGCCCTGAGGTGCCTGGGATTAGAGGGGCCAGCAGTGCTCCAAGGCTTCCAGATTCACTCAGGTGGTACTTGGGACCTCCAGGGAAACACGCAACAATGCGTGTTCCTGGGAACCATGTGGTGCCCAGGATCAAACTTGGATCAGCTACTACCTCTTAAACTCTTGACATATCTCTCTGTCTTGAGAATAATATTTTATCAAGAAGCACTGTAGCACTGTGGTTCTGTTGTTCATTGATTTGCTCAAATGATTACCAGTAACATCTCCATTGTGAGACTGTTGTTACTGTTTTTGGCATATCGAATACACCACAGGTAGATTACCAGGTTCTGCTGTGCGGGCGGGATACTCTTGGTAGCTTGCTGGGTTCTCCGAAAGGGATGGAGGAATCAAACCCAAGTCGGCCACGTGCAAAGCAAACGCCTTACCCGCTGGGCTATCACTCCAGTCATGAGTTAACAATGACTTTAAATTTTGAGGACTGTGACAGCACAAAACAAATGCCTTTGTGTAACTGTGAAGTGCAAGAGGAATGGATGCAAAAAAATATCCAGATAAGATTAAGCAAAATTCAAAGGAGACCTGAAATTAAGAGGTGTTATCTACTTGTGAGTGCTATTCATAGGCAACTTCAAATGTGTGAGTAAACCTTGCATGAGTGGTTTAACAAGATACAATAGATTTGTAAAACATTAGTAGAGAGATCACTTAACTGTTGAAGATGTTTCCACAATAAGAATGAAAAGACAGCTATGAATTACTTTGGAGATGATCTCTATAGTTAATAGATGGGTAGGAAACAAATAGTAGGTATTGTGTAATATAAAGGAAATTTAGGGAATGGGTGTCTATTGGTTATTTTAAATGCATTGTTATTACTGGGAATAAAATATGTATTTTATTAAGTGGTAATTGATAAGAATTTCTTTAAGTGTCCAAAATAAATAAAACCCCAGGTCTTAGTGGCTTTATATAGAAATATATTTCTTGTTCTCAAGAAGATTGAACCAGATATTTCTTGATTGGTGGTGAGCTTTCAGAGTAGTCGTGCCCTGTGACCATTGATTGCTGCCTTGGTCCTGCAGAGTCACTCACACTTGTCAAACAGGCAGAAAAATAGAATGAAATGTTATTGGGGGGTCTGTATGGGACAAGTCCAGAAATAGTGTGTGTCACACTTTTCTTTATATATTGTTGGCTAGAACTCAGCCATGTGGGGCCATTTGATTGGAAGCTTATTTAGGAAATGTGTTCTATAGACACAATAAGAAAGAATAATCTGATTTTTTCCTGGTATGCTCACTTTGGGGAATATAACTCATTAATGTTGATAATAATGAAAGAATTAAAAACCAAATAAAATGTCAACATTTACTCTTTTACACTATTCATAGCCATATGGAATTGATAATTTTTTAACTGTTAACAAAATGCTCACTTCCTAAATTTTGGCCTATCAGTGATTTTATGAACATCAAATAAGTTCCTTATTGGTATATATAGTAAGACCAGTGGTTAAGCAATTCTTATTTAATTCTTTAAGCAATATTTAACTAAAATGGAATTGGTGTTTGATACTTTGGAAGCCAAAATGACATTCCCTCATTTGTTTTGTGTGGCAAAAATAAATAAATAAAACAAGGAGGAAAGTTAATAGCACTACAGAGTATTTTATATCCCAGCAAGAATAACCCAAAATAGCTGATCAGGAAAATAAGAGTTTCAGTAAAATTGAAGAAGCATCAATTCTGGTTATTCCAGCAATGATGCCTCAGATGATATCATAGCACTGCAAATAGATATATAATTGTATTCAATGAGACAAATCACAAACCTCTTAATCTCTTACTATGTCTCTGGCCTGATAATCTAGATTTTAAAAAAGTTCCAGGGGTAATTTTCACAGGTTTGAGGTTGAAATCTTATTGCATTTCTAGTGGTAAGTAATGTTCACCTTTTTTTTTAAATGTGCTTATGTGACCTTTGTAAATCCTCTTTAGAGAGCTGCATATTGAGGTCTTTTGCATGTTTTTTACTTGGGTTGTCAGTTCTTTCTGTTACTGACTTTTGTTAGTTTTTCATCTATTTTGGATATTAAGTTAGAAGTTGTAGAAACTCCTTTTCCTATTTGTACGCTGACTTGCTTGTATGCTAGTTTCTTTGACTATATAAAATTTTTGCAATTTGATGCTGTCCCTCTGGATTATTTTTGCATTTGTTCCATTTGCCATTTAACTTGAGTTTCCAAATGCATCCCTGAGATCAAAGTCAGTGTAGTGCCTGATTCTGTTTATAAATTTTATGGTTCTGTGTTTTCAATCTAAGTCTATAATCAATCTATTTTGAGTTAATTTTTGTCAATTTTGCATGCTAAATTAAAATTTTGTATCACTGTTGTTGTATGCAGTCATTCAGGTTATCCTACCTTCCTTGATGATACTTTCCTTTATCTATTGGAAATCTGTCTCTATGTCATGAATGAATACCCATATATGTTTACTTATGGGCTTTTTAATCCATTGACCTGCATGGCATTTCATTTGTCTGTTCTAGTAAATTATAATTTTGAGGATTGCTTTATTGAATATGCTAGGATTTGCTTTTCTTAATTAGTGAAGATCACTGGAGTCTATGAAACCGGAGTGACCACAAAATGCTGCTCTTTCCCCTACTTGGTCTTCAATTCAGACTGTCACAACTGTATGGCTCTCTGCCTGTCACAGTTGTAGCTAGCACTCAAACTTTCCTTATTTTGCAAGCACAAGGCTTTTGGCTAGTCACACTTAAAAATACAGATGCTTTTCTGGCAAACAGCTAAAGCAAGTTGCAAGAGCTATGGCATTGTTTCTGTTTTAAGAAAATCATTCCCTGATACAGTTTAAGGCTGTCATGTTTTATGAATGGGTTCTAATGTTACTAATATATAAATATCATTGTTTATTGCTTTTGGGGGTTGCCCTACATTTGGTTTGTGGAGAATTTTTAGTACGCTATACTAACAATTTGTCTAATACAGAGAGTGCTAGGCCACTGATAGTGTCTAATAAATGTCAGGGAATAATAAAATATAATAATAAGGCATTACCATATAATAGGAGATTATATATTTGACAGTTTTATGCTACCAAGACTTGAAGAATTCAGATTTAAGAGATCTAACTATGTAGTGCTACATTAAATGACACTACTTTAGGTGGGTTGAAAAGAAATATGGTAAGAGAAAAAAAGATTTTTTAGTTTTGCTAAAATTGGTTTCCAATGCAAAATTAGCAGATGAGAGGAATTTGACATTCACGGAAAAGGTGCTGTCAAAAGAAGCAGTCCCAGGAGTGCAATAGAACATTGCAAAGGTTATAGTCACTCCCTAGAAAGGATATGAATTTGTCTTAAAAAATCAATATGTAGAAATATTAAGAAAATATACTTGTTGGTCAAAAAATACAGATTGATTTTATTCATCAAAAAATTTGCAAACAGCTTTTGATATGTGGTTTCATCTTTCAGCAATGTTTGATCAGTTCATACATCAGGAATATATGACAGAGGGGCTGGAGCGATACCCCAGAGGCTAGGGTGTTTGCCTTATGGGAGGCCAACCTGGGTTCAATTCCCCAGAGCACCACCAGGGGTGGTTCCTGAGTGCAGAGCCAGGAGTGACCCCTGTGCATCACCAGGTGTGACCCAAAAAGAAAACAACAAAAAAAAATATACAACAGAAACCGAAGAATGCAGGACTTACTTTCTACAGTTACATGCTCCATCCATAGTACTGCTTATTTCAGTAGGCCTTTGTTACTAAACTAAATAAAATCCTGTGGCACATTTAAGTTCCTCTTTAAAATTATATTTTCCTTACTTTTGTATGTGATTTTTTTGTCCTGTTCTCAACAAAGATACTAATATTATTCAAGTGCTTGAAAGATATATTGCCTGCACTTTCCAGACAACATTGGGTATTGCCTCTGTCTAAGCCTTTATGAAAACACTGCTCTTTTTATATAATAGAAAACTTATGTAGCAGGACAATAAAAGACTTTTGCACTGTATTCTTATATCTGAATGAACCTACTGGATTGATAAGAGGACTAAAACCAGCATTAGCATATTGCTCAAACTGAGACTTTCAGCAGCAGGCCCTTTAACATTCAATAAAATTCACTTTCTCTTATTCATTATTATACTCAGATTAGGGGAAAGGAAAAAGAAACTCTAATGTACATATTAATATTGAAGTTCTGTTAAAGAAAATGTAACTTTCTCTAGAAGTTGAAAGTTGATAAGATTTTTTTTCACGTGGAAATATCTTGAAGAATGATACCAGCTATAACCAAATCATCAAATCGTATTTCTTTTTAAAATTATTTTCTATTGAATCATCTGTGAGATAGAGTTATAAAGCTTTCATGCTTGAGATTCAGCCATGTAATGATCGAACACCCATCCCTCCACCAGTGCACATATTCCACCACCAATGTCCTCAGTACCCCTTTCCTCCAATCCCAGTCCTCACCCTTCTTCTATGGCAGATAATTTCCCTAATACTCTCTCTCTACTTTTGAGCATTATGTTTTGCTCAAATTTTCTAGCCACCATTCAAGTCTACATGCCAGGGGCAGATGCTAGATAATTTACTTTCCATTGCTCATTTTGAATATCACTTCTGGAATTCTAGATTGTAAATATTTGGGTTCTAGAGACATCTCATTAGGGCATTAATTCATTTTGGGAGTCAATTGGGAGTCTCTGGACAGGGCTGTTGGTGTGCTAAGATGGTGCCTAGAGGCAGATTGTGGACGCGACAGCCAGACCACCAAGTGGGCAGGGAGCCAGGTAGGGACAGCCCAGCTCCTCTGCCACGATGGAGCCCAGAGATTTAGTCCTGGAACCCGCATACCTGGGCCTTGCTTATAGAAGCCCTTGGTCACTGTGATTCCATCTGGAGTAGGCCAGGGGAGCACACCTGCTCCATCTGGGGTGCCCTCGTGAAATTGGCTCAGTATGGGGCCAGAAGAGATCTCTCTTGCTGTGGTATCTTCGAGGACTCACTGCTTTGTCTCTGGACCACAAGTCTGATTTCTCAGGAAGAAAAAAAACAAAAAGGGCACTTTGAAAAATTTTACCACTCTTAAATTATTATAAATATATGATATAGGTTCAAATGTTTAAGTATAGAAATGATTATTCCAAACTTAGAAAATATAGAATCAATTGTACAATAAACTTAAAGGAGTATACAGCGGGTAGGGCATTTGCCTTGCACACGGCTGATCCAGGTTCAATTCCTCTGTCCCTCTCAGAGAGCCCAGCAAAGGCAAACTACCAAGAGTATCCCGCCCTTATGGCAGAGTCTGGCAAGCTACCTGTGGTGTATTCAATATGCCAAAAACAGTAACAACAACTTTCACAATAGAGATGTTACTGGTGCCCACTTTAGCAAATCCATGAACAATGGGACGACAGTGCTACGGTGCTACATATTTCTCAAACTGCTTCTGAATATAAACTAAACAAATCTAGCTCATCGATTTGCTAGAGCGGGCACCAGTATCGTCTCCATAGTGAGACTTGCTACTGTTTTTTGGCATACCAATACACCACAGGAAGCTTGCCAGGCTCTGCCGGGTGGGTGAGATACTATCAGTAGCTTGCTGGGCTCTCCGAGAGGGGCGGAGGAATCGAACGCTGGGTCGGCGGCATGAAAGGCAAATGCCCTACCTGCTGTGCTGTCCTTCCAGCCCATAAACACATAACAATATTTAGAATAATTAAAACATTGTTAAATATTCTACATATCTTATTGGCCTAAACTAAATGATTACTATATATGCTCTTGAGACTAAAGAACAAATTTTGTGTCGTTTTATCCCTATTCTTTTCTTGAAATCTCTCCTGACTCCAACCATTCTTCAAAATGGTCCAATCAGTTAAAGTAAATAATTTGAACCGTAAAGAGTATCTAAGTAAAATCACTTAATAGCTTACCTAGAGTAACATTTTATTTAAGTATTTTATTTAAGTAAAGGTGCAAAAACAAAATAAAGTTTAACCCAAAGAAATAATTTTCAAATAGTAAAATTGTAGACATTCTTGCCAGAGCACAAGTACCATAGAGAAGCATAGCCCTATACAGTTAACATCACAAGAAGCATCATCTGTCTTGACCGGATGTGGCCCATTCCTTTAAAACTGTGCTCCTCCAAGTTTAGCACAATTGTGAAATGCCTGGAAAATTTCTTAAAACAGATTGCTTAGTGTCACCCCAAGGATTTCTGATTTGATAGAAATGAGATGGGGTTGAAGAATTCAGCTCTCTGATTATCTCCTGCTCTGCTGGTTGGTGGGCATACTTTGAGAACCATTGATCTAAATTAATGATTCTTATGGTCATATGAAGTCAACCAAGGAGGTTAAAATCTTCAGTTGCCACCCACAGAGATTCACATGATTAGGTATTGTCCGTGTGAACTAGATCAGCTTTTATATATGTTCCCACGTTGATTCTAAAATGCAGCAAAATGTTTTATCTACTATGCAAATTAATCTACTACTATACTTTAACAATAAGTAATACTAATAATATATAGTCAATAATTGTAGGATAACATTGGTTTGTCCTGTATTCTCCACCCTTTCTCTTCCAACACTGTGAGCTTAGGTGTTGCGTGAACTTTAGTGCGGTCCGAGGAGCTGAGATAAGGAACGTGGATAAGGAACGCGGAAGAAATGTCTTGATTGGAGGACTAAGGCTCTCTCTGGCTCTTAGCAAAGGCAGAGGGCCTCGTGGACCTCCTTTTATTGATCATGGTAGCTCTAAAGGGCGCAATATAGTGATGTCACCAAAGGCATCAAAAGATGTTACAGGAAGAACATTGAGGCAACATTATTTCCTTGTATCTGCAGGCCAGTAATCTAGGCCCTGGAAAGAAGATGCAAAACCAAAACTGAAACCTTCCTTGGGCTAAAAGCACTTGGATTTACATCCCAAAGACAAAACTGGGCCCTGCACCTGAAATCTACATCCCAAAGACTAGGCTGCTCCAGAGCCTACAATTTACAATATCAAAGGTCATGTCTGGCTAACACCATCTGCATGTCAAAGACCAGCCAGGCTTCTGTGAGAGAAGGAAAACTGCTCTTTTCAGTATACTGAAATTATTTTTCTGAAGGCAGCTTGAAGGGGGAAAATGTTCAGCTTCATCCAAACCAGTCAGGACACAGGAGAAATCTCGCCCATTTTCATGGGTCCCTATGTTCCTGTCCGTAGTACAGTACAGAAGACATGGGCTTGCCCTGGTAGCTCAGTCCAGTCCCAACACTTAGGTTTACTGAGTAACACCCATCACAATGCTCCCTAAGCACCTCCATTTCCTCAGTATTCATCTTTAACTTCTTCCCCTGTGATCTGCTTTTCCTATCTGTTAATCATTCGCTTCCCCTAATCAGAGCCTGTGACTTGTAAAGCCAGATTCTTCAGAGATCTGGATTTTTTGTTTGTTACTGGTGCCCAAGTAAATCGACGAGCAACGGGATGACAGTGATACAGTGACAGTGAAGTGAAATACTGCTTTTCTCTTTCCCTTACGTTCTTTGCATAGTTTACCTTAGAGCAATGTCCTTTTCCTATAGACACTTGGAAGACAGTTAATGCTATGCTTTTGTAACTTGGGAGTTAATTGACTCTGAATAATATTTACTCTGGTCATCTGTCATAATTACTCTCGACTTAAGCCTCAGCTGCCCTTAGTTCCTAACACCCCAAAAGCAGGATACCAGCGAAGGGAATTGGATGGACACAGCGCAAACTGTAAACTAACCTGGCATTGAAATTGGACAGGCCAACCACTGTAAAGCTTATAATAAATTAAGAGCATGGCCCATTTCTCCGCGCCCGCACCCCCAGAATGACTGACGAAGAGGATGGAGCTGCTTGGGACACCGGCAGCCCACCAGCAACCTGCAGTATGTGACTTGAGAGTTTCCGCCAGGTCCCCCGTGCGGAAATCTCTCTCTCTCTCCTTCTACTTTTTCCCTGGACTTTAGACAGAAACCCAGAACCGCGCGGCCCCTGCCGCGGCCGCGCGACCTAATGTCATCTTAGTATCAGCAGTATGTAATGGTTCCTTCTTAATGGGTCGGACTTTTGTGGGTGATCCTAACAAGAATAGTAAGTCTGTTGCTGAAATATTGAAGGCAATCAAAATGGTAGCCATCTCTCTAGACTGAACTAAGCTATATCCCCACGCCGGCTGAGAAGAAATATCCTTCTTTCTCGGGAAGAAACGTGGCGTGGTGTCAAACATAGAGTGATGTCCATTAAGCAAACAGACCTGGTGGCGTGGGAATGGGAAATAAGGGGAAAAATTAGGTACATGGACCAGCGGGACGCTGGTGGTATCTCGAGCCGGAGCCGATATCAGCGCAAGAGCTTTGGTTCCAGAAACTGCTTCCAGACACTCTACTAGACTATCAACTAAGCCAGAGCCCCATGCCGGCTGATGACGGGAAATAACCATCCTCTTCGGTTTTTTTCCCTTTGTCAGACAGCGTGGCGATTACTAAACAGGCGTGAACTCGGTGGCGCGGGGCAAGGGGGAAAAAGAAAAGTTATGTAACAAACAGCAGGACTTAATATCTCTATATGCTTAGTAATGGAGAATTATCAAATGCCTCATTGGCAATAGGACTGTCTTTTTCTTTTTGGGGGGAAACCCCAGCAACGGTAGTGAGTTGTGTGTTGAAACATGGAATGTAATCGAGATAAGCGCAAATGAAGTGAAACTTATCACGTACAAGGGTGGGGACTAGGGAGGTGGGAGGGGGCGGCAGATATACTGGGGGGGTTGGGGATGGAAGATGGGCACTGGTGAAGGGAGGGGTGTTTGAATATTGTATAACTGACATAATCCTGAGAACTTTGTAACCCTCCACTTGGTGATTCAATAAAAAAAATTAAAAAATAAAAAAAATAAAAATAAATAAAAAAAAAATTAAGAGCATGGTCATGGACAAATTATATCACAACCCAAAAAGAAGTCACTGGACTAGGACCCTGCTGGGGTTAAGAAGGACTAATCTGACCTGAGGACTCTAAGTCTGTGATCTATAGCGAGATGTCTCCAGAAGAGCCACCCTATAAACTTAATATATTTCTTACTGTGTCCATACAAAATGACTAGAAAGAAGTAAATTTAAGATTACTGCTTATGGATAGGAGAAATACTCCCTTGTCTAAATGTTTATGGCTAAGGAAAGGAGAAATAAGTCCTTCAATGAAATTTTACCCTTGAGTGGATCTCTAGCTGGAAAAGATCTTTGTCTTAGACGAGCTTCCCCAGAAGGAAGGGCTTTCATATGTTGACTGTGCTATCTCACCTATGTGTAATTGCTACCCCTGACCCTTGGTGATTGTTCTATATAACTAAGGTTGTGGGAGTGGAGGAGAAGGAATATGGTAGTGAGACTGGAAGGAGGCAGAGTCTTACTAGATTGGAATAAATGATCATCACCCAGCCTGGCCCTCATTTCCTCCTTCTTTCACCCATCACTGTCGACCATCCAGGCTGGGAAAGCGATCTGACCACTGAAAGCATATGGCAACTGGCCGCATATTTTGTGAAAACAAAGATAATGCTGTTCTTAAGTATATAAACTTATCTAATAATATTCAATGTTTGCTCATTAAACATCATACCTGCGTGCTATGTACTGGGAGTATTTGGACTTGTGTAGTTTTCTCTGATCTGATACAGAAATATCAGATCTCATACTTTCTAAATTTTCTTTTTTACATTTCCAGTATCACTGTGCTCATGCCTCAAGTGCACTCCCTACTCAAGGTCTTTCCTTTACTTATTCTCTTCTATGGCTCTCTGATACCAAGTCTTCCTTCCTCTCTTCCTCTAGTATAAATATTCAAATATCATCACTTCAAAGACACCTTCTTGACACGTTTATGAAATTCCTGCTCTTTGTCCAATCTAGTTTTTTTTTAATCTCCTTACCCTATTTGGTATTCATTGTAATTATAACTAACAGAATACATATTAGTTTATTGCCTGTCCTGTTCCTCTACACACAAACCCAATGAAATAACAGTCTGTTTTATTCACTGCTATATTACTAGTGCCTGATTACTAGTGCCTGATTATACTTGACAAATAATAAGCACTAAATAAATGTTGTTTGCCATGAGGATATGAAATGCAAACAAGATGAACTTGAGGTTGACTTCATGTCTTATTCTACCTTAGCTCTGAAAGAAATTCATGGGTTTAAAAAGAAAATAAGCAGTGAAAAATCAGAAAATAGACCATGTAGCTAGTAATATATGAAGAAAGTGGGGGAACTAAAGTAGAAAATACTTCTTATAGAAAATTATGTCTAAACTAGAACTGAAAATAAGTACTTTCCAGAAGAAGGGTGGCAGAAAATACTCAGAGCATGGTGTAATGGTGAATCAGAAGAATTGGAAGAAGCTTAATAGATAATTCAGTAAGGATATATTAAGTTTACACTAGGAACAATTGTTCTATGATAGACCTATACAATATATTAAGATCACTCAGATTGAAATTCAAGATCAGGTGTCTCTGAAAGGCAGGTATCAGACCAATGGTTTAATTTTTTTTAATCTACTCTAATATTATCTCAGTAAGTTGTTAAGGGGTGGCAGATCTCTGCCCAGGGGAGGCTCGGAGAAACAAAAGAACAAAACCAAGAGAACTCTTTCTGCAAACGCATGGGGTTTATTCAAGCCAATATAGCTATATTGGGACCTTCAACTGTGCCTCAATAGCGTGGCATAGCCGAAGGTCCCGAACTCCAAAAAGCAGGCTGTATTTATACCCCTTTGGGGGGGAAGGGAAAATCACACATATTGCAGCATCAAAGGGAAATCACACCTATAGATCAAAGGGGATCACAGATAGGTCACTTAATTTGCGTATCTAAACATTTGTTGACTGTTAACTGCTTCCCTGCAAATGTTTGCTTACAGTTCCTAGGGCAGTTTGTTGGCCCATTTGGTGACAGTTTATTGCCCAGCAGTAGGTCACGAAGAAAATATCTTTCAAAGCAGTCAAACAGTTACAAAGGCAAATTTAACTCTTAACCTTCCCTCCTCTTCAAAGTACTACTTTAAACCTCTAGTGGGCACCATATTTGCATCTTGATGAATTAGTATATGAGTGAAGAATTGCAATCCATATGAGACTTAAGGAATCTAATTTACTTTGCTCTAATTCCTTACATCTATTGTTCAAATAATAATCATTGATTCATAGTGCCAAGAGATGAATGATATTCACCACACTTGACCTCAATTCCAAGCTATATGACTCATCCTACATAAGTATTGATTAGATAATATTTAATTGTTCTGCTTATCAAAAGGAAACAATTACTTAATTTTATTATTTTTCGCCAAAGTCGATAACAATGGCTATTTACAGCTTTGTTTTAATGTTAAATTTTCTTTTTTTTTTTCACAGATTATTCACTTTTCATTACAAAAATGTCATGAATTTTTATACCATATTATAAATTAATAGATGTGAAAGTTACACAGAGATTAAGTGACTTGTCCATGTCATGCAGGTAGCAAGTTGCTGACCTGTAATTGGTAATCTTTTATACCATTTATGCCTCATAATATTATAGAGTACTTCACATATTTCCAAGTCTTCTAGTTTCTATCACTAGAAATTGTGATAAAATTATCACAATAATTATGCATGCTAAGTTGGACAAAGTGTCCATTTTACAGAAGAGTAAACTGAGACAGGATGAAGGTTTATTTATAGTTTTATTTTTTAAACATGAGATCCTTACTCTTCACAAATTAATCTTTACCCTATTCAGTACATGTTCATCTATTGTAAGGAAAATAAGTTAGTCTCTCAACATTTATTTATTTTTTTTTTTTAATTTAAGACATGTATTATAAACCAGCAATTTGTGACTGGTTCTTATCTTACATGTAATTTTTATTTATTTTTTTTTTAATTTTTTATTGTGGAAAGTTACAAAGTTACAAAGTTTTCAGGTTTAAATCTCAGTTATACAATGCTCGAATACCCATCCCTTCACCAGTGCTCATATTCCACCACCAAGAATCCCAGTATAGCTCCACCCCGCCCCCTCACACCCCAAACACCCCCACGCCCCTAGCCCCCCCACCCTAAGCCCCCCCCGCCTGTGTAACTAATAAATTTCACTTTACTTTCACTTTGATTGCATACAATATTTCAACAAAACTCACTATTATTGTTTGGAGAGTCTCTCCCCTAAAGTCAGACCTGCTGAAAAGGAAGCATTAGGTAATTTGTTTTCCATTGCTGAGGATGAAGAAGTGTGAGGTCGAGTGACCACACTTAGCGGCCTCTCAGTTTTGGGTTTCTGTAATTTAGTATTTTAGTAACTAAGTCCAGAGAGATATCTGCCAGAAGTTGCATCGTTGCCAACTTGTACTTCTCAGTTACATTATATTCCACATATGAGTGCAATCTTTCTATGTCTGTCTCTTTCTTTCTGACTCATTTCACTCAACATGATACTTTCCATGTTGATCCACTTGTATGCAAATTTCATGACTTCATGTTTCCTGACAGCTACATAGTATTCCATTGTGTAAATATACCAGAGTTTCTTTAGCCAATCATCTGTTTTCGGGCACTCTGGTTTTTTCCATATTGTGGCTATTGTGAACAGAGCGGCAATGAACATGGAAATGCAGATGTCATCTCTACTATACCTTTTTGCCTCTCCGGGATATATTCCCAGGAGTGGTATTGCTGGGTCAAATGGGAGCTCAATTTCTAACTTTTTGAGAATCGTCCATATTGTTTTCCAAAAGGGCTGAACCAGTCGGCATTCCCACCAGCAGTGAAGGAGAGTCCCTTTCTCCCCACATCCACGCCAACAGCGGTTGCTTTTGTTTTTGGGGATGTGGGCCAGTCTCTGTGGTGTGAGATGATATCTCATTGTTGTTTTGATCTGCATTTCCCTGATGATTAGTGATGTTGAACATTTTCTCATGTGCCTCTTAGCCATTCGGATTTCTTCTTTGGAAAAGTTTCTGTTCATTTCATCAGCCCATTTTTTGATCGGGTTGGCAGTTTTCTTCTTGTGGAGTTCAACCAGTGCATTGTATATCCTTGTTATCAACCCTTTATCAGATGGGTACTGCATAAATATCCTTTCCCATTCTGTAGACTGTCTTTGTATTTTGGTCACTGTTTCTTTTGAGTTGAAGAAGCTCCTTAGTTTGAGATAGTCCCATTTATTTATCTTTGTTTTCACTAGCTTAGCCAGTGGCGTGTCAGCTTTGAAGATACCTTTGGCTTCAATGTCGTGGAGGGTTTTGCCGACCTTATCTTCAATGTACCTTAGGGATTCTGGTCTGATGTTGAGGTCTTTAATCCAGTTTGATCTGATTTTTGTACATGGTGATAGATGGAGGTCTAAGCCCATTTTTTTGCATGTAGCCGTCCAGTTTTGCCAGCACAATTTGTTAAACATGCTTTCCTTGCTCCACTTCACATTTCTTGCTCCCTTATCAAAGATTAGATGATCATATATTTGGGGGTGTATGTCAGAGTATTCAACCCTGTTCCATTGGTCTGCCGCTCTGCCTTTGTTCCAGTACCATGCTGTTTTAATGACTACCGCTTTGTAGTAGAGTTGGAAGTTGGGGAGGTTGATTCCTCCCATTTTCTTTTTCCCAAGAATTGCTTTAGCTATTCGTGGGGGCTTATTGTTCCATATGAATTTCAGGAGCGCTTGCTCCATTTCTTTGAAGAATGTCAAGGGTATCCCTATAGGGATCGCATTGAATTTGTACAATGCTTTGGGGAGAATTGCCATTTTGACAATATTAATTCTTCCAATCCATGAGCAGGGGATGTCTTTCCATTTCCTCGTGTCCTCTTTTATTTCCTGAAGTAGTGTTTTATAGTTTTCATTATACAAGTCCTTTACCTCCTTTGTTAAGCTGATTCCGAGGTATTTGATTTTTTGAGGCGCAATTGTGAATGGGATTGCTTTTCTCAGGTCACTTTCTTCTCTCTCATTATTTGCATATAGGAAAGCCATGGACTTTTGGGTATTGATTCTATAGCCTGCAACTTTACTGTACGAGTCTATTGTTTCTAGGAGTTTCTTGGTAGAGGTTTTAGGGTTCTCTAAGTATAGTATCATATCATCTGCGAATAGTGAGAGCTTGATTTCTTCCTTTCCTACCTGAATGCCCTTAATGTCTTTTTCTTGCCTAATCGCTATTGCAAGTACTTCCAGTACTATATTGAACAGAAGTGGAGAGAGTGGGCATCCTTGTCTCGTCCCTGTTCTCAGAGGGAAGGCTCTTAGTTTTTCCCCATTGAGGACAATGCTTGCCATAGGCTTGTGATAAATGGCTTTGACTATATTGAGGAAGGTCCCTTCTATACCTATTTTGGCTAGTGTTTACATCATAAACGGATGCTGGATCTTGTCAAATGCTTTCTCTGCATCTATTGATATGATTATATGATTTTTATCTTTTCTTTTGTTGATATGGTGGATTATGTTGATTGATTTCCGGATGTTAAACCATCCTTGCATCCCCGGGATGAATCCCACTTGGTCGTGGTGTATGATCTTTTTGATAAGTTGTTGAATTCTATTTGCTAATATTTTGTTGAGAATTTTTGCATCTGTGTTCATCAGGGATATTGGCCTGTAGTTTTCTTTTTTTGTAGTGTCTTTGTTTGCTTTTGGTATTAGGGAGATATGAGCCTCATAGAAACTGTTAGGGAGGGTTTCTGTTTCTTCAATTTCCTGGAAGAGCTTGAGAAGGACTGGCAAAAGGTCCTCTTTAAATGTTTGGAAGAACTCACTAGTGAATCCGTCTGGACCTGGGCTTTTGTTTTTGGGGAGACTTTTGATTACCATTTCAATTTCCTTGATGTTAATTGGACTATTCAGGTACTCCAGGTCTTCTTGGTTCAGCCTTGGGAGATTATAGGAGTCGAGGAATTTATCCATTTCTTCTAGATTCTCTTGTTTCGTGGCATAGAGATTTTCAAAGTAGTCTCTGATGATCTTTTGAATTTCATTGGTTTCTGTCGTGATGTCCCCCTTTTCATTTCTGATTCGGCTTATAAGGGTTCTCTCTCTCTCTTTCTTTGTGAGTCTTGCTAGTGGTTTATCAATCTTGTTTATTTTCTCGAAGAACCAGCTCTTGGTTTCATTGATCTTCCGGATTGTCTTTTGGGTTTCCATGTCATTAATTTCTGCTCTAAGTTTTATTATCTCTTTCCTTCTGCCTGGTTTTGGCTCCTTTTGTTGGTCCTTTTCTAAGGTCTTGAGCTGTGAAGTCAAGTTATTTATGTGGGCCCTTTCTTCCTTCCTGAGATATGCTTGCAGAGCTATAAATTTTCCCCTTAAAACGGCTTTAGCTGCGTCCCACAGGTTCTGGTAGCTCGTGTCTTCATTCTCATTTGTTTCTAGGTACCTTTTGATTTCTTCCTTGATTTCCTTCCTGACCCACTCATTGTTCAATATCGAGCTATTTAATTTCCAGGTGTTTGATTTGGTTTTCTGCATCTGTCCACAGTTAAGTTTTATCTTCAGTGCATCATGGTCTGAAAAGATAGCTGGTACAATGTCTATCTTGTTGATTCTGTTGAGGTATGTTGTGTGGCCCAGCGCATGGTCTATTTTGGAAAATGTTCCATGTGCACTGGAAAAGAATGTGTATTCCTTTTTTTGGGGATATAAAGCCCTGTATAGATCTATTAGCCCTCTCTCTTCTATTTCTTCCTTCAAAGCCAGTATTTCATTGGTGAGTTTTAATCTTCTAGATCTGTCCAGAGGAGACAGTGCAGTGTTGAAGTCTCCAACTACTATTGTGTTGCTCGAGATGTCCTTCTCGAGGTCTCTTAGCAGCTGTTGTAGGTATTTAGCTGGTCCCTCATTGGGTGCGTAGACATTCAGGAGTGTGATTTCTTCCTGATGTACACATCCCTTGATTAATAAAAAGTGGCCTTCACTATCCCTTCTAATCTTTTTCAACCTGAAGTCTATGTTGTCCGATACTAGTAAAGCCACTCCGGCTTTCTTGAGGGAGTTGTTTGCTTGCAGGATTGGTTTCCATCCTTTGACTTTGAGTCTGTGTTTGTTCTGGCTATTCAGATGTGTTTCTTGCAGGCAACAGAAGGTTGGGTTGAGTCTCTGAATCCATTTTGCCAGTCTGTGTCTCTTAATTGGTGAATTCAGACCATTGACATTAAGGGAGATTATTGTTATGGGATTTTGTGCCGTCTTTGTGCAAGGGTTTGTTGTGCTCGTAGAGGTTGTTCTTGTCTTACAATAGCCCCTTTAGTGCTTCTTTTAGGTTTGGTTTTGAGTCTATGAAGTTCCTGAGCTGTTGTTTATCCCCAAAGTAGTGTATGATTCCTTCTAGTTTGAATGAGAGTTTAGCCGGATAAAGTATTCTTGGTGAAGCGTTGATTTCATTGAGTTTTTTCACTATATCCCACCATTGCCTTCGAGCTTGGAGGGTTTCCTCTGATAGATCTGCTGTGAGCCTAAGGGGTGCTCCTTTGTATGCGATTTCCTTCTTGGACCTTGCTGCTTGGAGTATTGTGTCTCTCTGGAAGATGTCCATCATTGTAACTATGATATGTCTTGGGGTTTTTCTGTTAGGATCTCTTTTAGCTGGCACTCTCCGGGCGCCTTGAATCTGGATGCCTGCATTGTCCAGCTGTGGGAAGTTTTCCGCAATGATTTGTTTGACTGTGTCTTTTTCGTTGGGGTTGGTTCCCTGTGGTTCTGGTAGTCCAATGATTCTAATGTTGTTCCTCTTGAATTCATCCCCTAGGACTCTGATTCTGGCTAGGGCTATTTTGAGGTCTCTTGCCATGGTTTGATGTTGCCTGTAGGCCTCTTGCAGCTCATCTTCAAGCATACTGATTCTGTCTTCGGCTGCAGTCATCCTATTGTTGAGGGCAGTCAGAGAGTTTTTGATTTCATGTACGGAATCCTTCATTTCTTTTTGAAGGTTTTTTATTTCTGCTCTCATTTCTTCCCGTATTTTGTCGGCTGTCTGTTGTATTGTTTCCGCCAGGTCTTCCTTGAAGTTGTCCATCTTTGCATTGAGTTGATTGAACATGTTGAGGATTTCAAGTCTGAATTCTTTCTCAGAGAGGTCAAGTTTGTAGGAGGCGCCCATTGAGGTTTCCGGATTCCTTTGATCGTCCTCTGGTTGCAATGGGGATTTTCGCTGTTTCTTCATGTTGTTTGTGGTGATATGAAAGAGGGCTCTTGATGATGAGTGTCCCTGTTTCCTTTTGTTGTGAAAAAGGATTGTGGATAGGCTCAGTTAATAGTGGTTGGCTTTTTACTTGCCGGTGTAGAACCTGGTCTCCTACTGAGATGTTCTTATGTGAAGTCTTGTGTTTTATTGTCCTACTGCTTGCGAATAGCTAGGATGTTAGTCTTGGATAGGATGTTGAGAAAACTACTTTCCGCCGCGTGAGCTTTGGCCGCCGGCAATCTAAATTTTCTTTTAAAGAATTTTTTTTATTAGTGAATCACCGTGATGTACAGTTTTTATCAGAACCAGAGCAATAGTACATAGGGTGCTTGCCTTACATGTAGCTGAGCCCAGATTTCACTGGCACCACATATAGTCACCTGAACCCCTCAAGGAATGATCACTGAGCACAGAGCCAGGAGTAAACACCAAGCACCACAAGTTATGACCAAAAATTTAAAAAAATAATTTTATTAAGTCATTTGGTACAATATGCCTCAGTACTAACCAACAGAAGTTATTTTGTTGGTTTTTAAACCCATCAATTTCACTGAATAGAGTACTATTGTAATTTTCTGATCCCAATTTTAATTTTGAGTTATATGACAAGTCTTATGTTCTTTCATTGTGTCAAAATTTTTTAAAGTGACACTATAGAGAAAACTAGCCTGAATAATCCTCTGACACTTGTTTTAAAAGCAATTCAGTCACATTTAACGAACATGTTGTCTCTCAACTCTAAGTACCCTATATTAGAGGATGTCTGAGAACATACTAAGATGACAGGCATAATTTAAGCAAAAGAGACAGTATCCAATAAGACCATCACAATTTTGGTAGTATAACTAAATTGATCTCCAATGATCTTTGCTTTTCTGATAGTCTTGCCATCTATCCTTCCACCATTACTACGGTGCCCTATCAAATAAAATAAGCAAATGATAAAATACAAAATTCTGGGATCCTTGATTATATGGGAGAAAGGGAGGTCTGGGATTTCCACACCACCAATCAGTTCTCAGGTCCCAGATGTTTATCCTACAATTCAACTGACACTATTGTTCAGACATAGCATCAGGTCCTGGAGGGTAGAAGCTCAGATCTAAAGATGTCTGTACTGACCCCACTTCAATACAAGTTGAAAATACAGCCTGTCATCGGTGCTTTCGGCTGACTATGTATATAGATTAGAGGTTCCAATCATCCACTCCAGAAGTATGACGAATCTACTAAGATGTCTTACAGAGCTCAGATAATTTATTGAATTATCATTTCATCACAAAAGATCATAATAGAACAGCCATATGGAAACGGATAGGACAAGCTATGATCACAAGGTGCAGACTTTCCATGCTCTCTTAGAGCACCTGCTCTCCCTAAATCTCAATGTTCACATACTTAATTCACATTTTGAGTCTACCATAGAAGCTATTACATTGGTGATGTGAATGATATTATATCATCCCTTATCTGTGAATGACTCAACAATCAGCCTCCCTCTCATTACAGAAGTCAGAGGTGGGGTGGAAGGGAGAGAAATGAAATTTCCAATCCTCCAATCATAGTTGGTAACCCATACTCATCCTTACATGCCTTCCAAAAGTAACCTCATAAGGTGCATTTTAGAGGAGGCTGTTTTAAATATCAAAATATCCTAATTGCCTTTATAAACTAGAAAAGTCAAATGATTTTAGATCTGTGGTGACAGTTACAGAAACAAGAATGAACACAAGGCACATATATCTTATTGTGTATTACCATATTACACACACCATTCCAAATTTATTTGCAAAAAGAATAGAATATCTTTCACATTCTCTAGTTCCATGACTTTTTCTGAACCAACACTTGTTGTATCATAGAGAAATTCAGGTAGATAATCCTGAAATCCACAGGACAAAGTCAGGGTGAAGGCAGTCAGTGCATACATCAGTTAATGGGAAATGATTCTCCAAGGGAGCCTTGCATCATCTCTGTAAGAAGGCTTTCAAGTGGAGTCAGCACCCCAGGTGAGCCATACGCTAGCTTCACTACTGCCTAACAACTTGGAATCTGAAGAAGAGAGGAAATTTCCCCATACCCCTTTGGATTTACATTGGGGCTGGTGAAATAATCAAGTAAGTTTAGAGATGAAAGAAATTAATATGAGGGAAAATAATATACTGTGATATATGAAACTTACTTAGATATGGATACCAAGGTCAATAAGGGAAAACAAATACAGGTCCTGAGCTAAGGAATGAGAAAGGAGACTGCAGTTAAAAGGAGAGGAGAGGGTGATTCATACGATAAATACCAGATGGTCTGTAATTAGATGTTTTCCTTGCTATAGAGATAGAGCTATCTGGTAGGAAGGTTATTTCTGATAAGAACCCTAATTCCAGTAATACCTTCCATTTTCATTCTTCTAAGTGGTTAGGAGAGTGGAAAAGTTCATGAGTCTATAGAACCTCAATTGGCTTTAGCTCAAAATAATTTGTGTGCCAAAGTGACATGTTTTAAGGGAGGTCTATAGTGAATGTCTTGGGGGATATTCTGGACATTTTAGGAAAGAAAAACTGTCCTTCAGCTACAACCTTCTGAGACCCTGAACCAGAAGTACCTAGTTAGTTCCTAATCTAGAAAAATCTATGAGAGAATGAACATCCATTAATGTAAGATGTTTAACATGGGCATGATTTATAATTAGTACAACAATGAATTCCAAGAAAGATGCTATTATTTGATTTCCATCCTCAAGTGGCTGCCTTCCAGATTCCTTCTCCTCTGAGGCAGCAGAGCTGAGACCGATGCTGCATCCAAGCATCAGAGTGTGAATCATTGCTCAGACTCTTGCAATTGCAAACATTGCTTAACATGTAATGAGGTTATGACTTAGTAGTCACATCAAAAGCTCAAAATAATGTGTCAAATGCATTTAATACATATAACCTACAAATATCATAGCTTAGTTCAGCCTACCTTTAACATGCTCACAATACTTGTTACCATTGTGCAAAATCATCTAAAGACCTATTTTCTTCTAAAAGAGTGAATACCTTATGTAATTATATAATATGCATTAAAAGAACAAAAGAGAATAATGAGTTTTCAACACGGACATATATAATTAAAAGCCTACTTAGCCTGAAGAATGTTTGAAGAATTGAAATAAAATTAATTGCTGGCTGATGATGGGATTGCTATAAAGACAGAACATCAGTTTTTCCTGAGGAAACTAGAGAATAGCTGGAAGGTTGTTTTTCCTGTTACCATTGGCTAAGCATTTACACTTGATGATGTTAGTGGTACCCACTCGAGCAAATCTATGAGCAATGGGATGACAGTGACAGTGACAGACAGAACTTCAAATATCACTAGAGAAAACTCCACTACTTATTACTGGCCCTGCAAAGAGATAATGATTTAAATTGTAATTTCTACTGAATGTATGCTATTTTTACTATATCATGAAGTAGACATATTATAAATCAAACAATAATAGATACCATTTGTAATAGCAGCCTGTAATATAGCATCTACCAGAAAGATTCTGGTAAGAATTAAAAGAGTTAATAATTTACATTTTCTTACAGCTTTTTTTTTATTCTTAAAATAAAAAAACCTATGGGGGGCAGAGCAATAGTACAGTGAGTAGGGTATGTGCATTGCACATGGCCAACCCGGGTACAATCTCAGTACTCCATATTGGCCCATGACCACTGCCACGAGTAAGCCCAGAATACCACTAAATATAACCTGCCCACAACAAAACCCCTCACCAGTTCTTCTTTACTACTTTTTGTTTTATATTTCACTTTCACATTGTCTTGGCTTTAAATTAGAAGAAATTTAGCATTCTTCCAATGAATATGCATAAAACTACTTTCAAAATATAAATTTTATAAATATAAATTTTATGATAAATAGGGGTCTGATCAAATGTAATCCTTTTATGGCATATAATTCACTTAACATTTTCTTTTATGTTATTCTTCTGTATCACCATAATCCTATACAATTGATAGCTTTTTCATTAAAACTATTCATTGAGCATTGATTTACTGTAGTTTACTCTTTTATAGGAGACATTAGTATTTACAGAAAAAATATATAATTTCAGGGATGTTTTCTTTTTGTACCAAGAAGAGGAGAATGACTGGTTTATGAACCCATCAATGGAGAAGACATTGTCTTAAATTTGCATAACAACTCAACCTTGTTGACAATGTTTTTAGGTCACTTCTCCCAAAACTGATGTCATACCTCACAACACCTTTATTTTTATCTTAAACTAGAGATGGTATTTTCATATATGGCTTGGCTGTTTTGGGTAGTTACTCAGCCTTTTGGGGTCACCTCACAAACGTGTTACTAAAATATTGTTTGATTTTCTCTTGTTACTCTGTCTTTTATTAATAGGGATCATAACGGAGAAACTTATAGAGTAGCAGGGTAATCATTTTTCCTCTACCATATAGATAATATATTAATATCCTTAAAATACTACCAAGTCTCAGGTCTAGAGAGATGGTATAGGAGTTAAGGCACTTGCCTTGCATATAACACTTTGAGGAGTGATCCTCAGCATAGAGTCAGGAGGAAGCCCTGAAAATCAGTGGGTGTAGCTCTAAAACAAACAGCAAAAAGATTCATGATTCAGAGATGAAACCAATTCTAATAATTAAATTTTTTTCAAAATGTGAGATGGGCCTTTGAAGTAGTGTTTAGAGAGCCTCAAGATCTTGCCAGAGATTCTCTGTCTTCCTGCCCAGAGAGGTTCAATGCTAGGGCATAGGATAGAGTGGTAGTTGGGCCACTTAATGCTGGGGATTATTTGGGTCACCCTGGTAGTGTTGGGGGTCTCTAATGATGCACTTGGCAATGCTCAGGGAATTATGCAGTACTGGGAATCATACCAGGAACTACATGAAATAAATTCACCTCGAATCTTGAACAACTTCTGCAGTCCATTATATTTTTCACATTTTCAAAAAAAATATTTTATATATCCTATTCTATTAATTTAAATGACTTTAATTTTATAGACTTATGTAACTATTAACAAGCAGATAAACTAAAATATGCACTCTTTCACAGAGCATTTTAAGCAACTTCATTAAAGTGCTTCATTAAAGTGCAACTTCATATATGTGCTTCTGAGGATTACTAGTGATTCTTCAGAGGTGAAAATTTTGCAGATAGAACACAGTGAGAAGCAAAATGGCTGTAATGCTTAAAACTGCTAACACTGCAAGCCAGGCTGCTTGGAATCAAATCCTATACTTATTTCTGGCTAGCATCTCCTTGGTGTGGTGATATACTTCTTTTTGATGCTTATGTTTTCTTGTATAAGAAGTGTGGTTAACAAGGTTATCAGCCTGCTAGGGTCCTTATGAGGATCAAGTTAGTTAATATTCTAAGTTCCTTAGGACATGGGTAGATAGAAAGCCAGAGAGATCATGTTTGTTAAATAAGAAAAAAAGATGGATCTTTAGTGATCTCTGAGATGTTATATATTTAAAGAAAGAAAACCATTAATGAAAGAAAGGATATATGTCATCTATTATGAAATACAGCACACTTTTTCAAGAATATCTATATTCAGGAGAAACACAGGAGCACTGCCCAAGAGACAATTGTAATAAGTAGACATATGAATCAATAAAATAAATAATTTTAAGCTAAATAAAATTAATTATGTTATATTAATCATAATTTCATATTAATTAGATTTAAATGAATTTCACAGATTGCATAAAGGCAGAATTTACTTTCTGATCAGTAAGTACAAATTAAGGACCATAAATCAATGATCTATATGGATATTTACTGGTTTTAGGAAAATTTTTTTCCAGGATGAATGTTTAATTAAAATATACTCTGAGGTCCAAAAGAAGGTACAGTGAGTAAGAACCATGTCTGAGAGTCAATCTCAGAAACCAATATCATCCCCAGACCCCACCCGGAGTGATCCCTAAGTACAGGACTAAGTACTTGAAGACTGCCAGATGTGGCCCAGACCCTCTCCCCCTCAATTAGACTATATTTCATGCTCTAATAAAAACAAATTGCAGATACAACAATAATTTAAATGAAAACAAGTGAACATTGACAAAATAATAAATATAGGCTTCTCCAGAAAAAAACTTAATATAAAAATGTAAAACTTGGAATGAGATTATAGGAGAGAAAATATAGGACATCTAATTATGTCAGTTTGGCAAAGGGTTTATTTTACAGGAGGGATTGTGAAGGTCTGGTAGAGCTTCCTTTCATAAAAGACATTTACTTGTTAAATTTATTTTTGTAAGGAAATCCTTCTCACTGTTCCAAAAAAGACATTCTCCCCCCCCATCTCTTTTCAATGTGGAAATAAGAACTTAAATCTTCATGTCTTTGTTTACTGTGTATTTCATCATAGCACCCTAGATGACGGTCCTTTTGCTTTAGTTAATAATATGGCATCTGAAGTTAGTTGAGTTACAGTCTTTCTAAGTTTCTCCCATATGTACAGGGGTGTACAAAGTAATAATTAAAATTTTCTTCTATTTTTATTCTCATTCCTCACTAGACAAGTATAATATTATATTTACAGTCTCTGTAAAGTCCTCTTTGTGCCCTCAAATAAATAAAAGCAGGTAATTTGTAGAGCAATTAAAGTCTTCAAAAGCATGGACAGACACAAGTATGCAGCATGTAACCAAAATCACAGAAGCCAGTGCTGATGTTCATGAATTTATGGGAGAAAGCCATAAAAAGAGACATATAAGTGGACATTTTATGGTCCGCTCGATAGTCACCACCTCATCATGGCGGGGGGTGGCAATGGTGACAACCAGCTAAGAGTGAACCAGCAGGTACTGCCCAGAGATGCTGGCAGGTGCATGTTTGTCAGCGTGCTATAAAAGAGATAAATAGAAAAAAGGAGGATTTTCAAAAAAAAAATATTTGCCATTTAAGAAAGGCATGGCTTTTCAGAAAGACCAATAAGTGATGCACAATGATGGATGACTGCTCAATTGTGGTTGGGAATACTGAATAAGACATCTTTTTTGAGAAGGATATTGCATACAAATTCTCTGAAAAAAATCATACATATATGCATGCATGCACAAAAATTAAGAGACATTTTTCTAACTTATTTGACTAGGGAAATAGCAGTCAATGGAATTCCACTTTGTAAGTTTCCTCAGAAATACAGTTTGAAGAACGTCACTTAAGTTAAAGAAACTTTTCTTTGGATGTGGAAAACATTTTTGAGAAGGGAAAAGATCTAGAAAGATCGAACAAAAAATGATTAGAGGACTGGTCTACAAAAGAATTGGCACAGCTACACAATGGAATACTATGCAGCTGTTAGGAGAGATGAAGTAATGAAATTTGCTTATAAAAAGATAGACATGGAGAGTATCATGCTGAGTGAAAGAGAGGGACAGACATAGAAGGACTGCACTCATTTGTGGAGTATAGAATAACATCACATGAAGCTGAAAACCAAGGACAGTAGATACAAGGGCTAGGAGGATTGCTTCATAGCTGGAAGCCTGCTTCATGAGCAGAGGGGAGAAGGCAGATGGAATAGAGAAGGGATCAATAAGAAAATGATAGCTGGAGGAAATCAGTCAGGATGGGAGATGTATGCCGAAAGTGGACCAAACATGATGACCTCTCAGTGTCTGTGTTGCAAGCCATAATGCCCAAAAGTAGAGAGAGAGAGAGAGTATGGGGAATACTGTCTGCCATGGAGGCAGGGGGAGGGTGCAAAGGTGAGGTATACCGAGTATATTGGTGGTGAGGAATGTGCACTGGTAGAGGGATGGGTGTTTGATCATTGTGTGATTGTAACCCAAACATGAAAGCTTGTAACTATCTCATGATGATTCAATAATTTTTAAAGAAAAAAAGAAAAGAAAAAGAAATAATTGGTGATGAGATGTTAATAGCAAGATCATTAGGATGCAGAAATAACAGGATACAGATGTTTGATTAAGATGGAAAAATACAAAAATGAGGCAAAGAATGAAGTTTAAAGTGAACAGGGAAGGATGAGAATGTGGTTGAAATGACCTAGTCAGTGCCTTGCATACTCAAGGCCACGGGCTGTCTTCCTTTACTATATACTTCTACATGGTGTGGTCCTTGTAGTCTTCAGTCACCTTTGAGTATGGACCTAACCACAACAGCAAAAAGCTTTAAAAAAAATCAATAAATAAATTGAGCAAGTTTGACCACTTAAATTCTAGCTCTAGTCTTCCTTTAAGCGATCAAGCAAAAAAGAAAGGTTCTGAAAAACTCCAACAATGAATGATACTGTCCTTAAGAACTTAATAACAGGTAGAGAATGAGAAACCAGAAACAGCAAATCTGTTAGATGGCATGTTTTTCTCAATACTTCTATACTGGGCATGCTGAGTCATTTTCCCACCCTGCCAAGACCCACTAATTTAATTTACTATTTCAGTGTCTTTAAGTTCTTTTTTCCCACTCTACTACTATTTTTTTTTTTTTTGCAAATAACACAGTGAGGTTTATTGTTCCAGCTAGCTGGAGTCCAAGTGTCCGCCCGACCAGAAGGTTTCAACAAGGACCCACTCTACTACTTTTAATAGAAAAGATTTCATTCTTTTACACCTAAGTATGAATTTAGATATATCCATTTTCACTTGGGTATTTCTAGTTAAGCCTTAGCTATCATATACAGTAAGGTCTTCACTTTCAGGATGCAAAGTAGATAGTAACAAAGAGATGAAGTGTACATAAGGAAAAGGTTGACTTGCCCTAAAAGTTACAGGGGACAGATGATGGCTGTCCCTTGTTAAGATTATTGTGGACCTCCTAGAGGGAAGGAAAAATAACAATCAAATTTTCTCAGATTAAATACCTATAAAAAGTAATTCACAGCATGACTTCCTCCAAACATCTGAATAAAAAACGGTCTAGTAAACCTTCCTCAAGTGTGATCCACTATTATTTATATCAAGTTAGACTGAGATGTTTATTTAAAATATACCAATTTCTAAGTGCCATTCCTAGGAAATCTTAGTTTGGAGACTGAAAATCTGAAATTCTTAAGTACCCAAATGGCATCATATAAACACTAATATTCAAGGAATACTGGCTAAATTAAACAAGTGGAAATTATGTTAGAATATGTCTTGACATGAACTACAAGCAAACAATATTTAGTTTATCATATTTGAGGATATTGTGCTTGACAGTGGTGGAGAAATTGAGAAAGTAAATTTTCTTTGAACCTGCTTTTGGTAAGTTAATTATAGAGGGATTTACCAGTATTTCTCAGACAGAACTGATGTAGAATTATCTGTGAACATTTTCATTATTTTTTTTGAAAAAGGATTTAATTTAAGTCAATTCAATTTAAAATGGCTAGTCAACTTGATAAAAATGTAACCAAAGAGGTATTTAATTATTTAGCATTACCTCCTTCTGTGATTAATTGATGATCTTTTTGTGCAAGATATAAAATGTAATTATTCAAAATAATTATTTTGAAATACTTTCACCACATCACAATACTGAATGACTATTTTGCTGTCACTGGCAGATATTTTTAATATGAATGGGAAATTATTTGAATTTTTAATATACATCATATATTAAAATGTTGCTAATTATTTTTGAACTTGTAAATTAAACATAAATCTTGCTAGAAAAATTAGTTTTTACTTTAAATTTTGAATGGGTATATCAATATTAAAAATAAAAAATATTATTTAAACTGCCTTCATCTTATCAATTCTTTTTTGTCTCTGATATGAAAAAATCCATATTGTACTCCTTAAAATAAATTTATAATTTAGTATTCATCTAAGAAATATTTCTTAGCCTGGGTAAACATAAGGACCAACAAGAAATTTATTGAAGGATGCTAATGCTCAGGCTTTATCTCGTACCAGCTTCAGGCAAAGAGGTGAACAACTCAGTTTTGTTATTATTTTGTTGTTGCTGTCAGTGTTTTATTATCATTATCAGGGGTTTTGTACACCTGAAGTTACTCAGCCTACTCCTGGCTCTGTTCTCAGAAATTATTTCTGACAGTTCTGGGGGGTGGGGGGAACCATATGTAGTAGGTTGAATCAAACCAGAGTTTGATTCATACCTTAACCTTGCTTCTGTTTCTTCTGTCCCTGCTGTCGTTATTGTTTGTTTGGTTTCGGGCCACACCCAGCTGTGTTCAGGACACGCAGCGCTGCAATCAGAGATCACCCTGGAGGTGTTCAGGAACCATACGTGCTGTCACGTATCAAGCCCTGCAGGCATATGCAAAGCAGGAGCCTTACATATTGTATGTTGGACTGGCTAATCATGTAAATAGTTTCAACAATCAACCCAGTTATATATGTGTCCCTCATCAGGAATTGTTGGAGTAAATGTATGTGTTGCGATTTGAATGGTGTGAATTTCACTATTCACATCACCTAGGCCTGATTGGATGCTACAAATCTAAAGTCCCTCTTACATGTTCAAAGTGTCTCTGCCACCAGGAATTAGAACTGAAGATGAACATGACCATTGAATGACCTATCATACAGTTTATGTTCAATAGGTTTTTAATATACAGTTTTAATACTTTAAAAAGGTACAACATACATTAATCAAATTAAAATATAGATTAATTCTAAGTTGGTATGTATGGCTTTAATGCATGAAATCATGCTTAAACCTATAAACGACTAATGATACAAACATAAGAATATAACCTAGTTACACAGCATGGAAAATTTAAGCTGAAATATATGTCTGATATAGTTAGGCTTTTAGGGGAAATTGAGCACCAGTATCAATGAGAAGAGATATTTTAAAAAAAAGTTAAAATTGCTGATTTCCAAGTTGTGAATCAGATTACTTCCAATATCCTCAAAATGTTCCTGCATTACTTCAAATCATCTGAATAATGAAGAATAATATATATAACACTGATGTTAAGTTTGTTTCTAAAATACATGTATTTTATTTTTAAAATAATGAGTTATTTTACTGCTACTTTTTTATTTGCTGAATTTGATAGCACAGCGGTTGGGCGTTCGCCTTTTACGTGGCTGACGGGTGTTCAATTCCTCCGCCCTTCTCGGAGAGCCCGGCAAGCTACCAAGAGTATCGAGCCTGGCATGCTACCTGTGCATATTGGATATGCCAAAAACAGTAACTCTCAATGAGAGACGTTACTGGTGCCCGCTCGAACAAATTGATGAGCGATGGGATGACAGTGACAGTGACTGAATTCCTAAATCAAAGGAAGAATGATTTGCCTATATTATTCCTTAGAAGCACTGTAGCACTGTCATTCCATTGTTCATCAATTTATTCGAGCAGGCACCCGTAACATCTCCATTGTGAGACTTGTTATTACTGTTTTTGGTATATCAAATCCCACATGGCTAGCTTGCCAGGCTCTGAAGTGCGAGCAGGATACTCTCGGAGGCTTGCCGGGCAATCTTAGAGGAATGGAGGAATCTATCCCAGGTTGGCCACGTGCAAGACAAACACCCTACCTGCTGTGCTATGACTCAGCATCTTAGTTTGTTAGATTCAAACATTTGCAAGCACCAGGAAGGCAAATATGTTCAATAAATAATATCCACATGTCAACCTCCAAGTAATCTACTATGCATTAATAACTTTTTCCTCTTCTAGTTTATGATCTTTCATTTTTAATGCTGCACTAAAAGAGCAAAAAATCTAATTATTAGATTTCATTAAATGCTATTGAGTAAATGTCTTTATTGTGATTATTACTAATATATATGAAATAAAATATAAGAATAAAACTATAAATTTTAATTTTCTATTGATTTTAATAATCAGTGAAAATGTTGCTTAATAATTATCCTTAATTTAGTGTCTCATAATTAAAGACAACTGTTACACTATATAAAATAAAAGTAGCAGGGCCAAAGTGATAGTTCAGAGGGGTGTTTGCCTTGCACATGGCTAATTGGGTTTGATCACTGGCACCTCATATAGTTGCCTGAGCACTGCCAGAAGTGATCACACACTCACTCACACACAAATATGAGCCAAGTGGTTTGGTTTTTGAAAAAAAGTTGTAGGTTAATTATAAATTGTAGATTAATCTAGATTCACTAAGAAATTAGTGAATTAGGAAATTTTACTTGTTTTTAGATCACACTCAGTGGTTTTTATGGACTAGTCTTCGCTTGGTTCTCAGAGGGTGCCCCCAGCAGTGATTGAGGGACCATGCCGTGCCAGGAATCAAACCTGGGTAAAGCATATACTAAGTTTATTGAGCTATCTTTTTGGTGTTTATGTAATGAAATTATTTTATTAAGGACATGAGTATGGTTCAAAGCAGACTTCAGATTTTGTGACTTTAGTCATCTCTATTTGTGTCTGAAAAAATTTTAATTCATACTTGTGATACATAATTTTAATTGCAATTCTAAAAAGCCATTGTTCTGAATAAAAGGAATTTGCATGAAAATTTTGGAAAAAGTCATGTTTTTAATAATTATTTGTTTGAAAATAAAGAATAATGGCATTTACATAATATAATATAAACTAAAAATAGTGAAATACAAACTTTAAAAGGTCAGACAAATTAAGTAAGAAAGGAAAATCTAAGAAAACAACTTGGAAATTAGTATTCAAAAATTAATGGCTGTTCATTGTTGCTCCTGAAATAGAGTGATTACTTGAGCATTATTTTTTACTTTCTCAAACATTTATTTCCAATAAGAACTGTTTATTCAAACAAAGTAATACCATAGCTGGAGAGACAGTGCAGCAAGTAGGATACTGGTCTTGCATGTAACTGTCCAGGGCTTGACCTCAGCATCATATATGCCCCCAATCATACCTGCTAGGGCTAATCCTTGAGCACAGAGCCAGTATATTCAGCACAAAGATTGGTATATAGAAGACTCACATTGATGTTGGGAATATTATGGTTTGAATAACAGCAAAAGAAGAGGTAGGATAACTTATTAGAAGAATGTGGCAATTATCTTACTGTAAAATTATTATATTCTTACTTAAGGTGTGAACAAAAATAGAAATGTGAAAATTGGGATTAATATAGAATTTAATTAGATGTAGTTGGTAAGGAGATAGATGGATTAAAGATCATGCCAGCTTCATAACACCTTTTTGTCAGACATGGTAACCAATTTTTCAGTTTTGCAACTCCAAGGTAGAAAACATAGGCAATAAGCTTTACTTTTCAATAATGAAATAACTTTATAGACCCATTGGTGATTAATAGAGTAAAGAGCATAAGAGTGTTTTAATAATAGTGAAATATTTAGAGAAATAGCTATTTCTACACATTAATGATAATATTTAGAATAAGTACATGGAGTGATCAATTTATAAATCTAGTGAAGTCTTAGAATTTTTAAGTGGAAATTCAAATATATGCTATCACTTAACAAGAGAATAAATCCACACCATAAAATGTAGACTTTCATCAGCCAGAACTCAGGAGGAAAATCTTGGCTAGAATTTCATTCACGGTCGGTTCCTAAAAATTATGTAAATTGGCAGTTGAAACCATGCAAGATCTTGTAAAATTTGAAGATGGATGGTTTCCTGTGAAGGCAAATTGGTGCTTTTAGTGCCTTCCCATCTGCTTTCTCATTGGCATTGCTGGCAACTGAGTGCCAGACTTCCGCTCCTCAGAGCATCCATTCTGGAATATGTCTGTCTTAATAAAAACTTTGTCCACATTTGAACATCTTAAATTTTACCTTATATACTTCCATTTTTTAAATTACTAACTGGTCTCTGCTTTGTGGACTTCTGTTCACTGTTATGCCACAACCTTCTATGGACCAAAGTTACAAATACAAAGTTAAAAATACAAATACAGATTTGGTCTTGTTGCATCTCTAGTTAGAAAAATCCTAATGTCAGTTGCATTTAAACCCCTATGGACCTGCTCCATGAAATGACAAGTGACTTTTCCAATATTCAGTGATAGTGCAGCGGGTAGGGAATTCGCCTTGCATGTGGCAGACCCAGGTTTGATTCCTTCGCCCCTCTTGGAGTGCCCGGCAAGCTACTGAGAGTATCTCGCCCACATGGCAGAGCCTGGCAAGCTACCTGTGTGGGATTCAATATCCCAAAAACAGTAACAACAAGACTCACAATGGAAATGTTGCTGGTGCCCGCTCCAGCAAATTGATGAGCAATGGAGTGACAGTGACAGTGACATGTAGTGTTACAGTAAAGCAGGAAGTGCATGGGGTCTCGATGTACTGCAGTGAATGTAATCAAATGCCACCTTTGCTAACTTAAAGTTTTGGGCAACTAACTTGACTCAACTTTTCCATCTGTAAAGAGGAGATTATAATAGCACCTACTTCCTGATATTATCATAAGTATAGGAGCTGACAAAAAAGTATTAAAATAGTATCTGACTCATGTGTCAAAAAAGTGTTAGCTATTATTTTATTACTTGTAATTAGCAGTATGCTATCAATCAGTCTAACAGAAATGTGATTCCTAATATTCAGTAGACTTATATTATCAGAAAAAATTCTTTTTAAATTAAAATGTATATTTAAGTAAATTTTAAACTTCCTATATTAAGAAAAAGAATGTAAGGAAAGGATAATCCTTGTCAGTAGAAAAATAGGCTAAACTTTTATTCCATTATGATACCTCTACATTTGTAGTACCTATCAATAATTTAAAGATATAAAATGAATATTTTATAGGTGATAGCTGTGGTCAATCACTAATAATTCCCAGTTATGTGCAATAAATATTTAATATCTTTAGCCCCAAAATGATCAGAGTGGGGAGTAAAAGGAGAAAAGAGCAATGGCAAATAGAAGTTAGTTTGAAAGTAGAAAAATACTCCACATTTTCATCAGAGTCTATCATTCAATTCAGAAAAGACAACTAGTTTAATATGGAAATAGTATCACTACTATCTGTTAGCACTAAGTGTCACTAGGTGTTTCGTCATGGTGCTCTCTTGAACTCTTTCAAAACCTCCACTGCTTATTATACATAATTATCACCTCCTCTTCAAAGTCCCAGTGGGAACTGGACTTCAAACCTATAAAGTAGTATCTGGGTCTTGATGATAAGTTTACTGTATAAGGATTTTTGCTGCTCTTGTAAGTAACAGAAAATAGAACTTACATGGTGGATTGTCTCGCAAATGAATTAGTTCTTGTTACTGAAGCATTCAGAGATGATTGCCTTCCCATTTGTGCTCTATTAGAACAAAAATTTTCATTTCTTTGTGAGTTTCTCTGCTTCATAATCATTTATGTACATTTTGTTTTGTCCTTAAAACATCCTTTGAAAAAACAAACAGAAAGTGTCAGGTCTAATCAATCACATAGCCCACTTTTAAGAAGACATACCGCTTTCCCAACCCAGAGGTCAAAAGCTCTCAATTAGAATCAGTTCATGCCACAGACCCACTCTGTTAAACTTCAAAACAAATGTAATTTTGCTGAGTGCTTTTGAAGATACATAGTAGGAGAAAGACAGCAGATAAGATGACAAAAAACTCATGTATTTCATTTTTTTGCATGAATAATGTTATTTAAAAAAACTTAACAGATTCCATACTTATCTATGTATATTATATACTAAATAAGTTTTGTGGTTTTTTTTCTTATGGGAGGGGGAACAGAGAGGAACACACCCTGTGTTGCTCAGGGTTTTCTTCTGGCGTTGTACTCAGGGACCACTTCTGGTGTGGTTCAGAGGGTTATTTGGGGTGCATAAGATTTAACCCAGATTGTCCCAGGTATAAAGCAAGTGCCTTACCTATTATGCAATCTCTCCAGACCTGAAACAAATATTTTGTATGTTATAAATTCAGATTTTTACTTATCATTGTAAATTAAATACAATTTTTTTTCTTTTTTATCAGTTGTCTATGAAAATGGTAAATTAACAATGTTTTGGTTAGCCACTAATTTGGCAACAAGTCTGAGATTTCTATTATTATCAAAAATATCATTCCTGTGTATCTCATGAAGTTAAATCAGCATTAATAGGATAAAATAGGGACATGAGGGGGCTGGAGCAATAGCACAGCGGGTAGGGTGTTTGCCTTGCACGCGGCTGACCCGGGTTCGAGTCCCAGCATTCCCATATGGTCTCCCGAGCACTGTCAGGAGTAATACCTGAATGCAGAACCAGGAGTAACCCCTGAGCATTGCAGGATGTGACCCAAAAAGCAGAACAAAAAACAGGGACATGATTTCCACAAAAGTCAATAAGATCCCTACTTAAACCAACTGTCCAGTGAACTTTAAATTAAATTACAAAATTTCTTATTTCTAGTACTATGTGTGAGTACCTGTTATACAAATAAAAAGTATTGATTAAACAAATATACTGATAAAGTTTTATACTGTTTCATTTTGTGAATTTTTTAGTATCTTAGATATTAGCCCTTTCTCAAATTATATGTGCAAATATATTCTCCAATTCAATAAGATGTCTAGTTTTTGTTTCTTTTAGTTTACAAAAGTTTTTTATCATCTTAAAGTATTCTCCAACTTTTTATTTTAAATATTTTAAATATTTGCTGTTGATTTTTTTTCCCAGAAGATTTGAATCATTAAAGAAAGCACTCAAACCAATATCCCAGGTGTTTCACTTATGCTCTCTTGTATGCGTTTTATGAATTCCAATGAAACATCTAAATATTTAGTCCATTTTGTGCTTGGTAGGAGGTAGTCATCCATTTTTCTTTCACACGTGGCTATCCAGTTTGCCCAGTACATTTAATTGAAGAAATTTTCCTTTCTCCATTTCATGCTCTTGGTTGTTTTGTTAACTGTCCGTTTATGTGAAAATTTATTTCTTATCTTCTAGTTCTATTCCCTCTCAGAGAGCCCGGCAAACTACCGAGAGTATCGAGCCTGCACGGCATAGCTTGGCAAGCTACCTGTGTGTATTGGATATGCCAAAAACAGTAAAAATAAGTCTCTCAATGAGACATTACTGGTGCCTGCTCGAACAAATCGATGAGCAATGGGATGACAGTGACTAGTTCTATTACATTACTTTTGGCGTCTTCTTTTATTTTTATTTCATTTATTTTATTTTATTTTTTGGCTTTCTGGGTCACACCTGGTGATGCTCAGGGGTTACTCCTGCACTCTGGAATTACTCCTGGTGGTATTTAGGGGATGATATGGGATGCCAGGAATTGAATCCAGGTCAGTCATGTGCAAGGCAAATGGCCTTACTCCTATGCTATTGCTCTGGCCCCTGGTGTTTGCTTTTAATACAGCACATTATTTTGATTACTAGAGATTTAAAACATAGTAAAACAATTGGGAACATGATGCCACCAATTTTCTTTTTTATCAGAAATCCTTTGGCTATTGGGGAGTTTGTGACTCCAAATTTTATAAATATTGGTTCAGTTTCATTACTTATGTCCTTTGAAATTTTAAAATAAATTGCATTGAAATTGTATAATTCTTTAGGTAAGATGATTTTCACTGTCAGTGTCATTGTCATCCCATTGTTCATTGATTTACTCGAGCAGGTGCCAGTAATGTCTCCATTCATCCCAGCTCTGAGATTTTAGCAGCCTCTCCTTACTCAAAATGATTTCAGTAATGTTAATTGTTCCAGTTCAAAAATATGAATGTTTACATTTCTTTGTGACTTAATCTTTTTTTTTAAATTTTATTGAATCACTGTGAGATAGTTACAAGCTTTCATGTTTGGGTTACAATCTCACAATGATCAAACACCATCCCTCCACCAGTGCACATTCCCCACCACCAATATCCTGGGTATACCCCCCCTTTGCCACCCTCCTCCTGCCTCCATGGCAGACAATATTCCCCATACTCTTTGTCTAACTTTTGGGCATTATGACTTGCAACACAGACACTGAGATGTCATCATGTTTGGTCCATTATCTACTTTCGGCATGCATCTCCCATCCTGACTGATTTCCTCCAGCCATCATTTTCTTAGTGATCCCTTCTCTATTCCATCTTCCTTCTCCCCTCTGCTCATGAAGCAGTCTTCCAGCTATGGGGCAATCCTCCTGTGTGCCTTAATCTTACATTTTATGATGACTTACTGCTTTTGATGTGCAAATATTGCCCCCCCCTTTATTAAGCTGATCCTGAAATACTTGATTTGCTTTGTAGAAAATTAATAGAGTTATTTTCTTGAATGTTTTTAGTTTATTGTTTGCATATAAAATAGATTTTCATATTGATCTTATAGCCTGCTACTTTACTGTGTTGCTTTATTATTCCTAATATCTTTGATGGAGTCTTCAGGGTTTCAATATGTTTTTCTTCATGGACAAAATCTAACAGTTTTATTTCTTTTCCAATTTGGACATTTTTTTCTTTCTCTTGCATAATTGCTCTAGCTAGTACTAAAATATACCATAGAATAACTGATGAGAGTAGAGTTTCTGCTTTGTGCCTTATCTGAGAAAGTAAGGTCTCAGTAGTTTGCCATTTGAGTATAATTAGGTCTACGTTTGTTACTTATAGTCTTTACTATGTTTAGATTTATTCCTTCTATTCCAGTTTTGTTGGGAGTTTAAATCATAAATTAATGTTGAATTTTGTCAAAGATTTCTTTGTATCTAATATATTTTTACTTTCCATTTGTTCAAATGGTATATTACATTGTTTGCATATGTTGAGCCATGCTTGTGTCCCAGTAGTAAAGATTACTTTATTGATCTTTTACATGATCTTTTTAGAGCATTGTTACATTCTCTTCACTAATATTGTGGTGAAAGAGTAAATTTGCATCTATATTCATCAGGAATATTTGTCTATCATTTCAGGAATTTGATTTGTTTTATTATATCTCCATCTGCTTTTAGTATTAAGGTAATACTGGCTTCACAGTAGCTGATAGATTCCCCTTCCATTTTTTGGAAAAACTTGAAAAGAATAGAAAAAAAAGTGGGTATCATTAAAGGTTTGGTGAATTCACTAGTAAAAACCATTTGGACCTTGGATTTTGTTTAGTGACCTTGGATGAGTATTTCGATTTTCTTTTTTGTAATAAATTCAGGGTTTCTGTATCCTTATGTTTCAGTATAGAGTGGCTATGTAATTACAAACATTATTCTGTTTTTTCTAAGTTCTCCAACTTTATAGCATACAATTTATAGTAGTCCCTTATGAGCCTTTGAATACCCATATTATCTTTGTAACTTCTCCCCATTCATATCTTATCTTATTTAAAGTTTCTTTTTAACTCTTCATGAGCCTAATTAAGGGCACATCAATCTCAGTTGTCTTTTCTAAGGATCATCTCTTGATTTCACTGACCTTTTTCACTATCCTTTTTATTTCTGTTGTACTTATTTTCATTCTAACTTTTTTCTTTTGGGGTCACACCTGGCAATACACAGGGGTTGCTCCTAGCTCTGCACTCAGGAATTATACCTGGCAGTATTCAGGGGACCATATGGGATGCTGGGAATTGAACCCGGGTTGGCCACATACAAGGTAAACGCCCTACCTGCTGTGCTATCACTCCAGCCCCATCATTCTAATATTTATTATATTCTTCCTACTTCTGATAGGTATCACTTGCTTTTCTTTTTTATAGTTTTTAAGATGTGAAATTTCATTACTTGATTAAGATTTTTTGAAATGTAAGATTAAATTGCTATGAACTCCCTTCATATTTTTGCTTTTCCTGGATACCATATGTTCTCATGGCTTGTGTCTTCATTCTACTTTGCTTCCAGGAATTATATTTTATTTCCTCTCTGACTTCCTCATTGATTTAATGATTATAAAATAACTCTCTGCTTCACCTCCAAATGTTTGAAACTTATCTAGATTTATTTATTTGCTTTTTGAGTCACACCCAGCGATGCACAGGGGTTACTCCTGGATTTGCACTCAGGAATTACTCCTGGTGGTGCTCATGGGACCATATGGGATGCTGGGAATCAAATCTGGGTTGGCCATATGCAAGGCAAATGCCCTACCTGCTTTGCTATCGCTCCATCCCCTCTAGATTTATTTTTAATGTTTATTTCTAGTATTATTTCATTGAGACCTAAAAAGGAAGTTGATATGATTTTAATTTTCATGACCTTGTTGACACTTCTTTTCTTATCCCAGCATATGATGTGGTCTATTCTCAAGGATGTCCTATGTATCACTTGTCACTTGTCATCCTGTTGATCTTTAATTTGCTCTAGCAGGTGCCAGTAATGTCTCCATTCATCCTTGTCGCATGCTAGTGTAGCCCAATAGCATCTGCTCGCTCCAGGAAGAACCTCAAACTGTTTGTTTAGGATTTTGACAAAGAAATCTGACCAACTCGTAGGTAAGTGGCTACTTGGTCTTTTGATATCCCGTGGAATCCACTTGGTAACAGCTCTAGTCCAGCGGTCATCTCTAAATTTCATTATGTGTCCAGCCCATCTGATTTTCAACGCCTTGGCAAACGAGACAGCATTTGGCAAATGTGACAGCGTCCCTGATTCTTGATCGTTGATGGAGGTCAGAACTCTGGATCCTATGTGTACTATATTAAAACTCCTTGATCTCCTCCTCCTCATTCTTCTCATGACACTGTGGTGCTGCTGCTAGAAAGGTGTACAGTTAAGACCAGATCATAGAACACTGGAGGGTACAGGAAGTGGTAATCTGGACCAGACAGAGAAAGACAGAATGAGTGATGTTCTATACAAGGAAACCAGACCCATCTACTTGAACTGTATTAGAAACCTTAACTTGCTCAACATCTGAATTTTTTATGCAAATCTTTTAATCAGTTCTCAGGAACTCGGAAGCTCTGGAATAAAGCTACTTTTCATGTTATCAGTTTCAATAAGTATAGTTAGAATCATTGCTTTGAAGTCTTGATCTGGGAGTTAAGAACACTCTGACGTGCTTGGGCACTATTTGTGTTTGACAATATTTGGCAGCCACTTTAGTATCAATGTCATACAGACTGGGATGCGTCCTGTGATGTGAGATTACAAGTGCCAGTGGTTGTTGTTGTTGTGTGCCAAATTCTCATAGGTCTAGGGGATAACCTCTAGGAAAGATTGTGACTGCACAGAAACCTGTAAAGCAAGTTTCATAGGGTCTGAATGAAGGATACTAGGAGTTTAATCATATGAGTGCTCGAGGATACCTGTGCAGCAAGCTTAAGCAAAACAGAGGACAATAAGGGATTCAGCAATATAAATAATGTGAGGACACTGTACACTAGGACTGATAAGTGATGTCAATCATGACCAAGTACCAGTGCCTGATAATCCTTGGGTTCATTTATTGTAGTCGTATAGGTCTTTGCCCAGCTGGAAAAATTGTGTGGGATACAAACTTAAAAGCCTAGGACCTTAGTCACAGGGCGTACCTTTCATGGTTAAATGGAAGCACAACAGGAAGTGGAGACTAGCTAGTTATACCTTGCAAGGACTATAAGGTGATTTCTAAGCTTAGCAGTGCCACTTCCATGCTAGCAGTCAGGTGTACAATGGGAAGGGCTTGGGGTATCTGCTACATTTAACTGTTTCTCAGCCCAGTAAACTCAGCTATTAGCTTGGGGTGGGTGGATCTCACCTTAAGAATTTGTCCTCAGAATTTGTTATTAAGCAGAGAGGTTCAATAAGGTGTCCACCAACACAGGTACTAGAAGTCACCAAAACTGATATTAAGCATTTTAATTTCTATGGGGAAAAGGCCATTTCCTTACAAAATTTATCAGAATATTTTAGTTCATTTAGTCTTAAGTTAATATAATCCATAATTACATTTATGACTCCTCTTGAATAATGCATGAAGAAGTTTTGGTTCAGCATTTCATTTCATATTTAACTACCTTTAAATACATACAAGAATTCTGTATTTCCAATAATTCAATTTTTCAGAACATTTACCATACTCTCTTTGTTATTTATTGTCTTTCAGTAAGTTACTGTACTATTTGGTCCAAATCTAATGTTCTGATTTAATTATTTTTTATTGTTCAGAATTTATTACAGTGGGACTGGAGTGATAGCACAGCAGGTAGGACATTTGCCTTGCACGTGGCCAGCTTAGGTTCAATCCCCAGCATCCCATATGGTTGCCAGAGCACTGCCAGGAGTAATTCCTGAATGCAGAGCCAGGAATAACCCCTGTGCTTATACAGGTGTGACCTAAAAATCAAGAAAAAGACAGAAAGAGAGAAAGAAAGAAAAAAGGAAGAAAGAAAGAAAGAAAGAAAGAAAGAAAGAAAGAAAGAAAGAAAGAAAGAAAGAAAGAAAGAAAGAAAGAAAGAAAGAAAGAAAGAAAGAATGGAAGGAAGGAAGGAAGGAAGGAAGGAAGGAAGGAAGGAAGGAAGGAAGGAAGGAAGGAAGGAAGGAAGGAAGGAAGAGAAAAATAAGGAAAAAAAGAAAAGAATTTATTATAGCATTGTAGTGTTCTTACAATGTTTCACCTACATTTATCAATTGCTAAATTTGGAATTGTGCTTAATTTTAATTTGGGGGTTTTGTTTGATTTTTGTTTTTGATTTCTTTTAATTTTTTATGCAACCCCCCACAGTGCTCATAACTTCTACTGGCTCTGAGTTCAGGAATCATTTCTGGCAGGGTTCAATGCCCATGTCTGGTATGGAAGGTGGGGTCAGCCACACATAAGGAAAGTGCACTACCGCCTATACCATCTCTCTGGCCTCTAAGGGATATGTTCAGGAGATATTCTCAACTCTGCTCAGAAATAGGTTTTCTCATATTCTTGACTCTGTGCTCCTGGTAGAGTTCAAGTTATCTTCTATGTAATGCTGGGAACTCAAACCAGACACAATAAAAAGAAATGCCTTCCTGATTTTACTATCTCTCAATCCCTAATAGGAATTTTAATTAATAATAATATCATGGGTGTGAAAGTCTGTTTAATGACTGCTAGTCTTGATATATTTTTTTCAAAACTAAGAAAAATTTGCCAGCATAATCTTTTTAATTTTTTTTTCTAATGAGTCACTGTGAGGGTGCAGTTACAGAGTTTTGTGCCTGTGTTACAGTTATACAATACTCGAGTACCCATCCCTCTACCACTGCCCATTCTCCTCCACCAATGGCCCCAGGGTCCCCTCCCACGCTGTCTCCCCTCCCCAGCCCTGCCTCTGTGACAGGGAATTCCTTATTGTTCTCTCTCTCCTTTTGGGTGTTATGGTTTTCAATGGAGATACTGGGTGGCTATCGTGTTCAATCTATAGTCTGCTTTCAACCCGCCTCTCCCATCCCAAGTGGAACCTCCACTACACTTTAGTTGGTGTTCCCTCCTCTATCTGAGCTGGCCTCTCCCCCAGCATATGAGGTCAGCTTCCAAGCTGTGGAGCCGGCCTCCTGGTACTTATTGCTACTATTCTTGGGTGTTAGTCTCCCATTCTGTTGTTTTATATTCCTTAAATGAGTGCAATTTTTCTCTCTCCTTCTTTCTGACTCATTTCACTTAGCATGATACTTTCCATATTGATCCACTTATACGCAAAGTTCATGACTTCATCCTTTTCTGACAGCTGCATAGTATTCCATTGTGTAGATGTACCAAAGTTTCTTCAACCAGTCATCTGTTTCGGGGCACTCTGGTTTTTTCCAGATTCTGGCTATTGTAAGCAGTGTTGCAATGAACATACAGGTGCCGGTGCCATTTCGACTGCACTTTTTTGCCTCTCCTAGGTATATTCCCAGAAGTGGTATTGCTGGGTCAAATGGGAGCTCAATTCCTAATTTTTTGAGAATCGTCCATATTGTTTTCCAAAAGGGCTGAACCAGTCGTCATTCCAACCAGCTGTGTAGGAGGGTTTCTTTCTCCCCACATCCATGCCAACACTGGTTGCTTGTGTTCTTTTGGATGTGAGCCAGTCTCTGTGGTGTGAGGTGGTATTCCACAGTTGTTTTGATCTGCATCTCCCTGATGATTAGTGATGTAAAGCACTTTTTCATGTGCCTTTTAGCCATTCGTATTTCTTCCTTGAGAAAGTTTCTGTTCATTTATTCACCCCATTTTTTGATGTGGTTCGATGTTTCCTTCTTGTAGAGGTCAACCAGTGCCTTGTATATCTTTGATATCAACCCCTTATCAGATGGGTATTGGATGAATATCCTTTCCCATTCTGTAGATTGCCTTTGTATTCTGGTGACTGTATCTTTTGCAGTGCAGAAGCTTCTTAGACCCATTTGTTTATCTCTGTTACTGCTTGGTTGGTCAGTTGCATGTCATCTTTGAAGATACTGTTAGCTTCAATATTGTGAAGGGTTTTGACCACCTTGTCTTCCATGTGTCTTATGGATTGTGGTATGATGCTGAGGTCTTTAATCCATTTTGATCTGACTTTTATGCATGGTGTTAGGTCAAGATCTAAGCCCATTTTTTTGCATGTGGTTGTCCAGTTATGCCAGCACTATTTGTTGAAGGGGCTTTCCTTGCTCCACTTCACATTTCTTGCTCCCTTATCAAAGATCAGGTCAAAGCCCAATTTTTTGCATGTGGTTGTCCAGATATGCCAGCACTATTTGTTGAAGAGGCTTTCCTTGCTCCACTTCACAGTTCTTGCTCCCTTATCAAAGATCAGATTACTATATCTGGCTAAACTCTCACTTAAACTCAAAGGAACCATACACCATTTCAAATATAAAGAACAACTCAGGAACTAAACTCAAAACCAAACTTAAAAGAATGACTAAAGGGGCTGCTATAAGACAAAGAAAAACCCTAACAAGAACAACAAACCCTACAGAAAGATGGCACATATTCCCATGACAGTAATCTCTCTCAATGTCAATGGTATAAGTGCACCAATCAAGAGACACAAAGTAGCAAAATGGATTTTCAAACTAAACCCAGCTTTCTGGCTTTCTGCTGCCTACAAGAAATACACCTGAGCAGTAAGAGCAAACACAGGTTCAAAGTCAAAGGATGGAAAACATTCCTACAAGCAAACAACTCCCTCAAAAAAGCTGGGGTGGCCATACTAGTATCTAAAAACATAGATTTCAGATTGAAAAAGATAAGAAGGGACAGCAAAGGTCATTTTCTATTCATCAAGGGATATGTACAACAGGAAGAAATCACACTTATTAGGTCGCACCTAATAAGCGACCAGCTAAATAATAAGCGACCAGCTAAATATTCAAAACAACTCCTAATAGACTTTAAGGAAGACATCACTAGCACCACAATAGTAGTCGGAGGCGTCAACACTACCTTATCACCTCTGGATAGATCGACAAGAACAAAACTCAGCAAGGAAACAATGGCCCTTAAGGAAGAAACAGAAGAGAGAGGGCTACTAGGCCTATACAGGACTTTACACCCCAAACAGAAAGAATACACATTTTTCTCCAGTGCACAGAGAAAATTCTCCAAAATAGACTACGTGCTGGGTCGTAAAACATACCACAACAGAATCAGCAAGATAGAAATTGCATCAACCATCTTTTCAGACCATGATGTACTGAAAATAGAAGCTAAGCACACACAGACATGTAGCACCAAATTGAACACCTAGAAATTAAACAACTCCCTGTTGAACAACGAGTGGGTCAAGATGAAAATAAAGGAAGAGATCAAAAGATACCTCAAAACAAATGAGAATGAAGACACAAGCTACCAGAACCTATGGGACGCGGCTAAAGCTGTTTTAAGGAGAAAATTTATAGCCCTGCAAGCATTCCTCAGGAGGGAAGAAAGGGCCTACATAGAGAGCTTGACTTCACAGCTCAAGATCTTAGAAAAGGACCAGCAAAAGGAACCCAAGCCAGACCGAAGGAAAGAAATAATACAACTTAGAGCAGAAATCAACGATATGGAAACCCAAAAAATAATCCGAAAGATCAATGAAACAAAGAGCTGGTTCTTTAAGAAAATAAACAAGATTGATAAACCACTAGCAAGACTCAAAAAGAAAGAAAGAGACAGAATCCTAAAAAACCAAATCAGAAATGAAAGGGGGAATATCACAACAAAAACCAATGAAATTCAGAAGATCATCAGAGACTACTTTGAAAATCTCTATGCCACAAAACAGGAGAACCTAAAAGAAATGGACAAATTCCTTGATTCCTAGAATCTCCAAAGATTGAATCAAGATGACTTGGAATACCTGAATAGACCCATTAATATCAAGAAAATTGAAACAGTTATCAAATGTCTTCGTAAAGACAAAAGCTCAGATCCAGATGGATTCACTAGCGAATTCTTCCAAATATTTAAAGAGGACCTGTTGCCAGTTCTCTTCAAGCTTTTCAAGGAAATTGAAGAAACAGGGACTCTACCAAACAGTTTCTATGAAGCTCATATCTCCCTAATACCAAAAGCAAAGATACCACTAACAAAGAAAACTACAGGCCAATATCCCTGATGAACACTGATGTGAAGATTCTCAACAAAACATTAGCAAATAGAATCCAACAACTCATCAAAAAAAGCATACATCACAACCAAGTAGGATTCATCCCGGGGATGCAAGGATGGTTTAACATTTGGAAATCAATCAACATAATCAATCATATCAACAAAAGTAAAAATAAAAGCCATATGATCATTTCAATAGATTCAGAGAAAGCATTTGACAAGATCAAACACCCATTTATAATGAAAACGCTCACCAGAATGGGCTTTGAAGGAACTTTCTTCAAGATATTCTCAGCCATCTATCACAAACCCATGGCAAGCATTATCCTCAATGGAGAAACACTAAGGGCCTTCCCTCTATGATCAGGGACAAGACAAGGATGTCCACTCTCACACTTCTGTTCAACATAGTACTGGAAGTAATTGCAATACCAATTATTCAAGAAAAAGACATTAAGTTTATTCAGATAGGAAAGGAAGAAATCAAGCTCTCACTATTTGCAGATGACATGATTCTATACCTAGAGAATCCTAAAACCTCCACCGAAAACTCCTAGATACAATAGACTTGTACAGCCAAGTTGCAAGCTATAAAATCAATACCCAAAAATCCATGGCCTTCCTATACATAAATAGTGAGAAAGAGGAAAGTGACATTAAAAAAAATCCCATTCATAATTGTGCCCCAGAAAATCAAGTACTTCGGAAACAGTCTAGCTAAGGAGGAAAAAGGATCTCCACAAGAAAAACTACAAAACACTACACTATGAAATAAAAGAGAACATGAGGAAATGGAAGCATATTCCCTGCTCATGGATAGGAAGACAACATTGTCAAAATGGCAATACTCTCCAAAGCACTATACAGATTCAATGCGATCCCTATAAGAATACCCATGAAATTCTTCAAAGAAATTGATCAAACACTCCTGAAATTCATAAGGAAAAATTAATGCCCACGAATAGCTAAAGCAATTCTTGGGAAAAAGACTATGGGAGGCATTATCCTCCCCAACTTCAAACTTTACTACAAAGTGATAACAATTAAAACAGCATGGTACTGGAACAAAGGCAGAGCCGTCGATCAATTGAACAGAGTGGAATATCCCTACATGCAAGTCAAATATACCTGCATAATCTTTAAAAAATATTCTAGAATTCATTAATAGGCTGAATCAAGAATATTATGGAGGACCAGAGAGAAAGTATAGAAGGTAGATTTAAACATAGCACCAGGGGTAATCTTAACCGGGCTCCCCATCCCCCACACTACACCAAAAAACGAATATCACTTTGAGAGAAAAGTAATATCCTTATAGTCCCTTAAGTTTTTCATAATAAATTAAAAAACTGTTATACAAAAAGAATGCCCTATTTCATGTAACGATTTTTATATATTCCACAAGTTATTTCTTTGAATATTTTACCATCCATTCATGCTGATATTTGTGAGTTTCACTAAACTTATAAAGATAAAATATTTATGTTTTTAAAGCTCCAGAATTTGCATACTTTTAGAGCAATTTGAATATAAGCGCATTGCTACAAGTAATTGCTGTATTCTCATTGAATTTCTATTTCTACATGCTGCATGCTCAGATTTTTATGTCATTATTTTTTATATGCTAATTTGACATATTCCCATTTAGATCTGTTTCTCCAGTTTTGTAGATTTGCTTTCTAAACCAATTTTCTCTATTGATAAATGACTTTAAAGTTTCTGTTGTCTGTGAGTAGCATGTGTATCAGCAGTCAATTTCTTCCAGTTGGCATTCAATATGTGTGTCCCATAATTATTTTTTTTCCGACTACACCAATCAGTTTGCTAAAAAACATTTAGGCCATACATATATTTGATAAAATGTCAAGCAAGAACTTTTTGAATAAGACTGAAGCTATTTTTACAATGTTTCTATAATACATCGTTAACAGGGCAGCTATCATTTATAACTTGATATTGTATTTCTAATATAGGACATGAAATTAGATACTTGTAAAAAAACTATAAAATTGCAGATAGTCATTGTTTTCTGTTTTTGTTTGTTATTGGATTTTGGCTACACATGACAGTGCTCAGGCCTTACACCTGGCTCTGTCTGGAGTAATCAGTCCTGAGGGGTGCTTGGGGTACTATATGGAGTGCTGGGGTTAAACCCTGCTGGTCATATGTAAGAAAGCATATTACCTTCTGTATTATCTCTCCAACAAAGGTAGCCTTATTTTTATATTCTTTTGCTATATGTGTAATTCAAAACCATTTTATTTAGAAAAATGGTTTTTAACATATCACAACAAAGGATACAATACTCTCTATGCCAGCTGTGGAGGTACATTTCTCTTAAAGGCATCTACCCAGGACTGATTTGGCACCTTCCCTCACCAGGTCCCCTCAGCACTGCAAGAAGTGATCCCTGAACACTGAGCCCAGAGAAAGCCCCATCCCACCATCACCCCCGAAAATAAAACAGAACCAACAACACCAGATCGTTTTTATGCCAGTAACTCTCTTTTCCGGCAAAGAGAACTCTCTTTTCCAACTCACATATTAATGATTTTCATTATTAAATAAACCAAAATTATTAAAATAATGTATGTATGATAGAAAGAAGACTTCAGAAAGTCCTCAGTTTTTCTAAAGTTTGAATATTCGCTTATATGCTTCATTCCCCTTGAGTGGGGATTATTTAAAGTGATTTCTAATCAATTTTGTGACAAATAATATGCCATTTATGTGAATAACGTACAAAAAGCTGTGACTTCTCTCTTGCCGTCAGATTCTGTTATCATCTTCACAAACATGCTTTGATGGAAAAAGTTGCTATGTTTGAAAAGTGATTATTGCAATGATTGAGGGTTGTTTCCAACCAATAGACAGCTAACATCTGAAACCTTCACAGGCATAATTCTCAAGGAAATAAATTCTTATATAACTCACATGAATTTGGTGCACATTCTTCCAAAATAGCCTTTAGTAAAAGACTGAATCCCTGGCTAATTCCTGTAGCCTCTGAGAGCCACTGAAAGGGCTGGGTTATGCATCCACTACACCGACAGGGAACTTAGTACACACAAAGCTTTAGGTTAACAATCATGTGTTATTTTGTCATTACATTTATGGTGATTTGTTACACACCAAAGTGAAAATCTAACATACTTTCCATAAGCAAATTTGGGAGAAATGAAAAATTAATCTACATAAATTCAAGCAATAGTGGCACAGTCAATACTGAGATTTGCTAAGGAATAGCCAATTCTTTATCATAGTGCTTCCAGAGTTCTCTACTAATTTTTATTTTGTACAGAAAGAATTGACATTAAATTTAGTGTGCCAGTAAAGATGAGGAATATTGAAAGTTTTAGAGACAAAATGATTTCATTTATTCAACAATATACCAGTTACCTATGAATTTTATGCTCCTAGAAATTAACTGAAACTTTCTAGAAATAGGACATCTCTGGTCACTTGGAGTGCACATTCTTATAGTAGTAATGTAAAGGACTGGAGTAATAGTACTGCAGGTAGGGCATTTGCCTTGCACATGGTTGATCCGGGTTCAAGCCCTGGCACCCCAGATGGCCACTGTGAACCTGCCATTAAAGATCCCTGAGGACATAGACAGGAGTATCCCTAAGAACTGCTAGGTGTGACAAAAATAATAGGGTGAAAAGTATACTTAAAAAGTAAATAAAGAAAGATCTGAAAATTATAAATTCTGGGAAAGAATGAATGTATCTGCTTTCACTACCGCAATATTTTGAAATCCTTTAACAGTGCCTTCCTATTGAAGATATTCAAAATATATTTCTGAGGAAATAAATTATTGTTAAAAATAGTCAAAAGTATTGAAACTGGTGTATAGAATTGAATTTAACATAGGGTGGAGCATCAGTAAAGGGAACAGACTCTTTGGTAAGGATGTGCTGTTGGAATATCACATGTGTGAAACCCTATCACTAACAGTATTTTAAATCACAGTGCTTATATATTTTTGAAGTAGTAATTATCAGAAAAAATAAAACAAGACAGTAAATTGTAATAGAATTATTAAGGCCTTCTAGAAAATCTTATGTTTGAGTTAAATGATGGAGTCAGACTTCTGAAGATTTAGGAAAAAATATATTTTTAATAACAATTTAAAAATTAAGTTTAAGGGTACATCCTGTGGCTAAAGATAAGTTCACAAGTTAGCAAAGCAAATCAGCCTATTTGGTTGTTGAATAAATATATTTGCTAATGATTCTTTTGAATTAAGCAGAAAATATCATTAGAAATTTCAAATTCTCCTAGAAATTATAAATAACTATTCTTTGTGATGGTTATAAGAAACATAGTTAGTACTCATATGAGCTGACATATCCTCTGATTAAGAAGGTCATTAACATTATGATTTTGTAAACTGAACATTCATTAAAGATGAACATTCATTAAATACGTACCTTAATCTATGACTGCAATTTCATCGTGGTTAATTTACTCTCTCTAATGGAATACACCATCCCATCTATCATTTCACACTATACATTTGTAAGAATAATTTTCTTAATCTGGCAAGAAATATTTGACTAAGTTTAGTAGTGAAGTTGTTTATCATATTAGAAAGGGTCTCTGACTCTCAGAATGATTTTCTAAAAATATATACACTTACAGTCTTTCCTTTTATGCACGTTTAATCAAAGTTTCTAAGAATAAAGAAATTTTCTCACACGTATTTCACTGCACTTAACTCAGTTTTCCTGTCATTAAACTAACAAATATGTTACCATTAACTTACCTATCATACTACTAAATGGTTAGTCATACCACTTAAAGCATATTTCATATGTTTTATATTAAATATAAACTAAGGAAAGCATTGAAATAATGCTTCAGGGGAGACTATAGGGGACTTTAAGAGAAAGGCAGATGTTCTAAAATAACTGACTAGTATAATTTACCAAAATGATAGTAAACTAGACCAGAGAGATTGTATAAAGATTCAGGTGACCCATGCACGTGACCAGCACTGATTCTATCTCTGACACTTAATATGGTTCCTGAACATAGCCTTGAGCATTATTGGATGTTGTCCAACCATCTTCTCCCTCATACTATAAAAAATAAGGAATTAGGTATCTGCCACCCTTTTAAGAGTATTAAATGTAACTTAGAATATATATGTATATATATACATATATATATAAACTAAGTTGTGTCTTTATCACAGTTTTCTAAGAACAGTCACTAAGCAGAGAGCTGGGAAATTACAAGGCTGAACCCTACATGGCATGATTAGACACTGTCGAAATGTTTCAGATCTAAATCAAAATTAAGGAAGAGAATATTTCAGGTAAGAGCAATGGGAAGAATTTTACTTTATATGTCACTTATCTCCTTCTCTTGTTAACCTGAGATCATCATTCACATGATAGGATTTCTGAAGCCCTCTTTAAATATTAGCTATTTCTAAAGTCCTCAGGACATATTTCACATGTGCTCTTGCATGTAATGCTCTTTTTTAACTTGTGGTTCTACCACTATATCTTTTATTTAATAGCTGCCCTCTCCAAGATTCTTTTTTTTTTTACAAATGTTTATTTACTTATTTATTCTTTGCTTTTTGGGTCACACCCAGCAATGCTCAGGGGTTACTCCTGGCTCTACACTCAGCTTCTTCTTTTTCAAACTCTTTGCTTCTTTAATATGTTTATGCTGTCTTCTCTTCAGAGTTAGAATGTAATTTCACAGCATAACAATCTGAATGATATAGTGTATTCAATATATTGCTCTACCTTTTTCTCCAAATTTTAAATTACATTACTAAATTCAAGTTCATGGGGTTCAGATCTCTTTTCTTGGCACAAATTCTTTGAAATATCTTTAGTCCTGGGGGTGGGAAAAAAAAGAAATATCTTTAGTCCTATTGAAATGAGCCTTGAGTAAGTGTACCCCATTATTGCCATAATTGACATAACTGGAAATGCCTAAATTCTGAACATAACATCTATAAAATCATAATTGTCATTCTAAAGCATAAAAAAATAGAGTCACTTATTTATCAAAGGAATTCATGCATTCACAATTCTTGAACCCAGGGTATAGCATATCATATCCCTCTACAGTTTGACTTTCTCTAAACTAACTTAAGACATTACATTATATCTTCTTCACACTTATCACTTCCATGACAATATCCTATTTTCTAATATACTCTTTAGAACATTACATGATTAAAAATTTTTTACAAAATATTGTACACAAATTGATTCAGAGAACTGAATAATAAGCTCTTCTATCTTAGTAACTTGATGAATTCTTCTTTTCACTAAAGAAAGAAAAATAGTAGTTTTTCTAGTTTTATCATAACTAAAAGTTATGATATTTAATTTACTCTACAAATTAGGTTTAGCTATTTGACTGGAGAATATACACCAGATTATTTAACTCTCAAAATTAATATTTAGTGATCTACTGTGTAACTTGTCACCTTTGGCCTAAAATCTGTTAGAAACAGTAGGAACAAGAAAATCCAAAGTCATATTGTCAATTATTAGAAAATGAAATGAATACAAATGTCATTTTTACTCAATTAGAAAGGGCTAAAAAATTATCTTAAGAAAGCAGGTTATCCATTTCTCTAACCTGAGGTAGAGCTGCAAATGCAATAGTAATGTGTTACCTAGTTTCTGAAAAAGACACCATTGATTCTTCTGAGTAAGTTATGAAGAACTTTTCCATTAGAAGCAAGATTTTCCTCTATTTTATCCCCCTTTACCAGATATTAATTGCTGAATCATATATCAAATTCTCCAATTACCAAAATTAATTGATTATCTTATAAGTAGAGAATAAACATAAAAATCAAACTTAAGGCTACATTAGAACTGCTACCCACTAATTTGCTACATATATGGGATTTAAGATACAGATTTCACTAATTTCATGAGGAACTTCGTGTTTTTATTGCTAGAGTTAGGCAATATACATAATGAAGGAGTCAAGGTCAATAAATTACATGTAACTTCCCTCCCAGGTTTTGGAAACAGAAAAATATAGATGTCCCAAGAAGAAAAAAGAAGCAGTCATGTGTAATATTTATTACTGGTTTGCTAATGATTCACTGTCAATTCACTAAAATAAGCCTGATAACCCCAGGGAGAACAACAATTTATCTTAAAGTAGAGAGCAGATAAGAATATGCTATCAAAGCATAATGACAAACTGCAACAGACACAAAATGAGAAGAAGTGGCCATCTAAGCATTTCAGTCTTTTTTTTCAAGTCATCAACAAAAAATATTACTGCCATCTCTGGCAAACAGTAAAAGAAGGAGCTGCAAGAAGCAGGAATCATTTTTCCTCCACATACCTGTCTTGAGGAATAAAAAAGGAAATCATTCTGCTTCCCATTGGAAGCATGTAGAGTAGAAAGTAAGTTTTTTTGCCCTTAATATGAAAAGTAAATTCTATAGAATAAGTTGAAATGGTTGACTAATTTTTACTTCTTCAAAGTTATTATTATCTATATTAGAGTACCTTTCATAGTTCAATACCAGATTCCATTAAATTTACCTATATAAACATTCCAGAAAACAACTACCTCAAGATATAATGGGGTGCATCACTGATATGAATTTTTAATTTTAGTGTTTTATGTTATGCATTTTGAGATGTGCATCATTTAAAATGTCTGAGCAAGAGAGATACTGTAGTGGGTGAGCCAATTGCTTGGCATGCCATAGACCCAGATTAGGTCCCAGAACCACAGATGGCCCCCCACAGCTGTGAGGAGTAATCCCCGAGCACAGTGCCAGGAATAAGCCTTGAGTAAGACTGAGTGTGGCTAAATAAATCACTGTCAATGTCATCCCATTGCTCATTGATTTGCTCAAGCGGGCACCAGTAATGTCTCAATTTGAGACTTATTACTGTTTTTGTCATATTGAATACACCATGGGTAGCTTGCCAGGCTCTGCAGTGTGGGCGAGATACTCTCGGTAGCTTGCCAAGCTCTTCGAGAGGGGCAGAGGAATCGAACCCAGGTTGGTCATGTGCAAGGCAAACACCGTACCGCTGTGCTATTACTAAATATATAAAAGTCAGTATCAGATTATACAAAGTTCCATTATTCTTCTCCATACCTTAAGTCCCTTTTGTCCAATTTACCCCACAATTCTATCCTATTAACATTCTATAACTACTAACTTGATCTTATAGTCTGAACACTTTTTTTGGTTAATTCATTTGTTTGGTTTCTTTGCGGACCAAATATTGATAGTAGTAATCACACAATGTTTGTCTTCCTACATCTGGCTTGTTTTACAAAGCATAAAATAATATATGGGTTAAAGGAATAATTTTATTTGATAGTTATGAAACATATATATAATATATACTTATCTACAAAATTAGGGATTTAATCTAACATTTATCTAACCTGAAAAACAATCTTAATTCAAAAATCAACTTTTCAATATACAAGGCTTTTAAACATTTGTGAAGTATGGTTATCTTATTGCAGTATTTTCAAAATATTCAAAACATTTAGCGATAAAAATTATAAATAGTAAAACTTATATTCATGTATTTTCTTTAAAATCTATTTTAAATATTTATATTAATAAACCTTTTAAACCTTATTTTAAATTGAGAAAGAGAGATGAGGTAGATAATAAATGCTTGATTCTGCTTATCCTCTTTCAATTACAAACTTAAACCTATGTTGTTGTATCATGTACCTGAGTATCTATGCCTTGATAGGCCACAAATACTGAGGAAAATTCCTTATTTATAAAAGTTATGAACAAAGTACAAGTAGAATAAAATAATTGTTCTCCAGGCATGAGTCCATTGTTGCCTCAATTTCTGATGAGTGGTACTGTCATCAGATAAGGATTAATCAAATGTCTATTAATCAAATGCATCATACATTCTTCTTTGAGTCACCTAAATTAATTAATATACCCAGAAAGAACTAACAAAATCAAATCATTGTATGGGTTAAAATCTGTTGCAATTGCAGATTTTATTATTTAACTTAAATACATTTTATTAAAATTTCAAAGTTGAAAATTATTTGTTTCAGTTTTTTCAAAACCATTTTCATGTAAACCTAGAGGCAAAACTAGTCTTTATTTTCAAACCAATCAGATACATAAAAGATTTTTAAAATAAAGTATTAAATTTTTTCTATAATAGTGAGTCTATAGTTTCTATCTTTTCTGGTATATATTAATTACATATCCAACATTTATACTATATACTTATATTTTATCTTAATTTAGAATTGCAGTTATTAATATTATAATTTGAGCTTTTTGCCTTTTCTATTTATTTTTGTTGACTGGCTGGTGCAATTCTAACTTACTGTATCTTCTGTCAAAAGCACTTTCTTCCATGGAACCCTTTGTCAGACTGAGCCTAAATTTTCAGGTAGGTAAAATGCAAATTTCTCTATTAGTCACTAGAAGTGACTTGGAACCAATAAGAGGCACAGCACCATATCTGGCTGCCATTCAAAGTATATGCCTAAATTGTATCCTAATTTATATTTTTAAGAGATCATTGCGACATGAATGCAATTCCAAAACTTGCAGCTTAGATGGCTATAGTAATACATCTATTAATCTTCATCATGAAGCGAGCCAATTGAACTTAAGCAATGTCATATGGGACCCAAAATAATAACGTAAACATTAAGAATGTCTGAGCTCTCTGATAGTGGTGCTAGTTGAGAAAATGTAGACAGAAAAGCAAAGGTATATCTTGAATTCTTAACAAACAAAATGGCAAATAACTGTTTCTAAAGTAGAAAGAGCCTTAGAAGAATCTGCTTATAATGTAGGCCTGGCTGATCTCTTTGCAACTAACAGATCCAACATTCAAGTGTAATATGATGTCCATGTTTCAGGGGATTAGGCAAAAATTCCACTTCACAACAAAAATCACTATATTTATCATCCTACAAGACAAACACTTTTATACAAACACAGAGGCTGGAAATATAACCAAATTTTGCTGGTTGATCAATGCCCCTCTCTAGTGAAAGCTGTAAAACAGACATTGCTCTAAGAAAATATTAATATTTTTCTTACGCAAGCTTTGAGCCCACTCCCATAGTGAGCAACTAGGAGTGACTTAATACCTAGACCCAAGTATCTTACCACAGCACAGGTGAGCCACTCCTACAAAACACTTCATCTGAAATGTCAAACTCCTTAGTATTTTTCTTCCCAGGCTACTGACTAACTAGCCACATTGTAATATCTAAGGATTTCACTGAAAATTCAGTTTGAATAAAATTGCACTACATTTTTCTGTAGGTGTGTTAATTATAAAAATAATCTTTAATGGGTCCATTGTTGAATATAGATTTAACACTTTCAAGGTTTAAAAAAATGTATTTGAGGGGCACAGTAGGTAGGGCATTTGCCTCCTGGCGGCCTACCTGGATTCGATTCCCAGGATCCTATATGGTTCGATGAGCACTGCCAGGAGTAATTCCTGAGTGTAGAGCTAGGATTAACCCCTGCACATCACTGGGTGTGACCCAAAAAGAAAAAATAAAAAGTTATTTGATCTGTTTTTCAGGTCTATGTTTTAAAACAGTCTTTTTGTTGTTGTTAACTAATTCAATTTAATATGTTATTGTATTATTGGGATGGAGCAATAAGCACAGCAGGTAGGGCATTCACCTTGCACGAGACGGACCCAGGTTTAATTCCTCCTTCCCTCTCAGAGAGCCCAGCAAGCTACTGAGAGTATCTCGCCCTCACGGCAGAGGCTGGCAAGCTACCCGTGGCCTATTCAATATGCCAAAGACAGTGAAAACAATCGAAGTCTCACAATGGAGATGTTATTGGTACCCGCTTGAGCAAATCGATGAGCAACGGGATGACAGTGATACAGTGATTGTATTATTGCTAAGTATTTCTTTTCTGCAAGAGTATATTTTCACTTAGAAAATGAAATGTAATCAACTCCCTTTGCCAGGTTGATTTTCAAACTGATGGTTTTACTCAGTTGAATAGCTATCGCTCAGGAATATAAGGTAATACCAATTTACCTCCAGGAATACTTTCTAGACCTTTCAATCCCAGATAATTTGCTAAAACTGCATCTTGTGATACATCTTGAGAAAGTAGAGAATAAATTGTTTTTATTTGTGTGTGGTTTCCTACCTGATACCCCCTACCCCACCAAAACCTGTTTAGTTGTCAAAACAATGCCTGTTTTCAAACAGAATTACCGCTCAAAAGTATTAAAATGACAAATGTTTCTTGCTAGATTTTATTTTTAAAAAAGCTTTTCTCATTTATTAAAACATATGAGGTCTTGAGGAAATAAAAGATACTGTTATAAAAATCCAACCTAAATTGTTTTAAATTTGTTTAAAATTTGTTTTGAGGATTTCAAAAACCCTGATGGGTCAATAAAAACTAGGAAGAGGGGGCTGGAGCAATAGCACAGCGGGTAGGGCGTTTGCCTTGCCCGAGGTCGACCCGGGTTTGATTCCCAGCATCCCATATGGTCCCCTGAGCACTGCCAGGAGTAATTCCTCAGTGCAGAGCCAGGAGTAAGCCCTGTGCATCGCCAGGTGTGATTCAAAAAGCAAAACAGTATTTCATTGGGCTGCTGGTGTCCAAAGTAGCCCTTTGGGGCTCCTCGTTCATGCTGGAGTGGCAGCAGCGGCAAAAGGGGAGCGCACGTGGGTCCACTGTGCTTAAGTGTCGGCGGGGGGCGGTACTGGTACTTCCCCGCCTCCTGGGATCTCCCGCGAGACCGGCTGCTGCTGGATTGGTGTCTCCATTTTGTGCTCAAGGAAAAGTGGTGAAAGATTTGCTGTGCCCAGGAGGGAGGGGTTGAGAGAGAGAGATTAAAAAAAAAAGAGAGTTACCCTACCCCCGCTATAGCAGCCTGGCATAGATGCTCAGTTCACATTCTGGAAGTATTTCATTGGGCTGCTGGTGTCCAAAGTAGCTCTTTGGGGCTCCTCGTTCATGCTGGAGCGGCAGCAGTGGCGAAAGGGTAGCGCACGTGGGTCCACTGTGCTTAAGTGTCGGCGGGGGGGGGGGGGGCAGGGACCGGTACTTCCCCGCCCCCTGGGATCTCCTGTGAGACCCGCTGAAAGGCAGAGTGGCGATAGACGTATTATGATGTCCATTAAGCAGACATGAACCTGGTGGCGTGGGAACGGGATATAAGGGGAAAAAAATTACTATGTACATGGAACAGCGGGATGCTGGTGGAGTCTCGAGCCAGGGCCGATACCAGCGCACTACTTTTGGTTCCAGAAACTGCTTGCAGGCATGCTGCTAGACTATCAACTAAGCTATAGCCCCACACCGGCTGATGACGGGAAATAACCATCTTTCTCGGTTCTTTTCCCTTTGTCAGGCAGCGTGGCGTCAAATCGTACTATGAGGATTACTAAGTAGGCATGAACTCAGTGGCGCGGGAAGGAGGGGGGAAAAAAAGAAAAAAAAAGTTATGTAACAAACAGCAGGACTTAATATCTCTACATTCTCAGCAATAGAAAACTATCAATGCTTCCTTGGCAGTAGGACTGTCTTTTTTGGGGGGAGAACTCCAGCAACAATAGGGAGTTACGAGTTGAAACATGGAATGTAATCAAGATAAAGAGTAAACAAAGTGAAACTTATCACTTACAAGGGCGGGGACTAGGGCGAAGGGAAGCGTGTTTGAGTATTGTATAACTGACATAACCCTGAGAACTATGTAACTTTCCACATGGTGATTCAATAAAAAATTTTTTTAAAAAAAGCAAAAAAAAAAAAACCCAAACAAACAAACTACAAGAATTTAATACTTCTTTTAGACCTAGTGTGTAACTGCCATCTAAAATGAAAACTTTCTATGTTGTTATTCCATAGACTTGTGCAAACCTATGCCTTTTAGACATAATAGTCACATCCCTTTTGATCTGAATCACCAAATAATGTTTGAGAACTATGAGACCCATTTCAGGTTTTAAACCTAGATCTTCCCACTTTGCCCTCCACTCCCATTTCTTCACTCCAACCACCCCCCACTCCAACTACCCATGCTGGTTTGCACTTATTTTATTATTTTACTATATAATTAATACCAAACATTTTCCGAAAGATCCTTTTATTGTGATTATTGATATAATAATGCTTGACCTATAATTTTACAAGTTAGTATATATTTATCTCATCTGTTCTCTGCAAAAATTTTTCCTGTTTTATATTTTGATGGGGTATTTTTTTGATCTTCATTTCTTCTGATGAAATATCTTAGCTACTATACTTAGTGTAGCAATGCAATAATGGTGGTGTGCATATGTCCTTTTGAATGTATGTTTTTATGTCCTGTGGGTAGATGCCCCAAAGTGGAATTGCTGGGTCAGATGGCAGTTTAACTCTAAGTTTCTTGAGGACTCCATACAATTTCACAGGGCTTGAACCAGAAAACATTCCCACTAGCAGTGGATGAGAGTTCCTTTTCACCACATCCCACCAACACAAATTGTCCTTACTATTTCTGATATGTAGCATTCTAAATGGTGTGAGATGATATCTCATTGTCTTCTTGATTTGGATTTCTATAACCAATAACTGATGCTGAGCATTTTCTTTTGTGCTTATTGGCCATCTACTTGTCTTTCTCTGAAAAGAATATGTTCATCTCCTCTCCCCATTTTTTGATAGGGTTTTTAATTTTGGGGGGTTGATTTTCAACACATTATAAGACACTTCCAGACCCATTTTCCATAATTACTACACCATATTGGATGCATTTCAGACAGTAGGCAACAAATCATAGAGAGTAGTATATATATGTATATATGTGTGTGTGTATATATATGTATATGTACATATACATATATATACTTCTCAGAGAGCACGTCAAGCTACCAGAAGTATCCTGCCCGCACAGGCAGAGCCCAGCAAGCTACCCATGGTGTATTTGATATGCTAAAAACAGTAATGATAGGTCTCATCGCCCTGACCCTGAAAGAGCCTCCAATCGTTGGGAAAGACAAATAAGGAGAGGCCTCTAAAATCTCAGGTCTGGGAATAATAGAGATTACACTGGTGTCCGCTCAGTAAATCGATGAACAACAGATGACAGTGATACAGTGATTTCCATGAGTACTTTTTATATCCTGGATATCAACCCTTTAATTGATGAGTTGAATGAGAACATTTTTCCCCATTCAATTAGCTGTTTTCTTTTAACATGTATTTCTTTCACCATTTGGAAACTCTAATTTGATGTACTCCCATTTGATTATTTATTCTTCTGTTTACTTTGCCAGCGGATCATTGAAGGTGTCTTTGAAGTTTAAATCTTGGAGTATTGTGCCTATGTTTCCCTTGATTTACTTTATAGTTTTATGTTAAATCTCAAGGCCTTTGATCTGCTTTGAATTGATGTGAGATATATGTCCAGCTTTATTTATTTTTTACATGTGGTTATCCAGTTTTCCCAGCACCATTTTTTGAAGAGGCTATCTTCACTCATGTTCTTCACCTAAAATTAACAGCCCATAAATGGGGGGTTTTGTGGTTGGGTGTTATGTTCTGATCCATTGATCAGAGAGCCTGTCTTTATTCCAGTACCATGCATTTTGATATCCATTATATATTACAGTATGAAAGCTTATATAAAAGCAGATGACTTCCCAATTTCTTATTTTTGAGTATGGCTTTTTCTATTTGGAGTCTCTGGTTCCATATAAACTGAGTTACAAAATTTTCTAAAAGAAAAGGAATACCATCTTAAAGAATACCATCTGAATTTGGGTGGACATTGCTTTGAATCTATATAATTGCTTAGGTAGGATAGTCATTTTTAACAACATGGATTCTTCTGATATTTGAACATGGACATTTTTTTCAATTTCCCAAGTCTATCATTTTCTTAAGTAATATGCATTTTTCATGGTATAAATCTCCTACGTCTTTTGTTGAGTTGATTTCTAGGTACTTGATATTTTTGGACACTTTTTAAAATAGGATAGCCTCCTTGATTGCTTTATCCTCTGATTCATTCATTGTATATAAGATTGCAACCAATTTTTGTGTATTGACTTTGTAGCCAGATGCTTTGCTGTATTGGTCTATTTATCCTAAAAGCTTTTTGTGTGTGGACTCATTGGGGATTTTTATGTACATTATCATGTCCTCTGCAAATAGTAATAATTTGACTTCTTTTCCAATTTTGATATCTTTGATTTTCTTGTCTGAATATTCAGTCTTTTTGTACCCCTTAGTCTGTGGTATTTAGTTTTTACAGCCCAAACTAAAACAATAAATCCATAATTATTGTCAGAAATAACTTTTTCATTAGACCAGGATTTAAGCTTTGACTCTTATATCTTAATTTCTAGCACTTCCATTGTAACACTGTCGCACTGTAGCACTGCTGCCCCGTTGTTCATCAATTTGCTTGAGCGGGCACCAGTAACATCCCTATGGTGAGAATTGTTTTTACTGTTTTGGGCATATCGAATACGCCACAGGTTCCAGGAGTTCTATTAGAAATATAAAACTACCCTGGGCTAAATATATTGACTTTAAAGAAAAAATTTCACCTGGCTGCTTTTGATCTTAAGAATTATAATGAACACTTCATGTGTGTGTTCAATTTTCACCATATCTTGCAGGTATTTCAAGGACAATAGATGCAATCTAGGTATGAAAATCAATAAACCTAGATTCTGCTTATAATGTACTTTTTCTCTTTCTCCAGAAGTAATAGCAAGGTTCTTGTCCTAACCAATTCACAAAATAAAGTGAGAAATGATAACAGAATATTCTTGTGACTTAGTATACTGGAAAGTGTGCCACATAAACAATACTTTGCATGACTACTGATATTTATTATTTTTGTGCAGCTAATCTGTTTGATCCCCAGCACCATATGGTTCCATGATTTTAGTAAATATAGCCCTGTTGGCCACTAGGCACCACTAGGCAGCTCAGCTTCTTCCCAACACTGCAGGGCGGAGACACATCACAACCTAAGAACCATAGAATCTCCAACCCAGTTGGTCAAGAATTACCAAGATTTTGCCTGGAGCTCCTAAGCACTGCTTGGAATAAATAAATTATTTGGAATAATTGAATCAATAAATACTCTTAATTAAAATTTAAGAGAACTGAAAGACAGTAAAATACAAACAAAAACTGATATCTGATTTGTACCTTCAGATATGAGCTAGTTGAAAAGAAGTGCAGTGTAAGTATTTGAAATGTTAAAGATTTCTTTATTGTACTAATATGTAGTCACATTTGAGAACCACTACCCTAAATAATTGCTCTATCTCATCTCATCTGTCTGTTAGATGCTGACTAGTCTTAACTAAAGTTTTACTTTATAAACAAGACTGCAACTGTGTGAATACTTATCTTATTTGGAAAGTGAAAGTCATCAGCTTTTATATAAGCTTTCATACTATAATATATAGTTCTTTAAAACCTTACTAACAGGTGAAACATTATTTTCCATGCCCAAGTTGCCATTTTTTTATTATTTTATAAAATTCAGAAGAAAATATACTCTCTAGTTTTTATCTTTTCCTGAACACTATATACAATGAAATGCCCCTCTTTCACCTAAAACGCCAAAAAGACATCAGCTTTCTGGGTACATCACCTAGTTCTGCTTTCACCATTTCTGCAGAATACCAAAACTATTTTATCTAAGTACTCTGTAATAAGTCAGATAATGGAAGAGTCTTGTCTATGCCTGTTCTCTAATTGCACAATTATGTTGAAATGAATTAATCTGTTTTAAGACATAAGTCTCACCTCTATGCATTTGTTCATGCTGCACAATATGTTGTAATAACCTTTCTTATCTCTCTTATCATTTGGGGGACTGTTGAACATAGGTTTGTGGTTCAAAATCACCTTGTACATCACATCAACTCTGCTCTTAGACAATTTCTTCATGGAAGATTGATTATTCCATCCTTTGGGAACTTACAGGGAAGCTGATGTTTCTATAATAGCTTTAAACATTTCTTCTATTATAAATTTACCTGCTTGCTCTCTTTAAGTGGCTGTAAATCATTTAGAGTTAGGACCAATATAATATTTATCTTTATGTATCAAGTCCCATCGCTATTTTGACACTTTACATCCAAAATAGGTATATATCCATATATTTATTGCTATATAAATGAAAATAATATAAAGTTTGGAATCAGATATGATAGTGTTTATAAACAAATTGAATACCATTTTCTAAACCAAAATGACACCATTTTGTCATTTTGAACAGTGAACAGTACCAGTTGCCTTTTGGGGAAATATAATCTCTATACATTATATACATTTTCTAAACCAAAATGACATCATTTTGTCATTTTGAACTGTGAACAGTACCAGTTGCCTTTTGGGAAAATATAATCTCTATACATTACATAAGATGATGAAAATATATTCATGAAGTATTTCATAATAGGTTCTTCTCCAAACTTCTTCTCTAATAATTACTATCAGTGGTATTCAGTCTAAATGTCATTTCTCCTCTGCAAAGCCTTTCTCCACATCAAAACATTCCTAGCACCATGTAACTATACTTTAACCATACTTAGCTAATCCTAAATATCTTTAAGTAATAATTTGAAAACTGCCTTCCAAATCCTTGCGGGAGGGGAGCTGCTGGGGGCTTATTATTATTGTTTGGAAGCCATGCCCTACAATACAAAGGGCTTACTTCTAACTCTGTGCTCAGGAATCCCAGGTAGCTGGGCTCAAAATAACATGCAGTGTACTAGGGATCAAAACAAGATCAGTCTAGTGCAAGGCTCTACCCACTGTTCTATATATCCCACCCCAAATTCCTTCCTTATTCCACAATATAATAAAATAATGTTGATCTATAATTTCTAAATTCTAGAAGCTAGACATTGGTCTTATCAAAATACATAAAAAATTCAAAACAAAAAAGAGCAAGTGCCTCACTAAAATTATGCTCTTAGGTCATGAATTTAATTCAATATTTGACAATGTTATAGAAAACATTGCTCAAACAAAATAAAACAAAATGGCTCCTGAGTATTTGCACCTTTCATTTTAACTTGTCACTCTAAATTAAAATTTATATATATTTTTCTATATGCATGCATAATTTGTTATTTTGGATAAGATTGATACGAAAAAGGAGAGAAAGTTTTCTATCTCCCAGTGCCACACCCTTAGAGTGTTATTACAAGTTCAGATGAATGTGTGGGACTATTTGCAAGGTTATCAACTTTTTGATAAACTTAGATTATAAGATTTTGATCATTACAATTTTGTTGAAAACTAGTAAAAGAGTACAACCTTAATTCCATTAATGAAAAGAAACAAGCAAAAAAGTGGCATCTATGTTTGTTCAAAATAATATAAAATGGTAATACACAATCTATTTAAAAACTATGCAATGACTTTATCCCATTAGAGTGGAGGAATATGAACATTTTTGTGGGAGTGTCTGGTGTTGAACATTGCATGCATGAAACCCTATCACTGGTAGTACTGATAGTAAATCATGGTGATTAAAATTTAAAAATTAATTAAAATAAGGAGAAATATGACATTCAATAAATTTTAATTTTAAAAAAGAATTGTATAATGCAATATATACACTGTGATACAAAAATATATTAGCATATAATTTATAATAGTAACAGAACTGATTAAATGGAAATAGATTGTCATGGTATGTTAGACGAATTAAAATGATAAAACATATTTTGAAGGCTCAAGGTAGTAAAGTGAAAAGGTATGTTGAAAAAAAATCCCTAAAAATAAGAAGAGGTAGGTTTATTAAGAAAGGAATTAGGGAGAAAATGCAAAATATATAATTAATGCAAATAAAATACATTTATAAAATTTAAAGATATTTAGAGAAAACACGAAAGTTATTAAAGTATATAAATAAGTGCATAAAATACCAGTGGTCTAGAAATGATGGTTACAAAAAATAAATCATTATATCAGAAATTTTGCTGCAAAGTAGATCCAATTCTATGCTGTCACAGGAATTTACATTAAATGCAAAGAAATAGGTTAACAACCCCATCCAAAAATGGAAAGAGGAGATGAATAGACCCTTCCTAAAGAAGACATATAGATGATCAATAAGCATATAAGAAGGTATTCATCATCACTCATTATCAGTAATGTGAAAATCAAATGGCAATGAGATATTATCTCACACCAGTGAAAATGACATACATCAAAAATAAACCAAAAAATGTCACTATAGAATATTCATAGGCAGCAATTCTACTTCTTATTATCTACCTCCACAAACACAAAAGCATTAATTCAAAGTTATATAACCATCATTCTTGTATCACTTGTCATCCCATTGATCTTTGATTTGCTTGAGCAGGCACCAGTAACATCTACATTTGTCCCTTTCATGTGCTAGAGTAGCTCAATAGTATCTGCTCACTCAAGAAACATGAAGCCGCAAAACTTTCATCCAGGGTTTTGACAAAGAAGTCTGACCATCTCATAGGTGGGTGGCCACTCGGTCTTTTGACATCCTGTGGAATCCAGTTGGTAACAGCTCTAGTCCAGCAGTGGTCTCTAAATCGAATTATGGGTCGAGCCCATCTGATTTTTGACACCTTGCCAATAGAGATAGTGTCCCTGATTCTTGATCTTTGATGGAGGTCAGAACTCCTGATTCCTTCTCTCACTTGGGTGAAATGTGATACTCCAAGCATAGCTCTTGAAGGCATTCCACACTGCTCTCTTTCTCCTGCGCAGTTCTTTCACCAAGACGTTCCTCATGTTGAGTTCTAGATCCAGGTACACATAGCTGCTGCATTCGGAGATATTCATTTCGTTGAGAGCAAATAGAATGTCAGTGCCTAGTTTGTTTTTGATGAACATAGTTTTTGTGAGATTCAGCTGCAGTCTGACCTTTCCACACTCGCAGTCGAAGTCAGCCAGCATTTATGCCCCTTGGCTAATGTTTGCTGTTATTAGAATGATGTCATCAGCAAAGTGGAGGTGGTGTAGTTGCTGCCGTTTATCTTCACTCCCATTTCTTCCCATTCCAGTCATCACATGACTTTCTCGAGGGTAGCACTGAAGAATTTCAGTGAAATGGTACTGCCCTGCTGAATCCCTCACTTTACAACAACGATCACTTCCTTGTAGAATGGTGAGATCCTGCTGGTCAATCCATAATACAGCTCATAGAGGATCTTGATGTACTGAGTTTGAATGCCCTGTTTGGCTAGGGCTTCAATGACCACTTCAGTCTCAGAGAATCAAAGGCCTTCTTTAAATCGATGAATGATAGACAGAGCGGCATCTTGAATTCTCACAAAATTTCAATGAGCATGGTCACAGTGTAGATATGGTCATCATAGTGTAGATATGGTCAATCGTGCTGAATCCTTTTCAGAACCCAGCTTGCTCACATGGTTGTCCTTCATCTAGTGTTCTGCCTATTCTATTCAGGATGACTCGAGTGAACAACTTGTAGACGACAGACAACAAGCAGATTGGGCAATAGTTGCCATGGATGTCTCCCTTCTTGTACAACAAAATGATCCTGCTGGTTTTCCATTAGGAGGGAATCTTGCATTCGGACAGGTAGCGTGTGAAGAGCCGAGCCAGTGTATTGACAAATACTGGCAGAAGATTCTTCAGGTGTTCAGGTCTGACTTTGACTGGACAGGGTGCTGTATGTATCTTTACAGATAAAATGGCGTGTCGGATTTCAGAAGGGAGGACGTTGGGAACGACATATTCATCTTGTAGAATTTGGTATGTGGGCAGGTGGACGTAGCTATTGAAGAGATACGAGTAGAAGTCGTAAATAATCCTCTCCATTGCCCTTATGGAAGATGAGACAGACCTATCAGGACATTGGAGGACAGTCATCTTGGTCTTGAAGTTGGCGAAGGACAGGCGAGCACTGAGAATACGTTTCCTAGTCTCGGCCCAGGGCTGGAGCTCGGGCTCCGGCCGAGATTCGACCCGGGTTGCCATGCCTTTGCACAGCGGCTTGGCTGCGGAACGAGCAGGATCCAGAGCCAGCTATATGACTTGGGGTTCCAGCGAGTGCTTGCAACCATGTATCCAGACTAAGAACTAAGCTTTTGCCCCACGCCAGCCAAGGGAGGAAATATCCTTCTTCCTTGGTCTCTCTTCCCTCCGGGAGGAGGAGGTGTGGTGTCCAACATTTTATGGGACCTTTGAGCAGGTATGAACTTTGTGGCACGGAAAAAAAAAAGTGCTTTGAACTTGAAACACTGGGACGCCTTGGCAGTCTCAGGCCGGGGCCGGAGCTCAGGCTCCCGCTGAGATTTGACCTGGGTGGCCATGCCTTTGCACAGAGGCTTGGCTGCAGAACGAGCAGGATCCAGAGCCAGCTATATGACTTAGGGTTCCAGCGAGTGCTTGCAACCATGTATCCAGACTGTGAACTAAGCTTTTGTTCCATGCTGCTCCAGAAAGGGAAATGATTCAATTTCCAAATTAAATCTCCCTGGACTTAATTACTAAAATACAGAAATTGTAAACTGCTCGGTCACTACTGCAGCCGCGCAACTTTTTATCTCTTCATTCTCATCAGTGGAAAACTAATTATCAAATATTTCCTTGTCAATAGGGCTGTATTCTTGGGGGATAAATTCCAATAAGAATAGTGAGTTCTGTGTTAAAACTCTAACAACAATAGTGAGTTTTTTGTTGAAATATGGAATGTAATTAAGGTAAAGAGAAAAGGAAGTGAAATTAATCAGTTACGCGGCGGGGGGGGGAGTTGGGGGTGAGGGGTGGGATGTATACTGGGGTTTTTTTTTTTGGGTGGTGGAATATGGGCACTGGTGAAAGGATGGGTGTTTGAGCATTGTATAACTGAGACATAAGCCTGAGAACTTTGTAACTTTCCACATGGTGATTCAATAAAATAAATTTTAAAAAAAGAGAGAATACTTTTCCTGACTTCTACCCCATCGGCCAACACTGCTGTGCTTCTCTCTTTGAGGTCTTCCTTTATCGCTTCTCTGCACAGCTTTGTGAGCTCTGATGTTAGCATGTGATTGCTTGAGGCTCGTGCCAAACCATGTTGGCGAATGAGCTCGAGAGTTTCCGAAGACAGGCATCTGTTTGTGGCTTTCCTACTCTTGGCATTCCTTGTGCAGTCATGGAGGTGCTGAACCAGTCGATTGTATTCCTTGTCGATGTTGTCAACGAGGGTATCTTCCCACATTGCCAATAGTGCCAAAGAGCTCCTAGTTGGTGGTCATTCTGGGAGTTCTCTTCTTAAATTTAAACTTCGCAGACCTTTCCGCCCGCTCTGTGAAGTAGAATTTTGGACGGAGGAGATGGTGGTTTGATCGCATTTAGAATTTTTGGACAACAGCAAGCAAAACCTTCGATTGAATATGATGTGGTCAATTTTGTTGTGGAACTGTCCAGCGGGAGACTCCTATGTCCAACGTTTAGATTTGGCTTTCTGGAACTGCGAGTTACCATTGATGATCTTGGTTGACATGATGAACTCAGACAGTCTCTCACCCTGTTCATTCCATTCTAGGCCATGGGTCCCAATGTGGAGTTCTTTGGGCAACCTTCTTGGTCCTATCTTGGCATTAAAATCACCGACAATGATCTTGTAGAAGGTGTGGTCTTCTTTCTAAAACTTCTTCAGATCCATGTAGAACTTCTCAATTTCTTCTTCATAGTAGTTGGATGTTTGTGCGTAGACGACGAAGATAGAAATTGCCAGCAGTGAGCCACATCTATTCAAGCTTAATCATCCGATTTGGGTTGTTAGGCATTTGAATGAATCAATGTTTATGACCAAGTTTGTGTTGACAAGAACATCTGTGTCACCAATGCCTCTGTTCTTGCATGTTCCGAGGCACAGTTCTCCAGTGTCGAAAATGGCGTGACGTGATCCATGCCTTCTCATTTCAGTCAGACCAATGATGTCATACTTGATCTTCTGAGTTTGCATCATCAGGTCCTCAATGGATGCTTCCAATGCAACATACGTGCATTGAAAGTATAGATAGTCATTTTAGTCCTTCGTTTTGGTAGTCTAGTTTGTCCCTGAGATTTTATCAGCCTCTCCTTGCTCATCCTTCTTAACGTTGCCATATTGGGGGCTCCTTCAGTGTCAGGCAAATGAGGCCCATTGTTGTTACTAGTTTTGGCATATTGAATACACCATGGCTAGGTTGCCAGGCTCTGCCATGCATGCAAGGTACTCTTGGTAGCTTGCCGGGCTTTCCAAGAGGGATGGAGACTTTTAGGGTGGCTTCCATTTGCCCTTACAGGTGTTCCCATGGTTCACACCATATTTGAACCCATCAAATATGGTACAGAAATTATGGAAAATGGGTATTAAGTGCTATATGGTGTGTTTGGAAAGTGGCCTGGAGTGTGGCAGTGGTTGGGTAGTAGAAGTAATGGATTTTGGTCAATGAGGTATTTATCTGGCACACGTAGGTTGCATCATCTGGGTTTGATCCATGGGCGGCGGAGATTGGAGGACTTAGACAGAGGATCTTGTTTCAGGGTCTTGTTGAGCCTGGAGTCCAAGGTCACAAAGTTCTGCTTTACCTGGTTCTGTGGGGCTCCACTCATGCGTGAGGTTCGACCTAAGTCTCTGGAAAGCGGTCCGGATATAGCTATATCATGTTTTTTGCAGACCAAGAACAATAGCCAGAATATGGAAACAACAAAAATTCCAGCCATAGATGAATGGAGAAAGAAGTTTTTGGATATAGTTTTGAAAGAATGCTACTAAACTATAAGAAATATAAAAACTTGCAGTTTGCTACAACTTTGATAGAATTGGAGTATATCATGATAAGCAGAACTAGTCAGAGGGAGAAGGATAAATTCACTGTGGTCTCTAATCTATGGCATACAGAGAAATAATGTAAAGGAATAGACAAAATGAAATCACGACAAGCCTTTAGACTCTTACTATAAAAAGGAGACCTAACCTTGGGAGAAGGCTTGAGAGGAAGGAACAAACAGATTAGTGGTGATATAAAATAGTGGTGGAAGGTCTGAACACTTTGGTAATGGTGAAGGTGCAGTAACTTTGTCATCAAAAACATAAGCACTAACAGTATTTTAACTATGCTACAAAAACAATAATAAAAATAAGTTATTTTTTTTAGAAATTAAAAGATAAATTGAAATAAGTAGACAAAAATATCTAAGTAAATTAAACTTAAAATATGGTAAAAATCTTTTTAGATAAACATATAAAAACTTATCTAAAAAGAGTTGAAATAACTTAAGTGCCTATTTTTATGATCATTCTAAACTGGAAAAGACACAAATGTTCCTGTAACAATCAATAAATTAATATATTTATACATGAAGCATAATTTAGTTATATTAATAAAGAAGTGAACTTGTGATTCACACAAGGGACAACCATGCTAACCATATTTAAATTGTTGTACTAAGTGAAAGGAAACTGATTTCAAAGTCCATATAGCAAATAATACATTTATATGGTATTATGGCATAGGAAAATTTTAAGAACTTTATTCAGATTAGTGGTAGTCAATACTAGTAATGAGGGAAGGGTTAATAGTGAAGAAGCATAAATATTTAAGGGGGGTGGAATTGTTCTTTTATCTTAATTGCAGTGGTGGCAACAAGAATATATACATTTATCAAACAAATCAAACCAAACACTTAGACAAGTAAATTTGCAATCTGTCAATATATCTTAGATATCTGACTTCAAAAACAGTGCATCAGACTTTAAAGTTATGTTAATAAGCTGGTCATTTTTTTGCTCTTAACGCATGTTAAAAAAGAGGCATAAATATCCCTTTGGAAATATGTGTCAAACAGTTCTGTATTTCAGAGCCAGCATCAAAGCTTGAGGGTTTAATGCTATTAATTTTCCTGGTTCAGCTCCAGGCACCCTGGAGGGCACTAAATAAGGAGCCCTTGACTAAATGATTATTCTTTATAGTTCCTACAGCACAAAGTTTAGAAACCATTGAGTGAAAAATGAAAAAGTCGGGATGGAAACTATAAATTTTCAGAAGCAGAAAAAATATTCCATTATAATGTGTCCCTGGCTAATCTTCATTTGTAAGCATATTCAAGTAAATGTACAGAAAACAAACAAACAAAAATAAGGATCTATGGGTCTCAGTCTTCTTAACTATATCTTTCTCTTTTCTGTTAATAGCTCACCTCCTCTTTCTACTTTTCACCTCTGTCCATGTCTCTCTTTCTGTATCAATCTCTGCTTCTGCCCCTCTCTCCTCTCTCTCTCTCTCTCTCTACCTCTTAACAATTAAATTCTAATAAAAATAATGAATATTCAGTTATCAAGTATGTAAATAAAGCATAATAATGTTTCTAAATTTCTCAGAAATTCTTTCAATTCTGGAGTAAAGAATAATATTTTTTATTTGCCTTGAGTGTTTTCACTACTACCTCTATGCCACTGTCTCTTGCTATAGAATAAGAATTGGAAGTAATTTGCAATGTTAATTAATAATTGTAAGCCAGTGATTGATGAATAAAAAGAGATTCCTAAGTAGAGATAAATCTCAAATAATAATCCCACTGGATGGGGTAAAAAGCAGGATTTAGAAGATAACCATATCATAAAAATAGTTTTTAAAAAAAGGTAAAAGGTATGTTAGACATCTCATATAAATATTGTTTGAAGTTTCATTTGTATCACTTCACATCCTGTTGCTCATTAATTTGCTCGAGCGGGCAGCAGTAATGTCTCCATTTGACCCTGTCTCATGCTAGTGTAGCCCAATGGCATCTGCTTAGTCCAGGAAAAGGAAGAGCCTCAAACCGTTTGTTCAGGGTCTTGACAAAGAAGTCTGGCTATCTCATAGGTGGGCTTCCATGTGTTCTTTTGACGTACTGTGGAATCCAGTCAGCAACAGCTCTAGTCCAGCAGTGGTCTCCAAATCGCATTACATGTCCAGCCCATCTTATTTTCAACACCTTGGCAAACGATACAGCATCCCTGATTCTCGATCATTGATGGAGGTCAGAACTCTGGATTCCTTTTTTGACTTGAGTGAAATATGATACTCCAAGCATAGCTTTCAATTCCTATTGTAACATATAATTCCAAAATAAAAATCTGTCTATCTATATATTGATTAGAAAAATTATGATGCTATCAATTAATTCAATTTATATAATTTTATTTTAATTTTCGTAGGGTCCAGGTCTGTGAGGCGTATGTTAGTGCAGGAAGAATGGTGCAGTCGAAAAGATGTGCCTGGAGCTGGAGGTTCTTCATCCTCTTAACATTCTTCGATACTCTTAAAGGCGTTCCACACCACTCTCTTCCTCCTGTGCAGTTCTGGTGCCAAGTTTTTCTTCATATTGAGTTCTCAACCCAGGTACACATAACTGCTGCATCCAAGATGTTCATTACTTTGAGAGCAAAAGGAACGTTAGGAACTAGTTCATTTCTCATGAACATTGTCTTCGTGAGATTCAGCTGCAGTCCGACCTTTCCACACTCACAGTCTAAGTCGGCCAGTATTCATGCCACTTGGCTAATGTTTGGTGTTATGAGAACAATGTCATCAAAGAAGCAGAGGTGGTGTAGTTGCTGACCGTCTATCTTCACTCCCATTCTTTCCCATTCCAGTCGTTGCATGACATTCTCATGGGTGACACTGAGAATTTCGTTGAAATGGTATCGCCCTGCCAAATGCCTCTCTTTACGTCAATGATCACTTCCTTGTAGAATGGTGAGATCCTGGTGGTGAATCCGTAATACAGCTCGAGGAGGATCCTGATGTACTGAGTTTGCATGCCTTGTTTGGCTAGGGCTTCGATGACCGCTTCAGTCTCAACAGAATCAAAGGCCTTCTTTAAGTCGATGAATGTTAGACAGAGCAGCATCTTGAACTCTCGCGAAACCTCAATGAGCTTGAAAGCTTTGAAGTTTACTGTATCAAAATTTTTAAAAGTGCTATTATGCAAAAATAAGCATAACAAATTAGACAATATTAAGACATATACTCAGCAAATACATAATTTGATAAGAAATTTCATCTTCGTGGTCGCCATAAAATTAGTGATTAATATCAGAATTGGGTGTCAAAAACACCTAAATGACATCAAATAAATTTTGGGCTTATAATTCTGATAACATATTCAATGTTTTGAATTGTTGCAAAATAAACCGTATATGTGGTGAGATATGTTAACTAAATTGTTATTTTGTTGTTGCATAAGGAAATTATAAGACTTAATAGGCTATTTCACAAAAGAAAAAGATCTTTAAGTTACCACTTAACTAGACGCCAATAGTTTAAACTTTGTAAAATTTATTAATACTTTTCTTTGGCTTTTTTGAGTTATGCAATATGAATCAAACTGATAAATACTCTAAGCCGGTTTATCTAAAATGGTTTATAATGAATTCTAAGGTTATCAATAAATATCTTAAAAAAGAACAAAATGGCTTAGATAAGTTGGAGTACTTTAGGGATTTTTGCTCAACAGTGATCACACCTAGCAATGCTCAGGGATTACTCCTCGCTCTGCACTCAGGGATCATTCCTGGCAGTGCTCAAGAGAACATATGGGATGCCAGGGATTGAACCATAATTGGGTCTTTGCAAGGCAAGTGCCTTACCCACTGTACTATCACTCTGGCTCTGATTTTTAATATTTTAATCTATCAAATGGGAATTATAATTGAACATGAAAATGTCCATTGTTATCATGACAAATGTTATTCCAGTTATACTAGGATAAAAATGTTTTTTATTAGAATTTAAACTCAACAAACTAATACTTCCTTTATTACTTATTTTGTTATGCCCACTAGCATTTTGTGCTTATTTTTTAAGTTTCTTCTAGAATTTTAGTTTATACATTTAGAATGAGTGTACATGCAAAAAATGCTGTAATTGCCATCATATAGCACTGTAGCACTGTCGTCCCATTGTTCATCAATTTGCTCGAGCAGGCACCAGTTAAGTCTCCATTGTGATACTTGTTGTTATTGTTTTTGGCATGTCAAATACGCCATAGGTAACTTGCCAGGCTCTGCCATGCGGGTGGGATACTCTCGGTAGCTTGCCGGGCTCTCCGAGAGGGACAAAGGAATTGAACCTGGGTTGGCTGTGTGCAAGACAAATACCCTACCCACTGTGCTATGGCTCCAATCCTGCCATCATATAAAACTATGGAAATATATAAAAATTAATAAAATTAATGATCTTGTTTTCAGTGCACTCTATTTTTTGTTTGGGGGATCACACCTGGCAGAGCTCATGGATGATTACTGGCTCTGTGTTCACTTTTCACTCCCATGTGCTAGGGAACCTATGTGGTGCTGAGGAACAAACCTGGTTGTATTCAAGACAAGCACCTTATTTGCTGTACTATCTCTTCAATCCTATGAACTTATCATTTTTGGGGGTTGGGGAGTGTTTTTTGTTTGTATGTTTGCTTTTTGATGGGATAGCCAAATCACCCAGCAATACTCTAGTTCTGCACTCAGAAATTACTCTTATGCATTGTCATGTATAGATACTGGGAATTGACCTGGGTCAGCTTCAATATCGCATATGTAACAATATAACACATTGTTATGTCCCATGTACCAATGACTATTTCCATTATATGGTGATTTTCTAAATCCTGCTTTTTACCCATTTTACCCTGTGATATTTTTTTCCTGTATGAATTTCAATTCTCAATTTACCCAGTGTGATCATCATCTGCTTAGGAATTTCTTTTTCCTTTATTTTTGGAAGGTAAACACCCTATCTGCTGCACTATCTCCCCAACCCTGTAGTCTTATCACTTTTACCGCTGCTCATTGGTTGAGTTTTTAATAAGTTTTACAGAGTTGTTCTCTTCGATATTTTCATTTTATGGTTTTTTAAAAACAAAAACATCATCACCAATAAAAACACTAATGGGAAGAAACCTAGCAGGCTATTAATTTCTTATGATATCTTATGATATCATATTGGGCTGGAGTGATAGCACAGTGGTTAGGGCGCTTGCCTTGCATGAGGCCAACCTGAGTTTGATTCCTCTGTCCCTCTCGGAGAGCCCAGCAAGCTACCGAGAGTATCCCGCCCGCAAGACAGATCCTGGCAAGCTACCCATGGCATATGCCAAAAACAGTAACAAATCTCATGATGGACACATTACTGGTGCCTGCTCGAGCAAATTGATGAACAATGGGAGGACAATGCTACAGTGATACCATATTGCATACTAGTGAGTTAACTCTGAAGTTGCATGAAAAAATAATTTTATGAACTTGATAGAGAATTACATAAATTTATACTGAAGTAAGATTTTTGTGATATCAAACAATGTTATAACAAATTTTATAGCATAAGTTGATACATAAAAATACAGAATTTTTCACTGAAATTATTTTGTCGAATTACTTATAAATTAAAAATCTGATGCATGCTGACATTGGTAAATACAGTTTTAAATTTATTCAAACTTCTGAAATGAATAACATTCAATTAATACAAAAGGAGTAACTTTCTTAATTTTAAATGATTAACTGTAATAATAACATGCTTTTCTTCAAATCAGATCATTTCTAAATAAGTAAACGAGTATTGTCCTGAATTGAAACATTTAGATAATCTAGCTTTTTCATTGTTTAGTTAATTTATCCAAAATAACTGCAAGAAAATAACAGCAAAAATGGCTATTTTAAATAATGTTCTAGTATCTCTGTAGTGGTAGAAATAAAACTTTTTCTGTAATACTTTTTATTTAAACACAATTAACTTTGTGCATATTTACATAATCCTTGATACAAAAGATGCCGATACTCTATTACTCTTAATTAAAAGTTTGCATTTGTGACTTTTTTTTCCATTTATTGTTTGGTTTCTTTCATTAATAATGAATGACAAAATTTTATTATTTGTACTAAAATTAACTTATAACCACCATTATTTTACAAAGTTCTAATGGTAACCCACTTTAGCATGAATAAAAGCAGACCCAGTGAGTCATAAATTTTAGAATCTATAATGTAATTGAGTATTTTATTTATTAGAACAAAACCTTTTATGATATAGAAATTATTATTCTTTCTGATATGTTTGTTTTCTTTATTCTCTATAGGGGTATTACATTGTTTCTCTATAACTTTCTAACTTGTGATTTCCCATGTGCAAGAATACAGTTATTACTGGCCTGGATGATATATTCCAGTTAAAATATAAGCAAATAGAATTTGTATCTAAATGCATAGATTATTGAGTTTTTATTCTAAAGAAAAATTTCATAAATAAAACGTTGAACAGGAAAAGTACTTTCTTCTGTTTAATCTATGCATAGATATTAGTGAGCAAATATAGGAGGGGCAAGATAAAAAGGAATTTGCACCATTTGTTGATGACCTACAATAATTTGTTTCTCAGTCTCAGTCATACAATTACAAAATATTATCTTATCCAATAATTAAAGATATATGACAAAAATTTGTATCACTGATATGGCACAGTTTTAACAAGGGAAGAAAAATATATAACTCTTGACATATTGTACTCAATAGCAGGTACTGACTGAGTATTAATAATTATGAAATCACTTTTTACCCCCATAAAAGACCCATTGGATTTTTATAAGAATTAAGAAAGAAAATGCATGGGTCAAGGACACAACATCAGTTCTGTGGTAAAGCACTTGCCTTCTATGTGTAAGGCCTGAGGATTAATTCCTGTCACTACCAAATAAATAAATAATGAATGAGTAAGACACATAAAATGAACTTGATACTAATTTAATTAATACTATATAATCAATGGATTTTATTATTAATATTGTTGTTAATAGTGCAGATTAACTCATAACAGAAAGAAAAGTTAAGAACAGGCACTCAACATGTATGTTTTCATCTTTGTTAGAATAATTCTTGTTACAATTACTTCATTTAATCTTCCTTTCCAACACTATAAAAGCAAAATGCAACCTCTCTCTACTATAATTACAAAGAGGGTGTGTTTCTACTCTGGGACTCAAGTTGTTGTTTTATTTTACTTTGTTTTTTACTTTTATCATTTAGAGCACTAATTCCATTTTCAACATATTAACATGTTATAGGTATAAGAGGACCATAGAAGCATTAGGCAAAAAATATCAACACATGTACCTGCACCAAATGTACCAGTGCCTTGTACCAGAGCTGATGTCAAGAGCAATAACAACAAATCAGATTCTAGAGTGAAAGAAGGAGTCTCAGTTCCTTTTGTCATTTTTGACAGCCTTCATCATACTTTGAAATTCACTATGGTGAATTTCTGGGTTCTTCCTGATCAATGTTTTCCATTCCAGACCTTACTTATGTTTAAGGAGATTAAGAGACAAAGGATACTATATAAGACCAATGGCCAGCTAGATAACCTAAAAGGTCAATGACCATAAAGATAACGAACTCCAACTAGCCAGACCATCTTATATAATCCCTGCAAGTTCCATAAATTGTTCTATCACTTGATAACTAACACAGTGACCCTATTTTCCTATCAAAAACTCCACAAAATGAGTCATATTCAATTTAGCTCTATACTAAATCCCTCTATGCTGAGAAGTTTCTTGTTCTTTCCCATGTACTTTTCAATATAACTTTCTAGCCTGATAATCTTATGTACTCAATACTTTTATGAATTAAAATATTGAACAACATTAATTAAAATACTGATGGACCAGAATTGTGGACCAATATAGACACCCATTGTCACCTGCCCTGCATCAATAGTATTTAAACTCAAAAAAGCTCCAGATTCATTAAGGAAAATTTGTCCCTTTCAAATACTTTAAGAATGCAAATGGAAATTTAAAATAACAAAATTTTGTTTGTTTTTGCAAATCAAAAAAGGTTGACTGACAATCTAAATTTATGTTGACAATAACAATTGCAGGAGCCTTGGCTATAAGAGGATTTTATCAGTTTATCAGTCAATGCCTTCATTAGGAATCCATAATCTTAGCAAAAATCATAGGCAAAGGAAAATGCTAAGAACAAAGAATATTTAAAAATGTAAGAAATTTTACCCATAGTATTATCCTGTGTAAAGAGGAAAGAAGAAGTCTTTAGGGAGTACATTTGTAATTTCTTTTTTCTAAGGCACACCAATTTGAAAGCTTGATAAAATCTGCTAGGTAATTTGTTATCATATTTAAGTATCAACTCAAAACCATTTAATACCTAAATTAATTGAGCTGGACTTTCTTCAAAAGGAATAAATAATAAGAATTGGGGAAAGTGAAGTTGAGAGAAGCTATTTTTGTTACTACTTTCCTCCCTTTCTTTCCTTTCCATTTCTTGATTCAACCAAAAGGATGGATGTTTAATATTAACAGTGATAAGAGTAGTTCTTAATAATGACAAATCCAAAGTACTAAATTTGCATTCTTATTCCACAATTAGAGGAGTGTTTTTAGAAAAGAGCTTAACCATTCTGTATCTTAGTTTACTCATAAAATGAAAATTATAAAACTGCTGTAAAATTTTAAAGGATTACATATAAATCACTTCATAGATAGTAATAGTATCTATAAAGTAGTAGCAATAATATACTAATAAATATTTTATTTATTATAATAATAAATAAATAGCTATAAATAATTTATTATTATTATAAAATACTGGAGCGATAGCACAGCGGTTGGGCTTTTGCCTTTCATGCGGCCAACCCGTGTTTGATTCCTCCGCCCCTCTCGGAGAGCCGGGCAAGCTACAGAGGGTATGGACCCCCTCACGGCAGAGCCTGGCTACCCATGCGTATTGGATATGCCAAAAACAGTAACAATAAGTCTCTCAATGAGAGACGTTACTGGTGCCCGCTAGAACAAATTGATGAGCAATGGGATAACAGTGACAGTGATTGCTATATTTATAATACAATAATATAAAATATTTTATATTATTATGAAACTATTGTTATTGTAAAAATGATTTTATTATCATAAAAATAATAAATAATTTAGATAATAATAATTCTAAAAGATAGTATTTTTTAGATAATAGAGGAAAAAACTTAGTAACAAAGCTATCTAAGGAATAACTATAAAACGTAGCGATTTTTTTCTTATTTTTTATTAGAGAATCACTATGATGTACAGTTACAAACTTATGATCTTTTGTGTTTGCATTTCACTCATACAGTGGTCGTTTACCCATCCCTCCACCAGTGCCCATTCACCTCCACCAATGATCCCAGTATCCCTCTCACCACCCCCACCCCATCCCCCACCACCCCACCCTGCCTCTGCGGAAGGGCATTCCCTTTTGTTCTCTCTCCTTTTGGGTGTTGTAGTTTGCAGTAGAGGTATTGAGTGGCCTTCATGTTCGGTCTATAGTCTACTCAGACATTTTTTTTTTTGACTGAATTATCAGGAATCACTCCTGCTCAGGGCAGTGGTCCTGGGGATAGAACTCCAGAGTCCCGATGTGCTTAATACTTCAGTTTCTCTCTGGCACATTATTCAGACTTTTAAAATGTCTCATTGATACATAAGCTTTGTCTTGGTAAATACCCCATAATTAAGCTGATTAATTTATCATTTTTGGTAAATCTAAAATTAAACTAGCTTTTTTAAATTTGTAAAGATTTTTACATAATTAACTTTGTCAGCAAACAAGAAATAATAAATTTCAAAATCAAAGAATATGAAGAATGACATGGAGATAACAGAATATGTGGCTTCCAGTGAGTTCCCTTTCCACAGTCTCCCGTCCAGTATTGAAGACAACTCTGATTAGAGGCTGGAGATAGTACTGCGGATAAGGCACTTGCCTTGCATGCGGCCAGCTCTGGTGTGAGCTCTGGAAGGAGAGATGACTGCGTGTAGAAGGAATACGCCCTGAGCACCGCGAGCCTGCTGCCCCCTGCCCGCCCCTCTCCCCGCCAGTGACTCTCAGCCAACTGGGACCTACACATTGCTCTGTGTGGCCTGAGGATGCAATGCCACTTGGGCCCTGTGGTGCCAGGGATACATAGACTTCCTGGCAGGACTCAAGGGTCTTTAGAGTACTTGGTCTGTGCTCAGGGAACTCCGAGGTGCTGGGAATAGAACCTATGATGGGTATGGGCACAGACCTGCTGGGCATGCACCCTAATTCCTTCCTGCCTCCTGGTCAAAGCCTCTGTAGCACAGAGCTCCTTGTATTGTGGCAGCAGATGGTGGCATCTAGGGTCGCACCCTGTGTTGCTCAGGGAGCAGACCCACAGCCTCACACATGCTCATCACGCACAGAGCTGTGCCTTAAACACGTTCCCTCTGGGCCTAGAAGGCATGAGCGCTGAACTGCCTGACTTGCTAGAATGGAGCCTCTTAGTCCCGGTTTGATCCCTCGCACGGTTGTTGGGAGTCCTCACACCACACACCCGGAGTGTGAGAGCACGACCAATAGGTGTGACTCCAGGGAAGCTGCATCATGTGTGCGAACCCTGGCACCACAGACACATCAACGGGAAGGGACAGAACCCGAACACTATAGAGAGCCTGTGACGGTGACGGCAGGTTACCTGGGGAGGGGATGTGTCAGGCCGTTGGCTGTTGAGAATCAGTGGTCCATGATGGTTCTTCCTGATGAACGAACAAATGAAATACCATGTCCGTTCTGCTCACTTGCGCACTGACAGATTATATACCAAGAGTCAAAATTACAGAGATTTGAACTTAGCTTTCTAGTACTAATTTTTAGTGTTTAGACATTAATTGCATGGCCTGAAATGAATCCTCCTTTTCTTTTCGATTCTGAAGATCTTGGGGCCCACTCCTTGTGTATGCGTATGTTGCCCTCTGTGGAGCTTGGGACTGTGTGGTCCCAGGTATTAAACCTGGGCCTCCCACGTGCACAGATAAGCCCTAACCCGTATAAACTCTCTCCTCAGCCCCCTCCTGTTACTTTTTCACTCAAAGTATTTCCAGGTGTTATATAATATATAAAAATTTATGCCTCCTTTTATCCCCATTCAGCATCATGAATTTTGATGTTCAATTATGTTGAGATACAAATAACTGTATCAGTTGGCAGTTTACTTGCATGTAAAAATACATAACAACCAGCGTTGGTTGGAAATTACCCATGGCTTTGCCCGTGTTCATGGGTGAGTTTCAGCAGCCAGAGCCACGGCAACCTCAGATCACCGCCCAGTCCAGTGCAGGGAGGAAGAAGCCAGGCCCTGACAGGTCACAGCATGGCCCTGGTGTCCGAGCTGAGTCTGAAGCTTCTTCCCTCTTCAATAAAGTTGTTGATGCTAAAAACATAAAGAAAAATACAAAGCTTATATGTGTGTGCCTTAAACATAAGGTTGTGTAAAATCAAATAAGTTGTGTAAAAAGTAGAGCAATAGCACAGCAGGTAGGGCATGCGGCCAACCCGGGTTCGATTCCTCCATCCCTCTCAGAGAGCCCGACAAGCTACTGAGAATATCCCACTCACACGGCAGAGCCTGGTAAGCTACCCATGGCGTATTCGATATGCCAAAAACAGTAACAACAAGTCTCATGATGGAGACGTTACTGGTGCTCGCTCAAGCAAAATCGATGAACAACAGGATGACAGTGCTACAGTGCTATATTTCACTGATTTATAACATAATATATAATAAATAATCACAAGAAACAAAAGCTTCTCTGAATGAGATGGACACCACATAATCCAACAATTCAAGTGCTGATTACATATATCTAAGAAAATTATCTATGAAGTTAATCCATTTTATTTTTAACACCACTACCAATAGGAAGCTCATAATAAACTGAGTTGCTTAGCCAGCTTATCATTCAATGATGCCTTGTATTAAATATTTTATATAAATCCCTACTATCTTTCTAATTGCATTGTAGAATCACAAGTCACTCAATTTCATATAAGATCAATGATAAAATCTTTTCTATTAGTATAAGACTGCAGCAACATAATCCAAATTATGCTGAGATAACATAATGAAAAAGTAATTTTATGTATTTACTACGAATGAGAGTAATGTTCATTATTAAATTGTTAGGAGATGACATTATCTTCCGGCTTCATGATATTTCTACCCACTCATCGTCTTGTAAAGTACTACAGTGTGGATTTTAGGTCCTTTTCCCAGATCTCTGAAAATATTGCTCTTTCTATTTGCCAAATATATGCTCACCTCAGCAGTCACAAAAGCCTCTATCCACCTTTCTCCATCAAATAAGTAACTTCGAAGGGCCTTGGGATCAGTAGTAACTCTACTACTGATCTTCCCTGGACCAGATGGCTACGAAAGTAAGTAAAAGCACAGAGCAAAGAACCGAGGTTTCTGGACAGTTCCTGTCTCCTGCGAAATGTGCAGTGGCTCTGTAACTTGTACTTTCACATGGGGAAGCATGTTCAGTATTTTTAGAACGTAGGCAAAATTTGGGGTAAAATTTTCATAATTTTGTACATCATCACCTATTTCAAAAATTCCAAGTATAATCAACTTTAAAGATGAGAAATAGTCTATGGATTGTATTTGATGTGAGGTTACCAGCTTTAAGTTTCTGTAAACAGCTTTAGATAAAGCAGGATTCTTCACCACCTCCACCCCCCACCCAACCCCTAACCCTGGCAAGTATCTAGCTATTGATTTTTCCCTGACTAATGAGACACCAAATTGAGGGACACGTCAAAGCAGCACCTTAAGAAATGGTTTCCCAGGGAAATTAATCTCAATGAAATCAAAAGTAATTGCAGACCAAGGAAATTACTGTCACTCTGTATATTCACCGTTAATGTATAATCCTCACTTGTTTCTCTAGCACTTTTTACTTTAAAGATGACATGCAGGATATGGAGCAATAGTAGAGCAGGTAGGGCACTTGCCTTGTCGGGGTCAACTTTGGTTCTATCCCCTGCACCACAGGTCATTCCAGAAGCTCACCAGGAGTTATTCCTGACAGCAGAGCCAGGAGTAAATCCAAAGCACCCCTGAGTATGGGTGTAGCCCTGAATGCCAACCCCCAGAAAGAAAAATAATACACAATTGATTTTTAATACTTTTTCCAAGAGACAGAAATCACTTTGTCTGCAACCCAGAATAAGAATTAGCAAAAACTTCTATAAAAGACCAGAAAGCAAGCATTTAAATTTTTTAACCTTTTATATCAAATAAAATCTCTTGCAACTATCTCAGTTGGGGGAAAGTAGCTTAGATAATATATAAACAGTAGCATCGTTGCAGTCCAAAGCAATTTTATATATTTACTAAAATAATTTCCATGACTCAAAATTTTAGTTTTAAATTTTCAAATATTTAAATATATAAGAACATTTTTCTTTGGGCCATACAAAAGCAGGCAGTAGATCTCATTAAACCACCAAAAATATTTGTTACTCATTTCTGAATATTCTCTCCACCTCAGATATTATATGTATTCTACATTTAAAAAAAAACTATAATGGGCTGGAGTGATAGTACAGCGGGTAAGGCGTTTGCTTTGTATGTAGCTGACCCGGGTTCAATTCCCAGCATCCCATATGGTCCCCTGAGCACCGCCATGAGTAATTCCTGAGTACAAAGCCAGAAGTAACCCCTGTGCAACGCCAGGTGTGACCCAAAAAGAAAAAAAAAAACTATAAAACACTGAGCTATCAGCTCACATCAATGAAAATCTAAAAGGCCAGAAACAACTTAGAAGAACCCTCATTCACTGTATTAACTCTAGTAATTTTTTGATAAATTACTATATTATTTAGCAATTTGTACCTAGGTATCTATTCCAAAAAACACTGATTTGAAAAGTTGTGTACATTTTTGTTCATTTAAATGCTAGTTATATTAGACAACAACCCAGCACTGAAAACAACCCAGCTGCCCCACAATAAACTCATATACCATTCACAGAACTGAAGTTACCTAAGAGGCAAGCATGTGTACAGAAAGAACGCTATGGACAAACATCCTGTTTGTCCCTCTTCGTCTGATTCACTTTGCTCAGCATGATACTCTCCATGTGTATCCACTTTCAATCAAATTTCATGATTTCATTTTTCCTAACAGCTACATAGTGTTCCACTGGAACCCCAATGACTGTTATGTTGTTCTTCTTGTATTTATCCCAAAGTTCTCTTGTCAGCTGTTGGTTTATTTTGAGGCCTTTTTCCATCTTCTGGTGTTGTATCTCCTCTTGCAGCACACTGATCTTTCTTTAGCAATTGTTCCTCTGCTGCCGATGCCTTTCCGGGATTTCTCATTTCACCAACCAAGTTTTTCAGATCTGTCATTTCTGTTTGTAGTTTGCTCACTTCTGATCGCACATCACCTTGTGTTTTACTGGCAGTCTATTTCATTTTCTTTGAGCTCCTTATACCCCCTCAACAATTCCTCTCTAAATTCCGTATCATAGACTTTATGTAGCTCATTATTACTGGCAGAGTCTTCTGAAGGGCTAGCGCCTTCATTCCTTCACTCAGTAAGTCTGGTGGGTTCTCTTGCAGTCTGAAGTTCTTTTCTTGTGTGTTATTTTGTGTTTAGGTGGCTGCCGTTAGAATTTCTTTGTATGTTCATGGTGAGTTATGGAGAGTGAAGAAACGTGTGGCTTCTCAAGCAGGAGGAATCCTGACCTGGGGGACAAAATAGCAACCCTGAGTAAAGCACAGGACCATGGACAACACTGAACTTCCTCAGTTGGGATGTTAGCACTTTAAATGGTAAATGTGATGGTAACATAATAGACTTTTATGCTTTATTCTCTAATATTACCTCAATATGTTTTTTTAGAAAAGGAGGAGAGAGAAACAGAAATAGAGACTGAGACAGAGACAAAGAGAATGCTTGCAGCAGTGTGATTCTGTATCGATTAAGGAGCACTCCTTGCAGACTTGGAAGATCATATATGGTGCCACAGATTGAATCTGGATTGAACAATGCAAATCAGGTGCCTTACCCTCTGTAATATCACTCAGGCCCAATGATAATATTTTTAATCACAACTAATGTACAAATTGTTTTGAAATCAAATAAAATTATACTCATTATTTCAGATTCTAATTTATTAACTAAATTTGTATGATTAAGCAAAATTTATTTTAGCAAGCATTTTATTTTTTAAAACTACAAGATAAATTATATTTTAGGAATATAATTTAAGATAAAAGATAAATTATATTTTAGGAAAACAAAATTGTGAGATCTGCTTCTCTATTGTGCATACTTAAATAATGCATGTCAATAGAGAAAATGAAGTAATGAAACATAATTGCTAGGTTATTTACAAGAGCTCATCAAATTGAGATCACAATTATAGTACTGTTTAAAGGCATTAAATTTAGCAGTCTTAATAAATATGCATGCTATGGCTGGAGCAATAGTACATCTTGTACGGCATTTACCTTGCACACGACAGACCCAGGTTCAATCCCTGGCATCTCATACTGTCCCTCAAGCACCTCCAGGAGTAATTCCTGAGTGCAGAGACAAGAATAACTCATGAGCCCAGAAAGAGAGGGATAGACATAGAAAGATTGCACTTATCTGTGGAATATAAAATGGCAGAGTAGGAGACTAATACCCAAGAATAGTAGTTTATAATACCAGGAGGCTGTCTCCATGGCTTGGAAGCTAGCTTCACACGCTGGGGTTTGAAAGTCATCCCAGATAGAGAAGGGAACACCAAGTAAAATGTGATTGGAAATCCTGAGAGGGGAGGGAGATGCACGCTGAAAGTAGACTAGAGACTGAATATGATGGCCACTCAATACCCCTACTGCAAACCACAACTCCCAAAAGGAGAGAGAGAGAGAACAAATTAGAATGCTTTGCCACAGAGGCGGAGCGGGGTGGGGAGGATGGGATAGGGGGCTGGGAGGGATACTGGGTTCATAAGTGGTGGAGAATGGACACTCGTGGAGGGATGGGCTCTTGAACATTGCATGAAGGAAAAACAAGCACGAAAATGTGTGAATCTGTAACTGTACCCTCACTGTGACTCACCAATTAAAAAAATAAATAAATTATATTAAAAAAAGAATAACTCATGAGCATCATCAGTATGGCTCAAAAACAAACAAAACTATGCTGGTTATAATGAATAATGCTATTACTATTATATCTTCCATTATATCTCTTTTTTTTTTCTTTTTGGGCAACACCCAGTGATGCTCAGGGGATATTCCTGGCTCTGCACTCAGGAATTACTCCTGGAGGTACTATGGGAACCATATGGGATGCTGGGATTGAACCCAGGTAGGCCGAGTGCAAGGCAAACACCCTACCCTCTATACTATTGCTCCGGCCCTCAACTCATTCCTTTTCTAAAAATGAAAAATTTCTACCACTTTAAAGGATCTCATAATCACTTTTCCTCCCATTTTCTCTCTCTTTCAATTTGACAAATGCAACTTTTTTGTAGGGAACATAAAGTGTAATATATTTTCAAGAGGAAATAATGAGCAAGTTAGCAAACAGTCACATAGAGGTAAGCAAGGAAGAAGCATGTTAAAGATAGAACACGGACTTGAAAATAATCCAAATTTCCTTCTCTATTTTTTCTTTTTTTCAAATTTCTTCAGGCAATTCTCTTCTTCCCTTTATTCTTAAAAAGAAAATTAGAAATTGGAGCTAGACATATAGTACAAGGGTTAAAGTGTTTGTTTTCCTTGCACATGGACAAGCCAAGTTAGATACCCAGAATTGCACATGGTACCCCACAGAACTTTTAGGAGTAATTCCATAGCACTGCTGAGTATAGGTCTAAAACAAGAAAAGAAAAGAAAATTAGGTAGTATAGAAAGTAAGATAGTACAGAAGGTAAGGCACTTGCCTTGTATTCAGATGACTCCAGTTCACCCCATTGTAATAGCTTACTCATCTTATTCATAAGTATATCCATGAATTTATTTACATTTTATTAATAATAATTTTATTGTCACTGTCATCCCATTGCTCATCGATTTGCTCGAGTAGGCCCCATAACATCTCCATTTTGAGACTTGTTATTACTGTTTTTGGCATATCAAATGCGCCACGGGTAGCTTGCCAGGCTCTGCCATGAGGGCGAGATACTCTCGGTAGCTTGCCAGGTTCTCCAAGAGGGGCGGAGAAATTGAACCTGGGTTGGCCGCGTGGAAGGCAAACGCCCTGACGCTGTGCTATGGCTCCAGCCCAATTTTATTGTACATAATATATTATTATTTAGGACAGAACCTGAAGTTTTCTTTCTAACATTTTTATTTTTTATTTTCTCAATGAAAATGTAAAACATCTTATTCCCTTAGTATAAAATATTGTTTGTATAGTCATAATGTTAATACATTATAAAATTGTACTGCCAAAAATAGTTATCCTATTTGGTAGTAAAGACAAACTTTACTAACTGATACTTAAACAGTCGTTTGAAAGTTAAGGATATTGTATCTCATTAGCATTTTAAATGATTTTTGTATATAAAGTTGCTTAATTTAAAATAGCAAGATATGGGTACTATTAGGCTATCATCTATTTAGGATAGTTTCAGAATGGTTTCACTTTACAGCAAGTATGTTAACTAAAAGAAAGTTAAATGTTTGTACTGCCTTTGTCTCTAAAAAAGGATGAAAAGGAAACACCTTTTGAACACTCCTTTCTCCTTGGTTTTGTAATAGCTCTCACTTAAATTATCTAATTTAAATCTCATAATGACTCTAACCTAAAAGAATGAAGTAATTACCTACATTTTCCAGATTAGTAAACTGTTACTTGGAAAGATCAGATAATTTTATTGTGGTTTATTTGGTTGTTGCTTCTTATTTTTTTATTTACATGTAAACTTTACCTTCTATAATAAATATTACTTACTTAAATCTTCTGGTGGGAAAAAATTTTAGCATAATAGTCTATATGATTTATATTTCATATAATAAGTGTGAAAAAGCATTTGCTTAGGAAAAGCATATGTAATCAGAGACAAAAAAATTACTTTGGGTAAAACGTTGTTATAATTTCCTGAATTATCATTTAGAGAATTTTATAAAACTTCCTTAAAATTCATATAGACTTGTGATAAAATGCCCTGGGGAAGTGGATAAATTTTCCTTTTCTAAAGGGTTATTTTTCCACAAAAATACGTTTTTGCCAATACTATTGTTGTAGATAATATTCACAATAATAAAGTGGTTAGTGAGAGGATATAAAATATCTATCCACATATAAGCCTATTTATTTTTCTATAAATTCTTTTCAGGTCTAATGTAAATTATTTTATTTTTCCTACTAAAAACCAAAGTAATATCATTAAACTATTATAACACAGACAAAATGATTTAACATTTCAATAGTATTTCAAATATCAAAATATATTAAAGAAAGATTAGCAGCTTGAACAATTCTTTCAAATATAATTTTGCTGTGTATTTCAGTGACAATTAGTATATTGTCAGAGGATATAAATTCCAATTTGCTATACTTCATTATCTTAAAATGCACAATAGCACATCACTTCTTAAGATAATGCATGTGTGCATAGATAAAAATAGAAAGTGAATTGAAACACTCTCTTATCTTCATTACTATTTGCCTGGTAGGTCAAATAGTCCAGAACAAAGTAACTGGTTTTGGTCAGCAAGCTAAAGAGTCCCAGTATCTATGTTTTTAAACTGTAAATAATCATAAAAAATTGCAACCATAAAATAAAGCCTTCAAATTAATTTTGAAAATTGCAAAGATATGTCAATATGTTTATTAATGCTATAAAATTTAAAGACACTTTCATTTTTATTGAGAATTACACTATGTTGTTTCTATATCTTTCTCAATTAAACTTGTGTCTCTTTACCATGACTCATTTATTAGGCAGGAAAAGAGAAAAATAAAACAAATTAAATTATTTAATTGTTGACCCTTTAAGCAAAAAGTCTTTACCTTCTGGAAGATTAACTAGACTCCAAAGGCCAGTAAGTACTTTCTTAGTAGTATTTCATTCTATAGTATATATAATATTTCCTACTATTTTTTATAATTATTCCTTGGATAATGAAAACATTTGATCTAACATAGTGCAGAAAAGTGTACAAACATACACACACATACATAAGCACATATATCTCAAAAAAAGAAAAAGACTTGCTAAATTTGACATTATTTTTAAAGTTATTTTATGTCATACATACTTTTATTTTAGCATTTTCTTAGCTCTAGCAACATATTCTGCAACAAAAGTTTCACTAGTTGGATATTTCATCATGGTACTATACCATAACTTACTTAAACATCTGGTAATTTCCATGATTTGTTATATGAATTTAATTTAATTTTTAATTGATCCTTTTGAAATAGTTACAAATATGTTTATGATCAGATTTCATCATACATTGTTCCAACATTCATCCCTCCACCTGTGAACATTTTTCCCATCTCTGACCCCAGTCTGCCTCTATGACAGGCATTCCTCCAATTCTCTCTCTCTCTCTCTCTCTCTTTCCCTCTTGCCTGTTCCTTCTGTCTCTCTGTCTTTCTGTCTCTCTCTGTCTCTTTCTAGCTTTTAAAAATAAAGCTACAGTACACACACTCTTAGATATTTACATATATTTGAATTTTCTTAAGACTAGCAATAACCTTAACATTCACTAAATTAAAAAGGAAGTTTTTCAGAAATTAGATTGTTGGACTAGAGTGAGAATACAGTGGGTAAAAAGCTTGCCTTAAAAGCCGTTTACTAGGTTTCCATCCCTGCCACCAGGTATGGTTCTTCAAGCACCTCAAGGAGCACAAAGACGAGAAAACCCTGAGCACCATGGCATGACTAACTTCCATCCCAAAACAGACCAAACAAACAAAATCAATTCAGGAAGGCCCAGTGAGGATATGCACTCTGATGACAGCACTAAAGTCATAGGGAAGTTGAAAGTACACAGATGGATTCTATAAACTAGAGTGGAGGGAAATTCACACTGAGGGGATCGGTAATGTGTTTAGATTGCATCCCTAAGCCATACAATTATTTTCTTGAACTAACCTTACCTCCATAATAAAACAAAAGATATTTAAAAATGGAAAAATGCACAATCATACAAAAGAAAGTAAAAATGAAGATCGGAGTGGAAATCAATAAATGAAAACAAAAGAACATAAAAAGTTCTTTAAGTCAAAAGGTAGTATTTGAGAACATAACAAACGTGATAGAGCTAGTGAAAGTAATTCTGGCAAAAAGAGAAAGCACAATTGACCAATATCAGGAACAAAAACAATAGTAATACAGATTTAATAGAAATTACAAAGGAATTATCAAATATTGTAATTTTATATTTGAAAAACATGATGTTTGTGAAATGGTAAAAATCACTAAAAGATTTGTAAAGAGAAATCAAGATTGTTTACACAACTCGAAAGGGTAAATAGTACTAAAATATTTTAATCTGCAAGGAAAATCTTCCCATTAAAACACTATTGTGTTTTATTTTAATGTGTTTATTTTAATGTGTTCCCATTAAAACACAATTTAAAGCAAATTGGAGTGATAGCACAGAGGGTAGGGTGTTTCCCTTGCACTTGGCCAACCCAGGTTCGATTCCCAGAATCGCATATGGTCTCCTGAGCACCGCCAGGAATGATTCCTGAGTGCAAAGCCAGGAGTAAGTCCTGAGCATTGCCGGGTGTGACCCAAAAAGCAAACAAACAAAAAAAAACCCCAAAAAACAAACAAACAAACAAACAAAAACACTTTACAACTCAGAGGAGTTAACTGGGAAATAATAACAAAATTTTGTGGGGGAAGGAAGAAACTATTACAAAATTGGAAATTACATAGATCACTTTAAAGTATAGTGTTATCCTCATTCCAAATCTATGTTATGTGAGGCTCTCAGTTTGACCCCTAGGACCACAAAAATAAAATTAATCTTCATCTAAATTCAAAATAAAAACTAATGCCAATATTCCCATCAAGTACATTTAATTAATTAATGCCGCATGACCAAGTTCTATATGTCCCAGGAGTAAACTGTGTTTAACATTTGAAATGTGATCAATATATCTTACCATATTAAAAGTCTTAAAGAGAAAAAACAGATTTAATCATAAGTAAACAAAGAGAAAAAATTGACAAAGTTTAACAAAGAGTCTCCTTAAAACACTCAGTGAAATGTGGTAAGAAAAACTTCCTTCATGATGATAAATTGCATACAAAAGTTATGGTTTTCTCATGTGGAAGTTGTTAAATCTTCTCTCCTAAGATTATGAACAGGACAAGGAAACTCACTAACTAGTCTGGACAATAAAATGAAAGGTATAATCAAAAGCATACATATTGATAAGAATAAATCATACTGCTCAGATTAACAGGTCACTTAATTATCTATTTGCAAAACCCTACAAAATTTATTCTGAAAGGGCTATTTGGCAAGCATAATATCTAAAAGTGCTGTTTTTATATGCGTCCACGAAAATTAGAAATTGCAAGTAAAAGAATACAACATGATTGCATCAAAATTTGGAAACATTTTATAAATCTGACAAAGATGTTTAAAGCTTATATAATAAAACTACAAAATCATTATCAAAAATAAAGAAATCCTAAACAAATTGTAATATATGTGATATTTAATAATTAGAAAATTTTAATATTATTAATGTCTGCTGGCTCAAAATTGAAGTACAAATTCAGCATCATCTCAAGTAAAATCACAGAAACATTTTTTAATGTAAAATATTAGTTAACTCTAAAAGATGTGAATATGTGTTTATCAAAGAATTTGCACATGAGAAAGCACATGGAAAAAGGCTAAATATGATTAGGGAAGCAACTAAAATCCACACCAATTGGATTCTAAAATTTAAAGTGTTGATTAATAAAAAAGAAATTCAGGGTATGAAAGAATAGCTAGAAACTATTTTAGAAAATTATTTGAACATATATTGGAAATCATACCTTGATCTGCCTTATGACAGTCCACTTTTATATGTTTACCTAAGAGGAATAAGAAGAGCATATGTCCACACAAAGACTTGAGCCAATGCTTCAAAGCTGTTTGATCAATAACTACTGCATATTGGACATCAACCAAATGCCCATCACCAGGTAAATGGATAAACAAACATTATTATCTCAATTTAGTGAATAGTACTCATAAATAAAAAGTATATCATAGACATGTTGATATTTTCAATATTAAAATATGTGTGAAATAAGAGCCTATATATTTTTGTATAAAATTTTAAGAAAAATTTTATACATAAAGGTTGAACCCAAACAATACCGTTCTGACTTGGGCTGCTGATTATGGAAAGAGCAAAGGATTAGAAATTAAATTTTTTGGTGAACTAAATATTTACTTTCCTTTTATGCTTTTGTTTTTAGTTTTTGTGTCACACCTAGCAGTGCTCATGGCTTAGTCCTGGCTTGGCAGTCAGAGGAGGAATCACCCTGGTGGGGCTGAGGGAATCATATGTGGTGCCAGAAAATAAACATGGGTAGGCCATGTGCAAGGCAAGCACCTTACCTGCTGTACTATCTCTCCCACCCTTATATTCACTTTCTTGATTTTAAGGATGTTTTTAAGAAATACATCCTTGTTCTCCTACCAAATGTATACCTCAGATGCATGCACTTTAATATGTATTAAGTGTGCATCTATGAAATATTCAAAACCTAAAAAGTCAATAAGTATTGATAGATATTCAATATACATCTTCTTCAGATATGCGCAATAAAAAGTATTAATTTGACCCTTAAGTTATTTAAATAAATATTCTTAAATATGAACTATTCAATTTATATATTCAGCTATTTACTTTTTATCTTTATTTGCATTTTATTAAGTAGAGGATTATTTTTATTCTAAGCCTTATTGCAATAGGAACAATATTTGCTTAGCTAAGATTGCTGTTTAATAGTTCAGTTTTAGTATTAACTTCTTAAATCTAATAGTATAATATGTACAGTATGATATAATATAGCGAATGTCATAAAATAATAATATAAATATATGCAATATTAAGATTGAAGAAAAGTCTGTATACCAAGTAAATCAAAGCAAAAGTAAAAATAATCATGAACTAAATCTACTTACAAAATCAGTCTTTCATTTCAATTAGTGTAAATAAAAAATCTTGGTTAAATATTTAGACCATGCTATATGTATATACAGATGGATTCTCTGTGTGAGTGAAATCTGAAGTAAACAGAATAAAATAGCTATAACAGCCAAAGTGCAAATTTAAGGCTCAGAAATCTGGCTGCCTCTAGGGTATAATTGCATTTCTTTCCAGGGAACCTCACACCTTGAATTAATGAGAACACTTAGGTATTGATTTTAAAAAATTATCTCTATTTGGTATGCAGCAGACCAAAAAAAGAAGTAATTACCAAAATATGGTTCTGAGACATGTTACTAAAAATAACTTCAAATTGAACTTTTTTGTATGTTGGTCACTTTAAAAACACAATAGATTCCTTACATATCTAAATAACCAACAGTTAAAATGCCTTAGCATTTAACCATTTTTTTTTCTTTTTGGGTCACACCCAGCGATGCTCAGGAGTTATTCCTGGCTCTGCGCTCAGGAATTACTCCTGGTGGTGCTCGGGGGACCATATGGGATGCCGGGGATCAATCCCAGTTGGCCAAGTGCAAGGCAAACACTCTACCTGCTGTGTTATCGCTCCAGGCCCAGTTTAACCAGTTTTTAATTGTTATAAGTTAATACTGAGTTTTTTAATACCAACACACCATAAAGGAAATAAAAGAATTTAAAATTTCTGCATAGACAAACAATTAAAGAAATTATCTTTCACTTTGAAAAAATGCAGCATAATCAACTGAATTTAATTAATAAATTGTAACAGAGACATTATGTTCTCAAAGTTCATTTTCAGGGGGCTGGAGCGATAGCACAGCGGGTAGGGCATTTGCCTTGCACGCGGTCAACCTGGGTTTGAATCCCAGCAACCCATATGGTCCCCTGAGCACCACCAGGAGTAATTCCTGAGTGTAGAACCAGGAGTAACCCCTGTGCATCGCGGGGTGTGAACCCAAAAAGCAAAAAAAAAAAATTCATTTTCAAATCTTCTTGTTTAGTAATTGAAAAAAATTTAATTTCTCTGCTTACAAACAATGATAGTTTTAATTCGACACAAGCAACTAACACCTAGGTAGTGTATACATGTAGATACCTTATGAGTAGTAAAGAATAGCACATTTTTTTCTGACTACCTTTTTTCACCTGAAGTAACTTTAACCTTGCATTATACCTTCTTTATTAGTTTTAACAACCAATATTTATGAATAATCCAATTTTTAAAGACAGATGAGAGCATAAAAAAGTTGAGGTATATACACAAAGACATATATTCAAGTATAGGAAAAACTTAAATCCTACCTTTTTGCTACACCTTGAATGGAACTAATGAGAGCCATGCTAAATAAATAAAATCAGATGGAAGACAATAGCAGGGTGATATCACACATAATTGGTACATAATGAAGCAGTTGAAAGGAACAGACAGTATCAAGTGGAAACAAATTCTTGGACTCATAGAACAGAACTGAAATTATCAAGTGGTTGAGTGAGGGGGAAAAAGGTAGACTAAAAGTGAAATAAAGATAGTAGTAGATCACTGTCACTGTCACTGTCATCCCATTGCTCATCGATTTGCTAGAGTAAGCACCAGCAACATCTCCATAGTGAGACTTATTGTTACTGTTTTTGGCATATGGAACACACCACAGGTATCTTGCCAGGCTCTGCCATACAGGTGAGATACTCTCGGTAGCTTGCCAGGCTCTCCTAGAGGAGTGGAGGAATCGAACCCAGGTCAGCCAGTGTGCAAGGCAAACATCCTACCTGCTGTGCTATCACTCTATCCCATAGTACTAGACAACTAAAATTAAATATTAACACACTATAACCATTTTATAAAATAATAAAATACTAAGAAATTATATTTCAAGAAAACATCATAGAAAATAAATGTTTGTATAGCATATTAAACTCACCTCCTAAAGTCTAATTTTATTCTTGACTTACTTTGGTTCAGATTTATATACTTGTTTTTCCCCTTCCCTTGTGGTAAGCATTAATTGCAAAAATATTTTAAATATTTAAAGTTAAATATTTGTTTTTAAATATCTTGCTTTAAATATTAATTTTAAAATATTGATTTAATTTGAGGTACTTCAATTACTTTTGTAGATAAATGAATGACAGAATTTTAACTTTGAATTTGAGATTGCATCATCTGCTATAGTGGCAGCTAAGACTTCTTATTTCCGACATGTTTCTCTCCCTGATACTAACTAGAACCAACATATAAAAATCTACAAAATGCCTTTATCTTGTTTACTATCTTTAGTTACAAGAGAATATAAGTATCAGAGAGGAAGTGCACTAAAAAGGTAATTCTCCACTAAGATAAGGTGTGATGAAGAATAACTCCATAGAATACTTGAGTTTTTAAGTGGGAAATGATACAAAAGATTCAGAGTAAGAAAAAGCCATTAGAAATTCCAAGAATGAGCAACTATTATGTGAAAGATAATCTAAATATAAGCAAATATAAGGAAATAACTTCAAATTAGATAAAATGAGTTTTAAGATATAAAACAAAATATACTGCAAGACATAGACAACATGTTGAGATGTTGAAAGATAAAAAGGAAACAGTGATGACATATGGTTGTTCTTCCAAAAATAAAAAAAGGCAATCAGAAATTCCAAAAGATAACAAGTGCAAAAAAATATTGCTTTCCTATTATAATGTAAATTAAAATGTGTCATGGCAGGATTCAAAAAAGGAAGAATACATTAAATTTTATATTAAATAGGGGTCTATCTTTAGGAGTCAAGAGAACAAGTTATGTTTAGCAAATTAATGTTCTTTTCACTAAACAATATTTGCATAATCATAAGCAAATATTTCATTAGTTTTCTACTTTTAGCAATAACTAATAGACAACACATCACATTTAAAAATAAAAAGGATCTGAGTGTTACCAACCTTTGATAATACAAAAGTAAAAAGTTGGTAGACAGAAATGGGGAAAACTGATACTTGATAAAACAGAAATAATAATGGACTTATCATTTTTTTAAAGTGTAGAACTGTCCATAGCTGAAAGAATTACCTATGCCACAGATATTCTATATATTATAATTAGAAATTTCATCAAGAAATAAATTTTAAATAATAATACAACAATTGGAGTGTCAGCAAGTAGAAAATGATAGAATTCATTCTCTTCTACCATAAACGGAAAGAATTATTCCTGTAACTGAGAAATGAAGAAATTGCAGTAAAAACATGCTGTTTTGAGATACTAAAAGACCCCCAACAAGAAAGCAATTTAAAGGGTTTGCCCTTCTGAGCAGCATGAATTCATATAGCTGTTTTAAATTTGATCTTTTAGACATTTGCATAAACTAATTTGATTTCTTTTCATTTATTTTGATGTTTGAGTCACACCTGGTGGTCCTCAGGGCTTACTCTTGATGCTGTGCTCAGGGATCACTCCTAGGATGGCATGGGGGTCTATATGGCATGCTGGGGATCAAACCCCATCTGCCTCAGTGCCATACAAATGCCATACCTATTGTACTAGCTCTCCTTTTTAAAATTAATACAGCAACATGGAATTCCTTCAACAGTTAATAGAACTTCCATGTGATTTCATTAACTTCCTGTTGTGAATTTACCTAAAAAATACCAAAATGCTAACTTAAAATATACAAATAGAAATAGATAGTCCTTATTCATTGCATGCTTTACAAAAACCAAAAGCAACCTAAGATTAATATTGAAATAATATTATTGGAAGTAACCTAAGATTAACATTGACAGATGAATGTATGAAGATGTGGTATATTTACACAGTTCTTAGCTATTTAAAACAGATGCGATCTTTTCAATTGCAACAATATGAATTAATCTAGAGGGTATTATGCAAAATGAAATAAGTCAGACAGAGAAGTACACATGCCATATGATTTCACATGGAATATAGAAAAACAAACAAAAATGTGTACACTATAATAGCAGTTACCATAGGGAATGGAGGTGAACAGTAGGTGGGTAAATCAAATAAAAGGAGAGTTGTATGGTGAATGAACTTTCAGAGGTGAACTTAAGTTAGTTCATATGCATTTTGATTTTCAATGCACACCTGAAATATTTCCAGTGGAACTTAAACTGTACACAAGCAATAAGTACATAAAGGGAAAATATTCCCAATAGTATAAGGATGTAGGTTCAGTATTATTTCTGAGAAGGACTATATGAGCCAAATTATGGTCTGGCATTCCAGAAAATCATAGAAATTTAGGGGCAAAGAGTGAAGAGGCAGGGAATTTTTTTTAAAAGAAAATTTCCTACACCTTAGTGATGACAAGGTATAGTATTATTGTACATAAGCAATACAAACATGTCCACTACTTTAACATGTTAACCTAAACAACTGCAAAAATATAAAATTGTTTTAAAACGAATGTGTTTGAGTTATAGATATAATATAGTCCTATATTTTTTTATAAAAGAAATCCATTTATGAGACTGGATAGTACAGGGAGTAAGGTGCTTACCTTGCACTTGGCTGAACCAGTTCAACATCTAACACCACTGAGACCTGCCAGTAGTCATCCTTGAACACAGGGTCAGGAATTAGCTCTGATCACAGCTGGGTGTGGCCCCCAAAGTAGAAAGACAACTATTGCTGACAAAATAAGATTTGGAGTGTGTTAAAAATTCAAAAATAGGGGTAAAAGAGATAGCTCAGTGGTTGATCATGTGCTTTGCATACAGGATTCCTGAGTTTGATCGCTGGCAATGGACGGTCCTGAGAACTACCAAAGCTACCCAGAGGACTGAGCAAGTAGTAGTTCTGAGTTCAACTGGGTGTGACCCAGGATTTAAAAATATTCTAAATCAAAAAAGCCTTTAAAAAAAAACATTTAACTGGTTGTGAAACTGTGTAGATAACTAAAAGTAGAATCTATAAACCACTGAATTATAACATTAAGAAATATCACTGGTAAAGTTGGTATTTCCTCCCTAAAAAAAGAAAAACCCCTTTTCTTCTGTGTGAAATGTCCAGAGAATCCAGACCCCATATATGAACTGAGTATCTGTTCACCTACCAAAGACAGCATAGACACTACAAACATCAAAGCCACAAGATCTCAAGAGTAGTTTCTCCCAGTCTCCACTATAAAAAACATTCTCTGATAAACTGTTTCTGTGTCAGTAAAATCTGAGCAGTTCTGCCAATTGTGAAAATCAATCATGCTTCAAAAATAAAGCTAATGTGTATTATAGTTTTGTAAATGGATTCTACTTTTGGGTCTTACAGCTGCAATCATATGGGTGCCAGGAATTGAAACTAGTTTGATCACATGCAAGGCAAGCGCCCTACCTGCTATATATCATCCTGTCCCTTTTTGAGGAATGAGGGGGAGGTATAATTATTTTATATACTAGGCAACTTTAAATATACTAAGCAACTATAAATATGGAAGGAGAAGATAGAATTAGAAGATAATGTGTGGATAGTGCATTTAGGGACTTTGTTTCAAAGAATGGAGGAAATAAACCAGGTGGTCATGTGGACATCTAAGGCAAAGGGAATCACTCCTACAAGGACCTTGAGGATAGGAGATTTTGATGGACTTGGTACTGCTAGAATATAATGGTCTGAGGCGCATTATTTAGAAATTCTCTGTGATATCAAGTGGATGCCGTGTTGCAGTCTCTTGCCCACACGTCTGTCTACCACGGGGCCCCTCGAAGGGAATGGGCTCCAGCTTCCCTCCCCACCCCAAGCAGAGCTCCCGGAGGCCGAAAACCATGGGAATCTAGCTACAGCCATGCTCGAGGCCCCTCTCCACACGATCGATCGAACAGGCCTCACGCATGAAGGTACTGGCAGAGGAACCCAGGTGTGTGTAATCCCATCAATGGCCAACATCCAGAGAGAGACTTAAAAGCAAGCTCCCAGAAGCGATATCTTGTAGCCTACTTCTCCCTCTGGGAGAAACTAGAAAGCTTCTGAGACTTTCCTGCTCACATAGGACAGCTTTCCATTGTGTATTCATATGCTAAATCCAGTAGCAAGCTGGATCTCATTCCCCTGACCCTGAACGAGCCTCCAGTGTGACATCTTTAGGAGGGTCCAGTCGAGAGAGACTTCTAAGATCTCAGGGAAAGGACGAATGGAGAGGTTACTGAGCCCGCTCGAGAAACCAACGATTAACGTGATTTCGTGATCGTGATTGTGATTGTCGTGTTACTGGAATTGGATAAATAGATTCGATAGAGCCTGGTGGCTTAGATAGAGTTAAGACATTGTTCCAAAGGGAGAAAAGACACTGAAGAAAGAATTTTGAGCAGAAGAATTGCATTCTATGCTCATATCAGTCACTGAATTGATACCTAAAAGTGTACAAAAGCAGAAGCAGGAGAAATGTGGTGATGGAGAAAAGTTGATAAATTCTGGTTGCACTCTGAAAGTAGAGCTAATAGGAGAAAATGAAAGGAAAAGCGTCATATTAATATTTAAGGTTAACAATGGGAAAAAAAAAGGAAGTTATAAAGACACACATATGAATCTCGGAACCGAGCAGCTCTTGGCAGCTCTTGGCAGAAATGCCTCTGGACTCTGCATTAGGCCACTTTCACCAGGCCTCCTGCTCTCTCCAGACGGGAGCAGGTGCCATCCCTCTGCCTGTTCTCCAGGAATCCTGGTGGCCGCCATCTTCCAGAAGTCATTGGAAAACCCAGGTATGGAGCAGCAGTAATGGCAAATGCCAGGCCTCAAGGGATAGGGAAGGAGCTGGCCCATCTCTCCCACCCCAATGGGACCCTGAGATGACACCCATAAATGGCCACCTGACTACTTATTAAGCCCCTCAATGGCCATGATCCACGAGACACACAAACAAATCTTGGAACGGAGTGGCTCTTAGCAGAGATCTCTCCAGACCATAATTATGAAATTTTAGAATTCCAAGACTGCACGGCTGCAAGAGTGTCATATGCTATTCATAATACAAAACAAATTGTCTAGCGTTGCCTTTTTGGTAGGTCTGAATGTTGGGGAAAAATTCCAAATAATAATGGTGGGACTTGTGACAAAATATTGAATGTAATCAAAGTAGAAAGAAAGAAATGTGGAAATTCTCTTGCCACACAGGCAGGGGTAGCATTGGGATGGGGGGGGCGTATACTGGGATTTTTGGTGATGGAAAATGTGCACTGGTGAAGGAATGGCTATTCGATCATTGTATGACTGAGACTCAAACATAAAAGCTTTTTATCTGTTCTTATGGTAATTAAATAAATAAATGTTTTAAAAGCTGAACAAATCTCATGAGAATAAAATTGATATTTTAACCCTAAAAAAAAGAAGAAAAGAAAAAAGGAAGCTCTTTAATGAGAGATGGATGACTCAAAAAAGCATTAGAGAGGTTTTTATGAGTAGAAATAGATGACTAAAATAACTAATTTTAGATTAAATATATCATATCAAGAGTTGTGACATACTATAAATATAGATGAGTGAAAATATTCTTTTTTATAAATAAAAACATAACAATTTTTAGATTTCTGAGGTTATGAGTAGTATCAATATTTTGGATTGATTTTTATTATGCCTATTTCTGGAGTAATTCTCTACTATCCCAAATATATATTATAGGAGAATCTACCACCATAATATAAAAATTAATCATGTAAATGAGCTCATCATTTATTTTGGTTTTGGAAAAATTTCATTAACCAAATTTATAAAAGAAATGAAACAACATCTTTCATTTTGAAGTCATTTTGAAAAATGGTATATACTTTTTTATTAATTATTAAGATATACCTTAAGTATATCTTAATAATTTAGTAATTAAATTAATATCAAATTGTTCTGCCATGTTATAAGAAATAGTTGACACGTTCCTCTAAATTCCCTATCTCAAATTATATCCATAGTATTTAGTACTTTTCTCATCAAAGATATACAATTATAATAAATGACAATATTAATATTACCTAACTATAAATTACAAGTTTAGATATTTCTCAAGTTCCAAATAATTTCCATTAAGTTTTATTAATAATAATTTAGAGTTAAAAGGAATTATCTTACAAGTTTCAATCAAAAAAATTAAATTATATTTCCCACTGAATTAAAATTTCTAAAATATGCATAAATCCAAAATGAATTCTGCTCAATTTCTTATTTTGCTCAATCTGAACATGGTAAATTCATCATGCTGAGAAAAACACAGGTTTCCCAAATTTCAGTTTTGCTAATTCTTTGGGAAGATGGAAAACATTTATTCACACGAAGTCTCTCATGAACTGTCTTGTTACAGGGACTAAAAAATTAATAGGACATACAAGAATATCACAGTATCACTGTATCCATACAATTTTTCAAACAAATTGTAACCCATGCCCTAAAAGATCACAGGCACAATTGTGCTTCCAAACTCAGTACTCATTAATGCCATGTGTCAGAATAGACACTCAGGGTCTGAGGGAAGTACAGTTGAAAGAGAAAAATCTTAATATCAGCCTAGCCAACAGTCCAGTAGAGCTGAGAGGTGCTAAAAATCATCCTCAACCTTGAGATGAAGCTCAGTTTACCAAAAAGATAGATAACTGTAACTTAATGGGCAGGTATGTGTGGCAGGAAATCATTCAGTTATATCATCCTTATTTCTAACTTCTTTTTCCTGAGAGTTTGCATTATATGAATAATTGCAAATAGGAACAGAAGGCCATTTTAGGTGCCTTTATTTTTTTTCAACACATATATTTGAAGCTCTTCATTTCCATTACTTCTCTGAGCTCTCTGTTTCTCACACCCCAGTGTTGAAATTGTCAGCAGCACTGTTTAATGATACGATCTCCATAATGTGTAGTAATAGGCATTTTCAGTCCTCTGCCTCATTAGCTATATCTACTGCTTCTTTTTAGGTTTTAAAACTGCAGCTTAAGAAGGGACAAGGATAAGGCTCAGTAATAAATAGTTTGCTTTGCCATTTTGAGGCTTTGGGTTCATTCCCTGCCCTCTCCCCCGCTTCCCCCACCACCACCCCGCCACACACACACACACACAAAGATTTTTTTTTCCTCAGTAATGTTGGTTGAGCTAAATAATTACCATCCTCATGGACTTCTGCTTTGCTTGCTCTTGATACTGATGTCCTGAAATGAGGACAAACAGTGCTTCTTGGTTTCCTGGGTGGCATGCCCAGAAAACAGACCCAGGGAACTGCAAGAACACCCTCCCTTGGCCAAGGTGCACCCCCCCCAGCACCTGGACCAAGGGGTTCCCCAGCAAGGTTAGGACTTAATCAGACGTGGGACTTTAATTCTGCTCAGGCACTGTGTGACCAACTCAGTTACAGGTACAATGTGGTGGGGGATGTGCCCTTCAGGGCGGCAGTACTCACATGACTGCAGTTATTTCCCTCTTCCCAGTACTCCAGGTTTGCATCTCAATCTCCATTACCTAATTCTGAGGAAAACATCCTGGTTATTTCCATCACAGTAGGCCAATACTCCAGTAGCCTATTCCAATCTCATTAAAATAATGGTGAACACCAGAAACTGAGCAACCCTAATATAAAAGAACACATCCTCTGAAGCTTTAGTAGAGGCCTCACATAAGTCACAGAGAAGCACCATAGAGGAAAATAGTAATGTAGAAGGGGGGAAAGGTGGCCACCATCAACGAGCTCATCCAAAATCCTTTCTTGCAGTGATAGTGGTACAGTGATAGTGAACTAGAGGGTCCCACCTCCATACTACCACAACAACACAAAGAAACAGCGCAAATACCCACCACAAGGAGTGGATGAAGAAAAGAGTCCAGAAGCCTCAACAGGAATGACCCACAAATACGATCTCTCTGATAAAGAATTCAGAGATGACATGCTAAGGATAATCAATGAACTCAAAGAAGCGGTGGAACACACATCCAGTAAATTAAAAGAGGACATGAAAAAAACAGTGGAACAGACAGCCAAGAAAATACATGAAGAAATGAGAGCAGATATAAGAAAGCTACAAACAAGTGTCACAAATAACGGATTCAGTAGATGAAATAAGAAAGTCAGTGGGTGCCCTCAACAGTAAAATGACAATAGCTGAAGGCAGAATCAGTGAGCTTGAAGATGAGCTGCAGAAAGCATACTGGCAACAACATACAGTGGGAAAAGACCTCAAAATAGTTTTAGGGTGAGTTAGAGACCTAGGTAATGAACTCAAGAGGAACAACATAAGAATCATCAGAGTACCAGAAGGACAGGGAGGCAACCCCAGTGAAAAAGCCACAGTTAAAGATATCATTGCTGAGAAGTTCCCAGAGCTGGAGAATGCAGGCATCCAGATCCAAGGAGCCCAAAGGGTACCAGCTATAAGAGACCCTAATAAAAGACTTCAAGACATATCATGATCAGAATTATGGATATCCCGGATAGAGACACAATACTGCAAGCAGCAAGATCAAAGAAGGAAATCACATACAAAGGAGCACCCCTTAGATTTACAGCAGACTTATCAGAGGAAGCCTTCTAAGCACGAAGACAATGGTGGGATATAGTGAAAAAACTTAATGAAATGAACGCCTCACCAAGAATACTTTATCCAGCTAAACTCTCACTCAAACTCGATGGAATGATACACCTTTTTATAGATAAAAAAACAGCTCAGGAACTTCATAGACTCAAAACCAAACTTAAAAGATAGACTAAAGGGGCTACTGTAAGACAAGAAAAAACCCTACAAGCACAACAAAATTCTACAGAAAGATGGCACAAAACCCAATGACAATAATCTCTCTCAATGTCAATGGTGTAAATGCAACAATTAAGAGACACGGAGTGGCAAAATGTATTAAAAAACTGAACCCAACTTTCTGTTGCCTACAAGAAACACATCTGAACAGTCAGAGCAAACACAGACTCAAAGTCAAAGAATGGAAAACAATCCTTCAAGCAAACAACTTCTTCAAAAAAGCTGGAGTGGCCATACTAGTATTCGACAACATAGATTTCAGCTGAAGAATATTAGAAGGGACAGAAAAGACCATTTTTAATAATCAACAGATATGTACAGCAGGAAGAAATCATACTCCTAAACATATACACGCCACTGAGGGACTAGCTAAATACTTAAAACACCTGCTAATATACTTCAAGGAGGACTTTGGTAGCAAAACGATAGTAGCTGGAGAATTCAACACCATCTTATCACCTCTGGATATATTAGCAAGATTAAAACCAGGACATTAAGTACTGGATTTGAAGGAAGAAATAGAAGACAGAAAGCTAATTGATATATACAGGGCCTACCATCTCCCCCAAAAACAAATACACATTTTTTTCCAGTGCACATGGAAAATTTTCCAAGATTGACCATATTCTGGGTCACAAAACCATACTTCAAATATAATGATGAAGATAGAAATTGTATCAACTATCTTTTCAGACCACAATGTACTGAATATAAAAGTTAATCACACACTGGCATGGAGAATCAAATCAAACACCTGGAAATTAAACAACTCAATGTTGAAGAATGAGTGAGTCAGGGAGAAAATAAAGGAACAAATCAAAAGATACCTGGAAACAAAAGAAAATGAAGACATGTGCTACCAGAAACTCTGGGACAGAGCTTAAGCAGTGTTAAGGGGAAAATTTATAGCTCTGCAAGGATTTATCAAGAAGGAAGAAGGGGCCTACATAGATAACTTGACTTCACAGCTCAAGATCTTAGAAAAGGACCAACAAGAGGAGACCAAACCAGGCAGAAGGAAAGAAATAACAACTTAGAGAAAAAAATTAATGATATAGAAACCTAAAGAATAATTCAAAACATCAATGAAACCAAAAGCTGGTTCTTTGAGAAAATAAACAAGATTGATAAACCACTAACAAGACTCACAAAGAAAGAGAGAGAAAGAACCCTAATAAATCGAATCAGAAAAGAAAAGGGGGACATCACAACAGAAACAAAAGAAATTCAAAAGATCATCAGAGATTACTTTGGAAGTCTGTATGTCAAGAAACAAGAGAACCTAGAAGAAATGGATAAATTCCTGAATTTCTATAACTTCCCAAGGCTGAACCAAGAAGATTTGGAATACCTGAATAGACCTACTACTATCAAGGAAATTGAAACTGTAATCAAAATTCTTCCCAAAAACAAAAGCCCAGGTTCAGATGGATTCACTAAGGAATTCTTACAAACATTTAAATAGAATTTATTGCCATTTCTTTCAAAGCTTTTCCAGGAAACTGAAGAAACAGAAACACTCTCAAACAGTTTCTATGAAGTACATATTATCCTAATGCCAAAAACAAAGAGAAAAACCACACAAAAAAAAGAAAATTATAGTCCAAAATCTCTGATAAATACGGTTACGAAGACCCTCAACAAAATATTAGCAAATAGACAACTCATCAAAACAACTATCATCCAACAACTCATCAAAAAGGTCATACACCATGATCAAGTGGGATTCATCCCGGGGATGCAATGATGGTTTAACATTCGGAAATCAATCAACATAGTTCCATCATATCAATAAAAGTAAAGATAAAAACCATATGATCATATCAATAGATGCAGAGAAAGCATTTGGCAAGATCCAGCACTTATTTATGATGAAATTTCTCACTAAAATGGGTATTAAAGAAACTTTCCTCAATATATTCAAAGCCATCTACCACAAGTCTATGGCAAGCATTATCCTCAATGGGGAAAAACTAAGAGTCTTCCCTGTAAGATCAAGGACAAGACAAGAATGACCACTCTCTCCACTTCTATTCAATATAGTACTGGAAGTACTTGCAGTAGCGATTAGGCAAGGGAAAGATATTAAGGGCATCCAGATAGGAAAGGAAGAAAACAAGCTCTCACTATTTTCAGAAGATATGATACTATATTGGGGGCTGGAGTGATAGCACAGCGGTTGGGCTTTCGCTTGGCCAATCCGTGTTCAATTCCTCCACCCCTCTCGGAGAGCCCGGCAAGCTACTGAGAGTATCGAGCCTGCACGGCAGAGCCTGGCAAGCTACTTGTGTGTATTGGATATACCAAAAACATTAACAATAAGTCTCTCAATGAGAGACGTTACTGGTGCCTGCTCGAACAAATCGATGAGCAACAGGATGACAGTGAACAGTGACAGTGACCATGGTACTATATTTAAAGAACCCTAAAGGCTCTACCTAGAAGATCCTAGAAACCATAGACTTGTATGGTAAAGTCGCAAGCTATAAAATCAATACCCAAAAGTCCATGGCATTCCTATACACAAATAATGAGAGAGAAGAAAACTATATGAGAAAAGCAATCCCGTTCACAATCATGCATCAGAAAATCAAATACCTTCAATCAGCGTAACTAAGGAGGTAAAGGACCTATACAAAATAAAACTACAAAACGCTACTTGAAGAAATAAAAGAGGACATGAGGAAATGTAAACACATCCCCTGCTCATGTATTGGGAGAATTAACATTGTCAAAATGCCATTACACCCAAAACATTATACAGGTTTAATGCAATCCCTATAAGGATACCCATGATATTCTTCAAACAAATTGATCAAACACTCCTGAAATTCATATGGAACAACAAACCCCCACAAATATCTAAAGAAATTTTGGGGGAAAAGAAAATGGGAGGCATCACCTTCCCCAACCTCAAACTCTACTACAAAGTGGTAATAATTAAAACAGCATCGTATTGGAACAAATGCAAAGCTGTGGACCAATGGAACAGTGTTGAATATCCTTACACACACCCTCAAATATATGATCGATCATCTAATCTTTGATAAGGGAACAAGAAATGTGTAGTAGAGCAAGGAAAGCCTCTTTATCAAATGTGCTTGCAACACTGGACAGCTACATGCGAAAATATGAACTCAGACCTCTACCAAACACTATGCATAAAATTCAGATCAAAATGGATTAAAGACCTCAACATCAGATCAGAGTTCATAAGATACACTAAAGAAAAGGTCCACAAAACCCTCCACAGCATTGAAGCTAAAGGTATCTCAAAGATGGCATGCCACTGGGGGCTGGAGTGATAGCACAGCTGGTAGGGCGTTTGCCTTGCACGCGGCCGACCTGGGTTCAAATCCCAGCATCCCATATGGTCCCCTGAGCACCGCCAGGAGTAATTCCTGAGTTCAGAGCCAGGAGTAACCCCTATGCATCGCCAAAAAGCAAAAAAAAAATGGCATGCCACTGACCAAGCAAGTGGAAACAGAGATGAACAAATGGGACTATCTTAAATTAAGAAGCTTCTGTATCTCAAAAGAAACAGTGACCACAATACAAAGACAGTCTATAGAATGGGAAAGGATATTTACCCAATACCCATCTGATAAGGGGTTGATATCAAGGATATACAAGTTTGAACTCTACAAGAAGAAACATCCAATCACATCAGAAAATGCAGCGATGAAATGAACAGAAATTTCCTCAAAGAAGAAATCTGAATGGCCAAAATGCTCATGAAAAAATGCTCTTCATTACTAATGATCAGGGAGATGCAGATCAAAACAATAATGAGATATCATCTCACACCACAGGGGCTGGCATACATCTAAAAGAACAAAGGCAACCGGTATTGGCACAGATGTGGGAAGAAGGTGACTCTCCTTCACTGTTGGTGGGAATGCTGACTGGTTCAGCCCTTTCATAAAACAATATGGACATTTATCAAAAATCTAGCAATTGAGCTCACATTTAACCCAGCAATACCACTTCTGGCAATGTATCCCAGAGATACAAAAAAGTACAGTAGAAATAACACCTGCACTTTTTTATTTATTTTATTTAGTTTATTTAACTTTTTTATTTATTTTATTTAGTTTATTGAAGCACTATTTACAATAGGCAGAATCTGGAAAAAACCCAAGTGCCTGAGAACAGATGGCTGGTTAAAGAACTTTGGTACATGTATGCAATGAAATACTATGCTGCTGTTAGAAAACATGAAATCATGAAATTTGCATATAAGTGGATCGACATGGAGAGGATTATGCTAAATGAAATGAGTCAGAAAGAGAGGGACAGACATAGAATGACTGCACTCATTTGTGGAATATAAAGAACAGAATGGGAGACTAACACCCAAGAATAATAGAGATAAGGGCCAGGATGATCACTCCATGGCTTAGAAGCCAGCCTCACATGCTGGGGGAAAATCAGCTCAGATAGAGAAGGGACAACCAAGTAAATGATGCTTGGAGGGCTTGCTCAGGATGGGAGATGTGTGCCAAATGTAGACTATGGACCAAACATGATGGTCACTTAGCACCCGTATTATAAATCATAACACCCAAAAGGAGAGAGAGAGAGTAAAATGGTATGTGCCTGCCACAGAGGCAGAGACGATATGGGTGGGGGTGGAAGGATGGATACTGGGAACATTGGTGGTGGAGAATGGACACTGGTGGATGGTTGGATACTCGATCATTGTATGGCTGAAATGTAATCATGGAAGTTTGTAAGTCTGTAACTGCATCTCATGGTGATTCCTAAAAAACATAATAAAATTTTCAAAAAGAAAAAGAAAAAACTAAGCAGTGCTTCTGAAAACATGTGATTTCTTTGCATTTTCCTTTGAAACTGCCCAAAGGCTTATCTAATACTGTAACAATTCAAAATTTTTAATAATTCAATAATAGTTTCAAATTTAAAAAATGAAGCTAGTAAAGTTTCCACATATGAACACTTTCCCCATTATAAATATCTTACTTTAGTATGGCATATCTATTACAATAATTAATCAATATAATTAATAATCCATGCTTCATTCAGAGATATTTAGTTTTTAAATAACAAACTTTGCTGCTACATGCTTTAGGACCTCACATCATATTTAGTGTGCTGTATTGCCTTAGCATTTCAGCCATGACAGCTTGCAGCACTCTTCGCTTTTGATGACCTAAATTATTCTAAAGAGCTCAGATAACATTATTTAAACTAATTTCTCTTTCTTATTCAATGTACTAGTATTTCTTGCTGTTTTAGTGGCTTGTTACCATGTGCTTCCCTTGTGTTTTTCTACATAAGAAAGTTTTTTTCTAATATATTTCTCTGAATTTTATCGTTAACACTATTCCAAAGTGAAAAAGATAAAATCAGTGAGTTTGGGTCTGCCTGGAGCATTTAGTCAATTTTCAACTTTCATTGTTGGGTAATCCCAATCATTAGAACACTTATCTTAAAAAAGATATAGATCAAGTCCCAATCTACTGTTTTCTTTCTGATTATTGCCTCCCTATGAAAATATGGATTCCACAAATTTCTCCATCATGTTTCCTAAGGACAAAGGTATTAACTTACTGCCTCCTTATAGTAATTCACCTATTAGTGGTTAAAATATTTTGTACTAATCATCTTAAGTTTCCAAGCTGGAATGTATCCAGATATCCAAGTAACCAACTTATCCAATCATTATAATTTTAAATTTATGGAATTATTCTAAAAAGATTATGGCATCTTATATTTTAACTCCCTCTTGGAAATTAAACTCTGCTCTCTGAGACCTTGATTCTCTGTTGAAATGATTTGTGTCCCAATCATTCTTTCTGTAATAGTAGCAAGTATAACAACATTTCTCTTTTCCCTGTATTTTATTTAGAGCACTGAGGCCTAGGCTCAATTTTCTTCTCTTTGTGTCTCACTTACCTGGCTTTAGAGAGCTCTAAGGGTAAAATTCTCTTTAACTGCCTTCTTGACTAAGATTGCAGTATATAGTTTGAGCTATATTTTTCCACTTCAAATACAAGGAAATAGCATTCTCTTCTTAATAAGGGCTTTCATTCATCTTTAGTTATTCATTCATAAAAATCTACCACACTTCCCTAAGAAAACATACAATTTGTATCTCTGCTATTGGCCTTCAGAAAAAAAGTTTCATCAATTAACAAATTCCATGTCAACTTTATACCACATAGTTCACTTCTTTCACACTTTTCTCTCTTGGCCTTAAAGACAGGTGACACAGCATAAAGACGAACAGAATGTGGGACAGCTGGTCTAGCACTGCCTACACAGGACTGCTATGAACAGTACAAAGCTAGAACCTCACTAGTGTTATGTCAAACTCAAAACTCAGCTTCCCTGAAGTTTAAACGCAAATATGTTTACTCTTCCCAAGATAAAAAAAAAATTCAACTCAACTCAACTTCAACTAAAATCCAGGCCAACTTGTGACTATTAATTTGAAGGTCTTGCTACCACAGTCTCACCTGAAGGCATCTTTATCCAGGAACACAGAGGTCACCTGAGAAACTAGAGTTTGTCCAAAGCACAGGTGCTTGAAGTCTTACTAAAATAAAAACTGTCGCTTTTCTTGGACAATGTTATTATATGCTTCAGTAACCCATCAAAGTCAAAATCTCGCCTGGCCAATTTACTAAAGCCTGAGGCCTCGTGCCACCCACCCACTGTGTATGAGCTAAAAACCAATAATAAATTTGTAAAAGAACAGCCAGATGGCATGCTATAGTTATCACCTACCAAAGTCAAAAAAAATCATAACTCCCACCTCAACTCCTGCTTGTTAAACCAGAATCAGAAACTACCCTCTTTGATTAATTAGTCTTCCTTTCCCAAGGTTTCTCCATTCTCGATTGTCTTTTTTTCCCAGAGTCTACTCTTTATTTTTCAGGTATCTGGTTCTATTTACAATACTTGAGGCTTTGTCTTGGTTATTTAAATTCACTCTCCTCTCCCTCTATTATTGTTTAGACCCAACTGAAAGTTGATCAAGAAGGAGAATGGAGATGCCCCTTTATTATGGAATAAATTGTGGCAAAATTTAAGAGACATAGACAGAATGTATTTCTCATACTGTGCCCTAATCAGTACATTACTTTTTACTGACTAAGAAGAATGCTTATTAGCAGCATGAGTAAAGGGATAGTCAGGACGTTGATAAAAATGATCATGAAAGACAAATTAGACCAGAATTACGGAACCTGAAGATCTCAGAGGTAGAATATAAAAGCACTATTACTCATCATTTTTGGAGTCAGACCTGTGGTAAAGTATTAGCCCCCTCAACTAGCTAAGTGTGTATGTTACTTAACCTTAATTCACTGCATTTTCTTCATGTATTTAAAGTAACAATTCCTCACTTTTAGGTTGTTGTTTAAATTGTGAGACTGTATAGAACACTAGCATAATGTCTCACAAATAGAAAGTTGTCAAACAAATAGAAACTGTTTATTGTAGTATTGTAGTATACTATGCAGATACAGCTCATCAGGAAATGAACCCTTTCTTGCTGTTATAAGAATTATTCAGATTTTTTTTAAGCAGAGAGCCATGTGGGGACGCTCCTTTGCGGCCCCGCGCGAGATCGACCCCGGAGGCAACTGAACCACTTTGGACACGAGCGGCGCCCCCAAAATGCCTCCAAACTGTGTGCTGGGAGCTTCTGGCCCAGGCGCTGCCGGCAGGGTATGCTCTTTTCTCTCTCAACTTTTTCTGTTTGAACGCAGCGAGGCTATAGCCGGTTTTTAGACTCTACAGGAAGCCCGGGATAGCCGATGGACGGGACTCCCGGATCCGCCCTGTGCCGGCCGACATTTAAGCAGAGAGCCATGTGGGGACGCTCTCTGCTTAAATATCTTCCAAAAGATATTAGGAAGACCTAATATCTTTTGATTGTTTGATTGTCAGCAACGTGTAAATGTTCCTTTTTGGCAGGGCTTAACGTGGGGGGAAACTCCAAACAATAGTACTCAGTTTTTTGTTAAAGGGTAAAAGATTGTAGCGATAGAATTTTAGGCAGAATTTTCCCTGGACTTTAACGGGTCGGACTTTGGTGGGAAATCCTAACAAGAATAGTAAGTCTTTTGCTGAAATATTGAAGGCCACCAAAGTGGTAGCCATCTCTATAGACTGAACTAAGTCATATCCCCACGCCGGCTGAGAAGAAATATCCTTCTTTCTCGGGAAAAAACGCGGCGTGGCGTTAACCATAGTATGATGTCCATTAAGCTGACACGGACCTGGTGGCGTGGGAATCGGATGCAAGGGAATAAATTATTATGTACTTGGAACAGCGGGACGCTGGTGGAACCTTGAGCCGGGGCCGATACCAGCGTATTACTTTTGGTTCCAGAAACTGCTTGCAGACATTATACCAGACTATCAACTAAGCTAGAGCCCCACGCCGGCTGATGACGAGAAATAACCATCTCTTTTGGTTTGTTTCCCTTTGTCAGGCAGCGTGGTGATTACTAAACAGGCGTGATCTCGGTGGCGCGGGACGAGGGGGGAAAAAAATAGAAAAGTTATGTAACAAACAGCGGGACTTAATATCTCTACATTCTCAGCAATGGAGAGCCATCAAATGCTTCCTTGACAGTGGGACTGTCTTCTCTTTTTTGGGGGGAAACCCTAGCAACAATAGTGAATTATGTGTTGAAACATGGACTGTAACCAAGATAAAGCGTAAACGAAGTGAAACTTATCACTTACAAGGGCGGGGACTGGGGGGGTGGGAGGGGGCGGGAGGTATAATGGGGTGGTTGGTGATGGAATATGGGCACGGGTGAAGGGAAGGGTGTTTGAGTACAGTATAACTGACATAATCATGAGAACTTTGTAACCCTCCACATGGTGATTCAATAAAATTTAAATTTAAAAAAAAAGAATTATTCATCAGATATTTTAGGTTCTTCACCTTTTGAACCAGGGTAGAATTTCATCTCAGGCTCCCTTGTGGTTGCAGGTACTAGGTTTGCCCAGTTTGCTTTAAACTAAGTGTATGTGTCTCTCACTAGGAAGAGCTTTCAAATGCTGATGTGGGACCCTCCAGATATTTGAGCTTTGTTCCTAGAATAAGAACAATATAAAGGAGTGTTCCAAGCCAACCTTCTATCGATATGTAGCACACATATTGTATTAAGTCAATAAAATTGGGGATTGTTATTAGCACAGCTAAATTGAGTCAGTACTGACAAATGTACCTAGCTGAACTTATTGCAAAAGATCATGTTTTATAATTGTATACTTTATTTAACTTATACAAATTATTCTTTTTATAATCTATCGCTTCCTTCTATGGTTATGATCAACCAAGTTATTGGCGCCATTTATTCATTCAACAAATATATTCTACATAATGCAGTGGGTTTCAGGCAAGGAATAGAGACTAACTGGGTTTCATATCTTTCTTCATCATTATTATGAAGTTGATTGGATCACATGGGCAGGAGGAAATCAAAGATACTAACAAAAATATCTCATAACATTTTGTCTTGGTTATTTAATTTTAAATTAAGTAAATAATGATCACCAACATATTTCCAAATATTAGAACTCACAGTAGGTTTATAATTCTGTTACTATTCAGTGTAACCATAGCTCTTAGTAACAGTGTCATTCATTAAAGCTTAAACTTACCAGGAGGAGGTTTTTGCCACCAGACTAAACCCTTAAACCCCATGGAGAGATACACCCACAGAATAATAAGGAGGTACGTGTTCTAGCAATAGGATAGCAGGTAGGGTACCTTGCAATTAGAAGATTCAGAATTGACCATGAGTACTCCAGAAGGTTTCCTGGGTCATATCAGGAGTGATTCTTAGTGCAGAGCCATGCCTATGGACTAAGTACCTCTGGGTGTGGTCCAAAGGCCCACAAAAAACATATTAAGGAGAAATAAGAATTTGGTTATAAGAAACAAGCTAATTGTGAAATGCCCACAAGAACAACACACTGTCTAGAATGAAGTGAGTGCATAGAAAAACATTGTTTGGTGAATGGGGAGGGGGGGGACATTAGACTATCTACAGTTTAAAAGAAAATTGGCTTAGTTAAATTCATGACTTGACTTCTCATTCACTACGTGTGATGTAGAATAAGTCAGTGAACATTTTTTATCTTCAGTTGCTTATCCAAAAATATGGACAACAGTAGATTTTTTGGTTCTTGTTTTGTTTTGTTTTTTTTTACTGAAAGGGTTTTGATAAATCTAAAAGGGAAAAGTACTATTCAAAGGAATGCAAATATGGAGAGGTCCTCTGAAAAAGAATTCATAAGATTCAAAAACTTATCTTGACTATTTCAGCAAGAGTGAAAACAATGAAATAAATCAGTAGTTGATAAATTTTATCGTATAATAAAGTTACATGGCTTTCAAATGGTTTTTGTTTTTTGCCTAAATGTCTCATTTTCTTTATAAATGAGCAGGGATCTTAAGATTCTCCTAGAATAAAGTCACTCCTACCCATATATATAAATATAAATATATATACATATATATATCACCCTCCTCGTTCACTGGAAGAAAAATGAACTGATTTGCAGATGATAAAAAAAATTTAGAATAACTTCAGATACACCTTTGAGTATGATTACCAGCTGGAACACCATCTGACATGGATGTAGGTGGGAGAAAAAATACCACAAAAACTTGGAAAGCATTTAGATTGATTTATCTATGATTCTTTCACTGTTATAAAGCAATTCTTATGTCAATACACCTTCCTTTAATGAGAGTTCACGAAACTCATACCCACAGAGAATGACAGGCAAGAGTAACTTTATTATTGGAGAAGTAAACTAAGGACAAAATTTCATTAGGAGCTGAATTGGTTCTAAAGTAAGTTCCTTTAGAGGTGAGGGGTTTCTCTTCCACTTTCCAATAAACTTTTATATTCTCTAAAAAAGTGTTACAAGCTCGAAAATGTGTAAATCTGTATCTGTACCCTCATGGTAACTCACTAATTAAAGAATTAAAAAATAAAAAAATAAAAAGTGTTAAGAACATAAAAAGATAATTGCAATTATATTCTGTCTCTCTGAATCTTATTTGGACACTAAACTTTACCTGATGGTGCTCAGGACTTACTCCTGATTCTATGTTCAGGGATCACTCCTCACAGGAATCAAAGGGACTGTATGGCATTGACCTTGTTGATTGAGCATGACTACTAAATATTATATAATAAAAGGAATTTATCCTAAAAAAGGGGGGATTATTTGGGAAGCTAAGGCTCAAATCCAGATCAACTGTGTGCAAGGCAAGCACCTTACCTGCTGTACTATCATTCTAGATCCTAGAATACATGTTTCTCACTAACTCATGCTGTTAATAAGCATTTTCCTTATGGCTATCATCTCTTCCTTACTTTCAGAACATTTCAGTCTACAGTATTCTGAGTAGTCTAGATGATTTCAATCACTTGTATTACTGAGGTACTATGCATTTGACCTTATATTAAATTGAAGTTTCATGGCCTCAATGACTGAATTTCTAACAAAACACTAAACTACAGAATAAAACAATGGCATATTTAAAGTTTGATTCAATTACTAATAATTCAAGTTAGCATATTTTGTCTGAGAAAAATCTTTCCCAAAATCTTGAGTGCTTTTTATTAAATTTTGACTTAAAAATAATAATAAACTTTGATATTTTATATTATTTTATTAGCTCTGCCCTTTTCTCTCCTAACTTGTTGCCCTAGATCATGATAAGGAAGAAAAATCCTTTTCTTTATTAGTTAAGGTTTTGCTTTTTCTAGGAAAATGTTTCCTTAGTAGGTAAATTGTCCTCAATAAAATTTGATTCATTTATTAATCTGGAATGTTCATTGAATATTTTTCAAAACTTATGGGAAGTTGAAGGAAGAAAAGGGTAGAGAATCAAAACCTTTTGTTTGCTTTTGTTTTTAATAAAGAGAATATTCCCAATAGACAAAATAATTTTTGAGAGAACATTGAGAATTAGAGTAAAATTGCCTGAAATACATAACTGAGATGTAATATCTCCTACAGTCACAAGGGTTATGGTTATAAAATTTCTAAAAATAATATTCTATTGATTAAAAGCATGTATTTGACTACATGCTTTACAATACAACAAACTATATTGAACTAATCTATCTTACATATACAGTATAGGACACATTGCCTGGCACAGTTAAAAACTAAATAGATAGTTTTGTGCGATCCTCTAAGAAAAGAAACACTAAGTATATTTCAGTGTGCAATATTCATAGCATAGGAGTCAATACTCAAAATTGTTTATAGGGTAGTAGAGATTGTACAGAGGATAAGGGTCTTGCCTTGAATGAAGCAGACCCAGTTTTCATCCCCTACACTTCACATTGTCCCCTGAGTTCTTTTACATGAGGAGTTATGTCTGAGCATAGAACCAGAAGTAAGCCCTGGTAACTGACAGATGTGGGCTCCAAATAAACAAACAAAATATGTGTCTCACCAAGTTAAAACTCACTTATTATTTACTGATATTCTCTCAGAAAGATCTAACACTAATAGTGTGTTTGAATTATTACACCCTGTCAATGCCAGAAATTAACATTAAAATTCAGGCTTTTCTTTGAAAGAACACATACTTTTTAGGTTCTAATAACTTTAAATGATAGGTATTGCTTTTAAATAAGTAATTGCTTTTAAATAAGTGGGCTGGAGTGATAGCACAGCGGTTGGGCATTTGCCTTTCATACGGCTGACCCGAGTTTGATTCCTCTACCCCTCTCGGAGAACCCAGCAAGCTACCGAGAGTATGAAGCCCTCTTGGCAGAGCCTGGCAAGCTACCTATGCATATTGGATATACCAAAAACAGTAGCATTAAGTCTCTCAATGAGTTATGTCTGAGTTATGTCTATACCCCAAAAGACAATTGCAAATATTTTCCTTTTTACTGGTGCCCGCTTAAACAAATCGCTTGAATGATATAGGTACTGATGTAGTGGATGTTGGGAGGACCTGTTCACATTGAAAGATGCGTGCCGAAAGTAGACTATAGACTGAACATGATGGTCACTCAATACCTCTATTGTAAACTACAACACCAAAAGGAAATAGAACAAAAGAGAATGCCCCTCTGAAGAGATGGGTGGAGTGGTGGGGGATGGGGTGGTGGTGGTTGGAGGGATACTGGGAATATTGATGGAAGAGAATGGGCACTGGTGGAGGGATAGGAATATGGTCATTGTATGACTAAAATGCTAACACAAAAGTTCGTAAGTTCGTAACTGTACTTTACAGTGATTCACTAATAAAAAATAAAAAAATTTAAAAATAGATTCTGCAATAGTAAATCTTGGCCAAAAGGGCTTAACTGTGGCTTGTAAAAGGACAAGAAGGGTATACCCCAAAAGACAATTGCAAATATTTTCCTTTTTCAGATCTATTCACATAACTCCACTTTCAAGAAAACATTTAAATTATGATTTGAAAAATTGAAAGTATAGAAAATATCTAAGAAAAAAGAAGCAGTGACATTACTTCCTGAGCCAAACACTTTGGCTGGCTATCCAAATATACTGTGCACCATTTTTCTTGATGATTCATACAAGTAAAATGTAGCTTTTATTTGTATAAATAAAATTACTTGATCCTGCCTAAACCTATCTCTTGAGTAGATGTTGTGAATGCTAGAGCAAGAGCAGCAATATTGCATCATGAAGAAAAAGAGAAAGATGCTAACCCTGATAAAAATACATCACTGAAGACCAAAAGTTGCCCTTTTTCAAAGACTGTGGGAGGAATAAGGGAGGGGTTGGGTGGATGATGGGTGTGGGAATCTAGAAAATCATTATTCATTAGGCCAGTATTAGTTCATTTATATGTTATTTACCACCTAAAAGATACTCCCACTTTCTCACAAGTGTGTATGTCAAAGTTTAGTTTTGAAGTGAAGAGTCTATGGAACGTAGGCTCTTGCCATGACCATGATAATAATTGTTTGAATTCAAGATTTTTATTTTGAATAATGTACAGCAGCCTCTACTATTAGTTCAATCTTATTCCTAAAGTATCTCTCTTACATATTTTTTCATATAATATTTTTAATAGTATATTCACATTTCTTCTCACCTTTCAAAAGAGCAGGGCTCCCATTTCATTTACTTAGTATCCCTAAATACTTAGGATACTATTTGGAACATTGTAGTGTCTAATGAGTATTTCCTGAAAGCATATGTACAAATATACATAATGAACCTTGTTCTAAACTCTCTGGATGACCTTCAGATGACCTAATAGCTATATCATCACTTCCATATACCAAAAATACACTTGTATTCTTTGGATGGAAATAATAAACATGATACCAAAATAACACCAACAGGTTTTATCTAAAATGCACACAACAAAACTTTGACAAAGATATAAAAAGAGTTTGTAGGTGGAAGGCAAATTCTCAATTAAAATACACTTTATTCTTTTAAATCCTTTGTATAGTTTTGCTCTGTATCATTTTTTTGACTAGAGTCACAAGTCCAATATCTATGATTCTAGTACACATTACCTGTAGACACTGATACCGCTTAGTAGTGACTTCCTAAAAGGCTTTTACTCTTATACAATGCTAATAACCTTCACCAGATACTTTTATATACGTCTCTGTACCCCATGCCTGCAAGAAAAAATAACTTTTTAATAAATTTAAAGCTAAAACCATTTTATTCATACAATGAAGATGTAGCCCATTAGGAAAACAGGCAGAAAAGTCATCTGATCATTTCATCTCTCATGCATTAGGATGCCTATTGAATTCTAAAACTCATCTGGCAGTTTTGGACTCAGCATAAATAACCACTTTCACACAATGTTCATTAATAAACTAGCTAATGTTCTTCAATATAGAAACATTTGAAACACGATTATATTCAAGATTCAGTTTATTCAACTCTAAAATATGTCAATATAACTTTCTTATCTTTAAAAGCTATTTCATTCAAAAACAGATAATTACTGAGCAAGTATTCTAGTATACAGGCAAATGGGCATACACTTTTATACAAGGATATGATGGCAAACACATAGCCATACTATCTGAACTCATGAAGTATACAGTCAAATGGGACAGACAATTAAAGGGTATTTCAGTTTCTCATGGATGATGAACATTTCAAATAGTTCGCTGCTTTCATTAATATTTGTTTTTATTTATTGTACTAATATTTAGCTTTTAATCTTCAAAAAAGTATTTTGTGATAAATGTGATAGGAATTTTAATATTTAGACATTTAATCCCAAATAAACCTTAGTTTGGGTATAAATTGTAGAGTTCACAAGATTTAACAAAGCACATGGTAAATATCCAGCAATTATTGCCATTTTGTCTATTGTGAGAAGCAGGGGGAAATACAGAAGAACCAAAGGTGATAACTAGAATCATTATATACCTAATATGGTTTATAAAACACTATAATAACAATCTTATTCTTTTCTTGCCATGCCCTGCATATCCTATATGTGGTTCTCTATACCCTTGGATCTTGAAGATAATTTAAAGTCAGTGTCTTTCAGAGTGTTCACAGATAAAAATTAAAATGTCACACTTCACTTAGTCCCAAATGCACGTGCTCATGCATGCACACATACATAAATTTAGGTGGGATTAGGTTAAGCACAGAGTACTAATCGAAATTCCAATGTCCATCTAAATTAGTTTCACTTCTTCCCTGGTTTAAAGAGGCAGCAGAAGGAAGGCTTTCCAGGGGCTGAGAGGCCCGTTTCTCTTCAGTTCTTATTCTCTCTACACCTAAAGCAGTGGATGGTGTTTTTTATCCCTCCAAATAGAAGAAGTCAAAGAAAGAAGATATGTGGATTCAAGAAAAATTCTGTTTGACCAGTAATAACCTGGCATCTCCTTTTCTTGGATTTAGCAGGTGCTCAAAGTTGTCTTTATTAATGGTAATTCAGTGCATTCTTTGGGGTCCCATAGACTCTTGTAATTTCTTCTTGCAGACTCTGACCTAACTTTGGTGAGGTTTGGGAACTGGAAACTTCCCAATGCTACCACATTGTACCTTTGGACTTCTTTTTTTTATTTTTAAAAGTTTATTGAATCACCGTGAGATAGTTACAAGCTTTCATGTTTGGGCTACAATCTCACAATGATCAAACACCCATCCCTCCACCAGTGCACATTCCCCACCACCAATATCCCAGGTATACCCCTGCCTCTAAGGCAGACAATATTCCCCATACTCTCTCTCTACTTTTGGGCATTATAGCTTGCAAAACAGACACTGAGAGGTCATCATGTTTGGTCCATTATCTACTTCCGGCACATATCTCCCATCCCAACTGGTTCCTCTAGCCATCATTTTCTTAGTGATCCCTTTTCTATTCCATCTGCCTTCTCCCCTCTGCTCATGAAGCAGTCTTCCAGATATGGGGCAATCCCCCTGGCCTAATGAAAGAGAAGAAAGAGACATTAAAAAAACAATCCCGTTCACAATAGTACCTCAGAAGATCAAGTACCTTGGAATCAGCTTAACCAAAGAAATGAAGGACCTATACAAGGAAAATTACAAAACACTAATTCAACAAATAAAGGAGGACACTAGGAAATGGAGGCATTCCCTGCTCATGGATAGGGAGGATTAACATTATCAAAATGGCAATACTGCCCAAAGCACTATACAAATTTAATGCAGTCCCTATCAGGACACCCATGACATTTTTCAAAGAAATAGACAAAACACTCCTGAAATTTATATGGATCAATAAATCCCCATGAATAGCTAAAGCAATCCTTGGAAAAAAGAAGATGGGTGGTGTTACCTTCCCCAACTTCAACCTCTACTACAAAGCAGTAGTAATTAAAACAGCATGGTATTGGAATAAAAACAGACCTGGAGACCAATGGAACAGAGTTGAATATCCTGTCACAGACCCCCAAATATATGGCCACTTAATCTTTGACAAAGGAGCAAGAAATGCAAAGTGGAACAAAGAAAGCCTCTTCAACAAGTGGTGCTGGGAAAACTGGATAGCTACCTGCAAAAAAATGAACTCTGACCTCTGTCTAATGCCAGGCACAAAAGTCAGATCAAAGTGGATTAAATATCTCAATATCAGACATGAATCTATAAAGTTCATAGAAGAAAATGTAGGCAGAACTCTTTATGACATTGAAGCTAAAAGCATCTTTAAGGACGAAACAGCACTGACCGTGCAAGTGGAAGCAAACATAAACAAATGGGACTACATAAAACTAAGAAGCTTCTGCACTTCAAAAGAAACAGTGACCAAAATACAGAAAAATAAAATACAAAATACAGAATGGGAAAGAATATTTACCCAATACCCGTCTGATAAGGGATTAATATCCAGGATATAGAAGATACTTGTAGAATTGTATAAGAAAAAAACTTCCAACCCCATCAAAAAATGAGGAGAAGAAATGAACGGAAGTTTCCTCAAAAAAGAAATACAAATGGTACCTTTGGACTTCTTGCCCTTGTTTTGTGAACTTTGAGAAGTGTCTGCAGAGACATTCTCCCAACAATACGATGTAGCCCCAAATGATGATTGAGGGACAAGCAGCATTTGTCACCCTTCAGCTAGCACATCTCTGTGGACTCCAACCTGAATAGTTACATTACTAAAACCTCATGCCCTGGTCCACCATATCCATACCATGAGGCAAAGACTCCCTCAAGATTGTCTTGCAAGAATCAAAGAAAACACATCACTCATTCTGTGTTTACTCTCTAGACTTATAGCTAGAAACCAATCCATTTTACCTGTCATAGGTGTAATTTTAACTAAGGTCAGTCTTCTTTTTTTTTCAGTAAATAAGAGGGTGAAATCTCTGCAAGATTTCTTTATGTCTTATTTTTGCTTCTGTGAATTAGAAAGCAGCCGACTTCATCAACTAAATTGCAGAGGAACAGAGTAACGGTTCCCCTGAAGCAAAGCAGCAGTGTCTCTCACTACAGTAGAGGTAAAGGAATGTACATCTAGATCCACCTGATTTTGTAAATTTAAAGCACACTAAAAATTCTCTAAAATATAATTTTATGCTTTACCCACTTTCTTAAACTGTCACTTTTTTGAATCCATGTTGTTTAAAGAAACTCCACCTAAATGCAGCACAATTTTTGATAATTTTCACTTTGCAAAATGGTGTCACTAACCCCTTTTGCCTTAAAGTTTCCATCAAAACTAAAACTTGAATATTTTATACTGAATTATTAATTAAAATCAAACTTTAATAATTTGATGATCTAAAGGGAGACATTTTGAAAGAGTAACAGGAATTTTAAGTAAATTAAAGATGCTTAATATTATATAGTTGAAATAATTTATATTAAACATAAAAAATTGACAAATTCTGTAATGAAAAGGGCGTTACACTGAGGAATTTGATTGTCAAGTGGTCAATGGAGTATTACACAAGAGATATTGGCTAGGCTATTATAATATTCAGATAATCATATAATTTTAATGCCAAACTTGATACATGGTAGAAATAAAGTGAACATTGTTAATAGACCCATATAGTAGTGTGAACTAGAATAGTTCCATTCAAACTGGATGCCTGATCACCCTACATAAGATCAAATAACTGTCACTACTGACTACTACTAGAAATCTGCAATTAAACCAATTTCTGGATTTATCCATTTAACATTTGTTCTAGAGGAAGTGCTAGTGAGTCTGAACTGGACATCATCGGGGAGAGAATGGGAGTATAAAAATTAATAATGATAGCACTATAATTCTCAATGCTATTTCTGAATAAAAGGGAATATACTTTATTAAATAAAATAAAAAAGAGGGGGCTGGAGCAATAGCACAGCAGGTATGGCGTTTGCCTTGCACGCGGTCGACCTGGGTTCAATTCCCAGCATCCCATATGGTCCCCTGAGCACCGCCAGGGGTGATTCCTGAGCGCAGAGCCAGGAGTGATCCCTGTGCATTATTGCCAGGTGTGACCCAAAAAGCAAATAAAAAGTAAAAATAAAATAAAATAAAATAAAAAAGAAAAAAGAATATGGGCCATAGAATTTATGGCCCATATTAAGATGTCAAATGCAAAACGTCAGGATATTGACAGTAAGGAAAGCAATAAAGAAATACCAGTATTATTTATTACAGTAAATATGTTAGTAAAATTACATTAGTAAAATATGGGGCTGGAGCAATAGCACAGCGGGTAGGGCGTTTGCCTTGCACGCGGCTGACCCGGGTTCAATTCCCAGCATCCCATATGGTCCCCTGAGCACCGCCAGGAGAGATTCCTGAGGGCAGAGCCAGGAGTAACCCCTGTGCATAGCCAGGTGTGACCCAAAAAGCAAAAAAATAAATAAATAAATAAATTAGTAAAATATGAACTAAAACATAATCTAGATAACCAAACACATGTTTTATTTGAAAATAAAGATAAAAATAAACAAGTTCTATCAGAGAAACTTAAAAGAGCTAGTTAAGAAATGGAATTTCTAGAATTATTTAGAAATTAAGTCACTAAAATACATGGAGATAGGGTGGAGTAAAAAGGAGAGATGTCATTTCCTATTTGTATGCCATTTAGCAGAAGTTTTTATTAGTCCTCTCCCTTGTGGCTATTAAGATGAACTTTAAGACATGATCAAGTGCATGCAAATATAAAGAAACGTATACACACATCAACAAATAATCATTAAAAATCAAAGTTATGTTCCTACTGATTGATATAATTAAACAAAAAAGGAAAAGGTAAGTCTAATTGCAATCAGTTAAATATTATGTACAGCTAACAATTAAAATATCATTTGGTAACTATAAACTACAGAATAATGGTTACCAAGGCATGATCCATACATGGTATTTACAATCCATAGAATAACTAAGAAGGGAAAGCGAATATTCCAATATTCCTTAATTTACAGTTGAGGAAAAGGAGATATAGTAAGATTTATAAACTTGCCCAGGGTTACACAGCTTGAAAGTGATGGCAACTAAGGATTCAAATTCAGTTAATGTGCTTTCCCAGCTTAAACAACCCTTACCTACATAATTGCTATGTGTGTCAAGGGAAGAGGAGAAAATGTCCCATAAATTCAGATCTGATACCAGTTATACTATTTTCTTCTAAATTTAGATCTCACATATGAACATCTTTAGTGTGTTAAGTAACAACATACATGCGATGGCAAAGCTGCTCAGTCAGTAGATTGCTGATTTCTTTTGCGCAAACACAGCTACTTTTCTTCCTGATGTGAAAAAATATCACATCTTTTCTACTATTCCCAGTCTCAATTGATTCTGATAAAGACATCATATGATTAAAAAAGAAACCTCCTGCATAATTCCCCCCCCCAAAAAAAATACCAAAAGCTGCTAGCAGAGTTTACTGAGTATCTGAAGCTAATGTAATGTATAGATGTGTATCTTCTCCATTGTCATCATTACTATTTCGTGTACAGTTGTCTATTGTACATTGTAAAATTTCTGTTATGAAAGTCTAATGTATTTGCAGGGAGCAGCACTTGTTAGATAATAGGAGTGAAATACAAAGGAAGAGTGATTTTGCTGAATGTTATTGTATTCCAGAAAGGCTGGCATTAAAAGGAAACTTTTAGCATTCTCAGAGTATTAAATAACATAATTTTAATGAATTCAAAATTCGTGGACTTTATTGTGTAATTCATAATAGGACATATAGATCCTCATGTCTTCTTAATATCTCCAAAGAAGCAGTGACATAATTATTTCTGCAGTTTAAATGTTCTGGCTAGCTTACAAATGAAGGCGGTTGTTAAAAACCTAACATTAAATTATAAAGAATAAATATAGTATTAAAGCATTTTAAGCTTAATTATCTCTGTTTTCAAATAACTCAGTCTTTGGTGAATAGAGAGCAGTATATCTGGATTGAAAAATTAATGACAGTGAAGTTTCAATTTTGAAATTAAAACACAATGTGTTTCTAAACATAGAAAGATGCCTGAAATTTTACCTTTAGGATTTCACTGTAGCTCGGAGCCTATTGAAGCTATTTCCGTGTGCCTTTTTCTCTTTTGTGCCTACGTCACCGATTTAAGATTCTCATTTATTTATTTAATTTAAGAAGAAAGAGTGGCTCTATAGAGAATAGTGTCTGTTAACCAAAGTAGGATTTAGCGAAGTCTAAAGTGGGGGCTGGGGAGAGTTGCTGCACGAGGGGGGTGTGGCAGTATAGGAGGATGAAAAGAAAGATAATTCAGCACTCCTTTCTAATCTTATTCCACCCAAGAAATTTGGAAGAATGCGAAAAAGCAGCAGCCCAGCATTCTTGAAGGGGCGTGGCTTCCCTCCAGGGGCTGTCCAATGGAATTCCTTCAGAGGTAGCTATCCCCTGAAGATTGATGAGGGTTGCTAGGAAACAGAAGCGTCTCCCTCCCTCCTGACCCAGGGATTGTTCTGCACAAGTCCTCTCCAGGGGCTCCCAATGTGCAGTTGAGCGGTGTGTGGGGCAAAGCTGCACACCGGCCTCCCAGACAGACTCGTTTCCTCTCTGCTCCTCTCTCCCTTTCTCCATCAGCATGCGGCCAGTCCCTTGCTCCCGGACCGCAGGAGAGTTGAATCTGGACTGACTCCTAGTCCCCGCTCTCCCTGAGGTTAAGAGCTCTAGCAGAGCTTCAAAGTTAGAGCCAACGACCTCCTTCCGCCCCAGTCCCTGCTGAAATTCACCAACCTTTGCATGCATTGCCTAAGGATTTCAGATAGAGCGAGGCAAAGGAGCCGCCGGCACAGCCGCGCTGGCTGTCCGTGTTAACAATCCTTTTTCGAATAGGTACCGTGGCTCACTGAAGACTCTGCAGATACACCCCTGTAAGGGGAGGGAGGGGGAGGGAGGAGGAAAGAAGGAGAGAGGGAGGAAAGGAGGAAAAGAGGAGAGAAAGCCAGAAGGTCTGTGTCTCTACCTAGGGAGTCCCAATTAGATGCGACTGTTCCAGCCTGGGCAAGGTGAAGGAAGGAAAGTTGCTTCTGAGACTGGGACGTGGGTTTGCCTGTAAAGAAAAGGAGGCGAGGGAGTCGACTGGGAACTGCTCCCCTCTTCTCCGCAGACCCTCCGGGTCTCCCCTTTTCTCCACCTCCTCCCTTTCTCCCCTCCCACCCTCCCTTTCCCCACTCCCCACTGACTCGGAGGCCTGGATGCTCTGCCACCGGGCAGTGGTCCAGCACGCAGCCCAGAGGGGGCGGGGGCAGGGGGCACTGTGACAGGAAGCGGCGCGCACAAGTTGGCCTTTTCGGGGCAAAAAAAATAAGTTTTCCCTGGGATTTGGAAAGGACAAAGCCAGCGAGCTACCTCTTTGTGTCGGATGAGGAGGATCAACCATGAGCCAGAAGCCGGGCGCAGGCTCCGCCGCAGATGCTGCCACCGCGGTCAGCTCCAGTCCCTGCCAGGAGTTGTCAGCGCGAGGTAAGGGGCCCGCGGAAGACGTGCACCTCTGGAGGGAGGCCAGCGAGGGCGTGGAGGCTCAGGGACCGCGTGGGGCAGGCGCGGCAGGGAAAGTTGAGGCAGCCCGAGGACCAGTCCCTACAGTTGCGCCGGGGGTGGGAAGCGTGGGGGACAACGGCGATGTGGGTGCACCGGTGTACGTGGGCGTGTGTGTGTGTGTGTGTGTGTGTGTGTGTGTGTGCGTGTGTGTGTGTGTCTACCGGGGAGGAGAGAGCGAGAGAGATTTCAGAGCACGGAGATGCGACCGGGATGCAAGAGGTGGAGGGACCAACCACTGCTCCCAGACCCTCTAGAGGGACCGGTCGTGCCAGCCAACCACCTCTCTGGGCTCAGGATTAGTTTCCATTAGGTGATCCTTAGGCTTTGTGCATTGGGTACCCTGCACCTGCACTAACTGGCTGCCACCGGGTGGTTTCAGGTGCGTGTGGCATGTGTGCGTACGTGTGTGTGTGTGTGTGTGTGTGTGTGTGTGTGTGTGTTGTGCAAGGTGGTCAGTGGTCAGCGGGACCTTCGCGGTACAGCCAGAAGGAGCTTGACAGCCCGAGGTTGGCTCTCCAGCAAGCACACTTGGAGAGGAGCCCTAACTCGATGGCCTTTGCTCCTTTTGGCTTGAGTGGAAAATCGAAAAGCCAGACAGAAAGCATATCTCTTCATCGATCCTGTTCCATTTCTTATCTGACAGTGAGCTAACTCGGAGATTGGCGGGAGTTTCGCGATCCAGAAATAAACTAGTTAGTATCTCCAATTGTCTTGTTTCCTAAGGATTGCATTTGATTCTTTTCTAGTTTCCAGGGTCAACAAGCACTTTTAGGTATACACTTTGGGGGGAGGGGTCGGGGACGGGGTCCGCAGGCATCGAGGAGGGTGGAAGCAGGGACTATCCCTGCTTTGTAAGAAGTATTTTAAGCATTACAAATTTTAATAACACATAATAAAACTGCACACTTGTAATGATTTGTGGACCAGTGCTTACCTAATTTGCTAATAAAATAAGTCTATTATCGGAACAGTTCTGTTTGACATGTGTATGTGGAAAGATAGTTAAATATTGGTATATTCAAAGTTGAGGCTACCAAGAGTTGAGGTCAGGGTGAGTGAAGGACCTCAGCACTAATTCATTACTTTGAGTTATTCTGCTTAAATGTATCTGTGTTATTTGCTCTTAGATTTGTCCACTACAACTATACTGTATTTTATGGGAAATAAGAAACATTAATTTGAAGAGATCCTCATTCATTTTCTTACATGTAAATGTGCTTTGATTTAGGCACCACATATGCTTAAGATGCAACCTGAACTCTACTTACTTACCTGATTATGTTTAATATAGATATTGTTGTTACACTAAACTCCTACAGATAAAATAATTCCCACCAAAGAGTTTTTGATAAACCCTAGTTACTAGTTAATAATGCTCTAGTCCTATGTACTATTTTTTCCCTCAAAACAATAAAACAAAATTGGAATAAATTTTGAAATCTACTAAAACCAGACCTTCATGAAGGTATATGTTATATTTTCCCTTAATAATGACAATGTTTTTTATTTATGACAATTTTTATCCTTATATTTTAGCTGCCCTTTCAGGCTCTGATTACTCAACAAGAATGCATGATATTTTGAATAGACATGGCTTAAGGCTGCCTTGATTTATTTCCAGAGAAACCAGGTGCTCAGAATAGAAGCTGAGTAGATGAAGTCTTAAACATATATTTTTCAGAAACAAAGCAATAAAAACCCAGATATGTTCAATTCACTAAAGAAGGAATACGTGGCAAGAATTTTTTAATTACTGTTAAGACCCACTATCACCCTCAGCAATATAAAATCTTTTATTCTATGTGCTAAAGCCTTTCAATAAAATGCCAACTCAAATCACAGAAAACTATCTCAACATGAAAAATAGGCTAGATTGGAGGGGGGAACTGGAGGAAATAGCAGCCTCTCCATTTAACATGAGTGGCATTGTTCATACTTCTAGAATATGGAGTAATGAGCTGATAGATATATGGAGAACTATGTAAGTGTGTTAGAAAAAATGAGAGCATACTCTGTGACTCACTTATTTGAGTGTGATGCTCTTTTTTTTAAGTTGTGGTGTATGCATAAAATTATATGGCTAGAAAGCAGATTATTTATCCCTCAATTACCAAACATCAAATATAACGTGTCTATCTCTGATATTCCATCTCTGTGATTAAGACTGGTAAGTTGAACAAATGCAATGAAACCATAAAATTGATCCTCACTTTTTAATGAAATTTAAATAATTTTATTGAATAGAGGGTTATTACTCAAAGGCCACTTGTCCTACTTCTCTACTTCTGATGATCAATCAGAACTTCTCAAGACTGAGAATGGTCTAAGAGATTGCCAGCAATAACATTCTTGCAACTTCATTGGGTACCTTTCCTTTTTATTTATGTCATATCCTCTTGCACACCCAAAATCAAATCATATTCTCCTTCTTGTCCATTCCTTTAATAAGCAGCACATGATTTATTTCCAGGGTCCTAAGTATCTCTTGTCAAAATATATTCCAATGATTTGAGGATAAAATGTTTCATTTTACTGTCATACTTCACAGTATTCCAACATACCACTAAACAAACAAAATAAAAATTAATAACTAATTTCACTAAAAATAGTAAGAGGGTATACTTTATAAGGATTGAAATTTGGTCCAAATTCTAGTGTGAGAGTTGTTGACTATAGCAGTACTCCACCTAATTTGGTATAGTGTTTATTCTTTTTGATCTTACTTTGCTATTTTATTCTGAGTTTATTATTTATTTTTATCCCTTCTGGTATTTGTTAGAGATTATCTAATTATGTATTAGATTAACTTGTTGAAATTATGTCCAAGTAGTAGGATAAAGTGATAGAAGATTATCCACAAAGATTTAGACCATGAGTTTAATAAGATTAGTAATCAGGGGAAGGCAGAATGTTATCTGACCATCAGCCTCCCTCCATTTTTAACATAGGCTTGATCCCATTGTAAATTATATTTTGGAGTGCCTTAGTAAGACTAACATTAAAAGGAAAAAGAGATGATTTCTTCCAGTACTGTGGGTTCTTCATTATCAAATAGGTATCTTTATTAAGAACTTGGTGGGATATTTGGTCTAATTTTCCCATTTTCTATTTTGTCATTTACCATTTTGAGCAAACACATTCTCTTATCTGATATAGAATATTCATGCAATATGTGTACAGGTATTTCAAAATGCAAATCTGTATATATTTACAGGAAACATTTCAAAGGTAACTCTTCTATATCTTGACATCCCTGCTAAATATTTAAGAAACATATTTAATATATTTATAAGTATTGTATGATTATGTCCTCATAATTCATTATTTTACTCATGTATATATTAGGAAGTTTTGCTTCTCCTGTACTAATGACCTATGTAAAAACTGACATGATTCTTTCTAAGCAATATTTTCTGTGGTGCACATTTATGAGACATTTTCATTGCAAATTTGATGTCAACAGAACCTTGTCAACACCCACACTACCAGAGAATTTGTGACATACTGGTCTGATGCTCCACTAAACCCCAGAAGCGGCTGTCATGTAAATTTTACTATAGAAGTGAAAGCAATTACCACAATAAAAAATGAGGAATATATTAGATACTTAGTTAATGCCATACAATAATTCTGATAGACTCTAGTAACCTCTTCACACTGAAACAATCTGAAAAGCTAATAGAATCAAGCATAACTTTATCACTGTGGTATATCATAAGAAATAAGCTGAAATCATGCACGTGTCATTATGGGATATATTGAGATTTATTTGAAGATACCATATGTTAAGTTTTCCTTAAAAATAGTTAGGCTTGAAATAATCATGAGAAGGACTAGTTTTCACTTTGTTCATGTAAAATTTGGTTCCAAGACTTCCATGTGTAGATTTCTTTAAAGTTCTTAAGCAAACATCTTGGTAGACCCATCATCCCACTCAGCTGTTTCTCAAGTGCCAAGCTTTCAAATGAAAATGTTGTTAGACAGTAGAAGAATAAATGATATATGTCAGAAAATAAGTTGCTAGGTTGCATGGAAAACTCAGGAAATACATGACAAAGAGTAAGGTGCATCAACCACTAAAAACAGAATTGATTTTGATATTCTTTGCTAGTATGTAAAAACAGTGTGAATGAAGATAAGAAAACAATAAAAGTGGCATCCTTAAACTATTTTTAAGCAACCAAAATTATTCATGAAATGAACAATTTTTAACCAATATTATCCTTCTAAAATCCCCAAAGTGTTCTATTGTGCCATTCATCATGCTGTGGTGACTACCCTCAATGATTTTTCTTTAAAATAAAGAGAAAATCAATGTTCTTGATAAAGGAAAAATAGACCATTAATTTTCTCGTGACTTTTAACTAAGACAGAGACATTCTAAGAAGTTTGTATCCATACAAAATATAGTATTTTCTCACCAAAGGAGCAATCTTTTTCTGGAAGTAAATACTGTACAAAGTATTTTGAGAATAAGACCAAAAAACAAACTTAGGAAACATTGATAAAATTTATGCTAACATAAGATAAAACATGTTTGAAAATATAACTACAGATAGAAAAAATATCAAAATAGAAACTCCAAGGTATCTCTCAATTTAATTCCTTCTCTAACTTTATGTTAATGTTTTTTTCCTGTGCACACTTTATACATAACACACACAGACACACACACACATATACACACACAAACACATCCCACTTCACAAGTTGGAAGATATATGTATACTCACCAAAGAGAATTTTTAAAACCAAAGCATAAACACATAGCATTACAACACATTACAACCTATGTAGATGCATAAAGGTATTAAGAATATAACATTTGAGAAAATAACTATAAAACAAGAGATAATACTCAGATATAAAAAATAGATAATAGGGAAGTAACACATCAATTATAATCAAGGCAATATTTATGATATATAGTAGAACAATAAAAGTTCACAAATATATAAAATAAGAAAATTACTAGAGAGTGGTTGCAGAAATATGAATTAATTGAAAAAAGCATGACTTTCACTTAACTGACATTTACATTTAAATTTCCAAATAGGGACATTTTGACATAATGGAGACACTATGCCCAATTTGTGCAGAAATATAAGTAATAACATATTATAAAAGTAGATAATTATTAACCTATTGCTATGTGCTAGAAAATAATTTTTTTACCTACAAAAATTCTGTGAGTTAGGTACACTAATCTTCATTTTTTAAGAAGAGATGGAAGCCCAGAGAGATAAAGTAGTTTTCCCCAATTCAGACAGTTATTAAGACAAAAACTGAAATTCAAAACTTACTTTCATATCCCCTCTGCCTTTTCTGTATAGTGATAAACTATATTGTCTCCCCAATTTGGATTTTATTCTAGACTTCATTTTATTTGACAAATATTTTCTCCAAATAGAAAGAAATATTTTGGAGACTAATGATGAGAAGCCCAGAACAGAGCTCTATAAACTAAGTCTTTCTTTGCCAACAATGTCTACAGAGAGATAATGAATGAAACTGAAAAAAATAGTAAGCACTTATTTATAATACATTAGAATTTAGGGTGAAATTGAGAGTCAGAAAAGTCTGTGAAAATTATAGGTTTATTAATAAGCTGGGAAATAAAAACCAAGTGTGAAAATATATATTTATGGGACCTACTTTATATGAAAATTATAAAATATAAACCTAAACACAGTGGCAAGGATAGAGCTGTACAAATAGCCAGCATGGAAACCCTAGAATTTCTGCTTGTTAATCCTAAAATGCTGATGTTTCTCCCCTTTACAAACTAACTGCTTCCCACCAGGAAAATGAGCTGGTAAGTAAAGTGTCTTGTAGATTAATAAAACTGTGAAATCTCTTTACCAGGCTTCATTCTTATGAATGAAGGAGTCATTCATAAAAAAAATCTCTGCATATTACACATATGGACCTTTACTCGTCACATATTCAACAACGTAAAAAGGGAGTGGTTGAGGGGTTTCAAGATTTAAACACACAGAGAACAAGAAGAAATCACCTGATGGTGATTCCAAAGGTTCAGTCCGTTGGATTGTTATGGGGAACGACACTGCTCATGATTTTCTGACCCGGGTGCTTTTCCCAAATTTCCTGGGGCAGGAAACATGCTGTCTTGATTGCATAAATTTATACCTCACTGCAGACAGCCAAAAAACTGAAATATGAGTCGTTACTTGAAAATCTTTCTCTGATTTGTGATTTGTGCTAGAGTACTTTATGGACATAAAAAATGAATGGATATCACAGATCTGTCCCTCCCTCTGTCTGGTAGAAGTTGTTTCTTTTTATCATTAATAATACATAACAGATAGATTATTAGTGATATTTTGTATTTTGAGTAACCATTTCAAGGCACCATGTGTTGGTGAATACAACAATGGAATCTACTTTCAAAAAAATATGTCAAGATGCATGCCAATTTGAGAGATGGCACTGCAAGGTCAGAAGCAGTTGGAATTTGTATCTGCCTTAAGGATAAAATGAGATCTGGAGAATTTAATTAACTGTTCCTGTTTTGAAGCATCTTACTTTTCTAAGATAGAAAAGACCCTCTACATGCTGATGCATTAATCCCAATGATCTCTGTCAAGCCCAAAGTATATTGATGACCACCAGATCATACCTCAATTCAGAATAAAGAGTCAAGACAAGGGTTTTGATTCCTAAAACATCCCATCCACAGACTATACTCAAGGCATACAAATCCTTGGGGAAAATAGAAGAATTCTAAAAGTTCAACTTCCTCACTTTTCCCTCTGCCAAAAGAAACAAACAAAAATACATCTCTACCAATACCTTCATTGGTTAAATTCTCTGAATTTTATTCTTAATTATTTATTAAAAATAAAGATGACCATATATTTCTGTATATGTTTCAAATACTAGCACTCTAACACACTGAATTTTATGGTTCATAATAGTTTCAGGAAGGCTTCATTCCTAGATTTAAAGGCTTATTTATTTATTTTCAGGAAATCTGTGTTTGTGGTGGGGTGGCAGAGTGAGCAACATTTTTTGTCAATTTCAAAATTTTGATCAAGTTCTACGTCATACATGCAGTAGATAGGCTGAATGCAGTAATTTAAGAGGAAAGAGTCCTTACTGAATGAATAAAACTCTGGCAAGAAAAAGATTTTTTTAAATGCTCACCTTCCTGCTTATTTTCTTTTTAAAGTCTTTAAAGTTTAATTTGTATCTTGTGACATAGGTAGAATATATGGATAATTTTCTGTATGCCTATCAGGTGGGAAAGGATTGCTGTATGAAGGAAAGAAAAGAAATGGCATTGAACAAAGTCAAAGCAACTGCCTGCTCCCTTTTATCCCTAGTATCCACCTGTTGCACAAGCAACATTCATCTGCTTAGCTCTGCTGTAAATTGTGCCAAATTGCTACTCAGCAGAACTTGCATTGCAATCACTTTGAGATTTACATAAGACTAGGCTGTTTACTACTAAGCTATATTGTCTCCCAATTTATGTTTTAAATAACATAGGCTTTATTTCATTCAATAAATCTTTTCTTAATTTACTGGGGCAGATGAACATCAGACTAATTTTTTTTTGTTTTGAGTTGAGTAATACATGCATTGAATCAGTTTCCAAATTATTCATATGTGCATTCGTGTTTGAAAAGCATTACTCTTTTATTCTGCTGGGGTTGCAGTAATGAGATGCTCTAGATTAGGGATATAGGACTTACTTCATGACCTAATCTAAACCTAATTACTTCTCAAAGGCCCCATTTCCAGATGCAATCAAACTGGGGTTAAAGCTTCTATATATGAATTGAAGTGGGGATAGGCACAAAGCACACATTTAGCCAATAACAATTTGACATAGAACGATGAACACTCATTGGCATTGAATCTTAAATCATTTCTACAAAATTATTCCCAGGAGTAGATTCAAGCTAGTTTGATAGGTCAGTTGTCCAGAACAATTTTTCCGGTCTGAGAAATGATTTATTAGCACAACTAATAAAGGAAAATATCTGGATTTTATGATAGATTTTATTTACACTTGATTATTTTTGCTGCAAAAAATCTATTTCTTCTGTCACTTCCAGAAAGTTCCAACAAAGAATAATAACATGTTCAATACATATCTTTTGAAGATTCTTATCAGGAAACTCCCATTTTGTATCTTTTATCCTACACTTTACTATTGAAATGTTGAGATATTAGAAAGGGAAGTTACTGATATATGAAATGAAAAGTATCACCATGAAAATATTCTTTCTCTTTTGTTTATTTGAGCTGGCCTGATAGCGCTTGGGGACTAATTCTGACTCTGTGTTCAGGGGTCATTCCCAGCCAAGTCATGTTGGAAGGATCATAAGGTGCTGGAACTGAACACATGCAAGGTCTGCCACGTGCAAACAAATGCTCTAACCGTTGTCTTATCTCTCCAATTCCCCCCAAAACATTATGTACCTTAACCTCTGTCCTATCTCTCCAATCCCCCAGAACATTATTCTGAAAATTAGGAATCCTGAAGTTTGGATAACTGCACACTTAATACCCAAATAATCCTGATAGCTGTATCCTTGTGCATGAATGAGGGGATGTGGGAAAACATTGTTTTGTCTCTGTTCTTTCCTCTGCCCTCTGAATCTGCATAGCAGGAGGGGGGGAACTCTCATTTGGCAACTAGTATGCTTCGACTTCATTCAAGTGAATGGTTGCTTAGCTAAAACTGGCAATCTTCACGAATATTGTCAAGGATAGCTTCCTAGCAGAGTTCAGAGCTACATGGGAAAAAGGCTAAAGAGAGAATGACAGGCAGGCAGCAGGGGGTGGGGAAGGCTCAGGCTGGGCCACCAACTTTACCTCCTAGGGGGTCTATGCAATCTCTTTGTTCACTGCATTCTATAGTTAATAACCAGATTCATAAAAGAAGAGCAACAAAACAGAGACCTCCTGCTCATTTCTCCTAAAATTTGAAAAACATTTTAATTTTTAAAACTCAAGCTGTCTCAAGCACATACATATTAAATTGCTGAAAGTTACACTGTGTCTCCGGCTGTGTTGGTGATAGTTCTTAAAGCTAATAAAAACAGTTGAAATAACAGCTTTTATCAAGCTAAAGGTAAAAAAAACCAAAAACATGACTTCTTCCAAATAATCACCTGCTAATTTCCAGATTCTAGGAGGAACACTATCATTTCTTCAGAAGGTACTTGAAAATTCTGAAATTGTCTACACCACTGCCATTTCCCATCTGTTTGGTCTCTACTGATTCCTCTTTCCTAACTTACCTGTGTGATATCTTTTATTCTCTCCTACTACTTACAAAACTCCAGCTCTGGCTACCATAGTCTGTCTTTGACTATTCCTTAAGAGATACCACCTACCTTCTCTCCTTCTTCATTTACTATTTGATAAATCATATTGTAAATCCAGATAAATCATGAGCACCTACTATGTGTCGCAGTGATATGATAGCAGTAACTAAAAACAATTTAGAAAGACTTTGGTTTTCACTCACCAAAAAAAAAAAAAAAAGGAAGAGTCAGGCATGATGATCAGAATATTTGAGAAGCATATTCTGGAGAAAAATTCACTATGAAGAAATATTCCTGTCTACAAACCTTTAGTTTAAGACCAATTTCAAATGATGTGATATAAAGGGGGTTTGCACCATCAGAATTAAATGAATATTGGCACTTGACTTTTGTTAGTTTGGTTTTTGGCTCATCTTCAGCAATGCTCAGGAGTTATTCCTAGTTCCACACTGAGGAATCATTGCTGGCTGACTCGGAGGATCACATGGAATGCTAGGGATCAAACCCAAGTCGGCTGCGGACAAGGCAAATGTCCTACCTGCTGTGAAGATATGAGCAGTGCTGTGTTATCACTCTATTCCCTAAATTGAAACCTCTGAAATGTAAACCCACCACTTGAAAGTTTGAGGGTCCCAGAGATAAAAAAAGTGATTAAGGCAACTGCCCTGTACATAGCTGACCTGGATTAGATCCCTGGCATCAAATATGGTCCCTGAGCCCTGACAGGAGTGTTCTCTGAGTGGAAAGCAAAAACAAGCCCTGAGCACAGCCAGGTGTGGCAGAAAAAAAGAAACAAACATAAAACATATATTATTATAGTATTTTTAGCTCACAATTTAATAATGTTTCTAAATGAACTTTGGATTTCAGAATGACTCCATACAAAATCTTTTATTTTGGTGTGAAAATTATACCAACTTAATTTAATAAATCTTTATAAAATAGCTGCTACTTTTAAGGCACTGGGCAACATAATAATGAAGACAATGAAAAGAAAATATACTGTTTTCGTAAGAATTCACAATAGAAGAGAAAAAATATGCATGAATGTAACCACAATAATAGGACAATTTGAGAGGCCCTGTAAGGCCCTGGAAGTGAATCATTAATATTCTGCTTAGTATAACTAAGGAAAGCATACTAGAAGATTACTTCTGTACCGAACTATGAAAACGGTGAAGATATCAACAGTGAATAAAACTAGTTTAGATTTAAAGAGAATGAGTATAGGATATATTTGGAGGAGAGTATGTGAACAGGCTTATTTCAAGAGCAGCGTATTCAGAGGTCAGTGTATAAGGTGAAGCTCTAAGAGCAGGTGGAATAACAGCTAACATTTGAGGAAGGAAATCTTAAAGTACAATGCAAAGATAAATATTGGGGAATGGTTTGGGCATCAGGGAAATGAGTTGGCTCATTATGACAATAGTTCAGGTGAGAGACAATGATGGTGTAAAGTAGGACAATGGTGATGGGAATAGACAATTTGGAACGAACCTAACAGACACAAAGATGAATAGTATCTAAGAGTAGGAATTAGTTGTTGAGTGGAAAACAATAGACAAAACAATTAAGTGAATCATTTTCCTCATTCCACAAGAAAAAGAGGGTGAATACTATTTCAAATTCCTTGTTCAGGGAAGTGGATTAGGATTTTTTTCTTTTTTGAGGAACAGGTGTCAAAAGAAAATGTAATAATGTAAATACAACTGTATGAAAGCAATATTTAGAAATAAAATGTAGCATTTCATATGGAGTGATGATTTGGTGGCTTTCATATGCACATGATAGGTTAAGTGAACATTGTCTTTTTCTGAACTGTTAGAGTAACCCACTATACTCTTTGACCCTCAAGCATTCTAAATCCATTTGCCAGGTTAGAGCCAGAATTATCCTAATAAAATACAAACCCAAAAATGTTACTTTATGCCTAAAACTCTCCAAGTCTCTAAAATTTCTATTTGTCTTAGGATAATCAAAGCATGATTCTCCTGACCCCATTGTGTTTTGTGTGTCTTCAATTTTATGTGTCATGCCTTTCAATTCACACTTCCTCCAATCACACTGTATTTGTCCATTTTTTCCACCTAGTCCTTCCTGTAAGCTGGGAAAGTTCCCAGAAAACTGGTCTACTCAATTAGGATTTTCAGTTCATTAAATGTCTATACCACGTGATCACCTACAGTTGGCTCTTACAATCCAGTTTCTATGATATACTTTCCATCATCATGATATATTATCATTGTATATGCCTTGCATATAAAATATAAGCACTGAAAAAAGATCCCATATTTTATAGCTACATCTCTAGGACATATCACAGCAAAGAACACATAGTAAAGTATTAATAAATATTTTTAACTAAGTAAAATAATCAATGAAATCATACTAGAGCTTGATTCCCTCATCTTTAAAATTGAGACTTGATCTTTGAAATTTCTTTCAGACACATAGTTTCTATACTGAGAACTTGTTAGTAAAGAAGACAGAATTCTGCATTCCACATCAGAGTCAATATCTTCCTTCTATTATCAATGATCACCAATTAAGGTGAGATGAGTAATAAGAAAACTTAAAAAACTTAAAACCCCAAAAACTGAAAATTGAATAAACTTAGCAAAAAAATCATCTTCCCACCAGATTACCACCTCCTAGAATTGCCTTAAATGGAAACACATGTCAGACATTTTTATAGAAATTTCATAAATTTCATTTGATAATATATTAATCTCTGTGCCAGTGAATAATATCTCAAGGTGTTCCATTTAATGCAATCCCTGTCATAATACTTCTCAAAATAAATGTGATTCATACATATTCTCCACAGCAATTAGCAAAATGAGAATATTGTGAATAACAATTTTTATTGAGTACTTACTACATGCCACATGCTTGCTTTGTCTTTATTAATTCCTTTAACCTTCACAATAGCCTTGTGAAATAGATATTATTTGTACACCCATTTTAAAGAGGAGGAAACTGAGATTCTAATGCAAATTTACATAGTAAGGGAATAGTTAGAATTTGCACCCAGAAATTTTAGCTAATATCTTGACCATTTGATGATTCATTGGAAAATCATCTGTAAACAAAAAGATATTGTACCCAAAATTGAAATATGCGATTACCCTTTAGTTAAGGTTGAATTAGCTATAAAATTCAGTGACAATATTTTCTCTTTAAAATAAATGTAAGGAATATATGGGGCTGGAGTGATAGCACAGTGGGTAGGGCATTTGCCTTGCACGAAGCTGACCCGGGTTTGATTCCCAGCATCCCATATGGTCCCCTGAGCACCGCCAGGAGTAATTCCTGAGTGCAGAGCCACGAGTAACCCCTGTGTATTTCTGGGTGTGACCCAAAAAGCAAAACAAACAAAAAAACAAAAAATAAATAAATGTAAGGAATATAGCCAATTACTGGCTCAATTTACTAATGTGATCAAATAAAATATGAATGTCTTATTTCCAATTTTAGTCATTTGAGAGCTAAATAACACAATTAAAAAAACCCAATTCTTTATAAACAATTTGGTCATTTGCTCTTGAGAATTTTTGATTGTTTGAAAAATAGAATATTTTAAATTTCTGTATTAAAAGAGAAGAATTGAAAGCAAAATATACACATACCTAGCTTACATTATTTTCATAGGGGCAGGGAGGGACATTCAGATTCCTTAGGGTAAAACAAAAAATAATTGACATTGGTCAGAAAAGGAAATAGATTTAACTTTATTCCTTCTCTTTCCTGTCCTGCTCTTAGAGTAGATAAATATATTTACAAGGATATAATTCTTGAATTGATTTTTCAGCAGAGTTTACCAGTAAAAAGAGAGAGAGGTCTTGAGGAGTTAATTTCAGGAATACAAATCAAGAGAGAAAACTTTGAAAGAATAGTAATTTTGCTTCTTGAAACTGACCTTAAATCCCTAGGAGGAGAACAGAACAGTTTAAAGCAACCTTTTCTCTCTATTCAGAAGTGATGGCGAATTAATTGTGCAGTTTAGCTGAACTTTGCTTTTCCTTGTATCCTAGGAGAAGATTTCTGACAGACTGGGAATTTTTGCTTGTTTGTAATGTAAACTCAATATCTAGAGATAGTTCTTCACACCCCACATGGGTTCATTGGAAAGCCCTAATTCCCAAAACAAACAAAGAGGGAAAGGTGAACAAAATAATTCATAATCAAAAGAAAGAAGAAAAGAAGAAATTTGAAAATACTTTTTCTTACTTTTAAACAGTTCTTAAGAAAAATCCTTGACCACAGCAGATCTAACTACAAAATCAAAACTACAAAATTGAAATCAAAATCAAAATCTGGGGAGAGGGCAACTCAGAGAAGGGATCACCAAGTACAATGCGGTTGGAGGCCATGGGGGGGGGGGCGGGGGGAAGGGTGATTAGGGCTGAATGTGGGCTGGAGACTGAACACAGTGGCCACTCAACACCTTTATTGCAAACCACAACACCTAATTAGAGAGAGAGAACAGAAGGGAATACCCTGCCACAGTGGCAGGGTGGGGTGGGGGGAGATGGGATTGGGGAGGGTAGGAGGGATGCTGGGTTTACTGGTGGTGGAGAATGGGCACTGGTGAAGGGATGGGTTCTTGAACTTTGTATGAGGGAAACATGAGCACAAAAATGTATAAATCTGTAACTGTACCCTCACGGTGATTCACTAATTAAAAATAAATAAATTTTTTAAAAATAAAAAATTTAAAAAAAAACTTGCTCATCAATGAGGTGAATAAGGCTTGTGGTTTACATAGCCTTATTATTTACTTTGATTATAAAAATATTAATAAAATTTTATTTTTGTGCCTTCTCTAGCCTATGCAGTTTTAACAAAGAGGTACTTGAACATTTGCTGAAAAATGGGCACACTACTAAGTATTCATTTTACTAGTGAAAATGAAAGCATTAGAGTACTGACTTACTTAAATGATATGTTTCCATGCATAAGATATCTGATTTAATGCCAACTTATTCATGTTAAATCTATAACTTCCTTTATTTACTCATACATTTTTATTCATTCATCAGCTATTCATTAAGCACATATGTCAAATTCAGCACAATATTCGGCACTGATAGAAACAGTCCTTGCCCTAAATATCTTTAGAGTTTTTAAAAAATCTACATTTTAAAGATTTTTTAAGGTATAAGTGGCACCATAGTCCTTTAGTATTTCAAACAGGAATTATTTAATAGGATTTTCTGGGTATGGATCAACCTTGGGTATTTCTAAAGCAATGTATAACAGGAAGAGTCATCCCAATGCAAATTTCTTTCCTCCTTTCCTCTTCACCCATTCTCCTCTGTCTCTGTCTGTCTGCCTGCCTCTCTGTCTCTGTCTCTGTCTCTGTCTCTGTCTCTTTCTCTCTCTTTCCCCCTTCATGCCCCCTCTCTCATAAATAGCATGATTTCCTTACTTACATTTTTAAAAGAATAATGTGATCCAGTGCAAAATCCTAAGGAACTCCTTTGGTAACCAAGTATGTGTAAAAATGATTCCATGTACTTTAACCTACTTTATTTTATTATATCATCTAGTCTTCCTTCACTAAGAACCTTTTGCATATGTCAGACCTTACAGTAGGTGAAAGGGATTGATGTCTTATAGCACATGATTGTGCTGTGTGAAATGCAGAAAAGGAATTAATCTCATGTTTAATATTCAACTTATTCAAGTCCATGTGCATAAAATTGATATTCAAGTGAACTCAATCTAATATAGACCATAAACTCAAAGGATCATATTTTATAATTCTTTTTTCCTGAGGTTAGGAGGAATGTGATATAACTATAGAGGCAAATGGATTTTTTTTAATAATTGGAATCAAATGACACTAAAACATATACATGGAATAAATTTCATAGAATAAAAGTTCTTGCTGCTGATGGTGGTCTAAAATTAATTGCAATATGCTCTTTTAAAAATGTTTTTTTAAGGGGCTGGAGTGATAGGACAGTGGATAGGGCATTTGCCTTGCACGTGGCCAACCCGTGTTCGATTCCCAGTATCCCATATGGTCCCCCCAACCACTGCAGGAGTAATTCCTGAGTGCATGAGTCAGGAGTAGCCCCTGTGCATTGCCAGGTGTGACCCAAAAAGAAAAAAATATTTTTTAAAATTATTAAGCCAAAAAATAAGTCAAATAAATCTAGGAAAAAATGATTAGCTAGTAAACTGATTTGCCATCTGTGATATTTCTACCATAAAACATAAAACTTTTCCCCACAGTTTAATGCTTCTGTAATTGTGACTTAACTCAATTTTATTGATATTTTATGCAATATTTTTCAAAACTACTATTATGTGCATGATAAATCTTATAATGAATGGTATTAGAATTAAGGAAACATATTTGTTCCAAGAATATTGACTCTTATAAACATAACAGTTGCAAATATCTTAACCAAATTTGTTTCAAAGCCTCACATTTTCCTGATAATGAAGTGAGAAGCTCTTGATTCAAGTACTTTCAAAATCTTAAATAACATGCTTTGAAAAATTTCATTACCTGAATCAGAAATTATCTTTCAGTGTTTTCATTGTCATGTATGAAAAAGAAATATGGTTTCTTATTAGCTTCTATATGTTTCTTTTAGAGACAATAATATACTGGCAATTGCTCTAATTTACAGAGGCATAAACCTTAAAAATAATGATTACTGGATAAAACATAATGGAGCAATAAAGACTTTGGACACAATAAGTCCTCAATAAATATTTGTTGAATTACAATACACTTTATACATTGACTGACAGGCATATTGTTATAGTTCAGTGATAAAAGTTTAATATCATTCTGTAGTGCTTGCCTTTGAATCAATAGGAAATTAATAAATTTACATGATTAAAATTATTTTAATATTTTATCTCATGGTCAGTGTATTTAAAATAGTAATGATAATATGACAATTTTTGACTCAAACATTCTTCTCACTTTCCCAACATATTTTTAATGATGTTAAGGAGTATCTCCTGAAAAACTTTTGTTTTAAAAGATAAATATTTGAATATATAAACTCATAGAATACAGACATCTAAAATGATTATTTTCAACACCTGTCACTGTCACTGTCTTCCCATTGCTCATCGATCTGTTCGAGCGGGCACCAGTAACATCTCTCACTGAGAGACTTATTGTTACTGTTTTTGGCATATCCAATATGCATGGGTAGCTTGCCAGGCTCTGCTGTGCGGGCACGATACTTTTGGTAGCTTGCTGGGCTGTCCAAGGGGGCAGAGGACTTGAACACGGGTCAGCCGCGTGAAAAGTGAACCCTCAACCACTGTGCAATCGCTCCAGCCCTATGCTAACTAAATTATATCAAATTTAGCTTTAACATTCTAACTCCCAAAACTCAAGAGAGTCACAAAATGTAGCAATTTGCTTGCAAACTGAACTGTTCATTCAGATCTTTTGCTTCAGTTTCTCAATATCTGTTTATAGTTTGCCTCTAAAGAGTCAATAGTATTCTTTTTCTTTTAAATGTAGGATACTGCTATTTATTCAGCCACTGATTAAGCTGACTGAAAAGGCATGAAATCCACATTACTATTTAAAAAATTTTTTAAATTGAATATCTGTGAGATAGACCATTACAAAGCTGTTCATACAATGTTTCAGACATACAATGATCCAGCACGCATCCTTCCACCAGTGTACATTTCCCACCACCAATGTCCTCTGTTTCCCACCTACCATCACCCAGCATCCCACACCCCATTCCCAACCTCTCTCTATGAGACCACTTTGTTTCTTACTCTCTTTCTCCTTTTCCTTTTATGTCAATTGCTATCCTTGAAGGATTCAAAGACTACCTCAACTTTTAGGTTAATGAAATGTATTTTAATGCAATTCATAAATTTAAAAAGTATCATGTTAAAAATTCTCAATAAACACTAACTAGAAATTCAAAATTTGTTTATATTTTCCTTATCATTTAATGGCAAATATATTTTATTAATAGGATTAGTTGGGTAGTAAATGCAAATAAGTTATAATAGAAGATCTCAGACCAAGTCCTGGTACACTGCTAGTTTGTAAGCAATACCAAGTCATAAAGAAGGACTCAAACCAATACATATAAATAGTAGACTATGAGAAAATAATTATTGTGAAAACAAAGTGAGTGAGTTTTTTAGAAGAAGTCAGAGATAAACTTCTGGGAAAAGTACAAGTCAACTAAGAAAATTTATAGGTTCAATGCTCCAGCAACTCAATTCTTAAAACCAATGATACATGTATATTTAGCATCTTCAAAGCTCTTGGAAATTATTATGGAGTGGTGGAATGAAAACTGTTTATAGGTAACTGAGACAGAAATGTATTTGAGATAAAAAGTGATTACTTCTCATTTGAGTAGTATTTTTATTGTAGGGCTGGTTGGAGTGTTGGGAGTGGGGATGGGAACAACAGGATGGGCATTCCCAGCAGTGCTCAGGGCTTACTCCTGGCTCTATGCTCAGGTGTGCAAGGCAAGTACCCTACACTCTGATTATAGCTCTGGCAGCCTTGAGTAGTTCAAAGTAATGGTGGACAAGGAAATGGTATATTAGCTGTATAGAAACACTGGTCTAAGGAAAACCTATACTGCTTCTGAAACTTAACAGAGTTGTATGTCATAATTTCATGAATATAAGACTGAAGATGAAGCTTCAGGACATTACAGACACTATTTAAAATGTTGTAATGGTGACTGGAATGGTACAACTGTGGATAGGAAATTACATTTGCATGTTCCCTGAGAGTCAAGAATTAACCAGCAGGAAAAAAAAAACATTTTAAAAAAATGTTTATAAATTGTTAAAGTTAGAAAAATGGCTAGCCATTGTAATTTTTTCTCCAGTGGACCTTTTCTAGTATAGATAGAGAGTTTAATCAAATGATTCATTGAAATATGAAATTAAACTATAATGCATGCTAAAAATAAGTACACTAACTTGTGAGGACTTATACCAAGGAGGTATATAACAGAAAGTGAAGCATCTGTGAAAAGTGAGGAAGAGGGGAAGACAAATATAGGTGACAAAGCAAAAGTGGTACAAAATCCAATTGTATTCTACGAGCAAAAAAGCAGATCCTAAGAAGGAAGAGTATGGCAATGCTGAGGGACTGAAAGATCAATGCATCTTGAACACTGAGAATAGTGAGTTTCTCTTTCTCTCTTCCCCCTAATATATGGGGAGAGAGAGAGTTTTCCTTATCCTAAGAATTATACTTATCCTTCGAATAATAATGAATGCTTCTAGTACTTAAATCAGAGGTAGGATCTTTCATCCTTTTAGTTATAAAAGACACACAAAACTCTTACTGTGATAAGAAGTGACTGAGGTTTGAGGAGTCAGAATAAATATAGGAGGAACAGTTGTGGGACCTTTGTAATTGTGTAGAATACAGAAGGTGATAGTTCAGGAAAACTTGGAAGACTTCAAAATGAAAAGAAACATATAATTCAATAAAAAAAAAAGTTTAGCAGTTAAAAAATCACAAGGATTTGATGGGTATTTGCTATTATGATATTTATACATTGTTCAGAATATTCACAATGAATTAATCAAGATCTCAATCAGCAGTTATCATGTGCCTCCTATGATTTCAATATATCTTGCCTTTTACAGAAGATTTAAAGATTATGCATTAGAAACAGATCAGATTCTAGACATTGTTTATCTCAATTGTTTTTGACTCACTAAAAGAAACAAGTCATTGTTGATGAATATCCATTGTGTCCTAGAAATTTGGGAACAAATGGCACATTCAGAGGCTGCATTAAAACTCATTCAAAATGAATGACAAAATCATCTCTACCCAGTACAGCCTGCACAATTATCATGCAAGCAGATGAAAGCAGACACTGGCTTAGAGGCCCAGAGATATTGATTCACCAACATAACCACAAGATTCAAATACCTACTTACCTTCTCCTAGTCTGAGTGTTAGTAAAATCCAGTCACACATAACTATAAATACAATCCTAATCAAGCCTCATAGGACTAACAGCCCCCAATCCTGAGAAAGCTTGATCAGCACTATTTAAACACCAATATTTAAAATATTTAAATATTTAAAAATATAGAGATAAATGCCCTTATTTTCCTCATTTCTTTTGGAAAAATGACTAAGAATTCAAAACCAAGTCTAATCCAAGCCTTATAATACAAGAGTTTTATTCTTAGTGTTCATTCTTGATTGTGATAGTGGCAAAAGTCTGCTTATAAAGACATGGTTTCCATTAGTCAAATTCTTCCCAAATATAAGAGGAAATTTTTTTTCAGTTCTGTTTTCTTCCACTGTTACTAAACTGAATATATTTGAGAAAGAAAACACAGTGAAGAAAATGAATATCATACTTGAAGTTGGGAGAACATGCTAGGAATTCTAATTCTTTCACTTCTAAGTTTTACTGTCTTGAAATACATATTAAATGTCTTCAAACCCAAGTATGCTATCCACTTCACAAAAATATATTTCAAATCAAGACAAGAAAGAAATATAAATTTACTGAACAGGGCCAGGTTCTTAGTAATTACTCATTAAATGTTGACAAATCTTACCAAGTCTGATCCTGCTATGAATTTTTCTTCACTATAAACTATATTTCTTATGTTTATGAAGATTGTATGTATGATCTAAAATCAAGAAAGTGAGTAATTTATCTAAATTATCATTTGGGGCAGGGAGAAAAATAATGTAGAATATTTCCTGGTCTTGTTCATACTGAACTGCTATAGCTTTAATAATTTCTGCTCTGCAGTGATTATGAAACTAATGCGTATTTTTAAATGTTAACTCAGAGTGTCAGACGTTTACTTATATTCTGCAAAAATCTGAGGAGGAACAAGTTTGAGCACTACACAACAGCGTGGGCTGTTAGACATATTTTCTGTCATTCACATTTTGTTAAGACTCTCAGTCTCTAATCATTTTTACCTAAATTATATTGTAATCTTTATTTTCTGAGGCCCTTGAAGTTAGAAATAAGAACTCAATGTTGTTAATTACAGGAGCAAGTTGAAATGTAGTTTAACAAAAGCAAGAGATATTGAAAGTCAAATACTCCCTGAGAGATCTTAAGCTTCACTTAATAGGCAGAGGAATCCAGGATAAAATTGGGAGAAATAATAACCCACTTTATAGAAAGAATCCTCCACCTCACAGAAAAAAAAGATCTGATCAGATTTTCCTATTTCTTTATATTATCTACAGAAAATATTTTACTCATAGAAGCATATGGAAAGATGCTTCAAGAAATCACACACCTTTGTAGACAAAACTATGACTCCATTCACAAAAAAAAAATCACCTCTCCATTTCAAATGCTAAATCAATATCAAAATATTATTTTAACTAATATATGTCATTATAGATATATTTATGGATATTTTACTTAAAACATGAGTGATATAAAGTGAGATGTTTTACAGTTAGATGTGAATAACTCACTCTGGAAGACAGAGTTGATCTTTTGGAGCTAATTTTTTTCTTTCTTTCTTATTCACTTTCCCCAAATAGTCCTTTAGATTCCAGAAGCCCTTTTTTTCCTAATGAATTGCAGTTTCCAAACCAGCTATTGTTCTTTTTTTTGCCACGAGAAAATTAGCTTGCTTATGAAACACATTTTACTAAAAAAGATAGATTGAGGCACTGATGAGCTTAATGATATTTTATCAGGGCAAATTAGGAAACTAATTCAGAGATGCAGCCCCCTGATGAGCTTGCTCTTACCTACTCTCATTACTTGTGTTTATTCCATATGGATACCTGTTCCTGGCCAGTTATCCACTTGCTGAATTTCTTGCCAAAATCCACATCAGATATTTTGTTGTATAACTACCCAGAATAAATCTTTGACGCTAAGGTTGTCATAGGAGACTATGAAATAATATGAGTGGGAACATTTATATAAAGCATATTTCTTTCCGGAAGTTTGATCTCATTTTCAAGCTCAGTACCTCTGACAGGAAGCAAGCAGCAGGAAGCAACTTATCAAATCAAAGACTTGTGGATCATCTTTGTTGCAAATGTCAAAATCCCTCAAAACTGTTTTGTAAAATGACTGATGTTTGTCATACACGAGGTAACTAACAACGCAGTACTTGCACAATCTGACCAGCCTAGCAGCTTTCCCTGAATGGCCCGGATTGTTACAGAATTGAGGACTTAGCATAGTGGATGCTTTTAGTAGATGCCTAAAGCAGAGGAAAATCACTTGGGTTTTGAAATACATCAAGTTATGACTGTTTTACTCATTGTTAAGGAATACAAGTGCATTTCACACTACGAATTCCAATTCATACTGGGATTTTAATATTGGCCTAGTCTGTATTTGGAGGAGGGGGAACCTCCCTATGATTCATGGCAACTGGACCAGCTTTTCAAAGGGAGGATCTGGAGATATGGTGCTACTTGCATTGTCCAGTATTTTCCAGGTCACCCTAGGCCACACTGTAAGTAATGGGGAAAGAGGGTGGTTCTCCAGGATTGCACTTGATGACTGTCTGTTGATGATCCCCCAATTACACTGTGATAGACCATGTGCAAGACATGTATCTTAACACAAGCACACTCTCTCCTGCCTGTAAATCTGATAGGTAAATATGTGGCTTTACTAAATTCAAAGGTAGAGATAGAAAGGTTATTACAACAAGAAATTTAACAGAGTTTCATCCATTGTAGTATTTCCCTATGTGACCATTTGTTTTAATATTGACACTCTTGGAAAAGTTGAGGTTTACACTGCTTTCTTCTGTTCTCAGAAGATGCTCCCAAGTATAGGGACTGACCACAGAGACAAAACTGAGCATGTTCCAGGACGGTTCTACCCATCACACATCTATCTTTGCTGAATCTTTTAATATGAGTGCACCTTTACCTAGGCCCAAAGGAACTCTGTAGAAAGTCGCAGTGTCTCAAATACTCAGATCCTGAGAGATGCCACTTGGAACACCAAAGCAGGAAGTCCCTTAATACCAACTGGCATTTATTTTGATTGCAAGTGTTAACAATTAACTGCCAAGTTTTCTTGTAACTTTCACCCAATCAATAAACAACAGACTCTTTAAGCAGACACTGGAGGGAGCCAAATTGTTGGTTTGAAAAGAAGAAATTTGGGTGGTTCATCAAGAGATTCCCCCTCCCCCCAAGTTGTTTTTGTTGCTCTTTACCATAACTACCTCCCACCCCTTCACCTCTCACCCCAGTTCTCAGAGTCTCATCCTGTTTGGTGGATAACTTTTTTTCATCTGAAGAAAACAACTGTAATGTTACTTGATTAGGTTCTTAAATCAGATCCATCTTTCAAATTGTTTCTGTATGTTTGAATCTTTCAACTGACCGTCATGCTATTAACAAAAACCATGTTATAATGAACTTTCTCCTAGCAAGTTGGTGTTTGTTTTTTTTTCAGGTACTACATTCTGAGGATTCATCTGCTTTCCAAAAACCAAATGAAATATCAAAATCAAGATATTTTTAATTTTATTATATACGCTACAAATTGTGAATAAATTTATTTATTTAGAAGGAAGGCAACAAACATGCCTTCCAGAGTCACATGGAAATGTTCACACTGTCACCCACTTGTAGGCTAAGTAACTTTTAGGGAAATAATTCTCCATTAAAGTGATTTAAATTAATTCTGAGCACCCCTTCCCCACCGGTTGGGTGGATTTAATGCCCTTTGATGGTGTTGTTTGGGCTTTTCTCTCACATGCTAATGAGGCATTCATTTTAGTTGCCACAACCTCATATAATCCTTGGGCAATTCTCACACTTTCTAATGACCTCTTCTTTATAGAGCTGTGAATCTGGGAGAAGAGTAGGAAAAGGAAGTGAATTACTGCCCTAGTGTAGACCTACCCTGAAAACATATTCTGAAGATAGATGTGTGTAGCTGACTGTGTCTACCCTGAAAGAATAATTATTGCAAAAGTAGAAATGCACTTTTACCTGTCTTGTATAGATGGTCTTTTCTGCACCCAGAGCAAACCCACTATAGTTTTCCTGAAGCCTAGTAAATCACTAAGTGTTCACTTTAGGAAGAGAAAAATGCCTTCCTCCTGGGACCCTAGCCTTCTCCAACATACCTGAAAGCAGTGCTTCTTTATATTAGCACCACCTTTAAAAATTTTCAGGCTTAAGGACTCTCTCTTTCTCTCTTTCTCTTTCTCTCTCTTTCTCTCTCTCTCTCTCTCTCTCTCTCTCTCTCTCTCTCTCTCTCTCTCTCTCTCTCTCTCTCTCTGTCTCTCTCCCTCTCTCTCTGTCTCTGTCTCTTTGCCCCTGCCCTAAATAAAACATTTCACACCAAAACGAAACACTTTCATGCTCACAGACAGTTAAGTTAGAATTATTAGGATTGAGGTAAAATTGAGGCCCAGTGAGGGTAAGGTTTGTCATCCTCCTCACAGGACTGCAATGGAGAACCAATGGCAAGAACAAATTAGAAAATGCAGAGTACTCAGAGTTTACAGCTGCTGTAAGTTCTCTCTCTGCTCAGCACTTCTGTGATTATAACTACATTCAAATATTTCTGCACTATCTAGAGTGATAAATCTTCACCCTTGGTTACTTTTCCTGACACAATTCTGCTTCTCACCATTTCCTTATGTCCTCAGTCTATCCTTATCTGACTTAACTATGAATTATTGTCATCAGTGTATACTATGCATTATTTTGTCTTCCAAACATATAACTATAATTTGAAGTCACTTAGTGACTATCCATTGATTCATCTAAATTTGCTACTTTTCTTGCCTAATAACATGCCAAATGATTAAAAATCATATAAAATATTTTCCCAAAACTACATATTTTTTAAAAATAATGTAGGAGCACAGTATACTTAGTCTCAGCTTGGAACACACAAGCACAATCCAGTTATTAGCTCTTTGCAATTTAGCTCTCCCTACCACTCTGCCGAATGAGTTCTTCCTAGCCCTAAACCAACAATTTGCTACTATTCAATGATCTAAATTCAACATTATGTTTTTAATCTAAATTCAAAGTCTTTTAAATATTCGACAGCACTACTTTAAAGAATTTTTAAATGTATTTATATCATCTGTTTGTTTCTATCTCATGTAATCTTTTCATTATTCATTTACCTTTGAATAATAAGTTTTTGTTAACATACAAACTTCTTTCCTTACATGTCTTTTTAAAAAATACCTAGAAATCAAAACTAAAGTCTACAAAATTTTTGAATGTTTTTCTGGCAAAGAGATGCATTCCTTTAATTATATTCTCCATACATTTTATAAATGCAGAAAAACATAAGTTTACTCAGGAATCAGAATCAGATCTACTTTTGTGGCTTCAACCATTTTTTCTAAGCAACTAACTTCTGACATCCAGATTCACATTTTCAAATGCCGGTCAGGCAATTACATAAAATATATAGCTAGCCCTTTAAATTTATACATTATCTTATCCTACCTCCCTGGAAACTTTATACGTTTAGGGGTAACATCACATTTTCATAATTCAGTTATGTATTCTTGTAAGCCTAACAAAATTTCTGACTTAGATCAGAGTGAAGAAATCCAATTGGGTCCATTTCCAAACGTCCTCTTGAATACAGTCCTTTCTTTTATCACCTCATTCACCATTCTCCTTTAGAAAATTATTTCCTTTTAGTCATAATATCACTATAATTTATTAGATTCCCTTCCAATTTTCCCACCCTAACTACCCCATGATGGGTAGGGCGTTTGCCTTGCACGTGGCTGACCTGGGTTCGATTTCACTGTCCCTCTCGGAGAGCCCAGCAAGCTACCGAGAGTATCCCACCTGCACAGCAGAGCCTGGCAAACTACCAGTGGTGTATTTGATATTCCAACACAGTAATAAATCTCACAATAGAGATGTTACTGGTGCCTGCTCAAGCAAATTGACGAACAACGGGATGACAGTGACAATTAAACCATAACCATGTTTCAAATCAGTTTTCCTTAATTTCCATTTCCATTTTTTTTTCCAGCTTAGAACTTTCAGTTTCCCATGGAATGATCCAGGCCTTCAAGCTCTTCACTGGGTGGCCCTAATTTACATTCCCATGCTCAACTGGTTTTTGTTTGTTTGTTTGTTCCTGGCTCTGCACTCAGGAATTACTCCTGCGGTGCTCAGGTGACCATATAGAATGCTGGGAATCGAACCCGGGTCCACCGCATGCAAGGCAAATACCCTACCTGCTGTGCTTTCGCTCCAGGCCTGCTCAACTGTTTATTAATTCTTTTAGCCACCAAGTAGCAATCCATTCTTAAAAGATAGTCTCCCCTGACTTCTAGATGTTGCTTGCTTATATTTAGGACAAAGTATACACCCTCATAACTTTTATTTTTTTTCAAAAATCCTGTTAATGCTTTAAAGTTGTATTAAATGCAGCCTTTCACCTTCAAAAATATTTTGTAGTATATACTTTATTGAATGGTAATTAAATATTCCCTAGATAAATTTACCACATTTTCAATATTCAAAGGTAAATAATTTTCTTTCATCAAGTATTCTTTGAAGTAAGCATACCATTTAGCTAAGTACTAGGTAAACATTATTAACTACGTGTAGTATTTAATAGATATTTAATAGTAGTAGTAAACATTATTAAATACCTATTGTGTCATTTTCACCAAATTCTATGCTCATATTTTTGTTTCTAATAAAAGTCATATATGATTTTACTATTTGTTTCAATGGGTTCACAAATTATTTTTAGAATAAATGCCATTTTATTACGTGTGCAATAATATCTAATGAATGAGAACAATTGTGTGATTTGAGAAAATAAGAGTCCTCTAGGGAATTACTTTAGGGGCTGGAAAGATAGCGCAGCAGGAAGGAACTTGGCCAGCATGCAGTCAACCCTCTGCAGGATGGGGTCCCCTGAGCACACAGACTGAGCTCTGAGCACACCACTGGGTTTGGTACAAAGCCCCCCCCCCCCAAATGAAAACTAAATTAATCTAGAGATATGTTAGTATAGCCTCTAGTTCTTTCAATTCTTACATTCTGCTTTCCATGTCAGTAGCTCAACAGCTACCTAAAAAATTCCCACCCTTGATCCACTTCTCCTAGCTGATAAATCCTGCTTTCTTCCTACCATATTTCTCTCTTAACTCACTCTGAATGTTATGACTAACATCTCAGCCTAGCACCCTTTGTTCTTTCATGTCCCTAATCATTCTGCTCTCCCTGGGGAAAAAGAGACCACAAGGACATCACAGAACACAGAACTACGGGAAACGAAACAACCAAACAGTCCCAATAGTCTTGGTAAACAAAATTGATTTACATAGAAAGAATCCTTAATTTTCTCACTGCTGCAAAATGGTTTAGAGGTTTTATTGTAGTGTTTGTTTTTTCCTACCCCTGGTTACATTCTAAACCAGGAGTCTAAAATTTCTATTAATGTCAAGTAATAAATTGCCTCATCCATTGTATCCATTGTACAGGGTGAATATTTCAGCCCAGTGTAAAATCAATTACGCAAATGTAAATTCTGTTCTTCTCCAGCACAGGAATGTTGACATTGGAAGACTGCAATGGTGTAGGAATTACAATAAACATCTTTTTTCTGCTTCCTCTGCTTCCTCTCCCTAGTTCACAGATATAGCAGTGCTTCCTTCGTACTGGGGCAAATGAAAGGAAAAAAGACTGAGCTATTAAAATCTACTTGGCAGGCACATCAATGATTTGACATCAGTTTCTTCTGTGTATTCAGTATATTCAAAGGCGAATTTTGATGTGCATTTACAGTTTCCACTGAAGACAACTCTTTTGCCTATCCTCCCATTTTCCCATTGGGGACATCTATAATTTCTAGGAGGCAGTCCCCATCCCCCAGATGTTGAATCATCACTTGTTACTGCTTGTGGAGAGGGACTCTTTTTAAAAAGATAATAGGCTGGTTTCCATGTTGGCAGACATACCTTTAAATTGAAAATGCATCATTCTATAGTGTGCACACAACTTTCTCCCAAAGCATTCCATTATCTTGTTTCTCTAGTTAGGCCCTTTTGACTATGTCTCCTAAACTCTAAGGAACTCAGGTCAAGCTTTCCAGCTGTTTTCTCAAGTTCTGTTCTTTGATTTAGTTTAACAACACAAAAGCACTCCCATGGGTGAATTGAGAGTAGCCAGTACAATGATAACCAACAACACCTCTAAAATAGTGCCTCTTCTTCAATATCTCCGAATTTTGACTTCTCTCATCTACTCCAGAAAGTAATAAATCTGGCTCATGTAAAATTGGAAACTCAAATACAATAGAAATAAAAACATCCAACATGTTGTCTTAGAAAAGTTGCAAAATATGAACTCAAGTTCTTGGTAGGCTTCCAAATGCAATTATAAATGAACTTAGATTATTATAATGAATATCCTGAAACCATTAGTCTAAAATATTTTATTCTAAGTAGAATTATTATATAGATTACTAATCAAGTTTGAGTTTCCCATTTTCTGAGTAAAGACCTAAATTTCAAAAAGAAAAGGAAGAAGCCAAGATCTTATATAGGAGAAGTATTTACTTTAAATTTTCCACCAATTTAAATGCCTCAGCTTTTTCTCTTCTGAAATATGTTTCAGAGAGCGGGGGGAATAGTATAGTGGGTAGGGTGTTTTCCTTGCATGCTGAACACCCAGATTCAATCTCCAGCACTTGATATATGGTCCCCTGATCCTCACCAGGAGTGATCCCTGAATACAGAGACAGGAATAAGCCCTGATCACTGTCAGGTGTGCTACAAAACCAAAAAATATGTTCAATGCATTAAAATACCAAAACAACAATTTAGAAGCTGGAACCATAGTATAGCAGGTAAAGTGCTTGCCTAGCCTGTGGCTATCCCTTATTTGATCCCTGGCACCCTATATGGTCCCCTGATCCATGCTAGGACTAATCTGTGAGCATAGAGCCATGAGTAAGCTGTGACTTCAGCAGGTCATGCTCAATTCCGTTAGCCCCAAAATAATAACATCTACAACTTAAATAGATTTATTTTCATTTCATTAAAAAATCACTTTATTCTGTTAATATTTCTAACACTGGGAAAATATGAGAGATAAGCAGTAAAAAATGAATAGCAATAAATAAGATCTCCAACATCAAAAGAAAGGCATGATTACATTAGATATTGCATTGTCCCATTAAGAAAAACAAAACTCTTAATCCTAAGAGTCTGCGTGATTTTTTTGAAGGCAAAGCTCTCAGCAGAAGCTACGTGAATTATATCAATATGTTTATATGAATCTAAGCCAAGAAATTCTGTAAAGATAACCCAAGTATCTGATATAGCTTCTGGCAGGGGAAGAAGTACACCTCACAAAGACCTGGGAAAATGTCTGTTAGAAGAGTTGATCAAGAAAATTTTAGATTGATATCTGAGAAAAAAAGGAACTATTCAGCTCACAGTATAAGCACTCAGAGCAATAGATGGTAACATTAAAAGGAAAAATACAAGCAATTCTCTGGTAAAATAAATATTTATATGGCTGGATGTGAGGAGTATATAAAATACATCCTCCAATCAATACACCAAGGCAGAGAGAAAATGCCAATATATCTTGCCTTGAGGCCCATGAGCTCATAAACATGTTCTAATTTCAATGGTATAATTAAAGATGAAACTGTGTAAATAAATAGATACTCAGGGACTGGAGAGATAGGACAGGTGTTAAGGCCTGGCATCCTGTGTTCCCTAGTACATCCTGGGCACCTCAAGTGGTCCCTAAGCACCACCAGGAGTGATCCTAGAACAAAGCCAGGAATAAGTCCTGAGCACAGTTGGGTCTGACCGCAAGCCCTCTACATCCCCCTCCTCCTAGTCTACACACACACACACACACACACACACACAGATACAGTAATAGAACAGTAGCAATTATTTGAGTCAGTTTGAAAGCATAAGTGCTTATGTTAGCTGGACAATCATGTTAGACAAATTTAGATGAATTGTATACACAAACAAGCTTTCCCAATAGATTCTCATAGAGGTAGCATGAAATAATGAAACAAGCAGTGCTTAATCTTCTTTTCACCTGCTAAAAATCCTTTTTCTCAAATTCAAGTATTGAATAGAGTAATGCCTTGTCTTTTGTTTTCGCTGCCTTTTCTCAGTTTAGTTCTTCATAACTGTAGGAATGAAGATGTTCAACCTGTCACTGTGGTGAATCCTAGGTATTTTCCTCCTTACTGTCCTTAAGGTTTCTCCATTTCATTATCACTTTTACATAAATGAATTAACTTCACTTAATCTCTGATTACCACTAAACTGGCATGAATGTCTTAAGTTATACTCTTGCCCACTGAACATCTGGATAGCTTGTAAAGTTATACTTTATAAGGTGTAATACCAGAATTCTAGATTTCTAGTTGTCAGTTAACACCTTGCATTAAGCCATATCTAGAGGCATTAAGACCAAATCATCCTTCCCTTTTCAAATTTCTCAGATTATACTGAGGAGGAGAAGCATACTATATTACCAAACCTATGCCAGATATGTCATTCTGCTATTTATTTGCTTTCTTAATAAAGCCACTGGGAAAAAAAACTACTTGTTTGAAAACAAGGGTATCATAAAGGACAAACTTAAGAACTTTGTCAACTCTAAGACTTTAGTATTACTTCAAATCTGATTGAGAAAGAAATGACTGGAGAATTGATATGTGGGTCTAAAGAAAGCAGCTATGCCACCAAGATCGATCTCTCTGTCTCTCTCTATCTCTCTATCAGTCTCTCTACCTATCTATACACATACACACAGAATATTTCTGAAATTTCAGGGAAATAAAAGAAAGGATTTTCTAATCTTTTTTTAAGGAAAATAAATGAGTTTGTAGGGACTAAGAGACTAAAATGAAATAAAAATACAATTTTATAGGATCACATAAGAAAATAAAGAATCACTTTAAAAAATAGTTGTAAGAATATTTTATAAGCAAAAAAAAATTACAAGTGCTTACATTTCCCAAAAAGGATACTGGTAAGAGAATCTAGTATATATAATAAAATATTTAAAGCAATTAAAGTATCTTCTATATAAATTTTTTATGCGATATAAAAACATACATTAAAGTGGGGGATAGAGTTGGGGAGATGTTGTAGGGGTTAAGGCACTTGCCTTGCAGATTGTCAACACCATTTCAATCCTGGGCCCCATATGTGCTCTCCTGAGCACTTCAGGAATGATCCTTGAGCACAGAGGCAGGCGTAAGTCCTGAGCAGCCATAAATTTTAAAAAATGGATTAAAATCTGAATATGATTCTAATAAAAATGCAAGTGCATAAAAATGAGATATATACATTAGTTCTACATGGTAACATTTTCATTGAATTTTATATTTTTTATTTTTCATACTGGTTTCTGGCTTTCAAATTTTCTTCAGTAAAGATTTTTTATAAAAATACAAAAGCATTTTAGAGGACATATGCAAAAAGTAGAACACACAGAACTACAAACAGAATTCCATAGAATTCTACAAACCTTTCAGAACTGATCAGAACTGCATAAGCAATAATTCACACTCATGAATAATGCTAATAAAGATGAGTAGAATTACATTATGTTTAAAACAGAATGAGAAATACTACTTCTCAAGAAAAAACATGGTTTTTGTTGAAGCAAATCATTGCAGTAGAAGGATTATACATTAATAAGGGGCCAGTGGGAGGATTACAAGGTGGCTAAGAATATTATAAGGTAGATCCCATGTCAATGATTTTATGTGTCCGAGATAAAGGATTTTTTAAAAAAAAATCACAGACATAACCACAATATCCCAGAAGTCATAGCAAATTAGTACAGATAAAAAAAATTTAAACTGAGTAAATATTTATCAAACTTTTCAACATGGACTTCAAGACATGTGGTGTGAAAAATGTATGTAGTGATGTTAACTACATTCTAGAAACAATGGATCTTTAAGGAGTTCTCAATCCTCTAAAAGGTATGATGAAGGTTTCCAGTCAACTTTTTGCAGTATAGGTAAGTAGATCAATACTTACTCTAAGGTGAGAAGAGCACAGTACTTAATTCCTAAACTCCTTTCTAATTTTTTTTATTTTATGATAAGGAATGGTTATCTTGATTCCATGTGACACTTGAAATCTATTACTATTGCCATAGGCAAGATAAATTGGAGTAGACTAGAGAATAACAGGCTGGATAAATGGGCCATATTATATTGATTAATGTGTCATGCAACCCTTGATTCACACTTTACTGTGACTTGTAATGGGAGTTTAATCTCTTAACCATATTATATGATGAGGATGATAAATCCATAGATGGCAGGTAACTTATAATCCATAGATTATAATATGGATTATAAATCCATATAATAACTAAAGGGGTAAATTGCATAAAAGATGATTACTTTATTTGTGGGCTTGGTGGTATAATACAGAGGTTAAGGCATATGCATTACATGTGACCTTCCTCAGCTGGGTCTCTTGTTCCACAGAGTCTCTTGAATATCATAAGGTGCAGCCCTGATGCTTTGAGGGTGGTCTTTGAGGTTGTTCCAGCTAATGTCTGGAGACACACTACCTCTGCATTCTCAGGCCCTTGCGTTGAACCACTTGTGGGTTTGACAAAGAATTAGCAGAAGAGGCTCCTGGGTTTCTTGAATACCCCATTGTGGGGGGAATCCAATTTTTTAAATTCAAAAATATGATAAGATATCATGTAATTAAAAATAATATATATACACATACAGAATATATACATACACAAATATATTTTTATTAATTTTTTATTAGTGAATCACCATGAGTTACAGTTACAAATTTATGAACTTTCTTTCTTTTTTTTTTTTTTGCTTTTTGGGTCACACCTGGCGATGCACAGGGGTTACTCCTGGCTCTGCACTCAGGAATCACCCCTGGTGGTGCTCAGGGGACCATATGGGATGCTGGGAATAGAACCCGGGTCGGCCGCTTGCAAGGCAAACGCCTTACCCGCTGTGCTACCGCTCCAGCCCCCACAAACTTATGAACTTTCATGTTTGCATTTTGTTTATATCCCTCCACCAGTGCCCAGTCACCTCCACCAATGTTCCCAGTATACCTCCCACCTTCCCACCCCATCCCCCCACCCCACCCCACCTCTGTGGCAGGGCATTCCCTTTTGTTCTCTCTCTCCTTTTGGGTGTTGTGGTTTGCAACAGAGGCACTACGTGGCCATCGTGTTTGGACTATATTCTATTTTCAGCATGCATCTCCCATCCCTTGCAAGTGTTCAAACCACACTTTACCTGGTGATCCCTTTTCTATGTGAACTGCCCCTTCCTCCAGCGTGTGGGGCCAGCTTCCAAGCCTTGGAGCCAACCTCCTGGTAGTAATCTCTACTATTCTTGGATGTTAGTCTCCTATTCTGTTATTTTATATTCCACAGATGAGTGCAATTATTCTATGTCTGTCTCTCTCTTTCTGACTCATTTCATTTAGCATGATACTTTCCATGTTGATCCACTTATATGCAAAGTTCATTACTTCATCTTTTGTAACAGCTGCATAGTATTTCATTGTGTAAATGTACCAAAGTTTCTTTAACCAGTCATCTATTCTCAAGCACTAGGGTTTTTTCCAGATTCTGGCTATTGTAAACAATGCTGCAATTAACATATAAGTACAGATGTCATTTCGACTGTACTTTTTTGCCTCTCCGGGATATATTCCCAGGAGTGGTATTGCTGGGTCAAATGGGAGCTCAATTTCTAATTTTTTGAGAATCGTCCATATTGTTTTCCAAAAGGGCTGAACCAGTCAGCATTCCCACCAGCAGTGAAGAAGAGTCCCTTTCTCCCCGCATCCACGCCAACACCGGTTGTTTGTATTTTTTGGGATGCGGGCCAGTCTCTGTGGTGTGAAATGATATCTCATGGTTGTTTTGTCTAAACCCATTTTTGTGAGAGTTTTCATCATAAATGGGTGTTGGATCTTGTCAAATGCTTTCTCTGCATCTATTGAAATTATCATATAGTTTTTATCTTTGCTTTTGTTAATATGGTGGATTATGTTGATTGATTTCTGAATGTTAAACCATCCTTGCATTCCCGGGATGAATCCCACTTGGTCATGGTGTATGATCTTTTTGATGAGTTGTTGAATTCTATTTGCTAATATTTTGTTGAGGATTTTTGCATCTATGTTCATTAGAGATATTGGCTTGTAGTTTTCCTTCTTAGTGGTATCTTTGTTTGCTTTTGGTATTAGGGAGATATGTGCCTCATAGAAACTGTTTGGAAGATTTCCTGTTTCTTCAATTTCCTGGAAAAGCTTGAGGAGAACTGGTAACAGATCCTCCTTAAATGTTCGGAAGAATTTGCTAGTGAATCCATCTGGGCGTGGGCTTTTGTATTTGGGGAGACTTTTGATTACAGTTTCAATTTCCACAATATTAATGGGTCTATTCAGGTATTCCGAGTCTTCTTGGTTCAGTCTTGGGAGGTGATAGGAATCTAGAAAATTATCCATTTCTTCTAGGTTCTCTTGTTTCGTGGCATACACTCTCTAAGTAGTCTCTGATGATCTTTTGAATTTCAGTAGTTTCTGTTGTGATGACCCTTTTTCATTTCTGATTTGGTTTATTACAGTCCTCTCTTTCTCTTTCTTTGTGAGTATTGCTAGTGGTTTATCAATCTTGTTTATTTTCTCAAAGAACCAGCTCTTGGTTTCATTGACCTTTCAGATTATTTTTTGGGTTTCCATGTTGTTGATTTCTGCTCTAAGTTTTATTATTTCTTTCCTTCGACTGGGTTGGGGTTCCCTTCATTGATCTTTTTCTAAGATTTTGAGCTGTGAAGTCAGATTATCTATGTAGGTCCTTTCTTCCTTCCTGAGGAATGCTTGCAAAGCTATAAATTTTCCTCTTAACACAGCTTTAGCTGCATCCCATAGGTTTTGGTATCTCGTGTCTTCATTCTCATTTGTTTCCAGGTATCTTTTGACTTCATCCTTGACTTCATTCCTGACCCACTCATTGTTCAACATTGTGTTGTTTAATTTCCAGTTGTTTGATTTGATTCTCTTCGTCTGTATGTGATTAGCTTCTATCTTCAGTGCATCGTGGTCTGAAAAAAATAGTTGATACAATTTCTATCTTCTTGATTCTATTGAGATATGTTTTGTGACCCAGCATGTGATCTATTTTAGAAAATGTTCCATGTGCTCTGGAAAAGAATGTGTAATCTTTCTTTTTGGGGTGTAAGGCCCTGTATAGGTCTGTTAACCCTCTCTCTTCTATTTCTTCCTTCAGAGGCAGTGTTTCCTTGCTGAGTTTTGTTCTTGTTGATCTGTCCAGAGGTGACAAGGCAGCGTTGAAGTTTCCAACTACTATTGTATTGTTGGCGATGTCCTCCTGAAAGTTTGCAAGAAGTTGTTTTAAGTATTTAGCTGGTCCCTCATTAGGTGCATATACACTTAAGAGTGTGATTTCTTCCTGTTGTACATAACCCTTGATAAATAGAATATGGCCTTCTCTGTCCTTTCTGATCTTTTTCAATCTGAAATCTATGTTGTCGGATACTAGTATGGCCACCCCAGCTTTTTTTGAGGGAGTTGTTTGCTTGCAAGATTGTTTTCCATCCTTTAACTTTGAGTCTGTATTTGTTCTGATTGTTCAGATGACACACAAATATTTTTATAAAGAACTATGACTGAAATAGAAAGAAACTTCTTTCTTAGTGTTTTTCAATTTTAGGAAAGAAGAAGTAAGAAACTTTCATATAACCGAAAGAGTGACCTAGTTGGTCCATAATCATACTCAGCTATCAAGAGATAGACACTGAAATAAATCTTACTTCACTTTCATGGGCAAATAAAATTAGATGCATGAATAATATATATATGAGGGGAGGGGACTTCTATTGGTTCTCAGCCAACTGGGCAAATAAGCCAATGTTTTAGCTGGAAGATTCAGTGCTACTTGAGCCTTGCAGGCCATATTACACCGGGAAGTGCTCAGGAGCTTCCAGGGCTTTACCTGGCAAAGTTCTATGCTCAAGGGACTATGTGGTACCTAGCATGGAACCAGGGCATCAAGGCATGCACCTTAACTTCAGTATTAACACCCAGTCTTTTTCAGTAAGAAATTTGGAGACTAGTTCTGGTATCTAGCTGAAAGGGCTGCATGCACAAAACCCTAAGTTTGATTCTGGGCTCCACAAGGTATGGCCCTCAGTGTATCTCCTGGTATGACCGTAGTGATTCCCAGCACTGTTAGATCCAATCACAGAGTCACCAGGCTTACATTGCATGGGAAGTCCCTCCAAATGAAATAAATAAACACATTAGTGATGTTTTCATCAGCTGTCAGATTAGGAAGCAAAAGAAGGGTGTAATAACTCAGGGTCTGTTTTCCATACTGCATCCCTTCCCTACCCTGCCTCTTCCTTTGACCCTGTCCCTGAAAAACGAGATCTCCTCCTAGGCTAGTCTTTCCCATAGATTGTACTTTATTTGATTATTACTACAAAAAATCTACTCTGCGAGGATCACATTTTATTATTCACATCAAATTATTCAATTGATTTGATTTGTAAATGAAACTGAAGTTACCTAAAAATGGGTATATTTTTAGTAACCCTTCATCATCATCATCCCGTTGATCGTCGAATTTCTCCATCGGTCTCAGTAACGTCTCCATTCATCCTAGCCCTGAGATTTTAGAAGCCTCTCTCTACTCGTCCTTCCCAAAGATGCCGCATTGGAGGCTTTTTCAGGATTAGGGGAACAAGACCCAGCTTGTTACTGGTTTTGGCATATTGATACACCGTGGGGACCTTGTAAGGCTCTCCCATGTGGGCAGGAAACTCCCAGTAGTTTGCCAGGTTCTCCCAGGGAGAAGTAGGCTACAGGATATCAAATGGCCACTGCTTCCAGGAGCTTGCTTTTAAGTCTCTGGATGTTGGCCGTTGATGGGATTAAACTGTGCCAGGAGCAGTCCCTGGATGTGACCACTTAGGTACTGGGAAATGGGAAATCTGGGCAGAGGAGGCCCAGTCCCAATCTGAGCAGGCTTGGAGGTCTCAGCCCCGGGTCCCACACACCTGGGTTCCTCTGCCCATACCTTCATGAGTGAGGCTCGTCCAAACGTGTGGAGAGGGGCCTTGAGCATGGCTGTGGCTAGGCTCCGGAGGTCTTCAGCCACCAGGAGCTCTTCTCGGGGCAGTGAGGAAAGCTGGAGCCCATTCCTTCTGAGAGGCCCCGGGGAAGACAGCCAGGCACGCGGCAAGAGACTCTCTGCCTTAGTAACCCTACAAGTGCATATATTTTGACCTCTAATTTATTTATTCAAAATAATATATCCAAACCAAATATATTTAATGACAACTCTTCCTTGACCTATGGGTAAGAAAATCACAGCAAAACAAAAAAATCTTCACAAAATGACCTTCCCTAGTAGAAATGATGCGTACAAAAGGAAGAAGGCAATGTTCCCATTTCCTCAGTTGTGTCCCACTGCTCAGCTAGTATTCTGAACTTTTCTGCTACATTTGAAAGAACAATGACGTTCAGGAAATGATAAAAAACACAGGATTCATAAAGCACAAAAACTGCTGAAGAAACCATGGTCACTTTGGGAGAAAGATTTAAAAGGTTCATTGGCATAGCACAATTTAAGACTTGCTGTTAGTTTTATTCACAATATCTCCCGAGAGATGAATTAATATTAATGAACATAACATATGGGAAAGCCTTAAAAAACGAACTCAGACAGTGTTAGTTCCTCTAATATAAACCACAAACCTCTAAGACATACTTTTAAACATGTGACTTTATGGGTGGTGAAAACAAATAGAATGGTACTGCCGCTATTCTAAGCTTTGCCATCCCCTTTTCTGGACTACTTGTTTCCTACTTAATAAGCTTGGGAGGGAATTTCTTCTCAATTTAATTCAGAGTATTGAATAAAATTCTTTTTCCTTAGCTACGGAGAGATCCCACTCTCATGACGGAGCCTGAGAAGCTACCCATGGTGTATTCGATAAGCCAAAAACAATAACAACAAGTCTCACAATGGAGACGTTACTGGTGCCCACTCAAGCAAATCGATGAACAAAGGGTGGACAGTGCTACAGTGCTAAAGCATAGTGAAATTTAGACATATTAAAACTTTTAATAAGACTATATTATCTACTACGTGGTTACAGAGGAGAAATGACCAAAGATAATCTGTCTGTCATCCAGTTGCTCATCAATTTGTTCGAGCGGGCACCAGTAACATCTCTCATTGAGAGACTTATTGTTACTGTTTTTGGCATATCCAATACACACGGGTAGCTTGCCAGGCTCTGCCGTGTGGGCTCCATACTCTCGGTAGCTTGCCGGGCTCTCAGAGAGGGGCGGAGGAATCGAACTCAGGTCAGCCATGTGAAAGGCGAACGTCCAACCGCTGTGCTATCGCTCCAATACTTATATAAATAAAAAGTTCAAGTTTCTGGACTCATGTAGTTCTCAGATTTGGGATATGTCAGCACTCCATCATATTCTATATGCTCGCAGGAATTAGGCATCGAGGAATAACTATTTCATAGGCCTCTCTTTAGCCAGAACACCTCCTAAAAACTACTCTGCATAACTGTTATGAGCATGTGCCCCATACACCTTAGCAGCCCAGGTCAATTGACAGGAAACACTATAATTGCTACTTAGGATTTTTTTCCTACTGTAAGACAAAATTCATAATATGTATTCACAATAACAAATGCATCTTTAGGAAGCACAATTATCATGGCATTGTAAAGCAGAAACACTACCCATATAGAAAATAAGAGTCAAGAAAATTAATATAAAAAATCCTATTGCCAAAACTCTTTCAGCAGTTGAGAGAACTAATTTTGTCAGAGTGTATCTCCACACTGGTCAAGAGGATCAATTTATTTATATTAATTGTAATGTCCTGTAATACTGAGGAGTATTTCTAATATTAAAAGATACTTATTTTCCTTTTTTAGATATTTTCTAAATGTATCAAATTAATTAGAATCAAATAGAAAAAAAAAAGGTTAATGTGTCCTAGCATCACTTAGAAATGAATGTACTTTTTAAAAAGGGTGTCTACATTATTTATCAAAGCCTTTATTTTTAATTTAGAAAAAAAAGTGTTGGCCAGAGGGTAGAGTGGGGAAGGGAATTTAAGGCAACAGCAGCTGGCAAGTATGAACAAGTGTAGCAATGGAACTGGAACATGCCTGAGGAAATTATTGTCAATTTTCTGTTACATATTTGTGTGATGGATAACATCTTAACCCCTAGTTTTCCTAGTTTGAACTTTTGTCTCTTCTTAATTGTTCTAGTTCATCTCTGAGTTCAATAGCATAGAGACATTGACAAAGGGAAACTAAATGTAGAACTAGCCCTGCTCTTCAAAGAATAAATAACCCATTTAAAGGCCTAAGCTTAGGCTGTGTTTTGAAAAAAAAAAAACAGAATTCTTATGATAAGTGGGTAATATGTAATATTCAGATCCCTGTGTCAGATGTGAGAAATCACAGATACAATAAATCAAACTATGTACACCAGTAGCACTGCCTAATGCTTACACCCTACATGAAAGAGCTCTCAGTTTCAGTGGATAGTTTATTAATTTTAACATGGGAATCCAATGTGAAATAAAACAAAGCTAGGGTTTTGAGAGATAGCTCAGGTGGTAGAGTACATACTTAGCATATGCAAGGTTCAGAGTTGTATCCCCAGTACCACAAGACACCCCCCGCCACACACACACACACACACACACACACACACACACACACACACACACACTTCCCAGCAGTATTAGGTGTGACTCAATGCAAGCTAACAAAAAGAGAAAAACAAATCCAGGATTTTTTAATAATCTGAGTGGTTAATTCTCACATTTGATAGTACATTAGCAGAGTGTAAAGAATAATACCAGCACATAGAGAGGCAAATAGATTAGTAGATAGATAGATACAAAATAGATGAGATAATTATACTAATATTCGTATATTATATATACATTTATTTTAGTACTATTAATCTTTTCTTATTTGTAACTTCAGATACTTATATTGTCATCATCATCATCATCCCGTTGATCATCGAATTTCTCGAGCAGTCTCAGTAACGTTTCCATTCGCCCTAGATAATATAATATAATATAATATAATATAATACATAATATATATTATGTAGGTACAAATAAATACAAATGTATCTTAGATATTTTAAAAATATAAGTATCTGAAGTCACAAAAAAGAAAAAACAGGACAAAGTTCAATGTATGTCAGAATCATGACCCTATACCATTGTTTTATGTGAATGTCATCACAATATTAAATAATCCACAGCTTGTGGAGGTTGTAAGTCTATGTATACAATAAGATTAAATAAATTACAAAGAAAGTAAAGACCCTTGGATTCAGGTTAATGCATACTTAAGGGATATTGTGCTTATTATCCTTGATTTTGCATTAAGTTTTAGTTTACACTTACATTATTTCTTTTGTAATGGGAGAATTGATGGTACAGTGACAAATATTAGACATCAGAGGCATATTTTCACAAAGTAGAGAAATATGTAACATTCCTAAAACCTGAACCAAGTTCAATTTCATATTGAAACGAATGAGTTCCTTTTTCTTAGATTTAATTTTTACATAGTTTGTATAGAGACTCACTCAAGCATTTTTATTTATTCAGCATTTATTTGTTGAACTCACGATGCACAAAATAATAAGCTGGTCATTAGCATGCAGAGAGAGAAAACAGAATACTCAGAAAGTAGTGGAAAGAAGACAGTTAAGTAAAATTTAGCCCCCAGTGTGATAAGAGCTGATAAAGATGAGCTCAGGGTGCCATTTTAGCAAGTAGTATGGACACTGATTCAAGATTGGAGAAAATGCCAGGGGAATTCCTAAGTCAAGTTTATTTTCAAGGGCTGAATTGACCAAACAGAGAAGAATTAGCAATCCAAAGGGAATGAGGAACTAGTGTGGTCATTTGGATCATACAGAGAAGTACAATTCAAAATGTACAGAATGTTGGTTTAAAGTAGAAAACAATAAGAAATTAGTAGAATAATTTTTCCTTATTTGCCATTCTAAGCTATTTGATTATTTTTCTATGAGCACTGGAGAACCAAGATATTAAGGGAGATACCCTTTTTCAGATTTTCATTCTAAACTACACTCAGGGCAACTGTTTTATACAATAAATTATAAAGCAGTAAGCCTGATGTTAGGAAGAGTCTGTGGTAATTTAGATGAGAAATATTGGGGTTAGAACTTAGACAAAACAAGCAGACAGATTTATCAGAACAAAGAGATTGAGTAAATATGTCCTTAACTATGAAAAAACTTGATGAGTAGGTGCAGATGTACAGAAAAAAAAAGAGGAAAAGGGAGGACTCAGGTTATTTGGGTGTCAAATGGTCTTGCCGTTAACTGAAATGGTATATTCAGAAAGAGTAGGAAGACTGGAAGGCAGGGAAATAACTAGTATTGTTCAAGTTATGTTGACATTAAAGTATCTAAGGAACACAAAGACTGCTGTCTATGCCAGGCAGTTGTATAAACCAATGCAGAATTTAAAAAAGATATCTATTGGATTAGATATCACTACCTGGAACATTACGGAAGTGTGAAACTATACAGGGTCCTTCAACAGAAATTATGTGAGACAGGACACTGAGGATATCACTTTCTTATCTAACTAAGGAAGCTGTGCCGAGAAGATACCTCTGAATAAGCATCATGAACATGTCCAGAGTGGATTTTGAACAGCACTCATTGGGTGTAGGTATCATGCTGGACACAGATTCCATCTGAAAAGTCAAAGTTTCTGACTTGAAGGAAAGTTTCCTTCATAGAGAAAGCATGTGCATATGCAATCACGATATAAAACTGAAAAAAAAGTGGCAGGTGATTTTTTATTTTTGCTTTTTGGGTCACACCCGGAGATGCACAGGGGTCACTCCTGGCTCAAGCACTCAGGAATCACTCCTGGCGGTGCTCAGGGGACCATATGGGATGCTGGGATTTGAACCCGGGTCTGCCATGTGCAAGGCAAACACCCTACCCGCTGTGCTATCGCTCCAGCCCCGGCAGGTGATTTTTTTTAAGGTTTCAGATACATGCCTAGGAGCTCAGAATTAATAGGAACCAGTTCAAGCAGAAAAGTGATACCATAGGGGTGCTTTTATGAACACATGGTCATGATTTATAGTCTACAGAGTCTTTTATAGTAGATCAGACCTAAACCACATTTTCCCAGAAATTTTATGTAATTACCACAGATGGAAATAATCTCACCCAATCTACTCCACCCAGAATATTTAGGGCTCTCTTGAAGACCTAAGTATTGCATCCCAATTATGGCACCTTCTCTTGACAATTAGCTTTAGATTTGTTGTTTGCTTATTTCTCTGCTAGTGTTAAGCTTCTTGTGACATCAGCCTGTCTTTTCCTCCTAAGATTGCTATCTTCTTCCTTCCCCAGGAAGCAGCACCTTGCCACATTATAGCCTTGCCCTCAGACTGGTTCAATCCTGAGCTCCAAGGCTATCTCAGCCACATGCACAGTCATTAGGTTCTCTACTCACACGAATTATTAATGCTCACCAAGCCCCAGCTTTCTCAGACAAAAGTGGGAATACTATATTCTACAAAAGGGCTGTTATGTATATTAAATGTACTATTTCTAAAATTATGAAGTACAATATCTGGTACCTGATAAATATTCAATATTCGTTATTTTTCCCTCAATGTTTAGTCTAATAAATGAGCATTTGCAGAATGAATGAACAAATTAATGAATTTCAGGTTATTTTATTCTTAAATCATACTATGTAGTATTTTTTATATTCACAGATTCCATCTTCTTTCTCATAATTTTTAAATACTTAATTTGTCTCTAGCTATCACTACCTCTCCTTATGAGTATGGGAAAGTAGATTTTAAATTGGACAAAATTTTACTAGCATTAATATAGAAATTACTATATTTTCTATTTTAAAACTAGTATGAAATTATTCTGAGTCTAATCATAGGAATAATATTTTACATTTTGAAAGTTCAGTTAACTAAGGTTTTTTTGAATAATAATTCTTTTCAATTGTTTTCATTTACAATAAAATTTATTATTGTTTGGGGTCCACACCCAGCTGTGCTCAAAGCTTACACCTGGTTCTAGGCTCAAGGATCATTCCTGGCACCTTGGATGACTATATCTGGTGCTATCAAGCCTGGATCAACAATGTAGAAGGCAAACACTCTACCCACTGTACTAACTTTCTAATTTTTACCATATCAATTTATTGTCATCCGTGGCCGTGTGACCTCTTATAGCCTACTTCTCCCTCTTGGAGAACCTGGCAAGATATCGATAGCATCCTGCCCACACGTCAGAGCCTGGCAAGCTCTCTGTGGTGTATTCGATATGCCAAATACAGTAACAATGATGGTTCTCATTCCCCTGACCCTGAAAGAGCCTCCAATGTGGCACCGCTGGAAAGAACGAGTAAAGAGAGGCTGCTAAAATCTCAGGGCAAGGACAAGTGGAGACGTTACTGGCACCCCCTCGAGCAAATCGATGTTCAACGGGATGACAGTTATATAGTGATTTATTGTCATCAATAGGATTTAAAGGCAGTTTGACGACACTCAGGTTTATAACCACTTCTGCAGTTTTTTCTAGTCTTGTGAATTTATTATGAATATGCCTCCACTTCCTCATTAAACAGCAATAATAACATGCATAAGGGAGATGGTATGAAGAATAAATGTGTGAAATGCTTATAGGACTGACATAAAGTCTGATACTTCTTATTCATTTATTTAGACTTTGGTAGTTGTTTTCTTTTATACTTGAAGTTACCATAGATTCATGTTTCCATAATTTAAAGCATCTCAGTGTGCTTACAATAACTCTTTCAGCACCAATGAATATACTTTAGAAAACAAAATAGAAAGTAGTTTAAGATTTATTGAATTTTACAGAGGTTTTGGCAAGCACCAATTAAAGAAGCAAACCGTTGGTAGGCTACACATTATTTCCTCTAAAGTGTTTTTTATTAAGGCTTTGTCACCAGAATAAGCAAGCTTTTCTTCTTTTCTTGCTGCTATGTTTGGGGGCCACACCTGGAGGCAGTGCTCAGGCTTAGTGCTTCACTTCTCAGTGCTTCACTTCTGGAAGGGGATGGAGGGAAGGACAATACTAATATATGCTGTCAGGGGTCCAACCTGGGTTGGCTGAGTACAAGGCAGGCAACCTATCTGCTGTGCAGTTTACTTTACTTTAGGTTCCTAGTAAAGATTACCAAACTCCATTTCAATTAAAGTAATTTAAGACTATGGAGTTAAAATAGAAAAACATTAAATTCAGAAAACACTTAAACATCCCTGATGTTCTTTGCAAGGGCCTGAAGGTAGGTAGCTGTAAGACCCCTCTGGTCCTTGGTCCACAAGCAGACAAATCTAAAGAGACAGTTTACTGGCTAATCAGTTGCTAATGTAACTGTTAAAAGTCCAGAGGTAGTTTAGTTAATTATCCTTTCTGTTTCTTTGTCTATAAAGGTGAGAATAAATTCTTCAAAGTTAACTGTGATGAATGAGATAAAACAATTGACACTTGACAAATAAAGGATGCTAAATTTTAAGGTAAATTAATAAACCTCAATTTCAAAAGAGCTAAGTGGATTACGTATATAAGACTAACCCTCACACAATAAACAATTAATTCCCCGGAGAAGATACAAAAACAAGCAAATGAACAAAGAAAAAAACGCTGAAGTTCCTGAAGAGCAACTAAAGAGGCAGTAAATCAGGAGAGATGAAACTTCCAAGCAGGAAGAATCTCCCTTTGGTGATTATTTTTTTTTGCAACGGTTTCCAGCTTGTATTGGCATGGCAAAGAGGACTGGATCAGGAAACTGAAGTCTTGCTACACAGAAGATATGAAGGTCAGAGTAAGGATGTCAGTGAAGACAAAACTTAAAAGGCAACTTCAAGATAGAGGGGGCCCCGGTGTGGTGGTCCCCAAAAAACATGACTCCCAATTCTCATCAAGTGGTACACAAAGAAGAACTTGAAGAAACCCAACTCAAAGCAACGGTCGGTGCTAAATGTCAGAGCAGATACTCCAGAGATTTCAAATGCTGAGCACATTGAATATGTTCAAGCAGTTACAGGATTAAGCAAATACCTTAAGTTTTAGTTCATGGGGTCAGAGATATAGCACAGCAGGTAGGGTGTTTTCCTTGTACACAACCAACCTGAATTCGATCCCTGCACCTTATCTGGCCCCAAGTCCCATCAGGAGTGATCCCTGAGTGCAGAGCTCAGGATAAGTCCTGAGCAACACTGGATGTGCCCCCACACCCAACAACAAAAAATTCATTTCAGCCCATAAATCTCACTTAGGAGTAGGACCATTAATAAGATAAAATCCAGAGATCAAGGGAGCTTGCTGCCATTGCTTCAGGCAGGTGAAAGACAACTTTATACCTAATTTGATGTCTACAATGTTCAGTATTGAAGACATCCCAAGCTTCTAAAACCAAAAGAAACACATAGAAATAGATGACAGGTGTTTCTTATACTGGAGTTATCTGGTAGAAATTTTTAAGTAGCCATGATTAAAATATTCAACTCAGTAAATGTAGACTTCTCTAAGAAATAATAAGTAAATAAAACAATCCCAACTGAAATTCTACAATTGAAGATATAAAAAATTGAATTCAAAAATTCTGTAGATAGGGTCAGAAACAGATTAAATATAGAAGAATAACTAATTCAATGAACTGAAGACATATCAAGAAAAAGTATATAGGCTAATGTCTATAAAAGGAAAAATGATAGAAAATTTTGGAAAATATCTTAAAAGATCCAATTTAAAAGTCTAAGATTTATACAATTAGTGTACAAGAAGAAGAAACAGAACAGTACCATATAAATATCTGACAAATACTAGCCAGGAATTTTCCAAAGCTGATATTAAAATTAACTGATCTTATATCTAAAAGATATAGAACTATATAAAAACTATTTAAAAACTAAGCAAGATGAAACATGAAAAAGCCACTGTGGCATGTTAGAGTAACATTATTAAAATGAAACCTGGGGTGGAACAGTGGACTATATTATCTTCCTTACAAAGTGAAAACTAGAGCTGTAGAAATGGTTTTAAAAGCCAAGTATATGTTTTGCCTTGCAGGAGACCCAAGTTCAATCCCTGATACCACATGACTTCCCAAGCAACACCAGGAGTCATCCCTAAGCACAGACCCAGACGTAGCTCTCCAGCATCACCAGGTGTGGCTCCCAAACAACAACAATAACAACAATACTAGGACTAAAGGAGTAACTCAGTGACTGAAAAATCTTCCTTATATGCCTAGATCCTGAGCCTAATCCCCAGTGCTAAGTGTGATTGTGAAAACTGGCAGCTCTGTTGTCTGTGTTTCTAGAACTGTAAGCAGTTTCCAACTCTATCCCATCTGTTGCAAGTGAGCATCACAAAGCAGAGGTGAGATCCCCAGAAAGCACCAGAGACATGAAGTGTATCCCTTAGAAGGCACATGTGTGGTCATATCAAACACCTCTGAGTGTCCCAAAATGTGTGGGATACCACAGCTAAAGAGCAAATAGAGCAATTTCCACAAGCAACATAATCAAAAGAGTACAGCTCTGGGTGAGCACCGTGCCCGAGTATGTGATCACCCTCCCCTGAGATAACTCACTATAGCTCACAGTCAGGCATGTGTGACCCAGTGGTGTCTCAACAGCAGGAGCAATGGGGAGGGAAAATAAATATACAGAAATCAAACTCAAGATAAAAAATGAAAATTAATATGACAACTGAATTTATTAGAAAATGTGACAACAACAATGGACTACCACATTTAAAGTGCCAAAAAAATGTTTCTAAAACTATTCTTTCAAATGAAGACATTTCTTAGTAAAACCCAACATGAGAGTTGTTTGTTGGGCTTTTCTTCTTCCTTTCATTTGCCAATAGACATCTACTACCAAATGCTAAAGAAACTTTTCCAGAGGGACAATGGTCTCCTAGAAATAAAAATAATTCACTAAACAGTCCTAAAGAAATGGTATATTTCTGAGTAATATTAAGTGACTGCAAACACACATACATATTGTCTGCAATACAGAATATCTGGAAAATCTACTTTATTAAACTACATGGCAAAATTATAATAAAAGGTTAAAAGGGAGAAATGAAATTAAACAGCTATGCTTTACATATTCAATAAGTAAAAGTTGGGAGTAGAAGAGATAAGATAGCTGGCAAGGCACTTGTATTCTTGTATTGCATGCAAAAGGCCTGGTTCTCTTCCTATGAACATCCATAGACCCTGAGCACTGCCAGGAGTAATTCTTGAGTACAGACTATACATAAAGCCTGAACACGACCAAACATGTACAAAAAACAAAAGAAAATTATTTATCGTAATCAATATTATAAACATTAGAAGAGAATTAAAACTATTAAAAGAATGTTGAGGGGCTGTACAGTGGGAAGGGTGCTTGTCCTGCATAAGGCAGACCCAGGTTTGATCCCCAGAATCCCATAAGGTTCCCTGAGCACTACCAAGAATGATTCCTGAGAGCAGTCAGGAGTATGCTCTGAGCATCACCGTGTGTGGCCCAGAACCAAAACAATTTTTAGAAATGAAGTAAAAGTCTCTGTCTCTCTAAAAAACACAAAGAAAGAAAGAAAGAAAGAAAGAAAGAAAGAAAGAAAGAAAGAAAGAAAGAAAGAAAGAAAGAAAGAAAGAAAGAAAGAAAGAAAGAAAGAAAGAAAGAAAGAAAGAAAGAGAGAGAGAGAAAGGAAGGAAGGAAGGAAGGAAGGAAGGAAGGAAGGAAGGAAGGAAGGAAGGAAGGAAGGAAGGAAGGAAGGAAGGAAGGAAGGAAGGAAAGAAAGAAAGAAAGAAAGAAAGAAAGAAAGAAAGAAAGAAAGAAAGAAGGAAGGAAGGAAGGAAGGAAGGAAGGAAGGAAGGAAGGAAGGAAGGAAGGAAGGAAGGAAGGAAGGAAAGAAAGAAAGAAAGAAAGAAAGAAAGAAAGAAAGAAAGAAAGAAAGAAAGAAAGAAAGAAAGAAAGAAAGAAAGAAAGAAAGAAAGAAAGAAAGAAAGAGAGAAAGAGAGAGGGAAAGAGGGGGAGGGAGGAAGGAAGGAAGGAAGGAAAGAAGGAAGGAAGGAAGGAAGGAAGGAAGGAAGGAAGGAAGGAAGGAAGGAAGGAAGGAAGGAAGGAAGGGATAAAATTATGAAATTATGATCTAGAACTGGGATGACAGCTCAAAGAAATGTAGTGCATATACAAGGCCCCAAATTCAATCTCCAGCACTGCAGTTTCCCTCTCCTAATATATCCCTAGTATTCCCCACCACCACTAGACACAAGTCCAGAATTTCAGACTGCGCTATTGGCTAGGCATCACAGGGAGTGGCCCTAGGCTCCTGAGCACCACTGGGGAAATATCAACAATTTTTTAAAAAAAATTTATATGGAATAATCATGAATTATGAATTGATAAATATAAAGGAAACTTAAATAAGGACAAAGAATAGACAGGATAAATAGTATTTATAGTAAAATGATACTTTAAAAACTAAATTAGTAATATGATTTAACATAAATGAATTCAAGTCCCAATTAAGATCATAATTTGTCATACCAGATAAAAATCAAAATACAGGCATAATCTATTTGCAAAACAAACACTTTGAGTGTATGAACATATTAAGTTTCAAAGTGAAAGTATGAAAATAAATCTACCATATAAATATTAACATAAAGAAAAGTGATATGGTTATATTAGTATTGGACAAAGATCTAAAGTAGAATTATAAAATATAGAGATGCTTATTTTAGTGAAACTAAAGGGTCAAACCCAGAGTAAGTCTTAAAATGAATAAATTTTAGATAACTTCACAGCATAATTTTTATTTGAATTTGAAATATAAGCTTCAGTTTTTTAAGGCAGAGTTTGACATGTCAAAAGAACTAATGTACAAACTCAGAGTCGTACAGGAGACTTTAAGTCAGTTACTTTGGTAACTAATTTAAAAACAGTAAATAAAGTACAATTAAGCACATTGAAGCATAGAATAACATTATTAACTAGCTTGACCTAATTTATCTTATAGAACACTACATGAAATGTTTGCAAAAACTATATAATTTAACGTTTAAAAATTTAAGATGAAATGCCATCTTACATGTCTACAAAGTATTAAGGAATAAACAGAAAATTAAGATTTACAGGATTCTCATGCACTAAGATAAGTTTATGAGGTATCATTCCTTTTTATATACTTTTTTTCAAAACCACAAATTTTTACTATTACTTGCGATTCCATCAGTTTCCAATAGTGTTAGTGTTGATGTTTTAGGAGGTACCATGTTGAACACCATATCCACCACCAAAGTGCCTATGTACCTTCAGCATAGAACATTGATGTCTTCCCATTTACTCCTCTCTAACCTTCATAAACTCAGTTCTGTGATCATTCAGAAGGCTTGTTTTCATTGGTTGTTTTCTATTCCCTTACTTTGTATCTTTAAATAACACTTATTAGCGAGAATACACTGCACATTTTATTCTTCTGATTTGTTTTACTTACCACAACGCCCTCTGAATAGCCCTACTAGTTCAAGCACACAGCCAAGCTCAAGAATCACTGAGAATAACCCCTATAAAATAACCCTATACCCTAGGATAAAATTCTGTCATCTCTATTATCCTCTTGCAACACAAGTACATTTTGCCTTCTGATGCTGATGTGCTTACTAAAGGAGCAAGGGCAATAAATGAACAATTCATTAATTCCAGAATTAGTGTCATTTTCAGAATAAAATAGTCTTTTAAAGTATTGGACACACTAAATAAATGTAGCAGAAAAAAACTCAAGTTGGAAGAGCCTAAGAATAAGTGTATAATGAAAAATTAATATTTTTATTTTTCTTAAGAAATGAGTGACTTGCCAAATAACTTCAACTTTGAAATTTTTCAATTAAAATAACTGCTGGGACAGCATACTGTTAATATTTTGTGTATGTTGGCAAAAACATTTCTGACAAATATGGAACCGCACAATAGAATTTTAGCACAGGCTAAAAAATATCAGTAAACCTTACAATATACTACTTTTTTGACTTCCTTGTACTTCGGGGATGTTACTATTGCAGTGATGTGCTTGATTGTGGTGCATGCACATTTTGGTTCTGGTGCCTGCTGGGGGTCACATGTCAGGGTGCAGTGCTTGTACACTTGACCACTTGGTCTCATTCCCCATAATTGAGCTTCTTACACATGCACTTCCCAGGGGTTACACTCTCTAGCTGTTGTACTCAGTATACCCTGGTTGTAGCACTTACTGGAGTCACTAGGTCACTCATATAGTTGCTCCCCAAAGGGTCACATTCTAGGCACAATTATTTCTCTCTTTTTTTCTGACTTTTTGGCTTATACCCAGAGATGCTCGGGGGTTAGTCCTGGCTCTGCACTCAGGAATTACTCTTGGCAGTGCTTGGGGGACCATATGAGATACTGGAGATAGAACCCAGGTTGACCGTGTGCAAGGCGAACCCCCACCTTTGCTATCGCTCCAGCACATGACAGTTCTCTCCCACATCTTTTCAGTTGCAGTGCTTGCTGAGAGTGATACTGCTAACTTTGGTGCTTACACACTCCTGCTGTGGTGTAGCCCAGAAATCATTTGCATTATTCCAGATCTTAGCCAGCAGAGCTGTCAAGCAGAAGCCAATTTAGACTCTGCATGCAGCAACACCAGGGATTAAATGTATGGCCTCATGCCTGCAATGTGCTTTAAGCACTATCTTTACCCCACAAGATACAACTTTTAGAATTAAAAGAGAAGTGCAGGGTCAAACATAATAATAAAATTTTATCTATATAGAGGTTATTTTATGAACGATACAAAAAAAATCTGAAGCCTAAACTGATTTTTCTTTCTCTAAGAATTCTGCAATTAGTCTGTTAGACTTCTTTTGTTTTGTTTTGTAGCCATATTCTGGGGTGCTCAGGGTTTACTCTTGGCTCTGTGCTCAGAGATCACTCCTGGTGGACTCAGGTGACCATCATGGTTGCTTGATGACCATCATCAAGAGACTGAACCTGGGTCAGGTGCATGAAAAGCAAATGCCCTGCCCCCTGTATGATCTCTCTGGCCCCAGGCCTAGGAAGATTTTTAATAAAATCCAATATATTTTTGTCTATAAATTAAATATTTAAAACAACCTAACAGAGTGTGCCTTGAAAAATCATCATCAATTCATTCAATAGTTAGTATCTTTCATATTCTAGGGCTTAACTAAGTACCAAAGATAAAAACAGTGAACTAGAAAGACAGCTAAATTAGAACAAATAAAATAGGCTATGGTAGTCAGAGAAGAGAAAAAATTTCTAAGATGGAGAAGAATAGAAAAGAGCCCTTTTTTAGATGGATGGCTCAGAAGGTTCACCCTGAGTTATGATAGTTATGTGAGAATCTTAGGATATCTTAATTGGAACTTGTAGAAAAAAATTGTATTCCTGAACTAACAACATTACAGACCAAAGGATGGTTGACAGAACAATAAAAGTACAGCCTCTATTTCTTCTCTAGCTTCTACAATAATTATAATAATAATAATCAATACCATACTCAGTAACAGAAAAAGAAATGAACTTACATATACACTATGAATCACTGTAGCACTGTTGTCCTGTGGTTCATTGATTTGCTTGAGCTGGCACCAGTAACGTCTCCATTGTGAGACTTGTTGTTTCTGTTTTTGGCATACAGATTATGCCACAGGTAGCTTGCCAGGCTCTTCCATGCAGGTGCGATACTCTCGGTAGCTTGCTGGGCTCTCCGAGAGGGACAGAGGAATGGAACATGGGTCAGTTGCATGGCAGGCAAACGCCCTACCCGCTGTGCTCCAGTCCACATATACAATATAACATCACAACTGAAAGCTTTTCACAAAGGTAATACATACACAGTTTATTAAACTATAGAATAGTTGGTAATGTATTCTGAGAAAACCTCACAGTTATTTATCAATAAATGTTCACATAAACATACCTATATGCATATGCATAGGTACCTATAAACACTACAGAACAGCAATCAAAAAAGAAAAAGAAAAAGCATGTCCCAAGCAAAGGGACCAAACCTTCATCAGGAAAGAATTCAGAGCACCATGGAACTGAAAGCAGACCCTGCGATTATAACAAGATGAGTAGATGATGGTGTACTGATGTAAGTCATCACTACAATGTGAAATAGAGTAGGTAGACTCAAAATACAGACTGTGAGTAGATTCAGTCAACCTCACTGATTACTGAGTACAGGCTGTTAGTACAGGCTCTAACAAGATGAACCCATACATTTCTGCCTCGAGAATCTATCTGTCAGTAGTGGTGTTTATTGGAATTGCAAATCTGCTAAGTAGGGAAGAGAAATGACATCTCTGCAGAGTGGGAATCTGATCTTAGGCTGGGGATGTTAAGATTAAATGTTAGTAATTTTAAAAGAAAGCAAAAATAAAACCTGAATCTATCAACTAGGGGGCTTAGGAGAGAAACTTTAACTACTTTACATATATAAAATGATAAGCCACCTCAGAGACATCAGAAGGCTTAATCCCATACATTACTTCCCTGGAATATGTTATGCCTTGATATGAAATACTGAAGACTTTGGTGGTGCATTTCAAAATTTTAAAGAGTAAAGAAAAGGGGTAAACGTCTTCTAGTAAAGTCTATCTCTACTCCATAAAAGGGAAAGCACTTTAAGGCAAAGATATCTTTAATATAAAAGCAACTTCTTCATTTGAATGTATAAAAATGTTACCAGAATACACAAATTCATAGAACTATGCCTTATGATATGTAGATATGATAGACTTATTGGTATAAATTTGAATGGAAATATCTTCATTCCTCAAGTATTTTAGGTAGTAGCTGCCTCACATGATATTTTAAGGTTTTTAAAGTGTTATAAAGATGAAACTTCCCCGGGGAGGCAGTTTTTCTCTGATATTATTTATAGCTATAGCATTTCCATATTGTTAAATGATTACTGTCTCTTCTTATCCTTAAAACTTTAAGAATTTTAATATTTTCATTTCCTCTCTCATCTGAGATGCGTAAAAGAAAAGTTAGGCAAGAAATGAACATCAAAAAGGATAAACACTTTCAAAAATCCTTTATTCTTAAAGGCAATCTGCAAAAATGATGACAGAGGGGAACTTCTGGAGGCTTAGAAGCAATTGCATTCAGAATTTCTGAAATTCCAACAGTTAAGAATGGCCCTGGAATATCTTTACCATGATCCTACAGATAAGAAATATTTTCAGGAAAAAAAAATTTCGGAGGTCTAGAAAGAAAGCTAGACTGTTAGCAGCGGTCAATTCATTCCAATGAATAATTTAACCCTTTACAGAATATCGTGCTGGACATGGCAGTACAAAAAGTAAAAACTATCTCCCTTAGCTTTAGCCACAGCTGAGTTTTAGCCACAGCTGAGCTCTAAACTTGAGAAGCATTTCAATTAATAACTGTATAACCTATTTCAAACCATTACACCAGAAATAAATATAATTACCTTTACACTATAACTCCACTGCTTCACTTAAGTAACTGTGTACTAAGTTCATAAATTACTTCCACACTGTGAATTCCAGAAGTTTTCATTATCACTTAGCTATAGAATACAACTTAATGAGAATAAAAGTTAAAGCAATATGCTCCACGGAGAAAAATACTAACAATTGAGTTGGATTGAAGTTAGTTATTTCTCTCACCAAGATGCATTGAAAATAAAGATAAGAAAGGAATTTGTCTTCAACAACTAAATAATTAAAGAAGTAGAGTATAAATTGATCCCTGAAAATCAGTCCCTCTTCATCACTGTCACTGTATCACTGTTATCCTGTTGCTCATCGATTTGCTCGAGCGGGCACCAGTAACATCTCCATTTCCAGACTTGTTGTTACTGTTTTGGGCATCTCAATACGCCACGCGTAGCTTGCCAGGCTATGCTGTGCGGGGGGGATACACTTGGTAGCTTGCCAGGCTCTCCGAGAGGGGTGGAAGAATAGAACCTGGATTGGCTACGTGCAAGGCAAATGCCATACCCGCTGTGCTATTGCTCCAGCCCTTCCCTCTTCATAAAATCCCATATTTTATGCCAAACTTAAAAATCACAAGAAACAAAAGGTTGCCTTTTCTTAACAATTTCAAAAGAAAAAAATGCAACGAAATAGTGAAAAATAACATGAAATATTCTTTCACTTGAAATAATAAAGATATTGAATGTTAATGAAATGTTCATTTATTTTTAAATATCTGATTTCAATTATAAAAAGTGACTTTTGTGCCAGAGAGATTATATAGGGGTTAAAACATATGTATATATAAAACATATATATAACATATATATATATATCTTATTAATGGTCAACTCTGACTCAAAACAATGCCACAGGGTCCTCTCAGCACCATCTGGTTTGGCCACAAAGGTACCTCAGCACTGACTGGGTAACCCAGGCAATTTCCAGGACAGTAGGGCCCAAGTGGGGCTGGAGCGATAGCACAGTGGGTAGGCGTTTGTTTGCCTTGCATGTGGTCGACCCAGGTTCAATTCCTCCACCCTTCTTGGAGGGCCCGGCAAGCTATTGAGAGTATCCTACCTGCACAGCAGAGCCTGGCAATCTCCCGTGGCATATTCGATATGCCAAAAACACTAACAACAAGTCTCACAATGGAGACATTACTGGTGCCCACTTGAGCAAATTGATGAGCAACAGGGTGACAGTGATACAGTGATACAAGGACCAAGTAGTATCACATCCTGGAACAACACAAGACAGGCCAAGTGGCAGAGAATTTCAGCAACGTGCCCACAGAAGTCCTGAGTAGCATTTGGGAGGCCCCCTGAAAAGAAGAAAGTTTATTTGTCTATGAAAATTAGGTCATTCTTTAGGTTCTGCTGCTTTTCTGAGGAAAATTGCTAATCCCAAGACAGTGCTCATTGTTTGATGAGGTATACAATAACTGGTCATCTAAGAATGGAAGGGAAAATAACTGGTATCACCACTTGCTCACATATTATGTTTATTCTCAGGTTGCTCTCATGTTAATTCTTTTCAGTGCACTTGTGTTGGGTAATGAAAGAAGATCAAGGGTTCCCTTTCATGACTACAGCGTTAATTACTGCAATCAGAGATCATTTGCAAAAGTGGTTTGTACCAATGCTTATCAAGTTCTTAAAGGTATTCATTTCCTTGATTCCTGGACAAATCACCTAAAATAAAGAAATCCATAAATGTACTTCAAATTACCTTACTGATTTATTTATCCCTTCCCCTGCCAAAAGAAGTTCATTCAACTATAGACAAGAAAAGACAATTAACTTGGTGCTGGATTAAAAATAGACAAGTTGTCATGGAAGAAGATTTATTTCCTTTGTTCTATAAATAGATGAAAGATTTTGGAAAGGTGTTCATTATCAAGAGAATATCTGATTTGATAGCCGCATGAGCAGATTTTCTTTCAATTCTGAAAATTAAAATTACATAAGGCATGGAATTAAACTTTATCTATTCTGTTCAGTTCTGAATATTTTTGATATGTTTCATATGGTGTCACCATATGAAACTGAAGAAGGTATAAAGGGACATTAACATAAAACCCAGAAAATATTCTCAGGCAGTAAAGGTAAGTTTTGCTAGTAAGGACTATAAAATAAAGTATTAGTATGAGAAATAACTATATTACATGTAGTAAAACTCAGAATTTAAAACCCAAACCAATAAACAAAAGTAATTAGGAGGAAAATTTCGATATAGGGTAAGAGTCCTAGATATGAGGCTGGCTTTACTGGTTTAGCAACTTGATCTTCAGCAAGTGAATTTGCCCATTTCCTATGAAGGCAATATATTAAAAAGAGACAAACTGAGATTTGGAACCAGTTATGACATGGATTCAAATTATTAACTTTCATTTACCTGACATGTACTATAGATAGATACTTTAAGATTTCTGAACTTCAGTTTCCTTAGTAGAATAATTGATAGTAAAAGTGCCTACCTCAAATTATCTTAAAGAGGATTAAATTAGATAACATAGATTATTTCCCAGCACTTACTGGGTTTTCAAAAGAAAGTATTTTTTTCTTGAAACAATAGCTGAGTCTAAGGCAGGTATGTTTTAAGAGAACCCTGGTATCTTTTCAAGTTGTATAATAACAACAATGAACTTTTTAAGGAAAAAATACATAATATTTAGTGGAACAATATTATGGACAGTGGTCGACCTGGGTCTGATTCCTCCGTCCCTCTCAGAGAGCCCAGCAAGCTACCCAGAGTATCCCACCTGCATGGCAGAGCCTGGCAAGCTACTCGTGGCCATATTCAATATGCCAAAAACAGTAACAAGTCTCACAATGGAGACATTTCTGGTGCCTGCTCGAACAAATTGATGAGCAACGGGACAACAGAAACAATATTTTATGTAAAAATATATTATCTCAGGAGAGAAAATATTAATATATATAACAGACACAGATGTTGAAAGAGTTTACTCTAATGTCATTCAGACTGATTAATCAATTTTTTCCATAATCACTTGCTGCACTTATGCCTAAAGTGCTAGTTGCTTCCAGGTCTTCTAGTGCTTATTTTGTACCAAAATACTTCTTGCATTTGAGATAGGATCAATAACCCCAGTCTTTCACATGTGCATCTAATCACCCAATATTGTGAATGTTACTATGCATGTCAAAAAGCACTTTGATGCTGTGATTAAAAGAAGAAATGGAGATGAGATAATCCTGGATTATCCAACTATGTCCAGTGCAATTACAAACATCCATCTAAGAGAATCTGTAAGTTCAGAGGATGGATAAAATATGAGAACTATAAGACATTGGAGTGAAGAGACCCAAAACAAGAAATAGCAGAAACTGAGAGTTAAAAAATAGATTTTTTCCCTTAAGCCTTCAGATAAGAACATGGCCTTGTCTAAGCCTTGATTTTTAGCCTTTCAACAGTACAGACTTCTAATCTGAAGATTAGCCTAAGAATAGCCACCAAATTGCAGTAATGTGTTAATAGTGCCCGTAAGTAACAAAACCAACATTAATGTACCACTATGCTGTTTAGAGCTCAAGTTTGATAAAGTTGAAGTGCATTTCTTGCTTTTGACTCTTCTGTACTAATGACAGAAACAACAATAATTACAGCAATCGGTGCTCACAGAATTCCTAATAAATGCTGAGCACCAAGTTGGATTACATACTCACACCATGTCATGAGAGAGCCTCCACGGAACTCATTTTACAGATGAAAGAACAAAGGCCAGAACTCCAATACAGTACTACCTGATGCTAATGATGATCATTCTGACCACAACAGTAATCTTGATTTCCTTTCTCTATTCTACTTCCTTTCCCTTTCTTTTAGATCCCTATCACTTTGAGAGAAATGAGGAAAATAGATACCTAACTTTATAAACCATATGTACAGAAATAGAGAAATTGGGAAGAGGGCAGAAAAGAAAATATTAATTTTTCTCTTAATAAAGAAAGGAGGGAAAAGGACTATTTTATCAAATTTTAATTGCTCAGCTATTTTATAAAATAGGGAGTTTGAAAGTTAAGAGCATCATAATAGGTGAACAGAAGTATGACATTGATTTTTAAAAAGTGAAAAATGAAAATGACACGGTTGGTCATGGAGACAGAAGAGGTGTTAGGAGCCTGCCTGGCACCACAATGCCTCCCTACCATCACCAAATGTGGCCCTGGCCATTCCCAAACCACCAATTCGAGCAACATTGCATCCTCAGTCCTAGCATTGAACCATTAACTTGGTTGGCCAAGCATGACTAGGAGGGATCCAGGAACTCCTGAGCATGCTTGGTAGGCAAAACAAATAAACAAAACTACTGTAGCACTGTCATACTGTTGTCCCGTTGTTCATCGATTTGCTTAAGCGGGCACCAGTGACTTCTCCGTTGTGAGACTTGTTACTGTTTTTGGCCTATCGAATACACCACAGGTAGCTTGCCAGGCTCCGCCCTGTGGGCGAGATACTCTCTGTAGCTTGCCAGGCTCTCTGAGAGGGGCGGAGGAATCAAACCCAGGTCGGCTGCATGCAAGGCAAATGCCCTACCCATTGTGCTATTGCTCCAGCCCAAAACTACATGATTTATAAATATTACAGATCAATCTAAGTCAAGCAGCAAATATGAACTAGGAAAGAAAACAAAACACTTAAGTAAACGGGGTCATTTTTAAGAAAAGTTTAATTGCCAGGAGTTTAGTTTCGATTATTAGTGGATAGGAAACTTTAGTTTGTCTTTAAGAGGAGTCTGTGGGAAATAGGAGGGTTTTTTTTTGGTTTTGGTTTAGAACTTTTGCTTTAATTCCCTAATCTTCCTAAAAGTTTAACTTCTGAATTAATCCTTAAAATAATTTTAGATATGTTTATTTTAATTCAATAGTTATTTCTGGTTTTTATTTAGAGTTCACAACTTTGAGGTAATAAAAATTAAACATGAAATAATTGACCTACTCAAATTGAAATTCCTTATATGCTGACTTTCACAAATTGATGCATGATATTTGCTTAGCTCTGAGAAGCTACCTCCATAAAATTTTACATCTAAAAGAATTTCCAATTCTCATCTCTGATTTATGAAATATTTTAAATACAAATTTTTTAAAACCCTGACTCATACTCTGTTTCACTTTACATAATGCTCTTAATCCTCAAAATATTACGGAGAAATTTTAATTTCTCCTCTCCACAAATGAAGTGGATTGAAGAAATTTGACCTGTCTTAGAGAAAAATTGAAAACTGAGTCTGGACTAATAATGTATCATTTACTGGCAAAGGATTAACCAAAACCAGACATCTTGTCTATAATTTTCTATTCCAACCCATTTCCTACAACCTCAAACACATTCGTTACTTGGAAGAAAGAGCTGAACTAGGAAATTCCCCAGAGTCCCATAACCCTTCCTCTTAAGACAAGTATTAGCATGTTCCTATGAGAGACCTTTGTGCCCACACCTTAATCTGTGGTTAAGAATGTGAGTGCAGGGGCCGGAACAATAGAACAGTGGGCAGGGCTCTTGCCTTGCACATGGTAGATGGAGGCTCAATCCCTGGCACCATATATTGACCCCCAAGATCTACCAGGATAGCCTTTTGTCACAGAGCCAGAAGTAAGCTCTGGCCATTTCTAGGTATACCCCTAAAACAGAACGAAAAACTCAAAAAAATGAAAAATGTGAAAGCAAATGTTTCCATACACATTCTCAGAGAAAACTTTGAAACAAGTCCCAAACCTTACAATGGCTCTCTCAGACTGGCATGGAAGGTTCTTGCTAAAACTTCTTGCTTAATGCTTTTGCACTTTTTTTAACACCTAGAACTTTAAATCACAAATGCATATTTCTCAAGTTTAACTTTCTCTCAAAGACCCGGAAAAAATAGTGAATGTCTGCTTAAATGTTAATTAATACCCTTAAGAGAAAAAAAAAAGAATTAATACCTCAATATGAGAAAGAAAGACTGTTTACCCAGGTTTCCCCAAAGAGCCCTTGTGGACATTCCTTTAGGATAGGGCACAGTGGCCTGTGATCAGTACCTCAGTCTCCTGAGTGTCCTGTAACAGCTCCATTTCACACCGTAGCTTGCCTCTTTGTTAAGACATATGTCTTGATTTGATGTTCAGAAAATTTGGCCTCTAAAGATGTTACTTTACTGTTCACTTATGTAAATGTGTCGAGGCCATTACCTAAAGAAAGGGCATTCTTTAAATTCTTTACAAGCCTCTGAAGAGCTTAAATCACATACACACACCCAGAGACTTTAAACTCAAAAATGAAAGTTTCACCATAAAAGAGAAATACAGTGGGAAAAGCCAATAGACTATGTTGGGAAAATGACCCTTGAGCTGTGACCTGCTTATTAATTAGGAGACAGATTCAGAAAGAGAAGAATCACTCAAATCACATCAACTCCCTCAACAGGATAAATGGAATGATCTCTTAATTCACCTATAAAGAATAGAATCTACCAGCTTATATAGGATGTGGTAGACATATTCATCAAAAATCAGGATAGTCACCGAAAATCTTTGTTTTTCTCCCCTTTCTGTATTCATTATGGGTCAGCCTAAATCTGATTCTAGATAATTCCTTAACTATTTATTTTATGGAAGTTTCTGGAAAATTTATCCCCCTCTTCAATATCATTTTCCCCTATTGCATGGCACAATGAGAGGAGCAATCAAATTTAAAACCAATCATAAGAAGCAAGCAAGTTCAATATACAGAGTATCTACAGGCGATGGTATAATAGAAAATTTCTATTTTCTTGTTTCTCTCTTTACAAATTTTGAACACACATTTATTCACAGAAAGTTTTCTTTTGACATGAATATAAATTTAAAATTCTCTCCCAAGCTGAAAAAGAAAATCAACAGACATCAGTAAAAGAATCAGTTCAAACCTGTTGTGCTTTCCACATAGAAGGCCTGGGTTAGATCCCTGACATACATGGTTCCCTGAGTGCAGCCTAGAACATGCAATTCTCAAGCTGAAAGTAGTCTCTGAGTACTAATAGGTGTGACCCAACTCCCTTCCACACTATTCCCTTGCTCCCTACCTCACCCATAAAAGACTTCATTAGCCAACATTTATAAAAAATGTTTTGATCAATGACAAATTTCTATGTATGCAAAAAGTTCTATGCCATGAAATGAGAATAATTAGCATTATTCAAGGGTAAGGAGAGTGGGGGACTGGGAGATCTAGATACTTATTAACATCACCATTGATTGGAAGCAAGAAGAGCTTGACCTGTTCCATTTTTATATGATGATGATGGTGATGATGGTGATGGTGATGATAATTTGCTTTTGGGTCACAGATGGTGGTGCTTAGTCTTGCTACTAACTCTGCACTCAGGGATTATTCCTGGCAGGGCTCAGGGACCATTGGTGATGCCAGATATGTAATGCCATTTGACCACATGCAAGTGCCCTACCCATTGTATTAAGGCTCCAACCCTGGTGTTTTTGATAGTCTCTGATGAATGTCTACTCCGCAATAGGATTGATTAATGGAAGCTTACGAGTGTAGGCCTTATAGTATGCTTCTCATAAACCTAGTGAATTTGCCACAGTCTAGAACCTATGTACCCACACATGGGATCAAATTCATCTGTAATTGGACTTTCCTTGAGTAAAGTCCATGAAGCTGATGTATAAAAATTATTATACCACTTAATTGATTTGCAAAAAGGAACAGTACTCTGAGACAGAAGTATGCATTCAGTTATTGCTCCTAGAAATTCCTAAATAGGATGCCAATTCATAATCAGCAAATAATTTGAGCTACTTGTGCAAAATCTAAGAGAGATAGTTAAACTAACAATTCATGAAAAGGCAGTTTCCTAACTGTTTATCATAGCTCCTTCCTTATTGCTGAAGTGATCAATATGGGCGATTTCTGTTCTGATCTTTAACTGTGAAGTGAAAATACAGCCTACAATGTTATTTTACAAGTTCTTGGGAGAAACTTCCTCTTAGTACCTAACTAGAAACCACAGCTTGAATTTTTTTCACTCTAATTTTTACTGTTTTAATTAGCCACCCTGAAACTACCTTGGTAAGTGATCTTTACCTTTCGTGCCCTGAGTAAAAACTGCCTTTTACTATTAGTGAAGCCTGGCAGTTATTTATGTTCTAGAATCTTGACACAGAACACAATTAAGACAGTCAGAAAGTGGACTTTTGTGCAACCAGGTTCATTTTCCAGATATTTTCCAGAGGACCTGCAAAATTTGACAATATTGCAATGTGACTAAGGTTATTCAAGAGATGCGATAATGTCAAGTTGTCCTTTTTGATAGCTAATAAAATAAACAGTAATAGGCTAAAGAAATAGAACAGCAGATATGGCATACTTACCTTGTATAAGTAAATCTGAGTTAGATCTGTGGCACCTCATAAGGTCTCCCTAGCCCTGCAAGGAGTGCTCCCAGAGCACAAAGCCAGGAGTAAGCCCTGAGCACAGTCAGATATGGCTCTAAAAGCAAAAATATAAACACCAATGTTCTGCAATACCTAAACTCTAAAATGTTTAACTTATGTTAATAACCTCAGGTCTATTAAATTATCCTTTTCTAATCTGGAAAGTATGATTTTAATAACAATAAATCTGAAGATTATTTCAAGTTAGTAATAATAAAATTTCATTCAAATATTCTATACATTTTAATTTTCATAATCTCAAACACAATACAAATTAGTATGATTATACTGCATTTTGAAATAATTGTATTATCATAATTAAATAAATGTGTTTGCTAGCACAATATTTAATCATAATAATTTGAGATTTAGTAGCACTGTCGTTCCATTGTTCATTGATTTGCTGGAGCGGGCACCAGTAACGTCTCCGTTGTGAGACTTGTTACCATTTTTTGCATATCGAATACACCACAGGTAGCTTGCCAGGCTCTGCTTTGTGGGTGGGATACTCTCAGTAACTTGCCGGCCTCTCCAAGAGAGACAGAGGAATCGAACCCAGGTTGGCGCATGCAAGACAATCACCCTACTGTGCTATCGCTCCAGTCCTTGAAATCTAGTAGAAATTAAAAATAATTAGAGAGGGGCTGGAGTGATAGCACAGTGGGTAGGGCGTTTGCCTTGCATGCGGCCGACCAGGGTTCGATTCTCAACATCCCATATGGTCCCCTAAGCATGGCCAGGAGTAATTCCTGAGTTCATGAGCCAGGAGTAACCCCTGTGCATCGCCGGGTGTGACCCAAAACAAGACAAAAAAAATTAGAGAAAGATGAATAATATCTACTTCAAATATTTTTGCTATATTCCTATTTTTGAATGTCATACATTATAACTATTATCTAAGATCATTATGAATGGACATGATTAGCCATTTATTAACTAGACCACTATAATAACTAGAACATAATTTATTAATCTACTAGGTATAATAAATGTTAATTGAAAAGTAATTCAGAATAATGAATTCAGGAGTATCAGAACTTAGAATTCATATATTAAGGTTGAAGGTCAACTTCTTTTGTATAAAATAAATTTTGATTGGCACTAATATTGACAAAAAAATGTTGAGGAAATCTCTCTGATTAAAGCCTTTGATTTTCTTGTACAGCATTATTAAGACTATTGTTCTTCATTTCCTACCTGAAATGATGCCTTTATTTTTAAATTAAAATCACTCAATTTGAATCACCTAGAATTTGTCCAAGTATCGTTATCTTTTTGTACTCTTTGCCAAAGTAATTTATTCAAAGTAGGCAAAATATTTAACTATAAACTCTACTCAGTCTTATCCCCTGACATTTAAAATTAGACCTGAAATGGAAACTCTTATATGAAAACAAAAATTCATTCATCTAGAAATGTTACACAGTTTCTACAAATGAACATTTGTCTTAAGGCTACGGTGTGTTGCTAGTGGTAGAATCCCCCCTCACCAGTGGAGGAGGAGGGGTCCTCAGGTGGTTTATGTTTAGTGAGGAGAAGAGAGACAGCCCCTGCTCCCCACTTCAGTCACCTAGTGAAGTACCTGGAAAATTTTGGAAAGATGAAAGTCTGTGACAATCCCCTGCATGGTGCAACAACTCATGTCCCACCAGCACCACAAGACAGTTGACAAACTGCACCTGGAGTCCACTTGTTCTGTATGGCATGGAAGATGATCTCTGCCACCTGCTTTCTCTGCGAGCTGTGGACTCAGCCCGGAGAGAATTGCTTTTTTACAATTCTTACACAGACTTCTCAGATCTGTCGCCTTCTCTCCACAGAGACTAGTGTTGAATACAAGTTTATTGGGGAAAATGAAGGGAAGGAGAGAGGTAGATTTAGGTAGATTTAGATACATGCTCAAAAGAGAACACAGCTGGGACTGGAGTGATAGATGGCACAGGGGGTTGGGCGTTCGCCTTGCACTCAGCGACTTGGGTTCGATTCCCAGCACCCCATATGGCCTTCTGAGCACCGCCAAGGGTAATTCCTGAGTGCAGAACCAGGAGTAACCCCTGTGCATTGCCAGGTGTGACCCAAAAAGCAAAAAACAAACAAAAACAGTCAGAATAGAAAGAGCCCAAAGTATCATTTGGAGGAAGACTAAGTATGGATGTTTTCCATAATCTCTTTTGTCCTAAATTCTTTTTATAAGTAGAGTTAATGGGGCTTTACCTGGGGGAAAAAATCATTGAACTTCTGGTGGTCCATCCTGGAGTTTCTATTGCAGCCATTGTTCCTGCACACCTAGGGATCTATTCACTCTTGGTCCTGGAATTCTGCATCTCAATGGTTTTCCAGGCCTTTTATGTCAAAGGCCTCCATGACTTTGGGTGGTTTAGGTTTCAGATACTGTTTTTCCCAACATATATTTCCACTGCCCTTCCCCCCCCCCATCTTCCTGACAAGGAAGACTCCCATGAATACAAAAAGAAAGAAAGAAAAGAAAGATTGAGAGAAAGAAAGAAAGAAAGAAAGAAAGAAAGAAAGAAAGAAAGAAAGAAAGAAAGAAAGAAAGAAAGAAAGAAAGAAAGAAAGAAAGAAAGAAAGAAAGAAAGAAAGAAAGAAAGAAAGAAGGGAGGGAGGGAGGGAGGGAGGGAGGGGAGGGAGGGAGGGAGGAAGGAAGGAAGGAAGGAAGGAAGGAAGGAAGGAAGGAAGGAAGGAAGGAAGGAAGGAAGGAAGGAGGGAAGGAGGGAAGGAGGGAAGGAGGGAAGGAAGGAAGGAAGGAAGGAGGGAAGGAAGGAGGGAAGATAGGAGGGAAGATAGAAGGAAGGAAGGGAGGAAGGGAGGGAGGGAGCGAAAAAGGGAGGGAGGGAGGGAAGGAGGGAGGGAGGGGAAAAGAAAGGAAGAAGGGAAGGAAGGAGAACAAAAGAAAGAATACTTTACAAAAAGCTTGATATTTCTCAATTTTATATTGATTTCCCCTTAGATATAATTTGGGATTCTCAATAGCTCTGTCAAGTGTCAATCTCCGCTTTAATATCCTCAGAAAACCATTGAGAAAAAGGAAGAGCCAGACCCTTATCCAAAATTGCACAGCTAGGAAATAGTTACAAGAGCGCGGATTAAACCTTAGTCTCCTAGAAATACCCTTCTTGCAGTTCTTAATCTAATAAAGTAGATGATACTAAGTATGTTCAAGTATAAGTATGAAGCCATATAACAACAGAGAAGAAAACGAAGTAAATTTCTGCCTTGGTTTTCTAGGGAATTATCTCAATATTTGGTTCACTCCTAAACTGGAACCTTTATAGCCCCTGTATGTTAGAGTGGATTGAACTTTCAGATTGGACCTGCATTACTTTGACTATGGCTCTATTTTGTGTGGCTACTCTTCTTGAAACAAAAAGTTGGATACTCCTGCTAGATGTTACCAACAAGCTAAGCTTTTGATGTCTGTTTGTGAGAACACAATGTTATCACATATTTTAGATGCTATGATTTTAAAATAAACGCTTAAGATTGCACAGTTCATATTCCATTAAGATTCTGATAAAGATCAGACCAATGAGATTCTGATAAAGATCAGAACCACTAGCTAAAGCTCAGCTTAATCTCCCTAAGGGATAAAATTATCATTCTCCTTTTGTCATTATTCTTTACAAATTTCAACCATATCTATGCTATAGAAGAAAAACAAGAAAAAAGAAATAAAATGATTTATATTTTCCCATTTTCCCCTCTTATTTGCATTTGACCCTTGCAGACACTTGGATATCTGACAGTTCTAGAATTTGAACACATTTCTCTAACCCAAGAGGAATAATACAAAGCCATATTCAATATTGATCCATGAACAGAATAGAAGGTGATTGTAAGGGTATTGCAATGACCCTTCAAAAGACAAATTAGAGAATAAAACACAAAGGAGAAAAGTGGTCTGGGAGACTTTTAGAGCCAATTTCCCACATACTGTATAAATTTTGTTAGCTACAAAAATATTCCTAGAAATGAACTTTTGTTTTCATATTTTGAGGATACCAATGATTACCAGTGGTTTTTCTGTCATTGGAAACCTTGACAATTAGATGAAATCTTTTTCTTTAATTGTCCACTGAAATTTTTTGTTTTGTTTGACAGGAGCACACCTGGTGGTGCTCATGGTTTACTCCTAGCACTGTGCTCAGGGGATCATCTGGAGTGCCAGGGATCAAATGCACAGAGGTGGGTGGCCATGTGCAAGTTCAGTACCCTACCTGCTGTACCATCTCTCTGGCCTTACCAGCTGGATATTTTGAAAAGATATTTCTAGAATCAGAACCTTTATATATTAGTGATTTTATAATATTCAATCTAGATTATTTATAAACTATCAAATTGAACTATCTCAATGCAAACGTGCTAAGATAGTTTCCTGACATTTCCACCTCGAGACAGACAAATCTTTGGTTAGTTTAGTATCACTAATCAAAATCCTATTCACCGGTATCTTAATATTCTACTTCTCAAAATGATGGGAGTATCTGCTCTATATTATGTTGCACTATGGAAGTCCCATGGGTTTTGACATATTCTGAGAACTTCTTCTGAGACAATACTCAGGAAATTTTTATATAATGAAGCAAAAAGTGTGAGTAGACATAAGAGAGGGACTGTGACTGAGCCAGAAGCATCAGCTTGCTTCCAAAGGTTACTGAAACGAATCAGAAAAGTGTGTCAGTATCTAAGGAAGTACTGGTCCCTAAACTCTTATGATATAAAACTAGGAAAGGTCCCACCAATAGGGCAAACCAGGTTTAAACAATTAGCTAAAGTTTGTTTAGCTGAGTTTAATACTGAGCCTTTCAAGATTACTTTAAAATGTCTTCCCACTTTTCTCACCTGGGTTTTCGAAACTATCTTGTCTTGTCTCATTACTATCACTTTAATTTTGATCAGGGAACCACTTGCTGCTTGAGGATGAAAAGAACCCTTTAACAAAAGCTTTGTTTGAAAAGGCCAGGAACTTTCATACCTCTGTTATAAATAGTAAAATAGTGTCTGAGGCATATGCTTACCCAGATATTGTATTGTCATTTCCAAAATAATGTGAGAGATAAAATTTTTGCCTTGTTCTCTAGAAAAGTGCATTCAGGTGATTATCCTGACTTTGACTAAACTACACTTTAACTAAATTAAACTTTAACTCACCCAGCAAGTGCATGACTCCTTAGGATACACATGGAAAGTTGGTGGCATGGGTCACAAACTCACAGCTCCATCAACTGTGTTCCTAATGCACATCAGTGCAGGGTACAGGACTGGAGAACTACAGTGGTTAAGGTGCTTTTCTTCATTCATCTGACCCAAGTTAAATCCCTGGCACCACATATGAGTTAGAGCCCAGTCATCTGAGCACTGACAAAAGTGATCCTGAGCACAGAATCAGGAGTAATCCATGAACACTGCCAGGTGCAGTCCCAAAACCAAACAAAAACCTTCCCAAAGCACATTAATACATTATCAGTGGCACTAACTGAAGTGGAAGAATAAAACTAAAATGTATTTATATGCCTTGGCAAGATCTTCTTACTCTTAGCCTGCACTAGAGGACATCAGATATATATGCCCAATGACCTTTAAAATAACCTAAATTTCTTGACTTTTCTAAATGCTCTCTACCCTCACAAAAAATCACTCAAGTAGACTTGACTCCATTTAAAATATTGTCTCCCACCCTGTTTGTCTTAAGTTGCTTTTTTGTTTATTGTTTATTTTGGGTGTGTTCGTTTTCTGTTTTATTATTTTTGTCTCCCTGGTGATGACTGCAGATATGACATACTATCTTCATCTATCAATTTTGATCCTTCATAGATTTAATGATCTGGAGTGATAGCACAGTGGGTAGGGCATTTGCCTTGCATGCAGCTGACACGGGTTCGATTCCTTCATCCCTCTCAGAGAGCCCGGCAAGCTATTGAGAGTATCCCGCCTGCACAGCAGATCCTGGCAAGCTACCCATGGCGTATCCAATATGCCAAAAACAGTAACAAGTCTCACAATGGAGGCATTACTGGTGCCCGCTCAAGCAAATCGATGAGCAATGGGATGACAGTGACAGTGACATAGATTTAACATGGCAGCTGTGTATTTACTAAAAATAAAATATGAGGGGCCTCACACAGCAGCGCTCTCTCTCCTGCTGCTTGTGTTCTGTAGTCTCGGGCCACTTCCCCCACCCCTGGGAGGCTGATGGCGATGGGCAGGCGAAGGAAGGTGTCAGTTGCAGTTTATTCCAATCTCCCCTCCATTAACCTCTGATTCTCCTCCTGCTTCTTCTTCCCCCGTGCTACTTCATTCTCTTTTTTGATCCCACTTCAGTCTCCTTCTCACTATGGATTCCCTAGCCCACTCTTACAGCCTAGTTAAATCCACAAGCATGAGGGATTGGGGCTTACACATAGGTATGGTCACAATCAATAGGAGTAAAGTCTTTCCTTCAGGGGAAACTGCTTCTAGGACAGATACCCATTCAGCAGGACGACCCACCCAAGAGTGGAATCCCATGGGTGTTTTTCTCTTCTCCTTGCCCTACAAACATTCATATGTTTGTTGGCTCATCCATTGTAGGGTGCTGTCAGCCAACCACTGGGTGACCTGGGATTCGCTGCAGGTGTTCAATCTGGCACAGACCCTTTGTGGTAGGGTCCTGCTCTGCCAGCTGCTCAACAACCTTCAGGTGCACTCCATCAACCTCAAGGAGATCAACCTGAATTCGCAGATATCCCAGGTGCTGCCCAGAGACGCAGGCAGGTGCATGTTTGTCAGTGTGAAGATCATTACCACATGCAAGTCGACCAAAAGCTTACATTCAGTAGATAGGGAACACTTGTAAAGGAAATTAGAGGCCTCCCCAAAAGGCTTCATCCCTCTCAGAGAGCCCGGCAAGCCACTGAGAGTATCCTCAGTATGTCTGTACAGCAGAGCCTGGCAAGCTACCCATGGCATACTTGATATTCCAAAAACAGTAACAATAACGGTCCTCATTACCCTAACCTTGAAGGAGTCCCCAATATGCCATTGGGCTACACTAGCATGCAACAGGGATGAATGGAGACATTACTGGCTCCTGCTTGAGCAAATCGATGAACAACGGGATGATAGTGATAAAATGATACAGTGAATAATTTTGTATGAACATAGTAAGAGATACATTAAGCTTATAGAATTGCTCTCTTGGGGTCATCTCGATCTCAGACTACAGTGATCAGGCCAAATTTGTCTTTCCTAACCCTAGAAGGATCCTAATCTCATCGTTACTTTTGGATCATGACAGCATTTGTCCATGACCATGCTCTCAACTTATAGTTGAGGATTGTGGCAATTTGGCCTGGCCCATTTCAATGCTAGGATAGTTCACAACTTGCCCTGGGTCCATTCAGTCCCTCATTGGGACCCTGCTTTTGGGGTGCTAGGAACTAGGGGCAACTGAGGCTTAAGTGTAGAAAGCAATCCTGGAGTGTAGATTGTTTGGAGACAATTTACTCCCAAGTTACAAAAACATAATATTAACTGTCTTCCTTTGTCCATTCAAAAGAACATTGCTTTAAACTATTCAAAAGATATAAGGAGAGGAGAAAGTCAGTATTAATTTATGGTAAAAGTTCAGTGTCCTAGAAGTATCTGAATTTACAAGTTAACAGAATCTGATTAAGGGAAAAAGCTGATTAACTGGTTGGGGAAAAGAGCATAGAGAAGTTAAGGACAAGCACAGAAGAATGGGAGTAGTGACTCAGGAGCACCGTGACAGGTGTAACCTGATAAACCTAAGCTCCCTGTAGCAAGGAAGAAAGGACAAACCAATGTTATCCTACCGCAGCTATATTTAAGTAATATGGCTAAGTATTGCTATAAAAAAAAAAAAGACACTCATTTCTTTAGAGCATTAAAGCAATTTTAAACTAAATATTTTGTAGGTAGATACAAATAAGAAAAGTAAATTATTAATATTAGATGTTTTTGGATGTTTACTAGGTAAGTATTGTTTTTAACTTATAATAATCCATCCAGAAATATTAATGATAGCCCACATTTATAGTAATCTGTGATATTTTCACTTGATTATTTCTTTAAAGTTTCAGCACCTAATATTTGGTCACCAAAAAAATATTCAATTTCTCAATGTGTTTCTACTATGAACCAGGATACATTCATTTTCTTCTTTGTAACTCCCTGGATGGTAATCTTAAAATGCCATTCACAAACATGCCAAAGGGCAGCAAACATTTGAAAACTCACAATACAGGAAAGCTGTAATTTACTTTAATCAGCTCAATATTAATTTCATGAATTTTCACCTAAAGGATTCTGATTCTTATAGCTTTTACCATGAATAAATTTTACTCTTGAAAGCTGATAATTAATTCTTACACCTTGAAGGACTGAAAGGACTAGACTTCTGCATACACTCATATGGAAATTAAACATCTTTTCTATTGTTTCTTTGATATTTCTTTAGAGATTACCCTTCTTCATTCAGTTCAGACATCCATTAATATAGTTCCCTTTTCCAATAATCTCAAAGACTTGAGAGTTAGTGAAAGCTTGAATGTTTAGAAAGTAAGGACAAGTGAAACAATGTTGACTATAAATCTTTTATATAAATTGACTATAAATTATTTTAATAAATTCTTTTAATCTTGAAATTTGTGTTGAATATATTGTTAGACTAACCTGACCTAAGTGTCTAGTTTCTAATCATATTCTGTTCTTCCTGCACGGATGAAACAAAATTTGAAAATCAGAAAGGTATGCAATAAGGGACTTATATATAACATACAGATTATGGTTTGATATGCTAAGAAATCTGGTAGACTAGACTAAAATATGTATGAAGGTTATATATTCCTAGCAACTGATTTTTTAATTTCTCTTTCTTCTAAAATGTCTTGACTTTTTCTTTCAATTTAATTTATTTTTCTATCTTTCAACCATTTATTTTCTTAGTAAAGTGAAGCAAAAAATAATGATTCCTATGACATTTCAGATAAGTGAAGTGCTGGTTGATTGGCACCAACACATATGTTCCTTCATTGTAGAACTGAAAAAGTCATTTGTATTTCCTATCTTTGAGACAGAGTCTTCACAATGTATAAGTGATCCAAAAATCAGATGACCATTCTGTTCAAAAAGGAAACTAAGAGTGAAATGGCAGCATGATTCAAATTCCTATACACTGACATATGAGCAAGTAGATAGAAGTGAAGTTTGTTTTTTTTAAAAAAAATTCTAACAGAATCCTACTTACCTTTGTTCCATTGCTTATACTTTTAAAAGTGATAATAAAAAAGAGCACCAGTCTTTTTTTATAAACATTATTTTGAGAAATGTCTGTTTATAAAACATGTTGAAAATAAAAGAAAAACAAAAGAAAAAATTCATGAAAAGTGTTGACTTGGGCTCGAGCAGGTAGAGTACTTGCCTTGCACATGGCCCACTTTGATCCCTTGCACCCCATATGATCACCTGAGCCCTGCTGGTAGTGCTCCCTGAGTTCAGGGCCAGGAGTGAGCCCTGAGCATTGCTGAGTGTGATCAAAAACAATAACAATTGTATCACTGTTTCACTGTCATCCTGTTGTTCACCAATTTACTCGAGTGGGCACCAGTAATGTCTCCATTCGTCCCAACCCTGAGATTTTGGCAGCCTCTCCTTACTCATCTTTCCCTACAATAGCGAATTATTAACTTATTTCTAGTTTTTATTCTTAAGGCTTCCTAGTACCCTTGTGCCCTGAAATATATAAGGCATAATGTCATCTGAGGAATATCATCTATTTGATTTAGAAAAACTCGTTTCTAAACTTTAAATTTCTATACTATTTATAGCTATCACAAAGAAAGATTAAGCTGTAAAATTTGAAACTTGAAGGTAAGTTGAAAAATTTTGTTCAAATTTTTTGAACTAAAGCAAACACAAAAGTGGCCAAACACCATAAATGTTTGGGGCTTCAGCCCACTTGTAGGTAATCTATTTTGGGTGATAAAATTTATCCTTTATTTATACCTATGGCCTATTTGATGGAGATTGTGCACTTTATTTCTAATTCTAAGGATTAAAAATATAATTAAGATAGAATTTATAGAGAATTCTGTGTACTTTATTTCTAATTCTAAGAATAAAAAAATAACTAAGATAGAATTCATAGAGAATTCTCTCAAACATAATATTCTTATATTTGGGTTTTTTTTATATCCAAGGTGGTCATGATATATTGCTAGAAATGTTCTTGACAGTTTAAAATAAGGTAAATGGTGCATCTCCTTTTTTCAGAATTTTATGTCTACCTACAAAGCTGTATCTAGCAATCTATCTGCAATTTATAATGTACCATGTAACACTAGAAGGGTTTTGCAGAGACAATGATTCCAACAAAATTATCAATCTAAAAGGATTGAGAATTTGGGCACAGCACAGTACCAATGTATCAAATATTAAAGATAATAACAATTTAAACTTCACTTCCAGCAGAGCTTTGGTAGGCAGTGTGATATATTTACAAATGGTGAAACAGAGTCTCCTATTAAAATAAGTTGATGACTAATGAAAATGTAGAGTCCAAGAAGTGTCATGCTAACCTGGGTTATATGGATATGGTGTTCAGTTGCACAAAGTTAAATGAGTGAGAGAGAAGATTTAATACTATAAGCTCATGCTCATGAACTAGAGTGACTGATCATGTCAATACTGGCAATAAAGGCTCATTTTCAAATTTGTCAACTAATAGGGATACCCAAAAGAAGTCATTTGTACCATAATTTTTATCACCTGAACAATGAAAGCATTTTTATTACTTTGTATTCACTTCCATGGATTTGCCCATATGGTTAAGTATTTTTACCAAGAACTTAACATATAATTTTGTACTCAAAGTTTTTTCAATGCACTGTATAACATTAAATATAATTTTTGCTGCTTTTTCAAATGTTCTTTGAGGAAATACATTTCCCTGGAAGATAGAATTAGATCACAGCCACTTAGGAGATTAAAAACAGACAGTGCAAAGAATCTTGCCTTGGCAAGAATTGTTAAAAACAGAAATTAGTTCTTGATGCATTTTTATAAATATACTTCTCTAAACAGTCCTTAAGTATATGGTACACATTCTACATCTTAGATCTTCTAGAGTAGCATTGATAACAAATATTCTCTTTAATTGTTCCCCTATTTCCCCATCCTTTTTACCCACAGTACACTCAGAGCTATCAAAGTAAATAAAGAAACTCTAACAGATTTTGTCTTTATTAGCAAATTGGCTTGGATTCCAGTATTTTCCCAGTTAATTGCAGTGTGGGTTTAGTAAGCTTGCTTGACCTCTTTTAGCCTGAGTTTCATCATGTGTAAAATGCAAATAAGAGAAATATCTTCATATTACCTTGCTGTGATGAATTAAAAAGGAGTGCCATTGGGAAAAGTTTGCACTGTAGTTAAGAGCAGTCTCTGAAAATAGCTTATAGAGAAAATTTCATTCTGATCCTAACTTAGAATTATAAATAGCACCTACAAGTGCAACATATATTTTTATTATTAAATTAAAGGATTTGGCATACTATTTGGACCATAGAAAACCGTCAATACTTACTGACATTCAAGCAGAATATCATGTCTAGTTATTAATGTCTGCTATTTTCTTACTAAACTAGAGACAGATACATCTAATTTAGTCTTAAATTATATAATGGTTTCCAAGTCTATCTATTGTTGAAAGTACATAGCAAATAATGCCTAATTTTATTTTCTTAAGAATCCTATAAAGCTGATTTGTTATATCCAACTCACAAATGATAAGAGTCAAGCACATAGATGTTATGAAATTAACCTAAAGTCACTGACTTTTTTGCACCAGTGACTTCAACTCCATGCTGAGAGCTTTCTAACTTGGGCTCTTTGTCTCAAGATTCTATGCTCTGAACTATGGTACTGTGACTTCCATAAAGGAAAACATTCAACCCATAATTCCATTTCTCTTGCAATCTTCCAGGCCACATTCCAAGAGCCATCAACCCATGTTGATACTTGAAGGTCCATGAGAACAATCTCTATAAACATTTAAGAGCCATGCCTGGTGGTCTTTCCAGTTCCTATTATCATTCCCTACCCTGAACCCACACACCCCACCATTCCATAATGACCATGCACAGAAGCCTATCAATGCAGAAGTAGTCTGGGAAATCACAAAAAAAACAGAAAAGCAGTGGGAAGATTTATCTCTGAATGTCTACACAAAGGAGCATAAATGCTGATTGAGGGCATGTTGCCCTCAATTGAGGAGAGACCAGCTCCTGCTGGCAGGAAGTTCAACATTGACAACAACCACTGAAAAAGAGGTGGAGAACTTTGCCAGCTGGGGATAGACATCTGGCAAAGGATCAGAGGGACACCACATCAGCTAATCCAGCCCAGTACTGGATTGAAACACATTTCCCCTTCGTACCATGCAAGAGCTTGCCAAGTCCAGTGGTGGAAGAATAGAGCTAAAGAAATTCTCTCAGAAGCAAATCAGTTTCAAGGTAATGAGGACATAATTCCTAATTATGAATACTAAAGTCACCTGATGAGAATGGTCCAGAATCTAGCTTAAGCATACTATTCGAGTTTAAAATATTGATCAATATGCTATAAGACTTTGTTTCTAAATTAGTAATCGGTTTAAAGGTATCTTGATAATTAGTCAAGCTGCCCAATTCCCAGTTCCTCCTTCCGACCCCCCCCCACATACAAGCTTTGAAAAAAGTGCCTTAATGTTTAAACTTCACAAAAAGTATTTCTATTCAATAATTGAGTTGTAATCTAGGTGGTATTTATCCAAGAGCTCATATTTCATTTATAGTTAAAGCAATCCCAAGCATAAAATTCCTAAGTGATGTGGTTCATGTGTATTGTTAAACAACAATAGGGCTAAGCTCTCAGCCCTGTACTCATTATATTGCACCCCGAGTTCTAACATCGCTTTCATTCTTTTGCGTTCTAAAGTTTGGCAGCTGAGGCAGAAGATATGGATCAAGCAGTAGAGAAGCAGCATCATATGTATAAAGCCTAGTACTTAATTCATAGCACAGATGGCTCCTGGATGGCCCTGTTGGGCATAAACACTATCAAATTACACACACACACACTGCAACCACTCAACTCCACAGTTCATTCTGACACCAATGCCCCCACATTCTCTTTTTTTTTAATAGTTCATTTTTAATTAGTGAATCAATGTGAGGGTACAGTTACAGATTTATACATTTTTGTGCTCATGTTTCCCCCATACAAAGTTCGATAACCCATCCCTTCACCAGTGACCATTCTCCACCACCAGTAAACCCAACATCCCTCCTCCCTTCCCCAGTCCCGTCTCCCCCCCACCCCACACTGCCACTATGGCAGGGTATTCCCTTTTGTTCTCTCTCTCTGATTAGGTGTTGTGGTTTGGAATAAAGGTGCTGAGTGGCCATTGTGTTCAGTCTCTAGTCTATATTCGGCCTGCATCACCCTTCCCCCACATGACCTCCGACCACATTTTACTTGGTGTTCCCTTCTCTGAGTTGCCCAGAATGAGAGACCAGCCTCCAAGCCCTGGAGACAACCTCCTGGTACTTATTTCTACTATTCTTGGGTGTTAGTCTTATAGTCTATTATTCTATATTCCACAGATGAGTGCAATCTTTCTATGTCTGTCTCTTTCTTTCTGACTCATTTCACTTAGCATGATACTTTCCATGCTGATCCACTTATATGCAAACTTCATGACCTCATTTTTTCTAACAGCTGTATAGTATTCCATTGTATAGATGTACCAGAGTTTCTTCAACCAGTCATCTGTTCTAGGGCACTTGGGTTTTTTCCAGATTCTGGCTATTGTAAACAGTGCTGCGATGAACATATAAGTGCAGATGTCATTTCGACTATACTTTTTGGCTTTTCTGGGATATATTCCCAGCACCCCACATTCTCTTTTTCCTCTTTTTTCTCCCTTCCTTTCTCTCTCTCCCTCACTCCCACTTCTCTCTTTCTCTCTTTCTGTCTCTCTCTCTCTCTTTCTTTCTCTGTCTTTATCTCTGTTTCTGTCTCTCTCTGTCTGTCTCTCTCTCCCTGCTCCCTCCCTTATCTCATAAAAGGAACTTTTTAATAGAGAAACATATTGCTTTCAGGTTTCATCCTAAGAAATGTATCCTAGGATATTTTTCAAGTATCAGTCTAAGAAATGTATACCTTAAGGAAGGCTCCATCTACTTGTAAAGTTAGCAAAGAAGCAAAGGAGGACTTACTCAGATTCAAGTGGTTGCCAATTTCCTCCATAGGTGGAGAAGAATCCAAAAGTTACATTCTTTATTTTGTTGTGGTTATTGTTTCCTTGTGGGTCACACCCAGTAGTGCTTTATAGCTACTGCTGCTTGCGGATTAGGGATCATTCCTGCTGGTGCTCCAGGAAACATGTGGTGCCAGAGATCAAACTTGGCATAGGCATGTAGGGTCCAGACCCTTTCCTTGCAGAGAACAATTTTAGGAGAACAGAACATAGTCAAGCAAAACAGTTTTCACTGAATACAATTTATGTAGAAAGATATTGCGTGTGTTGGGGGGAGCAGAAAGAGAGAAATATGTATTAAACAAAAAACACAGGTGTCTCCAGAGTGGAAAAAAAGGCAGAGAGAGGAGAGGAGAGGAGAGAGAGAGAGAGAGAGAGAGAGAGAGAGAGAGAGAACATGAGCTTGATAGAAAAATTCACCCACACCACGCCAGCCCCCCTTAACCCCCAGCTTCAGGGCTGCCCTTCTGAGCTCATCTTGTCATTGATTCCATAAGAGAGCACTTCTGATCCTGAGTCCCTAAACACATGCAAATTTTACTCTCTTGCAAACGTATCCAGAACAGCTTTATAGTTCAGCTTTATGTGAATTTCAACAGTTCCTTAAACTCAGTTGAGAAACATTCCTTTTATCAGCCTTAATCCCTAGAAACTTTCACCGTGAGCCAAAAAGAACCACCCCACTGAAGGGCCCAGCAGAATCAACTCACACCTGCTTGTTACAGGCATCTTCTATTTCCATGAAGGATTTCTTTTAAGCCCTGGAATAACGTTGTTTTATTAGGTATAAAAATAAGATAAGCTGGGCCGGAGCGACAGTACAGCGGGTAGGGCGTTTGCCTTGCACACGGCCAACCTGGGTTCAATCCCCGGCATCCCATATGGTCCCCCAAGCACTGCCAAAAGTAATTCCTGAATGCAAAGCCAGGAGTAACCCCTGAGCATCGCTGAGTGTGACCCAAAAAAAGCAATGAATAAATAAATAAATAAATAAAAGATAAGCGTCGTGAATTTAGGGATACTGAGATTCTAAAAATTAGGATAAATATCTGAATTTTACAATAAATGGCATTGATTCATATTCTAAAAAACATTCTAGGAGCTTGTGCAGATGAAGAGATGGGGCGTGAGGGTCTGCAAAAAAATGTCACTTATTTTATTACATGAGTTTGAGGAAATAGGATTTGGGATCATTTGAGGTTAACTGCATAGACAAGTAATGAAAAAATCAGACTTGAGAAACTTAGATCATAGAGGATCTTGTTATTCAGAAATAAAACTAGCATTTCAGATTATCTTGCAATAAAAAGTGGGTGTTTTCTTCTATCTCAAAATCAAATTTTGATTACAGCATGTATCCATAAGCATGAGATAATTAAGAGACCATTTGATCTGATACAAAGGAAATCTTTTTATTATCCTGAAATTTTGATTTACCTACATTTTCTTTTTTCATAATGCAAATGCAAGCATTTGAAGAGTAATAAGATCTACTTCTTTCTTTTCGAAACTCCAGATACAGATATTGTAGTAAAACTGTGAAACCCACCCTAAGCACAAGTGCAGTCTGTAGCCACTTGTACCCAGCTGTAGGAGAACTTTATCAGTTACATTCTCCACACTCAAATCTTAGAGGTCCATTCTCATTGCCACCATAGAAATTAACTCATTAATAAATACCTGGAATTTGTATTTGTTGTAAGTTATAGGAGATGCAGAGATCTTAGAATAATTTTCTACTCCCCAAGTTACAATTCTGTCCTCTTCTGTCAGGAAGTACATTTTGACAATTCTCAGTCATCCCTAACCGGATAGGTTTCTTGGTTTTTAATACTGAATTCAACTCTTTATTTCTCTGGACTGGCTTCATATTAGCCCACCAAATCACTGCTCCCTAAGTTAAATATGTTTATGTAAGTTTGCATTTTTATTGAGGTAACAATGATTTACAAGAGTAAAATTACATTTTAAGGTTTCAAGGTACCATAGCCAATACTACAGTGCCAATATCCTTCCACTACTGTCCACAGAGCACTTCTCTCTTCATTAGTAATAATAGCTGAGAAGGTAACAATCAATGCCAAATATAAATGCGAAACAGCTACTGTTAAATTTTGATATACCATCACTTAATTACTCTGGCTGTATTTACACATAATTTTAAAATAAGTTTTGTTCTGTTTTTTTGTTTGTTTGTTTTGTATTATTTTGGGGCCATGTCCAGCAGTGCTCAGTGGTTACTCCTGGTTCTGAGCTCAGTAATCACTCCTGGCAGTCTCAGGGGAACATTAGGGATGCCAGGGATGGAACCAGATTGACAGTGAGCAAGGCAAGCACCCTGCCCCTGTAGTATGACTCCAGCTCCTAAAAGATTACCTTTAATATAAAAATAAAACATATTTGGAATTGCATCTACCATTATTGATTCAAGTTAACCACCTCTAACCACTGCTGTGTGTGAGCACTGAATGAACAAATGAACTTTATAGCTAAGACTCTTGGTGTTGTTGTATGTTGGTGCTCAGAAAATGCTTCTTACTATCAGTACATCTGATACATCTGACTGGTGGATGGCTCCTTGCAGACAGATTTCCAGATCATATAACCTCAGTACTTAACGCAGTGCTTAGCACAAAACATGTTTAAGAATTGTGATGAGAATGAATCAATAAATGAATGGTTTGTGCTGTAGATAGTGAACTTTCCAGATGAAAATTTATATAGATGACCTTCCAGAAATAAATGTTATTCATATTTCATAACAGCAATTTTAATAATTCTATGCCTAATTCCAAAATGTCACCTTGCTCTAAAATGACAATGATCTATAACTAGAATAATATAAGAAAATTTTGTCAGCTGTGATGACAGTTAAGCATAAAAGTCTAAATATTTGGGGTAAGAATGGGTATAAGGAGCTATGAGGAGACAGTACAGTGGGTGAGCTTTCCTTGCATATAGCTAACCAGAGTTTGATCCCCAGAAGCTCATGTGGGTACCTAAGCACCAGCAGAAATGATCCCTGAGTACAGAGCCAGAAATAAGGCCTATGCACTACTGGGTCTGTGCCCCAACAAAAAAAAGGAAAATGTGATAATGGGAATTGAAGATAATGAATAAAAATTATTGTTATATAACTCAATGGATTATAATAGAAAGAAGTTACATAGAAAATTTCCTCTTTAAATTTCTGCATTAACTTTAGCACATTGAGTAGGGTGTTTGCCTTGCATGTGGCCGACCTGGGTTCGATTCCTCAGTCCCTCTCAGAGAGCCCGGCAAGCTACTGAGAGTATCCCATCCACACGGCAGAGCCTGGCAAGCTCCCCATGGCATATTCGATATGCCAAAAACAGTAATAAGTTTCACAACAGAGAAGTTACTGGTGCCCACTCGAGCAAATCAATTAACAAAAGGATGACAGTGCTACAGTGCAACAGTACATAAATGAAGTATACTGATAGCTCTCAATCACTGAATGAGAATGGCTGAAGACCTTAAAAGATATTTCTTTCATACAAGAAACTCAGTAGCTGCTGAGATGGGGGTTCAGATTTCTCTTCTAAACACAAGATTTTCTTTGATCTGAAGAGCTAAAGAAATGAAATTTTAGTGGTGATATGACAAAGACAAGAGGAGAAAAAAAACAGAAAAAGAGGGAAAAAACAATTACTGAATACCAGTCGTTCATAGAATATATTGTGTGTTTTATAGTCAAAGCAATCCTGATTTGAATACTGCTATAAGAAAACTAAGACTAGGCAAAACTAAAGAATTTGTTCAAATAAAATCATGAAGAAGTTGTACTTGAAAACCAGTTTTGTCTGTCTTGAGAACCCAACATTTCCTCAACCTCTCTATCCACAAAATAATAAAAGAGGTATCTAATGCCAGGCAAGAGTGAGAATGTCTTTGAACTTTGGGACATATGAGTCCAATGAGATCAAACACCCCATGCCCTAATTCAATTGGTCACTGTTCTAGATATGCAAAATAATTTCTATTTGTTAATTTGTCTAGCACTAGGCTTATAATTTACATATTACAACTAGACAAAACAATCTCTAATTTCTCTTTTGGGAGAAGTTAAGTTATGTCGGCAAGGAAAAATGAGACCTTTGTTCTTCACCATTGATGAAGGAATCAATTATTATTCCTAATATGTAGATTAAAGGTTGATTTTGCCACTGTAGGTAGACATCAGAAAACAGAAATCTAGAGTTGAACTATCTATCTCCCCCACTTGCTGAGTATTTTCATGCTAGTTATTTACTATTTCCTCCTTCAATTTCCCTGTCCATAAAATGGATAATGCAGCAGCACAGACGTCAGAAAGTGATAATGAATATTAAATTTCAGTGCATGTTTAAATGCATAACAAGTACAACAAAAGTTACACTTTGATCTTAATACAAAGAGCATCACTTAGACTTTCACTCTGGTTCTCTTATAACTGGACTTGGCTAACACTACATGAAATCTTATTATATACCACAGAACAGAAGCAATCCATTCCTTTCAGTTTTGATCAAAAAGAGATGTCACTGTCATAAGAGATGAACTTGATTGCTATTATATACCACGCATGTCCTCACAGTGAAATATAACAAACTGTTCCCTCTAACTTCTATTCAAGTATGTGTGTGAGCAATGACTTTTATTTAAATTCATAATGGCATTTTCTACCTACTTGCTGATAGATAGAGACAGATAGCAGAATAATAATAATCAGCTAGTGACTATCATTTGATCTTGTTTTATTCTTCTGTCTACTTCATCAATCTTTCATTATAAGGAATAGCATTTGCCTTTTATCACTGATTTAAATATGTGAAACTATTATCAAGATACTTTGAAACTTTTATTGTTCGTTTAAGATAATATGAACAATAAAAAAGCACTTATTGCTCTAGAAATGATGAGGATTTCAATATAGAGTTAGACATTTTTTAATGCTTTGTCTTCTAAAAGCAAACTGGAACAGTGGGAAATCCTTTGGTTTATTAAAAAAAAGGATTTGTTAAGACTAACTGAAGTCTACATGCAAAAATTGGGAACTGAGGAGAGGGTTTTTGAAATATTAATGAACAGGTGAAAACTCTGTAGCACGATTGATTTCAAAAGCACAAAGGGAATATTCAGAACAGGAAGAAAACATCAAAAAGTCATTGTAAAACATTGCACATACCATCTTCATTCACAATGACTGTAAGTAGAAAATATGGGATCTGCTTTTTTTCCTAATGCCTCACTAAGGGTACTTTATTGATGTGCATTCATTTGTTATAGGCCTCTTAAATCTCATGGGTTCCTAATACTGTCAGAAAATCTGCCAGTTTGAACAGTGTACTATAAGCAAAATTAATGTCTTCATTGCTGAGCATAATATTTTAGGTCATATATATGCCTTATTACTGAGTTCGTTTTAGAAAAAATTAAATGGAAATGCAAATTTTCTATCATTTACATTGTTCTGCCTCTTTATATTAAGTCATTATTTCAGTCTGGCATTTATCTTGATGTCATAAGACAAGCATTCTCAATCATACATTAATTCCACTTTCACCTTATCTTAACTAACCACCACCTAATATTTGAATGTAAAGACCTGGTCAATTAGATAAACAGTGTAAAACAAGTAAGGTTTTATTTGCTTTAAGATTTGCTATAATATGACCCTTTGTATAAGAATTATCTATGGAATACGAATGTGATATTGATTACAGAGAGTGAGAGATGGGAGTATGGAAAGAAGAGAGAGAGGGAGTTGTTCTTCACCACTGTTAAAGGGATCAATGATTTTTCCAAAAATATATATATATTAAAAGTTGATTTAATTTTTTGGACAAAAAGGAGGATTTCATAGGACATTACTGCATTTTCTTAGTAAATCTGAGATATCATTTCTACTAGAAACAGTATTATTTTCAAACACTTGATACTACTTGTTTGCTAGAAGAAAATGGGGATCTTATTTACAACAACACGATGGTGAGTACAGTTGTTCCAACATTTTTCCACAGCTACCACAGCCTCTGTTCGAACAAGTCTATGAAAGTGGAATAGAAAGTGTAGTAAAGACTATAGAACTGGACATTTGCACACCCAAGTGTCAATAACCTAGATGCTTTTAATTTATTTGTGGTCATCGGTAACACATTTGATCTTCCCAGACCTTCAAATTTCAAATATTGGACATTTGAGTATTAATTGCCAAAGTAATCTTGTGATTTTAAATCCTAGATGATGATTGTTTTGTTGACAGTAAGACAGAGGTCCACTCCATACTGTCAATGAAACCAGACAGAGATAACTTTGCTTTGAGTTCTGAATGGTATCGGCTGGATTGCTTGCTGACTGGTCAGAAAGAATTCAAATATGAAGATATTTGAATTCACTTGGAAGAGGGTAGCATCAAAAGAACCATACTAAGCACATTGTGTTTGAGAGGACACTGAGGCACCAAAACAATAATAATACCTTTAAGCAAATGCCTTAAAGGGATTGATACCTTTAGAAAATTATGCATCAACACCGTTCACAATAGAAACAACCCAAGTGCCCAAGAACCAATGACCGGTTAAAGAAACTTTGGTACATCTACACAATGGAATACTATGCAGCTGTTAGGAAAGATGAAGTCATGAAATGTGCTTATAAATAAATGAGCATGCAGAGTATTATGCTAAGTGAAATGAGTCAGAAAGAGAGGGACAGACATAGAATGACTGCACTCAATTTTGGAATATAAAATAACATGATATAAGAATAACACCTAAGGACAGTAGAGACAAGGGCCAGGAGGATCACTCCAAAATTTGGAAGCCTGCCTCATGTGCTGGGGGAAAAGGCCATTGGGATAAAGAAGGAACTACTAAGTCAATGATCGTTGGAGGGATTGCTCAGGATGGAAGATATGTGCTGAAAGTAGAAAAAGGATCAAACATGGTGTCCTCTCAGTATCTGTATTGCAAACCATGATGCTCAAAAGTAGAGAGAAAGTAAGAAGGAAGGTGTCTGCCACAGAGGCAGAGGATGGTATGGAATGGGGGTGGTGATATAGATACTAGGATAGTTGGTGATGGAAAATGCACACTGGTGAAGAGATGGGTGTTCAATCATTGTATGACTGAAAATCATGGAAGCTTTGTAACTGTATCTCACAGTGATTCAATATAAAATTTTTATAAGTTGTGCATCAAGATAAATAGATATTAGAATAAATAAAACAAGTGAAGTCATGTCATCAACAAGAGTAAACTTGAATACTGAAAACATAAGACACATATACACAAACAGTTAGTGATAGCCAGGAAATAAATGAAAGTGAGAGAACAGGCTAAAGCCTCATTCATGCCATGAGACATGTGTGAGAGAACCCAGTCACTCACTCTGTCCTCCCTAGATTCTTAACCTGTATTCTTCCAGGAGACCTACAAAACCTGATACAAAATCAAGAGTCAACATGTACCTGGCAGCACAATATTTATTCTCTTTAACACCAAAACCTATATGGTCACACAGTATGTGAAAATTTCTTTAGTTCACAATGTTTACTGAGCATCAACTATGTAACAGGTCCTGTTTTTAAAAAATAGAAACACGAGAGCCAAACACTGACTCTTAGTACTTAAATGTAGCAAAGAGAATCAAACAATGAATAAATCCAATGTGTTTTGAGGGAACTAAGCAATCGTTCAGAAAAGTGGGGGCGTGGAGGCCTTTGTCAAACCTTAGTCAGGCCTTTGATTGTCTCAGTTCTCAATGGGAAGCCAATTCTTTATCCTATCAACAGCTCTCTGGGTCACTGGCATACACCTTACTTACATTCTTGTTCACTAGGTATGTAGACAGCTGTTCTCCCAAGAATCCCTATAGCTCAGGACCAAATAATGTGCAAATTAGTTTACCAAGCAGGAGGGTTCAAAAGGGGTTCTGCAGGAGCATAGTATCTAACAGATGAAAGCTTCCAGCATCCCAGTCTTCATGCTGATTTGTTGATGAGTTTTTAATTTCTTCCTTTTGGCTTCCTGAATGAAATGTCAGGTAAGAGAAAAATCTAAAAGGAATTCATTTGACCCCTAAAAACCTAGAAATTTCTGTCATTCTCTGACACACATGAAATAGCATTGTGATCAAATAGCTAAATATTTCCACACAACATATATTCTCCTCTATAAAAAATTCTCTTCTAACAAAATCATTTGTTAATTTTTTGTCCTATAATCTTTCTAGAATTTCAATTTGTTATTAATTTAGACTATTGGATTATACCCAAAGTTAAGTGTGTGTATGTGGTGGGGAAGAGGGTTGGATCTGAGAACAACTCTGTATTATACATTAAAATTTCCAAAAAAATTATGAAACATTTCTACATAAGTGAACAAAATTATTTCATGTACACCACTAGAAACTTAAACCATATTTGTTACTTTATAAAGGGCATGGCAACAAAAATGAGGTATTTTGAGACAAAAGAAAAAGGCTGGACCAATATTTGAAGGCATTCTATAGGAAATTATCCAATTTGTAGGTACCACTGAAGAAGACCTAAACTACAACACGCATGATCAGCTAATTGCAAATGCTTGGGGAAGGGACACCACTGGAAGGCATAGAAAATAACAGGAGAAAAGTGGGCTTTTGGTGTTAGAGTTCTATGGGACTTAAAGTTCTGAGAAATCAAGAAACCATCCTTCAGAGAATGGGGTACTGGAAGAAAAGTTATTTTAAAACTGAAAATTTGAAGGAAAATTGGAAGGTTGAGCACAATCCTCAATATCATTGCCTCCTATACTCATTTTGTCTTCTAAAAAAATACAGATTCACAGGTCCTCCCACCCACCACCATCAGTGTAAATTTCTTGTATCTTGTGTTGTCCTATTTTTTAAAAACTGCTTTTAAATCCAGCAAATATGAGAAATATTCCTTTTCAGCATACATAAATTTAATAGATTCTATTCATCATGCAGCTTGAGCATGAACTCTTATGTTCTCGTTCATTCCAAAATGTTTTACTATCTAATAAATGTATTGCTTTTTGTTTAAATACATGCCTGAGGATCCGATAGTGTTAGGGATTTTATCTGAGACTACCTGGAGGACTAAATGTCATTCTTGCCCCTTAGCATTTAGCCTCTGGGCAGGTTCCAGCTTTTCCATGAGTCTAGTAAAATAGCTCATGAATGAGGCTTAAGTATGAGTCACCCAGACATGAGAGTCTCAGGGCAACTTTGCAGATGTTGCCTACACTGGGAAGTGCTTTTGATTTTTTGTAGTCTTAGCATGCTAATTCAAAGGTCACAGATTTCACGAATTAGACAATCAGGACTTCTTAACTTAATTCAGTCTATTTCCACTACACTGCAGATCACCCATTTCAAAAAATTCCTATACTTATAACCCCAAATAATTTAACTAGTACTACTACCCATTCGATGAGACTTGATTTTGTGTCCGCTACAAAATATGTCCTTAAACAGCAGTCAAAGCTTAGAGATAAGATAGAAATGTAGTTTGCTGAATAAGTTCCAATAAAGGAAATTAATGTATTTCTCTCTAAATAAGCAGAACGCTTTTTTGCAATATACATCTCCCATTACATTCTGTATTTGTAAACAATAAAATAAAAATAACCTGAGGCACATGGAGCAGATGATAGCTATAATGATAATGAAAAGGAAAGAAAATGAAACCTATGAGAGAAAGCAAAAGAAACTGGATTTGCCCTATCTAAAATAAGAGAAGACTGGGGGTGATATATTTGTTTAGCACCCAGAAAATATTGTATACTTATAGTGATGATTAATCCCTGCTTGTACTGGTTGCAAATAAATAAATAAATAAATAAATAAAATTTGGTACATTTGTTCTCAGAGCTAACACTAAAATGGAATCATGGGGCCAGAGAGATAGTAGAGTGTCTAGGGTGCTTGCTTTGCATGTAGAAGACCCAGGTTCTACCCTCGGCTTCCCAAATGATCCCCCAAAGCCTGCCAGGAGTGTTGCCTGAGCTCAGAGCTATGAGTAAGCCTTGCCTACCACCGGGTATAGTCCAAATACAAAAATTAAATAAACAAAATGCTGTAAAATTTATCTTAACAAATGTTGCTAAACAAGGGCTCTTAGAATAGAAATCATCATCCATTCAAAAGTCTTTAGTTAAAGGAGTTATTTTGTTGTTTGCTTAAGTAGAAGTATCTCATTGTGAAAGAGTTGACCATGCAGGGCTGGAGCGATAACACAGTGAGTAGGGCGTTTGTCTTGCACTTCGCCAATCTGGGTTCAAATCCCAGCATTCCATATGGTCCCCTGAGCACTTCCAGGGGTAATTCCTGAGTGCAGAGCCAGGAGTAACCCTGTGCATCACTGGGTGTGACCCAAAAAGCAAAAAGAGAGAGAGAGAGAGAGAGAGAGAGAGAGAGAGAGAGAGAGAGAGAGTTGGCCATTCTCTGTCTAGTGACTGAACCCACAGGGCAGTTGTTTGAAGGAGGATGATGGTGGTGCTCATAGCAAATTGAAAAAAATGATTATAAAATGTGATTTAATTAAGCAAAAGAAAATTCTGAGGACTTTAAGGATTTCTCTCCTCTGAGTTGTTGTCTTCACTCTGTTCCTGGGCTGTGTGTTCACACTCATCTGATTCCTGGGAAGCATACATCATATTGTTCTGTACTAGTTTGTTGAACCCTCCTGGCTGATGCATAGTGCAATATCTGTGTCAAAGAGTATGTGTGGTGGTTAACAAATGGCTTTTAAATCATATGTGTTTCCAATTATAGAGCTTCACTGCAGGCTCATTAATTATTAATGAGGCAAATCTAAGGAGAAAACATAAAGTTTTTTTTTCCCCTGGACATTCTTGAAGACATGCTATTGGTCATTATTTCACAGAACTGGACAGACCATTTGTGTTTTGTAACAACTATATCAAAAAGATAAACAGATAAACAAATTATATTTATCCTATCCACCCACTTAACATAAAAAAGGGCAGAGTGGTTGCTGATTTCCTTTACAAATACTGAAGAATATATATTTGTGTTTATGTATATATATATATACATATATATGCTTTCTTCTTGAGAAATTGCTTTGTAGGATTGCCCATGACTTAGGAAATTATTTTTCAGACAAGGCACTAACAGTAGAATTTAGTTTTCATTAGCACAGAATGGAGCCACAAGTTTACAGAACACATATCGTCTATCTTTCTAGTTTCCACCAAGATTTACTCGAAGAAACAATTTCCATGTTAGAGAATTATTTTCTTGAGAGCCTGTCAAGTTTTTCAACAGAAACACACATTGAGAATTCAGTGGCAACTAGCACAACCATTGCATGTCTGGTTTAGTATCAAAGTAAGTTAAAGCAATGTTGCTCAATTTTTAATTTACATTGGGGTATTGTTAAAATTGCTGATTCTAAGTCAAAGAACTTAAAGCCTATTTCTAACAATATACTAATTGATGAAATGCACTCTAGAATGGCCAGTGTTGAATCCTTTGCAAAGGCAAATCAACTTAATCTTCAGCTAGTGTGCATTATTCTCTGCCAGACTCTGTGCTAGGTGTGGACTTTTATAGTTGCATCACTGAAAAACTATACTATTAAGATAATCTGTGTGGTGACAGGTCAGAATATTATCCAACTTCCCCTTTCATAAGGTAATTGTTTAAATAACTTAATGAAATAAAGATGGAATCTGGACATCTTCATTTACCAAGTGATCTTACCTGTACTTAGTGTTATTCTTAACACTGTTTAGTATTAAGCAAAGGTTATTAGAAGTGCTAAGGCCTTCATGTGAAAGTCTAAAATTTTCTAGTTAATACCTACAGCTTTCCGGTCAGAGTGCTATTACAGATGATAGGGCACTCGCCTTGCGCTCAACCAACATGTGTTCAAGCACCAGTACAACATAGGGTCCCCTGACAATTAGCCTTTTCCTCCATGATTTACCCTAATTACACTCTATTGCAGTGTATGTCAACATATATATTCACTATGATAATATAGAACAGGACTCTAAAGGGGTAATTTTTCTCTCTTCTTCCTCATCTCAAATAAAATTTTTAAGCATATCATTTGAAATCTTAGCACTTAAGAACACTTTTAAAGCCAAATCTCAGAATTTCTACTTTAGTGAATGGTTTACATTCTTTTTCTGCACCTAAACTGGGAATGTACTGCATTTTAATATAGTCTTCTTTTTTATACTATAGTTCTTAATGTAACTTTTGTATATATTCATCAGTCTGGAGTCATAACTACACATTTGGGGCCATATCTAAGTACTGGGAATAAGGAGTAAAACGAAAATGGAAAACGAAGTGTCTTTTTCAAAGGCTGGTCTTGATTGAAATAGGCGAAGCAAAATTGAGTGGGATCCAAAGCAGCAAACAAGGTCTTGAGACTCAGTCAGTAGTAAGACTTAGTTTTAGGAGAGAATACAAATTTGACAAAATCAGAGTTGCCTTTTCTAGGAAAATTAAATTAACTATACAGGAGGAAGACAAGTGCAAGATAATTATAACAGAAGACAGAAGGTGTTATAGCACAAGAAAGACACAAATAGATTCACAGGATTATTGTAGAAAGTTTTTATGGAAATCATATTATTTTAGTCTGATAAACCATTTCTCCTAGTCTTCAGGTGAAAGCAAGCTCTGTGGAAAGACATTTAAAACATGTTTTGGTGCTTTTTAAGGCCTGGTCTCTCACTGTCACCTCAAACCCCATTCACATATGTTCAATCTCTTGCATATTTTTTTACTGTATCACAATGAGATAAAATTATAAGCTTTCATGATTGAGTTTCAGTCATACAATGATTGAACACCCATATCTCCAGCAGTGTATATTTTCTACCACCAATGTCCACAGTATCCCTCCCATCACCCCCACCCAACCCACCTTCTGCCTCTATGGCAGACACTCTCCTTCTTACTCTTTCTATATGGGGCATTATGGTTTGCAATACAGATAGTGAGTGGTTATTATGTTTGGTCCTTTATTTACTTTCAGTACACACCTCCCATCCTGAATGATTCCTCCAAACATCATTGACTTAGTGATCCATTCTTTATTCCAGCTGCCTTTACCCAGCTCATGAGACAGGCTTCCAACTATGGAGCAATATTCCTGGTTCTTTGCCTATTAAATATGTAAAGACATTTCATAGTACTTATTAAAGTGCATCTGCATTTACCTATCTTCTTCACTAGCTAATACGGTTCTGTTTTGGAGGGAGGGGTCAGGGAGGTGTGCCCGGGAATCACTCCCCCTTCAAGCATGGTCTGATGCTTGAAGGACCATCACTGAACCCAGATGGAATGCATGTATGTTTCTTAATCCCTGTACTCTCTCTCCTGCCCAGCTATCAGGCTCTTGAGAGAAATAACTCCTCTCCTTCTTGCCACATTTTATTTAGTATGATGTTTAATGCACTGTGGCATTGAACATAAAAGTATTTACTATATACATAAGAATCTAAGGTTAAATCAGAAGTAGGAACAATGGAAGAAATCTAGAAGAAAGATTTTATAACAAGTTACCGATTTTTAGTCTCTCACACATGTGTGTGAGAATGCAAAGCAATGAAAGCAGGAACCTCCAAACTTTTGCCTGTAGATCATAGAGTCTTACCAGTATTCTTGTTATTAAAAATTTATTGAGACACAACTGCACCCTTTCATTTGTGTATTACTAATTGCTGCTTCTGCACTACTATTGCAGAGTCAAGTAGCAGTGACAGATACCATATATTCTGCAAAACCTAGTGCATGTTCTATCTGCACTAGAATCTGAGAAGGCCATTTTATAGAAAAATGGCCCAGTAGTTGGAAGCTTGCCACAAGAGTGGGGGGGAGGGGGGAGGGCAAAGGTCAGTTAAGATAGATAAGTTAGATAGACCAGTGTGACAATAATACAAATGATCACTCTGGACAGTAACTGAGTGTTAAAAGTAGGTAAAGGGATATACATGGTAACCTTAGGGATATACATGATAAGCATTCAGTATCTGCATTGCAAACTGTATAATGTACAAAAGGGGAGGGGCAGGGGAAGAGAGAGGGAAAGAGAGAGAGAGAGAGAAAAATGTCCTGCTACAGAGGCGGGGTTGTGGGGGCTCAGTTAGGAGGAAGAAAAGTGGTGGGAAATATACACTGGTGAAGGGATGGATGCTGGAACATTATGTAACTGAAACCAAATTATAAACAATCTTGTAACTGTGTATCTACCGTGATTCAATTTTAAAAATTTTTTAAAAATATTGGGGCTGGAGCGATAGCACAGCGGGTAGGGCGTTTGCCTTGCACGCAGCCGACCCGGGTTCTAATCCCAGCATCCCATATGGTCCCCTGAGCACCGCCAGGGGTAATTCCTGAGTGAAGAGCCAGGAGTAACTCCTGTGCATCGCCGGGTGTGACCCAAAAACCAAAAAAAATAAATAAATAAAATAAAAATAAAAAATAAAATAAATATGTTAGTAAAACTAATATTTCTAAGTGGTTAATTCTATCCACTTTAGTTGTAAGGAAACAATTTGTGTATGGTTTATATCTTGGATTTAATTTTTAAAAAGCTATAATTCCCTATAAGCATGTATATATTATATATATATTTTTAGATATAATAAAAATTGTTTAAAAATTTAAAATAAATTCATTTATATACATTGCATAAAATAACATTTCCACCAGCCATCTAGAGTATCTCATCAAAGTTTTCACTATTGCTTTGATTGTAAAAGATCCACAATTTATTCTGTTGATAACTAAGCATATATTAATCACTGTAAAGATATAAATGGTTGCCATAGTGTAAAGCTATTTAAAAAGTGTAATGGGATTTACTGGAAGGACTATTTCCCTATTTCCTATCTCCCGGAGCACATTTTTTTCTAGCACTACATCATTTTATTTATTTTGTGCACTTTCATATAAAAAAAGTAGCTTTTGAGTAATCCCATTATTTCTATCACTCCCTTCTATTTAGAAATCTCCAACTTTCTGAAAAAGTTGACAGTAAGGACAGAACCTTAAATATTTTTTGAATATACATTTTTTGTGGAGGTACATTCACACAAAATAATTTTCATACATTCCCAAAATAACTTCCATAATAATTAAACTTTAATATTGGTTAGACCAACCTTAGTCCAACAATTTTAAACTTTTAGATCCTTAAAAGGACTGGAGTGATAGCACAGCGGGTACGGCGTTTGACTTGCATGTGGTCAACCCAGATTCGATTCCTCCAACCCTCTCAGAGAGCCCGGCAAGCTACCGAGAGTATCCCGCCTGCATGGCAGAGCCTGGCACGCTACCTGTGGCATATTCGATATGCCAAAAACAGTAACAACAAGTCTCACAATGGAGATGTTACTGGCACCCGCTCAAGCAAATCAATGAAAAACAGATGGCAATGCTACAGTGCAGATCTTTAAAAAGAATGGTTCATATTATTCCATTGTGTAGATAACAGTATCTTTAACCAGTCGTTTATTCTAGGGCACTTGGGTTGTTTCCAGATTTTTGCTATTGTGAAAGTGCTGCCATGAGCATCCTCAGGATATATTCCCAGAAATGATATTGTGGGGTCATATGGAAGCTAAACTTATAGTGCTTGAAGGACTGTCCATATTCTTTTCCAGAAAAGCTGGACCAGTCAGCATTCCCACCAACAGTGAAAGAGCTTCCCTTTCTCCCCACATCCACACCAGCTCTGGTTGCTTTTGTTCTTTTGAATGTGTGCCAGTCTCTGTGGTGTGAGATGATTGTTGTTTTGATTTGCATCTCCCTGATGACTAGAAAAGTGGAGCATTTTTTCATGTGCCTTTTGGCCATTTATATTTCATTTTTGAGGAAACTTCCGTTCGTTTCTTCTCTCCATTTTTTTTATGAAGTTGGAGGATTTTTTCTTGTACAATTCTACTAGTGCCTTGTATATCCTGGATATTAATCCCTTATCATATGGGTATTGGGTAAATATTCTTTCCCATTCTGTGGGCTCTTTCTGTATTTTGGTCACTGTTTCTTTTGAAATGCAGAAGCTTATTAGTTTGATGTAGTCCCATCAGTTTATGTTTGCTTCCACTTGCATGGTCAGTGCTGTTTCATCCTTAAAGATGCTTTTAGCTTCAATGTAATGGAAAATTCTTCCTACATTTTTCTCTATGTACCTTATAGATTCATGTTTGATATTGAGGTCTTTAATCCACTTTGATCTGACTTTTGTGCCTGGCATTAGACAGAGATCAGAGTTCATTTTTTTTGCAGGTAGCTATCCAGTTTTCCAAGCAACATTAATATGAAGCAGTTAGGAGAGATGAAGTCATGAAATTTGCCTATAAATAGATAGAAATGGAGAGTATCATGCTAAATGAAATGAGTCAAAGGAGAGGGACAGACATAGAAGGACTGCACTCATTTGTGGAGTATAGAATAGCATCACATGAGTTTGACACCCAAGGACAGTAGATTCAAGGGCCAGAAGGATTGCCCCATAGCTGGAAGTTGCTTCATGAGTAGAGGGGTGAAGGCAGATGGAATAGAGAAGGGATCACTAAGAAAATGATGCCTGGAGGAATCAGTCAGGATGGGAGATGTGTGCCGAAAGTAGATAATGGACCAAACATGATGACCTCTCAGTGTCTGTGTTTTAAGCCATAATGCCCAAAAGAGGAGAGAGAGTATGGGGAATATTTTCTACCATGGAGACAGGGGAAGGGTAGGAAAGGAGGGGTGGGTATTGATGGGGAATGTGCACTGGTGGAGGGATGAGTGTTTGATCATTGTGTGATTGTAACCCAAACATGAAAGCTTGTAACTATCTCACAGTGATTCAATAAAATTAAAAAATAAAAAAGAATGGTTCATTCTGAATAGCAGTCTATAGTTTTTGCTTTTACTTTTTTTACCACTTTCTAAACCTTCATATTCTATCATCTACTGTAACTATTGTTACAAGAAAAGAAATCCTTTGAGATCACCTGTAGCATTGTAACTGCACAACACTCACAAAATAACACAGACACTAATTTTATATGTTTTAACTTCATGTTCTGATTATTTAATGTTTTAAGCATCTGCTTCCAAACTTTTTATTTATTATTTGCTCATTATAAGATCTTGGACATTACTCAACCTTCTAATCATTATTTATCATCTGAAACAATTTAATTGGGCTTGCTATACTTATCTCACAGATACAGCAGCATATAATTTGTAAACCTAAAAGAATAATTGCACATTTTTGCTATAGTATAAGTACCTGGATAGTGAATTTTTATGTCACATTCCACAATTTATTCTACTTCAATTACTCATAAAAAACACTATAGATATTCAAACAGCTATTAAGATACTGGCAATATGAATGCAATTTAAGTTTTGGATTCATGTATTTTGGGGTTTGTTTCTGTTTTTTAATTTTATGTGATCAAGGGTAATGACTTAGTTTTTATGTATTAACACCTAAATTTAGTATTGTGGCTACACCATAGCAGGCAATCAACATGTTTGTTAAACTTAATTAAAATGTATTTTCTAAGATATTGAGGATCAGCAATTTATGTGCACCCATATTGTAAATATTAACACTCATTTATAATAGCTACATTGACTTAAATTTCCAGTATGTTTATTTTTAAATGTGTATTATATTTTGTATGTACAATATTTCACTGCTTAAAATATACATTGCAGGACCTCCATATATATATTATATGTGTGTATATATATATATATATACATAATAAGCTTTCTGGCCATAGAAGCATATGGTTTAGTAAAGAAATGAATGGGGTAAAAAGGAAAGCTTTAAGTCTATATGTACTATGTTCCTGAAGAATAGAAATATCAGTGTTAGAGAGATAGTATAGGGGATAAGGCATTTGCTCTGCACCCTGGTTACTCAGCACCACAGAGAGTGCTCCAAGCACTACCAGGAGTGATCTCTGAGCATAGATCCAAGAGCAAGAACTGAGTACAGCTGAATATGACCCCTGCTCCCTCCCCCCAGAAAAATGAAATAAAAATATTAGGACTTGAGGGGTGACTCAGATGCCTGCCTGCCTTATAAGCATGAAGCCATGAGTTTGATACCGGGTATCTCTCATGGATACTAAGTGTGGTTCAGACTTCAGTCTGTGACTCTTGGTACCACAACACTGTGATGTCTGGGACACACTTGGTATGTGTGAGCAGCACAACTAAAGCATGCATCACTCAGCAAGCACCCCAACTTCAGACATGCAAGCACTTCAACCATGAGCATGACCAGAAGTTTAGACCCCATAAACCATGTTTATGAAAATCATGACAATCCCTAGTGATTACTGCAAGAATATATTAAATTGCATGATTAAATAGGAGAAGCACTTAGAGACAATATGTACAAGCACCCATTTAAGTGTGTGCAGCCCTCAGTCATCACTCAAAGAGGAAGGGAGAACAGAAATACCTAACTTGGATAATATTAAGATTTATCCATACCAATTTAAATATGAAACCAATTCAAACTAAAGAAGAGGAAAAAATTCAGGAAGATTAGAATTAACTCTAGAGAAATTAACCCAATTATAGTGGCAGTTGTTAATGTTCAATAAGTAGGCAATTTCAGGTGTGAATCCAAGCATAATAATTTAATTCAGAGACTAAACACAGCTCAATGTATACAGCATATCATATTAAGAACATAAATAAAAGCAATAGCCTATATTATTTAACTTTTACTACATGGTATACAATGCACCAGTTATTCATTATTTTCATTATTACCCAAGTCCTATGAGAAAGATACTAAAACTCTGCCAAGTTATTATACAAATTAGAAAAAAGAGAAGACAAAACAATTCAATCTTTCCAATGGTCACTTGTGGTTTAAGGAAGATAGACGGTAGCTCAATAAGGGAGATACATGGTAGAAATTAAGGGCCACTGAAGAAAGAAATTACTATTAATTTCACAGAATATCTATATAGGTAAAATAACATCTAGCACCACACTGCAAAAGCAGGGGTCTGGAATGTGCTAAATCAGTTCCACAGATTCCAGCAATTGCACTGGGATCCAAATCCAGATTAAAACTGAAATGTGACATAGAAGAGTACATAAAAGAGTCTCCATGGGAAGAGTGAGATAATAATAGCTGAGTTCAAACACGATGGACTACAGCATCTTGTTATTCTTCATTTTGTAAGTAACATATCTGACTAATTTAGGAGATGGGAAGTATCTAATTCCAGAAAAGATGGATCCGTGACCAGAATTTATTAATGGACAAACATTGGATTTTATAAGGGACTTCAAAGAGTTGGTCTGAATAATTTAGAAATAGGACTTTGCAGGATTTGGCAAAGTTATAGATTTCCTTCCTTCCCGAGCAAAAAAATAAGTGTCAGTTTTTCTGAAATGAAGTATTTATGAAAGAAAGGGAAGGAATAGAAAAGGAAGGGGCAAGAAGATGAAAAGAATTACCATGTTAACTTGCAAATTTTATAGAATGTGGCAGCGTAATAGTTTCACATGTACTGAGATTTTACTCTAATTGCTAACTGACCAAGGATTATTCAAAGATGGGTTGAAATTCAGTGCAGCATTAATTATGTAGCGTGTATATTTTTTAGGCCTTTAATTCCTCAATCATCCCTACTGCCCATTGACAGGGCCATTTTATTATTGAATCAGTTTCTTTTCTAGGAGCTGTGCCAGGCAGGTGGAAGCACTAAATACTCCAGTTATGCAACTTGTTAATAATACTGCCATTTGAAACTATGGAGTAAAGTGAAATTTTGAAATTACTTTTAGATTCCATCTCTCCCCTCTCTTTATGCCCACTAATAACATGAAATTAGTCATAAGCCATTAATCTCTTCAAAGATTTGTTAGGGTTAGATAGCACAAACACTGGTTAGTGAAGAAAAAGAATCTTTATTTCCATAAATGTCACATAGGGCATATCTCTGCAGGCAGCTTCATTACTGAACAAAGTTCTCTAACATTGCAATGTCTTCTGCAGAGGAACATGGACACACAACAGATGTACTTTCCTTCCCTACAAGTTTGGAGTACTCAGTAATATTTCTCTCATCATACTCTTTTTCTTTCCCACTGGGTTTATTCTCTTCTCTCATTTTTATTTGTATCCTTGCCTCTACAGCCTCCTTGCTTTCTCCTTCTCCCTGCATGATCCTCCATCAACAAACACACTGGCTTAAAATGAATCACAGGTTTTCTTTTTTCATATGCAACCTCCATTTTCTTCCACTATACTTTCCTCTTAATGTGGAAAATGTACATGATTTCCTCAAATTAAAATGTTTGAAAGCTTATCATCTTTACTATAGTTAATGGTCCCATACTTTTTGTTCAAATGCTTTGAGGGTTGGAAATTAATGGAGCAGGGAGGAAAGACTTTATTTACTCACATATGATGATGGACAAAAACAATTTAAATGGGATGGATTGACTTAGTCCATCAGATACCACAGGGATTTGAAGAAAAACTGTTAAAATGGAAAGAGTCGATAGAAGTAGTCAATGATGACATGATCTAAACCACTGCTATTCTGCTTCTTCTTCAGGTATCCAGCCTCATTCAGTGAAGAATAACACCAACAACAAATCACTACACGATTCTGTATATCTACTCCCAGTACAAAGAATTATTCTTTTAGATGTCACACATAATTGGAAATTTTATAAGTCAGGCAAAAAATATTGCTGGTTGGCAATATGCTTTAAAGACGCTTGATCTGACCCCAAATTGGCCATGGCTTCTATTTCAATATTAAGTTTGGCTCTCATCTCCTCTGTTAAATATTAGCCTATTTGCATGCAACTTCAAATGCTAAAAATACCTGACTGGTAGCAAATCTTTCAAATATTATTAGTTATTATATTTTCAGTGCCAAATTTGCAAACACTCATTTGGTTCTCACAATATTCTGCAAAGTAAACATTACTTCCCAAGATTTATTGATTGTGAAACCAAATCATGGAATTCATTGAATTGCTGGTTCATATTACTAGTAAGCAATAAATGTAAGATTCAAATAGAGCCATCAGTTTGTTTTGTATATTGCTCTGGTTTTTATAAATAAAAACAAATCTCTTGCAATATAATAAGAAATTACAATCTTATTCTATGTTTACATAATTTTGTGTAATACATTGGAACATTCCTAATGTTCACAACATTTTATACAAAAATAGTTATAGTACCCTACAGAGTACTTTGTAATTTCTTTTTTGTTCGTTTTTGTTTTGTTTTTCAGTCACACCAAAGTCGTGCTTAGAACTTACTCTTGGTTCTACACTGAGCAATCACCCCAGTGGACTTGAATACCATATGGGTGCTAGGGATTACCCAAGTCACCTGTGTACAAGGCAAATGCCCTGCTCACCATGCTATCTCTTCAGCCCCCTTATAATTCCTTCAAAAGAAACCCTATACACCATATGCCCATCATCAAAGCATTTTTCAGAAGCAGAACAGGAATTAAACATGCTATACAGATGAGGAAATTATTATTTTTTTGGTAGGAGAATTGGGCTTGCTCGTGGCTATATATTAATTGCCATGACCAGAGCCTGCAGGTCTTATTAGCTTATCTTCATTATGTTTGAAAAATCTGTGAGCTAAATTAAACGAAAAATTCTGTCTGCTTTCTAACTGATATGAAAATTTAGATGATGATAAAAGATATGTGATCGATCTTAGGGGAGGTGGGAGTGGGGAATGGGAATGTGGTGGCACCTGCTTGTTCTTAGGGGAATTGTGTGAAGAGCTTCATTGGCCGGCTGGTTAGCAAAGGAGGGAAAGATTGAGGGTGATGCAAAGACTGGTGCTGGTTCAATCTTCTTGCAGGTGGTAGAACAAATACATTAAATAGGAGTCAAGGAGTCCTTGCTCAACTCAGTCTGAGCCACATGCCAAAAAACATATCTCTAGGCTTTTTCTTTGTTTGTTTTCTTATGTAGAAAATAGGCTCTCAAAAAGATATTATCTCAATAAGTAAAACAAAATTTTATTTTGCTCAAGTTGGTTCCACTTGAGTATTTTTGATCACATTGTAAGCCCTCCAATCATCACAGAAGGAGATTCACATACTTTTTGGAGGATGGGGGTCACACCCAGTGATGCACAGGCGATACTCCTGGTTCTGCACTCAGTAATTACTCCTCGTGGTGCTTGGAGGACCATAAGGGATGCCAGGGACAGAACCCGGATCAGCTTCGTGAAAGTCAAGCACCTTACTTTCTGTACTATCTTTCCAGCCCGGAGATCCAGGTACTTTTTATATATTGCTCTGCCACATATAAAACACACACAGACAGACAGACACACACACACACATCACACATTATGAGGTACCTATATTTACCTTCAGTTCAAACAAAAAGTTAAAAGACCTTAAAGATGAGCCCATGGGGAAGCTTATGCAAGTCACATTTTGATTACTTTCCATTGTTTGAATTAAATCTCAGAAAGCTGAAAAAAATGTGATCTTTTTCACATTCGAGCCCCAAATTTGAATGTGACTATTTAAAATTGACCCTGTATCTAATAAAACTCTTCCAACAGACTTTTCAGAAAACACACATTTTTACTATTTTTGCAAGAATTCCTAAATTACTGTTACAAAGGCCCATAAAAAAGGAGAAGGGGTACAAAGAGACAACAGAGTAGGTAAAGTGCTTGCCCAAAGGCATCTGACCAAGGTCCCAGGCACCCCATATAGTCCCCAGACCCTTCCCAGAAGTAATCCCTGAGTTCAAAGTCAGGTGTAAGTCCTGAGCACCAGTGAGTGTGTGACCCAGAGGGGAAAAAATAGAAAATATGACTGGGAACAGGCAAAAAGCCACATGAAAATAAAACACTATGAAAAAAAAAAAGAAAAGAAAACACTATGACCAAAGAGTTAGTACAGGAAGTAAATTGTCTGCCTTCCATATAGTTAGCCCTGGTTTGAATCCCTGGGACTGGAATTTTCACCCCAGCACTTCCAAGAATGAACCCTGAACAAAGAGCCACGAGTAACCCCTGAGCACTATTGAATGTGTGACAAAAGGAGAGAAGGAACAAAAAAACACAGAAAATTATTTTATTTTTCTAATAACGAATAGTATCTAATTTCAAACAAAAATGACTGGCTGTGGTTCCTTCATTAAAAATCAAACTTGCTGACTAGATAAGATTTTAAGATTATCATGAAAAGAGAAATAAACATAATCTTTGACTCAAAACGATGGGCTTAAAAGGAAAATAGAGGTGACAACTAATGTTCAATTACTTTCTAGGAGCTAGAGCTTTACATTGGATAAGGTGTTTGCCTTGTACCTGGCTGGCCTGGTTTCAATCCCCAGTACCCTGTATGATCCCCCGTGCACCACCAGGAATAAGTTTCAAGTGTTGAACCAGGAGTAATTTGAGCTTAGCAGGTGTAGCCCAAAGAAAAAACAAAAAATAAATAAATCAGTAAGTGCTTTAAAAAACTAAGTCCTAGGTTTAACACATCACAGTTATTGTAAAGTTTAACTCTCACAGCAAAACACTGAGTGTGGGTTTTAAAGATGACAAAATGTTTAGAACTTATTTTCCTAAGGACACAAATAGGCTATAGAACAGTCTCTAGCCTAGGTACAGGCTTTCAATTCTGTGCTCCTCTGTCATTAACAGAGCCAGTCTCAACACTAACTGCTCTACTTTCAAAACAAGTTCAAGAGTGACCTACCACAAGGGTGTGACCTGTGTTGTATAAAGTACAAGAGTAATGTATGAGGGCTAGAGTGATAGCACAGCGGATAGGGCATTTGCCTTGCACGTGGCCAACCCGGGTTTGATTCTCAGCATCCCATATGGTCCCCTGAGCACCGCCAGGGGTAATTTCTGAGTGGAGAGCAAGGAGTGACTCCTATGCATCGCCGGGTGTGACCCAAAAAAGAATAAAAAAGAGTAATGTATGAAACAGCACAGTACCAGGCAATTGAAAGGCCAGTGCCAAAACACTGATGACCTTGATCTTTTGGTTATTAGTAAATATGGTAAATAGCTGTTTTCCCATAAAGTAAATAAAGAGTAAGTATGGTTTACAATAGTTTACTTTGTGTGCCTTCAAAAACATTTCTCAGTATCTTATAAAAGTGTTCTTTGTGACACATTTATTTTCAAATAAATAAATAAATAAATATTATTATTTAATAGGGGTTCAAACAGCCTTTGCAGGGGCAAGCCATAATAGAAAATAAGTATGATCTTTAGAGAAGCTATTGAAGAAAATAAGATGAAATATCATGGCAAATCCATAATGAAACAGTCAGCATTGGCCAATCTATCAATCTATAAGCTGGCAGAAGGGAAGGATAAATACTCTCATTATGATTTCAGCATGCCCCATTTAGCTCTCTATAAAATCTGTGGTGCTCATTCTCCCTGCCATCTAGATGGTTTTTTGTCAAATTCGACATGAGAGCATCCCCTGGGTTCAGAATTTTCACTCCACTCGAAGCATTTTGTAGGCAACACTGTGGCAGTGCAATTGGTGTTTCTAGTTGCATGGTGAGGAGATAGGGCAGGAAGGAGCCATATATTTAGGGCCATGGATAGCTCAGGGGTGCACCAAAGGAATGGATGGAGATCATAGGGTCAGTGATTTAGTGATTTCTGACTCTGTATCTTCAGTCATTTCCCTTCTACATTTGAACCCTTTGCTCCCAAAAGGAATAGGAAATAGAAACTAAACTGAGAGATTCCCATTCCCAAACAGTTCAACAAGCTCAGACAGTAAAATGCATGAGGGTTTTTCAGCAAGGTCAAAGAGAATAAAATGTCACAGCCATGACATTGTGATGAAAACATTCTATATGAGGCAGAGTCATATTTTATGAAAGGAGATGCAGAGCTGAATTTGTGAGCATCAGAACTTGAGCATCAAATGTAAAGCCAGACTCTTTCTTATACATAATCTACCTACTGCTAAATATCATCTTCACAAATTCCATGTGAAGTAGGTATTTTCCTCATTTTACAAATGAGTAAACTAACTCCCAAAGAAGTTACATAGCTTGCCCAGGATCATATACTTTATAAGTGACTATGCCTAAATCATGTTCACTCCAAATGTGGTCTCTTGATGTAGCAGTCATTGGGGTGAATTTGAAATTATCGTCAAAGACCTTATAACCTATTGATTCATATAATTAAAGAGTAGCTAAGAGAAGAGCTTCCTTTTTGTTTTGTTTTGTATGAGGGTTACAGTGCTCAAGAATCACTACAGGAGGTGCTTGGGGTCCTATATTCAGTGTCAGGGATCGAATCAGGGATAACCACATGAAAGACAAGTGACTTAACCTCTATACTACCCTTTGGTCCCATTTTAGGGCATTATAGACTTTTTCACTCACTATTTCTTCTCACCAAAGAAAATCAACGTGGGAAAAGCACTGTAAGAAACTCTTCAGATTCATTACATAGTTAATTTTTAGTTTTTTGCTCATAGTGATTTTAATGAGTGCTTACTATTTCCAGTTTATTATCCCTGTATTTATGGGGTTGCATATCCACAGTTTAATAAGCCTCGGTCTAGAACAGAATTTAGAAAGAGTTACAGAATGCACCTATTATCATCATAACACCATTTCCTAATCCCATATTAATTAGGTGATAGAGTATATATAGGTCAGGGAAATAATGTTTTTCAAGGAGGTAAATGAGGCCTTTTCATTCGGAGATGCCCTTTAGGCATCTTTGCCCTCCTCTCATACTAATGCTGGTTATCCTATGCATATATCCTATAGTTGGAAATATAAGAGCATCTTGTCTCTTTGATTCTCTTTTTTCTTGCACACTTCACATTACAAACCATTCAACTGATATCAATCCAAGATTCTTCCAACAAACCACATGTGAATCTTCCAACAAACCACATGTAAGAGTGAGTTCAGAATAACTGATTCTGTTAAAAAAACAAACAAACTGCCAACTAAGGATGATTAATGATCTGAAACAAGAAATGGAGAGGCTTTGGTAAATTACCACTTGCTAATAATAATTATGCTACCCATAAATATATGACTTAACTAATAGCCGTAACAAGAGAGCTAAAAAATGATTCAACTTACAGAATAGCAGCCTGTAATTCTTGAATCATTCAGATTAGAAATGTCACTCCAAGTGGTGGGTTTTGATTGTTGTGTCAACCACAGACCAGGAAGAATCAATAGCCCCAGCTCCTGGAACTTCTACCTGTGGCCCATGCAGCCAAAGGCATCATTTAAACATGAGGAAGCAGCTTTGGTCTGAAGCTGCCACCACAACAGTCTTCAGAAAGTTAAAAGAAAAAATTTAAAGTATACAGAATTCTGTCTCTAGGAGGCAAAGGAAACAAGAAAAGGATTTCCTTAACCAGCTGTCATTAGATATTAACTTGTCATACTTGGGTGGAATTAGATAAATAGAAGGGTTTTTACCTGGAGGTTAATTTTGTTTCACTAAACCAAGTACCATAGGGACCTGAAACATCCACATCAGCTGGGAACCTGTGGAAAATGCAAATTCCAGAGCCCAGTCCAAATCTCCTTAAATAGAAACGTTGTGGGTGGAACCTGGGGATTTTATTTTTAGCAGACTTCCAGGTGATTCTGATTGTGTTCCTTTAATAATTGTTGAACTAAGACAGCCCAAATGCACCTCTTGAACTCCAGTGAAAGTAAAACCAGGGCCAAAAGGCATGAGAAAAAGTGTAAAGGAAAGGTAAGCTTAGTACTTCCTACATGGTATTAAATATTTAAGCATTTCTACTTTGGAAACATAACATAGTCCTATTTATTTCCCTAGTTTTCTTTTTTTTTTTCTATTTGGGTCACACCCAGTGATGCTCAGGGGTTATTCCTGGCTCTGCACTCAGGAATTACTCTTGGTGGTGCTTGGGGGACCATATGGGATGCCAGAAATCAAACCCAGTTTGGCCACACGCAAGGCAAATGCCCTACTGCTGTACTATCACTCCGGCCCCTCTTTCCTTAGTTTCTTATCTCTAACGTGGAATAGTAAAATAATGTCTGTTACCAAAATGTACTGAATATAATTGTAAGCATTAGAATACTAGGTATTGAACCAGAAAGAACAGGGGCAAGGCCCTTGACTCTCACTCCAGTTCAATACCCAGCATGGCGCCAGCACTGCCAGGAGTGATCCCTAAGCACAGAGCCAAGAGAAAGCCCTGAGCATCACCAGATGTGGTCCCCCAAACAAAAAAATGTTGTTATTATTATTATTAAAAGCTTAAATTAATTCCAAAACAGCACATGCAAACTCTAAGGAAAAATGCCTAGAGATATAATTAAATTTCAGTAAACCAAATGTAAAGTCAAAGAATTTGTGAATTAAGAGAAAAGCAGCTAAGTATCTGTTAGGGAAAATATAACCAACTGAAAGCCAGGAAGATGGCACAAAAACCTGAAATGCATGTGAGGATACTGAGTTTGATCCCCATCATGGTTCCCTGAGCACCTTGAGGAATGACTCAAAGCACAGATCCATGGATGACCCCCTTGGCACAACTGGACATGATCCAAAACCAAACAAAAAAGAAGATAGAGAAAATCATAAACCAAGTACAAGTGAGAAACTTCACAAATTAAAGAAATTAATTCTCAATTATGAACTGAGTAACAGCATGAGACGGAGTTAATAAGACCTGCTAACCATTGCATCAGTTCAGTTTACTTTTTGAGGAAATGGAAACTTCCCTTAGAGCAATTTCTTCTGCACAAGACACATGATCTTATAATCTGGAGATTAAAAGATATTTTTGAGAAAAGCAGTTCTTTCAAAGAGCAAGCTCTCTTGCCAGTGAAAAAAACATGAAATAAGACCTAACCAGAATAAAAAGATAGATCCCTTGCCTATTCAGAATCAATTTTCTGGGAAATATTTGTCACCCCAAACCAACTGGATTCACACCCCTCCCCCAAGAAATGTTTCTAGGAAGTTTCAATAAATTGTTGAAGATTTAAGAGAAAAAGGAGCATAAGGTACTGGGATGTGACTCAGAAAGAGTTGAATGCCTTGAATGTGTGATCCACAGGGTGTTATGCCCAATACCACAACCAAAACAAAACTCCTGGGTCTTTTCAAAAAAATTAACCTGATAGACCCCTTAATACTTAGAAACTCACAAAGAAGCCCTTTGCAAGGACTTCCAACTTGTTGATTTCACTCATTTCAAACTGACCTTAATTGATCTGTCCATCATCCTTCTAGAGTGATGAAAATGACTTTTACCTCATTTCTTTTCCTCTGTAGAAGTCTATTCTTTAGTACATTGTGAGCATGTCAGCTGGAGATGAACAAATCAACTTGCACAGTTTGTATCTAATTCAACCTTTTCAGGCACAGGGAAAAAGAAACATGTATATGTACTGATTGTCCTCGGCAGTCAGGCAAAGAGAAACTGGCCATCACAAACCCATATCCCAGTGTTCCCACCACCTTGCAAAAATGGTCCTTTTTATTATTCAAAAATAATCTCTTTGAAAGCATACAAAAACTTCAATTGCATAAAAAATTTATTATTTTATGTTAAAGGGCAGAGGTGAACAAACTATATAGTGATTCTGAAGAACAGGTGGTACAGAAATTAAATCAATAATCTTAGCCAACTACTTTATCTTTGAGGAAAGTGTTGAAAATGTACTAAAGTGACAGACAGAAAATCTGAGTTTCAGTTTTGGCTCAGCATATTTGTTTCCCTACATAGAACAAGTTAGAATGGAGCAATAGCACAGTGGGTAGGACGGTTGCCTTGTATGCGGCCCACAGGTTTAATTCCTCTGTCCCTCTTAAAGAGCCCGGCAAGCTACCAAAAGCATCCTGCCTGCACAGTAGAGCCTGGCAAGCTACCCATGGTGTATTTGATATGCCAAAAATGTAACAAGTATCACAATAGAGACATTACTGGTGCCCACTCAAGCAAATTAATGAACAATGGGATGACAGTGCTATGACAGTGCTACATAAGACAAGTTAATGGCTGAAGCTGGGTCCATAGTTATACCTTTAACTTTAGAAGAGCAAATGATACCAGTTGTTCCCAAATCTAAATTCTTATTAGAAGGTTTCTAACTATGATATTGGGCACTACCCCAAATGTTTGTCATCAAATTCAACAAAAATAGGGCCCAGGACATGTATTTTCCAAAAATTCAGAGCCAGAGAGATAGTACAGTGGATAAGCCACGTGTCTTGCATGAAACAGACCCATATTTGATCCTTGGCACCACATATAAACCCCTGAGCACTTGCAGGAGAAATTCCTGAGCATCCAGGCAGAAGAAAACCCTGAGCGTAGTCAGATAAGTTATCAACCCCCAAGTCAGCCTTAGGATACTTGCTAAGGGATTCTTTTGTTGTTTAGGTCTTAGTTTCTTAAACTATGGGTTGCTAAGGGATGCTTTATTACTGCATAAGATCATGACAAAGGGATGTTTTTGTTTATGGCTTAGCTTCTCAAACTGTGAGTGGCTATGTCTTATGGGGCCATGTAATTTTTTAAAAGTTATTGTTAAAAAAAGGGTCACAATTTGAAAAAGTTTAAGAAATGCTGGTATTTGCTATGGGATAGCGACAGGGATCAATCTGTATCCAACAAAAATATAGAGATAAGAAGGCTTTGCACACCCAGACAACTGTAAATATAATTAGAAAGCAATATTTTATCGCTCCCGGGTTTCGGCACCAAAAAAAAACGAAAGCAATATTTTAAATATATTATTATTCAATTAGCCACACTCATTATACTTCGATCACTTCTTTATAGTAGTATACTGTTTATGGTTTTGATGTACAGAAATACCACACCTCACAACCACCAAGTGCCCACCACCCTCCACCAATGTCACCTTATCATTCCCCCTACACGGTCTATTGCTTGGTATACTCAAGCCTACAATCCAAGGCCAAAGTTTTGTCATAATTTGATACTTCCTTTGTTTTTCTCTATTTATACCACAGATGATTGAGATCCCCTGATATTTGTTCTCCCTTTGACTTATTTCACTTAACATGATTTTATTCACTGGTTTTATTCACTTTCTAGAAATCGCATGAGTCATCTTTTCAAACAACTGCTTAGAGCTTCATTTTATATAAATATACACCATAACTTCTTTATTGATTTAGCTGTCATTCAATATTGGGTTACTTCCTTATCCTGGCTATTATACTTAGCACTGCAATGAACATTAAGTGTGCATATATCAAGAATTAATGTTCTTATAGTTTAGAGGTATATTCAAGAAGTGAAATCCATGGGTCCTGTGGAAACTCTATTCTTACTTTTTAAAAAAATAATCTTCAGGGTTGAAGTGATAGTAGAGCAGTTTGGCTTGCCTCAATGCAACTGATCTGGGTTTGACCACCAGCACTCCACATCACCCCTGAGCCCACCAGGAGTGATCTATGAGCACAGAGCCATGAGTAAGCAAGCCCTGGACACCTCTGCATTTCCCCCACCTTACACACACACACACACACACACACACACACACACAAATCTCTATCTTGCTTACCATTAAAGATTAACTAGTCATTCTCACAATAGTGAAAAGAGACAACCCCAAAACAGTGGATTAAAGTGATTAGATTAGTATTTCTCATGATGTTGCAATTTGGGCAGATCTTGGTAAAAATAATACACTTTTCATCTCAAGAATTTTTTCATGAGTGACATTGGTTTTTCACAATAAAAGATTTCACTTTCCACAGTAAAAGAGCTCAGCAAAGCACTGCCGACAGGAACTCTTACATATGGCCTTCCCATATGTAAGTTTTGGTGTCACACCCAGCAGTACTCACAAGCTACACATGTTGAGCTTCTTCACAGTGAAGTTTCTGGACTCCAAAGGTGAGCCTCCCTAGAGGAAGGAGACTTATCAATTTTCCCTATATAAGAGCATTCATTGTGTCACACAGAATTGGCATTGCCTCTTATATTCATAAAGAAACCATAGAGACCTGTCTAAGTTAATGTGAAGGGAAAAGTATACTGGTTCTTAAAGAGAAAAGGGCAAAATTCTGGATAACCTGTGGATCCAGAAATATTTTAGGAAAATGCAATTTGCCATACCAATGAATAAGAGAAGTATATAGGAGAATAATGGAAGACATATCAGAAATTGAAGCAGATAGGTATAGAATAAAGCTTAAAAAATATCTTGAAATACAGGCAGAATAGTTTAGACATTTTTAGGTAAAAAATCGGGCCACTGAAGGGTTTTGAGCAAATATTTCTTTGAGCAAAGGATTCTTACTGAATCCTATCCCAATAAGAATTGTAAGCTGTAAATAATGAAGTCTGCAAAGCTTGGAATGGCTTTTTCAGTACCAGAAAACTGATCTCTGTTTCTTCTCTGTGACCTCTGTAGGCATGTCTTTTAAAATAAGGGTTCTGGAACCATTTTGAAATCTCTACCCTCTTCCAGACATTTTGGACATATCACCTTATTTAAATAAACATCACAAGAACAATCAGAGGCAACGATATATTTCCACACATCTGAGACAAAAAATTCAGAAATTCAGGATAATTTGCCTAAAGTCAAACCAATTATAATTCATATAGCCATGCTTAAAAGCCAGGTCTGTGGCCAGTGAGACAGCTAAATGAACTGTGGTAGATCCTTAGCATACAAGAGACTGGCATTTATCCTCAACACCACATGGTACTACTTTGGTGTAGCCAGTGAGCACTGCTGGGTAAAACAACAAAACTAAAGAAAAAAAAAGAACATTTTGTTCAAGTCTGGCTACAAATTAAGGACTTTTCTCACTATATCAAACCATATGTCTTCATCATTTTGAAGATGAAAATTATGTAACATTACATGTTCTATGCAAAAACAAATCTAGTAGCCCCTCTCTTCATATATTTTAATGCCAGATCATAAATGCTAAAGAAAAAGAGTCACATAAAGTTCTGTGCCTTGGACTTTAAATAAGAACTCTTTAGTAAAGTTGAAAAGGCGTTATCTATATCCCATGGTGTCACAGTCTTTAACACTCCCTGTCCTTACCACACGTACTCAGGATCATGTCAAAATGACTCTGAATAACTGAAATGAGAAAAGTTTGTGAGATTTTATGGTACTTCATGCTTACCTCCCTATCAAAAAGCAGAGCTAAGGTATCATATTTATTCCTTCTTGAAATTTACTAATATAGTCCTTATTCTAATATTCAATCTGCAAAATCCTGATCCTAGCCCATCCCGATGACTTGGGCAAAGTTAAAGGTTGATGTTGGTTTGTTTTTAGAATGTTTATAGTAGCTATTTACCCATGGTCATCTAAAATATCCTCAATCAGTGCAAAAGAAGTTTTGATATTGCTCTTGCCAATAGCATTTATAAGAGTCTCATGGGTATGTAGAATAAATCAGAGTATGATTTCAAGCCTAGTGAGACTGTGAACCAGGGTCACTAGAAGAGCACCCAGAACCTCTTTAAGTATCAACTCTGACCTAAACTACTTCCATGTATGATTCCTAATGAAGGGATCAGAGAGCTTGACAAGAAACTAATACTAAGATATTCCAGTGAGGTGTTATATTATTTAGAACCCATTTGTTAGGAATATATTATTAAATTTATAAATATTTTTCTGAGGTAGCTTTTATTAACCTATCTTTCCAATAAGAAAACTGGGATGTGAGGAATAGTTTGGCTATAAGGCAGCTTAGTAATGTAAGTGATCCAATCCAATACTCTTTCATAACAATTCACTGCAAACCACCACCCATCCCCATCATGGATACTGTCCCCCAATCCCCACCTTTGCCTTATCAATACAACTCAGTCTCTACAAAGAAGATGTTTGAGCTTAAGCTGACTTAAGTACCAGGATAGAGAACATAATGGTTTTGACTCAAAGAAAGCAATAGCAGACATACAGTGTCAGATATTTTGGCTTTCTGCAGCAGCCTAATCATTCCCAGACATTCTGGGGCCCTGAAAATAAAAATCTGAAGATGATTGAGTCGTTTCAAGTCAATCAAGTCTCACATTGATGGACTTAACCAAGAGAAAATGTACATGAGACTTACACACAACAGTAATGATTCCCCAACAAAACATGTGCTGTTGGACTCCACATGAACATCTGATGCTGATATTTCCATTTCTAGAATATGAGGATGTAGGTGAATACCACCATCTCAGAGGTAAAACAGTGAATCCTACTATGTATCATTCTGGTGCAGAAATTCCAACAGAGTGACAAGGACAAGTTCAGAGACAGGTTATCTAACCATCTCAAATATGAATTGCCCATCAATAGACAAAATAAATCACTCATGTAGGTAGGTTCCTGAGTGGTTACCTACAGAACCAGAAGCAGAACCACATTCTACTTTATTACTCATGCCCAGGCTCTTGGAATCCTAGCCAACTGCTTTGCCAGTTTCTTTTGTTATGGCCAATATAAGTATGATGACTGCAGGCATTTCGTGATGTGACTGATTTATGATGAGCCAGAAAGCCAAACTTTCTCATTTGCATCTTTGCACCCAATGGAAATTTACCTTGAATCTCTTAGCTCTCCCAGTGCTGGCATTGTGGTAGTTTTCTTCTCTAGGTGTGTTTGTTGGGCAACAGCAAAATATATCAGCATTTGGGCCAAGTAATTCTTGACTGAGACAAAGTACATTTGACTTGGCAGATGTGTCTGAAGTCCCTACAGGCAGTGGGTATATGTTTTATCCAATTATTTAGAGCTGTGCTGCTGCAGTGGCATAAGGCATTGGCAGAGGATGGAGAGAGTAGACTCTCTCATTTTAGGATTGAAGAATGCAGGTCTGGGTTTAGAACACCATTCTTGGATACCAGGAAATCAGATTAAAGGGTCAGTAAGGTGAAAAAAATATCCCCAGAGACATGCAGATTCCATGGATCCAAATCTCATTGCCAACTTACTTAATAATTTTGAAGGAACTATAGGGCCTCACTATGGTGCCATGCTGGACTGGAATCATGGTAAGGCCATACATTCTTGTAGATCTGCTCACAAAGCACTTAAGAGAGTAAATTAGACCTTAGGAAGATGATTATTTGAACAAAAATATGATGTAACATTACCATCATAGTAAAAAGCATCATAACCAATTATTTTGACATTCCGGGCTAGGAGGAGTTTTTGAAAGGGCTACATTTTTAGAATTTCTAAAATAATATTCAGCTCTCAGGCACAGGAACTTCTTTGTTCTTTGTATTTAAAGATAAAATATTCACCTTATAAGTGAGATCATCAGGGACAAAGACTGTCTATCAGATTCATATATGCAACTTGAGTGTCTGGCATATACATACACTTATTTATATTTATTTAAATAAATGTATGATGAAGAGTACGAAATTTGAATTAGATGGCTATTGAATATGCCAAAATCAGTAACAAATAAGTCTCACAATGAGAGATGTTACTGGTGCCCGCTCGAACAAATCGATGAGCAATGACAGTGACAGTAACAGTGACAGTCTAGTTCCATACCTAAAATCAAGTAGGTTCTCACTAAGTATTTTCTTTTTTTCCTAATTTGCTTTATTCCTTATCTCGTAGCACTGCCAAAAATTAATTTCTGGTAGATATCAAATATCAAATATCTTTCAATAGTGCATTCCCAAATACATTATTCTAATTTTTCCCTATCTGGCTCTCTCATTTTTGTTTTGTCACTAACTGTAAATAGGGGGGTATATGTGTGAGAATAACTAGCAAAAAGGACCTGATATATCCCTACCACTGGGAAACAAAATCAAATACGTGCTCAAAAGGGGGTTAGCCAAGTCTAGAAAAATAAACAGTTTTTTGAATGACTTCAACAGAAATCTCTGCTGGAGTCAAGAAAAAATATTCAGAAGTTAAATAGATAAGCTGCTAGAATTCCACATAGCTATGCTAACACTGAAGTTAGAATGGGAAAAAGAATCAAGTTGGAAAATATCTGAGATACTCATTTCAATCCTCTTATCCAATAGATTGAAAATCAAAAGCTCAGAGACTTTCCAAGGGCACACACATCACAATCTAGACACTGCCTTTATCACCTTTGTTTCACCTTCTAAGCCAGGATGAATCCCTTGCCTGTTGTATTTGCTAAAGCCCAAATCAAGCAAGCTAATTTCACAGGACTCATCTTATATTATTCAAAATGAATATTGGTCAGACATCAATTGGTACTTTCAGGGATTTTCAGGTAATGCAGGTTATTTGGATTCAGCCTCTTTGAATAAAAAAGCTGATAAATGTCATAAAACTTCAGCATGACAAAAACTGAAAGGACTCAAGTATCTCATACAGGCTTCAGATGCTAGGTTCTACCATATTCTGATTTTGCAGATCAGGTATAGCCAAACACTCAATACTTTTCAGTATTGATGGTATATTCAAAGAAGACTTTGGAGATTTAAATTAATTCCAGTCTTGATACTACTATCAAGTGATTTAATATCGTGAACAGGATTGCTTACTGATCTGGGACCTCAAAGGAATTGGAATAGACATTTTATAAGTTCACTTCCATATGTAGGGCTGGAACGATAACACAGCGGTAAGACTTTCGCCTTTCACGTGGCAGACCTGTGCTCGATTCCTCTGCCCCTCTCTGAGAGCCCAGCAAGCTACCAAGTATTGCACCCCCACGGCAGAGCCTGGCAAGCTACTTGTGGCATATTGGATATGCCAAAAACAGTAACAATAAGTCTCACAATGAGAGATGTTACTGCTGTCCACTCGAACAAATCAATGAGCAACGGGATGACAGTGACAGTGACTTCCATATGTATCTGTACAAAATTTCATCACACAGCCAATTATCTTGAGAAAAATTTAAGCAGTGATCCCTTGAGTCACGTGGTAAAAAGTTAGCTGCCATATCAGCTTAACAAACTTTCAGTACACTCAACAAATCAATGTTCTATCCTTAAAATGTGTTCTCCATAACTGCTTTTAAACTTTAAATAATATGTATCAAAACATAAGTGATAACTAATTTTCAATACTAGGGGATTAAGAAAGGATTCCAATGCCATTATTTTAAAAAGGAACTAACAAAGATTCTATTTTTTGCCTTTAGGGTCATATTTCCTATGAGGTCATTTTATTTTCTAAAAAAAAACTTTTACATGAGCAACTGTGATATGTAATATCTTTGATCTACATAAATCAAAGCCATTTTGTCCTATGTTAGATGTTCTTTTGCATCCATTTGTCTACACCATTAGGTACTGCATTGTTTTAGCTGAAACCACACTCACTCGTCATAGTCCAGGTGCAGTATCAAGTAAAGCAACAAAATAAATAATAAATCTCAAAAAGATTGTTTGAAAATCAATCAGTTTGACTCTACCTATTTCTCACATCTACATCTCCTGCTGGGAAACATGGTAACTGGTTAAGATCAAAAATACCACACAGTAAGTGTAACATATAACCAACTGGTTTTTTTTATTAATGCTTTTTTCAAGACCATATCACAATCCAATAAACATGGAGTTGTTCGGTGTGGTTGTTTTAAAAGCAGCTAATAGCAGGATATAATTTGAAGCAGCTTCTGCTCACTTACAAAACCCTTGCTCCGTTAATTGTGATTTCACACCCCACTAAACAGCACAGCCTGGAGCTAACGTTCCTGCAAGGGAACAGTTAACACACTGCTGCAGTTCAATCCTCTTCACTGTTGATTTTCCCGTCACCCTGCAGTTAGCTTCTCCTTTCGCAAAAGCTTAGTAGAATGAAATAGTTGCCCTTCTCAAGGAAGCATTATATTCCCCCCTCACCTGGCAAGAAACAGCTTGTGAAAACACAGACTATTTTGCCTTTGCTTTTGTTTTAACCTTTCACTCTTTCACCATTGTTCTCAAGTAGCAGCATGTGGTCAATACACATTTTACACATTTTATGTTTCCTACAGCTGACTGCCATCAGTCCCTACTGAACAATAGAGTACCACTTTATCTACCACGACTTACCCTGCTCCAGGGGTCGGTATGCCTGACACTTAATGTCCTCTCGGGAAGGGACAATACTGTTTAATGAAGGAAAATGTCAGCAGCAATTCCAAAAGTAACAGGTTTCTATTTAAAACAAATGTTTATAGAACCAAGCACCGTGTACATAATCCACAGATGTTTCCAAATATTCACCACATGCAAACTAGACTTCCTCCACAGCAAGTCTTTCAGTAATTTTTCCACAAGACCCTAAAATAGAGAGCCTTCACCCTCTGGTACTCAGAGTTTCCTGTGAAAATTAGGGACCCAGGATCAGGGTGAATGTTTTTGAAGACACTCTTATGAAAACACTTTATGAACTACAATTACTCAGAATTCAAAGACTAGAACACAAATTGTGTGCAGAGAATGCTGACTGTTTGAAGAAAGAAGCAGTGGAGCAACTACTTTAAAAAGTCCAAGATGAACCTTTTCACAGAATTAGGCTCCTTGTCCTGTTGTTCATTAGCATTAAATGTTGAAATCTACTCAAAGTCCTAAGAAGCAGCCTTATCTTCTCCTTTTGTCTCAGCTATATTGAAGATAATGTCTTGTCTTTGTTCTTGTTTCATGAGCAAGATCTAAGTCTCTACAACTCTAATGATTTATTCAGGAAGAGAATTTTATGGCAAATGTTTAACATTAACCAACATGCAAACATAATTTAACATTATGACTTGATGATATTCTAGAGCACAATATCATGGAAAAAACATGCAGCATTATTACTTTTCAAAGAAATCTGTATCTTCATTCTTTGTGCTGTTTTGACCAAAACCTAAGGTGATATTTTTTATTAGAAAAATAAGGTCTCATTTTCTAAGCTTTTCACAACTACTCATTTTCTCCCTAATTTAGAAACTATTTTTAAGCAAAATCTGCTTTCCCCTGGGTGTCTGTGAGATAGCATCCTTTGTGATCCACCAGAGGTGCTATAAAATGCTAAGCTTCCCATTGTGAAATGGGTCACTGATAGGCTATGGCATAAAGACGGGGAATGCTTGGCTAGTTCGGCATCCACACCACTGGGATAATTTTGCCTATAATTTCACAGGAATTGCGCTTCAGGGCTTTCAAAATTCCCACAGGTTATTGCTCCATCTGCCCACCAAACAGCAAGGTATAAATGTCTTGTGCTAAGCCACAAGTTAAGGAACATCTGCATAGCAGTTGGAGTTGGCTCCAAAGATTGCTCTGATGAGAAGGCTAATAGGTACCCTGTATGAAACCAATCCACATTCAGAGATCCCTTCTCCAGTTGGGATCATTTCTAAGTATCATGGCCTCAAAGAAAGTCTCATAAAACTAAATTGGAATTTGAGGGAAATGTCTCTATGACTGAAATAATTTAAGTAACGTTGGGGCAGAAGATAATTCAAAAGACTTATATATCCATTGCATATACAAATCCTGCATTTGATCCCCAGCTACTGCATAGCCAATAAGCTATGCAGGATATACCCTGCTGACCTTCAAAGCCACTGGATCTGAACAACACTGAATCACTAGATCTGAACACTGAACTGTTAGGTCCACACATTCAGGCTTTTTAATCTTCTTTTTATCTCCAGGAGTGCCCCCTGAGCACAACTTTGGAGATAAAAGGGAAAATAAAATATTCAAGTAAAGTCAACATAAATATGTTCAAGGAGAGAGAAGAACAATGCCAGACCACCAACCTACAAATGGACAATCAAGTCATTTACATTCTTATACCCCATTAGACATAATTCACAAAACCAGAGAGTTAGAAAGGAAATTTGAGGGAGTAGGAGTGAGAAGGATCTGCTCTCAGTGACTAAAGAGGTCTGAGCACGTAAATCTTAAGATTACCCCTCTGCCAGCTTACTCAGATATTTACCAAAAGAAATCTGGGAAGTGGTGTCGGAATGGTAATACAGCAGGTAAAATACTTGTCTTACCAAAGCCAAACTGAGCTTCATACAAGCACCACCAGGAGTAATCCCTGAGCACAGAGACAGGAATAAAGCTTGAACACAGTAATAGTGTGGCTCAAAACAAATACAATGATCATAATTATCTTGGGAGGGATAAATGTATATGAGTTCCTAAAACTGTTAATAATTTTTTCACTTAGGAATGAGAATATAGCAAAAAATAAAATGAGGATTTACTATTGTCAAATAAAAAGTAATATACTTAGTTTACAAGTACTCTTCTGCATGCCTACTATGAGTTCTCTGGCTATTTGTCACAGAGTTAAGATCATACTAGTCTACACAGATACTCATTAGCACAGCAATGAAAACTAGTCTATGCAAGGATCTCCAGATAATCTGCATCATAGTTTACTTTATAAACAGTAGGATGCTTTTGCAATGTAAACTATAACCAAATACATGCAATAGAAGTATTCTCTAGAACAAAGTGACAAAAGCAATGATATGGGCTTTCTTTACTAGTCCCACAAGCAACTGAATTAATTTATCCAAACTTAGTAAAAATATGCTAATTAAGAATGAAAAGGGATAAAAAGGAAAAGCATAAAATATAATCTTTGTGTTTCCTAGGAGACTAAGAAGATGAGCTATAAGAGAAAGGAAGTGAATTAGTAAAATGAATGAAACTGATAATTCAAGGACTAAATTGAGAGTGACAATGGATATTTGAAACTGTTAATGTGAGCACAGGTAAAGAATACAGGTTTAGAGCAGTGCCTTGAAGAGGTTGCAGTGGAGAGAAGAAAGGTGGGTGTGTGAAATCCAAATGAAAGAAAGCTACAGCAGTCAGAAATAAAGCTCAATAGAAGATTGATGTTATCTAACAGTAGAGCTAGAAAAAAGGGAGCCAAATTTGGAGCTGCTGTGATGAAAACAGCAGCCAGAATTTGATGAAATCTTGAATACAGAGATAATAATGTCTCAGTCTAAAAGACTGAGATAAGAAAGATAGTTAAAAAATCAAATGTCTATATAATTTTCTGTGAACATTTTTAACACAATGATTAACTACCATAGAAAGTAGGGAGGATAAGAAAGGTAATAGGGGATGGTGGCCAGAAGACAGTCTCAAATTTCTACCTACTAACATTTGAACTTGAGCTACTGAGTTAAAGCTATGGGCAACATTTTCTTGGTTTTCTAAAATGTCATAAGCCATGACAAAGGGCAAGATATACGGTTACACTCAAAGGTTATCTGGAACAAAATAGCAGTGAAACTCTGGTTGGCCCAACCTACCTTGAAATGGTAACCTATCCCACCAGTACAGTAGAAACAAATGACTGTGACAACGTGTGGAGAAGTCTTTGGAAGTCTTTGACATGTCACAGTGGAATATCAGACCAAAATTAATTTGAATGCATATTTTTTACTATTGAATGGTTATCAGAATTCTAAGAAACCATGTTTTAATTGTATGAAGATAATCATCCTTGTGCCCTTAGTACCTGTTATACAATAAGTTGCACATAAGCAGTGTTTAAAAATTATTGAGAAGAATTTCTTATGCACTGAAACTTTAAGATGAAGATGAATTTCATTCACATTTCGGAACTCCAGCTGTGAAAGCAGCAATACTCACTTCAGAATTGGCCTGAAGCTCTGGAGTGGAGCTCACTTTTCACCCCTCTCCCTTCTAGGGTGAGTTGTTAAGTCACAGCCCAGGTATTGATTTCCAGATTGCATGCTACTGATGATTTGTTCGTTACATTCAGACTCCTGATCTCTGTATAACAAAAAATAAAAGTTTAGTTTCCTACTCTAATGAGGACTCAACATGAAAATCACTCCTTCCACAAAGAGGTAAGACACCTCAGTTAATATCAGGGTCTCACACCAGGCATTAAAGAATTCTCTCCACAAGATTAATATCACCAGTAAGTGCAAAGAAGCAAATTCTTTTTCCAATACACTGGTGGCCAATTTGTCATATTAAACCACTTAAAAAAAATACACATCCAGGTTAATCATGTTTTTGAGGGGCCTTGCTTTTTTGTTGCTCATTTTGATTGAAATATAACATGTATCCAGAAAAAAATACATGCATTGTAATTGTTTAGATTGAGGAATTATCACTAATTCTTTAGCACCCATGACATGTTAATCTGGAACAATGAATAGAAGTTACCAATACTCTAGAAATGCTATCCTCATCCTTCCAATCATTAACTTCCCATATTCCCAAGAATAAATAATCTCTAATACCATGGAATGCTTTTGCTTGCTTTTGGGTTTTGCATTAGCAGATTCAGGCAATATGTACTCTTTCATACCTTATCTAATACTAGTGCCTAAGAAATATGCATTTTCAGAGTGACAAAACATCATGCTAATCACTTAGGTAAGAGCATTTGAGAACAAACCCCGAGGTGTGTTAGACAAGAACTCCATGTAATGTTTATTTTTTGTAAAAATGCAAATAAAATGAGAACCATTTGAAAGTTCAAGCTGTGCAAGAAACATTTTGGTTCTGCTAACATGTTTCTATAGAGTGGAAATCTATGCCTCAAGTTACAAGTGCATGTTCCTACATTTAGCTGTTTATTAAAGCAGAGGGTCCCATTCTCCCTGAAAAGCATTCAAGGACTCCATAAGAGGGCAAAAAGCAGTTCAGACTTGGCACAGATACAGGAGTTGCCATGGAATTTAAAGACTAATAATTGTTACAGCCACAGGGCCCAAACCTTCTGTACTTGGGTACCTAATGCCTTGAGATAATAAAAATTAAGACAATCTGGCTGGCATAATCTTAGTAAATATCCTGCTCTTGGCATAGAAGTAGGTTAATGTCCTTGTCCTGACTGACTCAGAACAATAATTGCACATCATCCTTACAATAAAACTCCACCTGCCAGGAGTGATCCAAATCAGAAAGGATGAAAAAAAATGTTTTACTGAAGAAAAAGAATAAATCAATTTTTTCTGTGAGAACTGTGAATATTCTTACTTGAGAGATCTTTCTCAATCTTTTCCTAACATATTAGGTCTTTAGAACCTATAAATACTGGACCACCTAGAATTTACTGGACACCTTTATCTGAAATTTCATCTTATATTATTAAGATAGTGAGCCATTTCTCAAGACTACAAGACTCCTAAACAGCTGCCAGAGAAAAGGCAGAATCTGGAGGAGTGTGCCCAGATGGTTCTGTTCACTAAATGAGGAGATAAAGATGAGATGGTTAAAGTTATCTAATCCTGGAACAACAGAAATTTTAGATTATAAATGGTCATATGGAGAGTTCTGATACCTCCTTCCTCTCCATTTCAATAAATCCATTGATAAAACATCCTCACACCAAGAATTTTATAGCAACTAACAGTCTTTGAGCTAATGGTATATTCAATCTCCTTTAATCCCAAAATCAATGCCATGAGACAGAAATGCTATTATTATCTCTATTTTATACATATGTAGAAGGAAGCACTCAGAGCTGGCCATATGCCTGAGTTTCACATAAAGTAGTTTCAAGTATTTGTTTGACTACAGAGCCCATATTGCAAAATAGTGGCTTCCAAACTTCATTTACCTTGTTTCAGGTAAGAAACATTACATTATAAATAGAATACACTCAAAAATGCACACACACAAATTTAGACAATGATGATCACCTTAACTACATACCTTAGATCACTGTTATATTTCCTATTAAATTTTAAACCCTTCTATTTCATTTTAAAACGTTCATTGCAATTTGCTAATATATTTTATGATACATAAACAGCTTGTGGTCTGCAGTTAGGAAAAATAGATGTCAGGCATTAGATTTCTATTGCTTTCCAGTCTCTTTTATTTGCTCCCCAGAATAGATGTTAAAATCACATTGTTAGATTTACCACTAGCAGTATGCTGGTAAATATTTAACAGTCCTATTGGTGACTCATGAGGAGGTTTGTTTATTAATGTTTTCTAGTTTCTGATTTAAATATCTCACTACAACCAATGTAAAGCAATTAATATGCTATCACTGAACAGACTTAGGAAAAATATGTGCAACTGGATCTTGAGCACTTACACCATCAAAAAAAAAACCAATAATTTTCCAAAATCGTTTCAACAAAGCATTGCTAACTAAAAGTATGCTTTAAAATATTGTAAGTAACCAAAATACTTCATAATGCAGGAGATAATGTGTCTATGTCATTTAATTACCTATTAGAGGAGCTGAGTTATTCTTAATCTAAAATCTCAGTGCCTTGTGTATAACTTTTTATTTGAGTGTGAGGTTAACAAATAAATATATAAATTGAAGAATGTCAATTAGATTCTGATAAGTAACTGGATTTTGAGGTATCTAAAATCCCAATATTAAAATTGCTTCCTTAGGGGCTGGAGAGATAGTGTAGTGGATAAAGCATTTGTCTTGCACATGGCTGATCTGGGTTGATCATCAGCAGTACATATGGCTCCCAGGGTCCACAAGAAGAGATTCTTAAGTGTAGAGACAGAAGTAAGCAACCCCAGGTGTGTCCCACAAAATAAAACAAAACAAACTTTAATTAAAAAATAAATTAAAATGAAAATCAATGTTAAACTACAAGAGAAAATCAGTTTTACTTTAGCTAAGGAAGCTTTGATTTAAAATTAAGACTCCCCATATATTTCCAACATCTTATTTATGAAGTCCATTCTAGGCTAATATTCAAAAGGTTTAACAATGAGTATCAACTTATGAGGTACAAAGCAACTGCACTCTTGCAATTTTGGCCTACAGAGCCAGAATTTCATTCATTAGATATTGAGGAATGAGAAAATGAATGGAGAAAGGGTGATATTTCAGAGGTAGAACAAGAGCGATCTGAAAAATAGGGTAAAATTCAGAGTTATATCAATGTATTTGAGCTGGGTGTCCTTCTTGAATGAATTATTGACTATCTAATAAAGAAGAATGTGTGACTGACTATTGCACTTTTTTTCCTCTCAGGAACATAGCCTTTTAAGTATGGTATTATTCTTTTAGCTGGAGAACTCTAGATAATGCATTTATCTAGATATCCAGCTACCATGATCGAGATTAAATGTGAACAGCTTCTCACATGTAGAGAAAAGTAAAATTGAACTATAAAATACACATGATGACTTTAGGATTCATCTCTCTTGTCATTCTTGATTTGTGTCAAATATACCTTTCATGAAACCACCCCAGAAAGTCTTTATTATTTTATAATAACTCAGAGCTAAGCTTAGAGTGTTCTAGAATAACTTACATATTGACCATTTCTGGATCTACTTACTTCTTCCTATAGATTTTTTATTTTTTATTTATTTTTTTATTTCTGGTGTCATTTCCTCTTACTTTGAAGAACTTCCTTTAATATTTCTCATAATATAATTCGGCCAGTAATGAAATAATTCTGTTTTAGTTTTTTTTAAATGCTATTTAGCCTTCATTCTTGACTTAATATCTTAGTTAGAAATAAATGTGTGATGAGTTTTCCCCAGAACTTTGAGAAAGTCATTCCTTTGAACTGTAACTTCCTTTGATTCTAATGAAAAGCTAACTTTTCTTAATATTCTTGTACTCTTCACATATATAGTGTTTTACTCTATTTTCAAAGATTTCCTTTTGTCTATAGTGTCATTAACCTGTCTATGATTTGCCTCTGTGTGGTTTTATCTGTATATGTCCTGCTTAGAATTTGATGAGGTTTTGTAATCATATTTTTATAACAAATTTGGTGAATTTTCTGTCATTTTGTCTACCATCATCTCTCCAAATATTTGAAATACATAAAATATTTGAACAAAAACATTTAATATCTTTCTCTCTCTAATCATATTTGATCAGTTTTTCATCTATCTTCACCTTTGTTAGCTACTCGGTCATCTTATATATGTTGCAGGCCAGCACACTATAAAATTTTTATTTAAGGAATTGTAATTTTGAATTCTTTAATTCCCATATGCTTTTTATTAAGACTTCCTATTCCTGGTTGAAATTCATCATATTTTCATTTTTTCTTTAAACATATTTATAATATTTTATGTAAGGCTATTGCCTGCTCAGTGTATATGTAAATTCTCTCAGAGCCTACTCCTAGTGAATCCTTTTACTCTTTATCCTAAAGTCCATTTTCCTCTACTCTCATATGTAAAACTGTGGAATGATATTGTAAGAATTCCCAGTTATGCATTATTCCTTAAGATTTTTAAATTTTAGGGCCGGGATTTGACTCAAATGTGCATGCCATATATGCTTGAAATATTTTTCAACACCAGGCATTTCAAAAAAATTATTTTTGTTTTATCCTTTTTGTTAACTAGTTAATTACAATGTTATGCTTAATTTCATTTTTGTTATTATGGTTCTATTGTATTGTAGTTCTACGGCATGAACCTATTCCAGAAATTAACCTTTACTCATAAAAAATAACCTCTCTAGAAATTTAATTTAATTTATTTGAAGATACAATGTTGGTTAGACTGGGTTCTCCTTAGTTGAAATGCCAGTAACTTTCTGAGATGCATGACCTTGGATGCATTTTTTGCAACCTTGTTGTAGGCAGATGATTTTAGAAGATCTCTAAGAGTCACCTTGTTTATAGGCAATTTAACCCTTGCACCACACCTTAGGCTCACTGTCTCCCCACAGCTCTGTCCCACAATTACAATTTCTTTAGAAGACAGGAACTCTTAAATCTATGCTTCTTGAGATCAACAAGACTCTGTAATTGTCCTATGACAGAAAAAGACCCTCACACAAAATTTTGGGAAATTCATCAAACGAGCATGGGTTCATGCTCAAATATTTTTTTCCTCTCATGGATTTTTTTTTATTTTTTGCTTCAAGCTTATTCAGTTTTACAGCATTTTTTTTTCTGCAGGGATAGCCCAATACTTTATTATGACATAGACAGAACCAAGCGGCAGCAATAGATATTCTAAAGACTTCACTTTGCAATAGGCAAAGATAATACTGTTTCTAGCAATTTACTACTTATATGCTGAGGAAAAATAGAGATGTGCAATATTTTAAGGAAACATGTATGATATGTGTTCTCTTTTGTATGGTTAGATCAAGAAATATGATAAGTCTCCTAAAATCTTAATCTACATTTTCTATTCACTACAACAGCACTAGATACTATAATTCTTTCCAGTAAGAGTTCATTCATAGTAAAAAACACTTTTACATTTTATAGAAAAGTGATTTCATGCACATGGGACATTATTAATAATAACTATTTGATGAATTAGATTGCCAACAAGTAAAAATATACTCTTGTGAACAGTATTACTCCAGTATTACCCCTTTGCCACTTTGTTCAGATCTAGCAAGCTAGTAAGAAAGCTTTTGATAAATCTAGGTTGGTACTCTATATGTGCTGACAAATTGATAACATCTATTAGACTTGGCAGCTTCTAAAACAGAAAGGACAAAGGTAGATTGAAGGGAGTTTGAGTAGACTCCAATTTGAAGAAATTTTAATGGGGTCAGGAAACTTACAGAAAAAAAAAAATGACTACACTCTTGCACAAACCATACACACACATGCACACACACAGTAAAAATATCAATGGTTTGTTGGTTAGAAAAACAAGGTATTGCTTTGAAGATAAGTGAATAAATTTTTCATATATATCGAAAGACTCGGTCAAGTAAATATTTGTAAGATACATATTGTCAACAATTACATTAAGGGACAAAGTTTAGCACGATTGCAGAGCAGTCCTTCTACCTCATAAAGGCACTCTTAAATTATGAAGATAAACAAAATAGGTGATTGGACTGAGAAGTGGATTGCAGGCTAGATATTAAAATGGGATTCGTTCTTTTGGAGCATCATCAGCAAATCTTCCTGGCTCCATCCTCTCAACTGACAGTGTCCCTCTCCTCAATGTTATCAAATAGTGTTCTTGACTTCTTTTGTCTTCTCCACAAATAAACCTAGCTCATAAGAAAGGCTTTGATTGAGGGATGGACAGACAGTACACTGGATAAGGCAATTACATGCGACTGACCTGGGTTTGATCTCCAGCATCCCTGAGCACTGCTAAGGAGTATTTCCTTAGTGCAGAGCCAGGTGTAACCCCTGAACATCTCTGAGTGTGGCCCAAAAACAAAACAAAACCACACCCCAAAAGGTTTGATCAAGTTCGTTTCCACTATTCTACCTATTAAAAAATATTTAAAATTATATAACATTGTTGGATCTCAAAATCCTCAGACTAGAGAAATCCCTGAAGTAACAGGATTCTTCTCTCTGGCCTTCTCTCTCCCACCTAGTCATTCAACACTCAAGAAAAGGCAACTGTTGTCTGACATGTTGCTTTCAGTCTTTCGAATCTCTCTCAAACCAATAATATGGACCTGTCTCTATTTCTCCAAGTTCTTTTTGTTTCTCAATTTTGCTTTATCTACTTTTGTGCTAAATGTCAGCTTAAAATAAAAAAGAAAGATCAGAAGTCTTCAAGTCAGATTTCTCTGGTGTAAAAATGAAATGTCTAAAAATGACATTATTTAGAAAAAAATCTTTGTAATGTTTTATTATCTAAATAGAATTTCTGAATTAGTTTCCCAGCCTTATAATCAATTTCTCAAAACTTTGCATGCCATTTGGAATTTACCTTTTAACCGGTATTTGATAATTCTATGAAGTACTTTGAAAATATATAACAACATCTAAGACATTCTCCCTACTATCCAGTACCTTATAATTTAAGGGGACGGGGGTGGGGGAAGGGGAATAGTAATTCATAACTTTTAAACTATAAGAATAAACATAAAATAAAATATGATAATTATAATAAATAGAGTACAAAGTATGTGTGGAATTCAGCATATGAGGAATTCCTTTATGGTTAAAGTAATACAGAAGTTCTACAAGGAAGACAAATTTTAAGCAAGTGGTCCTAAAATGATTAAATTAATAGAGAACTTCTTATTATGGTTCCTTAAAATCTTTTTAGGAAAAACACCGTTGTACTCTAGTAAAGGACTTAGAATTATGCAATTGTACATTTGGTCATTGAAAATGCTTTTATGGCTACAGTCCCTTTTACTCTATGCCAAAGAATAAGTGCCATTGCTTTTAGCCCTTTGTGTTCCCCCATAATTCAGTCAGCTGAAAATTTCATCAAATTGTTGTAAAATTGCTTATGCTGGCACTAATCAAACTTTTCCCACAAATTGGTCAGTTGGATAGACTTTGAGCACTCTCAGAAGCCCTTCAGCGCCTTATAGGTTTATTTCTAGGCAATGGTAAACATGATTCCTGGCTTTACATCTACCCTGGATAGACTACTTATTCTTTGAGTCAAACTGGCTTTCATTTCCAATACTAAATTCTTGGGCAAAGTTAATACTGAAAAGGGAATATATTAACATATGCAGCATATAGAAATGCTCCTTTCCTACATATTCCAGGGGTTATATTCACAGAAAACCTCTGAGATTCTATTAATGCACCGATTAATAAAACATCAGTGAGCAGGTTGCCTACAGAAAGAGCTACACATGCTTGTTTATAGTTGACACATCACTCATCATCCCTGAATGGAGAACTTTGACTGCAGAGCTGCAATTCTCTAGCTGCATATGAATGTCACTGCAGTAGGGAGCCTGTTTATCTGGGGAATGTGCTGCTGGCTGATTTATAATGAAAGGAACCTGAAAAAGAAGCTGTTGGTGCTCTTCCCACAATCCTGATAAGCTGTTACATATAGATAAACAGTTGCATTGAATTTAGCATGTTGCTCTATTTTTCACAGTTACATTTTAATTTTTTCTTTCAGTTTCTTAGTTTCATTTTAAATAATGCTAAATATTTAAAAATTATTCATGACCCCCCAGTCTTTTTTTTTAATTTATTTATTTTTAATTAGAGAATCACCGTGAGGGTACAGTTACAGATTTATACACTTCTGTGCTTATACTTCCCTCATACAAAGTTTGGAACCCATCCCTTCACCAGTGCCCATTCTCCACCACCCGTAAACCCAGTGTCCCTTCCACCCTCCCCAATCCCATCTCCCCCCCACCCCACCCTGCCACTGTGGCAAGGCATTCCCTTCTGTTTTCTCTCTCTAATTAGCTGTTGTGGTTTGCAATAAAGGTGTTGAGTGGCCGCTGTGCTCAGTCTCTAGCCCTCATTCAGCCCGCAACTCCCTTCCCCCACATGGCCTTCGACTACAATGTAGTTGGTGATCCCTTCTCTGAGTTGACCTTTCCCCGGAACGTGAGGCCAGCCTCGAAGCCATGGAGTCAACCTCCTGGTACTTATTTCTACAGTTCTTGGGTGTTAGTCTCCCACTCTGTTATTCTATATACCATAGATGAGTGCAATCTTTCTATGTCTGTCTCTCTCTTTCTGACTCATTTCACTCAGCATGAAACTTTTCATGCCCATCCACTTGACTACAAAATTCTTGACCTCCTTTTTTCTAACAGCTGCATAGTATTCCATTGTATAGATGTACCAAAGTTTCCTCAACCAGTCATCCGTTCTGGGGCATTCGGGTTTTTTCCAGATTCTGGCTATTGTAAACAGTGCTGCGATGAACATACATGTGCAGATGTTGTTTCGATTGTACTTTTTTGCCTCTCTGGGATATATTCCCAGCAGTGGTATTGCTGGGTCAAATGGGAATTCAATATCTAATTTTTTGAGAGTCGTCCAAATTGTTTTCCAGAAGGGCTGAACCAGTCGGCATTCCCACCAGCAGTGAAGAAGGGTCCCTTTCTACCCACATCCTCTCCAACAGCGGTTGCTTTTGTTCTTTTGGATGTGTGCTAGTCTCTGTGGTGTGAGGTGGTATCTCAAAGTTGTTTTGATCTGCATCTCTCTGATGATTAGTGATGCAGAGCACTTTTTCATGTGCCTTTTGGCCATTCGTATTTCTTCCTTGGTAAAGTTTCTGTTCATTTCTTCGCCCCATTTTTTGATGGGGTTGGATGTTTTCTTCTTGTAGAGTTCAACCAGTGCTTTATATACCCTTGATATCAACCCCTTATCTGATGGGTATTGTGTAAATATCCTTTCCCATTCTGTGGATAGTCTTTGGATTCTGGTCACTGTATCTCTTGCGGTGCAGAAGCTTTTTAGTTTAATGTAGTCCCATTTGTTGATCTCTGTTTTTACTAGATTGCTTAGTTCCGTGTCACCTTTGAAGATACCTTTATCTTCAATATCGTGGAGGGTTTCGCCGACCTTGTCTTCAATGTACCTTATGGTTTGTGGTCTAATGTTGAGGTCTTTAATCCATTTTGATCTGACTTTTGTGCATGGTGTCAGGTCAAGGTCTAAACCCATTTTTTTGCATGTGGTTGTCCAGTTGTGCCAGCACCATTTGTTAAAGAGGCTTTCCTTGCTCCACTTCACATCTCTTGCTCCCTTATCAAAGATTAGATGGTCATACATTTGGGGTTGTGTGTAGGGATATTCCACCCTGTTCCATTGGTCTACGGCTCTGCCTTTGTTCCAGTACCATGCTGTTTTAATTGTTACTGCTTTGTAGTAAAGTTTGAGGTTGGGGATGGTGATGCCTCCCATCATCTTTTTCCCAAGAATTGTTTTAGATATCCTTGGACGTTTGTTATTCCATATGAATTTTAGGATTGCTTGATCCATTTCTTTGAAGAATGTCATGGGTATACTTATAGGGATCGCATTGAATCTGTATAATGCTTTAGGGAGTATTGCCATTTTGACAACATTGATTCTCCCTATCCATGAGCAGGGTATATGTTTCCATTTCCTCATGTCCTCTTTGATTTCATGGAGTAGCGTTATGTAGTTTTCTTTGTAAAGGTCTTTTACTTCCTTGGTTAAGCTGATTCCGAGGTACCTGATTTTCTGGGGCACGATTGTGAATGGGATTGCTTTTTTCATGTCCCTTTCCTCTGCCTCATTGTTTGCATATATGAAGGCCATGGATTTTTGGGTATTGATTTTGTAGCCTGCAACTTTACTGTATAAGTCTATTGTTTCTAAGAGTTTCTTAGTAGAGGTTTTAGGCTTCTCTAGATATAGTATCATGTCGTCTGCAAATAGTGAGAGTTTGATTTCTTCCATTCCTATCTGGATATGACCCCCCAGTCTTAATCATAAATTCTACTCTTTGAAGAAAGTAAATAAGAAGGTATTGACAGTATATTTTAAAATTATAACAATCAATTATTTTATATATAATTCTCTAAGACTGCATTAAGTGTTACTGAATATGCCCTTTAAAGGATTTAACAGAAAATATTCTATATAACACTTTTATCAAATTATTTTTTAATATCTGTATATCTAATTTCTAAATGTATATACATAGTATATACTGGATTGCCTTCTAAATCAAACAATTAATAACAATCAGCATGGTAAGTGAAATATATTGTATATTTAAGATTTTTCACAATATTGAATATAATTGGTAAATATAAGAGGTGAGTCCTTCCTTACTGTATGAAAATAGTTAAACATTTAGAATTACATTTGGCAGCATTGATGATGCATATCAGTTGACAGTTCAGGTGTATATCTTCACTATCCATATTCAGGCCAATACATAACAAGTTTTTATTAACAATTTGATGACTGTATGCATCTCTAAAACTTTGAAATAACATAATATTCATGTATTTAATTAAGCATTCTCCTACCTCAAAATATAAGAAGCAAATGTATGTCAATGTTTCCACATGTAGAATCCATGCTTCTGCAGATTAAAATACAAAGGCAGGATTTTCTCCTGTACGTACAGAAAGTTATTCCTGTAGATGTACATATTGGTAATTCTATCAGCAAGGAATGTCATATGGCAAGAACACTTGAGTCAGTAGTGAAATGAAACACTTCATTAGTATAGTTATTTTTTAATTTATTTCTCTATTTTAGTTCCCCTTTTCCATGCCACAAATAAAATATTTTAAAGTTATTTGTAAACACAACTGTGAATGTTTATATTACTTCTAAAAACATTTTAGGTTGCAGACAGTATGCCAGACTATCATTATACAAAATATATCTTTATAAAGCTCCTATTTATGAATCAGATGGATTGATATCCTTTTATTTTCAGTGTAATATGCAGTCCTCTTTGACTCAAAGCATTTTCCCAGGAGAGAAGTAAGCCTTATATAACCTATAAGGTCCTCTGTACTCCATGAGTAATCAAACTTTCTTTGAATTCACCTGACAGCTACATTTTTCCACAGATATATGGTAAGACTGTCAGTGACATTCTTTTAGTCAACAATTCTTTTTTATGAGACACATAAAACAATTATTTTATAGAGCAATTTCTGCTTATCATTAGTAATAATGATCACACTACTTTTGTCTCTTTTGCCTTCCATAGTAGTTTTGCTTCAAAGAGAATTTCACATAAAGATTAAAGAAAGAGAGAGGAGATATTTATATAAAACAAAAAAGTATATTACTGGATCAGACTTATAAATAAATAATATTATTAGACTTTTTGGTACCCTGTGGCACGTCTCCCAGAGATTCTCTGGTTAATACTGAGCAATACAGTAATTTTTGTCATTATTGCCAAAGTTCATACCTAAATAAATAAGTAAAACCAAGATGTTTTGTATGTCTCTTAAAAAGCAGACCATCTTTTATCCCATGTGAAAAAAAAAAACAGAAAGTATGTGAAAATTTGGGTCTTAAAGGGTCTTATGCTAGCATAAAAATTGTTTGTATGTAATCAAAGTAAAGAGAAAGTAAAGTGAAATTTATCAGCTACACAGGCGGGGTGGGGGGTTGGGGGCGGGGTGGGAGGTTTACTGTGGTTCTTGGTGGTGGAATATATGCACTGGTGAAGGGATGGGTGTTAGAGCATTATGTAACTGAGACTTAAGCCTGAAAGCTTTGTAACTTTCCACATGGTGATTCAATAAAAAAAAAGAATCAAATCAGAACAAAATAAAGGCATAAGAAAGTGGGAAAAAATTGGGGACTTATGCTAACATAAAGAGAGAAACGTCCAAAACGTTGAACTAAGCACCAAATGAATACCTCTCTTAGTTTCTTGTTGAATATTGTATTTTTTCATGTCTTAAAAATCCAAATTTATTATTCCTAAGGAGCAGACATTCCTTTGACTTACAGGCAAAGAGACATCTTTATAGATTGACGGGAAGTAGACCATGGGAATAGCTATTAAGATCACCAATGAGAGCATTTCCTTTCTGTGAAGCAAATGGTGTTCTTCTGAAGAACACCAAATTGTTAGCACTAGGTAATTCACCTGAGAGAGTACAGGTAGTGTGACTTTCAGACATCATCACTGAATCCAGAAGCATTCAAGAGAGTTCCCTCCTTCATAAAACCCCACCAATGAACAATCAGGCAGAAAAGCAGGAGAGAAGACATATTTACCATACCCACTAGAATATGCGATTGTTTGTTGTCAGTTGTAGGACCCAGGAGTTCCCTGTTATCATTTCCCTTAACTGACTAAAAATAAGATGGTCACACCATATAGTGGTAAAGGGAACAGGTAAGCACAGTGTGTGTCCTACCTTGTACTAGGGAAAAGGGGCCCAAGTAATACAGCAGTAGCTCCACTGGTTTGTATACCTGCAAGTGGACAGTTCCATGTCTGAGCTTGGGAAAACTTTCTAGCAAAGTACACATTCAAGTGACAAGAACATGATCCTCACAGCAAGGTTTTGGCCTGATTCGTGAAAGAGGCAGATGGTCTAGCTAGTGATGTTAAAAGACATGAAACTATACTAAGTGATAATCTACATGCAAACCCCAGGACTAACAGGAGCTTCATACCTGCAGTGTGTGGAGACTTCAGAGCAGGCACAGTGCTAGGATGGTGTGGCAGGGAAGGGGGAAGAGGGGACAAGGGGAAATGGGAGGAAGGTATTCAATCATTAATGAAATTTGAGATGTGGTCAGAAATAAAGCATGAGAACTGAAGCCTGGGAAGTTGTAATAGGTTAAAATAAAATCATACTGATTTTAATTAAACTCACATAAAGGGAAGGCTATAATGGGTTTATTGGATTTAAAAACTAATTGATCAGTAACTGCCTTCTCCAGAGTCATTTTACTAGAACAGAGAAGAAATAATTTGGGGTGTTGCCCGCTGACCCAGCTAAGACAAAGGGAAGTAGGGTGAACTGCCGACAATTCTCTTGAAAGCTCACCTGGGTGGAAGAAGTTGTGGTGGCAGAAATGCAGAAACAATGACAGAGGTGCATTGAATTTTTTTTGCTTCCAAATCAAAATGGAAGAATGTTTTAGATGTGATTGAAAAAGAGGAAACAAAATCCAAGTTACTTCCCTACCAATAGCAAACTAAATATCTCAGTAGAGAGAGTACTAAAGTTAATATTAGGAAAACCAAAGTGTGACTACTAGGGCAATTCTAAGAATACTATTTCAGCTCTCTTTACCTTTAGTAAATTTAGGCAATTCTAAGAATACTATTTCAGCTCTCTTTACCTTTACCTCTCATTGTCCTTTTCAGAAAGACAGATCACTAAGATGAGCAACGCAGTGTGTGTGTGTGTAAGGTCTGGATGAGAATACTTGTGGGGAAATTCCTGGATTAATCGTACAGTATGTCTTTAGTAAATGGTCATTTTAGTCATTATCCCATCTAAGTTCTGACTGGGGTCCAACAATGCAATCACTACTGATTTCTTTACCAGTATTGTTCATTTTACCAGTCTGGATAATTTTTTTATCTCTTTAGGAATTTGGTGACAGACTCTGTTAGTCTGTTCCTCCCAGATTTGAAGGACAGGCCAAAGACCCAGTTTGGAAATGAAAGAGGAAGACTAGAGGGCAACATTGGCTCCATCCATTGATATCTCCCAGAGGTACAGAAACAGGATTCATGAAGATGTTGACGAGACTCCAAGTTCTTACTTTAGCTTTGTTTTCAAAAGGATTTTTGCTTTCTTTGGGGGACCATAACTTTCTGAGGAGGGAAATAAAAATAGAAGGTGACCTTGTATTAGGAGGCCTATTTCCTATTAATGAAAAAGGCACTGGAACTGAAGAATGTGGGCGAATCAATGAAGATCGAGGAATCCAACGCCTGGAAGCCATGTTGTTTGCTATTGATGAAATTAACAAAGACAATTATTTGCTACCAGGAGTGAAACTAGGTGTTCATATTTTGGATACGTGCTCAAGGGATACTTATGCATTAGAGCAATCGCTGGAATTTGTCCGGGCATCTTTGACTAAAGTGGATGAAGCGGAGTATATGTGTCCTGATGGATCCTATGCCATTCAAGAAAATATTCCACTGCTCATTGCAGGGGTCATTGGTGGTTCCTACAGCAGTGTTTCTATACAGGTAAGATCCTACTGTACTGTTACTAAAACACTGTGTCTCTTTGCTTTTGTGTCTTGAGTCAACCAAAGAAAAACATCTAAATTGCTTTATTAATGAATGACATTAAAAGCAAAATTCTTCATTTCTGTGAGTATTTCATAAAATAAACTTGCAAGACAACATTTTTCTACCAATAAAAATTGTTAAGAATATCAGGTAACCATTACCTCAAAATTCTGTAACTAAAATCAATATTATAAAGTTTTACAAATCTAAAGATCAGCTAGAGTAAGCTGATCAAAGGGTTTCAGCAAGAGATTGTTCTGTCCTAGGTTATTGCTTAGTCTCCAACAGGCATGTTCTTTCACAGTGACGACAAAGGTGCAAGAGAATAAACAATTAATTGTGTATGCCCCTTCCAAGCTTCTGTTTGCATCACCCATGCCATCATCTTATTCTCAAAACAATTCACAAGTCTGAGCCAGGAGTCAAAGAGTGGATAAAAGTATATGTTCTGTCCTTAGGACAAGAATTTCAAACTTGTAGCATAAAGAATGTGAGTTTAATAATAAAGAAAAAATTATTTGAAGTCATCCATATGAACAATATTGTTACTTTATACCAGTATGTCATTTTGTTCAGAGACAAATTATAAATAATTTCTGGTGGTTTGAATGGAAGTCATATAATTACTTTTTTAAAAAAAGAAGAAGGAACAACTCAGCATACAACTTAAACTAGATAAAAACTGATCATTTGATTTTAAAACTTGGTTAAGTGAACAAAATAATTTGTTCAAATTCTTTCAATATGCACTTACTAAGTAATAGGGTTTTAGATTTAGAAAAAAGCTGAGAAATCATCGCATTCAAACACTTTTTTTTCATTTTTTAAGCCCTAGAAAAATTATTTTCATGAAACTCCTATCGGTAGGTAGCATAAGAACTAGGATGAACTATAAGTTTTATATTCATATGTACTTTCAATATTCCATATGACTTAGTTATGTTGCTTGAAGACCTGTTTTTTTTTTTAGTGAAAGCACTAATGTCAGAGTTATAAAGGCCCATGATTATAAAAGTCATATACTTTGCCTCTTACCAAATTCCTATAATTAAATCCTGGCACACTAAAGGCATTGTGTTTGTACCTTGGTGTGCAAAGGTATTGTACTTGTATTATGTTTATATGTCATAAATATTTTGCATTGGAATAACCTTAGTTCTATATCCAGATTTGTCATTTTAAATTATACAACAAATTCTGTGCTGTTCTAAATGAGCTATTTCAAATCTTTTTCCTTCATCAGAGCACAGACTCATATTATGAGTAATTAGGATAATTAGCTTTTTCATAAACACCCTTTGACTTCATTAGATAAATACAAAATATTGCACATCTCAAATCATATCATGTTAATTTTAACACTTTTTCTATGCTTGGATTAGGAGAGATAGAATTTGCTATTTGAGAAGGAGAATTAAAAAATATGTCAGTCATATTTCAGTACAAACTGCAGCAGATGAGTGCCACACATTTTATAAATATTTTTATTAAACCCAATATTCCCACTCATATGAGATTACAAATATGTCTTCCTGATTTTAATTTCTCCCATTGCAGTAAAAACCATTCTATTGCTCTAACTGTGTGAGTTTCATAGTCCAGTGCTTAGCCCTGTGATACCCAGGGGTCGTGTGGTGTGGGGATAGAAGTTAGTGTCTTCCACATGCTAGGAACATGAGTTAGCTTCCCAGCCCCAGGAAGCCTTTTATCCGTCACCAAAGGACCTGACTTATCATTTTATCTATCTAGTTCTTATCACTATGAATGCACAAATTCTGACATATTTTTCAAAGTCCATAAAAGTTTGGGATTTAAAGAAAAAAATCCAAATTATTATTCTGTACTAGTAAAAGGGAATAATCTTTGATATCAGAAAGGTAGAATTTGACTTCCACCTTCATCATTTATTAATTTATCTATGAAGAACTTACATAGAGATCTTAGCTAAAACAAACAAAACAAACAAACAAACAAAGAGAAATAGTTTTTGCTTTACAAAATTGCTGAGAAGATAGACTGAGACTCTCTCTAGGACATGCCTCACTGAAGAGCCAATATTTAATCACGGTAAATACTAGATTCCTACAATGACAAGTAATGTCAGTGGAAGATCCACATATAAAACAGGGGTCAAGGAGGTTTCCCACAGAACTGCACATGCACAGTGAATCAGATTTGTTCCCTGATACCATATGGCCTCCTGAGTATCTGCCAATATGGGGGCCCCCAGGAGAGCCCCTACATCCACCCCCACTCCACAAACAATAAACAACAAAACCTTCTCAGAAGCGTTCTGCAGCTCCATGAAGTTACTGTTGGTGTTTCCTACATGCTTCATCAGCAAGCCAGTCTATGTAAAGCTCCTTCTATGTGTAAAAAATCTTACTGGAGCTATGATATTATGAAATAAGAAGGACCATAGTTTAGGACTGGAATGTGGGATTCACAAGGAAAGACATGAAATTTCAAAAGGTTTTAAGGATGACTGAGAGTGAATGTTGCAGTAGAAAAAAAGGCTTGACTATGGTGTGAACGAGGTCCAGAATCTGAGGAGGCAGCTCAAAAGTTTGGGGCAGAAGTTCATGGGCAAGGGGACTCTAAGAAAACAGTGAAAGGGTGAGCCAGAGAGAAAGGGACAGTGAGGGGGCCTCATTTCTTCAGATCTGATATCCTGGCTGCTCATGTTCTGGTTAGGCTCCTCTTTGGTCCAGGCTAAGGTAAATTTGGAAGCAGAGCAACCAATACAGCAAGGTCTATACACTGACCTTCACACAAACAGTCCAGGACCACTTTGGCTAAAGGCCTTTGCTTTGAGCTCTGCATCAGGAATTTTACAAAGGTCTTAGGGAGCACTTATAGAGCTGAGCGTTTCATTGTTATGCTTTTGAAACAGGTTTTCAATAAGAATTCTAAAAAGTATAGTCAATAGTGATCCAAAGCAATAAATGCCAAAAGTGAATTCGAGGTATTTCTTTGTACACTAAAGAGGAAATATTTTCAGAAAGGTTTATTCTGTTCTCACACTCACCTGCTGCTGCTCCCAGGTTGATTTGGATCTTCGACCCTGGTGTCTGGTAACCGTGGTGACAGGATATGGCTGGGAGCTACAAAGAATCCCGCAGACCAGTCAACACTGCATCCATTTTTAACAATTTTTAACTTCTTCAGTGTTTACTGAAAAGGGTCTTTGCTTAAATTGAATGGGGAGAAAAGAGAGAATAAAGCTGTAAAAGAAATGTTCTAGCAAAGATCCACCCCTCAATTTAAATTTCTTTTTTCATTTAATTGTCCCAGCACATAATTTTCTATCATAAAATTCCTCTTTGAGACAGAAAATTTTTGATAATGACAATATTTGGGTATTTTGTCTTTTGTGCCTGGGTCAATGTAGAAATTACAATTTTCTCCATTTAGGCCTTGATTGCCTTATTGGCAGAACTGTTACAGGAAGTTCTTTCTTCCCAGCTTTATTTTTGTTTGCAGATGTTTGCAGATAGTGAAAACTGCATGAAAGTAGAAATTCCTAATGATTTGCTGAGTATAGCTATTATTGCCATTGGGGAAGACCTGAATAATTAATTTTTCAACACTCTTACTAATATGGACTGGAGCAATAGCACAGTGGGTAAGGCATTTGCCTTGCACGCGGCCAACCTCCTGGCAAGCTACCGAGAGTATCCCGCCCCCACAGCAGAGCCTGACAAGCTACCTGTGGCGTATTCAATATGCCAAAACAATAACAAGTCTCACAATGGAGATGTTACTGGTGCCCACTCGAGCAAATCGATGAACAATGGGATAACAATGCTACAGTGCTTACTAATACAAACTATTCCATGTCATACATTTTTATAAATCAATATGATTAATTTTTGTTCATTTATTTTGAGGCCACACCTGGCAGTGTTCAGGGTTTACTACTGGCCCTGTGCTCAGAGATCTCACCTGGCTGTCATGGGGGTAGTGGGGACTCCAGAGACTCCTCTAAGGTTGGTCGTGGGCAAGGCAAGTGCCTTAATCTTGTGCTATCTCTCCGTCCACAGTATTGATTTTTCAAATTGGCAATCAAAGCTATTATTAAAAAAATCATTCTTTATTAGTAACTATATCTAGTATCTATACTCCTTTGGGGAACAAGTTCTTTGTCAAGAGTTCCTTATTTTGCTCTTCTCTATTGGTGTGCAATCCTTCTACTCAGAAAAAAGTATTTATTCAAGAAGAGAATCAGGTAGACTGAATTTAGCTACACGATTGTCTACACTGTTCTTATTTAGAGGTACTATTTATGCTCAAGATTTTTTCAAGTAAATTTCAGTTGGTTTCTAAATTGTCTACTCAAAAATGTCTCTTCAATTGTTCTAAAACTGTTCCTTCACTTTTCAGAAGAGGTATCATTTACTCAGTCATCTTTTGTCTAGCTGGAGCATTTTTTAGGTGAAATTTGACAGCTACAAATTGACTCAGAAACACCAGGGACTTGGTTTACATAGTACCTCAAAATTGAATTCAGACAGGACAGAAGGACATCTTGAAAGGATTTTGCTATATCTTCCCATGCCTGTATAATCAGATCTTTGAATTTTTAACAATATTCAACTCTTATCCTCTTTAGTTGAGGGATGGGTGTTTGATCGTTGTGTGATTGTAACAAAAACATGAAAGCTTGTAACTATCTCTCGGTGATTCAATAAAATTTAAGAAATAAAATAAAATAAAATATTCAACCCTCAGCAACTCTCTAACTTTGGGCAATGTTTTTTTTTTTTTTCTTTTTGGGTCACACCCAGCAATGCTAAGGGGTTATTCCTGGCTCTGCACTCAGGAATTACTCCTGGAGGTGCTTGGGGGACCATATAAGATGTTGGGGATTGAACCTGGTTCAGCCTTGTGCAAGGCAAATACCCTACCTGCTATACTATCGCTCAGCCCGGCAATGGTAATCTTAATGTTCAGTGTGACATTTGGAATGCCAGGCATTGTTCACATCATGTCTGAGAATAATTTTCTAAACTAAATCTCTTGCAGTAAGTTTCAGAGATTTTTTATTTTTATTTATTTATCTTTTTTTTGCTTTTTGGGTCACACCCAGCAATGCACAAGGGTTACTCCTGGCTCTGCACTCAGGAATTACTCCTGGTGATGCTCAGGGGACCATATGGGATGCTGGGAATCGAACCTGGTTTGGCCATGTGCAAGGCAAATGCCCTACCCGCTGTGCCCCAAGTTCCAGAGATTTTTATCTAGATTGGACAGTGGAAAAAATACATAAAAATCCACTCTCTTGTTCCTTTTCCACTAAACTCTGTAATGCAGAAGTGGGTCGCCACTGGTCAATGTGGACCATCACTCTGCACTGACCTCCCTCAATGTTTCTTTCCTTCTTTATAATTTGATGTGTTGAGAAAGAGTCAGGAAGCTAGTTGAGAAATTTGGGAGTACAGACTCTTCGTGTTGTTAGTTCTCTCTAAGCATCAGATGAATGCTGAATGGAAACTTTAAACTTTTTTCTGGATAAATAAATTGAATCTAAAACATACTTTCCTAACCTTGGCAGAATTGGATGGCTAATTCTGTCTTGTGGAGAGCTATTCTGTGCATTGTAGGATGTTTAACAACATAATGAGCCTCTATCCACTAGGTGTCCAAAGTTATGGAAATACTTTCATACATTGTCAAATCACAGAATAACCCACTCCACACTGGCCGTCACTAATCTAGAGCAAGACAGAACCAGTATAATAAACAATTCTTACAAATGAAACAATTTGAAGTAGCGGGATAAAGGGAATGCATCCTCTGACACTATATATTCAAGCAAAATTCAAGCTACTTTTGAGGACATTTAAGTAACATTTTAGTATATAAACAATATGACATTTAAGGGTATTTGTCAACTTTCTAATAATATGTAGCTCTCAAATATGAATCATATCAAGTACTAGATTCTTTTCTATCAGAATCACATTAAAATAAAGTAGGCAACCATATTTCATTTGACTGTATTTTTGAAATTTTTGTAAATCAAGTGTCTCACTTACTTGCATATTACAACTAGTGTATTCATAATTTTTCCATTAGAACATAAGTGTTTATTAAGCATGTTTATTTTTAGTATCACAAGCACATTACTAGGTAGAATCCTAATGATGTGTAGCAGAGAAAATGTAAATTAAATATTTTAAGTAGTAGACATCTTGTGAGTCCCTGAGGCATCATGAATAAGAAGACTGAGAAGTAACATATATAAAACACCCACAACCTGAGTCTTAGTGAACATAGTACTAGGAGAACAGAGAGAATAAGAAAATTCTACCAGAACTGAAAAGAATGGAGTTGTGCAGATATGTATAAACAATAAACCTGCCTTTGAAATTTCCCTGGAAATTTACTTTCCCATTGTCTACAAAATGACAACTGCACATTCTTTCATAAAATAGAGAACATAATGTTTCCTTCACCTACAATGCAACATTCCTTAGCTCTTTGTAAGCTTTGCCAAATTCTCCTATCTTCAGTTGTCTGCTGAAATTAATCCTTCTTGAGAAAACTCTCCTTTGCTCCCATTACATAAACATACACCTCCATTCTTATTAAATATAATTGATCATCTAATTCTTTATCAACTTTAAGCTCCTTGAGTTTAGAATCCATTTCTTTTTATCTTTATATAGTCATCTAGAATAAGACCCCTACCATTTTGAAAATAAGTGCTACTGTAAATCATGATACTCAATAAAACATTTCTGACTTAAAAATAAAATTTTTAAAGGAAATATATGAGGAAGGAAAGAGAGAGAGAAGTATGTGTTCAGGAGAGAACACAGGCTACTCAAGAGTGGAAATAGGCAAGCAAAGAAATTGAAAGAGATAAACGAGGCATGTGTTCAAGGAAGAACACAGGCCTGAAGAGAAATCCTGAAAGTAAATATTTTCTAAATTAACTGAAAGAGTAAATAGCATGGTAATATACTACATGTTCAGAAGATGTGGAAATCCCTAAATGGATCTTAGATTAGAGATCACAACCATCGCCTCCCTATTCTACAACTGTCTGGATGCTCATAAATAATAAATCAGCATTTTTCTGCAATGGAAAATTGGGTTCAACACAACAGAAATATGATGTAGGAAGGTGAGCTGTGGGAAAAATTCCCCAGCCTCCCCATCTCTTCAGTCTACAGATGTACCCCAAAATGAATTTTACCCCATCTGTCCTGACATTAATCCAGGGAAGATTACCAAATTCAACACACTTGGGAACCCACAGCCATTCTGGAAAAGGTTAGAGTTCCAACCTTACCTCTATGATCTTTCTCCAAATAAAGAATAAGCACACTGTCAACCATTCACAAGATACTTTGCTTGAAAATAAAACAAAAAAATAAAGAAATATCATTATAGTTCTTAGAAAAAATAGCATTAGAAATCCATTTTCTAATATGCTTTAGTGTTTACATTTCTAAAAACAAAAAATGTAGTTGCATTCAATGATGTTAACATTAAAATACAATAATGGATATATTGCAACTGTAAGATTTTAGTGTCACTTAGGGAAAAGTTTCATTGTAATAACTTTAAAACTCTTGGTAAAAACCAAAAAAAAAAAATTACTTAACTCCACTGTCTCTTTCCTCACATCAAAGATTTAATAAAACCTCTCTCACTGGGTTACTGTGTGAATTAAGAAAATGTGTTAAACACAGCAAAAAATAGTACCTCAGACATAACAGGCATTCAACATTTTAGAATTTATTATCATCTGTGAGCTTTCTATTATTGTTGTCATTGATGTTTTGTTTTCTTTTTTAAAAAAATATTTTAATATCTCCTATCCAGGAGAAACAGTTCAAAAAGGAATTGAGACTCCATACAGATGAAGGAGTAGGTCCAGGTTTTTATCTCTTTACAAGTAGTTGAATCAACATTAGAATCCATACAGCTTGCCTTTTTCTCTGCTATCCTGATCACCTCTTCACATTGTCTAAGCTTCAGAAAAACCTGACTCAAAACTTATCTCAGATAGAATCTTTTTTATTTATTTCCTCCCAGACTTCTCATTCCAAAGCAATTGCACCAAGCTGATTGTTTTTGAAACTTCTCTGCATTGTTCCTGCTTCCCCTCCTCCAAGAAAGGGCAACACTATTCAAGGACACCATCATAGGGAAAACAACAGCAATTTTAAAATGCTTGTTAACATAGTTTCATTGTAGAAATTTCTCACCAGAGATAATTCCTGGGATGCACTATTTTTCCCCCCTATGCTCTGGAGTTAATTTATTCCTTAATTAATTCCCCTTCTGTCATACATTTATTTGAAAACTGCTCTTGTGAAAAACAAGACACTACCATCAGAACCACAGTCCACAAAACAAGAGAGGTTTTTTAATTTATTTATTTTTCATTTTTTTGCTTTTGGGGTCACATTCCACGATGCTCAGGAGTTGCTCCTGGCTCTGCACTCAGGAACTAACCCTGGAGGTGCTCAGGGGACCATATGGGATGTAAACCAGGCTCAGCCGCATGCAAGGCAAACACCCTAACCGCTGTGCTATCTCGCTCCGGCCCCACAAAACAAGAGAGTGATCCCTCACTGATAACCAGCTTCTAGTGCATGTCTAGTGGTGGAAGTCAGGAGACAAAACGTAAGAATTAAAGACTTTCTTGAGTTATCAACATGTGTGTTGTATTATGATTATAGAGTAATAGGCAAGTTAATTAAAATTAGACTTCTGACACTTTCCAATCAAACTAACATAGGATTTTGCTTTAACACACAGTTCTCTTAGAAATTATCATTAATCTGTGCCTTTTAAAATGGATCAATATATACAAAGCTCAGTGTTTCAGTAAGGAAAGAGCCAACTCTTGGCAATTTATAATAATGAAAGCCCATTGATTTAATGTAGTGAAAGTGCTTTTATTGGTCTGAAAAATGCAGTCAAACACTTGCAAAGGTTTTTTTTCCAATTAGTGGACTTTGAGGATTCAAGAATAATGTTTCAAAAATACCTGCAGTAAAACTCTAAGCAAACATTGATACGTCAGATGACTGAATTTGTGTTTTGTGGCTATTTCTGACATTAACACCTGATAAATTATGAAAATTCCTCTGTTACAAGGGATAAAGTCTTATTGTTGCAAGCTAGCTGATGTTATATTTTATCAGTAGGAACTGCAACACAGGGGCAAAAACTATAAAAGCAACAGCTTCAAAATTGTATTCCAAATTTAGACCAGATTTCCTTGCCATGTGATCAGAATGACAAAGTATCTTGCCATCACTTAATAGGGTTGAATGTGCAGGGCCAGCATCTCAGGAACTCATTGGTTCCTTCCAGGCACTGCGCCTCCAAATTGAGTAACTGCCACCAGGTTCACAATGAGGCCTCCCTGAATACAAATCAGACAATTAAACTAATCCATGGTGGAAAACAGATGTGACTGAACATGATTTTACCATTTCAGAATTTTCCTTTAAAAAATAATGCCCATCAAAATTAAAAATATCTATGTACATTAGACATATTACCTGTCATTACAGAGTAGCTGTAAGAAATATTATTTATGCAAATTAAGAGACACAATAAATACATGTATTCATCTCTCCTTTCTTCTGCCTAAAAACTTTCATTTACCTTTTCATCGAGTAAGCCTACGCTTAAATACATAACGTAGCTGAACTGTTATCTCAACCTGGGACCTTGTCATGATTCACATAAGAATAACAAATTACTCTTTAACCTGTGTTTTTCTAGATCCTGGGCTGTGTTTATTTGTCTCCTACCAGTTTCTACAATGGGGATAGATTACTAATTTTGAAACAGCTACTCTTGAAATGCTCCATTTAGGGACCAGAGAGAACAAAGCAGTTAGGGTGCTTGGCTTGGATGCTGCCAACCCTAATTTGATCTTTGGCACCCTATGTGGTCCAGAATCCTACCAGGAGCAATTCCAGAGTACAGAGCCAGAAATAAATACTCCGCACAGCTGGGTGTGCACCCCCTGCCTAAAATAGTGTTTCATATAATTATATTGGTCTAAGAATGAATGGCTACTAGGTTAAACATGCTCATTATCTCTATCACTTCTTCAGCACGTACTAAGTGCTAACCAATGAGTTAAGAACTACCAATAGGCTATCATTCAATCCTTATATTACATTATACACTAAAGACTACTATTATTTCCTTTAACAGAAGAGGAAATGAAGTTTAATGACTGAATATTAAAAACTTACCTAAGCTCACACAGAGAGAGAGCTACATTCCAATACTTTTCTAACTCCAACCGTGTATATCAAACCACTCTACTATTTGCTTTTGTTATGTTGGCTCTATTGAAACAATGAATCATTAACAGAGAAAGCCATGAATGACATAGTTTGATGCACCACAAATAATAAATTTATTCCTCAGTGAAGATTCATTTCTCTATACTAAATTACTGACACGGAACTTCAGAACAAAATAAAAAAGTATTTTTAAAAGCATTAGACTACAGCCCTCAGATCTCTTTAGGCATACCCAAAAGCTCTTGCTTTTGAATAACAACCATCAGTTATAGGAATGCTTTTTTATTGCTAAGGCTATATTTGTCATTTTATTGCTGTACAAGTGATATCACGCATCAAAGTAAACTATGGATGCTTCAATGAGTGGCTCTGTTAAATTCTCGGCAGCTTTTGTAAAAATCAACACTAATATTACTGAAGAATATTTTTCTAATATATCTAGGACAAGTCTACTTGAGAATCATGCTTCTGTAGATTTTACGGGGTAAACTATCAACACCATAGACTAGATCTGGCAATAGAACTTTTGATAGCATTGCTAGTAGTTGGAACCCAAGCCAATGCAATCCCATTTTTTTCTTAGAAATATTTAATGAAGATAAAAAGGAACAAAAATAGATACAAACTGATCCAGTTGGAAAAAGACCTTCTTATTCTTCCTGCTAAATGGGGTAGTACACTATTATTTTTAAACAAGTGCCTTTTTAGTTAGAGAAAAATTATTCAAATATGATGTGGCATGATGGGAAATTTGACCAGCTTTATATGTCAGTGTCCTAAAAAATGTTATTCAAGAAATTTTATGTCCTATAGCTCATTTCAACCCCTATAATAAATTATGAGCATGCCCAAAGTGATAAACTTTTTATTCATAAATGTCTTGGTTGCAAAAGAAAAGAAACAAAAGCATCTATCTGGGACTAAAATTGTAGGTATGAAAACCAATGCTTGCAGGAGAGGAGAGGATAGAAATTAAATTACTTTGAGCCTATTTTTTTTACCTGTGGATGGGGCTAGGGATTTCCAAGCAATTCTTTTTTTTTTTTGCTTTTGCTTTTTGGGTTACACCAGCGATGCACAGGGGTTACTCTTGACTCATGCACTCAGGAATTACTCCTGGAAGTGCTGAGGGGACCATATAGAATGCTGGGAATCGAATCTGCATCAGCCACATGGAAGGCAAAGCCCTACCTGCTGTGCTATCGCTCCAGCCCCTTCCAAAGCAATTATTAGGGTCTATGGGTCTCTCCTAGTGATACTTCACCAACTTTGCCAAACAGTTTAAGTGTAGTTGAACAGATGCAGTATTTTTGGGCCCTGAAGCAATAGGGACCACCAAGACCATTCCCATGGTGCTTGGAAGCCTCCAGAACTACGCCTCGCAATGCTAAAGGAGGCTAGGGCAATATGGTGCCTCATACATGTAAAGCCTATGTCCCTGATTTCAAGGCTATCTCCACAGTCTGAGTCATTTTTTAAAGGTTTTGTCACAAAGATTTTCAACATAAATACCCTTTAAAATGATCAGTTGAATGAGAAATCATACTGCTGAATGGAAATGATAATATGTGTCTTCTACTGGAGTGCTTTGGCACACATGCATGTACACTCAAGTTGGTGATTTTACAGATTATACTGAATAAGCTAAAATTTACTATGTTACATTATATTATTTCTTAAAGCCAGAAGAATCTCTGGGCTCCAGTCGACCATTTTCAAGCAAAACATTTGCAGATATGTTACAGATAGTGTGGTTCTCCCACCAATCCCCCCACCCTCACCAAATAATCTTTTTCTGCAAAAATAGCAAGATTGGAACCCCTTTAGGAGTAAATAATTCATGTGATTTGAATAGCTTGAATTCCTCATGCAGTTTCTCAACAACATACCACCTCCAGTTATAGTTTAGAATACAAACCAGTCTGAATTTTGTACAAGTTGATCAATCTGAAAAGAAGGGTCACTGAGAATACTTATCTTAATGACTTTAGGGATTTGGTTCGTGTAATGACCTGGGTTATAAAGTAGATAGCAAAAGTGCAGCACTCAGTGATTCTCTTCCAAACTTATATATATAATCACTTTTTAAAAAATGAAACACAGCATTCAGCACTCCATGTGTGATAAAAAATTAAAAGTGCAGGCTTGCTCTTAGAAAAAAGCCCCAAAGGCTCTATGAATGGCACAGAATGCAAAGACAAACCCATAGCAGTTACTACTGACTACCAAGATACTAAGTTCCCTATACCAATAACTGTCACTGTCACTGTCATCCCGTTGCTCATCCATTTGCTCGAGCGGGCACCAGTAATGTCTCCATTGTGAGACTTGTTGTTACTGGGTTTTCATGTTGATTACACCCCGGGTAGTTTGCCAGGCTCTGCCGTGTGGGCAAGATACTTTCAGTAGCTTGCCAGGCTCTCCGAGAGGGGCCAACCTGGGATGACCACGTGCAAGGCAAATGCCCTACCTGCTTTGCTATTGCTCCCCCAATAACTAAATTTTCAAATGTATGTAATTTTGCACTGAAGACTATCTTTTTTTAAATAGAAATTTAATGACTCTTTGCCATCTGTAAATTTTGTAGCTAAGCATAAGTGTATATAAAAGCCAGTTATTGTTGTGCCTTTTAATGTATTCACATAGTTTTAGAAAGTAATAGCAAAATTCTGAGCAGAATTCACATTATCATCATTTTAGAGATAATATTGTCTACTATACCTTAAACTTGCATAATATGTATTGTCTTCCATTGAAAATATATATTTGATCTTGTGTCACACAGAAGGAACATGGCTCATATTTGAAATGGAAACATTATTGATATTCTGAATGCAAAGAGTGACCACAGAACTGATGTTGGGATTTCTGAAATTTCCAATTTATACTCATTTTTCACACTATTGAAAGACTAGTGAAATAACTGACCTCTTTCCCATAATTCCCATATTTTGTTTGTTTCTATAATCAGACTATAAATGAAATAAAGCATAACACCTGTGATCCTAAAAAGAAATGTTCAACCATTTCTTGTACACCTGGTAGTACTAAAATATACTAGAAGTAAAGTTCCAAAATAAAGCAGTTTTTAAGTAAAAATTCCCAGCAATGAACAAAGATGGTTTTGATGCCTGCTGTAGCATTGCTATACAACTATCTATTTATAATGAGAAATATAAAAATTTATGTATTCCGAAAGCAAAAAATAAGTAACTGATGTGAGCTCTGAGAATCTGTTTATATAACTTGCACATAATATATCTGACTCCAGAAAACCTTTCCTTACCAACAGTCCTTAATATCAGTTCTTTGGTAAAGCATACTTTGGGGATATATTTAAATGATTCCCACTTTCAGTATGTGAAATGTGGAAATGAAAGCTTCAAAGATAAGTCCCCTAATTCATTCTCCTAGAACAGGTTCTACAAAACACTATATATAATTTTCTTTATATATATATATATAATTTTCTGACCTTTTATATATATATATAATTTTCTGACCTAGAGGGAATTCATAAAATGATCTGATCCAGTTGATAAGATATTGATTTTATTCTTTTGTATTTCATGTAGAGATAATTTAGAGAAATAGTTTTCATCATATATTTATTTTTAATAACGTTTCCTTCAGATTCATAATACATAAATCAATCCCTTGTCTTAGATGACATCTTGTTTTGGTGAAAAAAAAGATGGAAATAGAGAAATAGACCCAGTGCAAAGCAAAGGAGGTGCTTATCAGTAGACTGATATTAGTTTACATTGCCAGCTGGTGTACAGGTATGTTTTTTTTTTTCAAAGAAACCTATCCTTGAATTTAGAAAACATTATACAACAGAGAAGCAAACTATCTATTCATCAATTCACTTATTTAATAAATATTATAGAACAATTCTATACTCTGTGTGGCACTGACAAAGGGAGATTTAAATACTAATTCCCTGTTCTTAAAATTCTCATTCTAGGACTGGGTCGAGAACTTCAGTAGTAGAACACAAGTCTGGCATATTGAACACATCAGGTTCAATCCCCAGCCAGATGTAGCCTTGGTAGTTTACACTACAGGCTATTTGGAATGGTGCTATATAAGAAAAAAAAAAAGAGGTGTAAGGGCAAAGAGAGAGCTCAAAGGATGAAGGAGATGCCTGAAATGTATGAAGTCCTGAGTTTGATCTCTGGCACTGCCTGATCTCCTTAAACCACCCAGTGTAGTCTGATGGCACCAAATACAGGGTTGAAGTGTTGCTGGCAGTGTCTCTAAGTCTCAAGATCCATTGGGAACCTCCTCCAAAACACAGTTCTCACTCCTCTAGAGTGACATTGAAATCACCATATATGATTAGTGCCAAGAGGGAAATGCATAAAGGAGTTATGGGAGAAAGGATTCTTGGGAAAACAGGGAAAAGGACTGGAACACATACTTTGCACGCTGGAGGCCCAGGTTTGATCTCAGCAGCACACAGTCCCCTGAGCACTACCAATAATGAGCTAGTGAGCCCTGATCCCAGAAAAACCCCTAATCTTACACTAGGGGTGGCCTTATAAGAAAGCAAAGCAGGTATGGCCCACCCCACCCTATGCCATAAAAAAACAACAAAAGAAAGAAAGAAAAGAATGGAAAAGAAAGCAGAAAACTAAACAAAGAAGTAAATCAGTTTCAGAGATAAGGCACAAAATCCAGATTACATAAATTGATTTGTTAATGCTGTCAATAATTAAAGATCCTTCTAAGAAGAAGGAATAAGTTGTCCAAAGATATGTAGATTTGATAACAAGGTAAATTGGGGAGACTATATGGAACCAAATTTATTGGAGGATGAAAGTTATGAGAAATGATCAACAATATGCAATATTAGATTGTTAAAGGATTGGTACTAAAATGGGAAAAATACTAATTTCGGATCATGATATCTACTGGGAAAGACTGTAACTAGCTAAGACTGACATCTTACACATTTCTCCTGGAGCTAAAAAGAAAATCTGAACAATCCTGATTTAACAGGTTACCATGAAACATGGTGATCCCTATTCAAACCATCCCACAGTGTTGAAATATTTACTGTAAAGCTATATAGCATACACCATAAGTAGGCAAAGCTTCCAATAAACCTGCATGAAGTACTCAGTTACTAGTAAATAACAAGTTCATCCATAAAAATTTATTGTGCTTCTTCCATAATCATAAATCCAAATCTGATCAAGATACTTATAGTTTGAAGCTTTCAATCATCCAGTTAAATTTTTCCTGGACAACTCTTATCTCTGTAGAGGGTCAATAGGCAGTTTTATGGAGCCACCACAAGAGATTGACAGATAAGAAAGTATACTTTTTGATATCAAGAAATGATTTCTCGGGGCAGGAGCAATAGTACAGAGTAGGGCATTTGCCTTGCACGTGGTCAAGCCAGGTTCAATTCCCAGCATCCCATATGGTCCCCCAAGTAAATCCTGAATGTAGAGCCAGGAGTAACCCCTGAGCATCGTCAGGTGTGACAAAAGAAAGAAAGAAAGAAAGAAAGAAAGAAAGAAAGAAAGAAAGAAAGAAAGAAAGAAAGAAAGAAAGAAAGAAAGAAAGAAAGAAAGAAAGAAAGAAAGAAAGAAAGAAAGAAAGAAAGAAAGAAAGAAAGAAAGAAAGAAAGAAAGAAAGAAAGAAAGAAAGAAAGATTATTTCTTGGGGTTTTCAGATCAAGGAAGTATGTTTCTAGAACATAGGGGAACAAAAGATAAAATGATAAGATGATAATATCTTACTACATTGGACTGAGATGAATCCCACATAGTATATGTTATGAACTTGGGTTGCAAAATAGATCGAATAATGTAAGAAGTGGTGCATGGTGTCAAAGTGTGTGTGATAAAATCCTCACTGTGGGCTCTTCAATAAGATCCCGAAAGACTCGGGGCTTTAGTTCCAATCTATAAAATGGGATAATGGTGGTATCTGGGCTGGAGCGATAGCACAGTGGTTGGGCTTTCGCCTTTCAGGCGGCCAACTCGTGTTTGATTCCTCCGCCCCTCTCGGAGAGCCCAGCAAACTACTGAGAGTATGGAGCACGCATGGCAGAGCTTGGCAAGCTACCCGTGCATATTGGATATGCCAAAAACAGTAACAATAAGCCTCTTATTGTTAATTAATTATAGTTAACAATAATGAGAGACGTTACTGGTGCCGCTCGAACAAATCGATGTGCAACAGGATGACAGTGACAGTGACAGTGACAATGGTAGTATCTAGTCTGCAAGATTTTAGTGAGGACTAAAGACAACTCATCCACAGAGATGATATAAAAATCTAAATACAAAAATACTCTTAATAACCCCTGTTTATCATGGATTTCTGTAACATTTAACTTTAAATGTATAGCCACAATTTTTCCTGCTTTTCATCTTCTTTCTTCACTTGTGCAATTTTTTTTAAACTTAAGTCAACAAATAAGCATCTATTCCTATGTAATATCACCTATTGTCAAAGAAGGACACTAGACCTTTGGGGAAATTATATAGCTAGATTCTAACTGTAGTTTTTATGCTTGTTGGCTGTATTATCTTAAAAAGAGACTTAACCCCTTAAAATTTAGTTTTCTCACAAAAGCAAGACTTAATTTCGTCCTGAGAATTTCTGGCTCTAAAATGTAAGGATTTATAGCGTATTTATATTTTTACCATAGTCACAAGTAAAAATATTAATCTTCTTGACCAAAAATTATTTAAAACTGTTATTTTTAATATTGCTATGTTTCTCATCCAGTCCGTATCATTTTCTCTTCTCCATGAGAGCCAAATTTTACCAATAGCTTGTTCATGTCATAATCTTCCATGGCTATAATTCTTACCTAAGCGGTTCATATCATATTGAATAGATTCTAGATATATGATAATTACATCTCAAAATGTACAAATAAACAAAGAATTCACAGTTTTAGCCCTGGTATTTAGAAGGAAAAAAATTTTTAAAGCTATATTGCTTTAAAAATAAAGAATTATTATGAAAATAATTCATAGTAAATCAGTGCTGATTTTTAATAATTGCCTCAAATGTTCTTTTAGATAATTCTATTCTAGAAAATTACCAAAATATCTCATGCTTATTAGGTTATGTTTACTCTTGTTTTACATTTTCCGAATTTGACCTTTCTCCATGTTTGCCCTCTGACAATTGTTCCTATATTGATTTATCAAAGATTATTTGATGTTGAGGCTGGAAAAATAGCTCAGCAACTGAACATAATCTGTTCCATGCAGAAGACCTGGGATTTAGTCCTCAAGCAATGTATGGTCCTGTGAGCACTGCTAGGAGTTATCCCCAAGCACTGAGTGAGAAAGCCCTTGAGTACTGCCAGAGGTGACCCTAAAACAGAGAGAGAAATTATTGATAGTGATTATTGAGAATGACCCCATAATCCAATTCTGCAGTTTCTTCTAGAACTCAGAACTGGTGCCAAACTCAAGTACCATGATTGTAGACTTTTCCTTTTGTTTTCTTTCTAATTTTGATGTGAGAATATGTCCAAGTGAAAAAATATTCCAACTCAAATAAATGAGACACTAGGCAGTGTTTTACTATGACTCATCCAGAACAACGTCCCAATCTAGTCTCTCTCTCTCTCTCTCTCTGACACACACACACACACACACACACACACACACACACATTACCCCCCCTCTTTCTGTCCCCCCACCACCACACTGTATGATCCATTACTTTAGTAATAACAATAATGAAAATAGCTTTGCTTAGCTGACTTTTGTGCTTTGGTCTTCTTAATTCTCAAGGTTCAAGCCCATCTTTCACGGTGTACATAAGGATGCCCAGGAGGTACACTCATCGCACCTTCACTGTCACTACATCTTCTAACAGAAATCCTCCAGTGCTACATAGCAATCCAGTGTGCTCTTGAGAGATCTTGTTTTATCTGTTTTGAGAATTTCTCTATTGTGTGAAATTTTTTATGCTTTTCTATCACTCTTCAGTTAGATGCCTTTTAAAGTATCTATCATGAGATGTCATCTCTACTTTAAAAACATTTTTTTCTCAACTCATTTTTAACTAGATCCTGTTTTACCTTTCTTCACTCCTGTTAATTATATATATGAAAATGTTTTTTCCAGATTTTCTTTTAACTTCTCCATCCTAGAGACTTCTCCTTTTAATATTTAAACTGATGTTCAGTGTGGGAGCTCCTGTATTTCTTCTGGCTTTTCCAAAGAAAGCATATAATCTTTTCTTACTCTCTTATAGAACAAGTGAGTAATTTTCAGTAATTTTCAGTAAAGGCATATAGTCTTTACACAAGTGATTCAGTAAAAACTGTTTTGATATCCCATCAATTTTTTCTTTTACTTTATCATTTTATTGCAATTTAGGTAACATGGTCACAAAAGTGTTAAAGTTCAATGTTTTGATAAACAAAGCTACTGTGTCTCTACCACCAACAAAATATCCAAGACAACCCCCCCACTACTGTCTTTATATCACTTATAGTCGAACTCTTCTTTTTCTTTCTTCCTCAACAGTTCACTAATCTCAGTTTTGTACACCAAGGCCTAAGGTTTGATTCTCAGTATACCACACATTCTTGAGATTAAGCAGTATTTGTCCTTTACATTCTGATTTATTTCATTAATATGATGCCCTCTAATCCCATATGACAAAGAAAATTCTAATTAATATCAATTAAGTGAAATGCAGTATATACCACAAATAATGCTAGTTTTGCTTTCCCATTGGTCAAGATTTCAGATTCATCGTTAAAATTAGGCAAAATGCAACTACAAAAGGACACTCATGGTGCTTAAAGTCAAGATATCCTAATATAAATACGGATATTTGTCACCACTTTTAAAATCATACTATTAGTAATTAGGATCATTCTTATTCAAATAGCAGAATTCAGTTTTTGCATCTCTGAAAAAGAGATGTTAGTTAATATTCATCACAAAAATGGTTAATGTGAATATCAAAGGAAGAAAATAACGTATGTTAGTAAGTAGTTGTACAATAGAAAATAAATTCTTAAAATGCATAAACCAAACTATTAACTTCATTCTCTAGAGATCATATTGAGGTCTATGAGGAAACATAGATTTACAACTACTAATTTCTATGGTGTTTAACTTTTATTCAGTAAACCTTTTAACTCATAAAATAAGAAAATAAATTTTTGAGTAATATCTTGCAATGATAAAAGCATGTTAACATGTTTTATGTTAATCATGTGTTACATGTGTTTCTAAGATAACCCTGAATGTCATTTTCAACTATAGGCTTGTTTCATGCTAGCGATATAGATGACATAGTTCAAATTTATTTATTTTCTTTTTTTTGAAGGATCTGAGCAATGATAACAGTGTTCATTTATTTGAATACATATATGGTTGCCATAATTAGATGGGTGGCACTTGTTTCTTGATATTGGTATAGAAAGTGAAAGGAATGTTCAAAGATCAAACTTATGATTATGGGCTATGAAGTCTAAATTCCTAAAAAGTAGATAAATTTTATATCACTAATGAATTTTAAAAATTATTTACTTTCTTGTCCAAGTTCCATCCTCAGGCTATAGCTGGCCAAACATACCTTATTTATTCTTAGAGTAGGTTGTGATCTTCTAACTAAACACATAATCCATATACCACACATACATATAAAAACATTCATCTATCCTTAAACTGATGGAAATAGTTGTAGTTTTATTCTTCTGAATAAATTTCACCTTCTGAAATATGCTTGGCTTACTACACTCTTTCACATACTATTAGTCCATGTTTAATTAATTCTCTTATGCCAAGGCTTCTAAATTCTTCTCAAACATCCTGAAGAAGAAACCATGAAGTCATAACAATCCAAATAGTCAAGAGAAAGGATCTACTTCCTCAAACAAATTCTCATTGCTTGTACCCTTCTGGGAGAAGAATGTTTCCTTAGTTTAGGAAATTTTCACTATGATTTCTGGCTGCAAGGAAATACTGTCTCTGAGTAGTTTTCAGGTCCTTTCATTCTCTGCCTCCCCACAGAGTTTCAGATCTCAATAAACTTAATTTGAAGATAAGAAAATTGTAGTACCAAGAAGGTCTGCCCTTTCCAGTGCTATCAAAGAACTTCATTAATTTAACCAAACCTGTGCACAGAGAGGGCTCTTAGGAGAGATATCATCATTCTTGCTATAGTGCCACACACAAATCTAAAGGAAAACAGGTACTCAGTCTAGAAGTAATACCAATACAGGCTCAGAATCCTTTCAGTCAGGCTGAATAAACAAGGTATGGTGCCATGCTCAAATGATTCAATATAGGCCTTCTGTGTAGGAACTCCTGGTCCTGAGAAAAGGAAAAATAAAGGAATACTAGCCTTCATCTTCCAACCTACCCATCCACTCACCTTCATTCCCTAAAAATTCATCCATATCCTGAAGTTTTTTTTTAACCATTACCAAATGCAAGAAAGCTTTGAATCCTAAATTTGTATGCTAAGTGCCAGATTTTCTGGCTGTTCTATTTGTAGTTGTGAAAAATACCAGAACTGAAATGATTTAGAAAACATTTGATAGCTCAGAGGTATATTGTGTTGGTTTGAATAGTGTGCCAGATCTCCAAGAACATGTTGTGTGACTGTATATGAACTTGGCTGTAGGTTTCCTTTGCCAGATGAAATGATGATTAATCAGGACTCAGATGTCAGTAGCTTTATGTTATTTGCACTCTTTGCTAACAGCTGCCTATTTCAAGCTGTGATCCCTACATGTCAAATATAAACCTGAAACCACTATTTCCAGCAGGAAAATTTCAAAGTATTCATAAAGTATAGTATAGAAATATTCCTGGTTATTTTTCTGCCTGAAGTTGATTTAACATATTATGTAACTTAACTCAACTAAGTATAAGATATAAAAGTGTTGAAATATGATAAACAGTCAAGAAAATTGTAAACAAACAGATTGAGGGATGGTGAGAAAGCTTAGTGCTTCTGTGTGTGTGTGTGTGTGTGTGTGTGTGTGTTTGTGTGTGTAGTCCAGGCTTCAATGCCTGATGTCATATGGCTCCCATAGCACCTCTGGAGAGACATCCCAACCTCAAAGTGCCATGAGTGTGGCCTTTAAAACAAGAATAAAAAAGTCCATGATACTAGATATACATATAATATGTGGAGACATCTGTAAACATATATTTTTGTAGCCTATGATAAAATGCACTTTGTTACCTATACATAAACTCTTTTTTTTTTATTCTGCAATGAAGAAAAACAGTGAATTAGTGACAGGTGAATTATAAGAAATTAACATTTTTTAGTTCAGAATAAGCTTTAAACTTCTTTTAGATAATTCATTTCTCAATAAGGTCTTCAATAATTCCTTATTTGCTTTTTTTAGTAAAAAATGCCATGAAACCAGCATTTCAATGTTTTCTTTTCACAATACCCCAAATAGAAATAATTCTTGAAAGGGGAGGGGGGCAAAGATAATATTGAATATTGGTCAAATCAAGTTTTTCAGAAGTTTATAAAAGTATACTCCTAAAATTTGGGGTGGACAAAATAAAATTGATTTTTTTAGCTTAACCTAGATAATAAATGTCTAATTTGAACTGTCCATGTGGCATACAGTTCCCAAATTAAACTCTTTCAGAGAATGACATTTTTAGCAAAAGAGGAGGAAGTGAGAATCAGACAACACCCAGGCTCTTTCTATACAACTGTAGCCAAGTTATCAAAAACCTGAGTTGAGCAATTCACTAAACTATTGCAGAATCTACAGTGAAGACACAGCAGAATAGAAATTGTCTTATTCTGGGGTCGAACAAAATTGATGATAGGGTGGGGCAAGAGAAAGAAACACAGACAGACAAAAAGACACATGAGACGGTGGGGGAAGAAATACCTTTTTTATTCTTTATCTCATCCTTTCCCCAAAGCATGCACCCGCCGCCTTGAATCAACTTTGGAAAATCCAGAACTGGAGCTCGAGAGATCTCTAGACCACAGGGTCAAGAAAGGTTTAGTGATCTAAATGCAGGTCGGGAAGTGCGTGTGGGATCTGGCCTGTTTCGTTTTCCTGCCCAGCCTTTCCCCTCCGGGTTTCTAAAGCACATGCTTCCTTTTCCCCTTCCCCCAGGTGGCCAACCTGCTGAGGCTCTTCCAGATCCCCCAGATTAGCTACGCGTCCACCAGCGCCAAACTCAGCGACAAGTCGCGCTATGATTACTTCGCTAGAACCGTGCCCCCCGACTTCTACCAGGCCAAAGCCATGGCTGAGATCTTGCGTTACTTCAACTGGACCTACGTGTCCACGGTGGCGTCCGAGGGTGACTACGGGGAGACGGGGATCGAAGCGTTCGAGCAGGAAGCGCGCCTGCGCAACATCTGCATCGCCACGGCGGAGAAGGTGGGGCGCTCCAACATCCGCAAATCCTATGACAGTGTGATCCGGGAGCTGCTGCAGAAGCCCAACGCTCGCGTCGTGGTCCTCTTCATGCGCAGTGATGACTCGAGGGAGCTCATTGCTGCTGCCAGCCGCGCCAACGCCTCCTTCACCTGGGTGGCCAGCGACGGCTGGGGCGCGCAGGAGAGCATCGTCAAAGGCAGCGAGCACGTGGCCTACGGTGCCATCACCCTGGAGCTCGCCTCGCAGCCAGTCCGCCAGTTCGACCACTACTTCCAGAGCCTCAACCCCTACAATAACCACCGCAACCCCTGGTTCCGTGACTTCTGGGAGCAGAAGTTCCAGTGCAGCCTCCAGAACAAGCGAAACCACAGGCGCGCTTGCGACAAGCACCTGGCTATTGACAGCAGCAACTATGAACAAGAATCTAAGATCATGTTTGTGGTGAATGCTGTGTATGCCATGGCCCACGCTCTGCACAAAATGCAGCGCACGCTCTGTCCCAACACCACCAAGCTTTGTGATGCGATGAAGATCCTGGACGGGAAGAAGCTGTACAAAGATTACTTGCTGAAAATCAACTTCACAGGTAAGCAAGGAACCTCTCATCGATTTGTGATGCAAAACGGGACCAAACTGGGGTCAAGTTATTCCACCACTAACCTAGAAATTATTGTTTTGGTCACAAACGGGGGGTCATCACTGTCATCATCACTGTCATCCCGTTGCTCATCAGTTGCTCCAGCGAGCACCAGTAATGTCTCCATTGTGAGTCTTCTTGTTACTCTTTTTGGCATATCGAATAGGCCACGGGTAGCTTGCCAGGCTCTGCTGTGTGAGCGAGATACTCTGGTAGCTTTCCAGGCTCTCAGAGGGGAGCAGAGGAATCCAACCTAGGTCAGCCCAGGGCAAGGCAAACGCCCTACTGCTGTGCTCCAGCCCACAAATGGGGGGTAAAAGTGTTAATTTTTTTTCCAAGCTGAATTATGATGGGCTTTGGGGATGTCCTTATTTTTGAGTTGGCTGGTGCTCTGCATGATATTAAAAAGACCCATTGGGCTCGGCTGATGGAAAGTAGCTGCATAGATTAGGGCTAAAAGACATTTTCTAACTTTCTTGTTTGATGTAGAATAGGATATGTGTGATACGGATATTTAATCTTCGTTAGCAGAATTGGCAAACTTAAGAACATGATTTTCGGGCTGGAGCGATAGCACAGCGGGTAGGGCGTTTGCCTTGCACGCGGCCGACCCGGGTTCGATCCCCAGCATCCCATATGGTCCCCTGAGCACCGCCAGGAGTAACTCCTGAGTGCAAAGCCAGGAGTAACCCCTGTGCATCGCCGGGTAAGACCCAAAAAGCAAAAAAAAAAAATAAAAAAAACATGATTTTCTAAATCTTCCTTGTTAGTTATTTAAGAAAAAAAAATCTCATAACTTTCCCAGTAGGTGAGAGAGGGAAAAGTCTCTGTTTTCCCAAGGCCTAATTAGAGGGAAAGAGAAACATACTCAGTACTCAGATCACGGTGATTTCTAGGCATTTGAGTTCATTTATTTATTTTTGTTCTACACAATCATTGCCATGTTGATATTAAGAATTATAGAATTTAAACAATTATGAAATGAGGCATTGTTTTAAGAATATGAATATGAACAAATTGAAGACTCATGGAAATCATCCTGATATAGTGGTGAACATACAAAGAAGTGCCTTTTGCTACCTCTTTATTTCTAAATACGATCAAAGTTCTATATCTGGCATCGCATTTTAATAAATTGCTAACAATCAAAAATTTCAAAAGTTTAGGCTTGCATTCTCTACTGAGTTACATCATAACATAGCAACCAATATTATTGGATACAAAAGATTTTGATGCCAAAATATTATAACAATTTGTCACAGTGCTAATAACGTCCCATATCACCCGGGCTTCCCTGTAGACTGCATGGTCTGTTTCAGCTGATATATAGTCAAGGCATGAAGGTTTGCAGGCTCAAGTCATAATATCATCAAAATATGGCTGGTTGGGTGGGTGTTTGAATATTATCTGTAATGAACTATTGTGAACTACTTAATGAAAATTAAATGTATAAAAATTGCAAAAATAAAAAAAATTGCCAAAAAAATAAATAAATGGTAGTTTTCACAGCTCCCTTATAGATGATCATTCGGAAGCAAATGGCCTGAAAAACAACTGATGGTACTTGGAAGAAACCATGACAGTTGATTCCTATTTCAGAATTCTTAACCCCTAAGCTAGCCTTGAAAATAAGCATAAAAATTAGTTAGCTTGTACTTTTCACACCTTTTCTTCATTACATTCAAAGGTAGCCAGTAGAAATATGCCAATATCCCTACCTATTCATCTATAAAAACCTTTTTTTAAATTTTTTTTTACTTTTTTTGGGGGTCACACCCGGCAATGCACGAGGTTACTCCTGGCTTTGCACTCAGGAATCACCCCTGGCGTTGCTCAGGGGACCATATGGGATGCTGGGAATCAAAACCGGGTCGGCAGCGTGCAAGGCAAACGCCCTACCCGCTGTGCTATCACTCCAGCCCCTATAGAAACCTTTTCTTACCATGCGAATGAATATTGAAACTGGTAAAGATATAGCCTTCTTTAGAATGTATTATTGCAGACATATCCCATATAGAAATAAACCCAAAAATAAGAGTAAAATAACATTTATCTCAAGGTCCCAGATAAGTGTCCATTAACATCTCCAAAAACAAAGGATGGACAACTGATTCAGTAAAAAAGAATATATTTAAATACAAATGAACTCCCAAGTATCTATAAATAGCATGCATATTCACTTAATTCTTAAAGATGAATAAGATATTTCAAAACACACACACTCTTTCAGACTACCCTTGGGTTAATCATTTATCTTTATTCACCACATGTATTATTTTAACTTCGTTATTCTGGTTCATTCCTTACTCCTTAGTATGCAAATATATCCATCACCAGCAGCTAATATAAAGAGAACTCTAGTTTCAGAATCCTTGCAAGCTGTTTTACGTAACCAAAAAAAATATTTTTCTTCATTTCCCCGACTGTTAAAGTTTTAAATGACAAAAGAAGTGAAGAAGGTTATTATCTGAATAAATAAAGCCAATGTATCTGTTTTTTGTCAGCCTTGTTCAATTGGTGGCTTTGATTCTACAATTCAGTTTGGTTGTGCAGAGCTAACCACAAAGTGCTATTTTAGCCTTCACAATTTGTCCAACATTACCAATCATTCTCCAGCTCTGAAGAAACCAAAAGGTCATAAACAGATCTAAACCACAGAAGAGAAGAGTTTAAATCATGCACAAGGAAAATATGCTTAGCAGTGAAATTGGACAAGAAAATGCCTCACAATAGTACACCAATATACTATGTTAACTAAAAAGGTATATTTTAAAAAATAAGGTGAACCTACTTTTCTATTTAAAAAACAGGTTTATTTTACCTTCTCTGAAACTGTGACTATTTTTCTAATTTTAATGTTGAGAGAATAAACAAGGAACAATAGCTAATGCTTAGCAGGCACCAGACAATCTTTCTCAGTTGCATCAGACAAATCCTGTTTAAATTGTCTGTTTATTCAGTGCGTTTGTCCCAAGATTATTCTGATTCAAGGTAGTTTTACAGTTCTTTAAAAGAATCAATACTTACAAGATGGAAGAGATAAAAATTTTAAAAATTCAACCATACAGATTAATATACTCCCTGGTTTCTTAGCTAATTCCTACCCTAATTCTGGTAGAGCAGTATATAAGTATTGCTTGAAGCTAACTAAGTTTGACTATTCCTTTTTTTAAAATAGAATTTGCAGGACATGCTTTGTAAAGATTCCTCTAAATTATAAGCTCTCCTGGTAGCACTGTAGCACTGTGGTCCCATTGTTCATCGATTTGCTCGAGCGGGCACCAGTAATGTCTCATTATGAGACTTGTTATTACTACTTTTGGCATATCGAATACGCCTCGGGTAGCTTGCCAGGCCCTGCCGTGCGGGCGGGATACTCTCAGTAGCTTGCCAGGCTCTCCAAGAGGGATGGAGAAAAAGAACCCGGGTCAGCTTCATACAAAGCAAAAGCCTTACCCACTGTGCTGTCACTCTTTGTACAGGATCTAAGTGCTATCTATATCTCTGGACACATTCTCTTTTGAACACGACACATTCTCTTTTGAACACGCCACATTCACCTTTTCTTCCATGAAATTAGTTGTCATTCCCCAGCCCATGATGCCTCGATTTTGTCTTCATGAAGCTGTTATTTCCTCCATCTGGAACACTGTAACACTACCCAATCTAGCAGAAATGATATTTGCCTTTCAAGATTCAACGTAATAGAACCCTCTTTAGGAAGCATTCTTTGGGTTTTATTTTTTGTCTTCTTTTCCCCATATCATTATGGACATTTGCTTTTATTCACATCCCACTCAAAATCCACTAAAAATAATCTAGTTCTTGCCACCTTCCAAACAGATCCAGAATCCGACTACTTATCATCACCTTTACTGCCAACAACCCGGTCCAACCTATCAACATCTTTAATCTACCTCTTTTCAATAGCCTTCTAATAAATTATTGCTTTCCCACCTCCAGCTCTGCATCTACAGTTTATTTTCAAACCAAGAGCCAGGCATGCCCTTTTAAAATGTAAAGAAAATTATTTTTATTTTATGTGTTAGCAGAATCACTCTGTAATTCTCTCACCTCTTTACTTTTTTTTCACTTAGTATATTACCTCGAGTTTCATCTATTATTTTCTAAAGATGTTATTTCGTTTTTAAACAGCAGAATAGTATTTCATGTGATGTGATTATAACACCATATCTTTAATTATCTATTGGTGGGTGTTTAAGATGATTATTCATTTTGGCTATTGTGAACTATATAATGTAGCAAAGGGGTATAAAGATAATTTTAATTAATATTTTATATCTTTTAGATAAATGCCTAGAACACAAGATTATATAATTTTTTGTGGTGGGGAGAAGGGGCTTTTTAAGTCACACCTGGTGATGCTCAGGGGTTACTTCTGGCTATGCACTCAGGAATCACTCCTGGCAGTGCTCAGGGAACCATATGGGATGCTGGGGATGAAGCTTGGGTTGGCTGCATGCAAAGCAAATGCTCTACCTGCTGTGCTATTGCTCTGGCCCTGCATTTTTTCTTTAAAGGAATCTCTAGACTTTCCCATAGGGACTATGTAAATTTACATTCTCACCAACATTATGTCAAAGTTCCTTTTTCTCCATAATCTGGACAATATTAGTTGCTTTCTACCTTCTTGCTATGGGCTGTTCTCACAGGTATGAAAATGTCTTACCCTCCATACTCTCTTTCTCTGGCCCTACAGTATGAGTTTTTTACCTCCTCTCATCCCATGTTATTTTTTGGTCTTCACTTTTGTTTAGTATCTTATTGAACTTAATATCTACTTAAATATAAACTCCATGTATACAGAAGTCAGCACCAATTTTGTTCATGGATTTAGCCTAAGCATAATAGATGATCAGTAAATATTTTTTGTTCTTTTGAATTGAATCACAGTGATATACAATTACAAAGTTGTTCATCATTAGATTTTTTTATTCTTCTTCATCATCATCATCATCATCATCATCATACCGTTGATCATCAAATTTCTCGAGCAGTCTCAGTAACGTCTCCATTCATCCTAGCCCTGAGATTTTAGAAGCCTCTCTTTACTTGTCCTTTCCATTGGTGCTGCATTGGAGGATCTTTCAGGGTCAGGGGAATGAGACCTAGCATTATTACTGTTTTTGTCATATGAATACACCATGGGGAGTTTTCGAGGCTCTCCCATGTGGGCAGAAAATTCTTGGTAGCTTGCCAGGTTCTCCCAGAGAGAGAACTAGGCTATAAGATGTCACATGGCTGCTTCCGGAAGCTGGTTTTAAGTCTCTGGATGTTGGCCTTTGGTGGGATTACACGGTGCCGGGGGAAGTCCCTAGGTGTGACCGCCTAGCTACTGGACAATGGGAAATCTGGGCGGAAGAGGCCCAGTCCAGATCCAAGCAGGCTTGGAGGTCTCAGCCCCGGTTCCCACACACCTGGGTTCCTCTGCTGGTACCTTCATGCATGAGACTCATCCGAATTCATTATTATTAATCGGTATTTATTGATTTTGGAAAACACTTATCATCCACATCATATTTATTTCTCTTCCTTCACTACTAGGCCACGAGCTTATTTTCAAGTCAAAGAATATATTTTTTAGCCCCTGATCTAAAATACTTGACACAGGGGATAGAGAGAGAGAGAGTGAGAGAGAGAGAGAGAGAGAATGAGAGAGAGAGAGAGTATAGTGAATAGGGCACTTGCCTTGCATACTGCCAACCAGGGTTCAATCTGTGGCATCGATATGGTTCCCTCAGCCCACCAAGAGTTATTTCTTACTGCAGACACAGGAGTAACCGCTGAGTACCACCAGTGTGGGCCCAAAACCAAAATTAATTACTTAGTTAATTAAATAAAATACCAGATACAGTTGCTGGTTTGGAGTGGATATTATGTAAATGTTTGCTGAAGAAATAAGGGATTATAAAAATTATCAAGAGATTTTTATACTGTGATGCATTTTCAACAATTTAATTTGAATTTTCATAACCCCTCTGACTACTGTCTTTTAGATTTGTCCCCTCATAGTGTATGAGATAAGTTTAAAGCAAATTATCATTTGTAGCAGAAGAGATCCAAACAACCAAACTCAAGTAATTTTTCCAAGATCATTATTGGTTAGTGGTAAAAGCCAAGTTTGAAATTTAGGTTGCAGATCTAGTACTGATTTTTTATGAACACAAGAAACTTAGTTGAGCAATTTGATCCCAAGCACCAAACATACACACAGGTATTGTTAGTTATACATATGTAAGCACAATTCTACATATGTGGATATGTATAGCCATCTAATTTTATATATGCATAATCATATTTATACACATATTCATATATTAACATGTATGTATAAAATTATGCATGGATTTATACATAATGATTATAATGTATTTTAATAACAATTATAAGGTATTTTTTCCTGACACATACTAAGTAATAGAATTATAGTGAGGGAGTAAAAGACAATCAGTTGGTTTAAAATATGTTAGTCTTATGCTTCTTTTTCTGATCCTTTTAATAATCTTAAGCCATTTTCTCAATTAGTTGAAACTAAGGTGATTCATAAAATGCCAAATATTTGAAAGCTAAGACTTAGATTCTAAACCTTAGGATATAAAAATTGTTTTTATTAGCTAATTTTTTCATGTGAAAGAGCCATGTCATTGGAACTCTAAAGTAAAAAAGCACATAAGAGTTATGTTTGGTATCAGGTTAATTTTCACAATTACTTTGAAGAAAATTCTTTGTACTTATCATGAACTTAAAGGACAGCTTAAACTACCCAAGACAGTTAAAACAGAGGGAATCATAAAGTTACTTAACATTCAAAGATATGCAATACCACTTTGATTTTGGATATTCACAGTACAGTACAATCTTCTTTACTTTTTATTCTCAGAACATTTCCAAAAAGTAGACAGAGTGAAATAACAGCTTTACAAAAGCCCTTCTTCAGAGATAGCTTGCCCTAATCGCCACTTGATAGTGCTGAAGATTTGGAATGTCAGCATTATTATTTTCATTTAGTGAGGCACATAAAAGTGAACTCAGCTGTCAGAGCAACATGGTAACCGGGTATACTAAATTCAAGAGTCAAAAGAAGCACCTCTACTTACTGAATTTACTGCCTGAGGGGCTCTGAGACATTCATTGTTGAATAGGTTGACTAGGCATTTTCTTGGGAATAACACAGTGTTCCTCTCTGTCATTTGCAAAGATGGGCTAACATGGGTGAAAATAGAGAAACTGAAAATATGACACAAAAGACAGTACACAGATCACATAAAGAATAAGTGGTAAGGCAAACCATGAGGTCTTAATTTAGTTATTGATTCCAAAGGTATGTTTAGACATTTTATTCAAGCATGTAAACTTGACAAACACAGAACTTATCCAGGCAGCTAGCCACCAGAAAAACCTGTAAGTATAGAAGCAGGATTGTTGGGGGGTGCAATATTCAGGTCTCTTCCAAGGTTTTATGTTCTGTTTTGATTTCAGCTTTTGCTTTGGATTAGGAATGTTCTATGTATGTTATGCCCAGAAGAAATCTAACCTCTCTGCTTAAACCATACTTCCAAGACAGAGGACAATTCTCTATTACCAATGAGCTAGTGACCATAATAGGTCTGATATGGCACAGAGCTGTGGTCAATTTTTGTTTATTCCATGGCTTTGTTTTTTTTTCCCCTTTCTGTTTTTATTTTTACTTCCTTTCTGGCATTCTCAACTGTTGATATGAGGAAAGAGACAGACCACTGAGATCAGAAACCCGAAGCCTAGTGGGGATGGCTCAATCTCATTTTTATGTTTATAATATTCTATATCTGGTGACGGGCAGAAGCAGAAACGGGTAGTTTTGCCTCACTGGCCCACTCACCTCTGGTTCTGACTCATCCTGTAAGGCACAAGGGTCACTCCTACTTGGGACTGTAATCATAGAGCAATCCCGGAAGGGCAGATTTTCTGGGACATTGCACTCCAAGGAATACGTCGGCACTGGCCCCAACCCAGCAAGGCTCTTCTCTTGAAAAGTACAGGGCTATCCAAGGCACAGCAAGGAAGCCAAAATGGTAATGGCCACATCTTTAGATGAATGGGCTTTGAAGTCCCTGAAAGAGCAAACTGCTCTTGATCTTGCTTCCTCCCCTGGAACATTTGTAGTTCCCACAAAAGCGCAGAAACTTGTTCCAACTCTGCTGATCAAAAGCATTTCCAAAACGTAAAGATAAATATCCTGTACTTCTTTTTTTCCTTTTCTCTCTGGTCAGCTTCCTGGGGTCACAAGAATGAGACTTAAACCCCCAAAGGACATCACTAATGTGGTTACTTATTTGTTTATGCAGTGTGCATCTGTGCTTTCCTGTCTTAGAAGTTTGAGAAATGATTCCCATTCTAAGGTCACACAGTGGAAAACAGAGCCACTGGACAACCTCATTTTCCACTTAGGCCTACCTCTTTTGCTGCTGCTGCTCCATTGCTTATTATTACTATTATCATACAACTATTATTATTAGTGTTATTCCATAATTACCTTGCTGAAGAGCTGTGCTACCTACAAGGCAGAAAATAGTAACTACCTGCAATGAACTAATATAGAAGTGGATTGTGCCACACTTTTGATCAGAAAAAAAAATATAGTAAGCGTTCCATTTCTTTTGTGTTTCTAGATTTTTGATATTATATTTATAAAAATGTCACTTTCAAAGGCCTCTGGAGATTGAATAAAATATTCTGCTCATTTAAAAATATGTAAGTATCATACTATTTAAAAATAAGTTTATCCTATATCCTAACCTTTAAGGTATCTTATGTTTTCTTCTAAAGGTTTCTGATCTCTGGAAATACTATCGGAATTAAATTGAAAATCCATGTTTCCACTTCCCCATATCTTTGTGTTCTGCTCATCTCACTGAGACCCTAGAAAACAATATAGAGAAAAAGAGATACTTTTCAGTCAGTTCAGAAAAAAAAAACACTTTTGATCAGAACTGCAATCATATACTGAAATGCAGGACTTTAAAGAACTTAAAGGAATAGTTTATCAAGAAGTAAAGAGGTATTAGAAGTTCTTCTCATGGTCAGGAGTAGCAATTCTTCCTACAAGTCTAACAAAATTATCCTAATGCCTGAGCAGTAAGCCCAACTTCTGAAGATTAAGAATGCTGACTTTTTTTAATTTTGGGGTCACATCTAGCAATGCACAGGGGTTACTCCTGGCTCATGCACTCAGGAATTACTCCTGGAAGTGCTCGGGGGACCATATGGGATGCTGGGAATCGAACTCGGGTTGGCCATGTGCAAGACAAACACCCTACCCGCTGTGCTATCACTCCAGCCCCAAGGATGCTAATTTTTTTCCCCTGAAGAATAAGCAGTAAGGTGGATAGCTAAAGAATTCAATGACTGGGCACCACTTTTCTTTCCTCTCCCATTCAACATTTAGCAAACATCCACAGTCTCTTTAGTCACTACTTGTGACATCATAGCTACATAGTAACACTTCAGTTTTTCTATAAGCGCCTAGCCTGGCATTCCACTTGTAACTAATTCATTCCAGAACTATGATGAAGGACTCACTATTGTGTAAGGTGAATTAGAGTTTAATAGAGCAGTCAAGTTCCAAGAAGTTGCCGCACAGACATTTAATAAAAGTCTAAGATTTACTTTTTCGATAAAAAACACCTCTATAAAGAATATGGAAGATAGGACATCCACCTGGGTTCAATTCTTGGCACCACATGGCCCCCCAACCACCACCAGGTGCAGCCCTGGCACCCAGGACGATATCCTCGAATCCTTGCATTAAACCCTGCCTGGTTGGCAAAAAATTCCAGTGAAAATACAATATAATGCTTTTATATGAAGTTGCCTAGCCAAGTATAGCTTAATGTTCTAAGACTGGTGGCCATTCATTTTTTTCTACTTAAAATAGTTTCTCTTCTAGTTGCATTGATATACTTGACATATACTGGGGCCAAAGAGATGTTATAGCAGGTAGGGTGCTTGCCTTGCACACAGCTTATCTGGATTTGATACTTACAACCACAAATGGTCCCTGAGGACCACCATGAGTAAATTCCTGAGTGCAGAGCCAGGAGCAATTCCTGAGCATCACCAGCTATGATGATACACAAGCAAAAAGTATATAATTAACATTTAACTATGGAAGTATACCACAAATTGATCTGACACTGGACTAGAGAGATAGCACAGCAGGTAGGGTGTTTGCCTTGTATGCAGCTGACCCGAGTTCGATTCCTTCATCCCTCTTGGAGAGCCAGGCGAGCTACCCCTGGTTTATTTGATATGCCAAAAACAGCAACAAGTCTCACAATGGAGATGTTACTGGTGCCCGTTCAAGCAAATTGATGACAGTGACAGTGACAGTGATCTGCCACACATAATATGGAGAACAAAATGATTACCACCATAGCATTAGCTAATACCTACATCCTGTTACATAATTACCACTACTTTTTTTGTGGTGAGAATATTTCAGAACTACTCTCTTAGAAATATTCAACTGTACAATATAATATTATCATAATGTTTATTAAATCCTCAGATGTTTTTTACCTTAATACTAGATGTATTTACTCTTTGACCAACATCATCTCATTTCCTACCTTTACCTAGCCACAGGTAACCACCATTAGAGTATCTGTCTTGATGAGTTCAGCTTTTTCAGATTCTACATGTGATAGACAGCATATGTCTTTATTCATATCACTTACTTCACTTAACATAATGCCCCTATAGTCCTTCCAAGTTATTGCAAAATGCAGGATTTCCTTGAATATTTCTATTATCTCAATGCATGCTTTTTAAAAATTCCCTGTTTTTATTTCCTTTGGTTTTAAACCCAGAAGAGAAATTACTGGAAAGTAAAGATACTTCTATTTTTATATTTTGGAGAAAATTCCGTATTGTTTTTAATATTTTTATGTCAGTATATTCACTTAATAGTACACAAAGATTCTGTTTTCTCCACATCTTCATCAACACTTGTTGTAGCTGCCTTCTTTTTTATGATAATCATTCTGCTTGTCAAAGCTGTCTAAGCTAATATATCTTTGTGATCTTCATTTGAATTTTGTTGTTAATTAGCAATGTTGAGAATTTTTTGTATATCCACTGATCATTTTTTTTTCTTTTTGGGTCATACCCAGCGATGCTCAGAGGTCAGTCCTGGCTCTGCACTCAGGAATGACCCCTGGCCATGCTCAGGGGACCATATGGGATGCTGGAAATCTAACCCAGGTCGGCCGCATGCAAGGCAAATGCCCTACCCGCTGTGCTATCACTCCAGCCCCACTCACTGATCATTTTGATGTCTTCTTTGAAAAAAATCTTTGCTTTTTCAAACCATTTTTTATCGTGTTGTTAGTATATTTTTTTACTATTGAGTTATATAATTTATTTATATATTTTGGATATTTTCCCCTAAACTACGTCGTTTTAAAATATTTTCTCTAATTCTATAAGTTGCCTTTTAATATGTTGCTTTGCTGCATGGACTAATTTTAGTTTGATGCAATGATACAACCACAATTTTATATTTTTCCTTTTGTTCACTTCTCTGGTGGTGCCAAATTTAAAAAACATAGTTGAGACCAATATCAAGGAATTTACTTTATTCTAAGTATTTTGTGATTTGTGATATAAGGCCACATGTTAAAATCTCTAATTCATCTTGAGTTGATTTTCGTATGTGGTACAAAGATCTAGTTAATTCATTCTGCATAAAATTGTCTAGTTTTCAGGACTGAAGAGATATTAAAGCAGGGAGAACTTCCATGCAGCTGGCACAATTTCAATTCCCAGTACCCCATATGATCTTCTGAGCATTACCAGGAGTGACCCCTGAGCTCACAGTAAATACCACTGAGTGTGGCCCTTAATTTAAAAACAAATATATCCACTTAAAATTTTGTTTATATAACTCACAAGAACATTGAGAAGGTTTATGTGATAAAGCAAAAATCTTTTAAAAAATGCAAAAGACGTGAATTTCTCAAATATGAAAAGAGAAGGTAGACTCCAAAGGAAGCACAATCTATTGTTTCCTAATCATGAAGTATTTTCTACTGCTGCTTCCTTAGGAATAGAGAGTAAGCTAGTATCTAGAAGAAGGATCCAGTACAACTGTTACATGGCTTCCTTTTCCTAGATACCACTGCCATATCACTTGACTCAGACTAATTATGTGCATTGGCATAATAATAAACAATTCATCCCTCAAATACTTTCTGTCTGAAAAGGAATTTGTTAACGTTCTTGCTAATTGCCATAATGATATCTTCAGTAAAGAATGATTCATAGAAAGGCCACTAATTATGTACTTCACTCCTTCCTCTGAGAGGATCAAATTACACTAGATCAATATTCATAATATCACATTGTTATTTCCGAGAATCAATTGTAAATTGCAAAAGAGAAAAAAATAATCAGGATACAAGTGTGTGTGTCTTAAATGCTGTTTAAGACTGCATTTTCTTCCCAGTCATCCCATTCTCTCACTCTAATTATAACCCTCTATATCTAATTTACAGCAAATGGTAAAAACAAAGGGGGAGAATATGGGGTCTGAAACCCTTCCAGAATTTTCACTCAAGACCTAATAATTGTGTATGGTTGGGAAATATTTAAAATTTTTTCTTGTGGCAAAGTTTGCTTTAAAATCAAGTTTTTCCTTTTCAAATTACAGTTGATATTTTTACAAAAATTAGAACTTTTTCTATATATATATTTTTAATTACTATTTTTATGAAGGCACCATGATTTACAAAGTATTTTATAATTGAATTTTAAGCATAGAATAGTCCCAAACTGATCCTACCACCAGTGTCAACTTCCCTCCACTAATATTACCAGATTCCCTCCCACCATGTCACCAGATTCCCCCCTACCCGATCCTCCATCCTGCCTCCTTAACAGGCACTATTTTTAAAGCTTGAGTGTTGAAGTTTGGAGACCAATATCAGGGAATTTACTACCAGTTGTGGTTTTGTGGTTTAGATATATAGATATACCACACTTCTACCCGACCAATGTCACAAAAGTTCCAGTCCCCTACCAGTTATTTTCTTTTTCTCCACTCAATTTATTTTTGACCCTGTTCTTTTTATTTCTATATTCTAGCATTGAAAATAACCTACGTAACCCTTCTTGATATCTTGCATTCTGGTATTTGTCTTCCTTTTCCTTACTTTATTTATTTTACAATAATGTTAATGTTCGTGTATAGTTATACATCTTCACCACCACCAATATTCCAACCATCAACCATTGTTCTTATGTTATTTCTTAATTTTTTATTGTAAAGTTTCATCTAGAGGCTATCCAATCACAAACCTACAGTACCATCATTTTTGCGGGAGGAGGGTACTTCAAATATTTTCTGTCTCTGTATTTAAATTGCTTATACACGAATAAGATCTTAAACCTGATTACCTGTTTTAATAAATTACAAAACAAAGAAAGTTTATCATTTCTCAGTCATCCAAACGGCAAGATCTCTGAGTAATGCAGTTATTTATATCCTTTTCATTTTTACTCGTTAGAATTCTATTATTTCTACAAATGTTTTAAGGGAAAAATATGAATAAAACGTTTGTAAAAGAAAAGCAACAGTGCTAACTTATTAAAAATGTTTTTCTTCACTTCTTTTGCCAGTATAAACTATCCCTATCAATTTATCCTGTGTACAATCCCTTCAGTTTAATTTTTCCCCTTTTAGCATGGATATTTATTTGATTCTTTACCTTCCCCTTTTTTTTGCATGGGTCTCTTGTGCTAACCTAAACTATTGGTTAAATAATTTGAAAAAGTAAAAGGAAGGTGCATTTTCTTTTGTGTATAATTGGAATATTTTATCATAACTTAATTCAAAGTGTTTGACTTGTTTAGGAATCTGACAGATATTTTTAAGTGAATTAAGATCAGCTAACCTGACAACAGAAGTGCTAAAAATAAGAGGTTGGATCCCAAGTCTTTCACTCCTTTTTGCTGGCACAGACAGTTTAAATTTAGTAATCGAAGCTACTAGACCAGGGATTGAATCAATTAACATGATTCTCTTGAGTATGTAGACTTTTCTCTTTTTACTCAGAAGCAACTGAAGCAACAGTACAATGGGTAGGGCATTTGCCTTGCACGTGGTTGACCAGGGTTCAATTCCTCTGCCCCTCTCAGAGAGCCGAGCAAGCTACCGAGAGTATCTTGCCCCCACAGCAGAGCCTAATATGCCAAAAACAGTAACAACAAGTCTCAGAATGGAGACATTACTGGTGCCCGCTCGAGCAAATAGATGAGCAACGGGATGACAATGATAGTGACAGTGATACTCAGAAGCAACAAGAGTGGGTCATAGAGTTTTTTTCTTCTTTCTTGCATTTGATAGCACATCACAAGTGCTTAATCAAGAAATTGGACTGAAGATACTTGCCAACAATTCAGAATCTAAATCCCAATTATAGTTGTAAAGATATATTTTACTTAGCACAGTATCATTTTTAAACCACTTTTAAACATACATTCATTAGATTCTTTCAGAATTGTGTGAGCCAGTTGATTAGATACTATAATTGATATTTAATAGATGAGAAAATAAATTATGATATAGGGAAGTCACTTGTGCAACATAAAAGAGAAAGAACTTATGTTCTTTGATCATTATTCAGTGTATGTTCCTTCATCTTCAAAAGTAGCAGGTAATATAATGATTCCTGTCTGAAAAAACTGAAAAATGTGACTGAGAGCAAAACCAGCCCGGTTGTGGTTATTAATGGACAGTCTTCAGAGAATATTGGCACTAATAGAAGCAAGAGACAGTGAAACAGCAAAGTTCATATTCATTCTGAATTGACCGCTATATAGCTCTGAAACTTAGAGTAAATTAGCACTCTAGGAATTATCTTTATATTCTATTTGGCAGGGGAGGTGTATACTTAGCTGTGATCAGGGATTACTCCAGTCCCTAACTTCATATTCTAGAACTACTACAGATATGTTAAGTATCCAAAATAACTATCAGGGGCCTGAGAGCAGTGTAGGAGATAGCAGGAGCTGAGAGATAGTACAGTGAGTAGGGCACTTCTCTTGCCTGCAGCCAAACCAGCTTTAACTCCCCACATCCCATATAGTCCCCAGAGCCCTCCTAGTAGTGATCTCTGAGCAAAGAGTCAGGAATAAGTCCTGAACATCACTGGGTGTGACCCCCCCTCTCCTGCAAGCAAACAGAAAAAAAAGAACTAGAAAATTCAGTTGTTTTGCTTTTACCTGTCATGTGAACTAAGGTGTTCTTATTCCTTGGAGAATTAAAAATTCTAGATGTGGTTAAAGAGAATGGTAAACCACATTCTTCTCTCAACCAGAAGTCTCCCTGAAGTCATTGAGACTACAAATGGAGTTGGAAAAAAACAAGTAAATTTCATGTAGTAACTCCGTATCTATTGTGACCTCTACATCAGTCCTAGGTCTAATCCCAAGAAATAAGCAGGGAAGCCTAATAAAGACCATATTCTCACAGAGGTTATATGTCATAAATAAACTAGAAATGCCTCATCTCTCACACAAAGATACATATGGAGAAAACTTCGACAAGACAGTGTATTAACGCTTAATAGAAGATCATTGGTAAAAATTCACTGACAATATAGTATGTGAGCAGAAACTGAAGAAAATGAGAGAGCAAGTCTGTCGAAATTTTGGGGGAGACAGAGGGATGGAGAACAGTGAGAACCAACTATGTTCCAGGGAAAGCGACAAGGCTGGTTTTAATAGGTGTAATAAAATAGAAGAGATAGAGAAGGTGAAGTTCCAAATGGATTACGGTCTAGATTCTGGAGGCACTTGTAAGGATTTTGACTTTAATACTGAGTTTCATTAGAAGTCATTAGGACTATCTATAAGAGACGTGACCGAAACAATACAAAAGATTTAGAACAAGGCATAGGGGCTGGAGCGATAGCACAGTGGGTAAGGCGTTTGCCTTGCACGCAGCCGACCCGGGTTTGAATCCCAGCATCCCATATGGTCCCCTGAGCACCGCCAGGGGTGATTCCTGAGTGCATGAGCCAGGAGTGACCCCTGTGCATCGCCGGGTGTGACCCAAAAAGCAAAAAAAAAAAAAAAAGAAGTTAGAACAAGGCATATTTCCAGTGATGATTACTCATCAAAAAAGCTAATAAATATTCCTAAAGAGACCTGTCAATGTTGGCATCTAATCCCTATCTCCTACAAATACTGAGATTCTTAGACATTTTGATATCTAAAAAGTAAACCTTTCATTAAAATCTCCAGGGTACTCAACCACAATCAATTCTTTACAAATTAAGGACAGATAAACTTACTTTTTCAATTAGATGATCATTTTTATACTCCAGACTTGACTGAAAAGGGGTACTTAGAAAATAATGTTTCTGCAAAAATTTATAGACTCCATCTAGACTTCCTACATACAATTGTTTATCACATTCTGAAGAAAATAATCACTGAATAATGTTTGCTTAGCCCTGAATGTCATGGTGTTAATAGGCTATACCTCTTTTTCTAAAGTTGTCTTCCCCTCAACACAAAATTCCTACTCTAATTGTGTGATTTAGGGCAATTCTTCTGACAATCCCTGTACAAAGTAGTGATAAGAATGTCTCCTACATCTTTCCCATAGTAGTATATTATCAATACTGTATCCATCAGGAAATGTTACGCTCCTTATTGATCAAAGTATTAAGTCATCTCTGCATCAGTTATTGAAACATCTACTTATGTCAGAAACTGGAAAATATACAAAGAAAAAATTATGGGATCATTAGCTAAAATTGCTGTTTGAGAAGACACTAGTGTAGATCTTGACATAATATGTAACATGATGCATTGAGGGCTATTGCAGAAGCATTAAGGCAAGAAAGTCATTCATTTATCCATGCAGCACTGAAATTTTTTAAATCATTTGTACATACAGTCTTCATTATTTTAAAAGTTATTTTAAAATAAACAGTGCTTCTTAAAAGAAGGTAAACATAATGCAAATTGCAACTGGAGACTGAAAAAAGAGAAGGAATAGCTCAAAAAGACCTCTAAAGAGGAACTTAAAGAATAATTCATTTTAATATTGGATGAATATTTTCATACGTTTGATATGTGAACACCTCAAAGATCCCAAAACTAGTTTCACTAACTTTTCACCTGAAGGCTAGAGTTCGTGATCTTGAATTTATGATGACCTCAGATTTTCTAGGCTAAGGAAAATAACCTTGATTCTGGCCTTGTGATGGTTTACTCAGTCACATTCTTTGCTGAAAAATTCAAGCCACAGAAATTTCTGCTTAATATTTCGTATAGCGCTGTAGCACTGTTGTTCCTTTGTTCATCGATTGGCTTGAGCAGGCACCAGTAATGTCTCCATTGTGAGAATTGTCACTGTTTTGGGCATATCGAATTACAACATGGGTAGCTTGCCAGGCTCTGCTGTGTGGGTGGGATACTCTCAGTAGTTTGCCAGACTCTCTGAGAGGGACAACGGAGGAATCGAACCCGGCTGAGCCTCGTGCAAGGCAAACGCCCTACCAGCTGTGTCAATCAGCAGTACTAAACAAAATTCGAAATGAAAGCAGTTCTGTCAGGGGGGCTGAATGATAGTACAGCAGATAGAGCATTTGCCTTGATCCCTGAAACCACATATGGTCCCTTGATCCCCACCAGGAGTCATCCCTGAGCACAGATCCAGGAGTAAGCCCTGAGCATCACCAGGTGTGGCTCAAAAGCAAACAAGAAAAGAAAAAAAAAAAGAGGAGTTCTGCCTTGAAGACCTATAGCATAATACAAATCAACCTGTTATCACTATGTAACAATATAGCAATGATACTATGGATCTGATTTCACACTGTCTGCAGCTCTGGAAATAATACCCACACAAACTATATTAATATGAGATGCAGAGGATTAAACCCAGGCCAGCCATATGTAAGGCAAGCACCTTACCCATTGTACTATTTCTGCCTCCCCACTCCTCCTGGCCTGGTGGCAATTTTTAAAGGATATTAAAATTGTTTTAGTATCAATTGTATGATTTTTATCATCATTAATATTTAGATGCATCATAAGCACAAACTTTCTTTTGTAAGATTAGCATGGATATAAACTAAAATGAATAATTGGCATTCTGCTGAAAATTTGTGATGTGATGCTACTGCTTTTATCTTGAAAATAAAACATATCATGTTGGTGTGTTCTTTGTATCATTAGGATTTTCATATTCTATTTCTAGTTTATAGACAATGACATAGCTATCTTGCTTGGTTTCTCTAAATTACTCTTTCAATAATTTATTAATTAAAATACTTCCTCTATATGTTTAATAATATCTTCTTTACTGAAACTATGCTTTGATTAATGACTGTCAGAGAAGGTCACTATATTGAAGTTAACTTGGCCTACAATCAAATATTGTAATATAGAATATGTATACTGAACAGAGTATCATAGATAATAGGTCTTTCCCAAGCTGTGATATTATCTAGTTCTAGAAGTCACACAAATCCTCTAAGCCTTAGTTATGACAAAAATCAAACAAATGGATCTTTCTTTGAAAGAATATTATTTTTTCTTAGAATTTTTGATGAAAACATAATAGTTAAATACACATCCATGCAAACACAATATAAAATTATTAGAGATTAGTTTCTTCAATTAATCTTTTATCACAAAAATAATAGATCATTTTTACCACTTCATCAAAATTGTATCTAGTCTATATGATTTCTGATCCTGTAGGGGAATATTTAATGAACGCTAAACAAAGCATCATATTTTCCTGTTTGGAACTCATGAGAAAATTGCCCAGACATCTATTTTTGTGTAAATTTCACCATAAGGGATACACTTAGGTAAAAAGTAGTGACAGGAGAGCAGGAACTGACAGCAACTAATTTCAACCATAAATTTTTGTTTATAGCCTATGAGGTAACATCCAATTGCCTCATAAGCCATCATTAGAGGAAAATTTTATGATAACGGACAACAGTAAAAGTTTGCTGAAGGGCTAGAAAAACACATTTAGCTTTATGTCTTTCAATTGTTTTTTAAGGTTCCTAATATAAAGAGTCAACTTTTGAACTTTAAGTCATTTTTAGTTTAGTCCTAAAAGAATCAATAAAAACAACTAAATTACTTCAGGAACCATTTTTGTTTCTCTACACAAGGTGTATGGTTTTCTCTCTGAATTGTCCCCCTCTCCCAGAAGAGTCATCTCCAGGAACCATTTCTGGTAGATGAGTAAAGGTTTAGAGTATGAGCAACACTCTTACCTATCTGACATCTCTATAGCAAATACCCCCAAATAATCCTTAAAAACTACAATAATCTCCTGATCTGTTCACCTCCACCTGACTCTATAGGCTGAGGAATTTCAAGAGATATCCTCATGAAATAGAATTTTTTTCAAAATACTTTTCAAAAATACACACACACATATACACACATACACATATACACATATATGAAGTTGCATAATGAAAGTTACTGCTTACAGATTTCAAATTTATTAATTTCTATTTCAATATTAAAATGTATCAAGGACAAACACAATTCCTACTCAACCTTAAGCAAGGTGTGATAAATTGTGTGTAGTCATTGTGTTTGCAACCATTACAGTTTTTTGATTTGAAGTGTTTTTATGTAAATCATTTATATAACTTTGAAAAGTAAAAAATAATAAGGGTGTTTAAAGTTCCTTGATAAGATTTCAGAGAAAAGCTCACTGGCGTGAGGCTTTTTGTGTGTGGAGAAGATTGAGCAACTTTGCATTGCACATACCAGATCAAGCATTGTTGAGTTCTGCTGATTTTCAGTGACACAGAAGGACTTTAAACCAGGACCAACCCTGCTTGCCTGTGCTGATAAAGTGACATATCAAGAGACAAAGGCCAAATAAATAAGAAGGACAAGAGAAAGCTTTGTAGTTACAGAATGCTAAATGCTGTTTCAAAAAGTTTCATTCAAGACATTCCTAGTAAGTTACTACTACTAAGACATTACTAGTAAGTTACTATCAAGACATTACTAGTAAGAACTTTAAATTGACCCTATAAAAGCATTACTGTTGAAACTCTCATTCCAAGTGCAGATAGTTCAAGTTTCAAAACTCACTTAAATCTTAGCAGAATCAAAGTTGTGAAGGAGAATGAAACTGACAAGAAATTCCTTATAGCACATTCAGGGAACATCAGGTAATCTCATTCCAGCAGATTTTTAATGTGAAAAAAAATGAATCTGTTGGTGAAGAAAATAATATGCTCATTTTATATTTTTATGTATTAGTGTAAATGATAGGATGACAGGAAAAAACTAACTCAATCAATTTGGACTTAGGACCAAAAATATTTACAATTAATTTTTTAAGGCTAGTTCATTCATATGTGGATAACTAGTTTGTTCTGTATAACCAAATAAGCTTCTGAGATACACCAAAACCCCTTTATTAAGTATAACAATCTGTTTGGTAAACATTTTATTTAATTTTTTTCCTTTGGAAATTATAAATGAGATACACCAAAACCCCTTTATTAAGTATAACAATCTGTTTGGTAAACATTTTATTTAATTTTTTTCCTTTGGAAATTATAAATTTGATAGAGAAAACGAAGTCTAATCACAGTGCCCTCATTATTATCACAATTTCAAGAGTTATTTCAAGTTCTAAGATTACTTCATTTTTTCCCTAATGTAAAAGCACAACATAAAAATAAATTGTATTGTGTTCCAAGTAATAAAATCAATACTTATCTTCTAAATGTGCAAAATTATTCCTATAAAGCTAATTAACTAGATAAAAGGTCCATATCATGCTTTAAGCAGTTCCTGTCTCTAAGGGCCTAACTCAGTAATTAATTATGTTTCAGAGCATCTTTGAAAACATGTTTCCAGTTTCATGGGTCTTTAGAAGTGAAAATGTCTTGGGCATCATCCAGAATATCTTAATCTTTCAATCTACTTAGAGAGAAGTTGCTACAAGAAAGCAGTTAAATGTCTTTAAAATGAGGCCTATATATCCTTATCGCTTAATCAGTTATTTATCTCCAGGTTCAGATAGTTCCAGCTGAATTTTTTAATCCGTTTTACTCCAATTCTTCATCATTATTTTATTCAAGTAACATTGTGTTACAGCATTATATGTGTCAAGAGCGCATCATTTAAAAAAAACTTTAAAAGACCACTGAAGACCAGCTCTTTTCTTTTTTTTTTTCCTTTTTTAATTTTATTAGTGAATCACCGTAAGACAAAGTTACAGACTTACGGGTTTTCATGCTTACGTTTCAGTCATACAATGATCGAGTACCCATCCCTCCACCAGTGCCCATTTTCCACCACCAATGGTCCCAGCATCCCTCCCACCACCCCCACCCTGTCCCCTTCACAAACCCACCCCGCCTCTGTGTGCAGGGCATTCCCATTTGTTCTCTCTCTCTTTTGGGGTGTTTTGGTTTGCTACAGAGGTATTAAGTAGTCATCATGTTCAGCCTATAGTCTATTTTCAGCCTGTATCTCCCATCCCTAGTCGGCCCGCCTAGCACCCTTTGCTTGGTGATCCCTTCTCTATCAGAGCTACTTCTTCAACTAGCATGTGAGGTCAGCTTCCAAGCTGTGGAGTACTCCTCTTGGTACTTACCTCTACTATTCTTGGGTGTTAGTCTGCCATTCTGTTACTTTATATTCCACAAATGAGTGCAATCTTTCTATGTCTGTCCCTCTCTTTCTGACTCATTTCATTTAACATGATACTTTCCATGTTGATCCACCTATATACAAATTTCATGACTTGATCTTTTCTAACAGCTGCATAGTATTCCATTGTGTAGATGTACCAGAGTTTCTTTAACCAATCATCTGTTCTCGGGCACTCGGGTTTTTACCAGATTCTGGCTATTTTAAACAGTGCTGTAATGACCATATAAGTGCAGATGTCTCTTTCACTATATTTTTTTGCATCTCCCAGAAGTGGCATCGTTGGGTCAAATGGGAGCTTAATTTCTAATTTTTTGAGAAGCATCCATACTGTTTTCCAAAAGGGCTGAACCAGTCAGCATTCCCACCAGCAGTGAAGTCCCTTTCTCCCCACATCCGCGCCAACACCGGTCACATTTGTTCTTTTGGATGTGGGCCAGTCTCTGTGTGTGAGATGGTATTTCATTGTTGTTTTGATCTGCATCTCCCTGATTATTAGTAGACCAGCTCTTTTCTATCCTTATAAAACTGATCCTGAATCTTACTTTATAAGCATTGTTAATATTAAAGTGACATTCATTTGGTGTCAGTTTAACATATTGATTTTATTGTAATCAAAGAGACTCACCAAAATATGAATTAAGCACGGAAAATGTACATCCTACAGATACATATTTAGTAGGGAGTACATCCTTAAATAGGGATTCTATACTGGTTCCTATTAAAAGTGAAGTAGAATATGTATAGTCAGAGTTCTTTGGTAGCACTACTTACTTAGCTTAATTCTTCTGGAAATGTGTTGGCATTTCAAAACTTACTAAGAGACATGATAGTGTATAAGATAGAATCATCATGAAGTATGCTAGCTTCAAGAATTACTCATAGCAGTTGTATGTGGCTACTGGAGGTAAGATCCAGGATAAAGAGGGTGGAGATGAAATCTAGAGAAGTGAAGAGGGGTGGAGGGTATAATCATTTTTCCTACCTCTGCCTTCGACTCTTCCCAAAATCCAGGCCAAATGACTTCTGAAAAAGCTATATAAAGAAGGAGAAAGAAGACCATCTAAACATAACATCTGAACATTTAAACCATCTAAACATAAACAAAAGGTGTACATAAATGACTCTTTAAAAAGGGCCTACCTCAGAAGTGTTATGTGATTTTTACTATCACTCCTGTGATATACTTCACTTCTTTTATATTTTTAAATTTTTTTTTTATTGAATCACCGTGAGATACAGTTCCAAAGCTTTCATGATTGAGTTTCAGTCATACAATGACCGAACACCCATCCCTCCACCAGTGCACATTTTCCACCATCTTTTTTGTTCCCAGTATCGACTTCTTTTATATTCAGCCTCCAGAATTAAAAAGCTTTCAAGTTATTCTTTAAAAAACATTTTTTAATCAAGCATAGTCTAAACTTCAAAAACAATTAGTAAACAATGTCAGAAAAAATTACACCCTCTTGAATAGATAAAGCCACTCTTCCAAGACTGCTTGAAATGAAACTTCCTTTCCTTTCCTTTGGGATCTTGTAGTGTCACCCTAACAGAGCTGAAAAAGGTCGGAATTTTTAATTACAGGTTTCCTTTCATTGCAGCTCCCTTGCTATGTTTACCAAGCAGCTAGTAGCCCTGGGGGTGGAGTTAAGAAGTTTAAAGTCATGTTTTAATCTCCTTTGTAATTGCAATTTGATTGCTGGTGTAAATTACCTAGTAGGCTTGCCACCTTCAGCACCAGCCATTTCCCAGAGTGCATAATTTTGAATTAAAAGGCTAATATCCCTCCAAAAGTTTCCCAGAATGTTGCATAGGCTCTGTGAATTATGCATTAAACAGAATTCTTTAAAAAGAAGGCAAGAGGTTTCTTTGATGTCAGCTGGGTTTTTCATCATATTATGGTCTATTAATTTATAGACATTTTTAGAGGCAGTTCTTGAAATCCGTGAACATGGATTTATTTATTTAGGATGTATTGCTGATCTTTCTCAAAACTTTGTATCATATTTTAGTAGAGCTGTTTGTCACTTTGAACATAGTAGGTTCTATCAGAAACCTGGTGGTTGATTTGGGGGAGTCCCGGGGGAGAGGTATATAGGGAGGATGGAGAAAACTTACTGCAAACACACCATCTGCTGGACAAAACATGTATTTGCTTATTGGTGCTTGCCTTCTCATCAGAAAAATGTTTCAGGAGTCTCAAGAGGACAAGACCAGTTAGGGAGCTGAGGTCTATATGGGAACTCATCTTTGAGACATCTCAAGTTATATACAAGAGCCACTGGACCCCTTTGGTCTTATTCTTAACACCCTGTGAGAGATCATCTTGAATTGATATGTTTAATTTTGAGCTGTGTTCTCTAGCCCAATACATTATAGGTTATAAGAAGCAAAATTTATCTTAAGAAAATAGCCTCTCATTCTTTTATGCCAAGGGGTATATGATAGTCAAATTCCTACCATTGTACATACAAATGCAGAGCCTGGGGAAATTATTTTTATTATACACGATTCCATGTTACTGTTCTCTCCTTTTTGTTTTTAGTACACAGAGCATTTTGAAAGTTGTCAATGGCTTTGCTGTTCTACATGTTGTATGAATATATAGTGTACTGATGGATCAGATATTTCTGAGAGTGATAGGTAACGCTATGAGTAATTATATCAGAACAACACTCACAGACTCCAACTCTCCTATTCTGATCAGATGTCTCTCTGCAGGTAATCAAATCTCTTTACAAACTAAAATGCCTCACAGTCTATTCCTACTATGCCTTAATTTAGAAAAGAACAAAACAGGTTGAAATATTTCTGTATAGTGCAAAGACTCCAGGCTGGGGCAGTGTGGAGAAAGACTTGGGTTTTTATCACAACTCTGTTCAGCACTAACGTTGTTTGTTTCTATTATTTACGCATCAATGAATCCAAGGTTAAGCACATTAAGAAAGGTCAAAGTGGGGCCTGAGCCTTGCATGTGGCCAACCAGGATTCAATCACTGGAATCTCATATGGTTCTCTGAATCTTCTACCAATAATCCCTAAGTGCAGAACCAGGTGTAACATTTCCAAGGACTTCTGAGTATGCCTGAGCATAATTGGAAATTACCAGCAGCACTGCAGCATTGTTGTCCCGTTATTCACTGATTTGCTCGAGCGGGCACCAGTAACATCCCCATTGTGAGACTTTTTACTGTTTTTGGCATATTAAATATGCCATGGGTAGCTGAAAATGACCAAAAAAAAGTAAGAGGACTAGAGAGACAGTTAAATAGATTGAGCACATGCTTTCAGTCGAACCCAGGCACCAGCTGATCCCCTGAGAACTGCCAGAGTGATTCTTGAACACAGAGCCAAAAGTAACGTCTGAGTACTTCTGAGCATGCTCCCCCTTTTCTCCCAAGAAACGGTCAGGTTAAGTTTTATGAGGAACATAATTGATAGTGTCACTTCGAGCTGTTTCATAGTAAAGACTATGTTTGAACTGAACAAGGAAAAACAAAATATATTTAAGGTATGTACTCTCCAGAAAAGACAGAAGCATTTGCTAATTAGCCTGGAAAAAAAGTGTGATGCTCCTGAAAAGAATATCAGCGATTCTGCTTTGCAACAAACATTTGTTGGTGCTTACTGTCAAGCATTTTTTTAATGTGCTGATGGAAAACAGACATTGATTTCAACCTCAAGAATATATAGCCTTGTAAGAAGTAAGATTTTAGAGTCTATTTCATCTGTCATTCCTAAATTAGATTGTTGGCATATTTAAATGGACAGAAAAGGATAAGATCAATTAGAAAATGGTAGTGGGAAAAAATTGCACGGAAGTGGACTCTGAGTTATTCCAATATTTAGAAATTGGAGAAGGAAGTTCTTAGAGGAAAATAAACTGGCTGTTACGGTAATGCTAAAATTAAAGCATGTAGGTAGAACTCAAAGTAAATAGAAATATCAAGATATAGGTCAAAGATAGATTTAAGATAATTATTATCCAAATATTGGATAATAATTTATTATCCAATAATTATATCAATAATTCACTTTTAAAATTTTTGTGTTTTTTTTCGGTTATGCCAAGCTGTTCTCAAGGTCTACTCCCAAGCTGTGCTTAGGGGGTCAGTCCTAGTGGTGCTTGGGGAATCACACAGTTCTGGGGATGGAATCCAGGCCTCCATTATGTACAACATGCTCTCAATCTGTTTATCACTCTGGCCCTATATATATAAATTTTTTCATTGAATCACCATGAGATAGACCATCACAGAACTGTTAATGATTGGGTTTAAATCATGAAATGTTACATCTATCTATCAATGTACATTTCCCAGCACCAAGATCCCCAATTTCCCTTCCATACCCTCAACTCTGCACCTAGCCTGCCTCTATGGCAAGCACAAGCACTTCTCTCTCTCTTTCTCTTTCTCTCTCTCTCTCTCTCTCTCTCTCTCTCTTTCTCTTCTTTCTTCTTTTGGGCATAATAGTTTGCAATACAGATACTTAAAGGTTATATGGTTGTACTGCTCAGTGGTTGGAATCTACAATTCTCTGGGGAGCGAAGGGTAGTTAAGATAGAGACAGGACAAGTATGGCAATAATAGTTGGAAATGATCACTCTGGACAAGAACTGAGTGTTGAAAGTAGGTAAAGGGATATACATGACCCTATAATTTTTTTTTATTTATTAGAATTAAATTTTGGGCTGGAGCAATAGCGCAGCGGGTAGGGCGGTCGCCTTGCACGTGGCTGACCCAGGTTCCATTCCTCCACCCCTCTCGGAGAGCCCAGCAAGCTACCAAGAGTACCTCGCCTGCACAGCAGAGGCTGGCAAACTCCCCATGGCGTATTCAATATGCCAAAAACAGTAACAACAAGTCTCACAATGGAGACGTTACTGGTGCCTGCTCGAGCAAATCAAGCAAATCGATGAATAATCGGGTGACAGTGACAGTGACATTGACATTTCATATTTATACTTAAAATATAAAATATATATTTTATATATATTATATCTTATATACTTTATATAAAATATATATACTCTAAGTTTTACCACATCTTACCATATATTTCTCCTCTGTTGATCATTCACATCTATTTCTTCAACCCCTGAAACATCAGTTTGGTGAATTTTTTTAATCTCCATTTAGAGATTATTCTCTGTACATAATAATCAGAGTGACCTGTTGAAAATATAAACGTAATAATAATATACTCCAAGCACTTTTCACTGATGAACACATTACCAAAGTCCATATGATTTTGATTGTATTCTTTGCCTCTCCAAGTTTGCATTTTATATCACTTTCACCTTGTTTTCTATGCACAAATCACACTGACTTTCTTTGTGACTATCTGACAATTCATGCATTGCATCTGGAATAGTCTTATTCTAGATGTTTACAAGGCTGACTCCTTATCATGAATCTCACCTTAACTATTACTCCCCTAATAAAGCCCTCCTTGGTCATCCTGTCTAGAGAATCCTCCGAACCATGACCAGTGAACATTCTTCATTACATGCTTTTATTTTTGTCACAGTACTAATAACAACTTGAAGTTATTTCTTGATTTGTCATATAAGATATTTTTCATGGAGACAAGGATCTTGACATATTGCCAACTCTTTTAGCCTTAAAAGCTATTAGGTACTTGGGGGCTGGAGTGATAGCATAGCGGGTAGGGCGTTTGCCTTGCACGCGGCCGACCTGGGTTCAAATCCCAGCATCCCATATGGTCCCCTGAGCACCGCCAGGAGTAATTCCTGAGTGCAGAGTCAGGAGTAACCCCTGTGCATCGCCAGGTGTGACCCAAAAACCAAAAAAAAAAAAAAAAAAAAAAAAAAAAAAAGCTATTAGGTACTTGATAAGTGAATGAGTCAAGGAAATTTATCCAGTAAGAAGGATAACCTCTGGACAGGAATGGTGATAGGGTGTCGGGGAGAAAGAAAAGGAGGACGTAGTTCAACATTTTTTAGAGAATAAAAGTGACCATATTACCAAACTTCAAACGCTGTGTTCATAGGTTTTGGCTATTTTTCATGAGAGTTAACCCACTGAAAAGTTTTGATCTGGAAAATTAGGTTTTAATACTATTCTTGCAGAAATATGGAGACTGGGTTATGGGCATGGGGTCTCAGATAAAGTCTGGGAAATCAGTTACTAAGTTAAAATTATATAACTATGTTCCTTCTTAGATGATTTAGTAAATGTGTAGTAAGGAAACTGAGTCCATCTTTTACTTAATATTCATTTTGCTCAACCTCTTTCATGCTTATTTCCTTCATCTGTCAAATGTAAATAAGAACCCAGATTATTATTATGGGTTAAATTAAATGAAATGATATGTGGAAGTCACAGAATAGTAATCGTAAAAATAGCTTATGAGCACATTTACATAGTTTATGATTCATCCCTTATATGATAAGAACAAACTGTAAAGACAGTGTATTATATCAAGGTTTTTTATTATTTAATAAAAGAGAATATATATATATATATCCCCAAGTGCCTCAGTACCCCTCTATACCGAACAGTAAGCCTAGTCCCTTATCAGTGTTATCTAAAACTTAAGAAACTAAGTATCATGGTTTCCAATAAAATATATGATCTGGGGGCCAGAACAATAGTATAGTGTGTAGGGTGCTTGCCTTGTATGCAGCTGATCGGGATTTTATCTACAGTACACCGTATGGTCCCACAAGCACAGCCAAGTGTGATCACTGGCCATGAAGCTGGGAGTAAGCCCTGAGCACTGCTAGATGTTGCCCCCAGAAATAAATTAAAATCTCTGGTCCAGCAATGGCACATGACTGGCTAGTTCCCTGGTGCATGCATATGTAAACCTTAAATAAGCATCCCTTCAAGCCATTAAATACCTATTTCTTATTTGGGACCTGTCCAACTGTGAATGAATGCCCCCCCCAAAGAATGATTTTTTTTTAGACTTACTAGTTGTAAGGTATGTACACTACTAAAATATATACCTGCCAAACCTGCTCAGACAGCTCCAACTACTCCACTTGAATGTATACTTCATTTTACACAGCAATTATCACATCGGACTTTTTGAGTGCTATTTACTAAATTCACAGGAAGATAATTTTAGAAAGAAACTAAAGAAATAGCCACCACTGTTTGTATATAGGCATGTGTGGGCAGCATAAAAATCTAAGGGGAAAGATAGTTTGTTTTTCACCTTTCTCTTTTTGTTATAAAGTTCTTGCAAATATCTTCCTCAATCATACACCATCAAGAGAAGCTTTGAAAAAGGACTTTTACATTCATTTCAATTGCCACCTCAAAAAAATGCTATTGCTTTTGCTTCAAAAAATTTGTCCTGTTGGGAATTCAAGAAGGACAATCGTACCTCCAAAAGCCAACAAAAGAAATGCTTCCAGCACAAGATTGAAATGATTTGAAGAAAAGTATTAAAAACTGACCAGTCTAGCAGCAACAATCAGAAATGGAGAGGTCCATTTAAAGCTAATGCCTGCTGACCCTCAGGTCCAGCTGTGACCAGCAACCAAATATTAGGCTCTCTTCAAAACCAGAGATTCTATAGTGCAATTAGTCAAAAACAGTTGATCAAAAATGTATAATGTTCTAACCCTTGGATACCATATTCACAAACCATCTCCACTTCTTTCCATAGTTGTCGAACAGTTTTAAGTGGAAAACACAGATTATTGTGAAAATAGTCAAAACCCAAATAAAACTATGAAAGAACAACCAACACCTTTCCCACTCCACAGAAATTACTCTGAAATAAAAATGGAATGGAAAAGATAGCTATGTAAGAAGAATATTTTCAAATTCTAAGTGAATCTGAACATAAGAGATTCCCGCCTTTGCTAGATGACCTGTGTCCAGGTGACCATATTTAGTTCCAGTAATTAAAGCAAAGTCTTTATCTTCTACAATATGTTTGCAGACCTTTACAAAATAAACCTGTGAGCAAATAGTTACTTAAATTGTCCTGCAGTCTCTGTAACCAATAATCACATCATTTTCTGTGAGTAATTATGATGCAGAAGTGTCTAGCTCATAAGTGAAGGCTGTGAATATTGTAGATAATAAGACAGAAGACAAGGTAGTCAAAATCAAACCTCTTATTTTCCCTCCTACTAGCCCTGAAAGTGACTTTCCCTGACCATGATAGGCGAGCCCAGCATTCAGAACAGGACACCCTTTGACTCCCATCAGAATTTCAGATGTGAGGCCTATATGGGGAGGTGAGGTGGTGTTGCCAGGTCACTATTTTAAAGGAATTATTCATTTAAAGATAACAAATGAATATCATATATTCTAAATAAATTAAGCCTGTAGTTTGTATTGAATATCATATACAAGAAATCTACTTCACTTTCAAATACTTTTCATTTGACAGAGGATAGCTTTGAAGTATAAAACCCAAATATATCAGGTTCCTTTAGAGGGTTGTGATGATATTTAAGCACCATGGAATATTATATCTTCTACATTCCCAACCCTGGCATCTGACTTCCACTACCCAACCGCCACCATGCTCCAGGCCGCTTTCCACACATTTGAGCCAAGCCTCACACATGAGTGAACATCTTCCTGGACACTCATAAGACACTCCCCACCCTTTTTCATAAAATCATAGAGGACAATATATATATATATATATATAAATATATATATATATGCCTCTCAGAGAGCCCAGCAAGCTACCAGAAGTATCCCGCCTGCATGGCGGAGCTTGCAAGCTCCCTATGGCATATTTGATATGCTAAAAACAGTAACAATAACAGATCTCATTCTCCTGACCCTGAAAGAGCCTCCAATAATTGGGAAAGACAAGTAAGGAGAGGGTGTTAAAATCTCAGGGCTGGGACAAATGGAGACGTGACTGGTGCCCACTCTAGTAAATCGATGAACAATGGGATGCCAGTGATACAGCGATACATTCTTAAGAATTTCATTAATTTCCTAGTTAATGTTCAAGGGGTGGTTCCTACATTTCTTCCTCTTATTTCCTTTGTTCAGTCCTCTAGCACACATAAAGTACTAGACAGTAAGGCCTCAATGATTGAACAGATAAAACTATTGCCATAAAAATATCTTAGAAACCATACAATATTTCTCGGATAAACAACAGCTCAGGAACTTCATAGACTCAAAACCAAACTTAAAAGAAGGACTAAAGGGGCTATTGTAAGTCAAGGAAGAACCCCACAAGAACAACAAACCCCACAGGAAGATGACACAAAACCCCATGACAATAATCTCTCTCAATGTCAATGGCCTAAATGCACCAATTAAGAGACATAGAGTGGCAAAATGGATTTGGAAACTAAACCCAACATTCTGCTGCCTGCAAGAAACACACCTGAACAGTCAGGGCAAACACAGACTCAAAGTCAAAGGGTGGAAAACCATCCTACAAGTAAACAACTCCTTCAAAAAAGCTGGGGTGGCAATACTAGTATCTAAAAACATAGATTTCAGGTTGAAAAAGATTAGGAGGGACAATGAAGGTCACTTCCTATTTATCAAGGGGTATGTGCAACAGGAAGAAATCACACTCTTAAACATATATGCACCTAATGAGAGACCAGCTAAATACTTAAAACAACTCCTAACAGACTTTAAGGAGGACATTACTAGCAGCACAATAGTAGTCGGAGACTTCAACACTGCCCTATCACCTCTGGATAGATCGACAAGAACAAAACGCAGCAAGGAAACACGGACTCTGAAGGAAGAAATAGAAGAGAGAGGCCTAGTAGACCTATACAGGGCTTTACACCCCAAAAAGAAAGAATACACATTCTTTTCCAGTGCACATGGAACATTCTCCAAAATAGACCATATACTGGGCCACAAAACATACCTCAATAAAATCAGAAAAACAGAAACTGTATCAACTATCTTCTCAGACCACGATGCACTGAAGATAGAAGTTAATCACACACAGATGCAGAGAATCAAAACAAACAGCTGGAAATTAAACAGCTCAATGTTGAACAATAAGTGGGTCAGGAAGGAATTCAAGGAAGAAATCAAGAGATACCTCGAAACAAATGAGAATGAAGACACAAGCTACCAAAACCTATGGGATGCAGCTAAAGCTGTGTTAAGGGGAAAATTTATAGCTCTGCAAGCATTCCTTAGGAAGGAAGAAAGGGCCTACATAGATATTTTGACTTCACAGCTCAAGGCCTTAGCAAAGGACCAGAAAAGGGAACCCAAACCAGAACAAAGGAAAGAAATAATAAAAATTAGAGCAGAAATTAACAACATGGAAACACAGAAAACAATCCGAAAGGTCAATGAGACCAAGAGCTGGTTCTTTGAGAAAATAAACAAGATTGACAAACCACTAGCAAGAATCACGAAAAGAGAGAGAGAGAGAGAGAACCCTAATAAACCGAATCAGAAATGAAAAGGGGGACATCACAACAGAAACCAATGAAATTCAAAGGATCGTAAGAGACTACTTCGAAAGCCTGTATGCCACGAAACAAGAGAACCTAAAAGAAATGGCTGAATTCCTTGATTACTACAATCTCCCAAGACTGAACAAAGAAGACTTGGAATACCTGAATAGACCCATTAATATTAAGGAAATTGAAACTGTAATCAAAAATCTCCCCAAAAACAAAAGCCTAGGTCCAGATGGATTCACTGGCAAATTCTTCCAAACATTTAAAGAAGACCTGTTGCCAGTTCTCCTCAAGCTTTTCCAGGAAATTGAAAAAACAGGAACTCTCCCAAACAGTTTCTATGAAGCACACATCTCCCTAATACCAAAAGCAAACAAAGACACCAGTAAGAAAGAAAATTATAGACCAATATCCCTGATGAACACCGATGTGAAGAACCTCAACAAAATATTAGCAAATAGGATCCAGCAACTCATCAAAAAGATCATACACCATGACCAAGTGGGATTCATCCCAGGGATGCAAGGATGGTTTAACATTTGAAAACCAATCAACATAATCCATCATATCAACAAAAGTAAAGATAAAACCATATGATCATATCAATAGATGCAGAGAAAGCATTTGACAAGATCCAACATCCGTTCATGAGGAAAACCCTCACCAAAATGGGTTTTGGAGGAACTTTCCTCAAGATAGTCGAAGACATCTACCACAAGCTTACTGCAAGCATTATCCTCAATGGGAAAAAACTGAGGGCCTTTCCTCTAAGATCAGGCAGAAGACAAGGATGCCCACTCTCACCACTTCTCTTCAATATCACACTGGAAGTACTTGTGATAGCTGTTAGACAAGAAAAAGAGATTATAGGCATCCAGATAGGAAAGGAAGAAATCAAACTCTCACTATTTGTAGACGATATGATACTATATCTAGAGAAGCCTAAAGCCTCTACTAAGAAACTCTTAGAAACGATAGACTTATACAGTAAAGTTGCAGGCTACAAAATCAATATCCAAAAATCCATGGCCTTCCTATATACAAAAAATGAGGCAGAGGAAAGGGACATGAAAAAAGCAATCCCATTCACAATCGTGCCCCAGAAAATCAAGTACCTCAGAATCAGCTTAACCACGGAAGTAAAAGACCTCTACAAAGAAAACCATAAAATGCTACTCCATGAAATAAAAGAGGACATGATGAAATGGAAACATATACCCTGTTCATGGATAGGGAGAATTAATATTGTCAAAATGGCAATACCCCCAAAGCATTATATAGATTCAACGCGATCCCTATAAGGATACCCATGACAGTCTTCAAGGAAACGAATCAAGCAATCCTAAAATTTATATGGAACAACAAATGTCCAAGGATAGCTAAAACAATTCTTGGGAAAAAGATGATGGGAGGCATCACCCTCCCCAACCTCAAACTTTACTACAAAGCGGTAACAATTAAAACAGAATGGTACTGGAACAAAGGCAGAGCCGCAGACCAATGGAACAGGGTGGAATATCCCTACACACAACCCCAAATGTATGATCATCTAATCTTTGATAAGGGAGCAAGAGATGTGAAGTGGAGCAAGGAAAGTCTCTTTAACAAATAGTGCTGGCACAACTGGACAACACATGCAAAAAGATTGGGCTTAGACCTCGACCTGACACCATGCACAAAAGTCAGATCAAAATGGATTAAAGACCTCAAAATCAGACCACAAACCATAGGGTACATTGAAGACAAGGTTGGCAAAACCCTCCACGATATTGAAGATAAAGGTATCTTCAATGATGATATGCAACTGGCCAACCAAGTGGAAACAGAGACAAAAAATGGGACTACATTTAACTAAAAAGCTTCTGCACCACAAAAGATACAGTGACCAGAATACAAAGACAATCTACAGAATGGGAAAGGATATTTACCCAACACCCATCAGATAAGGGGTTGATATCAATGGTATATAAACCACTGGTTGAACTTTACAAGAAAAAAATATCCAACCACATCAGAAAATGGGCCGAAGAGATGAACAGAAACTTTCCCAAGGAAGAGATACGAATGTCCAAAAGGCACATGAAAAAGTGCTCTACATCACTAATCATCAGCGATATGCAGATCAAAACAACCATGAGATACCACCTCACACCACAGAGACTAGCACACATCCAAAAGAACAAAAGCAACTGCTGTTGGAGAGGATGTGGGGAGAAAGGGACCCTTCTACACTGCTGGTGGGAATGCCGACAGGTTCAGCCCTTTTGGAAAACAATATAGACAATTCTCAAAAAATTAGAAATTGAGTTCTCATTTGACCCCGCAGTACCACTTCTGGGAATATATTCCAGAGAAGCAAAAAAGTATAGTCGAAATGACATCTACACTCATATGTTCATCACAGCGCTATTTACAATAGCCAGAATCTGGAAAAAACCCGAGTGCCCTAGGACAGATGACTGGTTGAAGAAACTTTGGTACATCTATACAATGGAATACTATGCAGCTATTAGAAAAGATGAAGTCATGAACTTTGCATATAAGTGGATCAACATGGAAAGTATCATGCTAAGTGAAATGAGTCAGAAAGAGACAGACATAGAAAGATTGCACTCATCTGTGGAATATAAAATAACAGAGTAGGAGACTAACACCCAAGAATAGTAGAAATAAGTACCAGGAGGTTGACTCTGTGGCTTGGAATCTGGCCTCACATTCTGGGGAGAGGGCAACTCATATAGAGAAGGGAACAGCAAGTAAAATGTGGTTGAAGGCCACATGGGGGAAGGGTGATGCTTGCTGAATGTAGATGAGAGACTGAACACAATGGCCACTCAACACCTTTATTGCAAACCACAACAGCTAATTAGAGAGAGAGAACAAAAGAGAATACCCTGCCACAGTGGCAGAGTGGGGTAGGGGGAGATGGGATTGGGGGGTTGGAGGGATGCTGGGTTTATTTGTGGTGGAGAATGGGCACTGGTGAAGGGATAGGTTCTCGAACTTTGCATGAGGGAAACATGAGCACTAAAATGTATAAATCTGTAACTGTACCCTCACTGTGACTCACTAATTAAAAAATAAATAAATTTTAAAATAAGAAAGAAAACATATTATATAATGAGTCTTAAAAAAAAAATCTTAGAGGTTGTCTGATGAAAAAGGACAGAGAAAAGAAAACACGTCCATGCTTATAGAGACTGGAAAAACTCTCTAAAGCAATATGTCCAGCCTTGTAGGCCCTTTCACCTCCAGCAACAGCTAACGACCTCCTACTGGCAAAGATATTTCTAAAGGTGCAAAAGGACAAGGTGACAGGTTCTTTCTTCATTTCCATAGACAAAAAAAATGTCCTGCAAATAAAGTTTTCTTCATCTTTGACTGTGATCTCTTATATTTTATTTATCATTTATTTATTTATTGTTTTGAACCACACCACACAATGTTCAGTGGCTACTCCCAACTCAGTACCCAGGGGTCATTCCCAACAGTACTCAGAAGACCGTGTGGTGCTGGGGATCAATGCTGGAGTTCCTTCATGCAAATCATGTGCTTTAGTTCTTGAGCCTTCCCTCCAGCCTGCTGTGAATATCCCTAAGAGTGCAACATAAATCAAATCTACTGTGTTGCTGGGACTTGGTTTTGCTTAGAGAAACATGGGAAATTTGGGTATTAGGAATAAGAAAGTGAACTGAAAAGACAAAAATCAGTGTCAGAAGAGGAAATTGGAAAGTCCCTGTTTTATGTTGCTTTCACAGTTGTATGCCTACTTTGATGCTGATATCCAAGCACTATTCATTTCTTCATTGATTTAAAGGAAAACTTAAATATAGCCATGAATGTTAACAATACCCCATCCCTTTCTTTGTCAGTATAAATATCATATAAGAGACATGAAAATTTGCTAAAAAAATTAAACAAGTATACTTTACAGTAAATAAACTGAACTTTGTGGTAGCATTCCCTACATACTTTACGAATCGCAGTTATATATGTGCACTATATTACTTGTCAATACTATAGTATATAACATAAATTTGAACATGTCAAAGAATATATATTTTATATAATATACAAATGTAATCTTAATATTTATATAATTTTGTATCAGAATTATTCTGCTTAAAACTATATTTGATTTCTGTAACCAAGTTAATTTATTTTATTGAACATTTTATTTATTTTTTAAATTTATTTATTTTTTAATTAGTGAGTCACAGTGAGGGTACAGTTACAGATTCACACATTTTCGTGCTTGTTTTTCCCTTATGCAATGATCAAGAGTCCATCCCTCCACCAGTGTCCATTCTCCACCACCAATGAACCCAGTATCCCCCCCCAATCCCATCCCCTCCACCCCACCCCGCCTCTGTGGCAGGGCATTCCAATTTGTTCTCTCTCTCTCTCTCTCTCTCTCTCTCTCTCTCTCTCTCTCTCTCTCTCTCTCTCTCTCTCTCTCTCTCTCTCTCTCTCTCTCCTTTTGGGCGTTGTGGTTTGCAGTAGGGGTATTGAGTGGCCATTGTGTTCAGTCTCTAGTCTACTTTCAGCACGCCTCTCCCTCCCCCTGCAGGATTTCCAATCACATTTTACTTGGTGTTCCATTCTCTATCTGGGATGGCTTTCCCCCAGAGTGTGAGGCCAGCCTCCAAGCTATGGAGCCAACCTCCTGGTATTATATACCACTATTCTTGGGTGTCAGTCTCCTACTCTGTTATTTTATATTCCACAGATGAGTGCAATCTTTCTATGTCTGTTCCTCTCTTTCTGGCTCATTTCACTTAGCATAGTACTTTCCATGTTGATCCACTTATATGCAAAGTTCATGACTTCATCTTCTAACAGCTGCATAGTATTCCATTGTGCAGATGTACCAAAGTTTCTTTAACCAGTCATCTGTTCTCGGGCACTCAGGTTTTTTCCAGATTCTGGCTATTGTAAACAGTGCCGCGATGAACATATAAGTGCAGATGTCATTTGAACTATACTTTTTTGTTTCTCTGGGATATATTCCCAGAAGTGGTATTGCTGGATCAAATGAAAGCTCAATTTCTAATTTTTTGAGAAGCGTCCATATTATTTTCCAGAGGGGCTGGACCAGTTGGCATTCCCACCAGTAGTGTAGAAGGGTCCCTTTCTCCCCACATCCTCTCCAACAGCGGTTGCTTTTGTTCGTTTGGATGTGTGCCATTCTCTGTTTGCCAAGTTAATTTTAACCACCTTACCATCTGAACACACTTGAAGAAAGAGTGAAAGTAAAACTCCTGTGAGTTAAAATGAATTCAGAAGTTTGTCAAGTTTTTGGACAGAAGCTTTACTTTTAGAGTCAGTCAAAGTAGAAAGTATGGTAGACTGAGGAGAAAATGTATAGTGATTATTTCCTATTTTGTCACCTTCGTTACTTTCAAGGGGCACAGAAACCCATTTAGGGTATGGGTTTAGAATTTTTTAGCAGTATGTGAATATGCTTAATGACCTAAGAAGGACACTGGAAATGTGGTTCAACATGGTAGCCCCTCTCTGTGGAGACAGGACAGACTGTGCTAAAGTGGCCTAAGAAAAACATGACACCTTAACAATGACTGTTAGTTATGATGGGAAGGGAAGTAATTTATTATCCCTTGTATTCTCTTTATATGAGGCTTCACAGAGAATCACCCAATGCCCATCCATGAATAAGGCAAGAAAACAGAAATGAATTTGCCTCCCTCAGAAATTTCACTTACCATGGGCTAGGTTTTATCTTTGCAAAGTTCATCCTCAAAGCCTGACAACATTCTGCAGCTCTACTTCTTATATAGGGTATTGTTGCTGAAAAATGGAACACTCTTTCTATTAAATATTTTTGTGACTGTGATTATGTTCTTCAGAATATTAGCTGTGCCACATGTTTCAGAAGTGGTTTAATAGCTTGCACTCCTGACTTACTAGAAGCTCTTTGAACAGAATTTTCTTAGGCGCTTTCACCCTTTGTCCAGGCTTCACTCTGCAGCAGTTACATCTATAGCACAGCAGGTAAAAAAAAGTGATTTGAAAGTAAAAATTGTGAAAAATGTGTACTTTCTTTTTTATAATGTCACGGAGGTGCACTTCTAGACAACTCTGGGGAGAGTCTATTTTTTTTAATCTATGCTCTGTTTAGCCAAATTTTAAACAACATAAGGAAGGATCAAATGTGTTCTCATAATTCACAACTCCTTTTCACCACACTGACAACCTTTGGAAAGTGTTACAAAGTCACCATGTTTTAAAGTACCGAGATTTGTTTTGAAGACAGCACAGATAGGAGAAGATTCCCACAGCGGCTCTTCTTAACTCTTCCCACTAAGAGACATTCTTTCTGGGAAACTGCTCTACAGGCTCTGTGGCATCACCCTCACTTGCTACACACAAGAATTTCCTTCTCTCTTAGCAAGGAGACATCCAGCTGTGTTGACTAACATTCCAAAACAAGGGAAAGGGGAAAGCATGGAGATTAATATGAAAAGATACCTGCTACAAAGATCGAGGTAGAGTTATGATGCAGTTGAAAAGGTGTGGAATTTGAAAAGAAATTTGATGGGAATATACAAGCTAGAAGTAGTAATCAGGATGGAGGGGGCAAAAACTGTATAATTAGTAACCTTAATGCAAACACCATACAGGATTTATTGGGCATGAATGCTTTTGATTTATAAGAGAGGTTTGATATGATAACAATATTTCTAGAAATCCAAACCTCTGTTACACTTGACACTATGTACACTTTGGGCTAGATAATTGCTATGAGGGTGTGTTTGTGATTTCTAGAAAACTTAGACGTGCCCTACAAGTCTATCTACTAAACACCAGTAATAGCCCACATCCTGAATCATTGCAGCCCCAAGGCTCTTCAGACATGTGTCCTGGGTTCCCAAATCACCGCTGACTGAAAACTACTTGCCAGAAACCAGTCATTTTGAATCATGGTACAGAATAATATAGTAAACTGTTAAGCTACAAGTTCCTAAGATTGACATTTAATTGGTGTAATATACAGCAACATCACTGGCATTTTTTTTAAAGTTTGATGCAATTCAGTATAATCATCAGTTAGGAAGCATTTTGCAAATGCCTACTATGTGGTCAGCATTTCCGGGCATAATTAGAGTACAAGGAAAAGTAAGCCATTGTCATTGTACTAGAGACCACATTAAGAAAATACAGCGACTGGGATTTTATTTTATTTTATTTTTTTGGCTTTTTGGGTCACACCCAGCTGTGCACAGGGGTTACTCCTGGCTCTGCACTCAGGAATTACTCCTGGCAGTGCTGGGGGACAATATGGGATGCTGGGAATCAAACCCGGGTCGGCCGCGTGCAAGGCAAACGCCCTACCCGCTGTGCTATCACTCCAGCCCCCAGCGACTGGGATTTTAAACTCTGCCATTTTCACTACAGTATACACATGCACACCAAACTCCATTATCACAGAAGTGCATGCATATACAAGAAAAATCACTGCAGACTAATATTCTCTCAGTGCCTCAGCCCTCATTATTCTCAGGCATCCTAATGACTTTTATTTTGGATTGGATGCTACATCCAGTAGTTAGCTCTAGGGTTACTCCTGGTTCAATGCCCAGGAGTGCTTGAGTGCTTGTGGACCATGTGGTGATAGGGATCAAACTTGGAGCTCCTGAATGCAAGACATTAATTTTAACTCTTCCATCCATCTCCCTGGCCTCTTAATATCAAGAGTCAGCAACCTCTACCAAGGAGTATTTTCTGAGCACAGGACCATGCTCTTCCTGTAGCCAAAGTAGGCCAAAATAACCATGATGTTACCATCCCTGGAGCAGTCATCAATGATTGTCCTATCCAAACTAGAGATGCATTCAATTGGGGTAATATGTCCCAACTCCCATTAGGCACTGTTTTCCAAGACATCACAAGAGAATAAGACCCACAACTGTTTGCTGATGAAGTCCAGTAGTGGATATTTTTCTAATCTGTATCTTACTTTCCTATTTCATTATGAGCTCCCAAATCAACCACTTGATTAAATCTAGTCTTGCAGTTTCCTTCTGAGACAATACAAATAAAGACAACTTTATTTATTCATCTAGTACAATGTCAATGGCTAAATTGTGGCACATCCATACAATAAAGTACTGTTCAATAATAGAAATGCACCCACTATCATTTCTGATCACTACTTAACTGAATTTCACCAAACTTAACTTAGAGTAAAATATTTTAGATATAACATATTATATACTTTATATCAGTATGAAGCTTCATGTCACGCAGAACTTATTTTTGGCATCAGGTGTGCTGATGGTTGCCTTTGAGGAAAAGGAACTGTTTACTGACAGGCACAAGGAAAAGGGCTGGTATGTCCCATGTCTGAATAGCCATAATGTTGCATTAGTGTTCACTTTGGGATAATTCACTTAATTTTTTACCTTTTCTGTAAATATACTTCAATGAAAATTTTTTGAAACTCTAAACTTGAGGGTCAGAGCAATTTTACAGTGTGTAGTGCACTTGCCTTGAAGGAAGCTTGCCCAGGTTCAACCCGTGGCATCCCATATGGTTCTCCAAGCACTGCCAGGAGTAATTACTGAATGAGGGGCCAGGAGTAACTCCTGAGCATTGCTGGATGTGCCCTCCCTCCCAACCCACCAAAAATAATAGAATGAAATCTAAACCTGGGTCCAGAAAGAAACTACAGAGGTTCAGACTTTTGCCTTCTGTATATTTAATACTGGTTCAATCTCCAGCACCATATAAACCCCCCCCCCAGTATCACCAGGAATAAACCCTGAGCGCAGAGCCAGGCATGCGCACTGAGCACTGCTGAATGTGGCTCAACCCATCCTCTCCCATTCTAAACCTTCAAGAAAATTTGATAAAATTAATTATGTGACAACAAAGAGCAAGAGCTGAGAAGGTAGAAAAGACTCGTAGCACTAAAACATTAAAAGAGGATTCCTAACTAATGACTCCATGACCACCATAAGATGCCCAACTGAAATACATAAAATAAGCAATCAGCCTGAGCTGGATCCCTGAACTGGGATAGAAGAGATTGGAAGCTCACTGACTTTCATTCATTTCTATGTTGTCTGTTCCTCACCTCCCTTTCGTCCTTCTTAGGTTACAAGATTATTCCTTGCTGCACTACTTTGAGTGCTGACAGCTTCTTCAAGAATATGTAGAATCTAGATAGGGAAAATAGTAATATTTATTATGAAGTATCCAAGGCATTACTCATGCTACTTTCAAGAGAAATGAAGAGTTCTTTTCAAAAGTTACAGCACCCTAAAAAAAGAAATGCACTTTCAAAAGTATTTCTGAAATAATAATTGCCAGGGTGCAACTTAGATATTTTCCAGGCGTTATGTGACACTGAGTGCCTAGGAGGTTTAAATGGTGCTTTAGCCCAGATTTATGTTCTGTTAAGAAAGAACTGTGAAGAAATGCTTCTACTGTGTTGTTGCTCCCCAGTAGGCAAATTATGGATACGGAGACACAAAGATTCATTTGTTATATTTACTATCTTCCCAATACATATTTATTAAAATCTGTTGCTTTAAAGGATTTTCATTTCTTTACCCCTTGACCTCTAAGAAGATGCTCAAAGAAGATACCATTTTCTGTCTCCTCATCTGTGTCATTATGGCAGTTCATCAGATTAGCTCCCGGAACCCACAGTGAGGGCTTGGTTGTAAAGTTGGAGCCATGTTGCTGCTAGCAGCTTTTCCAATCTTCATTAGTATTTATGAATGTGAACCCAGCAGTGGCAGTAATATTCCCATTACCGAAAGCCTGTTTAGAGCCACATTATTGTCTTACCTTAATTGAACTTCTGTCTGAAAGGAAAAAATAAAGAACCGATTTAATTTTCTCTTACCATTGACCTGTGATATTTCTAAGGCCTAGGTTTGCCTCATCTCTACCAAATGGTCCCTAGGAGGGCTGGTGCTCTGGTACTAAACTTCGCAAATAAATCCATTTGAAACTGGGGTCAGAACTAATTGGATAAAGAGCTCAGTGAGATGGTATCCTCTTGGTTTAAGAACGGGTCAGGCTCCTGAAAAACAAGAACTGGAGTTATGAGGGACTTGAAATTAGACTTGGGAGGTGGTGGTGGAGATTTTTTTGAGAAATAATTGACCATCTTTCCAGCTCTTTCCGCCATCTTTACTTTGTGGTTCTTTCGCCCTGTTACAACAACAACAAAAGGTGAAGTGATTTATTTTTCCATCTCAAATGATGCTTGCTCCCTTGGTGAAATTCGACTTGAGAAATAAGAGACTCCCTGGAGTCTGCTCATACTGAAGAACTATACAGCTAGTCTCCAGGGAGCCATGGTTCTGGTTCAACGGACTTGAACCATCTCCCAGGTGAATCATTTGACTTAGAGACAACACTAAAGGCATCAGGAAGGCAACAGGACCAATAATACCCCAGGGTTACAAGGGACTTCGTCACTTAAAATCTCTCCAGTAGCACCTGCAAAAGAGCTTGGATTTCTAAATCGCCTCCTCACTATCCAGGCCTGTATAATGTTTAGAATAACCTTTTAGGAAAAGGACTATTTCTCAAATATGTTTGACACACACTTAGTTTTTCCTTTTTGGTTCTCCTTTCATCCTTTCTCATTCAAGCATAAACTGAAGCACTCTTTATTCAATACTTAGGATGTTTTTCTGAGAGTGGGATTTGGTTAGAACTTTGTCTGATGCATTCATCTGAAGTATTTTAATGTGTTTTATGTATTTAAATGTCTTGAAAACTAGATCATACTTTTTGTTAAATATTTAGCAAATTTAGTGAAGGCAAACATATTTCAAAATTTAATCCAAAGTGTTGTCTGCCACCCACTAATCAAGCAGCTACAATATTTGCAGTAAAATCATTCTCATAATTTACTTTGCAGGCCCTTCTGCCTGACCTTCCTCATTTATTCTTTATACACTATAATTTATTTTTATTATAATAATACATGTGCATATTATTTACATGAATTTGACAAGCATATGAGAGAGAATCACTCTCTTGCTTTCTCGGGGTAAGCCTTAATGTGGTATTTTTAATAATGGTCCTCCTTATTTCTTACTTTTCTGAATTCAGAATTATTTTCAATGTTTTTCTCTTATATTCTACTTTCTATTCTTAGTATTCTCATCAAAATCTTAGGGTTTTCTCAAATTTATCCTTCAATCCTTATACTGGTTTTCTATTTCTGCTTTTTTATTTTCAAATTTTATTGTATTCTGAATTTTTCTGAAAACATAATATACTGAACTTCTCTGAGAGATAAGCAGCATTGCTTCATATCTACAAAACACTTGTCTTGAAGCTTTTGTCTTTTTTTCCCTGTATTTTCCCTGTCCTCCAAGTTTCTTTTTCTAACTATTTCAGTCTCTCCCTTTCTCTCTCTGACTTTTCAGTTTTCAAATGTATGATAATCTGATTGCCAGTTTATGTTTTTATTATTCAATTTTTGAATAGGCAATGCATAAGGATGCTTAAAAGTTCAGAGATTGTGTAAAATATCTCTGTTATAATTTCCCTCTTGTGTCTTCTCTGCAATTGCTCCTTTCCCACCATTACCCATAGGTAACCATTATTTGGTTTCCTTCCAAAGTTCTCTCATGAACATAAAAGAAAATAAAAGAATAAATCAATCCATTTTTCTCTTTCACATAGAAAAGTAACACATTCAGCTGTTAACACATGAGTATATGACATATCACTTTTGTACACATAACAATGTAGCTTTTAGATTTTTTTTCTTTTTTGGTGGGGGGGATGGATTGGTTTGGGCCATACCTGGCAGTTCTCAGGGGCTACTACTGTCTCTGACCTTAAGGGTCACTCCAGGGAGTGATCAAGGAACTCAAGTGATAATCCGGTCCTGGTAATCAAAGTAGAATTGGCTGCATGCAAAGAAAGTGTCTAAATTCCTGGACTATCTCTCCAACCCTGAGTTTTAGATTTTTTTACCTATTTTTTACATAGACCTATTGCTCATTTCTTTACATAGCTGTACATTATGCCTTTGTACTCCTTGACACTGTTGAACAATGAAGTCATGCACAGTTTTCTGTTACCAAAGATTCTGAAATTAGGGACACTAGAAAAACATCATTGCACTCATATTAAAGTATAATGGATAAGATCCACAAACTGGAGTTGCCAAACTATATTTTCAGGGATCATTTCTATAGTATGCTACTAGAGAAATTTTTTAAATATCAAATTACTCTCCTTTGGAAGTATACAACTTTAGCATTTGTGAGCAGAAAAAGAGGTTTATTGCTTAGGTAGAACTGCCTGCCAAATATAGTTGTGCATTTATTTTCTATTGTTTTGGTAGCAAATTATCACAAATTTCATCACTTGAAGAAATTATACAAATAAATTTGGTATATAAGAGTTCTGGAGGTTTGATTCAAACTGGATCCAAGATGGAATGCAACTGGATAAAACTTAAGGTTTCAGCAGATCAGCTTTCACTTCTGAAAGCAAGTTCGAGAATCTACTTTTTGTGCTGTTCATAGAAGCTCAAAGACATCTTTAGGACCCACCAATCTACCTATGACAATTGAGTTTTTGACTAATATTGAGTATATTTTCATGTATATAAGAGCAATTTACTTTTTCTTCTAAGGGAAATCTTTGTTTAGTGAAGTCCTTTGATCATTTATCCTTTAAATTTTGAGATTTTTATATATATATATAAGAAGTTTCCCTATTATCTATAATCTGAATTGTAAATATTACTTTATGAACATTCACTGTTGTATTATTTATGTTGTTTTTTGAAAATTATTTTAATTTCATAGAGCTATGGTCAAGATTTTATTTTATAATTGTGCATTTTCAGCACTAGTTTAAAAGAACCAGCACATCCTTGAAGCTCCAAGCATAAATAATAAATTTGCTATCACTGTGTGATTTTCTCACATATAAAACTATCATCTTCATAGAATTTATCTAAGTATGTTATAAATGTATATACAATTTTATTTTATTCAGCTGACTTAAACTGAAATTTCCTGCCTTTTTGTTTTTGTTTTGCTAAGTGTATGACATGTTATTGACTGATCACACCTGTGTAACTTAAAATGTTCTCTTTTGTTTTTTCTTTCACTTTATATGTCACAGCTCCATTCAACCCAAATAAAGGTGCAGATAGCATTGTCAAGTTTGATGCTTTTGGAGATGGAATGGGACGATACAACGTGTTCAATTTTCAGTACGTTGGTGGCAAGTATTCCTACTTGAAGGTCGGTCACTGGGCAGAAACCTTATCGCTAGATGTTGAATCCATCCACTGGTCCCGGAACTCAATTCCCACTTCTCAGTGCAGTGACCCCTGTGCTCCCAATGAAATGAAGAATATGCAACCAGGGGACGTCTGCTGCTGGATCTGCATCCCCTGTGAACCTTACGAATACCTGGCTGACGAGTTTACCTGTATGGACTGTGGCCCTGGACAGTGGCCCACTGCTGACTTATCTGGCTGCTTTGACCTTCCCGAGGACTACATCAAATGGGAAGATGCATGGGCCATTGGCCCAGTCACTATTGCCTGCCTGGGTTTTATGTGTACATGCATGGTTGTGATTGTTTTTATCAAGCACAATAACACACCCTTAGTCAAAGCATCAGGCCGGGAGCTCTGCTACATCTTGCTGTTTGGGGTTAGCCTGTCTTATTGTTTGACATTCTTTTTTATTGCCAAGCCGTCACCAGTCATCTGTGCGTTACGCCGACTTGGGCTGGGTACCTCCTTTGCTATCTGTTACTCAGCCCTGCTCACCAAGACAAACTGCATCGCACGTATCTTCGATGGGGTAAAGAATGGCGCTCAGAGGCCCAAGTTCATCAGCCCGAGTTCTCAGGTTTTCATCTGCCTGGGTCTGATATTAGTGCAAATTGTGGTGGTGTCTGTGTGGCTCATCCTAGAGGCTCCAGGCACAAGGCGGCACACCCTTCCAGAGAAGCGAGAAACGGTGATCTTAAAATGCAATGTGCGAGATTCCAGCATGTTGATCTCCCTTACATATGATGTGGTCCTAGTGATCTTATGCACTGTGTATGCCTTCAAAACGAGGAAGTGCCCAGAAAATTTTAACGAGGCCAAGTTCATTGGTTTTACCATGTACACCACGTGCATCATCTGGCTGGCCTTCCTCCCTATATTTTATGTGACATCAAGTGACTACAGAGTAAGTCTTTTAATGGTTTCTTCTTTTCTTTTTCAGTATTTTGTTACTTAGGCTATAAAATAGATTCCTTTTATTTCCTCTGACTAGTTAGGTAGAAACTAATACATGCCATACTGAACTTCCGTGTTATGCACAGAAACTTATTCAATGCATTTTTAAAGTATTTCATTCTTTGCACATAGTGAAAATCATCATTCTAGGTATAGAGAGGAAGATAAATGTGCATGAAATGATCATTTAAATTATTTGTAATTAAATGGGAGAAAAATGTATTATACTACACACACATATGCATGCACACATAACTTTTAATTAAATTGCAAAAATGATTGACAAGAGAATAAGACTTAAACCGCTAAGAACCAAATGAGAAAATTTTTAACACAAAAGGACCAGGCTACCATGGATCAATCTGTTCATTAAAATAGACTTGTAGCATTAAAACTAGGATAAGGGATCAGTTTAAAGACCTAAAATCTTTCACTCAAATGACCAATGTCTCAAAAAATGAATAAAATACAATATTAATTTGTTACAATTTCCCAACAACTTTAATTACACAACTAAAATATACATATACACATATATATGTTGTATATGTTTATATATATATGTGTATATATATGTATATATAGGTATATCCCTTGAAACAGCCATATCCAAGTAATCTAATTAAGCCATTATCAAATATTTTAGGCTTCAATATAACTATAATCTCTTCTGAAGGAAAAAGTTATCAATCCCTTAAAATGTCTCAAAATGTTGAAACCATCTATCAGTGCTTTTGCATTTATAATTCTGAATTTAGTATTTTCCCATAAGTATGAGATCTTTCCCTCAAGAAAATTAGTTTTTATTATATATGTGCATATATATAATATACTTATTTATAGGGGGGGTCTCCTAAGTAGTGCTGTGGTGTCCCTTGGGGCCATTTCTGGTGCTGCACAGCCTGACCCGTGGTTAAACACCAGGGATTTCAAATGTAGAGCTGCCCAGGCCCCACGGTGCTGGGGATCATCAGGGCCATCCATTAGTGTTCAGTGGTCTCCAGCACTACATCCAGCAGTTTTCAGAGGTCATGTGGTACTGGGAATCAAATTCAGGCTAGGTGCATACTAGGTACCTGTCCTAACTACTGTAACTTCTGATCTCTACTCATATTTTTAAGTCCTCTTAGGTAGAAGTTTTCCAGGGACCTAATGGTTTCCTTGTTATATCATCATGATATAAGTACAAAAATCTCCATATACCAGTAATTCCTAAATGCCAAAACCAAGAAAATTGTACTTTAAAAAAGTAGAGCTATTTAAAGCACAGAATAAAGAGACTAGAGGGACCAGAGTGACAGTTCAACAAGTTTTGCCTTGCATGCAGCCAACTCCGATTCGATCCCCAGCACCCCAGATGGTCTCCGGAGCACCACCAGGAGTAATTCCTGAGTGCAGAACTAGGAGGAACCTCTGAGTATTGGTGGGTGTGGTCCAAAAAGCCAAAATAAATAAATAATAAATGAAGAGAAGAGAAATACTTAATGTATGTAGTCTATTAAATTATTCCCAATCACTTGACCAAAACCTAGGGACTAGGTTAAATTTTAAGCAAGGGGAAAAAGGATCAGATTTTATGTTGGAGTAATGATCAGAATTTCTATGGCTATAAAAGATTTTTGAAATCTGTAAGAGAAAACATCAGAACTGGAGCAGAAAAGTTAAAGGTCAGGGTATAGGACAATTGAACCTTTGAAGTGTGGAGATCACAATGAAAAACTATAGTTTTTAATGTATTTCCATGTCCCCATTTCTATCTTTGTCTTTACATACATGCCTACTGCTATAAATATGTAAAATTTATAAAACGTGGGTGCATGCTTTGAATACTCCTGATCCAGGTTCAATCTCAAATGCTGTATATGGTCCCCAGAGTCCCAGCAGGAGTGATTCCTGAGTACAAAGTCCTAAGTAAAGCCTGAGCACTGTTGGATATGCATCCCCCCACAAAACAAACAAAACAAACAAAAATATATTATAAAAGCTATTAGAAGGCCATATTATTCAACATTATTTGGGCTATCACTGTCACTCTTATCCCATTACTCATTGATTTGCTAGAGCGGGCACCAGTAACGTCTCCATTGTGAGACTTGTTACTGTTTTTGGCATATCAAATATGGCACAGGTAGCTTACCAGGCTCTGCCGTGCGGGCAGGATACTCTCAGTAGCTTGCCAAGCTCTCCGAGAGGGACAGAGGAATCGAACCTGGGTTGGTTGCGTGCAAGGCAAACGCCCTACCCACTGTGCTATCGCTCCAGCCCTATTTGGGCTATATAAACTGAGAATGTAGAAACTGCAATGATAGTTATTTTGCCCTGGGCATATTATGTAACACTATTCATTCTCAAAACACTATGAAGACTGAAAAACTGGTCTTATAAAAAAATTTTATTGACTTAGCATTTATTTCAAAACGGGACCCTTTTCCATTTAATGTGATAGAAATACAGTAATGCAGTTAAATAGAATTAGTTTTAGATACTCAAACTTTCAACACCTGTCAGAATTTATAAGATAAATTAAAGATTGAAAAGCTGCTTTCAGACCTGGGTTAATTAAGACATCCAATAACACTAAGATTATCTGAGGCCTCACTACTTATAAATAATGTCAACTCGAGGTTTACAAAAGAAATAGAAAGTAACCTGAGTTCCCACATAGTGGTTTTAAATTTTGCTACATAATAAATAAGTAGGTTTGGGTGGAAAATATTGATACCTAAGGGAAAAATCCACATATTCTCATTAAATGCTTCTGACAGATGATCTAGAAAGCAGTATTTTTCAAAGCAGGCCAAGTGATAAAATTGTAGCCAAAACTGAGAACCAGGAGCTGGAGTGATAGCACAACGAGTACAGCATTTGCCTTACACACAGCGGACCCAGGTTTGATTCCCAGCATCCCGTATGGTCCCCCGAGCACTGCCAGGAGTAATTTCTGAATGCATGAACCAGGAGTAACCCCTGTGCAATGCCAGATGTGACCCAAAAAGCAAAAAAAAAAAAAAAACCCAAAGCTGAGAATCATTAATCCAGTATATAAAAAAAATATTCTTCCAATCCAATAGATATGTCTTTAGTTTGATCTGTGCTGATTGGAAATTCCTGGAGACATATGGTAAAGTTAAATAATTGAGAAATTTTACATAAATATCCAGATTATTTGCATCTGTTGACAAAATAAAATCACAAGTCCCCATATTCTTATACACAACCATTAGCCATTCTAAACGCTTATGCCTTTAGACCGGTTAACAATTCCTATTGATCATAATTTTACCAATCCCCAACTTCTCATATTTCATGCCCTTCACTGCATGAACCTGAGAAGCATTAAAACTTGAGACCCTTGTTCTAGAAATTCCAGAGAAACACTAAGATTTAAATTTTCCCAGAAGGAAAGTATGTGGCTCAGATAGAATTAGCAACACTGCTAAGAATGGCTGGAAAAAAATTGGGCATCAGTCAACAAGATTCATGAGTCAGTGCTTTGCCATCTATTACAAGTTATAAATATGAAGTACTATTTAAATCTTTGAACACATCTCACAGCTGGGGGAGGACAAGAATGAAAGAAGCAAGTTAATATAGGATTGTTTACAATTAACTTGGTATGCAGGCTCTTAAATGCCAACACGTTTCGAAGAGTTGAGTTGGTAAGAACTTGGTCTTTCCAGGAATACTACTTGAAGAGGTGGAATTTTATCATGTACCTGGTTGGAAACTGATATAATTAAGGTGGTGAGAGAACATAGAGCATATGAAATTTTCTTGAACCAAGAGCACAGTACTCAAGAAATGGGTCTTACTCAAGTGGAAGATGGATAAAGGATCTCATAAGAAATTAATGAAAATTAACATCTAGGTCAGATTATGTGAGGAACAGGAATTCATTTAAATAATGGTTAAAGACTTTGAAGTCTTGTGTTTTTTCAAACTTTGTTTTCTTTTGGTTAGTTGTTTCCTCAGGCCAAAAGTGAGGGACTGAGGGATCGTACTGGATTAGAACAGATGCCTAACAGACCCCCAACCCAGGTTTGATTCCCAGCACCTTACTCTCCTTAGCATTACCAAATATAGCCCTGAATGAAGCCAAGCACTGCCAGGGGGGCAGTGTTGCTGGGTGTGTGGGGGGAGGGCAGGGGGATCAAGTAATCCCCAGTACTGAGGGCCCAATCAGCGTTACATCTTCAGGCCTTTGAATTGAGTTGGCCAAGAATCTTTAGACACCCCCAATCTGAAAATAAGTGACACAGAAGTAAAAGGAACTAAAAGAACTACCCCTTTCTCATCAAATCTGAGACCTTACTTTGCTAGATTCTTCTCATACATGAGTGCACACATCCTCATTAGCACCCTGGACAGCAAATTTTATTATTCATTGGAAAGACAAGTAAGTAAACTCAAAGGATAATTAACTTCCCAGGTGGCACAATTGAGAAACAATATGACAAGATTTTTCTGATATAATATCATGCCTTTCATATTATGCCACAAACATATCTATCCTTAATATGAAGGGTGGATTTGAAAGAGTAGAGCCAAGAACAAGCTGAAGTAATTGAAATAATTACAAGCATCCAAGACAAAATACGCAAAGAACCTGGGGAGGAATCTGAAAACCAAAGGAGCTTTGAGAAATATGCAGGTTTCCTCTGTCCTTCTGGATCACATCCAGAAGGTAGTGATCTACCCAAAGAACCCTCCCAGGTAGTTTCAGTCACCAGGGATCCAATACATATTTTATACAGTGTAAATAAAAACCAGGTCACATTAGGATAGAAAATTATCTATAGAGGCATTAGCAGTAATTACTGAATGTTTTATTCATTTATGCCTGCCAAAAATATTTCAACAGTTGTGATCTTGGAGATACCACTATCAGCATAGATTAGTCTCTTTTATATATCTTAGCATAGAATTGGAGGAAGGTCAGAGATGGAGAGAGTGTAAATAGTGGGCAAAATAAGATGCAGGAATATTCGTGCACTGGCAAGCAAATGGCTCAATGGTTTTCCTAATTGTAATGTTCAGATTTAGGTGCTAGAACTCACCTAAAACTTTTGTTAAAATAAGAATCTGAATCTTTTAAGGAATGGAGCCCAAGTGTTTGGATTTTCAGTAAACTCCAAGGTTATTGAGACATTGCTAACAGAAGGACACTGCTTTAAGCATCAAGGTGTCAGGTTGTTATTGGGGTGGGAACAGGTAAAGCATTTTGCCTGCACTTGGCAGAGACTTTGGCGGCGACTCTAGAGTCCTGACAAGATACAAAGAAATCCCATTGTTCGTAGCCTGACTAGACATTTTAAAAATGTGATTTCAACTTCTTCAGAAAATATTTGTCACCTCTGCTAGCTCTTTTATGATAATAAAGAATAGAAAGGAGGCCACTGGAGTTCTACATTTTAGAAAGAAGAAAAAGCAAACACAAACACTCCTAGGCAAAAAAATGTCTTAGGAAAGAAAGACATATAGACCATGATTTAATGAGTAAATGGAAGAGTTATTTGTACAGAAGAGACAGGCAGGAGTGCTAGATCATGTAGGATTTCATAGCTGCAGCAAAAAAAAAGTTAAAATTTCATTCGATATTGAAAAAAGAATCCATAGAAATATTTTAAGGAGAGCCATTTAGTCTCATGATTTATGGATTCCTATTTTGGAAAGGAAGTCAATTTGCTAGTGACATTACATATGAAACACAGACAAAGGCAGGAGTTGGGGAGACTGGTTAGGGGGCATTGGTAAGCGGTCCAGTCAGAGGCAAGGTGGTGAGAGATGATAGCATGCTATTAACAAAGAAATGTCAGACATGGAGCTTATTACACATGAAGAACTGTGGAGAGTTTTTCTCCACCTTACAGTCGAATAAGGCAGCCTACCTGATTGTGGGGCCAACAATTGGCAGAAGACGTCAGACTTCTAATTCCAAAAACAAGGGTTTTATTATTAACCACCATTACAGTAGTCAGAGAGTCTATTTATGTCAGTTCCCTGAATTCCAATTTTCACCAAAGGATGCAAAGTGGGTAGATAATGCACACAGAAGCAGTAATCAGGACAGGGTGAGTACTGATTTTTCTCTCTGCCAGAAAACTGAATATGTTATAATACAGTGCTATTGCTGAACCTGTTATTTAAAGTAGCATTGCCTGCATTATGGGGTTTATTTTATTAATACTGCAGTAAATTATTGTCTGGATTACTGGGTTTAGGGTGCCCTCTTGAATTTGCATCTTAAGCACGTGACACAGTTGCCCCATTGCTGCCGCCCTTCACCCCTAAAAGGTATGGGCAGGATAGTGATTTGAGTATCAGTAATCAATGATACAAAATTTGGAATCCTCCCCTTTCTGAGTTTCCCTGAAGCATGCTGGTACATGTTTAATTCACCACCCCAGGTTTTGGAGAAACCCTCATCCTATCCTTAAGCATCTTTCCTTTGAAAGCAGCTAAAATCAGGGAAGAGTAAGGGGGAAAGCAGGTCACATGAAAAGAGAGAGAGCAGCCCCACGACAGTACACCAGGCATACCTGCTTTCTATCAGCATGCGGCAGTTACTGGTGGGTCGACCAAATAAAAGTGCTGTGAACACTCAGACCTAAATTAGATGGCCAGATGATCGGTTTTGTCAGTATTTATTTCAGCTCAGAAACTCCTGCTCTCTGAAGCTGGGGGCACATCCTTTTTTGCTTAGAGCATTTGATTTAGGCACTTCCGAGACTTTGACATATTAGGAACATTTTTGTAAGGAGTACCTTAATCCAGGTCATTTCTCATCTCATCCTGTTATCTCTCAGTGTATTGCCTGGTTTTAATATAAGGGTGAGGGAAGTTTTCCCATGTTGAGGCATATTGCAGGAATTTATCAGATTTCTTTGTGTCGGTGGCTTCTCATTCCTTGATACAGCTTCTTTGTCAGCATTTTAAACCAAATCCAGGTCAGTGAGAGCTCAAATACTAGTCAGTGTTTCATCTAGAGATTCTCAGAGCACTTTTTACCTCAGGGAAATCACGCAGAAAAGACCAATGCTCCCCTTTTGCAGCTTGGTTCTAAGAGAGAAAGAGAGAGAGAGAGACATACAGACAGACAGACAGATTGACAGAGACAGAAACAGAGACAGAGACAGAGACAGACAGAGACAGAGACAGAGACACACCACAGAGACACACACAGACACACACAGACACACACAAAAAGAACATTTCTCCACAGGGATGAGTCCTGAGAGGCGCCTGCCATTGTCATTCTTTCTTAACACCACTATCTGCCCTGCCCCTCATGCCCCAAGAGAACAAACTGAAATTTAAACCGTTGACTCAGTTTCTGCCTTCTTTTCAAGCTCATTGCAAGCCTCACTTCCAAGTGAGAGGGAATATAGCTTTGTGTCTACCCTGATCTGTTGCAGTGCTTGATAAGTTTGGACAGGTCTGAGTCTGACTGACAAGAAATCCACACCACCCTACCTCTCTAACTCCAAGGGCATTAGCAGCAAGTGTTGAAGAATCCTCAGTAACAGGCAATAAAAAGAAATACCATTTATCGCCTTTGTTGGCTGTGCAATTTAAGGCATTTGCTGATTCCCATAGACTTCTCTCAAATCATGTTATTCAGTCCATGAGGTCCTTGAAATTCTGCTAAGAGAAACCAATTTCACTCTCCTTGCCCAGACTATCAGAAAAATAGAACCTGAAACATGATACCACTTATAGGGTAATGAGTTGGTGAGCCTCCATGTTGTCAATGCAGACTAAAGTACTATAACTCACAGTAGCAGCAGCCAGTCACAGCACCGACTCAGGTTCCCGACACCCCACTTCCCACAACTGTTCAGAGAGGTGAACACTGAAATGGGAGGCTACATTGCAGGACAAAATGTGTGATATCAAAGAAAACTGACTCTCTTATAATACATTGACCCTTTGCTACACTGTCCTAGAAGAGACATATAGTATGGGCATATTCAGCTTTATCCAGCTATATTCCTCCTTGCTACATACATACTATCTTGGGGAGTGAGGGATTCCAGACAAAAGCGATTAAAACTTCTGTTTTTAATCTTTGTACATATCTTTATATGCAAGAGCACAATAAAACAATCTATTGAATTGGAGAACTGTATGGATTGAAGGTAAGTGGTAAAAGCCAGGATGACTCCAAGATTTTTGGTTTGTGTGTTTGGGTTTCAAATGAGAATACTTGGGGCAAATGATTAAGTTTTGCTTACATATTAATTCTGATATTGTTATGTATACAAAGAAAATATCTAAGTGAAAGCTAAAAGTCTGGATTCAAGAGAGTTAGTGCAATGAGTAAGGTACATGCCTTGCACATGACCAACCAGATTCCATGCTCAAAACATTATATAACCCCCTGATTACAGAGGATGACCTCTGACGATAGAGCCAGGGGAAGCCTTCAGTAGTGTTGGGTATTGCTTAAAACCAAAGTAAAAAGAACTTAAATCTGGAGAGTCAGAGAAGCAGCAGATAAAAACAACATTTAACTTCATCAATTAGGGAACATTTAAACCATGGAACACAGTGACATGGGGAAGAAAAGAGAGTGCAAAATAGGTACCAGACATACCCTAGCACTCAAATTTTAGTGGAAGATAAAAAGTCAACATAGATAAATAAGATAATGAAATCTGAAGGAAATGTGCCCAGGAAATCAAAGAGAAGACAGAGATGAAGTATGTCATGTGTTGATAAAATAGTGCAGACTGTTTGTGTACGAAGGTGGACAGAACAAATTATAAACAAATACAGAATTCACTACTGTCACTCTTGAAGGAACTGGCAACTGAAAACATGAGATTGACACTTGGACTTTGTACAAAAAAAAGAAGTTAAAGGTACCAAACTTAAGACAGTTATATTGAATAATATTGTTCATAGTTCATCATCAAAATGCAACTTTAATTATGCTTGCATTGCCCTTTGTCATACAGTAAGGGTAATCAGCCTCCACTCCTGAATGAAAATTCCACTGGACATATTCAAGTGCTCAGTGCTTATATGAAACACCATTCTGGTTCTGTGGACTGATCAAGGAATAAAAAAAAAAAACCTCACAACCCATAGTAGGCCCAAAGATTCCTATGCTATCCGAAACATCAGGTCCTATAATCATTTGCAGCTGAGTAGTTGTTATTAGGAAATTGTCAGGATTCTATCTTAACTACAGTAAGCCTCAGTTTCTAGAGGTGTAGATAGCTTCAGACTAAGAACCTGTAATGTTGGCTTCTCTTTGTTTTCATGTTGTGTCCAATTCACCATTTTCTACTTCCCTCTCAGTTCTGGTTACAGCAATATAGAAAGAGTTCTTGCACATATGAATGGACTTTGAAAGATAACACCCTTAGGAACAAAAGTCAAGGGTGTTTTCATGTGATTTTTAGAATTTTCCTTGGCCTTTTCCTCCTGGGAGAGTTGGCCAGTGTTTACCCACTCTGAGCTGTCTCCTGTGGCTCTCCATTCATTCTGAGGGCATCCAGCCATATTTCTGCAGCCTCACTCTAAGCAGGACTCCAGGCTCCTCCATATGGGCTCCAGGCACCCCCTGATTGTTCTTTAGAGTGAACCAACTTGTCCCTTCTTCTACATCTTCTTCTACAACCTCTTCTACATCTTCTGTTTTGCTGAATTCTAGGATTCCGAAGAGATAATAGGGTGGAGAAGGTGCAGACATTTTGTCCCCTCATAGAGTCCGTCAAGCCCCACCAGGAGTGATCCCTGAGTGCACAGAAAGGAATAAGCCCTGAGCACTGCTGAGTGTGACCCCCCAAATAAAAAATAAATATTTTTCTTAAGAATACAACTATCTCAATACAGTAACACATTTCTGTGCTCTCTTCCAAAAGTAATTTGTCTCTCTTCACCTGTTAGATGTGTAAGATAGGACTCAGACCCCAAAACAGAGCATACAGAAGTTAGAAAGCAAACCCTAAGTCAGGTCTCACAAACTCACAGAAAAACACAAAGCTCTCTGGAGTGTCCACATTCAGGTGATCTTCCTTTCTAGCTTTTAAAAGCAGAGATATTCGAATTCATGGTGAATGAAGGATATAAAACACAGAGTGGTTTTGTGCAGGATTTTTTCCCTCATAAAAGTCTCTGCATAAGTTACAGAAATTATTTTAGGAGAGATTTCCTTGTCATATAAACTTGTCTCACCCCAGCTGTAATATCTAGTACTTCTCATATTTTCCTATAGTCAACTCTAAGGCAGGAAGAGTATATCTGTAAATATATTTACATATCATATATACTTATAGATGTATATATAAAAGCATGTGCATGATGTTTTAAAATACTAGTAATTAGAAAGTACTTATTAGAAGAAAATTTATCATTTATCAGGGCCTTTAGGTCATAGAATTAGATAGCAGATTCTTTTCTGAGAAGACAAAAAGAAAATGGATGCAGAAAGGGGCCAAGTTGAAGGGTACTGAAGTGGTTAAGAGAAATAAGAGCTTTAAATAGTGAGATTGGATTTTGCTTTCAGCGTTGAAAGCTGAAGTAGAGTCTTAAGAATTATGCTATATGTGTAGGCTGATATTTTTAATATAAAAATAGGAAGATGGAGTCTTCTAAAGTTATTCAACTTTTCCAGTTAATTGTTCAGTCTGTAGCATTCCTGGGGGGTGGGAGCAAGGAGAAAAATCTAAAATTTTTCTAGGATTTGCCATAGCTGCTCTCAGTAGAAACTGATAGAATTAATTTCTGTTTTTTAATACTGGATGTGATAAAATATATAGAATCTAATTTGGATTTTTCCTGAAAAATTATGAGAGCTAATGCCAGGGCAAATGATGCGATCAGAGAAGAGGAGAGCATGAGAACAAAAAAGAAAAGATAATAAATGTAATTTAGCAGAAGCAAGGTGGGAGTGAAAATCCTGTGCTTATAGAAACCTGGGGAACAAAAAAGCTGGCCTGGTATATATCTGGTGTATCAAAATTCTAAAGAGACATAAATGAAGAAATTAAATGAATTAAAATAAGGACAAAGGTGGAGGGTTTGGGACACTTTTATAGTGATGACATATGGTAACTATGTACATCAAAATCATAAATGGAAGCAATAGCACAAAGGGTAGGGCGTTTGCCTTGCATACGGCCAAACGTGGTTCATTTCCTCCATCCCTCTTGGAGAGCCCGACAAGCTACCGAGAGTATCCCGCCACATGGCAGAGCCTGGTAAGCTATCCATGTTGTATTTGATATGCCAAAAACAGTAACAAGTCTCACAGTGGAGACTTGTTACTGATGCCCACTCATTACTGGTGCCCGCTCGAACAAATCGATGAACAACAGGACAACAGTGCTACAGTGCTACATTGTAAACATATGACCCATAATTAACGTTAAAACTGAATAAATAAGAATAGCAGGTATCCCAGAAGACCTGCCCACCATTGAGTAGGGAAACAACTAGCTGATAGTTAGTTTCTTCAAAAGATAGACGATGAAAAAGACCCACTATTGTTCATAGAATAAACCAACCTTAAAATAGGTCAAGCTGACCAATGAAAATTATCAGCAGTTTGGTCACTTCATCTTAGATTACTGATATTATGTAAGGTGAAAGACTGACTTCAGTGTTCCACAGAAATATTTTTATACCAATAAAGATAAAACAAGAAAATTCAAATGATATGTTGGCCACACAGATATTGTTTACAAATCCTAAGTAATAGTTTCATCAATATCCTGAATTCAGAGTATTTTAGATCATTATCTATGATATGAACAGAACTACATATAATTCAGGGTTTTGCAGTCTGACACTGAACTATGTAACTTTATCTTACAGGTGCAGACGACAACCATGTGCATCTCCGTTAGCCTGAGTGGTTTTGTTGTCCTGGGCTGCTTGTTTGCACCCAAGGTGCATATCATCCTGTTTCAACCCCAGAAGAATGTGGTCACACACAGACTGCATCTCAACAGGTTCAGTGTCAGTGGGACTGGGACCACATATTCTCAGTGTAAGTATGGCATGTGGCACTGACCCTTTCAGACCCAACATTGTTGTAGACAAGCAGAGGGGGAGGGAAGAGACATAGAATGAACAATACACTCCATGCCCAAGAAGAGGCTCAATTCAATTGGAGTAACTACTATTCAACTGCCCTGAACCAGGTGCTAGAGATACAAGGATGAGTGGAAGAGTCAAATATTTTTAGTATTCTAACAAAACAATAAATATTTAACATCACTTTGGAGTATTGGCCATGCTGTGGAGTTAATGGACCTGTTTCTAGTGCTAACACTGCCATAGGTCTCTAAATACAATGGACCACTTTGAACAAATCACTTATTGTTTCCTGCTTCCTTTTACTTACAGATCTGCAGGGCTGGAGGACACTGGTACACTATAAAATATGTTCCATGCCACAAACTTAGATGTTTAGAGTACTTCATAAAATACTAAAAGAGGGAAATAGGATTTAAAAAATATTTAATGCTAAATATCTCATAGGATGTTCAAACCATCTCCTATAAGGTGAACAAGTTCACAGTTTTGAAAACATCTATACAAACAAACCTATGAATAGCCTCTACACAGTTTCTTTGAAGTATTAACAAAAGTAAAATCATCCATCATCCCATAGAACACACCTTGGAAAATGCTTGAACCTAACTTCCTCTGACGTCAAATGCCAATATTTTGCAGCTGAGAGCCTGAGAAAGCATTATGAACTGAAGGATTCCAGGATAACTTTCCTTGCAAAATTCTCTCTCCTACTGCCCTGTCCATGTGTCCATTGGCAATCATTTACTTCATTCTTTAGTACAAATATTCCTACAGGGACAACTTTCTCGGACACTTTCAGCTCATCAGTAGAATGAAGTCAGAGGCATTCACTGAGGAAAGGATGAGGAGGAAAAGGAACTGGAGGGGAGGACTGGATATGACAGAGACAAATGACAACTTCTCAATTTTGCCTTGAGGAGATCAGAAAAGATAATTCATGGTAACTCAGCATCACAGAGTGAAGTTACTTTATACCTTAGTTTTTACATTCAAGTACATAATTGAGTAAGGTAGCCCTTCCATGAACAAGATTGCCTGCTGCTAGTACATGTTCAATTAAGTACCCCTCCATGGTGAACTGCTATAAAGGTGGGATTGCTAATGACTTTTCAGCTACATTTCCAGGTGTTAACTATGGTTAAGTTCCAGAATATGATAATGTTTTGGAAGTCATTTTCTTATATCTTAGGGAAACTTGCAGGTTTTTGAGCAAACAGGTCTCTTTTCTACAATTTGGCTATATTAGCAGCCAGAAATGAAAGAACAGGCAATAAAAATAAGAACAGCTAACAAGATCTATTACTGAGTGTTTTACATGTACTGAGTCTTATGCAGCTTACATCATATTAACATGTTTAATGCTCAAAACTCCTTTAGACAAAGAATGCCCAGAATCACACATATTGTAAGTGATGAAGTCAGAATCCAGAGCGATTTTCAAATTCATAGCACCAGACCTCTGTATTATGCTGCTTTGCTTAGAAAAAGCTAGGAAAGTCACCATGAAGCTGTGTATTTAGTAGGATTTACAAGGAAAAGACATATCTATATTGTGCAGCAAGATTTACTTCTGGACAAAAAAGTTTTAAGAGTCAAAGCTCTTATATATTGTCCAAACTATTTAGTAGAGTCCATAAGCCTTTTGTGGACATGGTTCAAAGTTTTATGCATCTAGACCTCTATAATTTAGAAATAACAGCAGCAATTTCTAATATGCATACTAGAAATTAAATTCCTAAAGGAATAACAAGGGCACTTTACCAAATCAAGTTTCTCTTTAGACTTCCAGAAATACTCATTTACAGCAAACAATGCCATTTAACCTACTTAGCCTGTCACTCGGCATGCTATCTGATAGTGGTCCAGTTATTACATCAAGGTAGTTATCTCAGCAGACCATCACTTTATAACTGTTTTGCTACTAAATGGCATTGTAAATAATTTTATTGTTAAAAGGTATAAAACCTGAGAGATAGCACAGGAGTCAGGCATTTGCTTCGTGGCCAACCATTGTTCAAAAACTGACACTGCATATGGTCCCCTATATATCACCAGGAGTGATCCCTAATCACAGAACCTGGAGTAATACCTGAGCAGTCCTGAGTCTGGGTGGATTAACAACAGGGGGAAGAGGTATAAAATTGGGGCTAGAGAAATAGTTCAGTGGTTAAGGTCTTGCATGCTTCCAGCTCTGGTTATCCCCGGCACCACATGTTCCACAGAACATTGCTGGCACAACAATGGAGGAATCAGAGCACTGCCAAAGGCCCAGTGATACCCAGCACTGTAGGGCTAGAGCAGTATTGTGTCTTGGGATCCTCACACTCAACCTCCAGCCTGACTGGCCAAGTATAGCTTGACCCGCCCAGGCCTCCTAAACACCATTTAGGAGGCCCCACAAAGGATAAATTTGATCTCATGTTTCCCAATCATTTTTTATAGTTCATATTACTGAAAAGGTATTGAGAAAATAAAGTACTCATATGCTGTCTTTAGGCATTTCAAGAAAAATAAATTTTAAAAAGTATTGTTCTTTTATTTATAATAGTATATATCTTAATGGAAGTAGTTTTCATATACATGGACTTACTTTACCTTATGAGTACGAAATATTAACAGTTCCATTTTATAAGTGAAAGCATAAAGAACTAAAGTTAATTCTCAAGGATATGCAATGAGTTGATTCTAGATTTCCTAATCTGTGACCAATGTTCTTCCCATTTTAATAAAACTATTGCTATTAAAAAATAATTTAAGTACCTTTAACACACCAGAAATTCCTAAGCACCGTATTACTGTATCACTGTCATCCCATTGATCATCAATTTGTTTGAGTGGGTGCCAGCAATGTCTCCATTCGTCCTAACCCTGAGATTTTAGCACCCTCTCTTTACACATTCTTCCCAGCAGTGCTGCGTTGGAGCTCTTTCAGGGTAAGGGGAATGAGACCCATCATTGTTACTGTATTTAGCATATGAATACACCACAGGGAGCTTGCCAGGCTCTGCTGTGTAGTCAGGATATTCTCAGTACTTTGCCAGGTTTTCTGAGAGGGAGAACTAGGCTATAAGAGGTCTGGGAGCTTTGTTTTATAGTCTTTGGATCTTGGCCATTGATGGGGTTACATGGTGCTGGGAGCTGTTTTTGGGTTTGGCTGCCAAGCTACTGGAATATGGGGAATCTGGGTGGAGGAGACTATCCATATCGAGCAGGTTTGGAGATCTCAGCCCTGAGGCTCACACTCCTGGGTTCCTCTACTGGTTCCTTCATGCGTGAGGCTTGTTCACAAATGTGGAGAGTGGCCTTGAGCATGGCTGTGGCTGGGTTCCAGAGGTTTTAGGCTGCCAGAGCACTGCTCAGGATGGAAAGGGAAACTCAACCCACCCTCCTCCAAGGGGCCCCGGTGAAGAGGCCAGGTACAGGGGTAAGAGACTCTGCCAAGCACTGTATACACAGTGGCAAATAGAACAGAATTCATGGTCCCGTAAAGCTTAGCGTCTAAGGTAGAGGTTTTTATACTATAAAGCATACCCCATTATTAGGTATATACGTTATAAATTTTATTATAAATATATAGTCATTACATAAATTAAATTTATTTAGAATGTTCGTTGTGAGTTTTTAAAAAGGAAATAAGACTTAAAAGTCTTGAAGTTTATTCTAATAAAGTTTTATAAAGATTGTTCGTAGGTTACTTACATGTATGCCAGATTCAGGAACACAAGTTTTACTGTAAATTACAGTCAAGGAAGTTTGTAACCTATGGATTTGGTCTGTGGATTTAGTCTACGTGCAAACATGCCACTGACCTTCTTTGGTGATAATTTAGGCAACCTGTTTAAAACTTTGATGCCTGTTTCCCCCACTGTTAGGCTCAATTTATATTCATTTCCTTCATAAATACTAGAAGCATCTCATTTCATAAATCAAAAAAAATCCATAAAGTGCCCTGAGTTTATTAGACAGAGCTGATGTTTTACTTAAGTTGTATAATTTATGTCTTTTTCCAATTAATATCTTAGGCATGTTATTCATTTGGGTTATTTTTACAAATATTGCTGCTGGCTTTCTGATTTACTCCCTCCAGAAATAAAAACAAAATTCCCATGCTTGAATCATATAACAACAGAGTTACCCCATATAGTCTATTATGTATTCATTCTTATATAACATACATCCCCATCTTAAAATGTTTAAATTGCTATCATCTCTGCCCTTTTATTATTTCTTATGATTTTGCAGATGAGGTATTCAGACAGCCCTTGGCAGAGTAATTCACTTTCTCTGTTAACTAGAGGTCTGTAGTGTTCAGCCAAGAATGATCTGATCTGGAAGGTCCATATGCTTTTGCCATTTAAGCTTGGAGTGAAAAGGGAAGAAAAGAAGCCTGAAGTGAAACTTCTCCACATGATATCCCACAGTCATCCAGATTTAAGGATGTTGATCCTATTTTTCAAAGAATCTGTGGCCATTTTAATTTTCCTCACTTTCCAAAACCTAAATTAATCCAGTACCCTACTCCCATCACAAATTGTAGCATTTTTTCACAATTCTAAATGATGCCAAGAAACCACCTAAACTATTAGGTACAGGCACATGAATTTCCAGTTAATTCTTGGGAAAGACAGTAACAGAAGTACTTTTCAAAGAATATCCAAAGAGTAGCTTTGGATCCCACATGGGCTTACTGGCAGCAGCATGAAAATGGTCAATACTAGAATTTAAAAGATGAGCAGTTACTCAAAGAGTGCAGGGAAAGAGAGAGACAGAGAGATAGAAAGAGAGAGAGAGGAAGGGAAAGAGAGAGAAAGAAACATAAGCAAACTCAGAAGCAGGCATGGAAGAAAGAGCATTGTTAAAAAGGACTATTAGGGCATATTGCCATTTGAGAAATGTTTACATATTAACACTTACAAAAGAGAACAATAGCTGGTAAACTAATTGAGAATCAGAGTAATAAAAACAAAACAAAAGTAATAAAAACAAAAGTTACACAGATTTTTTCCATTAGTGTACTCTTTGGTTAGTGGTTCTCAGTATTTGGGTAAAAAGAAAAAATTGTTTGAGATTCCCAGGCCTTTGAGATTCCCAGGCCTCACCATCCATATTCTGCTTAGTTGGATCAAAGCAAAGGAACCAGTTCATTATAAGTGGCGCAACAAAATTAGATAACCTCAGCCCAAACCATCCCTTCTACTTGTGCACTGGTTTTAGTGAAGAGCAGGAAGTTACTCTGGGATATCCCCCCCTTTTTTGTGAACTTTTTTTAAAAAAATTTTTAATGAAACACTGTGAGATACAACAACAGACTTACAAACTTTTGTGATTACGTTTTCAGTCATACAATGGTCAAGTACCCATCCTTCCACCAGTGCCCAGTCTCCATCACTAATGTTTCCAGTATCGCATCCTCCACCTTCACCCCTTCCCTCACCCCTGCCTCTGTGACAGGCACATTCCCTTTTACTCCCTCTCTCCTTTTGTGTGTTATGGTTTGCAATACAGGCATTAAGTGGTCATCGTGTTCGTTTGAAAGTCTCCTTTCAGCACGCATGGGATATCCCTTAGAGAGGAAGCTGACATTTGGTTTAATGAAGGAGATGGCTTTGAAGTCATGCCTGTTGCTCATGATCTCTGTGGTCACATCCCAAGCAATTCTTCACCTACTTCCCTCTTAAACCCTCCAGAGAAGTATTCCATGTAGAGAGGCACCTGGTCACTCAGGAAACGTTAACAGAGAGTGGGAATGTTCCTTTCAATAGCATCATACCTCAGAGACTCTGAAATTCTGAACAAATGCTGGAATACTACTCACACACCCACACACATAAGCAAACAGCCTTTGTATTTGGAGGAGAAAGAAAATAGGTCATTCTTTATTTTGTTCAGCCTTAGAAGCAAAGGGACCGTCCAGAGCTGCTTGCCAAGGACAGGCAATCAAGAACACATGCTGCAAATGTAAGTGGAACTGCGTAACTGTGAAGGCAACAAGCCCATTATACATGTGAGGTTACATAGCATAAAACCAGAGAGAACCTGTGTGGGTCCAAACATGGCTGACACTAATACAGGTTTGTATCAGCAAAGATGCGGGGAGAGAGGTGAGTAATGGAGTGTGCTCAATCGTCTTTGAAGCTATTATGTACCCAGACTTGGTCCTATGGGGATGTGTGTTTCTCTTGCCCATGGTGATCATTCAGATGTATGTATGTCATTATCGTTAAGATCAGCCAAGAGGCTTCTGCTAACTAATGATGCACAGATTTGGGTCCCGGAGCAGCCATAGGCATATGATGGATTTCCTCTGACAAAGCCTTATTCAAAAAGTCAGTTATCTAGGTGATAATGTGGAAACTGCCCAATTAACAGAATTAGTCTTTAATATAAAGCATCTTCTGATCATCAGAAAGAAGTAGTATAAAAATATCAAGTAAATAGCCTTCTGGGATCAAAATATAATTTTAGTACAACAGTACAAAAGGGCTCTATAATAGAGAACCAGCACATGAGGGACAGATTTTGTACATATCCGTGGGTAAGCCTTTGAAGATGCTTCATGTGACAAGATATAAGCCCTTGTTCATGTTGAGTCTGACTTATAAAAGAGAAGCAGTGCATGCAGCTAAAGCCCATATTTCTTTTCTACATGCAAGTTGAGACACAGCATAATATGGCTGTAGTGTTTAGCTAAGGGAATCCCATAATGTCACTATCTACATAATACCCTGGCCAAGTTACTTAAAAACACACTGAACTGGCAGTCTTCTTAACCACAGGCACAAGTATATTATCAACATAAATCCACACTGGCCAGTGCAGGAGGAAACTGGAGTAGTCAGCAAGCTAAGGCATCAGTTTCCAGGCAGAATACATTGAGTGCATTCAAATCAGATTCCTATCTATTTTCCTTAGGAAAGGGCTGTTCCTGGCATTCCTAAGAGCTTTATCCCATTCCCTTTTACTCCCACCCTCATGAAGAATACTCCAGCTTTAATAGGTACTAGTACATGTATTTGATCAATGACGTGGGGTGTCTCTTCTTTCTTCTCTTTAACATTTCCACTGTATTCGTCTCACAAGCACTCTTTTGCAGTACGTAAATGGATTTTTCTTAACTTATGTGTCTAGGTTTTCCCCCAAACATATCTGGCCCATCTTCTTTAATACCAGTGAACAAAGAGACAGAAACGGTGCAGAATAGAGGCAGGGTAGGGAAACTCAGGGTCCTTGACTCTTACATATCTTTTCTAGATAAAACTGAATCTCTCTATATAGTATATTTTAAGGATTATGATAACTAGAGTACCTAAACTCTCCAAAGCTGTTACATGACTTCTCTGCACTCTGGATTTTCATAAAATTCATCCCAAGGTCTATCTGAAATTGAGAATCTTTAGAACCTGAAAATTCAGTTACCTTTTTTGTTAAAGACATTCCCTTGAGGGCTCTACATACCTGATGGCATCTTATTCTATCAACATGGATACACATTTACAGTACTATCAAAATCCTGCGCCGGGCAGCTCAACAGCATCAATCATGTCTATGGGTGACCGCAAAGAGCCCCACACCCAGATTGCTACACAGAAGATAGAATATTCATTCCAAAAGGACTATCTATGAAGTTTCTCAGAAAATGTGATTTGGCAAATATTTATCAGTGTTTTTCATGATCATGCATAAGGGAGGGTCTCCTAAGCAGTGCTCAAGAAACCCTGGTAGCCTCCCAGCAATTTTCAGACAACTGGGTCAGTTGATTCAGTGTTAGGATACAGGAATGCAGTGGGTGCTTCAGCTCTGCAGTGCTCAGGTCATGCACACCCTGTCATGATCCAGAGGATCGTGTGATGGTTGAGATGAAATCAGGATCTGACACATGCAAACAATGTGCCTTAATAATTGTACTATGTCTCCAGTCCATAATTTTTTATGTCAAAGGCACCTCTCTCATTTAAATAGTTTTTAAAAGCTAGTATCATTTTGGAAGTGGGGAGAGAGAGAGAGAGATAGTACAACAGGTAAGGTGTTTGCTTAAAAGTTTAATATTGTATAATCATAATATATAGTCATAAGTATTTCCTTGTAACTCTACATTTATTAATGCCTTGAGAGAAGCACACAATTCTGAAAAACTATGTATGTATGCTGATTTTTAAAAAATATAATTAAATCTTATACATACTTTTATTTAAATGGACTGGAACAATAGCATAGCAGGTAGGGCATTTGCCTTGCACACGGCTGACCTGGGTTTGATTTCTCCATCCCTCTTGGAGAGGCCAGCAAGCTACCAAGAGTATCCCACCCACACAGCAGAGCGTGGAAAGCTACCTGTGGCATATTCAATATGCCAAAAACAATAACAACAGGTCTCACAATGGAGACGTTACTGGTGCCTGCTCGAGCAAATAGATGAACAATGGGATGACAGTGCAACAGTGCTTTATTTAGATGATAAGTACCATAAACCAAAGCAAGAAAATGCCCAGCATAAATTTATTATATTGTTTATTGCATTGTTTCCTTTCCACTTTAAGTGATATTTTCTGGAGGATACCCAAAATGGACATATATGAATGTGTTTAGCACAATGATGCCACCCATATAGAATATTTTTAAAAGGTATCTAGGGGTGGGGGAGTTAGCTCAAAGACTAGAGCACTTGCCTTGAATGTATTAGGACCCTGGTTTGATCCTCAGTGCTGCACAGACTCCTGAGTACCTTCCGTGTATAGCCATGGCCCCCAGCACCACAGAGTTCACGGAACATGACACTGCTGGCCAGGCCCACAGCCAGGCCAAGTGTAAGTGGACCTTGGACCCCCAAGGACCTCGTACTCATTATTTGTGAGCCTCCATTGTCCTCCAAGAGGTATTTGTATACCACCTGAAGTAACTTTAAAGACTTTGGAGCCATATCACTAACCAAGTAAATGTCAACAGTTTTATAATTGACTTGGTCACTGAAGAATCTTTTGAGTTTCTTCTGTCACCTAGGGACTATAACAAGCCAATAACAGATGGCATACCAAGGTTGGTATGGGAGAGATAAGATGGTATCGAGACCTGTCTATCAAGGCTTCCTGGGGTAGAGAGCATTATTATCTTTTAGACAGCCCTCACCCAGGTGAATATCAAGTGAAATTTCTATTGATAACATAGCTAAGTTATATAGTGGGTTATAAAATGGTACGTGACATTTTTATTTTTCACAAGAATTGTAAGAGATGAATCATTAAATAAAGATTTTTTCTTTTAGAAGTTCTAATTCTATGCCTGGAAATTAAATCTTAGGTTTGTAGATTTTTATCTGATGTCATAATAAGTGTGATTTCATCTTAAGTCTACTGATAACAATTTAAGAACCTAAATTAAAATATAAAGGGGAAACTCCCTGAGAATCTAGTCCTTATTTCTTCATAATAGATTCTCTTCCACTGTAAAATCTATAACATAGCAAGGCTACTGAGTCAGTAAACAGTAGTGTTACCATCTTCCCAGATAACATGTATGTACTAGAAGAAGAACTTCGAGCATAGGAACAAAGGACCCTAGCACAAGTAAAGTTAAGGAATGAATAAGAACATGGATTCAGTAACAAAGAAGACAAGAGAGCAAACAGCTGGTAGACCATAGTATTAAAATATCTAAATAAGCAATCATGTTGGGAAAAATTATTTTGGGGTCACCAGGAGCAAAGGAAATAGACCAGATGGAAACAGAATGGAATGTCTGTTCTGTTTAAATATTTGTTTTATTTTTTTCTGAGTACAATACATTACATAGTTAACATACTGATTCTCAGGAACCATGCAAGACTCAGCCACTAAATTGGCTAACAGACTTAGCATACATAAGAAACTATTAAATAAATTGTTTAACATTGATCAAAGGTCCAGTTACCTGCAAAAATTAGGGTCATTTTCTCTAAAGCCTAGCCAGTACATGCATTACTGGTGGAGAAATGGATTTCACAGTGTGAGACAAAGTTTGTCACTTGGATGCACTGATCTTCAGTGTTTCATCAACTTTTTTAAGGCAAAATATGCCTTTTGATGGGTGTGAATTTCCCTTTTGTGATCAGTGTTGCAACTTGTTAGATGTTTTAGCTGTCTTTACTTTTCGAAGAGCAAAAAGCACTATCTTTGCCTACAGTAACTAACATCTGTTACTCACATATCTTCCCAAGGAAAGTGAAATATAAGTCTGCACACCTCTTATTTCTGACAGAAATGATTATTATAGAAATCTGTTTACCCGCACTTAAGAAAATGGGCTGAACTTCCACCATTAAAATTCTCGTGAGAATTTCATTAGATAATAGCAAAAGCTCATCACAGATACACACACGAAAATGATAGTACTTTGCTCTGCCATATATTTTACTACCTTGGGGAATAACAGATGGGCTAATATGGGAGGCATATGTGAAATATTTATGAAAGGCAAAGTAATTGAAATAGAAAACTCATAAAACAATAATTTCCCCTACTATATTCAGCAGCATGTGCAAAAATGAGAATATTTTTCACATAATAAAATAAAATGCACTGGAAAATGCTGCAGATGAAAGAGTAAAAAGAGAAGCCAAAAAACAAATGTTATGGTTCCCTTTGATAGTAAAAAACAAATGGGTTAAAAAAAAAACATAGAAAGATTCCTGTGGGCTTTTTTCTGTTGTTACTCCTTGTAAGAAGATCTTGAATTTGTATTATCTTCCTGTCAAAGAGTTTAGATATTCTCACAGTATTTCCTTTAGCGTTCCTATGAAACAGATAGAAAACTTATTTTGTGATATTCCATAATGATCTTCACAGGGTGTATACTACATAAAATATTGCTCAAAATTATAGTTTGAGGGTCTTTCCTTGTAGCTATCTTTGCATGAAGTACAAGTCCTTGTTACATCTTGGTCAAATACGCCCAGTTTTTCAGAAATTCGAATACAATGAGCAAGATGGTAAGAGGAGCACACTTAAGAACAGCATTATATCAAATTCTACAGCAATATGGGTCACATCAGAGTAGATTTTTTTTTATGTATCATAAAAAAATGCAAGTAGACTGGGTATTAGATTAGTCTAAGAGAGACAAAGAAGGGCATTAGCATGCCACTCCCGAGTTCTCCTAGACTTACCCCTATAACACACCATTTCTCTTCAATCTTGGAAAATGAAAAACCTGCACAGAAATAATAAAACTTGATCCTGGAAAAGATGAAGAGATTAGTCAAAATGTCACAAGCCACACACCTGCTATGGGTGCTCCCAGCCCAAGCCAGTACTCTTTGCTGTGCTGGGGGTGATCTTTGCTGCACTGTGACCTGTGAGCCAGAGGCCCCTTCTCTCCCTGCCCAGGCTGACCACACACCTCACATCTGCTGCTCTTTCTTTCAGGGAAAAGATTATTTCTTCTTGGAATTTTCTATTGGTTCTCACTTTCCTCAAAATGTAGCTGCTTCTACCATCATTTAGAAAATATTTAGTCTATTTCTAAATATTTTCCAGGATTATATAATTATAATGCATAAACTGTGCAACTTTTTAGTTGAAAAATAAGAATAGCAATACTAACAAGGGAGAGAAAGAGAAGGAGGAGGAGGAGGAGGAGGAAGAGGAGGTGGAGGATCAACCCTCAAAAATCAGACACCAACAACTATGTTCAGCTAATTCTTTTGTTGTTGGGTAATATAATAGAGTAACTGGTTTGCTGCTTTAGATTAGGTGACCTTATGACAGGTTTTTTTTAGAAGAGAATGGTTGCAGGGCAGTGGGGATAGGGTGAAGGGAGGAGGGCATTGTGCTAGTTTTTGACGATAAAGGCATAAAAGGAAGGGGAGGAAAATGGGAATAAGGTGAATCCAAAAGAGAAGCGTGATCTGAATCACCCTAATGTTTCTAACCCAGAGTAAAGGGAAAGCCGTTGGGGGTCTAAGATGACTTATATACAGCTGCATTCTCCATTATCTGTTGTACAGAGAATACATTGCAGGGAAGCAAGAGAGGGAACAGATGACAGGGTGCAGTTGTTATCGTAGTAAAGAGAAATGAAACGGTAGTTTGACCCACAGGCACATGCAGAGATAAAGGTAGTTATGTGTGAACCCTGAGAGAATTGCACTTGAAGAAAGATCTGACACAGAGGATGAACAAAAACGGAGAGAAGCCTAAACGTCAGGTTTTTAGTTTGGATAACTGACTGTGTGGGGTGACCATTTACTGAGGAAAATACAACTAAATGGATCCAGGCTAAGGCATCCAGAGTAATGCTTCAGTCACCTGAGTTTCAAATACCCTTTACATATCCCCATAGAGATGCCAGGTCCAGGGTTAGATATAAGGAGGAAACATGCAGTAAAACATGTATCAAATGGCCTGTGGTATACTCTTAGACACTAATAATGTAGGGCCTGAACTTTCTCCATTTCTTTCTCTTAACTTACCTACCTTTGATGAAAGTGCATTAGATAAGCACATGAATAAACTCTGCAGATAAAAAATAAAAGCCCCTGCATTTGGAATTATTAACACTGTCACATTCCATCAAATCTTTATCTGGTAAATAGTATCTCAGAAGGTTTTCATTGCAGAAATTTAAAAAGAGTAAATTACCCCATACCTGTCCCCAAAGATATTTAGTGTGTTCATGTTGCTGAAGAAAATGGAACTTGAACTTAAAAATGATAGAAGGAATAAAACATTCTTCCAAAGATTTAATATGTATCATTACTGAACTTTAATTTTAGGTAAACAGGCAGCAAGATTTCATATACAGTCTTCCAAAACTTGCCAGTATAGTTGATGCAAAATGAGAAGCAATAGTTTCTTTCCTTAGTGTTGAGTTCTGAGTTCTGAGTGCTCTAAATATGCTGATTGTTCCCTCAATGCAGTCTATATAACCTCAAATTTTATTCTTCATAGGGCAAAGAAATTCCTATGAAAATCACACTTTTTACGGGGCAAAATATATCAAAGTCATAAATCCATAAAGGCATGAATACATCAGAATATATTAGTTTATTGGATCATTAATCAAGAGATATGTGTCTTCAGTCTGATCAGTTCAATTGAGCTATAGTCAGATGACCAAGAGGATTGTGTCCAAGTGTCTGGGCCAAATGATGGGTATGGAAAGAACACCAAAATGTTTTCATGTTTAAGGCCATATCTAACAGATTATTATGGCTTCATTGCACAGGAGGATGGGGCTCCTTGTTTTATCCTTGGTGAAAGGAAAAAGTGTCATTAAGAGTAAAAAATAAATATAACTTATCTGTATATATATCTATATATATTTACATAAAAACAAAACTTACAGAACAGCAAAAGCTAAGAGTTATATCTGGAGAAACTAAGCATAATAAAAAGAATAAACAATGTCCATATGATAATCACACTATAACACTTGGTCACTGTTGTCAGTGATAATAATAATAAGAGCCATTATTTAGGAATATCATTCCTTCTGAGGAGTATTATGAAATTCAAGTTCTTAGCATTCACGCCTTATTGGAGTTTTCACTGAGGTTATCCACTTGAACATGAAACTAAATTAAACCCTCCTCTAAGGCAGTGTTCACAGATGACTCCGGGAGCTATACAAGATTTATCTGTGCCCAGAAAGATAAGACTAATTAAGGTACTTGGAAAAAAACTAATTTAATAATTTCTATGAAAACTAAAATGAGCTTTAAATTTTTATACTATATTTAATGTCTTTTCATTTTTATTACAGTTGAGGGTAACTGGTGACAAATCTTAATGTTTATGCTTTTAGTAGACAGTTATTGCATCTCCACCATCACCAACATGCCCAAGACTCTTCAGTTTACAGATTTCCAAAGATAATTTTAAACACAGTACTGGTTTCAAATATGATTATGCTTATAATGCTCTCTCCAAGAGATATATTACTTCATGCATTTTTCAGGATGAAAATTAACTTTAATTCAAATAAATTTTAAATTTTGGTTTGAAATCTGGAAACAACTCAAGTATTCAGGAAGCAGCTATAGTACATATTCACAATATTTACATGAAAACAAAAATCACAGAATAGCAAGAGCTAAGAGTTGTATCTGGGGAAACTAAGCATCATAAAAAGAATAAACATATATGTTTGGAAACTATACATAGGAAAACTACTTGACCACAAGACAAAATCACTGAGGTTTGCTGTTACATGGATGAGTCTGGAGTATACCGTGCCAAGTGAAGTTAGTTATAAGGAGAGGAATAGATATAGAATGATTTTTCCCATTGTGAGCTACAAAGACACATATTAAGGAAATAGCAAATGCCCCAAAGCAACAGAAATAAAACTGGTCTACTTTCAGTAGGAAGCTTGTAGTGAGGGGTATGGAGGCCAGGGGTGGGGGTGGGGCAGGACCCTGGGACAATAGTAGGGGGAAGAGGACACTCCTGTGAAATGTGTTGTTGGAATGTTTTAATATTCAGAGAACCCTACTATCAACAGTATTGTAAGTCACAGTGCTTAAAATTTTATTTTTAAAATTGGGGTGTCTACTATCGCAGTGAATCACTTACCATTTTCCAAAGCCTGATTTAAAGAGCTTTTACTTTACTTTGAACTGTGATAAGTCATGCCTTACCTCTGTTGCCCACATGACTAATGCTGATTTTTCTGTCCCGCTTTGTTTTCCAGCATCTGCAAGCACATATGTCCCAACGGTGTGCAATGGGCGGGAAGTCCTCGACTCCACCACCTCATCTCTGTGATTGTGAATTGCGGTTCAGTTCTTGTGTTCTTAGACTGTTAGGCAAAATTGCTCACGTGCAGCTCCGGGATATGGAAACAAAGCAAGCAAACAACCCTAGTACCTTTTTTTAGAAACCGTACAATAAATTATTTTTGAGGACTGTACAGTATATAGTGATGTGTTAGAACTTTTTAGGCTGATTTTAGTACCCCTATTAGTAATAACTCCCCAGAATTGGAATAACCATTGTTTACAGAGCTGAGCATTGGTGACAGGGTCTGACAGGGTCAGTCTACTAAAAAATATGGTGGCAATATTAGGTAACTTTTTTTCCTATGAAATTTTTTGTAGGTCCTTGTTGTAACTAATTTAGGATGAGTTTCTATGTTGTATATTAAAGTTACATTATGTGTAACAAATCGTTTTTCTCAGCACAAGATAAAAAAGCATCTGTATTAATGTAAAAATACTGAGAATAAAACCTTCAAGGTTTTTCAGCATGGTGGATAATGGTTTGTTGTTTTTTTAATGATTCCAAGTAATTTGAATTTTAATGTCAAATTATATCTACTTTTAATATCCGAATAAAGTGTCTAACTATGCTTCTCCTCACCTCTATTTGTAGGCAAAATACATGCTTTACCCTACTAGAGAGCTGTATACAAATACAGGCTTTTTACAGATCACAATAGTCAGAAATAACTGAAGATACTACAATTACCAGACCATTTCAGTGGCCAGTGGACAATTATTGACTTCTTTAAAGCATATCTCTACAGTTGCACAGAATTTGCTCAATTAGGCTCTGAGGCAAGAAGAAACTTCAGCATTCTGAATGCAAAAACTGGCCTGCCAGGGAATGTTTGATTGTTCTTTTCTATTTGCTAGCAAATAGAAAAAAAATTTTTGCTAGCTTAAATTGCTAGCAAAAAGCCTTGAAAACTTAAATCTTACCATTCCATTGTAAAATCACTCTTCACCATTCACAGCTGAAGGAGGCAATGACAATACAGAATACCTTATTGTCTAAGGATTTTTTTAAAATCCAGTAACATTGTTTGGACACAAAGGCTTGTTGCTAACTGAACATCTTAATAACTTGAATAGTGGAGTAAAGGGAAATCATAGATATGCTAAAAATGACTTATCAAATACTGTACTACTCTTTATAAAATGTTTAGTCATACATCATTTATTAACATAGAAAAATTTACCAAGAACCTAATTATTTCCCAAGTCCTGCATCAAAAACCATAGATGGATCATATTCCAGTTTCACATGGCTAATGCTAGCCTAATACAACAGAAATATTTTCTCTCACATATCTGATGACCAGAAGTCCAGAAATCAGTGTTGCTGGGACATAGCACTGTAGCACTGTCATTCAGTTGTTCATCGATTTGCTCGAGCGAGCACTAGTAACATCTCCATTGTGAGACTTGTTGTTACTTTTTTGGCATATCGAATATGCCACAGGTATCTTGCCAGGCTCCCTGAGAGGGATGGAGGAATCGAACCCGGGTCGGCCACATGCAAGGCAAACGGCATACCCACTATTCTATTGCTAGGATAAAACTTTCTTTCTAGTAGAACTCTCATGTCTCTCTCAGATGTTGCCAGTTATCAGTCTTCTTGGTTTGTGGCACATCAATTCAATCCACGCCTCTGACTGCACCCCACCCCGCCCCAAATCTTCACATGGTCTGCTCTGTGTCTGCCTCTTCCACTGTCTCTATTAGGGCATTCCTATTTGTGTATGGCCCCAAATATCTAACTAATTACATCTGCAAAGGCCCTTTTATGAAATGAAGCAATATTCCCAATTTTACAAGGATTAGAAAGTGGATATATATATGAGGAACCATATTCATCTTACAATAGAAAAATACCATTAGGATGCATAAAGACTGAAAAGTATTCTAATGGGTCAATCACTTCTGATAAAAAAGTGAGAGGGATAGAAAGGATAATATCTGTGTGAGATACTTGTAGACTGAATAACAAGGATCTTGTTAATCAAAACATACCAATGCTACTTGTAAAAGCATCCAAACACAATAAGCAAGTGCATGAAAGTCAACATAACTGGACTGGAGGGAAGTTAAGTGATAAATCAGATGTTAGAAATTCTCTGCTTGCTTCTGAATGCATCTGAAATAGCAACCAAATGTACCCATTCAAAACTTACCAGAGGCCCCAATATGACAGAACTCACCAGTACCTGAGTCCTCAGACTGAAGCAAGAACATGGAATTTTAGGAGTGGGTGGGGCAGACTGGGTATTAGATTGAACAACACTAGATGACAAAAAATGAATGCTACAGTGACTGAAACTGGCAGGAGTGAAAGATTCGTGTGCTCAAAAAGAGCATTTGTTTAAGATAAAGACAGAGGCAAGGCTGATGGGTCAGAAAAGAAACAATACACTGATAAAATGTGACGGTCTGAGGAAGGCAATATCAGATGGGTTGTTCAGAGACACAGCTTATGCCTAAAACAATCAGGTTTATCATGAATCTTTTTAAACAAGACAATTAGGTTGTCAGTAAATCTTGAGAAAACTGTATTGGGGAGCTGAGTTTTCATCTATAGCCTTTGCATTTCACACCCTGTGAAATGCATTAATAGTTCCCATCATTTTCTCCTTTTCTGCCACAACATACATATCATCTAACATGCAATCCATTGAAATTAAAACAACTTTTAGAATACGTACAGAAAAAAAGATATCATAAAGTTATTACCACATAAGTCATTTTGAACAGAGTTTTCTTTACTCCCATAACGCTGTATCCTGACAGCACATAACTAGTTGTATCAAAACATCTTAGCAAAAAATGCCCTGAAATTTAAGGGCTTGGGCAGAATATACCTTGCTTATAAAAAGAACTTATGATAGTCTTGATAACTGTAGGTTTTCTGAATGCTGACAGTGTCTTAAATGCCCTATGACTTTTAAAGTTTAAGTATCAATACTCTCTCTTCCCAGTCAGGTTGATCATAGTAAAATACAAAGGTACCATATTTAAGCTTTTATGCAGAAGACTCAACAGACTTGAAAGACTGAGAAGGTAATAACTCATTCATTTCCATCATACCATTCCTTCTCCAATTCCACATTCTCTCAGGTTGTATCCCATCCTTCCCACTATATTTTCTTGTTCATCATGAAAATGTTGTTGGTCCCCAGCACTGTTTCTCAAATGATACAATAAGCATGGCAAGCCAAGAAAAGTGAGGTGGAACAGCATTGTTGATTATAATCTCCAGCCTCTAATGACTAAAACTCAAATTCATGGAGAAGGCAGATATCTTTTTTGTTCTATAACAGTAAATTCAGATTTATCACTGCCAGTTTAGCATTTTTTAGTTTAAGCAGTGGCATATAAAATCAATCACAATAGATAAGGAAATATCCTATTAATAAGGAGACAAAGGGTGAAGCTCAAGATTTTATAAGAAGCTACTTTTATCCCTGATTTATATCTGATAATTTTAAATGGATCTGTATATAAGACTGATTATTATCTCTGAAACATTTCTTTAGCAATATATGTGTTATATATCCCAAAGAAAAAAAGGAATTTCAATCTTACTGGTTTATTCTAAACCAATTCTTTTTTTTTCAATTTATTCTTTGCTAGTAATTATCCACTATCAATTTGAAAAACTACATGAGGAACTCAAGAGTATTCAGCTTTGTCTTTGGATAGGTGATAAGTGATTTTTCTTCTTTAACTTCTCTAGAGATTTTAGAGATTTTTAATTCACTAAACTCTTCAAGGGCACTGAATCTATATGTTCAATCAGGTTCTTCCAGTCTTGCTTTTGAATTATATGGTCTAAACTAGCAGTCAGAAAACCAAAGCTCCCATATCAAATTCCAGTTCAGCACCTGTTTTTATAGAAATATTAATTCTTTTTTTTAATACTCGGTTAAAATATCATAAAAATAAAATTTTTCTGACAAGTGAAACTTAAATTCAAATTTCAATATATGTAGATTATGATTAGAATGCTACCACACCAAGCTGCTTTTATATTATCTATAATTGTTTTCACTCTATAAGGGCAGAATTGATCAGTTGTTACAGAAACTATGTCTTGCAAAGTGTAAAATATTTACTATCTGACCATATGACCATTAATAGGGAAAAAAATTGCTGTCCTCTGATAGACAATTACAATAATAACATTATTTTTTAATTAAAAATATCTAACTAAAGCTTAGTTTTTTCACTTATGATCCTAAAATGAACTGATCTGAAAATGTTTATCCAAAAGGAAAAAAAATACAAGAGAGTACTCTCTTTTGAGTTACTATTAAGAAGATTCCATTTTTAATATCCAAGGAACAAGTTGCATGCTAGGAATTTGTCTTCAAGTTTAGTTCCCTTTATACAGTTCAGTTTTAGTTTTGAGGCCACACCCAATGCTGCTAAGGAATTACTCCTGGTTCTATGCTCAGGCATTTCTCCTGGAAGTGCTTAGGAGATCATATGTGGTGCCAGGAATCAAATTGGGGTTGGCTTCATGCAAGGAAATTGCCTCAATATCTCTCTAGTCCCCCTTTGGACTTTTTTTAGAGTAAGCTTAAAACCTGAGTCTATAAACAAATAATAATCATGACTACTATAAAATAGATGCTAGGGTATTTTTAATTCTCCGAAGCCATACTCTATATCCTTTAGGTAAAACATAACTGTGAGCAATGAGAAATACACAGACACTGAGTTTGCCAGTAAAGTTATCTTACCCATGAAACTCCCAAGAAACTTAGTCTCCTGAGTTAGAGTGAAATAATCTGCATATTAGCCTCCATCAGGAATGGACATGAACCACAGGAAAAGTATGCACTTATAGATATCAAATGGCAGTCATCCAGATTACTTGTCTTTGTATGGATTTTTGGTGTTATTGTTGTTTTGTTGGTTTTCTTTTCTTTTTTTTTGGAGGGGGTAGCATACTAGATCATATTCATAGATCACATGTTCAGGAGCCATTAAGTACCAGTGATTGAACCCATGCTTCCAGTATGAAAAACATGTGCTCCAGCCCAGTGAGCTCTCTTTCTAGCTGGTCCAGATTAGTCCTGACAATCATGACAATCTTGACCCTCCACACAAAACTCTATAGACCCAAGTTACTACACCTTAACTGGGCCCAAGCAGTTCTTCAACATAACCATTTAGCAATTTTTCAACTATTTACCTTTTCTCTATGGGGAGAAAATTGATGAAAGCATGCATAAAAGTCCTGAAAAAATGACTTGATTTTTAGTAACCAAACAGGAGGAAAGTCAATAAGAATAAAATTCAGCCATTTTAATTAAGAGAAACATATCAAATTGTTCAGCACTATTAACTGGCATGATACAATTTATCCATAAAAGACAGGGTTATATCCAGTGGAAAATTGATTTAAATATGTTTTGACAGAGTGCTAAGAGATATTACAGGAGACGGTTGACTTAATGAAGGCTTAAGGCTTCAAAACTGTGCCTCTTGAAAAATAACAAATAAGTTCTACCACTTTGGGGTGAGGGGGGAGTAACAATAAATGTCAATTAAAAGTCACTGAAACCTGATTAACTTGTTTATGCCTTTCAACATTCTACTGAGCTCTGCAAAGACATGACATAAAACTGAAGTAAATTTCATAGCCAGGATTGGTCTGAATATTTTTCTAATAATATTCTTTTTGTCATACTTCTCCAATGCTTGAAAGAAAATGACAAACCTCTAAGATCTTAAGGGAAAGGAGGTTCCTTTCCAAAAATGGAACTAAACTGACAAAATGTAATATCTAAAATTAGGCAAAAAAATAATTTCTTCAATAATATCTACTACATTTCAGAGAGTTCATTAAAATTTAAGGCATTTTTGACATGTCACAGATTTCAGTCCAGTGACAGGAGAATAAAGAAGCTAACCTAGGAGCAAGTCCCAATTATCTCTGCAGCTTGGAACATATATGTTTGAGTACAGCCAAAGATGGAGAGGTGACAAGTGACTACACAGAAACTTTCTGGCTCTGTCCATCCTGTACAGTTTTGATAGGGTTTCTCTAAAAAAAATAGACCAACGAATGAATTTTCATACTTCTGTTTAAATTTTTTATCAAGACAGGGAATGGCTCATTAGCACTGTTAGCGGGATAAAAATAAGCAATGACAGAATGATTTCTCCTTTTTTAATAAGATTCAAGAAATTAAATGTGAAAAGGGATTATGCTAAGTGACACCCTCTCAGATTCTCTGACAAACACACACACACACACACAAATAATTAAATACTGACAATCTTACCTATACTCATGAGTATGACAGCAGATATTTACATGAAGACAGTCAACAATAACACAGTGGCCCACTGTTTTACCCACCAACCAAATAAACACATTTATTTTTATCCCATTTCCCACAAAAATAAGACAACACCCAAAGAATCAAAAGTTACAAGCCAAAACTCGTTGAAAAACTTGGACCAAAATATTCAACAAACCCTGCCCACAGGTCTTGTCTCTTTTAGCTAATCATCAGCCTTTAAAAAATTCTGGATTAGTATCAATAAAGATGACTGTTATTGGAAATGAATCAGAATAACTATTAGTGAATCAGAATAACTATCAGTGCCCAGAAAATTCCTCTTTCCCAGTTCTATAACAATTGAGGGTTACATAAAATTAGTTCAATCCAACTGCAAACATCTTTCAAAAATAATATTCAGGTATTACAGACTGCAATCTGTCTAGGAAGTTTTGCAATTATCTGGATCAATTTTGAATAACAATTTTGAGAAAGGACAACACTTATTAGTAAATGTTCATGTTCACATTCTTCTTATGAACGCAATCATAAGTAGACTTCTAAATTTTAATCTGTGCCATATTGGCTTGGAAAGGAAAACTTTCATAGAAGTCACATTATTCAAAGTTGTGTGACAGGAAAATAACTGTGTAACCTTGAATGCTTGCCATATGGCAAATGCTCCACTCCTGTTTACTGGAGACCACAGAATTTTCCCAACATCTCTGTACATTTATCTGCATTTATATTGAATTTCTTCATAATGAATGAAATAATTTTTTCAACAAAATGTCCCACTCATTTGAAATTACACTTCAAGTACTACAAAAAATGTTTTTTAAAACCATCTGATGTCAATGATAGTCTAAACTTTGTATGAATAGAAAGCAAAAGCTTTTCCTTGTCTTTTATTTTTAGATACCTTTAACACTTTCAGTCAAACCCCTTCTTACAATTCCAACACGGATGGAATCTCACAGGCAATTAATTATATATTTTGACAACCCCAGCACATGCTGACACTTCCTGAAAAGCTACTGCTCACTTTAGGTTTCTGAATTCAAAAAGCATTCCCAGTAAGTGGAAAAAATGAAAAAAAAATAAGTATTTCTTTGTTCAGCATTTTTAATAGAAAAGATGCTTAAAGGTCTTTCCAGAAAATATATAATGGGAAAATAATTATAACTTAAAATTGTTTCCAAATCATCCCCCAAATATAAATAAAGACATAAATGGATCACAATGCATATAAGCTCACATTGTATCTCCAAGCACACCTTTTATATTGAAGTTATAAAGAACAAAAGTTACCCATTAATTATATGGCATGCATCAGCAATGCACTGATGGGTTTAAACCTTGGTTTTCAGTTACATGTATATACAGAAAATCTCTTCCTGAGTTGAGCTTCATCTTCAGTTGAGACCCAAACTTATTTGCTTTCCTAATTTTGGCAAGATACTTGACCATGTGATAAGGCAATCAAACATTTCACCCTTCTTCCCTTTCCAGTGACATGGCCCTCCTCTGTGAGATCACCAATGTGTCAGGTATGAGGACACTCTCTAAACTACAGTCCTGTAAAACTAGAGGGCAGGGATTTTTTTTGTCATTAGTCTGAAGGCTATAGCACTGTTTTTTCATATATTTGGGGATCTTGAGGATTTCAGCTGAACAGATTCAAAATGATCTTCTTTTTCCTGTGAAGAAAAAAAGAGTATTTTGTTCATATAATAAAATTCCAATAATATTTTAGAATCATACATGTTCAGAAGTTTTAGAAATCATTTAAATCTATCTACCCTGACTCCTGTGATTATGCTTTTTACATTGAATGAAAAGCGTTGAAACAAATCATCATACTACCCCTGAAGGAGACTTTTAGAGACCAGGAAATAAAACAGACAATCCAAAACAGAAGAAAAACATTACAATTGCGATACCTAAAATGTCACTGTGTGCTTATAAAGAACCACTGCAAATCTTCCAAAGTGATATTCTGATCTTCCAGGTGTTGTAAAATAAATGACCTTCTATATTTCTATATTATAATGAATAAAACAAAACTGACAAATAATCTCTAGATAACAAACTAATAAAAAAAAATCAGAAAAAATAATGAAAGTACCCATAAATCTAGAACAAATAGATTTACTGATATTTTTAAGGAAATATACTTAGGTATGTGCCTACTTAGAGATTTTTTAAAATATATCATCTTAGATCATAAATAAAATATGAAACTCTAACATATCTGTATTTGTTATATTCAAAATGCAGCATAGTAAAGTAGGTCTTCATTAATGGGGAAAATGAAAGAAGGGCAATTTTTTCACCAGTGTCTGCACCATTAAAGTAAGGGAACATTTTCTGAAGATTTTTGGAACAGTGAGGGGGAAGGGTGATGTACTATAGAAAGGAATAAAGATGAATAAAAATAACTGGGTTTTTTTTTTTAGTAAAAGAAATGGAAGGCAGACCCATTTTAGGAGCAAATGAATGTGTGTATAAAGTAGATGAGTCAAGTAAGAAAATAAAAGGAAGTAGACTTTAAGTATCTTCCAGAAAAACAAAATTGTTTTTGTGTTTTCACTCATTTAAGTGAAGAACAAGAATTCAGACAAGCATTGTAGCTGCAGGGACAGAACTAGAGGGGGTGGGTGATCACAACACAAATACACTCGCATCACTTTTCCAGTCTCGACTGAGACGACAAGCCCCCAGGAGAGCAAACTGCAGATCTCCTCAGTGTTCTGACTAGCTCCATAAGAACTTAGCTGACATCTCATGTTTGAAAATCTTATTTGTACTTTTGGAATAACCAGTGATCATTGAAATATTTATTAACAGTCCACTGTTTTGCAGGAATAGGATTAAACTTTATGATACAAAAATTCTGCCCTCAAGGAGCTCACATTGTATTATAAGAAAGTGCCTTAAGGCATAAAGCATGAATTATAAAGAAAATCTGAGCTAAAAACTTGATTTAACTGTTGAGTTCCTTTGGGGAGGAAAGGCAGGGACTCATTGACATCCTTCAAATACTATTTAGAACTTTGAAGTCCTTTTAGAAAATCATGTTAAGTTCATACGCCTCCAATTGCCATAATTTTTCAGTTCACGTGAGATTTTGCTGTTAAGGGATGTGTGTGTGTGTGTCTGTGTGTGTCTGTGTGTGGTGCATTTGCTTTCCAAGAAATGAAACAGTCTGATGAGAAATTGTGCAATAAGTTTGCATATCAATGCCATAATCATTAACACTACTATAAACATGTTTCTTAAGCTATAATAATATAAACAAATAAATAAGAAATTGTATCAAACCTAATACCAAAACCTGGCAGAGTATCAAACACATAGCATCCCATAAGTGACTATGGAATGAGCTAAGAGGAAAAAATAACGAACAAGTTACTTTTGTAAATGTTGAGAAAGTTTAAAAAAATAATCTATAAATAAGACATCACAAGACCAGTGTCTTGATACCAAAATACCAAATAAGGTATAACCCTTAGGACATGAATACAAATACACAGCTAAAGCACAATAACATTACACTGCAGCTAAGAAACTTACACAGAATTTGGCTTCATGAAGAAATGCAACAAACTTTTAAAAATCAGACAACAACATTACACAATACTTATACCTGCTTTACTCATAGCTAAACACTAGAAAAAGTGCCAAGATTCATCAGTAAGACAATCAAGAAACACATCTTGGCATAGCCATCCACTAGATTACCATTCCTGAATAGGAATTTATTAGTTATTAATAAGGTGACAAATCCCAAAAGATTTTTTAGTGAAAGAAAACTTATACAAAGTACTTTATATGCTTTATTATATATTTTTCTTTAAAACAAACACAAGCAATCTAAGTTTTAAGAAGTCATTGTCATTCTTTTAAGAGATAGGATGGGGGAGGGCACTGATTTGCACATATGATACTAATGTTCAATACACTAGTAAATTTGAGATTATAGAGGTATATGCATTTCTCAAGAGCATCAATTTATATACTTGTGCTGTGTGTATTCTGTTATACAAAAACATTTTATCTTTAAAAATCCTAAAAATACTGAATTCTTTCATTGACTACCTGTTTCCTGAAGTGTCCATTTGGGTGAAAAGTATTGAAATCTACTAGACATTTTGAATTGGATCAAAAAAAGGATACACTAATCAGTGGGTAGAAATACAGAGCTAGGGAGAGAGACTTAAATACACAAAATATAGTAAAATTTAGACAACACTTATGTGGTTGTACAACTGAGTAACCCCAGCAGCTTTCTGTAATAGTTAAATTTTCATGTAAAAACTTTTAAAAAGCATTATGTCAACTAAGATTGCATTTAAACAAAATGCAGTACAGTTTTTGTATACACATTTTTCTTGTGGTTGTTTTCAAAAACCTTTCCAAGATATCAATTGTTATAAAATAACAAGTCTCTAGTTTGAAGAAACATTTAAAATTTTGCTATATAGAATCTACTCTGTACACTAAGTCCCACTTACTCTTATATATTTAGTCTGAAAGTCATTTTGTCTTAAAAGTATTCCTGACACCTAAGCGCTTCATTCATTGTAAAATAAACGCCCTTTTCAATAGGGAATCACAAGATTAAACCAGGAAAGAAAAATCTAAGTAAACTGATGGTATAAGCCCATTTTTCTACCTGTTTCTTATGAATTTGTATGTCTTGTGAGGAAAACTCCTTTGTCCTTTGTTCCAGGTAAACTTCTCAAATATGTTACATGATTTAAAAAAAAAAAAAAAAGTCTTGTTTGTTATCAGTAAAACGTCTCTCCAGAACAAAGGACTTTGTTTCCTATAGCCTGAAAGCTAAAGATAGCTTCTCTTCTTTAGGAGCAAAAGGCAGACATACTTACTACCTCATGTGAAGGATTCAAGTTCTCTGAGCTAAGGGCTCCTTTCTCCTTCCTTACTACATAATTCATTCTCTTTCTCTTTTTCTTTCTCTTTTTTTTTCTCTTTCTCTGTCTCTCCCTCCCCCTTCCTCTCCCTCCCTCCCCATCTTTCTCTCCAGTGTTTATCACACACACACACACACACACACACACACACACACACACACACACACACACACACACACACACACACACACACACACACACACACACACACACACACACACACACACACACACACACACACACACACACACACACACACACACACACACACACACACACACACACACACACACACACACCACCACCACCACCACCACCACCACCACCACCACCACCACCACCACCACCACCACCACCACCACCACCACCACCACCACCACCACCCCCGTACTGGTTTTCAGCTTTTTTACACTGTAGGACCAGCACCTATCCAAGCACTAGTCCATGAGTAACCACTGCTATAAAACAGTGGGTGGTGGTGTTGGTTTTTTTTTTTTTATCCTCTTTATGTGATTGAAAACCACCAACCTGTTCTACTTAGCTCTTGGAAATGGAGTTCAAAAAACCAAAGCAAATACTGCCCTATTTTTGGCTCCTGCTAATGCTATGAGTAATAAAATGTCTCTGACCCAGGAAATTCACATCTTCCAAAGAGTCCATGAAACTATGGCAGGCTAATTTGTCTGCTAGAGAGTAGAGTGCAATTTTATCACTTTCATAGTTCTTTATTGCTTTGCTGCTGAAAATGAGAAATTGACCGAGAGACGTCTCTCTAAAGAGGAAGAATAACCTCCCATACTGACTAACAAAGATTTGAGGGAAATTCATGAGAACTGGCAGCAAGCATGCTGACTGAACTGATGGCTCAACAAGACAATAAAACAATTCTTCCCTTTACTGTCTGAAAGTGAAGAGGACTGAAGAGGGGCAGGTTGGAAACTGGGTTCAAAGATTCACAGTTCAGTTGCCTAAACACTGAACTAGATGGCTTTTTTTTTCTCTCTTGGCAGGAAGACTTCTTCACTTATTAGTCAATCAGCCTCAGATATGGTAATAACTAGTATAAAATTAATTTTGACAGGAAAAGCTTTTGTATCCCTGTAGGAATAAGAGATAAGCACCTACTATGAACACTGAGATAAAAATGGAAACCACTTAAAGGGCAGAAATCAGTGAACTATTAGAATTTGGGCTGATTCGCTTTGGAGATGATGTGGCAGGACTCATTACTGTAAAGTAAGAATGGCAACAGCTTGGCCATCCTAGGGCTTCGTACCACTTACATTCTAGCACGCCATCTTTAGATCCATTCAAAGATGGTAGTAACAGGTCTCAGACTTTTGTAGTAGATCCTGACTGTGTCTTTCTCTGGGAAATTTCCCTGAGACTAATCCCCATACTTAGGAAAATTTTGTAAAGCACTGACTAGCACATAGGTGCTTACAACCTGGGACTGGGCATACTAGGCAGAAAAACAATGGGATATAATAAAATGACCTGAAGGAATAAAATATCAGGAGGAACCCCATGGTGGGATGGTCCCTCCCCAAAAGGCACAAGAAAAAGTGCTCTACATCACTAATCATCAGGGAGATGCAGAACAAAACAACCATGAGATACCACCTCACAACACAGACTGGCACACATCCAAAAGAACAAAAGCAACCGCTGTTGGAGAGGATGTGGGGAGAAAGGGACCCTTCTACACTGCTGGTGGGAATGCTGACTGGTTCAGCTGTTTTGGAAAACAATATGGACGCTTCTCAAAAAATTAGAAATTGAGCTCTCATTTGACCCAGCAATACCACATCTGGGAATATACCCCAGAGAAGCAAAAAAGCATAGTCAAAATAACATCTGCACTTATATGTTCATTGCAGCACTGTTTACAATAGCCAGAATCTGGAAAAAACCTGAGTGCCCGAGAACACATGAGTGGTTAAAGAAACTCTGGTATATCTATACCATGGAATACTATGCAGCTGTTAGGAAAGATGAAGTCATGAACTTTGCATATAAGTGGATCAACATGGAAAGTATCATGCTAAGTGAAATGAGTCAGAAAGAGAGAGACAGACATATAAAGATTGCACTCATCTGTGGAATATAAAATAACAGAATAGGAGACTAACACCCAAGAATAGTAGAAATAAGTACCAGGAGGTTGGCTCCATGGCTTGGAAGCTGGTCTCATATGCTGGGGGGAAAAGGCAGCTCAGATAGAGAAGAGAACACCAAGTAAAATGTGGTTGGAGATCCTGCGCGGGAAGGGAGATGCATGCTGAAAGTAGACTAGAGACTGAACACAATGACCACTCAATACCCCTATTGCAAACCACAACACCCAATTGGAGAGAGAGATCAAAAGGGAATACCCTGTCACAGAGGCAGGGTGGGGTGGGGGGGAGATGGGATTGGGGGTGAGTGGGAAACTGGGTTTATTGGTGGTGGAGAATGGGCACTGGTGGAGTGATGGGTTTGCGAACATTGTATGAAGGAAAAACAAGCTCGAAAATGTGTAAATCTGTATCTGCACCCTCATGGTGACACACTAATTAAAGAATTAAAAAAAAATTAAAAAATAAAAAAGCAGAAAACAAAACAAATAAAAACTATGAAATAACAGCCATTATGACAGAGTAATAAATAATATAGGTTCCTTATAAAAGGTTCCAGTATGTGAGTCAAGCCCAAATCAACAAAAGGACATAAAATTTGAACTTGAGAGACGAAACAAAGTAGCTGTGACTTCCAAACCACCAGATCCCTAAAGCTGAATTAGATGCAGTCTAATGCAATGACAACCTTGACTTAATACAGCTTAAGAGAGGACTTGGGTGGATTCAGGACTTTGACCTTATTTTGTTTTTGAAGTGACTGTGGGACTGTTCAAATACAAAGCCTGACTTGCTATCACAGACTCCGTTCCTTCTGCCCCTCTTCACACCTCCAAAGTACCATAGGACATTCCCCTAATTGAGAACATAGGTTTACTGAAAGGGTTTTGAGATACCTCAGGGGTCCCTACTCTGCTGTCACTTGGATCAAATGTGTGAGTCAGTAGTGCACACAAGTTTTTCGACTTCTGATGTCCACAGTGTCACAGCATGATATCCTATTGGTGTCAAGTCAGAAGCCTCTGTGTTATCATCCCTGCTGGTGTTATCAACCTTCAAGCAGAAGTGGCTAATAAAATCCCACTGTGCAAAAATCTCAGAAATATGCTAAGTGCTCTTTGATCCTATACAAGTATATCTGTTTATCTAAAACTATCACCTTCTTGGGGATGGATGGTGCAGGAGACCCAAAGCCAGTGCCTTACTGATCTCATTGACTTTACTTGAGCATTCTACTTCATTTTTTCATATCAGCTAGCCCTTAAGTAAGTTTTTCGTGTCGGGCCCAAACTAATAGGCTCTGTCAAATCTGTCCAGCAAGCTGAGTCACAGTCTCTACCTTGTGGCTTCACAACATTAATGACCACTTTGTAACACAATTCTCTGTGATTAATGATTTGGCCAATTAGAGAGTCTAGCAATGGGAAGCAGCCTTTCCCCAGAGGCATCCTTTGGAGTTTGAGATTCACACCTTTTTCATATGGTACCATGAACAGCTCTTTGAAAAATAAGCATTAGCTTGTGACTGAGATCCTGTCCAAACTGGCATTCCCAAGTAGGTCTTGTGTTTCTATAGCCTGATAAATACATTCCCAGGTATCAACAGTTGGGGAAAAGGGCAACAAGCCTCACTTGTCAAATGTCAAAGGTTCATTCAAAAACATAGATGACTGGGGGCTGGAGTGATAGCACAGCGGGTAGGGCGTTTGCCTTGCACGCGGCCGACCCGGGTTCGATTCCCAGCATCCCATATGGTCCCCTGAGCACCGCCAGGGGTAATTCCTGAGTGCAGAGCCAGGAGTGACCCTTGTGCATCGCCAGGTGTGACCCAAAAAGCAAAAAAAAAAAAAAAAAAACAAAAACATAGATGACTGGCCCAGCAGCACTTTATCCACCGGAGAAAACATGACAATACGCCCTGTGGGGAGAAAACATGACAATACGCCCTGTGGGGAGACTAAATCCCCTATTCTACTCCCCAATACTAAACTTCTGGCTCCAAGAGTCCTCAATTCATGCAGGTTCTCCTATATACCTGGGCCAGACTCACTGATGATTTGGTTGATCTAAACCCCAGCAGTGTCTGCCACTGTTGCCACTGTTCATTCTCAACATAAGCTATGTGTAACTGAAGACTAACAAGATTGTTCAGCTTCGTGAGCAGAACCCAAAGGCTATTCTCATATTATCCTTAACTATACAAAACTTAGGGACCCTATCTGGCAGTTCTCAGGGCATCCTTCCTTGCTTGGTAATCAGGGATCATCCCTGGTGGTCTCAGGGAACCGAATTGGGTGACTAGAATTGAACCCAAGACTATCATTTACAAGGTATGCAAGTACCTGTTGTACTATGTCTCTGACCCCTAACTTTGTATAAGACTCATACCACAGTTAGCTTATGGGCAACAAGCTGTAAATAAGCCAACACTGCCAATTTATGCAAAACCATAGGAAGAGCACTGGGTGTTTTTTTCCCCAAAAAATGTGTCTATGCCAAATAAGCATGGGAGTTTCTGCTCCAAGCAAGCATTACTAATTAGAAACTACAACGGACAGACTTCCACAAATGCTTCATGAATCTATCATTCTACCCAACATGGCAATGAACTGCCTGTGTAAATTGGGCACAAAGATAATGACTTCATTTTTCCGATATATGAGGTTACCACAGCATGAGAGATGTAGGATTCATGCCAATAGTTCACCGATTTTTCCCTGATAAATTGACTACTTCAGACCTTTCATGCAGTCACCTGATCTGTGTGACCTCTTAAGGGTTTCAGGGGTCCCTCACCACTGCTCAGGTGATGGAGCTGCTATTCCATCACCTGCTAATTCCAACTATACTGTTTTGACCCTAGAAAACATTCAAGTTAGTGTCTGTGACTTTATGATCACTTTCAGTGACAATGTTTCTCTTTTGTCACAAAAGCTCCCAGATACAGCTGAAAGTAGACATATGTAGAAAGCAGAGTGTTGGGTGAACTTTCTATACACTCTGTTAGCAAAATACATACAAGATGGCATTCTAAAAAACTGACTAAAAAAGTTCTCTCTATCTCCCTCTCTCTTTCTCTCCCTCCCTCCCTTCCTCCCCTTTTCCTGGACCATGTATCTTAAGGGAGTTCAGTTCCTAATATGGCTTTATCTCTGAAAAAAGATCCTATCCTCTAGCCTGCTTCGTGGATAATCACCAGGAAGACTATGATTGTAAATATATCTATACATACTCTAGTGTATATACTACCATCATACATATGTTGTATATACATATGTCCACATAATATTCTGCACAAGGTGGTATATATTAAAAAACAAGATCCTCCCATGACGTCAGTAAACCCCTTCCAGGATGTGAGGCTGTCTGCTTGGAGCCCCACCAGAACGATCTCTAGGTGGGTCAAATATAGTTCTGGTGCAGTCATTTGTACTTTTTCCTAGGTTTTCATGATTCTAGTTCAAATCTTGGTTGCGTATTGCTGCTTACCAAATTTCCTCCATCAGGGTACATGTTGACAAGGTAAAGGAGATACTGATGTCCTTCACTGCTTTTAAATGATCTTGTCCCATTTGCACCCAAATGTTCCAGTGAATAAGCCTGGATGCCAGTAGGCGATAAGCAGAAACAAGGTGAAGTTTTAGTTACTGAAATGGGACAACCTGATACTGTGGCAGAGGAAGGAGGACAACAGTACAGTCTGATAATGAGGTGCCTGGGGAGGAGATCATTAGGCTCTCCCTAAGATACACCAAGGATGGGGGACACTAATGACCATTTGTTTTTCAGAGCCACCCTGTCAGCTCCCTATGAATGAAAATGCCTCAGTGTTCTTCTATCAAATGTTGCAAGTGTGTCAAATTTAACTGACTCACAGTGGTCTGCAACACCCTAATTACCATGTTGTTGCCAGTACCCTTACATTTATGAGATAACTATGAAAAATAGCAGGGTATGGCCACACTTCTGACTCAAAAATAAAACCAAACCACAGTTAACACTTCAATTCCCACTGTCATGACTGTGCCATCAATGGAGTGGACTAATACACCCAGTTTGTGATGTAGACAAATAGGAAAAATTGAACTGCCTACTTTCACTCATTCTCCCCCAAGACAAAGAAAAGACTATCTTGAAGAGCGCTGGGAGCCCTAAGGTTTACTAATTAGCAAGGAGGTCACAAGCACCAGCGACTCCTGGTGCATAATTAGGAAAGGGTCTCCTTTGTGTCTCTAATAATTATAAACACTATTCTCTTTCCTGAGGTACCAATGTGCTTCCAGGACTCTTGTTTCTTCTGTAGAAGACAGGAATTCCCTGCTTTTCTTGCTTAAAACGTGATGTTTTGAAATTGTAACCTAGAAGTGGTCATAAATACACTATTTATGAAAAATCCTCAACATGTCATGTTAGATAACTACAAGAATCTTTCCTTAAGAAGAATACCCTTGGTTACTCTTTCCTAGAGGAAAAACTGACGACTCATTCACATTCTTCTGTGGATATTTAATTAGAAAAGATTGGATAAATTTGTCTCTGACTTTGGCTGAATGGTGAGTGATACCACTTCAGTCTTTGAAGGCATTCAGGTTAACATAACTCACAGTCCAGATGTTGTCATAAAAACAGCATTTCCCTCTATTTCCTCTTTGCATGACAAAATCTATACAATAGCTAGCATTATCTGTTATTTTCATCATCACTGTATCACTGTATATGTCATCCTGTTGCTCATCGATTTGCTTGAGCGGGCACCAGTAACATCTCCATTGTGAGACTTTTTGTTACTATTTTTGGCTTATCAAATATGCCATGGGTAGCTTGCCAGGCTCTGCCGTGAGGGTGGAATACTCTCGGTAGCTTGCCAGGCTCTCCAAGGGGGGCAGAGGAATCAAACCCGGGTCGGCCTCGTGCAAGGAACACGCCTTACCCACTGTGCTATTGCTCCATACTAGATCAAAAGGATAATGCGCACTTGTTTAAATATGCTACTCACCAAGTTCTCTACCATGACATCTGTTCAGGCAAAACCAAGAGATATATTGGGTCCCAGTAAAATTTTTAATCTTCTCTAAATTTCTCCCTTCTCTTCCTTTATTGTTTCACTGATCAGAGGTCCCACACACATGCTTGCTAAAGTTGCATATATGGCCATGATGCTTATACTTTAAGTTGTGAAGTAAGAAAACTTAGGAACTGTATACTTAGTCATTCTTATTAATATTTTTCATTGTAACATCGGTTTAGAAGAGTGTACATATTTACATATTTTAGGGGCATATTGTCACCACACCACATCCCTCCACCACAGTGCTTAGGACACTTTCTCTAAATTTTTGAGAATGCCCATGGCCCTTCTTCCAGCTTAAACTTACAGGAGAATGATCAAAGACCTAGAGGTGGCAGTGGAAATGATTCAAGGAATAAAAAGAATAATACAAAGACAAAGAAAGTCACCTATCTCCTGAAGGTAAACACTAATAATATAAGTGTTAAGGACCAAATTGACCAAATTTGATTCTAGCTTCAGTCAGATTGATCACAGAGGTTAGTGAAATGCTACACTAATGGGAAAACTCATCAGAAGCCAAGATGAAGCGGAAACAAAGTTTGAATTTATTTTATTAACTAAAAATAACCTTTTTTTGAAAAGTTTATTATTGCCTCAATTGACCTATGGTACAGGTCAAACAATTTCCTTTTAAACAATTTAAAATTCTTTTCTTAAAACAAATTCTCCATTGTTATTAGGGTTGCATGACTATTAAAGTACTATTAAAGTTTCAATTTACAACATTAGTACACCTCTATCACCACCAGTGCCAAAGACCCTCCACCTTTGTCCTTATGATGCATGTAGACCCCAACTACCTCAGTACACCCACCCCAAAACAACACCTGGAATTTTGGGCAATTATCTGTGGTTTTGTGTCCAATTTTATTTGGAAGCACTTGGATAATTCTCTATGTTTCTCTCATAATTCTGCCTAAGAATGAGACAATAGTTTCTCTTTATTTTAGATTATCTCTCATCATGGACTTGACCAGAAAACAGCCTTGGGAGCTAAATATATTATCTTTTTCCAGAGTGAAGATCAGGTTACTAACAATCTTTACAAAACTTCCTATGTGCAATGAACAGACATGCTACCTGCCCAGTAGATAACCATCTCATTTTAGAGCAAAGGATGGGCATAATTTATTGCCATTTGGAAAAAAATGTCAGATTGCCAGTGGTTTCCTCGTTCCTGTAATGCACATTCACTTAGCCCTACTGCAGTGATGCTAATTGGTACTTAGTCTTGAGTAGAAATTTGTGTCTTCTAAGTGTCCTTAAATCAGTGGCAGGCTCATTTGTTGTTTACTAAAGCAGAGTAATAGTACAAATAATAACCACCATATATTTTTCATGTTATAGTGATTCCTGGGCTGGAACGATAGTGCAGCGGGTAGGGTGTTCACCTTGCACATGACCAACTTGGGTTTGATTCCTCTGCCCCTCTTGGAGAGCCCAGAAAGCTACTGAGAGTATCTTATTTGCATGGCAGAGCCTGGCAAGCTACCCATGGCATATCCAATATGCCAAAAACAGTAACAAAAAGTCTCACAATGGAGACAGTACTGGTGCCCGCTCGAGCAAATCGATGAGCAACAGATGACAATGACAGTGACAGTGACAGTGTTTCCCGGACTGGAGCGATAGCACAGTGGATAGGGCGTTTGCCTTGCACAAGGCTGACCCAGGTTTGAGTCCTCCATCCCTCTCCAAGAGCCCGGCAAGCTACCGAGAGTATCCCACCCGCACTGCAGAGCCTGTCAAGCTACCCATGGTGTATTTGATATGGCAAAAACAGTAACAAGTCTTACAATGGAGACATTACTGGTGCCCACTGGAGCAAATTTATGAACAATGGACTACGGCAGTGCTATAGTGTTTCCCAAAATGTATGTGTGGGGGGGCGTGGGGGGTGATACTTGGAATAACCCGGGGATTGGCAGTACCCTGGGGTTAAACTTCGGGAGTACATTCTGTTTGCTTCCTCAAAGAAGGTAGATTTCCAAAGGGGTACTGAGTGATTTTACTTTTAAAATGGGTCCATAGATTAAAAACATTTAGGAATCTCTGTAATATTTTCTCCTTTAATTACCACATTAAAAAAAGTAAAACTTAAATTACAATGATCTAATTTTTACAGCTTGTGTTTAAGTTTCTTTCAACTTCTTTACTCGGCAAAAACAATGCTGCAATGACTAGTCTTGCATTTACATCCTTATGTAATCTAAGACTATTTCTGATGGTCAAACACTAACATGATAAATTATAGACCTTTCAAGAGTGCTACTATTAAACAAGTTAATATAGCCCCCAATTTATAATTTCACAGTAATGCCAGGTTAAAATTCTGCTCTCACCTTTGTAGCCAAGGATTTGAGTTTTCTGAGTAATGACTGTTTATTAGAATATACAACTTCTTCTTCATTATCTTCTCCTTCCATAATAGCACAACTGTCTGCAGCTGGGAGTTCACACTCTTTTGAGTTGGTCGTCATAACTAATTTGGAGTATTTGTACTCCAATCTAGGTAATGGGAAACAAAGTGGCCATTTAATATAAATTGAGATTATCTTGTAGTATACTTGCTCTATCAGCACATTTCCCTCACCTATAGCTATAGCATTTGCATTCTCATTTATCTCACTAATCCATCATCTACATAAAAATGTCTTCCAGGATTTTAGAGTATCAGTGCAATACAGCTAATTCTATCACTTATTTCACACTGATTTATTTCATAATTGTCCATTTATGAAGAACTTTTTAAAAACAATGTGAAACCTTGAGATCTGAATAAATTTTCTTAATTAGATGTTTGAAAATTAATTCAATATATATTTCCAAAATTGATCCCATAAGGATAAGCTACCATATAGGCAACTTACTAGATCTTTACTGCTCATCAGTGTCATTCATTCCTTCCTACATACCATTCAGATACTATAACTCTCCCTAGATATTATAATATTGTATGTTCACAACCCCACTGACATGTAAATTGTTTTATTCGTGAAGGCAGGGACTCCCAGCATTTGCTCAGGAGGCCAGAGAGCCCTACTAGTGATTCTTGGCCAACTGAGCCCGTGAGTCTATTCTGAGGCTTGAGGATGTCAGGGTTGGTTGGGTCTTGGGTCTCTCAGGGCTAGAGACTTCCCCAGTCACACCTGTGATGCTGGAAGAACATGTGATTCTGTAGGTCAAATGCCCATTTGGGCACATGCTGTACTATTCTCCAGTTAGCAAATCATTTTCAAAGAGTCAAAACATCTAACAGATCAATATATATTCAGTAATTAAGCCCAATCTCCAAGAACTCCAGGTTCTTGGAGAGCAGAAGCAAATAAGGTTGACATTTGCTTATGCACTTAGTCCGTTTCTTAGCAAATATCTTTTCATATGAAATTGAATGGAAAAAAAAGAGTAGGTCAAAATAGACAGCACAATGTTATAAAAAGAAAAATGGAAAGGAAAAACTCCCTTTTTGTTTTAATTCTACTCCCATCTGCCCTGGTGACCTACAGACACTTCTTTAAGTACAAACAGTTCTCATTTAAAAATCTCAAATATTCTGTGATATCTCTATCAGAATAAGTCATTCTGTTTGTTTTCTTATAGGTCTTCCCTTCCAGGAAAACTGTGTCTCAGAGAGAATCTGTTGCCTATAATAATAAATCCAAACATTTTCACAACAAAAATAACCCTCTAATTTTTCTATGATCACTCCAATAAAGTCACTTACTTTTGATTTTTTTTCCAGAAGTAACAAGTTAGAGCCACCAACAAAACTGCTGTGAAAGCTCCCACACCTGCACCAACTTTTAGCCAAAAGTCAACTGTTTCACAGGTTGATAACTTTTTCTCAGGCAGAGAAATTCCTTTAATGCACCATTTAGGTTCATTCCATACATATAAGGTTTCCTTTAAAAGAAAATAACAAATAGATAACATGAGAAATGAGATTCAGGAATTAATGTGGCTTTCTAACATTTTCTTCAAAGTAGGCATAAAGCATTATCTAGCATTGTTGAATAGAAATTCATGCTACTATGACATTTTCATTACACTTCGTGTGAATAAATTGCTTTTTCAATGGATAACATTATTTTTGTAAGAATGATAAGGTAAGACCCAAAGAGGGCATGTTCAAATCCAACCGCTACATCTTTAAGTATAAATAATGAAAGCACATAAAAAAGTAAACTCTGGTCAGCAAATATTGACTTCATATGAAGGGCATTCTGACATGGAAAAATGTACAAGTGTTTGTATGGTTTTATCAAATGTAAAATACCCAATAAAAATGTCACACTCCTGAAAAATCTGGGTTCAATAGAACTGAGAACAGGGATTCTCTGCCGGTATCCCCCTGCTTCCAACAACTCAGCAGCCATACCCATAAACCACCTCTGGCTGGCACCAGATAATTTCATCATTGGCCATGATCCAGAGCACATTGTCCTTCCCTCCTGGAAGGGAGCCTAACACGGCATAATCCATAATCATGCCATGGGACCCCACGCCAGGCTGTTTCATTCGGGGCACCCTGGAGGAGGGTAGGTGAGACCCCTCCTGCCCCAACAGACCCAGGACCAGCAGCTGAAAACCTTCAGAACTCACCTGCCACCATGCTCATGGCCACTCTCTATGTGCTGGGGCTGACCTCACCCATGAGTGAATCTATTCCTGGACCACACAGCTGCATTTGTGGCCACATGAAAACTCATACCTCAAACCACCCAAGAGTACCTCACCATATTTGAGCACACAAGGCTCAACCTTTAGCAACATGTTAGTGATATCTTATAGAAGGGCTTGGGGCTGGAGTGATAGCACAGTGGTAGGGCATTTGCCTTGCACGAGGCCGACCCAGGTTCAATTCCCAGCATCCCATATGGTCCCCCAAGCACCGCCAGGGGTAATTCCTGAGTGCATGGGCCAGGAGTAACTAACCCCTGTGCATCACCAGGTGTGACCCGAAAAGAAAAAAAAAATCTTATAGAAGGGCTGGGTGAAATACAACAATCTTCATATTCTTTCTACCAAGGAACTTTTCTGGAGAATTTTAGCAGTTTTTCAAAATAAACAATACAAAATAAATTATTTCAGTTCTGTTTTGGGGCATTGGTTGGGGTTCAGGATGGAAACATTCAAAATATGGTGGTGGGAAGGTGTAATTGTGGTGAGATTGGTGCTCAAATATTAAAAGTAATCAAATATTGTGAACTACTATATAAAATAAAAGAATTTTTTAAATGTCACACTCAAATGGTAGACTTTTAGGATGCTTTTTAAATTTATTCTGGTCACACTTTTTTATACTATACAGATTTATATGTCTTAGGCATACAATGTTATCACACCACACCTACCACTAAATTGCCAATGTCCCTACTATTGGTGCCTAGCCAGGTCATTAGGACGAGTTCTTGGATGCTGCCCTGCAAGCAGGAAGCAGAACCAGGACCCCACTTTTAATTTAGTGGGAAAGGTTAAGTTAGTGAGTCTGATTGATCTGTAAGGGGTTAACAGGTCTTCCTACATTTGCCTTGGTCATACATTAATTCCTGACAAAGAAAACAGCCCTCCTGCTTATCCCAGACCCCAGGTGTGAGGAGGTCGTGACCTATCGAGCCTAAGTGCTAGAGTGCATTCCTCCCCGGACACTGTAGCTATTTGGTTCACAGACATGGCAGGACAATGTATGCTTTGGTGTCCTTGTGAGATATGTTTAGTCTGTGCCCCCAAATTCTTTTGTTGATGATTTTTTTCTGCTTTGCTAAATTCTCTGGAGAAGTTTACAATAGGAAAGCAAATAAAATGAGACCACCAAAGGCTTTTCTTCGCCACTGAGCCTGAGCGAGCCAGAGGGTCTTGTCTCTGAGTCTCTGACCGACTGATTGATATATCACTTCACGCAACATCTACACCACTCTCCGTAGGAAACTCCCTATCCATTTTGTCTCTTCCCCTTGTTAGTCCCAGTTCTGTCATCAGAGTCTGCTAGTTTGTTTTCATTAGACACTATTGCATTCCCTTCCTTTGTTTCTTTATACTATGCATATCAGTGAAATCACCTGCTATTCCTCCTTCTGACTGATTTCACACTACCTAACACTCTGAAGTGCCATCATGTTGGGGCAAAGGCAGAATTTCTTATTTTCCTTGCAGCTGAGTAGTGTCCCATCTATGTAAATCTCCTTATTAATTTATTGATTGTGAAGCAATGCTTGGGTTATTTCTAGATCTTGCCTCTTGCAAAAAGGCACTGTGATAAACAATGGTGTGCAATATCTTTTTGAATTGGTGTCTGTGTTCTCAGAATAGATTCCTTGGGGGTAGAACTGCCATAGTAGGGTAGTTCCATTTTAAATTTTTGATAAATCTCTAATTTCCGTTTTTCTTCACACTTACCAACAGTTCATGTTTCTGGTCTTGTTGTTGTTGCTATTGTATTGCGACACACCCAGCTTACTCAGTGCTCAGGGCGTACTCCTGGCTCAGGGAGCAGGGATCACTCCTCGGAGGCTCGGGAACCATAAGTGATGCTGGGGATTGACCTGTGTGGTTTTGGGAATTGAATCCAGGCCTTGCTGCATGCAAGGCAAGTGCCCCGCCCACTGTACTATCACCCAGGCCAGTTTCTGGCCTTTTTTGATATTGGCTCTTCTCAGTGGTGTGGTGTGAAAGCTTATTGTCTTTTGGCTTTGAATTTTCTAGAAAATCAGTACTCTTTTCATATATGTACTAGAAATCTGTATGTCTTCTTTGAATATGTATCTGTTCAGCTCTTTCCTTTTTTGATGGGCTAATTGCTATTGAGTTTATAAGAGCTTTATATGTTTTAAGTAGTACCCTTTTGTCAGATATTAAGACACCTAATTTAATGGCCATTAATGTCAGCCTAGTAAACAGAATGCTAAAATTTCAATATTCAAAAACCTACTGTAAACCCAGAGTTCTTAATTCTTTAATAAGCTCCTCAAATTTTGGAAGAAAAAAATGGCTGTTGGCAAAATTTCTTAATCACTTTTCAACTATAAATGAAAAGTTTATTCCTTCATTTGGTCACGAGTCATTAGCAAATGAGACAATGGCAATGTAGCAACTGAAATATTTATGCCCCCAGCATATAGGGAAATTTTGAGAAAAGAATGAGATAAATTTGATGATAAATTCTAAGGCATTCCTCTTAGTGATAACCTAATTATCTCTTCAAATCTTTAGTTCTATATGCCACTTAGAAGTAATGTTTATACATACCTCAGATCTAGAATAGATTTTTGATATCCAATTTGATAAGAGCACTTTTATCAAAAGCTGTGCAGCTTTTTAACTTTACATCAAGGATTTGTCGTTAATATGTAAACTTAACTCCATACACTTCTAGTTTAGAAATACAAAACTGGGAAGTTAATTCTCACTTTATATAGAGTTTAAAGAGGATAAAAGATGGAGTAGGAAATAGCATAGGAAGACAGCGTATTTTTAAAAATTAGAAGATATCCATAGCAATATTACTCTAAAAACAAAACACTGTTTTCTTTCCTATCATAAAGTTTTGGCATCCAAAGTAATCCACCTTCTCTTTGAATTCTTTTTACTTTTTATTTCTTTATTCAGATTTTGGGCCCTTGCTGGCAATGCTCAGGGGTTACTCTTCACTCCACACTCAGGATCACTCCTGGTGGGGCTCACGGGGGCTTATGGGATGCCAGGGATCCAACTCCCAGCAACCCCCGGCCTCAAACAAGGCAAATTCAATGTGCTATTGCTCCAGCCCAAAACTCTACCTTCTTTTTAATGAGCAATATGTTATATACAGTGAAGATTGACATTTGTACTATATGAAACTCAGAAAAGACCTATGATTTAAAATATATTATCAGAGATTGCTGGTGACAATGGCTGCTTAGTGCACTGGACCCAGTTTCTGTTTGCTTTGTTTTGGAGCCACACCCAGTTGTGCTCAGGATTTAGTCCTGGCTCTGTGCTCAGGGGTCACGCCTGACAGTGCCCAGGGAATCATATTGGTACCAGGGATCAAACTCGAGTCAGCTATGAGATCAAATCTTACTCACTGTACTATCTCGAGCCCCAAAAATGATTTTTGGGGGCTGGAGCTATAGCACAGCAGGTAGGGCGTTTGCCTTGCACGCGGCCAACCCGGGTTCTAATCCCAGCATCCCATATGGTCCCCTGAGCAATGCCAGGGGTGATTCCTGAGTGAAGAGCCAGGAGTAACCCCTGTGCACCGCCGGGTGTGACCCAAAAACAAAACAAAAAAAAATGATTTTTGTTCTGGTAGTTTCTGTAACACAATAGACTGAACAAAACATAGAAGCAGCTTAGAAATAGTATTAATTTTTTTCTAACTGAAGCTAAATCTCATTTGACAAATATTTTCAAAATTAACATCTAACACAAGGGAGTAGCTGATTTTGGTGTTCCTCTAATCCAATTTCAATTAAAAGATGAAAATGATATATTTCATCATATAAGACATATCAAAGGGTCCCAAAAGATATTAATCTTTTTATTTTGCTTTGGACTGGAGTGGTAGCACAGCAGGTAGGGTGTTTGCCTTGCATGAGACCAACTTGAGTTCAATTCCTCCATCCCTCTCAGAGATCCTGGCAAGCTACCAAGAGTATCCTGCCTCCATGACAGAGCCTGGCAAGCTACCCGTGGCATATTAGATAGGCCAAAAACAGTAACAACAAGTCTCACAATGGAGACGTTACTGGTGCCCCTTAAGCAAATCGATGAACAATAGGATGACAGTGCTATAATGCAGTGCTATTTTGCTTTGAGGGGGGACACATCTGGCAGTGCTCAGAGACTGTCTCCTGCACAGTGGTCTGGGTCACTTCTGGCAGTGCTCAGGGGAACATGCTGGGTCAGGAATCAAATCTGAACCTCCTGTTTGCAAAATATTTACTCAAGCTACTGAACAACATCTAGGGTCCCAAAAGATAATCATCTTAAGACTTTGACAACTGTTTAAGAATAACTACTTTACAAGTCTGTGTTACCAGCGTTCTTGTAACATGTTAAAGAGAATCTTATCAATGAATAGTCAGAATGAGATTAAAAAAAGAGAGAGAGAAATTGTTGAAACCTCACTGGTTTAACTTCTTATCATTACCTTCCAGAAGAGAAATATTAAAACTTAAAAAGCATTTCATAAAATATTATTGCACTTATCAAAATTATTGAGTTAAATTTGAAAGTCAATGAAGGATAAGCAGTTTTCCATTTACTCTTTAAAAATAAGATAATACATTTATCATAGTTTTAGATAAAAGTTACAGATTTTCCATCATAAAGAATAAAACATGTTTCTTTAATATTGAGCTGGAGCAATAGCACAGCGGTAGGGCATTTGCCTTGCACATGGCCAACTCGGGTTCGATTCCTCTGCCCCCTCGGAGACCCCGGAAGCTACTGAGAATATCTTGCCCACACAGCAGAGCCTGGCAAGCTACCTGTGGTGTATTCGATATGCCAAAAACAGTAACAACAAGTCTTACAATGGAGACGTTACTGGTGCCCGCTCGAGCAAATCGATGAGCAACGGGATGACAGTGATACAGTGATTTCTTTATTATGATGATGATTACAAAGAAACTACTTAAGGGCTGACAGTTCAAAGGGACGGTACAAAGGAACCACATTGGGACAGTGCTAGTTCAAAGGTTTGGAGTGCATGTCTTGCATGCACAAGACATCAGGTTCCTGGCACCCTGGAACCTACAAGCACTACTCTTTGTGGCCCTAGTGGCCCCCAGCAGAATTAGTCCTAGTACTCAAAGGCTGCATATTGCTGTCAGTAGCACTTGGGCCCCCTTAGCACTGCTTGGAAGACTAGAAAAAGTAAGCGATATTTTTGAAATAATAAAAATCCTTTTTGTGAACCTAGAGTTTTTAATCCAAGATCACTGATGAGTTCATGAGAAACATGTTCAAGAGCAGTAGATGTACAGCAGCACTGTGCACGTGCCAAACTGCAATGACTCAACAGGAGACACCCTCAAGAGGTTAAATGGAGCACTTCCTAAGCGTTTCTCTGTTTTCTTTTCTTTTGGAAAACTTTTGAACAATAATCTCCATAAAATTTCCTTCCAGTTTGTGTACCGTTTCATCAATTTGTCAGGCATTCCTTCCCTTACTTTCCTATACCATACAACAGAGACCTTATTTTATATTGACAACATAATTACCCTTGAGTATAAAATATTAAAAATAAATTTGTTCCCTGAAGCTTAATTTCCTTTATGGGGCTATTATTTAGTGTCTGACTTTACATCTCTAGACTAGGTTTGATATTTGTTAGAACAGCTTATTGTCAAGTTTGAAAAATACTGGGGACATTGGTGGGGGGGGGACACTGGTGATAAAATTAGGATTGCAGCTTGTATGCTCAAAAGTCAACTATGAGTAATTTTGCAAATCAGTGTCTTATTTTTTAAAAATTATGAAAATATACCATTTTAGATATTAATTTATGGATTTTTCACTTAGAGAGTAACATAACTGTTCCCAAATATACTGAATGTTGGGGACTGGGTGGAAGCATTTGGTTTTCTTCCCATACTCCTACTTTCCACCTGTCAAGTACAAATACTTTCAAGACCTTCTGGACAGAACATCTTCCTCTCTGGCTATCTTGACTCAGAGTGTAAAGGTTCCCCACAACTATATTTTTAGTGACACAGTTCTGCTGACAGAAGGTCCTGCTCTTACCTGAAATCCTCTCTTACAGGCTCCCTCGATCTCATGGAAGTCATGCTCCGTGCACAGAGGGCAAGCTTCAGCACTCTCCCACAGGAAAAAAAATGAGCAGCCATCACAGGTGCCTGCTGGGCACTTGCTGAAAGAAAAAGTTGAAAAAACCAAAATGACAGCTTTTGTGACAACACATTCAGTCCAGAAAAACCAACACTTGAGTCTCTACTACATACTTGAAAGCAATATACAAATGCTGAGGAAACACACGTTTCAAAAGATCTAAAGGAGGGAGCAGAGAGATAGTGCTGTGGGTAAGGCACTTGCCTTGCATGCAGATGACCTGGGTTCAATCCTTGATACCACACGTGGCCCCCCAAACATCACCAGTGGTGACCCCTGAACACAAGGCCAGAAGCAATCCCTAATCATAGCTGGGTGTGCCCTCCCCACAAAAAATAATTCAAAGGAGAAATAAACACAAAGGCATACAACTTTACACCTACTGGGGTGGCTAGAATCAACTGACAGTAACCCTATTTGGGAGCATGCTGAGAAATTGTAACTGCCACTCACTGCCGATGGGAAAATTAAAGGTGCAACTGCTGGAAAAATCTGACATTTCCTCAGACCACTAAACATGTTATCACATGATCAAGAAATCACACTCCAAGGTAAAAATAGCTAAGAGAAATGAAAACATACATCCTCACAAATACTTGTATATTAATGTTTATAGTTGAAATATTCATAATAGCCTATAAGTGGAAACAACCAAATATCCAGCAGATGAATGAATGAACAAATGTGACAGACTCACAGACTATAATATTTCTTGGCCATCAAAATGAATGCTCTAATGAGAATGAGCCTCAAAAATATTACGTTCAGTGAAAGCAGCTTAGTAACAAAAAAAATAAGTGTTATTTCCAAGAAAGCACAAAAAATAGGGAAAGCTATAGAAAATAGGTCAGTGGTTGTTGAGGGATTGGAAGAGGAATAGAACATAGAAAAGTTAGAGCTAAAGTGTACAGGGTTTGGGGGCTGGAGTGACAGCACAGCGGGTAGGGCATTTGCCTTGCATGCAGCCAACCTGGGTTCGATTCCCAGCATCCCATATAGTTCCCCAAGCACTGCCAGGAGTAATTCCTGAGTGCATGAGCCAGGAGTAACCCCTGTGCATTGCTGGGTGTGACCCAAAAAAGCAAAAAAAAAAAAAAAGTGTGCAAAGTATTCTATTGTTGTTGTTATTTTGGTGTGTGTGGGGGGGGGGGCATCACACCCAGCAGTGCTCAGGATTTACTTCTGGCTCTGCACTCAGGAATTACTACTGTGGTGCTGGGGGGGGCACCATATGGAATGCTGGGGATCAAACCCAGGTCAGCCGCATGCAAGGCAAATGCCCTACCTACTGTACCATTGCTCCAGACCCCAGGATTTCTTTTTGAGATGATGAAAAGGTTCTAAAATTGACTAGGTTGGTGGTGGCACTTACTTATAAATATATTAATAACCATTGACTTGTATCATTTAGTAAGCAGGGTAATTATGTTACATGAGCTAAATATCTATAAAGGCATCTTTATTTTTAATTATATATATAATTTAAATAGTTTACAATGGTACTGAAGCTATTGTTTCATAGTGGCAGAGCTACTATACCAGTTTGCCACCAGTACATCAAGAGCCTGCCACCATAATTTCATGGTTCCATCACCTTCTCTTCGTTCTCAGTTTTATTAATCATGTCTCATGATTCCATTAGGAGACTATTCTTGCATTCTTATACTCAGAAAATGAGCAAGAGCATCTGGTATTTATCATTTACTTTCTGACTCAATTTACTTAGCAGGACACTCTCCAATTTATCCAAATGCAAAGTTATCTTTAAAAAGTTGAAAGGAGGGGCTGGAACCTCAGAGTCCAGGGGTGTGACCCTCCAGAAATCCACATGGTCCCTGAGCACCCAGGAGTACAGAGATAGAAACCCTGAGCAGAGGTGGTCATAACCCAAAAACAAAGAAAATGTTTAAAGGACATTGGACAGATAATTTCCAAAGTTCTGGGAATGCTTTTGGTAGAAATGATACATAAACCTAGTCTAGAATATTTAGTGTGAGTTAGCCAGAGGGAAGAAAGCAAGGGAACTTTTGACAAAGGGATGAAATAGTTGATAAATTGGAAGGAAATTATAAAATAATTGTATCAGGATGTTTAAAGGGTGGGGTTAAGCACTGGGCATACAGAGGACCTCAGCCATGAGGGAAAGTATTACTAGTTCAGATAATGTCCTTAGGGTCAGAGACATAGCTCACAAGGTGCATGCTTCATGGGCCTAAGGCCCAGTCCCAACCCCAGCACATCCTGGACCCATGTAATGTCAAAAGCAGGAACCAGTAGTAGCCCTTCACCACCGTCATGTGTGGTCCAAAAAAAAATTTTTTTAAGGTAATGTTTTTAGGCAAGGTGTTTTAGGGAATGGAATGATCTAAAAGAAGACAAAAACTCCAAATGATCTAAAATGGATGGGTAGAGGATGCTCTCAGGTCAACAAAAAGTTGGTGGTACAAATGACTGCAACTCCTGGGTTTCCCTGGTCTGCCAAAAATGTCCTCTGGGAGGTGGTTAGCTTCATAATGCAGTGATGAATGTGGGCTGTAGATATAAGTACTGGATTGCACTCACCATATAAAACTTGAATGGAGATGATATGAAACTGATTTCTGGTGGGTGAGTCTATCCTGACAATCTCCATCTTTCACTTTAAAGACAGACAAACACCACATGTCTGAAAAATTAACCAACTACTGTTGTCTACAGAATTCTTGACTAAAGCAAGAATAATTCTGGAACATTTCAAGTGGAATGATTGTTTTATTTATGAATCCATTAAAACTAGAAAACTAATGTTCCCTTAATCTGTCTATTTAACTTCTCTGAAATTAACTATGCAGGGGCTGGAGCAATAGCACAGTGGGTAGGGCGTTTGCCTTGCACACAGCCGACCCGGGTTCAATTCCCAGCATCCCATATGGTCCCCTGAGCACCACCAGGAGTAATTCCTGAGTGCAGAGCCAGGAGTAACCCCTGTGCATCCCTGGATGTGACTCAAAAATCAAGAAAAAAAATTAACTAGGCAAAAATTGGGCCTGTCCTAGAAATCCTCCTTTAGATCTTTGCTGGTGATGAATATCCTGAAATACCTAATAGCAGAAAGATAGATACATAATAATAAGCAAAATCATATATGCACCCTTTTGGAAGTTTCAACTTTAAATGTCTTTGTGATGATACGCAGTCCAAAATGGTAGTGATATCTATCAAAAAAATAGATCATACTCTGTGCTAACTACTTTTTTTTTGTTTTTTTACTTTTTGGGTCACACCTGTCAATGCACAGGGGTTACTCCTGGCTCAAAAACTCAGGAATTACCCTTGGAAGTGCTCAGGGGACCATATGGGATGCTGGGAATCGAACCCAGGCCAGTCGCGTGCAAGTCAAATGCCCTAACCGCTGTGCTATCGCTCCAGCCCCTGTGCTAACTACATTTTAAGGTATCCTGGTATATATGAACCCTAAAAATGTATATGTACAATGTTGATTCATTTTTAATATATTTATCTCTCCATAGAATCTGTGTGCTAATATAGTGAACATGAGTAGAAATGTAAATAAAGTTGCTTCAGAGAAAAGGCCCAGGACTGTCAGAGCAAGAACAATCATGTGTGCTATGCTTTAGGAAAAACACTTGCTTCAGGACCTTCTGCTTGCTGCTCCACCATCCCAGGTGAGGCTTGCTTCTGCTGATATCACTGGGTCTGTTCTAAAACGGGAGGCAGAGCCCCTCCCTTCCGCCCTCCCTGCTCAACAAATTACATGCTGTTCACTGTTGTTCTTCATGTGATTCTGTGAGGACAGGCAGAGAAGACAGAGACCAATCTCCAATTTCATCCCTCAGTATCTTCCAGGGTGGGCAATTACAAAAACTTACCCCCAACACAAGAACACTAGAAAAACAATGGGAAAAACACCTAGAAACGCACTAAGCTCATGAGCAAAAACACTATCACTGAAGACATAAACAGCACCAACGCAACAAGACAATTCTCAGTGTCTCTAAAGACACTATGACGAAGATGTTCAATGAGCTCAAAGAAATGATAGCAGAATCAAGAAAGTATGAGAGTTGAAATGAAAAAAAAACTACTACATTCAGAAATGACAGAAATGAAGAACATGGCAATTGATATTAAAAAAAAAAGTCAAGAGAAGCTCTGAACTGCAGAATAATACAAGCTGAGCAAAAGATCAAGAAGCTTCAAGATGAGAAGTAGGAAACAGCAGAAAGTGGAAAATAGTCTAAACTTCCAAATCACTATTATGTAAATAATGGTGTTCTTAAGAACATTATTTACATAATAATGATTTGCAACTTTTAATCACTCATATGTGGTATTTAGAATAACTGGATGAGAGAACGCAATGTGTTAAAGGAGGGATGCCCTGATCAACCTTGGCCCCAGAGTATGGGAAAGAAAAGGATGAGTGGAGGGGAGGGGGAGAAAAGATAGAGGAGAAGCAACAGGGGCCAGGACAGGGAGCCAGGTACAATGACTATGTAAAGCAATGATAGAGCCAAATAGCCAAACCACAAAGTCAACAACACTGAAATCAAGATACCCAAATTTTAACAACCAAGCTTAGAAAGGTGCCTGGTAAGAGGGTAGGCTGGTGGAAGGCACTGGCGGCGGGTCAGCGGGGGGATTGGTGGAGGTAAGTGGGATCTGTGGTGGGATCGGGGCTGCAATATTGCATGTCTAAAACTCAACTATACATAACATTGTAAATCACAGTGCTTTAATTTAAAAAAAGTGGGGGAAAAGTAATTATACCCTTTTGACTAGCAAAAATCATCAATATGTTTTAGTGCTGAAATTTCTATTCTCAAAATCATTTCCTTGTTTATCTTTTCAAAACACAGACATTTTAAAATGGGGAGTAGACCATTGAACTTGACAAAAAGAAAGAGTAAGTCTTATACTAAAGTTTGAGAGGAAAGAACTCAAAGAGTCAGGCAGAGGAGGAAATTAACCCAAGTTGCAAAAAGCTCTTAAAAGAAAATGGGTTATAATTCTAACTGAACTTTCAAAGGACTGTGTCTCATTTCTGGTATTCATCATTATTCAGAATGCCTGAATAATGCCTTCACAGGATAGTTATTAAGGATAAAATGAGAGAACAATTTGGGAAACTTTGAAGCACAGAAGAAAAAAATCCACCTAACAATGCACATTACCTTGTGAAAATTGGTAGAACTACAGAAACGATGGTGGCAGGGGGTGGGAAGGGGAGGGGGAGATGGTTAGAAATCTGATATAGTTAACAAAGCTACACATTATCAAAATACTAAAATGATTCAGTGCATTTCCTGAGTAGACTCCCTTGTTATTTGTACTTATTTAGGGGAGGGGTGTGCCTAGCAGAACTCAGGCGGCATGGGGGACCCACTTTGCACTATTCAGCTAGCCAGGCCGGCAATTCAGTGCAAGCTTCTAAGGATACAGACTTCATTTTTCAAAAAATACTGCAGAAATGCAGTTTATTTTAGAAACAATTCTTCAATTATTTTCACCCAATGAAAAGTGTTCACATCCAGGGGCCAGAGAAATGCAGTCAGCCCTGGTTCAATCCCTGCCAAGTGCCCCTGAGCACTGCTGGGAGCAACACCCCAAACTGCCAGAAGTAAACCAAAAAAAAGAAGAGAAGAACGACAACAACAAATTAAAAAAATAAAATGTAGAACACCTAAGTTTGATCTTTGCTATAAATTCCAAGTTTCACAGTTTAAATCAGGCCTTCTCTGTGAAGGGGTAGAGATGCTGCACTAATAATAGCAGTCAGTAATTATTTTGATTCGGCACTATGATTGACAGCACTGTGAGTAGCTGTGATATCATGCCTACAACCCTCCACCAGAGAATCCACTCCCCTCCACCGCTGTTTCAGGGTCTCCCCTCTTCAAACCCCCATATCTCCCACACGCTCCCTATTCCCACCAGAGTAAGCACACCTCTGTAGATCAATTCTCAGGTTCTGTTGCTTTGGGCCATTAAATCAATAATGTTTAAATAGAAAGTGAAAATACTTTTTTTTAAAGACATGGGATGAAAAATATGCTTTTTCCTTAGCAAGAGAACAAAAATACAAACAATAAACAAGATAGGTGCTTTTTTGTCAAATACTTGAAATACTCTTCCTGCTTGGATTCTGGTGCCATCCACCTCTTCATCCCCTTCCCCTAAACGTTTAAATATCTCACTAATCCATAACGTCTGGTATCTGTGATCACATAGAAGTCAGTGATAAAGTTCCTGGAGACAGCATATGACACAGCTGACAGAGCAAAGGAGTGAGATCTGATGACCTGGTGTGCTGAGATTTCTAGGCAAAGAAACTAGGAGAGATTCAAAGGACAACCAGGAACTCTGGTTTTACTTACAAAAGAATAGGCTTTCCAGTGTCCTTCTCCTGCCTCTCCAACTACCCCATGAATCAGGATGGCACTGACAATGTATATGAAATCAGATTAATTTTTTTAAGGAAGTTATATCTCCCATTCTAAAATTAGATACATTTGCCCAAGGGGGAATGGAGCAATAAGTTATTAGTGTTCTTTTTAAAACGATGCATCTTTACCTAAAGCAGGATTGAACTTGATTCATATTATGAATTCATGAAGAAGAATCTTGTTTTCTTGTGAACTTTAATAACATTCAACCTATCATTAATTAGCTGGCAGTCGACAAATTAACATAAAGTTGTCGTTGGGTTTTTGGTTTGTTTGTTTTTTTTTTTTTTTGCTTAAACTTCAATCAAAATCCACTGTTAAAGCAAACTCATTTATACCATCAGCATGTTCCTGACCCTATTAGAATTACTTCCAGAAGAGTGTGGGGAAAGGGACTCATCTTGTGTGCCCAGAATATCTATCATTTGGATTTTGCTGTTGCTGAACTTTCCCCCCTACCCCATATCCCATAATGTGGGATTTCTGTTCTTTGTCTGCCTTTGTTTCTTTGTCTGTTTCTTTGTCTGCCTATTCTTGGGGACACAGACCTGCACTCACCAGGTAATGGCTATGCCAGGTAATGGCTATGCTCTCTGACCCTGGCTGGTCACTCCCCACAGCCTGTGACAGTTCCAGAGTCTCCAAGCTTTGCTGACGAGGACAATGTGTCCGTGGCAGAAAACCTTTCAGTGGGAGTTCATGAAACGCTGTTGTATCTTGTTCCAGTTTTGTTTGCCCTGAAGCTAGATGTATAAATCACTTACGACAGCGTTTGAATGTAAGATTTTATTTTGACATATAGCTCTTAGATCTGGGTTAGAAAATTCTACGAAATATCTAGCAAACCTTCTAAAAGATTTTGCCTGGGTTAATTACTAAATTTGGCATCTGATAAAAACATGAACAAGTGAAATTAGTTGACATTTCCCAATTCTTTTTATCTATAGATTCTATGTCATTTTTAGTTAAAGACAAAAAGAAATTCCTGACATTTTGCCATCCTTATTTCTAAATTAATCCTAGAACTATTTTGTGATTTTGTTGTTGTTTTTGTGGTATTGGAGCGACAGCACAGAGGGTAGGGCATTTGCCTTGTATATTGCCAACCCGGGTTCAATACTATCTCCCAACCCTCCATTTTGAGATCTTGTACACAGTGCCTTTAGATTACTTACCAGTGTCCAAATTATATAACTAAAAATTTCATGTTTGCTATGTTGATCACAATGGCTTTTAGCTGTCTTCACTTTAAATTTTTATTAGTGAATCAACATGAGGTACAGTTACAAACTTATGAACTTTCATGTCTGCATTTTGCTTACATCCCTCCACCAGTGCCCATTCTCCTCCACCAATGTTCCCAGTATCCCTCCCACCACCACCCCATCCCCCATCACCCCCGCTGCCTCTGTGGCAGGGCATTCCCTTTTGTTCTCTCTCCTGTTGGATATTGTAGTTTGCAATAGAGGTATTGAGTGGCCATCATGTTCAGTCTATAGTCTACTTTCAGCATGCAGCTGTCTTCACCTTAGTTGGTAGGTTCTTTTTTTGGGGAAGGGGCGGGGAAACTCAAGGGAGCAGGAAGGAGATGCCCAAGCTTGCCCAGGAGCCTCATGGAGCCATTCCTGAAGTTCCTTGCCCAATATTCCAGTAGTTCAAAGCTAGCCCTGAGATTCCAAAGACCATCCAGTGGTGCTTAGGGTCCTCCAGTGATGCTCAAAAAGCCACGTGGGACCAGGATAAAAACTGGGTCAGAAGCAGCTAGGCATGAGCCCTAACAACACACTATCTTCTGGATCCATTGTGTTCATGTGCCTTCTTACATTTTCTTTTCCTAAGAACACATTTGGTTTTAATTTGTTTCATTATATTACAATTTTAGTTTAACTGTACAAGCATAGATACTTCTTATCCTGCATAAATGTCACCGAAGTAAAAGAGGAACTCATTCAGTCAATCATTATTCTCTAGTTCTCAACAACTTTAAATGGAATTTTATTTTTGACTTTAATAGCAGTTCCCCAAAAGGAACAACTCTCCCAAACACCAAAGTTATTCCCCAAAGACCAAAGAAAACACGAAATTTGTATCCAATAGATTTTCTGACTTTGATAGAGTAAAAAAATCAGCATTTGAGCTCTGAACACTATCAGCTCAGGACAAAGAGATATTCCTTGGGTGAGATACAATAGTCTCAGAGAGTGCATGTTAATGAAGAAAAATTTGGATTTGGAAGGTTTTACAATGCAATTTTAGACGAAGTTAAAAAAATAAACTACCCAACTGGTCAAACACAGTCATGTAAGTTAAGGGAGAGAGGATGACGATTTTCTTCCAGTTCCTAACGCTAATAAAGAAGATTCAGTGTGAGGAAAGATGACTCATTTAGAAGAAGGCTCCAGCAACTTGCAGCTCAGTTGAGTTATCCCTCTGGGATAAATGTGATATTTGCTTCCCTTCTTAATATCCTTATAAGCAAACCTCTGCCTATGAGAAGGGAAACAAACGGCAAAAAAAAAAAGGCAGAATGGTATGAAAAGAACAGACTCCATCAGGAAAAGCTTCCATCCCGACTCCTCTGCCATGCTCTGGCTGTATAAGGTGGGACGGTGGAAGCCCTGGACTTCCTACCTTGCAAACTAGGAGAGTGAGAATCCAGAGCTCTAATGGGGGGCCTCTCTGGTAGCGGAGTTAAATGGATCTCCCTGTCATTTTGTAACAAAGCTGTGTTCGAACCCTTTCTCTAACAGACATTTATCATGTCTTTCCAAGAGTACTTCGGACCCATTGCTTTGGTCTAAATTTTTTTCTAAATGGAAGAAAGAAATGAGAATCTTCAATTCAATCCCTTCCAACCCCACCCCACCCCTAGCTTACCAATGAGAGATTTGCGAAGCCTTTTAAAAGGAAGACTAGAGAAGCATGTATTCAGGTATCTGAGTGGGATATTGAGTTAGCAATTTATGTTCTGGCCAAGATACCAGCTGCAGTAGATAACATCAAAGGTCCACTCCAGCTCTCGGGTTTCAACTGCCACAGACATCAGGCTGTTAACTTTTTATCTAAAATGTCTCTCACCCTCCAGACATACTTTGTGGAATTAGAAACCGACTGCATATGCCAGACCAAACAGACAGGTTGGTGTTTCCAATTGCAGATTAGTAGGCGGCAGAGAGAATTTGCTACTTCCTCTAAATTTCTGCTTTTCTTATGCTCCATTCAATTTCTGGTAAGAAATTCTATTACTTCCCAGACTGGGGTCTGGTGACAGGATCATCAAGACACAGACTCCCAATCTACAGTATACCTGCCAAAAATTCACTTGCCAAAATTTGCTTGCCAAGACTGTGGCCAAGAGAGAGTTCCTGGGGGCAAACGCTCTTCCTCACAGCCAATTTCCTTTTTTTTTTTTTTTTTTTTTTGCTTTTTGGGTCACATCTGGTGATGCACAGGGGTTACTCCTGGATCTACACTCAGGAATTACTCCTGGCAGTGCTC